>NC_135238.1:204001948-205306948 GCF_051348905.1 Ranitomeya variabilis | reverse complement strand
ACACCTGGTGTGGGGTGGCACATGGATGCACAAAAAAGCTGGGACTAAAGATATGTGGTAGGTCTTTGTTTACTGATGAAATATTTGTGTTCTGATGTAGCAGAGTTGAGTTTGCATTATGCGATCTGCTATTTCTTACTTTTACAAAAACTTTATAAATCACTAAAGTGTATTAAAAAAATAACCTATGAAGTCTACCTGCAGCAGTCCTAAGGAAAAGCCAAAAAATAACACAGCAGTACAGTAGTGCCAGCAGTTGTGTCAACTGGCAAACTCAGCTCTGCTGCATCCTTGTGTGGCTTTGTATAAACATTTAGTGTTATATGTGTATTAAAGAGGGAAATATGGCGTGAAAGCAGCAGTGTGAGGCAGAAATATCCAGACACAAAAGAAATGTCTGTACATGTTAATAATGTCATTAATCTCATTTATTGAAATAAATCAAGTCCACTAGATCCATCATTCAGCTCAGTGACAGCCTGTCTGAAAATGATCACAATCCCAGAGTTCCCCCTGGTGGTAACATATAGAATAGCTCATTTCACAGACTGGAAAAAATGATCATTTAATAAGGAAATAATCAGAATTTCTGTGTTTACTGATAAAGAATTTGTTTATTTTGGAGAAAAAGCAATACATATTTATTTTGTTTCTTGTGATCAATTCTGGAATGGATCAACATGATACTATTATATTACTATCCTCACGGTGATGCTATTATATTACTATCCTCACAGTGATACTATTATATTACTATCCTCCCAGGGATACTATTATATTACAATCCTCAACAGTGATACTATTATATTACTATCCTCACAGTGATGCTATTATATTACAATCCTCACAGTGATACTATTATATTACTATCCTCACAGTGATACTATTATATTACTAGCCTCACAGTGATACTATTATATTACAATCCTCACAGTGATACTATTATATTACAATCCTCACAGTGATACTATTATATTACTAGCCTCACAGTGATACTAGTATATTACTATCCTCCCAGGGATACTATTATATTACTATCCTCACAGTGATACTATTATATTACTATCTTCACAGTGATACTATTATATTACAATCCTCACAGTGATACTATTATATTACTATCCTCACAGAGATACTATTATATTACTATCCTCCCAGGGATACTATTATATTACTATCCTCACAGAGATACTATTATATTACTATCCTCCCAGGGATACTATTATATTACTGTCCTCACAGTGATACTATTATATTACTATCCTCACGGTGATACTATTATATTACTATCCTCATGGTGATACTATTATATTACTATCCTCACAGTGATACTATTATATTACTATCCTCACAGTGATGCTATTATATTACTATCCTCACAGTGATACTATTATATTACTATCCTCACAGTGATACTATTATATTACTGTCCTCACAGTGATACTAGTATATTACTATCCTCACAGTGATACTATTATATTACTATCCTCACAGTGATACTATTATATTACTGTCCTCACAGTGATACTAGTATATTACTATCCTCACAGTGATACTATTATATTACTAGCCTCACACTGATACTATTATATTACTGTCCTCACAGTGATACTAGTATATTACTATCCTCACAGTGATACTATTATATTACTATCCTCACAGTGATACTATTATATTACTGTCCTCACAGTGATACTAGTATATTACTATCCTCACAGTGATACTATTATATTACTAGCCTCACACTGATACTATTATATTACTGTCCTCACAGTGATACTAGTATATTACTATCCTCACAGTGATACTATTATATTACTAGCCTCACACTGATACTATTATATTACTGTCCTCACAGTGATACTAGTATATTACTGTCCTCACAGTGATACTATTATATTACTAGCCTCACACTGATACTATTATATTACTGTCCTCACAGTGATACTAGTATATTACTATCCTCACAGTGATACTATTTTTTATAAACATTTGGTCAGTAAATAAATTCCACAAGTTGTCAGATATATGTCCAAATTACATGATAGCACTATTAAATCTAAATCCATGCCCAATCCATTCTCCTCAGAATACAGAAGACTGTCACTTGACCATATTTTTGTTTGGGGGGGGGGGGGGGGGCACATAGAAGCAATGACTGTCATGATAAGGAATTATTTTGATACAGTAGTTTCGTCCTCATATGTGAGAATAAATCATGGGAGAAGAGATACTTCTTTTTCATACCTCGACCATCTAAGGCTATGTTCACATTTGCGTTGTTGCGCACAACGCATGCAAAAACGCATTGTTTTGTGACGCATGCGTCCATTTTTGGCTTGATTTTGGACGCAAAAAAAATGCAACATGCAGCGTCCTGAAGCTTGTGCCAAAAATGACGCATGCGTCACAAAACGCAAGACAACGCATGTCCATGCGCCCCCATGTTAAATATAGGGGTGCATGACGCATGCGCCGCTATGCGTCGCCGAACCTGCGCCTGACGCAACGCTAATGTGAACATAGCCTTACACAAAGAACTAGGCAATATTCCCAATTTTACCTTTAGACTATGTTTCCATAATTAGTTTTTGGTGAGTTTTTACATTTCATACTTTTGGAAAAAAAAAAAAATGCAAGTAACCTATTTTATTTAATGGGTGCAAAAATGGTGCAGAAAATCTGCAACATGAAAAACTCACCAAAAGCTCATCGTGGGAACTTAGCTTAAGGATTTATTGACACATTAGTATTTTTGATCAGTATTTCATCAGTATTTTTATGCCTAAACCAGGTGTGCCTCCAAAACACAGAACAGGTGTCAATCTTTAAATCATTATTTTTCTCTCTAAGTTCCACTCCTGGTTTTGGCTTACAAACGCTAATGCAAAAAACTGACAAAATACAGACCATGTGAAAAAGCCTAGAACTTACAGGTACATCCCATAAAAAAATAATACCTATGCAACAAAAAGAGAATGGAAAGGAAAAAGATATTAAAGTCTTGTCTCATTAAGATAGAATAGAAATCAAACAATATATCCATAGTTAGTAACACTAAGGTTATGTTCAGACGTTGCGGTTTTGTAGTGTTTTTAATTTTGCAGCTTTTTATACGAATTAAAAGTTACATTTTACAGTACCAGCAAAAGCTATAAGATTTCAGAAACCTCATGCCTATGTTTTGGTTTTTTTTTTGCATGACTGACTTGGAAAACTGCTGTGTTTTTTTAAATCTGGAGAATGTCAATTCTTTCAGTGTTTTTGAAGCATTTTTTCACCCAAAGCAATGAGAAAGTGCTAAAACGCAGCCAAAAAACGCTGCAAAAACTGAGTTTTGGCTACAGTGACCTAAATAAAATGTGTCTAACATACCACGTGAAAAAAATGTTTCTGAAGATTTGCTTCTATATGATATTCCCTAGGGCGATAGAGCCACCTTGTGGAATATACACATACACATGAGCCTCACTTTTGGTATACTCCACCAGAAGGTAAGGGGTCACTTACAAGTTCTGAAATCTGATTAATTTCTCTCCAATCAGACCCAAATTGGTGTGTGTAAATGGCAATTTGATCTGATTGAAATTTATCTTATCTGCCAGAAAACTGTAACAATCTGTCTGCTAAATACAATAATTGTGGCAAGTAAACAAATAAATAAATATATAAAATAAATAATCAAATAACTCAAAGAAAACTCCTCAATAAGGATAGGAAGTTTATATTTTAGGCTGATTCCGACAGATGAGGAAGATGATGATATCTGTTGGTGTAAATGGTTATAGGACTAATTGTTTTTTTAATCTAGAAGATCAGTCTGGTTGATCAGGAGTCTGTGTGTGTAAATGCAGGAGAACATATACAGAATATATTTTCTTTCTGTGCCATTTTAGAAAGTCAAATCACTTTGAGCGATGATTGAATTCAGTGATTGTGATCCAGCAGCCACTTCATTATGGGCACTTAATGATCTGACGTTAATCAGGTGGATAATACAAGCCTGCTAGGGCAACCCGAGCCCTGCCATGGGTTAATGTTGTAAATGATTTGGAGACCCCTGGGGGGGATCTGGTAATGGTGGCAGCTCTGGGATCATAGAGTGCTGAAAATTTCTCAAGCTTATCTTCCAACAAAATACTGGTCTCCTGGGAGGAAAGATTAATGAGAGGCACATTAGACAGGCAGCAGTCAGCCCTGTTTGGGAGAGATAGGCTTTTCGTGGGACCCCTTTGAATACAATTAATCTAGCTTGTCTGTTCCTTCCAGAAATGGAGGTTTAGTATATTTAGTATATCTATTTGTTTTATATTTATTTCATTATCTTTGTTCCAAATCATGAAAAGGCCATTCTTGCCCCCCATTGCACATCCTGGAAATATTATCCTAGAAAAAAAAACAAAATATTTGTGATGTGCTGCTATCAGCACACATGTTATTCGGGGCTTGAAGGAGGTGTAAATTCAGCATGTTAAGTACAAGGCAGACTTTCTGGAAGAGAATTTTGTTCTTAGAGAGAATTTTGCCCTATAAATAGCAGCTGGTGCGTATTTAATGGAGCATTTTGTTAGCGGCTCGTACAGTGTCTGGAGAGGGGGCTCCTTCCATCATCTTTTTAATTTAGTAAGGCAAGCAGAGCTGATAGAGTAACGCACCGGTGAGCCTGCGTGTCAGATACACTCAGCCAGTCTTTGTGTATATTGCCGCCCCCCTGGATCAGGTGCAGCACAATATTGGGGTGCTACAGGATCATTAGGCGTCTATAGTATGAGAAAAGCAATTCTCCTAATATAATGTTCCTTGTGCTTGTCTCAAATACCTATCAGCAGCCAAAAGTAACTATAAGGGCTCGCTCACACCAAGTATGATTCAACAATACATCATATCGCACTCTGATCAATGTTATTTTATGGGGCCGCACACATGTCTGATTTCTTTCTCGGACCGAGCTGGTCCTAGGGACAAGTCACAGCATATCCGAATTCGGCAGCACCATGAGACTCTATATATAGGTATGGGGCTCCCCCCAATAGAGTCCTCAGTATGAACTCTCCCCCAATAGAGTCCCTAATATGTATGGACTCTCCCCAATAGAGTCCCTAATATGTATGGACTTTCCCCAATAGGGTCCTCAAGATGTATGGACTCTCCCCAATAGAGTCCCTAATATGTGTGGACTTTTGCCTATAGAGTACCCAATATGTATGGACTCTCCCTAATAGGGTCCCCAATATGTATGGACTCTCCTTAATAGAGTCCTCAAGATGTATGGACTTTCCCTAATAGGGCCCTCAAGATGTATGGTATGGACTCTCCCTAATAGGGTCCCCAATATGTATGGGCTCTCCCTAATATGGTCCCCAATATGTATGGACTCTGCCCGGTAGAGTCTAAAATATCTATGGACTCTCCCAGATAGAGTCTCTAATAAGTATAGACTCTCCCTGGTAAAGTCATCAATATGTATTGACTCTGCACCGACAGGGTCCCTTATATGTTTGCACTCTCCCTGATAGAGTCTTCAATATGTATTGAATCTACCACGATAGAGTCTCTAAAATGTATGGACTCTCCCCCCGATAGAGTCTTCACTATGTATTGACTCTCCCCAATAGAGTCCCTGATATGTATAGATTCTCCCCTAATATGTATGGATTCTCACCGATAGAGTCTCCGATATGTATGGATTCTCCCCGATAGAGTCTCTGATATGTATGGATTCTCACCGATAGAGTCTCCGATATGTATGGATTCTCACCGATAGAGTCTCCGATATGTATGGATTCTCACTGCTAGAGTCTCCGATATGTATGGATTCTCCCCGATAGAGTCCCTGATATGTATGGATTCTCACCGATAGAGTCTCCGATATGTATGGATTCTCACCGATAGAGTCCTGTTGTGAATTCTGCTCTTGGGCTCCCTCCGGTGGTTGTAAGTGGTAGCGCTGCTGTCTCTGAGTCGCAGCATTTATCAGGTGTGTTCACTTTTTGCAATTCTGACTGGGCTATTTAGTCTTGCTTGACCCTTTAGTCAGTGCCAGTTGTCCATTGTTCCTGGAGGATTCACATCCTTTCCTGGTCTCTCCTGCTTTGCTGTTCATTTCAACAAAGATAAGTTCTGGCCTTGATTTTTGCTGTCCACATGCTGTGGCCTTATTGTTCAGTTCTTTTTCATGTTTTGTCTTGTCCAGCTTGGTCTGTATAAGGATTTGTTTAGCCAAGCTGGTATCTCTGGAGATGCAGATATACCCTCCATATCTTTAGTTAGCTGTGGAGATTTTGTATTTTCTGTGGTGGATATTTTCTAGTGTTTTAATACTGACCGCATAGTACTCTGTCCTATCCTTTCTATTTAGCTAGAAGTGGCCTCCTTTGCTAAATTCTGATTTCAGTCTGTGTATGTTTTTCCCTCTCCTCTCACAGTCAATATTTGTGGGGGGCTGTCCATCCTTTGGGGATTTTCTCTGAGGCAAGATAGTTTTCCCTTTTCTATCTCTAGGGGTAATTAGTCCTCCGGCTGTGTCGAGATGTCCAGGGAGTGTTAGGTACATTCCACGGCTACTTCTAGTTGCGGTGTTAAGTTCAGGGTCTGCGGTCAGTATAGGTACCACCTTCTCCAGAGTACGTCTCATGCTGCTCTTAGGCCACCAGATCATAACAGTACAACTGGCCAACAATGAGTTAACCGCATGTCAGAAGAAGGGAAGGAAAGTGCTGAGCCATTTTTTTTTCTGTAGTCTGTTGTGTTTTTTTTTTTTTCTTCCCTCTTTACCTCTGGGTGGCTCAGGAGTTCGGCGCTGGTATGGATGTTCAGGGATTGGCTTCTCGTGTGGATCAACTTGCTGCTAGAGTACAGGGTATTTCCGATTATATCGTTCAGACTCCGGTTTTAGAGCCTAGAATTCCAACTCCTGATTTGTTTTTTGGGGACAGGTCCAAATTTCTGAGCTTTAAAAATAACTGTAAACTGTTTTTTGCTCTGAAACCCCGTTCCTCTGGTGATCCCATCCAGCAGGTTAAAATTGTTATATCTCTGCTGCGTGGTGACCCCCAGGATTGGGCATTTGCCCTGGAACCTGGGAATCCGGCTTTGCTTAATGTAGACACCTTTTTTCAGGCGCTTGAGTTATTGTATGATGAACCTAATTCAGTGGATCATGCTGAGAAGACCTTGTTGGCCCTGTGTCAGGGTCAAGAAGCGGCAGAATCATATTGCCAGAAGTTTAGAAAATGGTCTGTACTGACTAAATGGAATGAGGATGCCTTGGCGGCAATTTTCAGAAAGGGTCTTTCTGAATCCGTTAAAGATGTTATGGTGGGGTTCCCCACGCCTGCTGGTCTGAGTGATTCTATGTCTCTGGCCATTCAGATTGATCGGCGCTTGCGCGAGCGCAGAGTTGTGCACACTATGGCATTGTCTTCCGAGCGGAGTCCTGAGCCTATGCAGTGTGATAGGATTGTGTCTAGAGCTGAACGACAAGGATTCAGATGTCCGAATAGCTTGTGTTTTTACTGCGGCGATTCTGCTCATGTTATTTCTGATTGCCCTAAGCGTGCCAAGAGAATCGCTAGTTCTGTTACCATCAGTACTGTACAACCTAAATTTCTGGTATCTGTGACCCTGATCTGCTCATTATCGTCATTTTCTGTCATGGCATTTGTGGATTCAGGCGCTGCTCTAAACTTAATGGACTTAGAATTTGCCAGATGTTGTGGTTTCCCCTTGCAGCCTTTGCAGAGTCCTATTACTTTGAGGGGCATTGATGCCACACCGTTGGCTAAAAATAAACCTCAGTTTTGGACACAGCTGACCATGTGCATGGCGCCAGCCCATCAGGAAGATTGTCGTTTTCTGGTGTTGCATAATTTGCATGATGCTATTGTGCTGGGTTTCCCATGGTTACAGGTGCATAATCCGGTATTAGATTGGAAATCTATGTCTGTGACTAGTTGGGGTTGTCAGGGGGTTCATGGTGACGTTCCTTTGATGTCAATTGCCTCCTCCCCCTCTTCTGAAATTCCTGAGTTTTTGTCAGATTTCCAGGATGTATTCAATGAGCCCAAGTCCAGTTCCCTTCCACCGCATAGGGACTGTGATTGTGCTATTGACTTGATTCCAGGCTGTAAGTTCCCTAAGGACCGACTTTTCAACCTGTCTGTGCCAGAACATACCGCCATGTGGAGCTATGTTAAGGAGTCCTTGGAGAAGGGGCATATTAGGCCATCTTCTTCACCATTGGGAGCAGGTTTTTTTTTGTTGCCAAAAAAGATGGCTCTTTGAGACCCTGTATTGATTATCGCCTCTTGAATAAGATCACGGTCAAATTCCAATACCCTTTGCCTTTGCTTTCTGATCTGTTTGCTAGGATTAAGGGGGCTAGTTGGTTTACTAAGATTGACCTTCGAGGGGCATATAATCTTGTTCGTATTAAGCAGGGTGACGAATGGAAAACTGCGTTTAATACGCCCGAAGGCCATTTTGAATACCTTGTGATGCCATTCGGACTCTCTAATGCTCCATCTGTGTTTCAGTCCTTCATGCATGATATATTTCGGAATTATCTTGATAAATTCATGATTGTATATTTGGATGATATTTTGATTTTTTCAGATGATTGGGAGTCTCATGTGAAACAAGTCAGGATGGTATTTCAGATCCTTCGTGATAATGCCTTGTTTGTGAAAGGGTCTAAGTGCCTCTTTGGAGTACAGAAGATTTCTTTTTTGGGCTTCATTTTTTCTCCCTCATCTATAGAAATTGATCCGGTTAAGGTTCAGGCCATTCATGATTGGATCCAGCCCACATCCGTGAAGAGCCTTCAGAAATTTTTGGGCTTTGCTAATTTTTATCGCCGTTTCATTGCCAACTTCTCCAGTGTGGTTAAACCCCTGACCGATTTGACGAAGAAAGGCGCTGATGTGACGAATTGGTCCTCTGCATCTGTTTCTGCCTTTCAGGAGCTTAAACGCCGATTTACTTCTGCCCTTGTGCTGCGTCAGCCAGATGTTTCTCTTCCTTTTCAGGTTGAGGTTGACGCTTCTGAGATTGGGGCAGGGGCCGTTTTGTCTCAGAGGAATTCTGATGGTTCCTTGATGAAACCGTGTGCCTTCTTTTCTCGAAAGTTTTCGCCTGCGGAACTCAATTATGATGTCGGCAATCGTGAGTTGTTGGCTATGAAGTGGGCATTTGAGGAGTGGCGACATTGGCTTGAGGGGGCCAAGCACCGTATTGTGGTCTTGACCGATCATAAGAATCTGATTTATCTTGAGTCTGCCAAGCAGCTGAATCCTAGACAGGCCCGATGGTCCCTGTTTTTCTCCCGTTTTGATTTTGTGGTCTCGTATGTTCCGGGTTCTAAGAATGTTAAGGCTGATGCCCTCTCTAGGAGCTTTTTGCCTGATTCTCCTGGGGTCCTTGAGCCGGTCGGCATTCTGAAGGAAGGGGTGATTCTTTCTGCCATCTCCCCTGATTTACGACGGGTTCTTCAGGAATTTCAGGCTGATAAACCTGACCGCTGTCCAGTGGGGAAATTGTTTGTTCCTGACAGATGGACTAGTAAAGTGATTTCAGAGGTTCATTGTTCTGTGTTGGCTGGTCATCCTGGGATTTTTGGTACCAGAGATTTGGTTGGTAGGTCCTTTTGGTGGCCTTCTTTGTCACGGGATGTGCGTTCTTTTGTGCAGTCCTGTGGGACTTGTGCGCGGGACAAGCCTTGCTGTTCCCGCGCTAGTGGGTTGCTTTTGCCTTTGCCGGTCCCTGAGAGGCCTTGGACGCATATTTCTATGGATTTTATTTCGGATCTTCCGGTTTCCCAGAAGATGTCAGTTATCTGGGTGGTTTGTGACCTGTTTTCTAAGATGGTTCATTTGGTACCTTTGCCTAAGTTGCCTTCCTCTTCTGATTTGGTTCCGTTGTTTTTTCAGCATGTGGTTCGTTTGCATGGCATTCTGGAGAATATTGTGTCCGCTAGAGGTTCCCAGCTTGTTTCTAGGTTTTGGCGGGCCTTTTGTGCTAGGCTGGGCATTGATTTGTCTTTTTCTTCCGCATTTCATCCTCAGACAAATGGCCAAACCGAGCGAACTAATCAGACTTTGGAAACTTATTTGAGATGCTTTGTGTCTGCTGATCAGGATGATTGGGTGGCTTTCTTGCCATTGGCCGAGTTTGCCCTTAATAATCGGGCTAGTTCTGCTACCTTGGTTTCACCCTTCTTTTGTAACTCTGGTTTTCATCCTCGTTTTTCTTCGGGGCAGGTTGAGCCTTCTGATTGTCCTGGGGTGGACTCTGTGGTTGACAGGTTGCAGCAAATTTGGGCTCATGTTGTTGACAATTTGGTGTTGTCTCAGGAGGGGGCTCAGCGTTTTGCTAACCGTCGTCGGTGTGTTGGTTCCCGGCTTCGGGTTGGGGATTTGGTCTGGTTGTCTTCCCGTCATGTTCCTATGAAGGTTTCTTCCCCTAAGTTTAAGCCTCGGTTTATTGGCCCTTATAGGATTTGTGAGATTATCAATCCAGTGTCTTTTCGTTTGGCCCTTCCAGCCTCTTTTTCCGTCCATAATGTTTTTCATAGATCTTTGTTGCGGAAATATGTGGTGCCCGTTGTTCCCTCTGTTGATCCTCCTGCCCCGGTGTTGATTGATGTTGATTGATGGGGAGTTGGAGTATGTGGTTGAGAAGATTTTGGATTCTCGTTTTTCGAGGCGGAAGCTTCAGTATCTTGTCAAATGGAAGGGTTATGGCCAGGAGGATAATTCTTGGGTTGTTGCCTCCGATGTTCATGCTGAGGATTTGGTTCATGCCTTTCATTTGGCTCATCCGGATCGGCCTGGGGGCTCTGGTGAGGGTTCGGTGACCCCTCCTCAAGGGGGGGTACTGTTGTGAATTCTGCTCTTGGGCTCCCTCCGGTGGTTGTAAGTGGTAGCGCTGCTGTCTCTGAGTCGCAGCATTTGTCCGGTGTGTTTTTGCAATTCTGACTGGGCTATTTAGTCTTGCTTGACCCTTTAGTCAGTGCCAGTTGTCCATTGTTCCTGGAGGATTCACATCCTTTCCTGGTCTCTCCTGCTTTGCTGTTAATTTCAACAAAGATAAGTTCTGGCCTTGATTTTTGCTGTCCACATGCTGTGGCCTTATTGTTCAGTTCTTTTTCATGTTTTGTCTTGTCCAGCTTGGTCTGTATAAGGATTTGTTTAGCCAAGCTGGTATCTCTGGAGATGCAGATATACCCTCCATATCTTTAGTTAGCTGTGGAAATTTTGTATTTTCTGTGGTGGATATTTTCTAGTGTTTTAATACTGACCGCATAGTACTCTGTCCTATCCTTTCTATTTAGCTAGAAGTGGCCTCCTTTGCTAAATTCTGATTTCAGTCTGTGTATGTTTTTCCCTCTCCTCTCACAGTCAATATTTTTGGGGGGCTGTCTATCCTTTGGGAATTTTCTCTGAGGCAAGATAGTTTTCCCTTTTCTATCTCTAGGGGTAATTAGTCCTCCAGCTGTGTTGAGATGTCCAGGGAGTGTTAGGTACATTCCACGGCTACTTCTAGTTGCGGTGTTAAGTTCAGGGTCTGCGGTCAGTACAGGTACCACCTTCTCCAGAGTACGTCTCATGCTGCTCTTAGGCCACCAGATCATAACAGAGTCCCTGATATGTATGGATTCTCACCGATAGAGTCTCCGATATGTATGGATTCTCACTGATAGAGTCCCTGATATGTATGGATTCTCACCGATAGAGTCTCCGATATGTATGGATTCTCACCGATAGAGTCTCCGATATGTATGGATTCTCACCGATAGAGTCTCCGATATGTATGGATTCTCACCGATAGAGTCTCTGATATGTATGGATTCTCACCGATAGAGTCTCCGATATGTATGGATTCTCACCGATAGAGTCTCCGATATGTATGGATTCTCACCGATAGGCTCCGATATGTATGGATTCTTCCCAATAGAGTCTCCGATATGTATGGATTCTCACCGATAGGCTCCGATATGTATGGATTCTTCCCAATAGAGTCTCCGATATGTATGGATTCTCCCCGATAGAGTCCCTGATATGTATGGATTCTCACCGATAGAGTCTCCGATATGTATGGATTCTCACCGATAGAGTCCCTGATATGTATGGATTCTTCCCGATAGAGTCTCCGATATGTATGGATTCTCCCAGATAGAGTCTCCGATATGTATGGATTCTCTCAGATAGAGTCTCCGATATGTATGGATTCTCACCGATAGAGTCTCCGATATGTATGGATTCTCCCTGATAGAGTCCCTGATATGTATGGATTCTCACCGATAGAGTCTCCGATATGTATGGATTCTCCCTGATAGAGTCCCTGATATGTATGGATTCTCACCGATAGAGTCTCCGATATGTATGGATTCTCCCAGATAGAGTCTCCGATATGTATGGATTCTCACCGATAGAGTCTCCGATATGTATGGATTCTCACCGATAGAGTCCCCGATATGTATGGAGTCTCACCGATAGAGTCTCCACTATGTATGGACTCTTACAGATAGGGAAAAGAAGGATGTCATTTTAAAATAAATATTATTGACATTCTGCCCCTCAGAGAATCCCGTTTTGATCCTGTCTGGGTTCCCGCTGTTCTTTGTAATTTGTGCTCAATCTGGACAGACATTTGACCACAGCATCCAATCACTGGCTGTTGGTAAATGTTGTGACCAGTGATTGGCCACAGTGGTCACATGTCTGTCGAGATGAAGAATAAACTTCAGGGAACAGTGGGAACCCAAACAGGATCAGAGCAGGACTCCCTATTAATAAGGGGAATATTAACACCTAGCTGTTATATTAATTGAGCCATACATTTCCAGGAGGAAGGAAAGAATCTCCAGCATTGTTGTTTAATGTGGTCCTCTTTAAATACTATCCAAAAGCCAAAAAGCTTTATACCAGCTTAAAAATAAACATAAAAAATGTGTACAGAGAGTACAATATTTCTTTTATAAAGGTATTTTGAGACGTATAAAAATCTACACCAGTTCCATATAGAGAACCTGTCACCAGATTTCACAATACAAACTTCAGAGTTTATTAGATCAATCTCATAGGTTTGAGGAGGCTGGTGTATTTACTTGGAAAATCCTTGAAATAGTAGTTTTAAAGTTTGTTTTGTTTAAATCTCTGGTTATTATTCAATGAGCCCAGCTAGAATGATAGATCTCTGTCCTACTCAGTAAGGTAGTTGGAAATTAGCGCTTCCATATATCTGCTTAGCTACCGTAAACAGTGCAAGGAATGCATCATTAAAGCGGTGGGCATGCCATATGTACAGCATAGGGGCCTAGAAGGTAAAGGATCCAACTTTCAGCTTCCATATGAAAATGAAAAAATGACTTTCAAGGCTTCAATGTTTAAATCAGAATTTTTTTTACATTTTAAAATAATTGTTCTTTAAAAAATTGATGTTTTTCTTTCAAAACTCCACAGCATAATACACAATATATACGGTACATTTTATATTAAAATCTATAAATAAAAAATGTTTTAAAAAAAATTCAAATTTTCTCACTGACCATTGGGTCTTTTATTCATACACCTTGTTCCTTTCAGCAACCACATGAACTTTAGCAGCTATAGACTGGCTCTGACTCCATTCACTGGTATATAAGTTTTTTTCTGGGCATCCTGTGATATGGATCTTTGTGAAGGGAGGTGAGCTGTGACATCACCTATTGTGAATGGTGGCTTCTGTGTTATCTACTGTATATAGAGATGTTATCAGTCATTGTACAGGAGGAGGAGGTGAGCTGTCACATCACCTATTGTGAATGGTGGCTTCTGTGTTATCTACTGTATATAGAGATGTTATCAGTCATTGTACAGGAGGAGGAGGTGAGCTGTGACATCATCTATTGTGAATGGTGGATCCTGTGTTATCTACTGTATATAGAGGTGTTATCAGTCATTGTACAGGAGGAGGTGAGCTGTGACATCACCTACTGTGAATGGTGGCTCCTGTGTTATCTACTGTATATAGAGATGTTGTCAGTTATTGTACAGGAGGAGGAGGTGAGCTGTGACATCATCTATTGTGAATGGTGGATCCTGTGTTATCTACTGTATATAGAGGTGTTATCAGTCATTGTACAGGTGGAGGAGGTGAGCTGTGACATCACCTATTGTGAAAGGAGGATGCTGTATTATCTACTGTATAGAGATGTTTTCAGTCATTGTACAAGAGGAGGAGGTGAGCTGTGACATCACCTATTGTGAATGGTGGCTCCTGTGTTATCTACTGTATATAGAGGGCTATCAGTCATTGTTCAGGAGGAGGAGGTGAGCTGTGACATCACCTATTGTGAATGGTGGCTCTTGTGTTATCTACTGTATATAGAGGGCTATCAGTCATTATACAGGAGGAGGAGGTGAGCTGTGACATCATCTATTGTGAATGGTGGCTCCTGTGTTGTCTACTGTGTATAGAGGTGTTATCAGTCATTGTACAGGAGGAGGTGAGCCTGTGACATCACCTATTTTGAATGGAGGATCCTGTGTTATCTACTGTATATAGAGGTGCTATTAGTTATTGTATAGGAGTGGAGGAGGTGAGCTGTGATATCACCTATTGTGAAAGGAGGATGCTGTATTATCAACTGTATAGAGGTGTTTTCAGTCATTGTACAGGAGGAGGAGGAGGTGAGCTGTGACATCACCTATTGTAAATGGTGGATCCTGTGTTATGTGTATAGAGATGTTTTCAGTCATTGTACAGGAGTAGGTGAGCTGTGACATCACCTATTGTGAATGGAGGATCCTGTGTTATCTACTGTATATAGAGGTGCTATCAGTTATTGTACAGGAGGTGGAGGAGAGCTGTGATATCATCTATTGTGAATGGTGGATCCTGTGTTATATGTATAGAGGTGTTTTCAGTCATTGTACAGGAGGAAGAGGAGGTGAGCTGTGACATCGCCTATTGTAAATGGTGGATCCTGTGTTATGTGTATAGAGGTATTTTCAGTCATTATACAGGAGGAGGTGAACTGTGATGTCACCTATTATAAATGGTGGAGCCTGTGTTATCTACTGTATATAGAGGTGTTATCAGTCATTGTACAGGAGGAGGAGGTGAGCTGTGACGTCACCTATTGTGAATGGTGGATCCTGTGTTATCTACTGTATATAGAGGTGTTATCAGTTATTGTACAGGAGGAGGAGGTGAGTTGTGACATCACCTATTGTGAATGGTGGATCTTGTGTTATCTACTGTATATAGAGGTGTTATCAGTCATTGTACAGGAGGAGGAGGAGGTGAGCTGTGACATCACCTATTATGAATGGTGGATCCTGTGTTATCTACTGTATATAGAGGTGTTATTAGTCATTGTACAGGAGGAGGAGGAGGTGAGCTGTGACATCACCTATTATGAATGGTGGATCCTGTGTTATCTACTGTATATAGAGGTGTTATCAGTCATTGTACAGGAGGAGGTGGAGGTGAGCTGTGACATCACCTATTATGAATAGTGGATCCTGTGTTATCTACTGTATATAGAAGTGTTATCAGTCATTGTACAGGAGGAGGAGGTGAGCTGTGACATCACCTATTGTGAATGGTGGATCCTGTGTTATCTACTGTATATAGAGATGTTGTCAGTTATTGTACAGGAGGAGGAGGTGAGCTGTGACATCACCTATTGTGAATGGTGGCTCCTGTGTTATGTACTGTATATAGAGGTGTTATCAGTCATTGTACAGGAGGAGGAGCTGTGACATCACCTATTATGAATGGTGGATCCTATGTTATCTACTGTATATAGAGGTGTTATCAGTCATTGTACAGGAGGAGGAGGTGAGCTGTGACATCACCTATTATGAATGGTGGCAATATTAGGAATTTCTTAACTCTCTAAAACTAAGGGACAAATGGAATGTTTCATGTGACGCTCGACATTAAATGTTTGTCAGATTGTCGCCCCGTTTTCCTCTCCCCGATGGCTGCCACAGGGATGACATGATGACCGGCTTCTGGAGACGGAGAATGTCTCGTGGATGCTGGCTCTCGTGTATTTGGAATAACAGTTTTGGCGGAGACATATTTCCTTTCCCCTGTAAATGTTATTGAGATGTAAATGACTCCTAGCCGTGTAGAGTGTGTGCCAATTTAATGTGAATCTCTCTCTCTCTATTATTATCATACTCCACATCTGCCAGCAGGTATTAAAATGTCTGGTTATCAAGACAAATACACCGGTCTTCTCGTTGGCATCAGACTTTGTGCCAAGTCCTTGACGTGACATCCTGGATAAGGAATTAGAAAACGGATTCTGTATTTGAAACAAAAATTCACACTTATCATGCTTATCCGGGAGACAATGGCAGAGAACAACGCTGTGGATAAAATCTCGCCTGCCGTCGCCAGGGTTGACATCTGAGTTAGCAGGCCCTGTGCTCACATCGCAGACTTTAATTTGGAAGAGATTAAATCATTTTATATTTTTTTTAGTCTTGCAGCTGTAAGAGAAAGGGAACAGGACACGAAAACAGGACCAGTAACATTGTAACACGCTAACTAGAGCAATACGCAAAAAGATGTGTCAACCCTTGTCCCACATTGATACTTGCCAAACCAGGCTAACCATGCCCATACCTACCCCTGAATGTCAAAAAAGGGGGCAGCTTCCCTGCAAGTACCAGAAAATGAATCCACTTGTGGAGAACTGGGGCAGTATCAATATAAATTTTTCAGTCCGAGGAAAACGGTCCGATTATTCTGATCAGAGTTCAATCAGATTTTGATCAGAGTTCGATCAGAGTTCAGTGTTCGATCATAGTTTGATCAGACTTGAATCAGAGTTTGATCAGAGTTCGTTCAGAATTCGATCAAAGTTTGATGATAAAGGCATTAGTTTATCTTGGAAGTGGAGAGAAAAAGAAAAGGCTTCTCCAGCTTCTCCATTCTGTTAGTCCATGAAAATCAGCTAATATGGAAAGAAGAAGCAGGCACCACACAACAAATGAAGATCTGAACTAATACCAAATAGGAAATCAACCCTGTGCATACAGGAAGTATAATTTGAAAAAAAAGAAAAAGAAAAGAGTATGCACATCAATAGGGATAACCTTAAATGAATTTTATTTGAATGGAGACATCAAAGGTAACAGGTACACACAATAGTAAAAACATTTAAAATGCCAAAACAGGCTGACAAAACACAGATCAAATGTGCTCCGTCCCAGGGCACATATCACATGGCACAATCAGATAGAAAAATATGCAATAACCAATAGAATTGCACAGTATAAAAGCATAAATGGTGTGGTGTAAACAGTCACATATGCAGATTTATACTGGAAACCATAATATTACACTCCAAAACAAAATATAGAATGGTGTACCGCCAGCCCACTTAGGTTAACTGTCCCTATATAGATCAAGGGAAATAAAGAGCTGAAGAAATATGCCCTATTAAGAGATTAAAACCGTTCCCAAATCCAAATCCAGCCGGTACGGATAAGAGGGAGAGGGATACTAGGCAGTCAAATAGCTATTTGGAGGTTTGGTGCCATGTGCAGCCTGGGGAGCAAGTGTTCCACGCGTTTCGACACACTCAAGTGTCTTCCTCAGGGAGAGGTCATCATTCACTAGTGGTGACATCATCACTGGCATTTTCCCATGGTCCTGAGGTCACCACAGCTCAGCCCGGCCTCGATGATGTCACCCCTGGTGAATGATGCTGCGCTCTCTCTTCATTCATTTATTTAGTTAGATCACAGGCGGCGGATGTGGAATACTCTGATCATCGTCTCCTGCTGTCACTGTTATTAACGGCAGCAGGAGTCGGATGATGGGGATAAGAGTCCCGAAAGCCCCCACCTGCTGTCATCGTTCGGACATCAATGATGAGAGCCAGCTTCAGCACCTGCTGCCGGGGAACAACGCTTACTGTAGCGCTTCTTCCCCGGCGGCCGTCCATGTGATACTGATGCATCACACAGATGGCATCCGTGTGCGGTTGTAGACTCATTTGAATGGGTCTACATGTGTCAATGTCTCCGGTACATGTGAAAACTGTCACCGCACCTACCGGACACACTGACGTGTGAAAGAAGCCTTAATGTCTGTGGAGGCAGTAGGACTGTCCCCAATGTTTGTCATTTGGGGAAAGATGGAATGGGCATAATGTATTTCACTATTGCAGATTATTATGCTTCCTTATTGAGAAATATGGGCAGGAGGGTATGGCAGCAGCTAATTACGCGCTCCCTAAAAAATTAATAAGTTCTAATTATGCACGTTAGGGTGCAGGTAAAGGGAGAGAAAGCTGTCTTATGTATTTGCCCAGACTGAAAAGGTGACTTAAAGGGATTATTTGTGGTTTAAATAAATGCACTATTTACTTCTTCCATTTATCTAGCACAGATACTACAGCGGGCACTGGTCTTCTACAAGCTGCCAAAACATGACAACCAGTAGGCACAGCAGTCACGGCTGGACCTTTGACATCACCACTTAGCAATTAACATAGTGCTAGTGGTTTTTTTTTTTTTTTTTTTGCTGCTGTTTTTACTTTTTCTCTTTAGAAAACCTTTAAAAATATATTACTGCTTTAGTGTGAACTGAACCATTGGGAGGTCACACGAGAATCCAGGTAGGCAGCGCAGTTAGGGCACTAAACTCTGACTTCTGCTTCCTGACCAGTCCAGTCTCAAAAATCAATATAAGAGATGGAATAATGTGCAAAATCTGGTTAGAGTATCGTAAAAAAACAAAAACTAAAATCTTTCAATTTTCCCACTGGTAACAAGGCCTAATATCAGGCTCATACTTCCAGTTCTTATTTGGAGCCACATAGCTAAACTGGCACTAGACGGGATATTATTTGTTGACTTGTAAAGAAGCGTTTTCTAGGCATTCTCTATGATCTGTGCAGGGAGGGAGCGGAGGTGAGCTGTGACATCACCTATTGTAAATGGTGGATCCTTTGTTAACTTTCATTGTAATCTTGACAGTGATGATAATGAGACTGGTGAAAAGACATCTGTAAAGAACAGGAAGTATGAGTCTAGTTTTAAACTTATTTTTCAGTGTGAATTTATTTATTTATTTATTTTTATACAAATAGTAATGTGGAAATAAAATAAAATTCATAATAAAACATAAAAAATATTAGAAAAACAAAAATGAAAATTTAAGTTAAATTTAGCATAAAAACCTGATGGGTTATTTTCTAACACATTTCTTATGAAAGGATTGTTCTCATTTATTTCATTGCTTCCATCTTGCCTGGGGGTGGGGCACCATGAATGACTGACAGTTTGGAGTAGCGGCATTGTTGCCCCCTGACCCAAACCGTATGCTCTCCAATGCTCATATATAAGTGCCCCTGCGCTCCTCTGCAGCATCAGAGGAGTACATGACCTGATCCACTGGTAGCAAAGAGCTTGCACTGGCATGTTCCTTGCCTAGGAAAGCGCTGATAGACTGCAGAGGTGGTCGGTAACCTGGGTTTGGAAATGTAAGCGTGAGTCTTGATGTTATCCAAGCTATGTCTTGATAATAGCATAGACTGAGTACAAAATTTCAAGGGCACTGCTGTAATGGGGGATATTCCCAGGGCGATCACATGTAACACTTTGAGTGGCATGAATTACATTATTGCCGGGGTAGGACATATCAAGCAGTCCCATGCCATTTTGATATACTGAACCTATCATTGCAGGTTGTAAGTAAATCATTATTGGAATTATGTGATAATTTGCTTAGATGTGTAATTAAATACCACATTGGATGTTATAATGTCATAACTAACTAGCAATGCCATCTGCGGGGAAGGCAGCGGCAGGGGATGTACCCTGGGTCCTGCATATTTATCCCTTATTTGGTTACCCCTTACACCTAAGTCTGAGGCCTCTAATATATCGAAATGTGATCTCTTGCTTTGCACTGAGGAGGGACAACACCCCGAAACATGTGTCTGCAAATTGAGATTCTGGTTTGGCTCTTATCCTAACTCATGTGCCAAGGCTCGATACTGAGTTTTCAGATTGCTACTTCCAATAGGTGGCGCTAGAGTTCAAGTCTTTGTTTTCTCTGCATTGGTAATGACATGACATGACTGCTGCCAGGTTGACTCTTCAACTTCCCCGTTGTGCTTTCTCCACTGTGCCATTCAACTTTGAATTGAACCAATGCGTAATATCTAACAATCTGATTGCGAAGGATATTTTGCTTAATACCTGCAATATTTTTCACTTCTTTGTCATCCCTAAACCCTTCCAGTCCTGCTTGACTGACGTCCATCAATACTTCCATGGATTTTAAAAATTATTTTTAGCATTTGAGTTTCATGGACACTTTTGAATCATTTTGCCTTCAATGACTATGTTCACACGTTGCATTTTTGCTGCGTTGTTTTTTTTCGCCGGCAAAACCTGCTCTCTTCGCAGTAAAAAAGTTGCTTACAAAAAGCAGGAATTGCTGCATTTTTATTGCAGCAATTTTGTTGACTTTTTTTGCATGCTGGTAAAGTTTATTATTATTATTAAAAAAAAGCATGAAAACTTTGATTTCCAAATACAAAAATACAGAAATAAAAAAATAAATATATTTGGTCTTACCACTTTTAAAAAAATCTCGTCAATGTTACTGGGTAATTTTTAAGTCGTAAAAACAAAACTAAAAAGAAAAACAATGGCAGAATTACATTTTTTTCACCGACTTTGGAATGTTATTCTATTTTTCAGTAGATTATGGGTGTCTAAAAACTACAACTTGTGCTGCAAAAAAAAACAGAAAAAAAATCTCATGTGAAATAATCCCCGTAACTTACTTGCAAGAAGCGAAGGGGAAAAAAAAAAAGAAAAAAAAATGAAGATTGTCTGCGGTGGGAAGGGGATAATTTTTGGATACGTAGCTTTGAGATGTAATAACAGCTGTGAACATTTATGTAATACACCTGATGCAATGTAGCTGGTAACCCATAGTCTCATAAGTACCAAAAACATGGGAGCCAAATTTAAAAAACAAACAAAACAGTAGCTGACGCTTATTCGCTGGCACGATGAATAGTAAATGAACTTATGGTTTTTAATGCGTGGTTGAGCTAATTTTGTTAATGCAAATTACCCTGCCGCTGTGTGTAGCTTTAATATGCAAAAAGAAAAAATCCTGTTGCCTGGCAACAGATCCAGTCCCGCTACGTGGATGGTGTTGAAGAGCAATAGGCAGTAATAAATGAATGCCCTTGCTGGAGATGTGACTAAATCTGAGGCAGTGAAAGGATGCAATTACTTGTCCGAAAGGGCGGAAAACCAACAAAGCCAAAGTACAGTAGGGGTGAAAAAGAATGACTTCTTGTGGTCTGCTATAATGGCAGCAAATTAAGGAGAGGAGATATTTTGGAAATGTGAAGGTCAGCTTGTTATCCTATATTTTCCTTAGTTCTACACACCATGAATATATAATCATGGCCTAAAGTGTTGGCACCCTTGAAATTTTTCCAGAAAATTAAGTATTTCTCTCAGAAAATTATTGCAATTACACATGTTTTGTTATACACATGTTTATTTCCTTTGTATGTATTGGGACAACACAAAATAACAGAAAAAAAGCAAATTGGACATAATTTCACATAAACCCCCAAATATAGGCCTGACAAAATTGTTGGCAGCTTTTCAAATTGTGGGTAAACAACTTTGTTTCAAGCACGTGATGCTCGTTCAAACTCACCTGTTTGTGGGCAATAAGAAAGTCACACCTGAAACCAGATAAAAAGTGGAGAAGTTGACTCAATCTTTGTATTGTATGTATGTGTGTGTGTCACACTAAGCATGGAGAATAGAAAGAGGAGAAGAGAACTGTCTGAGGACTTGAGAACCAAAACTGTTGAAAAATATCAATAGTCTCAAGGTTACAAGTTCATCTCCAGACATCTTGATGTTCCTTTGTCCACGATATGCAACATAAGTAGTTTACAACCCATGGCATTGTAGCTAACCCCCAGACGTGGACAGAAGAGAAAAATTAATGAAAGGTTGCAAACAAGATATTCCAGATGGTGGATAAGCAGCCCCCATCAAGTTCTAAAGAAAATCAAGCTGTCTCAGGGTGCATCAGTGTCAGTGTGAACTATTCGTCAACATTTGAATTAAATTAAACGCTATGGAAGAAAGAAGACCCAGGAGGGCCCCACTGCTGACTCAGAGAAATAAAAAAAGCTAGACTGCAGTTTGCCAAAATGTATGTGAGTAAGCCAAAATCCTTCTGGGAAACCATCTTGTGGACAGATGAGACCAAAATAGAGCTTTTTGGTAAAGAACAATCATTCTACTGTTTACCGAAAATGGAATGAGGTCTACAAAGAAAAGAACACAGAACCTACAGACAAATATGGTGGAGGCTCAAACATGTTTTGGGATTGTTTTGCTACCTCTGACACTGAGTTCAATGACTGTGCAAAGCATTATGAAATCTGAAGGTTATCAAAGGATTTTGGGTCGCAATGTAGTGCCCAGTGTCTGAAAGCTGGGTTTGTGTCCTAGATCTTCCAGCAGGACAATGACCCCTAAAAATGCTTCAAGAAGCATTTTGAAATTGAAGGGAACAAAGCACTGGAGAGTTGTGAAGTGGCCAGCAATAAGTCCAAATCTAAATCCAGTTGAACACCTGTGGAGACCTGGAGCAGTTTGCAAAAGAAGAGTGGTCCGAAATTCCAATTGAAAAGTGAAAGAAGCTTACTGATGGTTATAGGAAGCGATTGATTATTTATTCCAAAGGGTGTGTGTTGTGAATTTACTTTTTGCTCCCTCTAGTGGTTACTAGTTTTTTGACTCTGGTTTTTCTGTCATTCCTTTTATCCGCACCTGGGTCGTTAGTTAAGGGTGTTGCTATTTAAGCTCCCTGGACCTTCAGTTCAATGCCTGGCAACGTAGTTATCAGAGCTAGTCTGCTGTGCTCTTGTCTACTGATCCTGGTTCCAGTTATATCAGCTAAGTCCGCTTTTTGCTATTTTGTTTTGGTTTTGTATTTTTGTCCAGCTTGTTCCAAATATATATCCTGACCTTTGCTGGAAGCTCTAGGGGGCTGGTGTTCTCCCCCCGGACCGTTAGACGGTTCGGGGGTTCTTGAATTTCCAGTGTGGATTTTGATAGGGTTTTTGTTGACCATATAAGTTACCTTTCTTTATTCTGCTATCAGTAAGCGGGCCTCTCTGTGCTAAACCTGGTTCATTTCTGTGTTTGTCATTTCCTCTTACCTCACCGTTATTATTTGTGGGGGGCTTCTATCCAGCTTTGGGGTCCCCTTCTCTGGAGGCAAGAAAGGTCTTTTGTTTTCCTCTACTAGGGGTAGCTAGATTCTCCGGCTGGAGCGTGTCATCTAGAATCAACGTAGGAATGATCCCCGGCTACTTCTAGTGTTGGCGTTAGGAGTAGATATATGGTCAACCCAGCTACCACTGCCCTATGAGCTGGATTTTTGTATTCTGCAGACTTCCACGTTCCTCTGAGACCCTCGCCATTGGGGTCATAACAGTTTGCCAGGCCAGTATTAAATGTTTAATGCATTGCAGAAGAGGGATTATAAGAAAGAAGATTCTGAGTTTTTTTTTTTTTTCTTCTTCCCCTTTACCTCAGAGTGGCTATGCTTGCTGCAGACATGAATGTCCAGACCTTGATTACAAGTGTGGACCAGCTGGCTACTCGTGTGCAGGGCATACAAGACTATGTTATCAGTAATCCTAGGTCAGAACCTAGAATACCGATTCCTGAACTGTTTTCCGGAGACAGGTTTAAGTTTAGGAATTTTGTGAATAATTGTAAATTGTTTTTTTCCCTGAGACCCTGTTCATCTGGAGACTCTGCTCAGCAAGTAAAAATTGTTATTTCGTTCTTACGGGGCGACCCTCAGGATTGGGCTTTTTCGCTGGCGCCAGGAGATCCGGCATTGGCTGATATTAATGCGTTTTTTCTGGCGCTCGGTTTACTTTATGAGGAACCCAATCTTGAGATTCAGGCAGAAAAGGCCTTGCTGGCTATGTCTCAGGGGCAGGACGAGGCTGAAGTGTACTGCCAAAAATTTCGGAAATGGTCCGTGCTGACACATTGGAACGAGTGTGCACTGGCCGCTAATTTTAGAAATGGCCTTTCTGAAGCCATTAAGAATGTTATGGTGGGTTTTCCCATTCCCACAGGTCTGAATGATACTATGGCACTGGCTATTCAAATTGACCGGCGGTTGCGGGAGCGCAAAACCGCAAATTCCCTCATGGTGTTGTCTGAACAGACACCTAATTCGGTGCAATGTGATAGAAAAATCGCAAATTCCCTCATGGTGTTGTCTGAACAGACACCTGATTTAATGCAATGTGATAGAATCCTGACTAGAAATGAGCGGAAAATTCATAGACGCCGGAATGGCTTGTGCTACTACTGTGGTGATTCTACACATATTATCTCAGCATGCTCTAAACGTATAGCTAAGGTTGTTAGTCCTGTCACCGTTGGTAATTTGCAACCTAAATTTATTCTGTCTGTAACTTTGATTTGCTCACTGTCGTCTTTTCCTGTCATGGCGTTTGTAGATTCAGGTGCTGCCCTGAGTCTTATGGATCTGTCATTTGCTAAGCACTGTGGTTTTACTCTTGAACCATTAGAAAATCCTATTCCTCTTAGGGGTATTGATGCTACGCCATTGGCAGCAAATAAACCGCAGTATTGGACACAGGTTACCATGTGCATGACTCCTGAACACCGCGAGGTGATACGTTTCCTGGTTTTACATAAAATGCATGATTTGGTTGTTTTAGGGCTGCCATGGTTACAGACCCATAATCCAGTCCTGGACTGGAAGGCTATGTCAGTCTCAAGTTGGGGCTGTCGTGGTATTCATGGGGATTCCCTGCCTGTGTCTATTGCTTCTTCTACGCCTTCGGAAGTTCCGGAGTATTTGTCTGATTATCAGGATGTCTTCAGTGAGTCTGAGTCCAGTGCACTGCCTCCTCATAGGGACTGTGACTGTGCTATAGATTTGATCCCAGGCAGTAAATTTCCTAAGGGAAGACTGTTTAATCTGTCGGTACCTGAAGATACCGCTATGCGTTCATATATCAAGGAGTCTCTAGAAAAAGGACGGATCTTTGAGACCTTGTATTGATTATCGGCTTTTAAATAAGATCACTGTCAAATTTCAGTATCCTTTACCGCTGTTGTCTGACTTGTTTGCCCGGATTAAAGGTGCCAAGTGGTTCACCAAGATAGATCTTCGTGGTGCGTACAACCTTGTGCGCATTAAGCAAGGTGATGAATGGAAAACCGCATTCAATACGCCCGAAGGTCATTTTGAGTACTTGGTGATGCCTTTTGGGCTCTCCAATGCGCCTTCAGTTTTTCAGTCCTTTATGCATGACATTTTCCGGAAGTATCTGGATAAATTTTTGATTGTTTATCTGGATGATATTTTGTTTTTTTCTGATAATTGGGATTCGCATGTGGAGCAGGTCAGGTTGGTCTTTAAAATTTTGCGTGAAAATTCTTTGTTTGTCAAGGGCTCAAAGTGTCTCTTTGGTGTACAGAAGGTTCCCTTTTTGGGGTTCATTTTTTCCCCTTCTGCTGTGGAGATGGACCCAGTCAAGGTCCGAGCTATTCTTGATTGGACTCAGCCCTCGTCAGTTAAGAGTCTACAGAAGTTCTTGGGTTTCGCTAACTTCTACCGTCGTTTTATCGCTAATTTTTCTAGCATTGTGAAACCTTTGACGGATATGACCAAGAAGGGCTCCGATGTAGCTAACTGGGCTCCTGCTGCCGTGGAGGCTTTCCAGGAGTTGAAACGCCGGTTTACTTCGGCGCCTGTTTTGTGCCAGCCCGATGTCTCACTTCCCTTTCAGGTTGAGGTGGATGCTTCAGAGATTGGAGCAGGGGCCGTTTTGTCGCAGAGAGGCCCTGGTTGCTCTGTTATGAAACCTTGTGCCTTTTTCTCTAGGAAGTTTTCGCCTGCCGAGCGAAATTATGATGTGGGCAATCGGGAGTTGTTGGCCATGAAATGGGCATTTGAGGAGTGGCGTCATTGGCTCGAGGGTGCTAAGCATCGTGTGGTGGTCTTGACTGATCACAAAAATCTGATGTATCTCGAGTCTGCTAAACGCCTTAATCCGAGACAGGCCCGCTGGTCATTGTTTTTCTCCCGCTTTGATTTTGTTGTCTCGTATTTACCAGGTTCAAAGAATGTGAAGGCCGATGCTCTTTCTAGGAGCTTTGTGCCTGATGCTCCTGGAGTCGCTGATCCTGTTGGTATTCTTAAAGATGGAGTTATCTTGTCAGCTATTTCTCCGGATCTGCGACATGTGTTGCAGAGATTTCAGGCTGATAGGCCTGAGTCTTGTCCACCTGACAGACTGTTTGTCCCGGATAAGTGGACCAGCAGAGTCATTTCCGAGGTTCATTCCTCGGTGTTGGCAGGTCACCCGGGAATTTTTGGCACCAGAGATCTGGTGGCCAGGTCCTTTTGGTGGCCTTCCTTGTCAAGGGATGTGCGGTCATTTGTGCAGTCCTGTGGGACTTGTGCTCGAGCTAAGCCTTGCTGTTCTCGTGCCAGCGGTTTGCTCTTGCCCTTGCCTGTCCCGAAGAGACCTTGGACACATATCTCCATGGATTTCATTTCTGATCTTCCGCTATCCCAGGGCATGTCCGTTATCTGGGTGATATGTGATCGCTTCTCAAAGATGGTCCATTTGGTTCCTTTGCCTAAGCTGCCTTCCTCTTCCGATCTGGTTCCTGTGTTTTTCCAGAACGTGGTTCGTTTGCACGGCATCCCTGAGAATATTGTGTCAGACAGAGGATCCCAGTTCGTTTCCAGATTCTGGCGATCCTTTTGTAGTAGGATGGGCATTGATTTGTCGTTTTCGTCTGCTTTCCATCCTCAGACTAATGGACAGACGGAGCGAACCAATCAGACTTTGGAGGCTTATTTGAGGTGTTTTGTCTCTGCTGATCAGGACGATTGGGTGACATTCTTGCCGTTGGCTGAGTTTGCCCTTAATAATCGGGCTAGTTCCGCCACCTTGGTTTCGCCTTTTTTCTGCAACTCTGGTTTCCATCCTCGCTTTTCTTCGGGTCATGTGGAGCCTTCTGACTGTCCTGGGGTGGATTCTGTGGTGGATAGGTTGCAGCGGATCTGGAATCATGTGGTGGACAACTTGAAGTTGTCACAGGAGAGGGCTCAGCGCTTTGCCAACCGCCGCCGCGGTGTGGGTCCCCGACTACGCGTTGGGGATTTGGTATGGCTTTCTTCCCGCTTTGTTCCTATGAAGGTCTCCTCTCCCAAATTTAAACCTCGTTTTATTGGGCCTTACAAGATATTGGAAATCCTTAATCCTGTATCTTTTCGTCTGGATCTTCCTGTGTCGTTTGCTATTCACAATGTATTTCATAGGTCCTTGTTGCGGCGGTACATTGTGCCTATAGTTCCTTCTGCTGAGCCTCCTGCTCCGGTGTTGGTTGAGGGCGAGTTGGAGTACGTGGTGGAGAAGATCTTGGATTCTCGCCTCTCCAGGCGGAGGCTTCAGTACCTGGTCAAGTGGAAGGGCTATGGTCAGGAGGATAATTCCTGGGTGGTCGCCTCTGATGTTCATGCGGCCGATTTAGTTCGTGCCTTTCATGCCGCTCATCCTGATCGCCCTGGTGGTCGTGGTGAGGGTTCGGTGACCCCTCACTAAGGGGGGGGGGTACTGTTGTGAATTTACTTTTTGCTCCCTCTAGTGGTTACTAGTTTTTTGACTCTGGTTTTTCTGTCATTCCTTTTATCCGCACCTGGGTCGTTAGTTAAGGGTGTTGCTATTTAAGCTCCCTGGACCTTCAGTTCAATGCCTGGCAACGTAGTTATCAGAGCTAGTCTGCTGTGCTCTTGTCTACTGATCCTGGTTCCAGTTATATCAGCTAAGTCCGCTTTTTGCTTTTTGCTATTTTGTTTTGGTTTTGTATTTTTGTCCAGCTTGTTCCAAATATATATCCTGACCTTTGCTGGAAGCTCTAGGGGGCTGGTGTTCTCCCCCCGGACCGTTAGACGGTTCGGGGGTTCTTGAATTTCCAGTGTGGATTTTGATAGGGTTTTTGTTGACCATATAAGTTACCTTTCTTTATTCTGCTATCAGTAAGCGGGCCTCTCTGTGCTAAACCTGGTTCATTTCTGTGTTTGTCATTTCCTCTTACCTCACCGTTATTATTTGTGGGGGGCTTCTATCCAGCTTTGGGGTCCCCTTCTCTGGAGGCAAGAAAGGTCTTTTGTTTTCCTCTACTAGGGGTAGCTAGATTCTCCGGCTGGAGCGTGTCATCTAGAATCAACGTAGGAATGATCCCCGGCTACTTCTAGTGTTGGCGTTAGGAGTAGATATATGGTCAACCCAGCTACCACTGCCCTATGAGCTGGATTTTTGTATTCTGCAGACTTCCACGTTCCTCTGAGACCCTCGCCATTGGGGTCATAACAGGTGTGCAACAAAATCAAGTTGAGGGTGCCAACAATTTTGTCTTATCTAGTTTTGGATTTTTGTGTAATATTATGTCCAATTTGCCTTTGTCTTCTCTGGTTTTTTTTTTGCGCTGTTCCAATACACACAAAGGAAATTAATATGTGTATAACAAGACATGTGTAATTACAATAATTTTCTGGGAGAAATGCTTAATTTTTTTGAACATTTTCAAGGGTGTCAACACTTTCGACCATGACTGTACATCTTCGTGATTTTGTGACGAAAACTTTTTCAGCTAGATTCAGTTTCAGGTAAATTCCATCTGGAGTCCTCATAAAAAGTACCGCAAAAAATGAACATAATGCACAGCATTGTCAAAATGACATTGCTGTGCACATGATCTATCTTAGGTCATTTCTTTTGACCACTTCTGGGTTCAGAAACCTAGAAGAGGTTAAAAGAATTGTCATGCTCATTCTTGAAAGTATAAAGACAGGAGCTCCAAAATCACCCCAAAAACAACTGAAAAAAAGCTGGTGAAGACACTTTAGGAAAGCGAGCACCGATACTTGCAGCATTTTCAATTTGGAAAACTCTCCATTTCTGCTGGCGTCTTAAAGACGATGTGTGCACATACACTTAAGCCAGTCTTTTTTCCAGAAAAAACACAAGTAAACTGGTGCAGGCTAAGAATCACTGGCAGCAATTAAAATGTTATACCCTGTCAGCAATACCTACCTTCATGGCCCCTAGGCTCTTGGTGGCGTCTGAGTCCAACATGTGAGAAAATGGATCTTGACAGTAAAACTCATCGGCAGAGCATTCAGTCTCCGATGGCATCTGAAGAGCAGTCAGTTGGTGATACTCATTGCCCAAATTATGTGTAGATCCAGCAGTTTAGGAAATTTCTGGAAAATTGGCGCAATCATTTTAATTGGCTATCGCTCTTTAAAACCCATTATATTTCAGCTCGTTACAATGTCAGTTTTGGATATGGCGTACTCTGCTTACAAGATTCAGACAAAAGGCACATATAGGTGTACAAATAGATGAAAAGGCAAAATGGGCCCTTCTGGCATTTGAATTGCCACCACAGTCCCTATCCAAAAACATGAAGTCTAAACATTGCACCTCTTCTTTAAAAAACTATTGTGGTGGGTGGACCCTGTTACAAAATAACATCACCAGTTGATTAGCTTTAAAGTGGACCTGTCCTTTAATACAAAACCTGTAGAAAATTACCCTCATCACCCATAACAAGATAGAATTGTTTTTGTTGCACATACATGTCTTATATGTCCAGGAACTGACATAATTCTCAGGATTTGGACAGTTCTTCATCGACATTCCATCAGCACTACCGGTGCTGGAACTTCTCCTTGACTTCCCAATATGCATTACTTCTGCCATTGTCCAATAGCTTGCCTGCCCTGAACTAAAATCTTTGTCATTCTTGAGTACAGTCTGATAGACAAGAGAGCAGGAGCAGAGATACAAAACATATCCTATTCCTGTAATCCTTCTTGGCATCTCTGCTGATCGAGACGGATTATACTTTACAACAGGCAGTGGAAAAAAAGTCATTCCTTTCATTTTCAAATAAGGCAATTTTCAGATTGTCCAATTGATCACATATTCATTATCTAGCAAATGAGATCAAGTTTCCTGAAAGTACAGAAACCATTTTAATATATAAACTAGTCTTGCGGAAAGGGTTGCACCAGACATAAATTGTAAATGATTTTACATAAATGTCTCATTTTAAACACTATACTGTCACTAAAGTTTAAAAAAAAGCATTTGAGTTGTAGTTAAAAAATCAAAGTTAATTGACGTCACACGTGTTAAGAATTCGATATACAAATCCGTTAAAACAGATTTGGCTTTGGCCACCTGGAAATCCAATGCACCATATTCAAATTAACATTTTGTTTGAAATATTTCACCACTTTAGTACCAAATGCACCTTGAGATCCGGAATCTTTCATTTTACAATACACAAGAACAGGGCAAAAACAGTGTAAAATAGATGATCCATACCATAATCTGCTAGGAGGCTCATGGACAAAGGATTCAAGGTTGGATAGGTGCTAGAAACCTATAAGGCTATGTTCACACTTTGCGGTTTTTGCTGCAGATCCGCAGCGGATTTGACGCTGCGGATCCGCAGCAGTTTTCCATGCAGGGTACAGTACAATGTTACCCTATGGAAAACAAAAACCGCTGTGCCCACATTGCGGAAAATCCCTTTAAAAACCGTGCGGAATTGCTGCGGAAAAAAAGAAGGAGCATGTCACTTCTTTCTGCGGATTCCGCAGCGGTTTTCAACATGCACCAATAGGAAAGTGCTGTTGAAAACCCGCAGAGGAATCCGCAGAAGAAACCGCAGGAAAATCCGCAGTGAAAACCGCAGCGGTTTTGCACTGCGGTTTTTCCAAATCCGCTGCGGAAAAATCCGCAGCAAAATCTGCAAAGTGTGAACAAGCCCTAAAGGGTTCCCTTCCCCATAGGCACTACAATGTAAGGAAACAAGGGACAAGGGAGGGTAAATGGACACAAGGGTAATGGAAAGGGGATAAAAAACGATAACAAGCACCATGCCCTGCTATCTTAAGGAACATTGCTAAACATCATTAAATTACCAGTTTCCACCCCTGCCATGTGGCCATTGTTTTTCCTAAGTCCTTTAAAAAAAATATTTCGGTTGGTGGAAGCACTTTGCACATTGTGATAGTGAACATGGACACTGTGGTTACCATCTTTGCCATAGGGGCCAATATATTACATGCTATTGTGATAATCTTGTAGTTGTTTGATTCTTTTTTTCCTGGATATAGTGTATCACTAATATTTTTTTGGGTGACTTATCCCAAATCTTGGGTAGACTTACTATAGTTATGGGATAAATCACACCTTCATTTTAGACAATATTAATAAATCTGCCCCAAAACCTACACATATTACCAAAATAAATGGTTTGTGAAATTCAAAATGGGGCAAGGTATTCTACATTTTGTTCACCGTTCCCCATTGTTGTAATTCATACTCTAAAATTGACGCTCCAATTTATTGTATTATTTAACGGCCTTTGGCTTGCACTTGAGCAGTGGTGACTTGATGGATGAACGATCTGTAGGAAGATCAATCTTGTGCAAGTCTAGATAGGTCCACCAGGGTCTTCTCCGCCATTATCGTGATATTATAAAACCATCGGGTTTCTGGTCTTCCTCTTCACCTCATTTCTTCTATTCTTCCCACCTTGATGTCATTCTCCGGTGATTGCTCTTTTTGTATGATGTGTCCAAAGTAAGCAAGTCGTAGCTTGGTGATCCTTGCTTCGAGTGACATGTCTGACTTCATATGTTCCAAAATTGATTTGTTTGTTCTACTTCCCATCCATACTTCCAAAATGAAATACTGGCATTTCTCCTCCGTCAACTGGATAATACAAGGCATTGCAATTAATTACCATGGTCCTGTCCTTTAAAGCTAGAATCGACCAGAAAACATGACCCGCAACCTCTGCTTGGATTCCAATTCCCACTATGTCCCTAATCGGCCTTGTCACAAATATTAATTTACCCTTCTGGAGTGTAAAGATATATAACAAATGAGTGAGTGTTATGGGAGAAGATAAGGATTTTATTATCCTTTCTTTAGGAACCAGCAACAGGAGGGTGAGTGAAAGTGGTCCGGCTATTAATCACACATCGCTACCCCCTCTATCTGTCTGCTCAGTCCATAAACTCTGCCTGGAGGCTGTAATAGCATTGACTCATCCTGAACCGCTACCCAGTGGCTGATTAGTGAAGTGGAATCTGTCTGATCAACTTAATAAGAATTTACCTCTGCTCCAAATGATGGAGAATTCATTTGTCCTTTGCATGACTGGATTTTTTTTTTTCAATGTTGGCTGATGTCACTTGTAGATCAACCTCCTATTTTCCGATAAGCCCATAAATAGCCCTTTCTATAGGCCTGGTTAGGAGTTCACGGGGGTAACCTCACATTTGATCTCCTGTTCCAAAGCCAGAATTTGTGTCCATCCCTGTATCACCATGCTGAGGGATGACAAGAGCCTGCCCGTGACTTGTTCTGTTTGTAATAATGTAGGCTTCCTGCAGAGGAATAACAGCTTGGAGGACAGGAGCAGAATCGTCAGCTCCTTCAAGGAGAGACAGTCATCCAAAAATCTCTTGGTCTGCGAGAATATTGAGACAGAATCTAGGTTCAAACATACCGAGACCGATTTCTCCAACCTGTATGCCAGAGGTAAGACTCAACTCTTCTACTCATTGGATGCTAAAGCTTCTCAATAATGATGGACAATTTTTTGAACCCTTGACAATTTTTTTTAAACTAGTGCCTTCCTGTTCAAAATATGGTGTATTTTTGATTCTGTGTCTAAATTGAATGATTATTAAAACTATTATATTAGTTTTCCATATTTTGTATTATTTGTCCAACATTATAACAACTTTGTCTAATTTTTATAAAAACGAAAAAATGAAATACTTAATGTGTTTTTTGCACTCAATTAGTAAACTTTTTGATAATTGTTGTGCTGGTTACTTATACAAGGGTGGTTTTATAAATGATGGACTGTTTATATATCATTATTTTAAAATTTAGTAATTTTCTTATAAGGCTAAGTTCTCAAGATGAGTTTTTGGTGATTTTTTTTTTTTTTTTTTAAATGCAAGTAACCTATTTCAATTAATGGGTGCAGAAATGGACAACATCAAAAACTCACCAAAAGCTCATGGGAGAATGTAGCCTTGGAGTATCTTACTGTTGTGATCCTTTAAAAGGCTATTACAGATATAACAAATAAGCTTTTACATCATTCTTTGTATCTACTATAATTAAAAATTATGGTTCTAACAAGATTAGGTCTTAAAAATTGTAATTAATTAAAAACTGTATTAAAAAATTGTACAATTTATTTACTATACAAAAAAAGAACCATTATCTGATGAACCAGCAAAATTCTATTAATGCATCATGTTAAACTCTTTCAAATATTACACAATATACAATATTAAATGCATATAAAAGCATACATAAAAAAGACTAATATGGAGGGGAAGACGTCACTGAAAAATGAGCTACAAACTACTACATGTATAACCATCTCCTATCACATCTCCTATCACAACCATCTCCTATCACATGTATAACCATCTCCTATCTCCTAGGAGTAAGCTATAAGCGAAACGTACGTCGAAGTTGTGCTGCATATCATGATTTGTATTTACATTTTTGCACCTCTTTTTTTTAGCTTACTGGCTATTGAATGTATGATTTGGTTGTTTCTATGCTCCTTAATGATTTATTAATGCTGCCATAAATATATTACAATATACTACAATTATATATTAAATAATAGATTAACCACATACTGTTCTGAAATACAGTTTCACGGTTGTGAAATACAGTATGTGGTTAATCTATTATTTAATATATAATTGTAGTATATTGTAATATATTTATGGCAGCATTAATAAATCATTAAGGAGTATAGAAACAACCAAATCATACATTCAATAGCCAGTAAGCTAAAAAAGGGGTGCAAAAATGTAAATACAAATCATGAGATGCAGCACAACTTCGATGTACGTTTCGCTTATAGCTTACTCCTAGGAGAAACTCCTTCCATGATTATACTATAGGCAAAATGTAAGTCAGGATGTAAAAGTGCACAAAAGTTAATACAAACCACAACTTTGCAGCACAACTTTGACGTATGTTTCGCTTATAGCTTACTCATAGGGGAAACTCCACCATGAGGACGCTATAGGCAAAATGTATGTCAGGATGCAAAAGTGCAAAAAGGTAAATACAAGTCAGTAATGCAGCATAACCCTGATGGATGCTTCCTACAGCTTCCTCATGGGGGAACTTCCCCCATAAAAAAGGTTTAGGTAGAACTTCCCCCATGAGGAAGCTACTGTATAGGCGAAACATACGTTGGGATTGTGATGCATCACATTGTTTTTATTTACCTTACTGGCTATTCAGTCTACACACTTCTTGCTTTTTGCTAGGTTTTACTTCACATTGCCCTTCTACCCGTGTCTGTGTAGATCCCACCAAAGACAACATCTGCAAGGTGTTTATATGTTCTCCCCGTGTTTGCTTGGGCTTCTTCAGGGTGTTCTGGTTTCTTCCCACACTCGACATAATAATAGGGAATTTAGATTGTTAGCCAAAATTGTGATGATGGTGCTATATAAGTAACTAAAATAAAGAAATAACTAAATTAACCACATTTTCACAAGTGTATATTCATATTTATCCATGTAGTTTCCAGCTCATGCTTCCGTGTGGATGTGCCCTCCATATTATCCTGTTTTTTATGTATGTATGTATTAAAATAGTAAAGTGTCTATTTCACCTTTATCATCGGAATTTATAATTGTAAGATATATATTGCACACAGAGCAGCTTAATAATACATTTAATTGAAGTCTTCTGTTTGTGTAGATTGGTATTTCTACTAGAGGGATAACAATGTCCTCAAATTTACTTATGCGCTATTCTGTATACTGACCATAGTCCTGGCAGCTTTTTACTACCCGTACATTACCTTTCAGGTACCATAGGTAGAGATATGACTCCTCTTAGCCTCATAATACTGGAGCCAATGCTATTTATGAATATATTCTTGTATGTTTCTGTTGTGAAATACTGTGACCCATTTTGCCAGTATTTTGCATCATTTGCCTTGAAGAAATTCCGTATCAAATAGCATTCCTGCCTATGAAAAAAAAAATCCTATATTTGTAAATCCAAAACGTCTGCATAAGACTTCAATACTTAATGACGGTAACACAGAGATGACTGGTATTGAGACGAGATTAGACTGAGAAATATGGCTAATTCCAAATGAGAAAGGGCTACAACTGTCAGGGTGATGGGTGACCGAGCACTTAGTATTTTGTGCAGACAATTTGTATTCCCCTAGTCCAAGTCATATGTAAAGATCCCGGCACCTAGCTGACACCCGCCACGTGGTGATCCATCTTCTGCTTCTGTAGATTTAAAAGCCAGCCCGCTAATAGCTTGTTTGTTCTGCAGATTTACTGCCTGCCAAGAATGGAGAAGAACCCACCATGCAGTTTCTTCTGGAGGTGGTTGATATTCTCATGAACTATGTAAGGAAAACCTTTGATAGATCCACCAAAGTCTTAGACTTTCACCATCCACACCAGCTTCTGGAAGGAATAGAGGGTTTCAACCTTGAGCTTTCAGACAACCCCGAGTCACTTGAGCAGATCCTGGTGGACTGCAGAGATACTTTGAAGTATGGAGTTAGGACAGGTACGTTATTTGCTGGACTGTTATACATGATTAAAGATGTATTGTATTATGCAATATTGATTTCAGCATCAGGTTCATGGTAATTTTCATGTATTCCCCAATGACCAAATGAACACAAGAACTGTAAGGTGGCCCATACAAATTTGATGACTGTCAGTCGACCGGTTCTTCAGCTGATTGTTCAACCTGCAGCTATATCTCCCGACTCCTCCTTACACAGGAGCTCTCACTCTGCCAAGTGCTTTTGTGTTCTCTACCAGAGAGCCTCTTCTAAACTCTTTTGGTGGTGGCTTATCACACCGAGAACAAAAGGATCAAAAGTGCAAAATCGGACAGTGCAGATCCTTAACTTCTCCAAAATCATCTGTCGGGACACCCCATAAAGATTAGACTGTCGGCTGAGCCCACCAATATTAGCAGGTTCGGGCGACGTTGGTCTAATGTGTATGGAGTCATTAAACCAGGCCATACACCTTAGACTTACAGTATGTCAGCCAAACCTGCCAATTAGGATCGGTTTGGTCGGCAGTCTAATATGTATGGTCGGGGGACATGTCGATTAGGAATGTCCAATTGTGGACTGCCGATCACATTGTTCTCCATCCGACATGTCAGATGATGGTTTTCTTGTAGAGAACACACAAGAGCTCGGCCGAAAGAGTGCTTCTGTGTTCAGGGGCTAAGATGGCTGTCGGCCAAAAGATCATTGTTCTAATGGCTATCTAATTTTTAAGCCAGGTTAAGGATGCCTTTATACATTGACTTATCAGACCAATTTCAGTCCAATCAGATCTTTATTAATCTAAATTACAGAGAAAATGGTCAGTCGATCTGATTGAAATATCCATTGTAGGAAATAGAAAGATTTTACTTTAGGACAATCGCAACAGAAGTGGAAAATGAGAATTAGTTCTATCATAACAGAATAACGGTGAGTGTAACTGGTCAAAAGCAGACCAATGTTATCATCTGTAAGATTGGCCTGATTGATCAGAATTCAGTAATTAATAAAGGAGAAATGGCATCTGGGAAATACAATGGGCATAAAAGAGAGAAACAATAAAATAATGTGATTCATATTGCTCCTACAATAGGTCGCATTAAATGGAGTGAGGCTCACTCATTACAGGTATCTAGGTTTCACTCGAAAACACTGTGATTTAAAAGGAGCCAGGAGAGTTGAGAACAGTCATCTGGGCTGGCCACTGTCAGCTTCTCCCCATTGGACTTGGAAGGGTGACTCCTTTTTTAGTATATATTTACAGACCTGTCAATCAAGCAGAGTCAGGCAGGGAGAAGCCAGTAGGACCCGCCCAGTGGACTCTTCTTCCCACTCCTGCCTCCTTTTTAAACTAAATGTCTGTATTGGCAAAGCCTATCCCAGGTTTTTGCTGCCTGTAGTTCTGGCAGCGCAAATTACTTGGCCATTACCGGTTTGGTTTGGCTCTTCGAACCAACACCCTGGAACATCTGCTGAGTCTTTCTAAAATTTGCTCTATAAGCAATTTACGTTCTTCTGGAGCAGTGGGTCTCTCCTTTGGTAACACTTTGCTAAGAACAGTGTTATCCTCATCAAAAGCAAACTTAAGATACACCAAGGGAAACATCTCATTAAGCTAAATGGCATCGCGTGTGAATGGATGGCGCTATCCTGTACACTGGGGGACTGGATATATCGACCCTCGGTGGGACGTGAAGCATATACTCTCATTGTGAAGAGACAGCTTCGCGTTGATTATCCTCTTTATAGATAATCAGATGAAGCTATTCAGGTAATGCGCTGTCTAACTCTTTAACGAGAATAGTTTTAATACATCAAGTTCAAAATGACAAATCATTGCATGGTTAACGTTCCTTAAAGGAATAAAAATGCTCCTAAAATCCGGAGTTGATGCATTTCCTGATGTGTTTTTGTTTGCTTTTGACAGATCGAATATAAAGTAATTATACCTGCACTAGGCGTTTCTTGGTCTAAAGCTGCTTAACTATAGCGATAAGTAGGAATTTATTACAGAGAAAAAATGAAAAATGACCATATTTGTACAGCGGAGGGGATTTCATGGCACATTTCAATTTTCTGCAAGATTGCCCAAAGGAGGCTGAAAATGACAGACAAGGCCCTATTGAATTTACTTATTTAGATCAAGTTATTTATATAGCTCTGGCTTATTCTGAAGCACACCCCTATATCGCCAATGGGGTCACAGTCTAAGTTTCATTTTTTTAAGACATACCCAAATTATGAGGGTCAATGTATCTATATAGTATAACAAATTTGCCACTCCAGATAATGGAGTGGATTCCTATTTGAGTACCCGTAATAAGTGGGTTGCTTCTTTCCATGTATCTATGTTAGAATACAGGCGGAAACCCTCACTAGCTTGAAGAGAACATACAACATCCACACCCAGATTGCCCTGTTCAAATTTTGCCCTGTCCGACCTTTGGGTATAATGGCCACAGTGGGGAAAATTAGCAGCTACCCGTATATACTCGAGTATAAGCCGACCCGAGTATAAGCCGACCCCCCTAATTTTGCCACAAAAAACTGGGAAAACTTATTGACTCGAGTATAAGCCTAGGGGGAAAAATGCAGCAGGTACCGGTGAATTTCAAAATTAAAAATAGATGCTCCATACCGTTCATTATGGCCCCATAGATGCTCCACATAAAGCTGTGCCATATATACAATGCTCTGCACCGTTGCCCCATAGCTGTGCCATATATATAATGCTCTGCACCATTGCCCCATAGCTGTGCCATATAGTGCTCTGCCCCATTGCTGTGCCATATAGTGCTCTGCCCCATAGCTGTGCCATATAGTGCTCTGCCCCATAGCTGTGCCATATAGTGCTCTGCCCCATAGCTGTGCCATATAGTGCTCTGCCCCATAGCTGTGCCATATAGTGCTCTGCCCCATAGCTGTGCCATATAGTGCTCTGCCCCATAGCTGTGCCATATAGTGCTCTGCCCCATAGCTGTGCCATATAGTGCTCTGCCCCATAGCTGTGCCATATAGTGCTCTGCCCCACAGCTGTGCCATATAGTGCTCTGCCCCACAGCTGTGCCATATAGTGCTCTGCCCCATAGCTGTGCCATATAGTGCTCTGCCCCATAGCTGTGCCATATAGTGCTCTGCCCCATAGCTGTGCCATATAGTGCTCTGCCCCACAGCTGTGCCATATAGTGCTCTGCCCCACAGCTGTGCCATATAGTGCTCTGCCCCATAGCTGTGCCATATAGTGCTCTGCCCCATAGCTGTGCCATATAGTGCTCTGCCCCACAGCTGTGCCATATAGTGCTCTGCCCCATAGCTGTGCCATATAGTGCTCTGCCCCATAGCTGTGCCATATAGTGCTCTGCCCCACAGCTGTGCCATATAGTGCTCTGCCCCACAGCTGTGCCATATAGTGCTCTGCCCCATAGCTGTGCCATATAGTGCTCTGCCCCACAGCTGTGCCATATAGTGCTCTGCCCCACAGCTGTGCCATATAGTGCTCTGCCCCATAGCTGTGCCATATAGTGCTCTGCCCCATAGCTGTACCATACAGTGCTCTGCCCCATAGCTGTACCATACAGTGCTCTGCACCGTCCATTATTGCCCCATAGCTGCTGCTGCAATAAAAAAAAATAAAACACATACTCACCTGTCTTGCAGCTCCTCGGCGCCATCTTCCCGGCGTCTCCCTGCACTGACTGATCAGGCAGAGGGCGGCGTGCACACTATATGCGTCATCGCGCCCTCTGCCTGAACACAGTCAGAGCGGAGAGAGAGACGCCGGGAAGATGGCGCGACGCCCGGCGTGTGGAACCAGGATAGGTGAATATGCGATACTTACCTGCTCCCGGCGTCCCGCTCCTTCCCCCTGCCTGTCTTCGGTGCCGCAGCCTCTTCCTCTGTCAGCGGTCACCGGCACCGCTGATTAGAGAAATGAATTATGCGGCTCCGCCCCTATGGGAGGTGGAGCAGCCTATTCATTTCTCTAATGAGCGGTCCCACGTGACCGCTCAGGGGAAGAGGCTGCTGCACCCGGAGACCGTGTAACAGGCAGGGGGAGCGCCAGGATCGCCGGGACTAGGTAAGTATATGACAGTGCTCACCCGCCGACCCCACCATCGATCATGACTCGAGTATAAGCCGAGGGGGCACTTTCAGCCCAAAAATTTGGGCTGAAAATCTCGGCTTATACTCGAGTATATACGGTAATTACATTTTGTCAGGGTTTCCCTCGGTGCAAGGCTCTCTCAGATACAAAAGATAGTGAATCTGTATAATGTAGACCAGAGGTGTCAAACTGCATTCCTCGAGGGCCGCCAACAGGTCATGTTTTCAGGATTTCCTTGTATTGCACAGGTGATAATTTAATCACCTGCACAGAATGATTCCAGCACCTTGTGGAATGCTAAGGAAATCCTGAAAATATGACCTGTTGGCGGCCCTCGAGGAATGCAGTTTGACACCTCTGATGTAGACTATATGGGAACACCTACACATTACACTTACAGGAGCTTTTATGACCTCCCATTCCCTTTGCAGCTATGCACAGCTTCCATTCTTTTTGGAAGATTTTCTACAAGATTTTGGAGTTGTCGGGAATTTGTACCCATTCATCTAGAAGAGCAATTGTGAGGTCAGACAGTGATGTTGAAGGAGAGGCCGGGATCACATTCTGTGTTCTAGTTCATCCCAAAGATGTTGGGTTGGGTTGAGGTCCAGGCTCTGTGCAGCTGGTCATGAAACTGAGAGGCCGACCCATGAAAAACAGCCCATAGCATTATCCTTCCTCCACCAAATTGTACAGCGGACACTATGCAGTCAGGCAGGTAACGTTCTCTTGGCATTTGCTAAACTCAGATTCATCCATCAGATGCCAGAAGGAAAAGTGTGATCCATCACTACACAGAACATGTTTTCTCCAGAATCCAGTGGTGGCAGCTTTACACCACTGAATCCGACGCTCCGCATTGTGCTTGGTGATGTAAGCCTGCAGGCAGTTCCTCGGTCATGAAGCTCCTGGTAGGGGCGCAGTATTTGTGCTGATGTTATTAAAAGAGGAGGTTTGGACTCTGCAGTCATGTAGGAAGCAGAGCAATGGTGACTTTTCTGCTCTCTGCTCGTGAGCTCTCGTCTCGGCAACCTCACTCTGTAATGTCACTTGGTCTTAGTTTCATGGCTGAGTTGTTGCGGTTCCTTTCACTCCTTAATAATGTCACTCAAAAGTGTTGGGGAAGATTTAGGAGGCAAGAAATGCCATGAATGTTGTTATCCCGGTGGCTCTTATTACAGGACCGTGCTGGTATCAGTGAACTCCTTACCACCAGCCATTCTGTCACATGTTAGTAAATGCAGATGACATGACGAAGGGCTGGATGTTATATGCTGGGGGCAATGGAGCCGGATGTTATACACTGGGGGGCAATTATGTTATGCAACAGGGGGGCGCCAGATGTCATATACAGGGGGCGAGGGGCAGGATGTTATACATCGGGGGGGGGGGGGGGGGGAAAGGGGACAGAGGTTATAAACCAGGGTTAAGGGGCCAAAGGTTATATACCGCTGGTGGGTGTTATATGTTACACACCTGTGGCAAGGGTCTGGAGGTTATACACCAGGGGTGAGGAGCCAGAGGTTATACAACACTGGTGAGGGGCCAAATGATATACACTGGAGGTGAGGGGCCAGATGTAATGCAATGGAGGTGAGGGGTCAGATGTAATACACCAGGGATGAGGGTTGCATTATATACACCGGGGGGTGAGGGGCCGGATGATATACATCGGGGGCGAGAGGCCAGTTGATATATACTGGGAGTGAGAAGCTGGATGATATACACCAGAAGTGAGGGGCCAGATGTCATACACCAGGGACTAGGGACTAAATGATATACAACAGGGACGAGGGGCCGGATATCGACCGACGATTAGGGGCCTGATGTTATACATCGGGGTCAGGGGCAAGATAATATACTCTGGGGGGCGGATGATGTACACTGGGGGCGAGGGGCCAGATGATATACACTAGGGATGAGGGGCCTGATGTTATACATCGGGGGCGAAGGACTGGATGATATATGCTGGGGGCGAGGGACTGGATGATATATGCTGGGGGCGAGGGACTGGATGATATATGCTGGGGGTGAGGGACTGGATGATATATGCTGGGGGTGAGGGACTGGATAATATATGCTGGGGGCGAGGGACTGGATGATATATGCTGGGGGCGTGGGGCTGGATGATATATGCTGGGGGCGTGGGGCTGGATTATGTACACCAGGTGCAATGGGGCTGAATGAAAAAAACAAAATTCACTGATGTGTGTCCCAATACTTTTGTCTGCACAGTGTAGATGTTCCTGGGTCTCTGTAGCTGCGGCAGGTGGCTGTACATATCAGACCTTTTATTAGTAAAACATAATAGGCCAGACATCCCGCCTCATTGTACCAGGCCTATATGCCTTGCAGTACAATGTCTGGGTGCGGCTGCCTAGTACACAATAGTCGGAGTGCACCTGCTGCAGGTAAACACCAGGATCCCGGCAGATGTGCCCATTATTCTTCTGACCTTCCTCATCCAGGTGTATTTACCGATGAGCAGGAACACAATGTGACTGCGGCCGTAGCCGGGTGAGGTCTGTCGCTGTCTATACGGATGTGACATCCACAGAGCTGCTCCATTTTCTCTCCTCACATCATTAAGTGTAATCAAAATGTGCAGCTAATGAAAGCAGTTCAGTCCCGGCTAATGGCAGCCCTTCTACTGCTCACTCCTAAGTAATCTTTTCCGTCATTAGCATTAATAACCCCCAAGCCTTTCAGAGCCGGTTCTGAGTGAGGTTTTTAGCGGCTGCCATGTCAGTGGAGGCAGATTAGGCTGCTGATAATATTGCACAAGCTGTTCATGACCCGGCCGTCTGATTTATGGAGCAGTATATGGCCTGAATGGCTTTTCTTTTAACGTTTCGCAGTTCATGGATTTTTTTCCCCCTTTTTCATTTTTTTTGTTTTGCCAAATACATTTTATTGGCCCAGATGTCAGGTCCTTCGATAACATTGGAGCTTATTCTCCCCAATAAATATGAAACTTTTAGCGACCTGTGGAGCATGGCTGAGCAGAAAGAGCCATCGCTCCCCTTCTGTTTCGCTGCTCCTGCTGTTACATATCATACTACAGTATAGGTTGTCGCTACATATTCATTATCATCGTTTATAAAAGGGACAATTTTTTTTTTTTTTTGCTGTAGAAATTCCCCAAAAAGGGGGGTGAGAAAAATGGCCCAGACGTCATTGGATTGGTAGATGAGGACAGCCAAAGACCGGCTGGCACCGTAATCAAAATAATGTTAGATTTCGCCTCATCGGCCCATACAGGCAACTACCAACAGTGGCTTCATGAAGTTCAATGTGGGGTTAATGGGCCGCTATTGATGCCCAAAAGGCGGTGCTCATATCACATGTATGGCTTCATTTGAGTGTATATGCCATAGGTCCGATGTGTGGTCAGCATAAGAAGGAAAGCCGAGCAGAATGATATATAGGTTTTCTGGAAAATAGCCAGTATGATTTGTAGAGTCCAGTGGGCGTCAATCACTGAATAGGACCACCCACTGGACTCATACACATACAAACACCAGTGATTTCAATTAGTAAAATATAAATTATACTGAATCTTTCCAACTAAAATGTATCTCAAACAGCTCATCTCTAACATTTTACCTGCAGGTCAGACTTCATTTTCAACATGACAGGTTCCCTTTAAGTAGCTGTGATGATAATTAATTACATTCATAATATATTACTGTTCATTTCATAGGTCATCCCCGTTTCTTCAACCAGCTGTCTACTGGATTGGATATGATCGGTTTGGCGGGGGAATGGTTAACTTCAACAGCAAATACAAACATGTAAGTCACCTAAATTATTTACTTTGGTTTTCGGTGATTAATTAAGCTTTAATTAAGACATTTTACATTTCATTTCTGCTTTTATTTGCTAATATTGACCCAATGAATCATTATAAGATCAGTGGGGATCCAATAGGAGCTCCGGTAGCATTGTACACATTGGTCAGAGCTGTACTGCACAGCTCCATCTATTGTGTAGTAGTGCTGCCGAGTGCTGCAGATCAGCCCCAACTAAACAGAAGTGGAGTTGCTCTACAGTAACGAGCTGATCAGTGGGGGTGACAGGAGTAGGACCCCCGCTGTCCTCATATTGATGATCTATACACATTTTTAGGTCATCAATATCTTGCTATGCAGGGAAGTTGAAGCTCAGTATTTATATTGATATAAAGACATATTAAAAAATAATCAGTAAAGAAGAATGGCTGTAACAATGCCACGGTATATAGATCATTTAGAATGTCAGAAATTACAAATGTCGCATTGTTTTATGGACAATTGTAAATGTGTCTACTGTACATTCCGGATATATACATAGAGGTGTATAGTAATCTGCCATAAGTTGAGAGTCAGCGCGGTCATCGCACAATTCAGCTGTCGGCATTTTTAAATTGTATATTGATTTCTGTACAGTCTGCAAATAAAGAATATCTGATAGAAATATAAGGCTCCTATTTACCGTTATATCTTTGCCTCTAACACAGTTTTATGCAAAACAAAAAAAATGCATAACCAGGTAATGTTACCAGCAATAATCTGTTTAATATTTAAAGGGACCTTCATATAAAATAAGTAATGTCTACCCGCTAACGAATTATCTCCAATATACTGCTACTGAATAATGGTAGAGCAGCCTTACATCTATCTATCCAGATTATCTGTACATTAGCTGTCTGCACATCTATGTAATCATCTATCTATCTATTATCTATCTATTTATCATCTATTATCTATCTATCTACCTATCTATCTATTTATCTATTATCTATCTATCTACCTCTCTATCTATTTATCTATTATCTATCTATTATCTAGCTATATATTATCTATCTATTACTTATCTATTATCTATTATCTATCTATCATCTATTTATCTATTATCTATCTATCTATTATCTATCTATCTATTATCTAGCTATAAATTATCTATCTATTATCTATCTATCTATCTATCTATCTATCTATCTATCTATCTATCTATCTATCTATCTATTATCTATATATCATCTATTTATCTATTATCTATCTATCTATCATCTAGCTATATATTATCTATCTGTTGATTATCTATCCATCATCTATCTATCTATCTCATATCCATCTATCTATCTATCTATCTATCTATCTATCTATCTCATATCTATCTCATATCCATCTATCTATCTATCTATCTATCTATCTATCTATCTATCTATCGTCTATTTATCTATTATCTATCTATCTATTATTTTGCTATATATTATCTATCTGTTGATTATCTATCCATTATCTATCTATTATCTATCTATCTATCATCTATCTATTATCTATCTATCTATCTATCTATCTATCTATCTATCTATCTATCTATCTATTATCTATCTATCTATTATCTAGCTATATGTTATCTATCTGTTGATTATCTATCCATCATCTATCTATCTATCTATCTATCTATCTATCTATCTATCTATCTATCTATCATCTATCTATTATCTATCTATCTATCTATCTATCTATCTATCTATTATCTATCATCTATTTATCTATTATCTATCTATCAATCTATCTATTATTTTGCTATATTTTATCCATCTGTTGATTATCTATCTATTATCTATCTATCTATCTATCTATCTATCTATCTATCTATCTATCTATCTATCTATCTATCTATCGATCTTTCCAGCATATTTCTGTACACTGTACATCATTCGATGCCATTTTGTAGTTCTTTACACTTTTCCAGTCCCTGGATAATCTTTCTTATAAATCTAAATTAAGGTATTACTCCCCTGTATTGATCCTTCACCTTAGTATTAATGAAGGGCTGTAAATGTACTGTGCAGTTCGATCACATTAGATCCATGAGACCCCTCCATCACGGGAACATGGTGGTACATGACACGCGGCGGCACACTACACATGGCCCCTCGTCTATTACATGGACATTCCAGCTGACGGAACATCTTTTTGTTTTTCTCATGGGTAATTAAAAAAAAAAGTTGCTGTCTATAATTACTCCAGACAGATATTGACTTCACTGTGTTGTAGAGACGGCGTTGTCCTTGGGGGTGGCGGGGCGCTGGGTGCCACATAAATAATTACATTTGGATTTTTAAAACTGCATTCAATAATTGTAATTAGGTTTGTGTTGTTTGTGCGTTCCGTATGACACTTGTGGGCGACAGCCCTTTTTACCTATTAGTTGTGTTTAGGTTCCGCATTGTATGAGACATGTTCCTTTGTTTTCGGATTCGGCACTAAATATTCCAATTTACTTGTACAAACCATTTCCATTAAATGATATAGATCTCGACTTGCCTGATACATCTATATTTGCTTTATGAAGGTTTACATATGAAATTGCTCCAGTTTTTGTCCTGATGGAACAAATAACACTCCGGAAAATGAGGGAAATAATTGGTTGGAATGGAAAGGATGGAGATGGCATTTTTTCACCTGGTAGGTTTCCCGAGCGACTTTACTGCTGGCAGAGTAATGGGGAGTTTATTTCCAATCTGTACTGCAAACCAGAAAGCTCTGAAGCAGAGAATGTACTAGTAATAAAACAGAGGCTAAAAGGCATGGTATCCACCTAATGCAAAGACTGCGAAATAAATAACGGCGAGATGAAGCAGCCGGACCTGCGGACACATACGCACGGATCATTGCGGGTGCAAAGGGCTAAGTGGCCGGGACGAAGAGCTCAGCACCAGTAATGTCCACTCCCCTGTTATTGAACCCCGAGCCATCACTAGATTTCACAATGCAAATTTCATACATGATTAAATAGATCTCTAAGACCTGATGAGGCTGGTGCACTTACTTTGAAAATCCATATTAGAATTACTCAATATTCCTGATATTAAAGGAATATATCAGCAGGTTTTTGCTATGTAATCTGAGAGCAGCATCACAAACGGTCAGAGACCTTGATTCCAGCGATGTGTCACTTAGTTTACTGGGTGCAACAGTTATGATTAGAATAACAGATGGAGCGGAGCTCGGAATGCTGAGCTGTGTATAATGACACCTACACCCCTGATTAGCAGATTTCTGTGTACATTGTGCATTGACAGCAAGCTGCTAATCAGTCTATTCAGTCTCCACCCACTCGGCCTGTCTGACAGCTGCAGCTTGTACTGAGCAGGGCTCAGCAGCAACAGGGAGGAGGGACACTGAGGAGGTGTCAATCAGTTCCAAAAGATCTATGAAATGATGTATGCAGTTTGCATTGTAAAATCTGGAAATAGATCTGCTTTATTCCCAATTTAGCAAGTTATCACCTATCCAAACAATAAGTTATTACTTGCTGATTGCTGAGGCTTTGGTCGCAAAGATCCCCATAGGTCATGAACATTGGGCTCTGATATACACTAGTAGAATGAAGCAGTGACCATGCTGTACATATCTATCTCCAGCAGTCCTATAGACAAGGAATGGCGCAGTGACCATGCTGTACATGGTTATCTCCAGTAGTCCCATAGACAAGGAATGGGGCAGTGGACATATTTTTTCTAATGGCATTTCAGAGGCTTTGGTTCAGTGGGGGTCCCTGCTGTCAGACCCACAGCGATCAGCTAGTTTTCACCTACCCTATGGCTAGGTGATAATTTATAGTTTTGCTAACTACCAAAAAAGTGTATTTTTAAGAATACTGTGAATTGAAAGTGATACCGGTTCACCACCACAGCTATTATCCCAGGGCAGGATGGTCTCACCAGGGGGGTGCACAGGAATAAAAATCATTAGCTCTTTTATTGATTTAAATGATTATTCCAAAAATAGTAAGTTATCCCCTATCCATTGGACCTCCACTTTACTCATTGTCTATGGGACTACCAGAGAAAGTCATTATTGGGATCACTGGGGGTCTCATTGATCGTGGATAGGGTATAACTTACAATTTGGGAATAACCCTTTAATACAGTACAGGATATAATTCTGGCTCCAGTCAGCCACCACTAGGGGATGGTTTGCTGCATACAGATTCATATATCTAGGATTGCACTTCTGATTGCTTCCATTACTATGTTCCATCATCAGGAGGAGCAATATCCAACATGTACAGTATCATGGCTGCCAGATACAAGTACTTCCCTGATGTGAAAACCAAAGGCATGGCTGCTGTCCCCAAACTAATCATCTTTACCTCGGAACATGTAAGTTGATATATTGACATATGCATGCATTCCTTTTAAGAGTTGTGCAGGGGAGCAACACACTGGAGAGAATTTTGCAAATATGATGATCTAATTCCTTTTACATGAACAATAACCGAGCAGGTTTGTTCCATGGCAGCAGCTAATATTAACCTAGCACATACACAGAGGTATTGTACAATCATAACCATATAGCAATACATTTAAAGTGTACCTGTCATCATGTAAGCCATCCCTAAACTGCTGCCATAGTGTAACACAGGATAGCAATAGTTTCCTGAAGATGTTTATCTTATAGGGCTGGCCTGGCACCTACAACTATTTTCTAACTATGTATCTTACACCTTAACCACTTTTGTAATTTCCTTTATAAAACAACACCCTACACTTCTCCCTATCTATCTGATTCCTAAATGAGTTTTTTTTTACTCCGTTTCCTGTGACGTTTCGTTTGCTGGGAGTCTCAAAGGTGGCTGAGTCGGCTCTCACTCCCTGTAACATTCATCCCACCTGCTGGAACTCTCTAGTTTTTTTGCATCTCTGCCCTCTCTGAAGACGGCGTGGATCCTGGGTGATGGAGTGCAGCGCCGGCACTCTCCTTCTGTCATCGTCCACTGACATTTTCTTTCAGTTAGAAGCTACGTCATTGGTGTAAATGGAAGCAGAATGCCAGCGCTGCACTCACATCTGCCACTGCATCCATTACCCAGGATCCAAGGCGTCTTCAAAGGGGGCAGCAATGGTAGAAACTAGTGAGAAACTGCAGCACTGCCCAGTGACATCCTGTTCCAGGAGGCGCAATGGACCCTGCAAAGAATAAGTGCAGCCCCAGCTTCCTGTGAAGTCACATTTGAGACTCCTCTCAAACAAAATGTCACAGGAAGTACAGTAAAAAAAAACTAATGTAGGGATTAGATAGATAGGAAGAAGTGTAGAGTATTGTGTAATATGTTTTATTACAAAAGTGGTTAGGATGTAAGGATAGATAATTAGAAAATACATTTTAGGTGTCAGACCACCCCTTTAAAAGGAATCTGTTAACACAAATTGACTGTTCAAACCAAGCATAGGTGCTCGGAGCACTCTTGGCATGGCCAAATAGCTCACTGCACCTTCCCATCTATTTGTTTTCCACCTATCTCCACTGTCTTCTGGCTCCTGTAAAACCCGACATGTCAATCAAGAAAGAAAAGTGCAGATGTAGATGGAAATGAAGTAGGTGGTAAGGCTGCACTGAACCGATCAGACACAGAAAGGGTGCACCGGGCATCTGTGATTTACTTTAATAGTCATTTTGTGCTGACAGACGCACTTTAATGATGTCTTGGTGTATGAAGGAAACAAATAAAGTTATAAAATACTGTGCAATACTTGTAAAAAGGGATGGCCAGTCTCCTCTGATGTCCTGCAGTCTGGGGGAGTTTAAGCGCATTAAAGTATAAGGCTATGTGCACACGTTGCGGATTGGGGTGAAGAATGTTCCGCACAAAATCTGCATCTCCTAGCAGAAAACGCGTTTTTGTTGCGGATTTTCTGCTTTTTTTACCCCTGCGGATTTCTATAATGGAAGGGGTCAGAAACGCTACAGTTCCGCACAAAGGAAGTAGCATGCGGATTTTTCCCACCATTAGCACAGCATTTTTTTTTCTATTAATTTACATTGTATTGTAAATCACTTTGCGGAACTGCAGCGGAAAAATCCGCTGCGGATCCGCACTAATTCCGCATCATGTGCACACTGCCTAACTGCCTCGGCTTCATCTGGACAATGCTCATGCGTAAGGAGATCGACATACTGCCCACGTTCCCCATTGAAGACGCGAGTACTGTTATGATGTATAATGTGTATTGCAGTATGTGTTATTAGTGTTGGTGTTGTAATCTGCCCAGCAACAGGTAGTGAGTACATATGGATAGAGTTAAGAGTTGGGACTAGCCCAGAGAGGGATGGGCTATGTAGCAAGATCGGAGAGGACTTCCTGGTAGTGAGTCAGACAGAGCCTAGCTTACAGCTAGAGCAAAACGTTTTTTTCCTGATCACTCAGAAGAACTAAATAAGTTGGGTGTCCCTGATGTGAGTGGAGACCAATACTGTGGACAGCGTGATCCTGAGCACACAAAGGAAAAGTAACAGAAGGACAGAGTGATGCACCAGAGACAGGTCCCGGGACAGGACACTTGGCAGAACAGCCCCGAGTTTATAAATCTGAGAGGTAACGGGCCAGGACGGAACAGGGAACATAAGGCGAAGAGCGTGCTCTGGGTAAGAGTTCCAAGGCGTCAGCAAGTTAAAAAGCTAAGTACCGGACATGTTTGTAAACTAATTCTCTTAGAAGGAAAGAAGATGTGGAACCGTGGGCTGAGAATAGGACTCTGACTTACTGGACTGTGGTACTGTGCTGGTTTGTAGTGAAGGCAGGTGAACTAGTGGAGACGGAAACCAAGCGATTTCAGAGTTAAGGAACTGAGACTGTGTGTGAAACTGCTCCGTGTGTTGAAGGAAACGTTTATTAAGCTATGTGCCCACTATCTTTTGTACATTCTCCCCACCAAGTTATCGTTCAGCAAAAATTTTATTTTTGAGTGGTGGTCTCCCTCATTGAACTTCCCAACATCTGGTCCTGGCTAACCGAAGTCATCGGTATCATGCGGCCTTCAAGGGTGCAGCGCCCCTATAGACGAAGCCCACACACCCAGCCAGGACCCCAATCTTCTTATAGCGTGACAGGGCACAAAAGACGAGTACCTCACCCACTGCTGTCATTCTGCGTCATGTAACACATGTGCTAAATGCTACTGAAGCTGATGCTAGAAGTGCATAATGCAACAGAAGACCAGGACCCTGATAGTGTAGTACTTAAAAAAAATGTTTTCCTTCCAGTTCTAATGCCCACATCAGACAGTGACCTTTTTAGAAAGCTATTACCATTCTGTATAAAACTAAAGCCCCGATTCATGAAGACCGATGATTTTCTCGCCGGTCTTGATGAAGGGGCATGTCGGAGTCAGTCAGAATTAGGAGAGTCTGACGAGTGGCATGGGCATTCATGCTCCATGCATCTTGCCACACTGTCACAATACTGTAGAATGATTTCCTGGGGCAATTGGCTCCTTCCCTGTTCCTTTGATAAAAATTTGTGTCAAAATCTTGGCATTCAGTAAGGCAGGTAGCGCAATGAAATAAGCCATCTTCTGAATCTATGCACCACCACAAATATTACTGTGCTATCTACACGGGTAGATCAGTGATGAAATCTACAGACAAATGAGTCCATGGTCTATAGGGAATCTCCAAAGGTTGAAGAGCACTGGATGAATGAGTATGTGGGGTCTTAGAATGCGCACAAGTACTGCAGGCAGCTACATCATCCCGAACATTCTGGTGCACCCCAGACTACCAACAACGACGAGTAAGAAGATCTGTAGTAGATTTACTACCAGGATGTCCAGCCAGAACCAAACCGTTATGTTCACTCAAAATTCTAAGATGGAGATTCACAGGGACAAACAGTTTACCTGAAGAACAGGGAGCAGGGCGTCTCCCTGAGCCTCTACGACCTCTTCTTCCATATCAGAACATATAGTAGCAATAGCTTCTCCTTTCTGTAAAATAGGAACCATCTCGTAATTGCATGTCACACCTCAAAAGCCCACTTTATTGCCAAGAGTTCCCTATTACCAATGTCAGAGTTGCTCTCGGCAGATGACAATTTCTTGGAGAAGTAAGCACACAGACGCCATTTACTTGGAGCTGAACCCTGCGACAATACAACCCCAACTCCCACCTCTGATGCGTCAACCTCCACAATGAATGGCTGAGTGACGTCAGGCTGTATAAGAATCGGCGCAGAAGCAAAACATCTCTTCAATGTAGCAAATGCCTCACAGGCCGGATTGGACCATTTCGAAAAGTCTGTCCCTTTCCTGGTCATATCCGTCAGTGGTTTGGTCCCTACCAAAAAGAGCTTGATGAACTTACGGTAATAATTACCCAAAAACCTTTGTAAAGCTTTTAAGTTTTCAGGTCAATCCTAATCCAGTACCATCCGAACTTTTGCTGGGTCCATGCGAAAACTGGTGGACGAAAATAAATACCCCAGAAAAGGGTTTGAGCCGAAAACATACATGTCTCTGATTTGACATATCTTTTATTGTCCCAGAGTATTTGTAAGACCTGTCTGACATGTACCTGATGTGACACAAGCTCTGGCGAATAAATCAATATGTCATCCAGATAGACTACCACAAATCTACCTGCCAAATGATGGAAAATGTTGTTTACAAAATGCTGAAAAACGGAAGAAGCATTAGTCAACCCAAATGGCATAATGAGCTTTTCAAAAGTGTCCCTCTAGTATGTTAAAATCAGTCTTCCACTCATCCCCCTCCTTTATATGGATGATATTATGAGGTCCAGTTTGGAAAACCATTTAGCCCTGACGATCTGATTAAAGAGGTCCAGAATGAGAGGGAGATGGTATGGATCCCGAACCCATGATCCAATATAGCTCTCAGAAATATATGCAGAGGCGTAACCCCCCATCTATTTTATTAGCAAGGAAACCCTGCTGCAACGGGATATGAAAAGGATCTGCTATGATCCTTAGCCAGACTTTCTGTGATATAGTCCTTCATGGCCTGTCTCTCCAGACCTGAAACATTATATAACCTTCTCTTAGGCAACTTGGCCCCAGAAATTAGATTAATGGAGCAATCATATGGTCGATGAGGTGGAAGTTCTTGACTCCCCTGTTCCGATAACACATCTTCAAAAGGCAGGTATTGCAGCAGGGCCCGGGTAGCAACCCTGGCTAAACGGGCACACAAGCAGTGTCTTTGACAGTAATCGCTCCACCTTACTACCTCCCAAGTCTGTCAGTCCACCACGGGATGTTGAAAAGTCCGCCAAGGTAGTTCAAGAACAACAGGGGAGGGCAAGCTCTCTAGCACATAACAATCAATAGATTCCGAGTGCATGGCCCCTACCTGCAGATGTATATCTTGAATGACCTATCATAGATATAGGACTAGACAATTTATGAGGATTGAGACCCTGGTCCTGGATGAATCGTGTGTCAACCAGATTAAACCACGTCCCACTGTCCAAAAAGGCTGAAAAAAAATCCTAATTTTACCTAAATGGATCTCGGCGGGTAAAAAGATTGCTACCTACCCACAGAGGAAATATGTACACCCAGATTAACAACCTCCCTGACACTCAGGCCCCTTAGTTTTCTGGCGGCTGTTTGCGACTACATAAGAATGGACAAATGCCCACAAAATTACCCTTATTGCCACAAAAAAAACACATTCCCTATTTGCCCTAAACTGCACGAGGACTAGTGCAATAGGTCATCCTACCCAACTGCTTTGGTTCCTCGGTTGACTCAGCCCTAGATTCCATTGATACCTGACCCCCTAGAAAATTGAGGTGTCTCTTTTTGTCTCCCTTGTAGAAGGCAGTCTACTTGGACTGCTAGAGACATGGCAGCCTTCAGGGAGACAGGGATCCCATATAGAACAAAGGCATCTTTCACCTTCTAAGAGAGTCACTGCTAAAACTGGCTATAGAGCGCAGGATCATTGCACCTATTATCCGTAGAGCACCTACGGAACTCGGAGCAATACTCCTCTGCTTGCCGGTCTCATCGCTGAAGCCATCGTAATTTCGACTCAGCCAGAGAGACACGGTCCGGGTCATCATAAATTAGACCCAGAGCATTAAAAAAAATACCTTGACCGTCGGAAGTCACTGTGAATCAGGTGGGGGAGAAAATGCCCAAGCTTGGGGGTCACCTTGTAGAAGAGAGATTACAGTCCCCACCTGCTGTCCCTTGGTACCCGAGCAAAAGGTACGTAACCTAAAATATAGTTTTCAGGCCTCCCTAAAACCCACAAACTTAGCCGTACCCTCAGTGAAATTATCCGGCAAGGCTATCCTGGGTTCCAACAGGGGTTGCCCGGGAGCAGAGGACTCCAAGCCTGGAGTCGATGGGCACTGCAAGGCAACTGCCTGTAAGTCTGCCACATCTAGGCTAAGTGTTTGTAACTGCCCAGCCAGAGCATCCGCAGGATCCATAGTTGATCCAGAACAGTATGGGCCAGTGATTGTCACAATTCTGTAGGAGGATTTTTTGGGCAGTTCGCTCCTTCCCTGCCCTCCGCACAGGAGGATGCTCGGCTATGCCTGTTGTCCAGATTATCCCTGATGGTGGTGATGCCGGGGTCTTGTACCTCGCTATGCTCTTATATGCACACTAAATTGTCCCCCCCCCCACACCCAGGGACGTATGACTGAAGTGTATAGAATAACACAAACCTGACAGACAGGGAAAGCAGACAGGGATAAAAGAAAGCCACAATCATACAAATACACTCACAAAATAACCAAGTGGAAATCAAGAGAATAATAGGAGGGACAAACCAAATGGGAAGAGAATAAGTATAAACACACAAACCAAATTCACACAGAAATCTTCTGAAAACAACATCAACCGACTACTCCTAATTTGAAGTCTCCTTCAACTCCAAACCAGGAAGTTGTAAGCTATCACTGGCAACTCCAAACTGCAAGTGGTGAGCATATATACCAGAGGGGAGTGGCCAACACAGAACTGCTGAGACAATTCAGAACAGAGCGCTCCAGGAGATAAACAGAATTTATTATCATTTGCAATAAAAGAGCAAGGAAAACCTGCACTGCTAACAGGAAAGTGAAGCAAATTTAATCAGTGCAGGGGTATGTGTAGCAAGATGCCGCAATCTTCTGGCCAGTCTCTGTTGTGGTATCTCCATAACACAAACATTTCACTCTAATCTCTGACTAGAGTAAGATTTCTGGCAGAAGGATTGCCATAGTTTGTTATGAACTAGATGATCTGTATCATTACGTACCTACCGACCCCTGTCCCAGCCCAGCCCATTTTGACAAAGCTATGAGAAGCTGGCATGAAAATGCCAAAAGTTACAACATTTTTGGAAGTTTTGAAAGTCGTCAAAATTCTGGCAAAATTACTTTGACAAATCAGAACTAGTGATGAGCGAATAGCATGGTTGCTTGGGTCTCCCCGAGCATGCTTGGGTGGTCTCCGAGTATTTGTTAGTGCTCGGAGATTTACTGCTGCTAGACAGACTGAATACATGTGGGGATTCCCTAACAAACAGGCATTCCTCACATGTATTCAGCCTGTCTAACAGCCGTAAATCATGCAGCTACAGTGGACAAAAACTAAATCTCCGAGCACTAACAAATACTCGGAGACCACTCGAGTATACTCGCTCATCACTAATCAGAACCTAAAACTGTTTAGAAATCGTATGTTTGATAACAAATTCTATTTAAAGAAGTTCTCTATGTATATTGTTTAGATTATTTTTTTACAAACATACTGTATAATGTATAGAATGTCATGGTAACCCAAAAATAAGATATTCAGTTTTTGAAAAAGTGATTTTTTTTTTGACAAATCAATTTAGATTTGTGTGTATGTATATTTATACATATATATGTAGAACTGTAACCTACTGTAAATAAAAACAAATAGTTGAAGTTACCCGGCACTGTACTTTAACTAAGTCCAGACTCCATACTCTTATACACTATATATTAATTACACTTTTTCAGAGTCATTATTCAATGAAGAAGGCTGGAGCAGCGTTAGGATTTGGGACTGAGAATGTGATCCTGGTAAAATCTAATGAAAGGTAAATTATTACTTTAGATTGAAAATGTAACATATAATATACCGTAGTTACATTGCTAGCCATAAGTATTTAAAGGTTGCCTACAGTATACACTATGTTCATATAACTTTTCAGAATAACTGAGGAATAATAGCTTATTCATCAGTTTTCTACTCAGCGGGCTTTATCTTTAATTTTCAATGGACTCTGTGCTGGTGTAAGGAGATAAGCTGCTCTGATGTCTCCCATACACTGTGCACACTGTCAGAAGAACATTTGCTCCATTCCTTATGTAACACACAGAAACAGCATAGGCATGGAATACATTGAACACAAGTACTGAGCTGTGTAGATGTGAACCCTGCACTGGGATAAACTAAATGAGACAGCAGAACCATCTCAGTCCCTCTGCCTCTGCTTGTTTTCTCCTCTCATCTCCTCCCTCCTCTTTCCATAGACCTCAATATGATCTGTATCTTGATACCTCTGTGAGCTGTCAGCCTGTATTATCTAGAGCAAGATGGGGTTGAACTGTTTATTAGAGTGAATGAGCTCAAAAGGCAGGAGGGAGGAGAAGTGGCTCATAAATGGAGAAAGCAGCATATTGCCCTGATAAAGATATATTGCAAAGTTTCTTATATCAACTACTACTATTGATTTATGCAAAGGATGTTGCAGTAGTGAAGGCGGGAGATGATGAGGGCATGCACAAGAATTTTAGTAGATTGACGGTTGAGGAAAGGACGGATTCTGGAGATATTTTTAAGCTGGAGGTGACAGGAGGTGGAAAGAGCTTGGATGTGCGGTTTGAAGGACAGGGCAGAGTCGAAGGTTACTCCGAGGCAGCAGACTTCCAGTACGGGGGAAAGCGTGATGTCATTTAATGCGATAGATAGGTGAGGTAAGGAAGATCTATGAGATGGAGGAAAGATGATGAGTTCAGATTTCTCCACATTGAGTTTGAGGAAGCAAGATGAGAAGAAGGAGGATATGGCTGATAGACAGTCCAGGATTCTGGACAGTAGGGAGGAGACATCTGGGCCAGAAAGGTAGATCTGAGTATCATCAGCATAAAGGTGGTACTGGAATCCATGAGACTTTATGAGTTGTCCCAGGCCGAGTGTATAGATTGAGAAGAGTAGAGGTCCTAGAACAGAGGTCTTGGGGGACTCCAACAAAGAGAGGGTGGGGTGAGGAGGTAGTGTGGGAGTGGGAGACGCTGAATGTGTGATTGGAAAGGTATGAGGAGATCCAGGATAGGGCGAGGTCTTTGATGCCAAAGGAGGAGAGGATCTGTAGTAGGAGGCAGTGGTCAACTGTGTCAAAAGCAGAGGAAAGGTCTAGAAGGAGTACAGAGTATTGTCCGTTAGCTTTGGCTGTAAGTAGGTTGTTAGTGATTTTGGTCAGGGCTGTCTAAGTTGAGTGATGGGGGCGGAAACCAGATTGTAGATTGTCAAATAGCAAGTTAGATGAGAGATGGGAGGAAAGTTCAGAGTGGACGTGCTGCTCCAGGAGTTTGGAAGCGAATGGGAGCAGCGATATTGGGCGATAGCTGGTAATAGCAGTTGGATCGAGGGTTGGCTTTTTAAGGATAGGCGTGATTGTGGCATGTTTGAAAGCAGAAGGGAAGGTGCCAGAAGTTAGTGATAGGTTGAAGAGGGGGGATAGGGATGGGATAAGAGTGGTGGTGAGGTTGGGAAGGAGGTGGGATGGGATGGGGTCAAGTGCACAGGTGGTGAGGTGCGATTTGGAGAGAAGACAATTAAGCCCCCCTTCAGTGATGTTGGATAGGGAGGTTATGGGGTTTGGGCATTGGTGTGGTATACAAAGGGGTTGTGGTGGTTGAACAATGAAGACTCGTCTTGTTTGGTTGATCTTATTTTAAAAAGTGTGTGGCAAAGTCCTCAGTAAAGATGAGGGAGGTTGGAGGAGGCAGTGGGGGCGGAGGAGGGAATTAAAGGTTTTGAATAACTGTTTGGGGTTGTAGGATAGGCAAGATACGAGGGTTGTGAAGTAGGCCTGTTTAGCAGAGGTGAGAGCAGATTTAAAAGCGAGTGTTGCCTGTTTGAATGCAGTGAAGTCATCTTGCGAATGTGTTTTCTTCCAACGCCGCTCTACAACTCTGGACACTTGCTGGTGCTTTTTAGTGGTGTTATTGTGCCAGGGTTGTCTATTGATACGTCGCACTCTGCCAAGAACGAGAGGGGCAACCATGTCAATAGCTGATGCGAGAGTGGCATTGCAGAAAGCAGTGGCACTGTCTGTGTCGTGGAGTGAGGATATGGATGCCAGTGGTAGGATAGAGTCAGAGAGTGTGTGGGTGTCTAGGTGTGCAAGGTTTCTGCGGGGGTGCGCATGTTGCTGGACATGTGTGACCGGTGAGGAGGACAGGTATGAGAAGGTGAGCAGATGGTGGTCAGATAGAGGGAGAGGGAAGGTGGTGAAGTTAGATAGAGAGCAGAGATGGGTGAAGACCAGGTCTAGTGTATGTCCGTCTGTGTGGGTGGCTGCAGAGGAACACTGAGTAAGTCCAAAAGATGAAGTAAGGGACAGAAGTTTGGAGGCTGTTGACTGAAGGGTATCAGTGGGGATGTTGAAGTCACCCATGATGATGGTGGGAATGTCAACAGAGAGAAAGTGAAGAAGCCAGGTGGAGAATTGGTCAATAAAGGCAGTGGCCGGGCCCGGAGGACGGTATATGACGGCCACTTGGAGGTTGGAGTGAGAGTAGATGTGGACAGAGTGGACTTCAAAAGAGGAGAGGATAAGGGAGGGTAGGGGTGGGATTGGGTTAAAGGTGAAGTTAGAAAAAAAGAGAAGACCCACTCCTCCACCATGTTTGTTGCCGGGGCGAGGGGTGTGGGTGAAGTGGAGGCCTCCGTAACACAGCGCAGCAGGGGAGGCGGTGTCAGAGGGTGTTAGCCATGTTTCTGTGAGGCCGGGGAAGGCAAGATTGCGAGAGAGAAAAAGGTCATGAATCACATGAAGCTTATTACAGATTGAGCGGGCATTCCAGAGTGCTCCAGAGAGAGGGAGCAGGGGGTGGGCATCAGGGGCACGGGTTTTATGTTGGAAAGATTGGGGTAGTTCATATTAGATCGGGAGCGGTAGGAGGGGGTACTAATGGGAGGCATGAGCTGTGGGGGTTCAGGGTTGGGAGATATGTCGCCAGAAGTGGTAATATAAGGAGGCATGCACTGCAGCGCCAGGAGGTACCCCAAGTCCAGTCAAGGCACCAGGAAGGGATGGTGAGGTTTTATAGATACTTATACTGACACACTTTGGGGTCTGGTTTGATCTAGGGTTTATAAATTCATGGCAGTCTGATATAGAGCTTTACATTTTTAGGGGGTCTACTCTAGGGTTTGCAATATTTACAGGGTTTTATCTGTGATCTAAATGTGGGGGACTGGTCTGTGATGTGTATATATAAAGAGGGTCAGATGTGGCATCTGTGAACAGTGAGGTTATAGCCTGTGGTTATGGTTGAGGTCTGTCCTGGGGTCTACGTACTTATTTAGGAGGTAATATATGTAGTCTGTATTCATATCTTAAGGTTTGCTGGAGGGCCATATGTACTATTTGGGATTCGGATGATATTGGTTGGCGGTGTGTTCTATGTAGATGGTCTGGGTACAGTGGCTTGGCTCCGTTCACTATGCCCCATTGCTCCGTCCTGCTGTCCCCATTAAATCTCAGGAATCTGCATAGGGCACATAGCAGCTTAAGTACAGTTGTGTGAAAAAGTCCCTGTCCCCTTCCTGATTTCCCACTCTCTACATGTTTATCTAAATGTCCCAGATCAACAAACAAATTTCAACATCAAACAAAGATCACACAAGCAAACACAAAATGCATTCCCAAATGAAGGGAAAAAGAAATCCAAACCCACATTTATAAAGCATATTGTCCAATAAGAGAGTTCTAAAAGTCTCATGATAAGTCTGTTTTATTACATGTTCGTCAATTACTATATTAATTGCAGAGGGAAGATCATTCCTGAAGACCTGGAGGCCAAAATCATTGAATCTAAACAAAAGGTATGTATCTTCTGTAATCTTTGTGTGTCGCTAATTGTCTCTGTATGACTATAGAAAGCATTTGTATATATGAAGACAATGATCTGTTTTTTTTTGCAAACACAGTGCTGTCAAGCGTAGACCATGGGCTGTGTATGGTATTGCAGCTCCCCTCCATTCATTTAAATAAAGCTAAGCTGCAATACCAGGCACAGTGTAAGGAGCAGGGGGGGGGGCGCTATTCCTGGAAAAGAAGCAGATACTCATTTATTATTTCATTCAATTACTCTATATAAAAACGTATTATTTTTCAATACATGATGATTACACTTTACAAACCCTTAAAACCAATATTGAGCGAGTTCCGAAAGTGTGGTTGTTCGTTTTTTAAATTAAGTAGATGACTTTCTGGATTTAACCCGAGTTCTGCACATACTTACACTATTCTTGTGTTCCTTGCAGGGCCATGTTCCCCTTTATGTGAATGCTACGGCTGGGACCACAGTATATGGAGCATTTGATCCCATTGATGAAATAGCCGATATATGTGAAAAGTACAACCTATGGCTCCATGTAGATGTAAGTAATCGGCATTTTAGTGTCATTTCGTATGTGAGGCCGTGTAATGGACTGATCGTATTTTCTTGGCGCAGGCTGCATGGGGAGGAGGACTGCTCATGTCCAGGAAGCATCGTCATAAGTTGAACGGGATAGAAAGGCAAGTAAATAGAAAATTGGAAATTTACTAAGCATGTGACAAAGAATCTGAACTAGTTCATACGACACCACAATATCTGATGTGAGCAACCATGATAGCTTAGAAATATTGTATAGCCTTCCTTTCCAATGCCATTGGAAAGTATGAAAGCAGTGCCAAAAGTTAATGCTTTACAAAATTTATTAACTACAGCACTCGCAAAAGTGATAATTAGTGATGAGCGAATATACTGGTTACTCGAGATTTCTCGAGCACGCTCGGGGGTCCTCCGAGTATTTTTTAGTGCTCGGAGTTTTAGTTTTTCTTGCCACAGCAGAATGATTTACAGCTATTAGCCAGCTTGATTACATGTGGGGATTCCCTAACAACCAGGCAACCCCTACATGTACTTATGCTGGCTAACAGATGTAAATCATTCAGCTGCCGTGATGAAAACTAAATCTCCAAGCACTAAAAAATACTCGGAGGACCCCTGAACGTGCTCGGCAACTCTCGAGTAACGAGTATATTCACTCATCACTAGTGATAATCCCAATTTCTGCATAAGAGCTCAACTAAAGTGGTTTTACGGCATACACCTAGCAAAGTCTCAAGCCACTCTCTTCTGCTGGCCAGAAGAATGTTACCGCTGCGCAACCAAAGGCTAGTTCTGACTAGTGATGAGCGAACGTGCTCGGATAATGTTTGATCCCCGCGGTTGTATGATTTGCAGCTGTTAGACAGCCTGAACACATGCGGAGATTGCCTGTTTGTTAGGGAATCCTCACTTGTTCAGGGTGTCTAACAGCAGCAGATTATGCAGCTGCGGGGACTCGGACATAATATACGAGCACGTCCAGATACTCTGATAACACCCCAGCATAGTCGGATAAGACGTTATCAGAGCACATTCGCTCATCACTACTTCTGACATGTAATCTCCCATTCCTGCACTGATTTCTATAATCAATGTAGGACTCCAGGAATGGGCTAGCTGGTTTTATTTATGCCTTATCAATTACATCTATCCATATGATTTCCAAGACTCCAGATTCAAGGCCCCCATGCACATTCAATAAAATGAACAACACATGCCAATTTCAGCTTTTAATGTGGACATTCCGCCGACAGATGGCGAGAAGATTCCAAACCATTTGTTCGGCAGAGACTACTCTGACAACAGCTCTCTCATAGAGGACATTATCACTACAGGACTACGTGTCTAGTGCCTCCTGGTCCAACCCCACCCTCAACACTGATTAGCAGCTTTCTGCCCATGCACAGTGTACACAAAAAGAGCTGCCAATCAGTGGTGTGGGCGGGGTTATACAGAGATCAGCATTTGAGCTGTGTTAGTTCTGCAGCAGAGAAAACAGGGATTGTATCACAACTGCTGCACCCAATAAACTAAGTGACACATCGCTGGATTCAGGGAAAAACTTGCTGACAGTTTCCCTTTAACCAAACAGCTTTTGTTTGTCAATGTAAAATATCGTTATTTAATTCAGTTTATTGGTGAAAATTATCTAAATGGTTCTACAAAAATATTCATCAGAATCAACCATAACAACATTTATTGAAAAATATACAAAAAAAACCAGACTAAACCTAAAACATCAAAATTAGAGTCTAGAATATCGAAACACTGGCGCTCTCCCAAAAACACAATACTCCTCAGCTGCTGGAATCAAACCGGGTAGTGCCCACCCGTGTACTTAATATAAAATCAAAATGGGGTAGAAACCGCGCTTAAGGAGAACAAATTAGTGATGATGGAATGATCCAAAGACAAAATATCCCAAGACGAGTAACAATACTACTCCAGTAGAAGGACGGTATTAGTGAGAGTCAAACAGTAGAAATACACTCATTTACTGAACTGCCCACATCGACAATTTGCAATCATATCACCGAAAATACAACTGTGGCTGCCAGCTTACCTAGGTGTGTGAAGTGCTACGGGGTGCTGATTGCAGGCTGCAGGTACCCAGGGCTGCGGCCCTGTCTGTGTCTGGCGATGAAGCACTACTTGCGGTGCACTACTGGAGGTATGTTCGTCTGATTGTCCGGGGTTATGGCACTGGCTGTGCCGGATAGTGGAGCACACTTGTGGGACCAGGGGCGCTCCGGCCGGTAGCACTTCCCGGAATACCACGCCAGCCATCTTTTTTCATTCCTCGTGGTATTCCGGGAAGCGCTACCGGCCAGAGCGCCCCTGGTCCCACAAGTGTGCTCCACTATCCGGTACAGCCAGTGCCATAACCCCGGACAATCAGACGAACATACCTCCAGTAGTGCACCGCAAGTAGTGCTTCATTGCCAGACACAGACAGGGCCGCAGCCCCGGGTACCTGCAGCCTGCAATCAGCACCCCGTAGCACTTCACACACCTAGGTAAGCTAGCAGCCACAGTTGTCTTTTCGGTGATATGATTGCAAATTGTCGATGTGGGCAGTTCAGTAAATGAGTGTATTTCTACTGTTTGACTGTCACTAATACCGTCCTTCTACTGGAGTAGTATTGTTACTCGTCTTGGGATATTTTGTCTTTGGATCATTCCATCATCACTAATTTGTTCTCCTTAAGCGCGGTTTCTACCCCATTTTGATTTCAAAATTAGAGTCACTGACAAAGAAGATGGTTTGAATACAGGTGTAAAGACACACTGTCCACAGCAAAACTTAACCATTATGTAGCAGCAAGTTACATAAAGTGCTCGTGCCTATCGAGTTAATATCCTGCTCATACATGCCTCCAACAAAGTTAACCATTAGTGCCTGTTATTTCATTAATATAATATCCAATTGCAAAATAAATCACTTCTACAAAAGGGTAGCTAATCATATATAAGAGGTGTATATCACTTTAAGAGATGATTAACACAGATATTATTATTAATTAGGTCTTACCCATAGTTCCCACAAAGGACAGTGTGCAGCCAGCCCCAACGTACGTTTTGTACGGGCTTCCTAGGGGGGCTGTGATTCACTGTTTGTAGCTCTCAACTTTATATAGGGCTCCAAACCTGCCACTAATGAGTCGGCGCATGTATGGAGGCATGTATGAGCAGTATATTAACTCGATAGGCACCAGCACTTTATGTAACTTGCTGGTTCTTAATGGTTCTCCCCCCCCACAAATAATAATTCTTTGCTGTGGACAGTGTGTCTTTACGGCTCACAGATGAAATCCAAAAAAAGTGCTTTTTATTATCCAAGGTACATGAAGCAAGGTTCTAGACAAAGAGCGCATGTCGCTTAAAATGCGTGAAAAGATGCCTGTATTCTCTTCTTTGTGAGCACACAATTGTAATCTTTGCTTCATGTACCTTGGATAATAAAAAGCACTTTTTTGGAGTTTTCTGCTTTCTCCATTGGATGATGCCCCCTGCCCAGGTCCTATCAGTGCTCCAGAAGTGTGGAATCGCGGGTGGTGAGCTGGATTTTCTTCTGTCGGTGTCTTTACACCTGTATTCAAACCATTTTCTTTGTCAGCTACTGCAATTTTGATGTTTTATGCTTAGCCTGTTTTTTTTGAATATTTTTCAATAAATGTTGTCATGGTTGATTCTGGATGGTTGTGCTCCAATTTCTTTATGTTATTAGGTCTAATGGGAGTGTCCTATACTAACTGCGGCCCTTTCTACTTGCAGGCGTAGGGCCTGATTTGCTAATATATTATGTATTCTGTTCTAAAGATTCTATTTATAAAAATATTGATCAGCAGGGTAAAAATATTGAACTATTTAATAAAGGTTCTATTATCTGTCTGCAGCGAGTGCATCAGTAAATGCACAAAGAGGAAAGCAGTTGCAATCACCTGCATTAACACACATTTATCATCGGACTTTACACTGACCATCATCGATGACCTTTGAATAGAATTTATTTTGAAAAGTGAGAAAAAGTCAAGTTTTGCATCTTCGGTAGAGATAACAAGAGCAGAGTGCAGACATTGCCATACTGTATCTTTATTATCAGGAGATACAAAGTGACATGCTTGATATCACTCTTCTCATTAGCATGTATTGATCGGACAGCAGCTGACATACCAAACTTACTCCCGCGCCTTTTTTTTTCCATTGCCTGGGGAAAATCAACCGCGACGTGACCTCTTTATTTGCCCCACTGAAACTTGACAAAAAATGTCAGTAAGAATAAGGTTGCTGAGATAATAGCGGAGACACAATCTCTTGCTATAAACATCAAGCGGGACTGTTCTGTGAGAGTGGAAGCGCTGTCGGCAAGGGACAATCTGAACACGTTGCTGCTGCGTGTTATATAAGGGATGCACATTGTATATTCATTTGTGAAGCATGTTTTTCGGTTATGGAAGCCTCAAGCTATAAAAAGAAAAGTCAGTGAATACGTAGGAAAGCTTAGTGAACCAGCACACATGAATTACATAGGAAAAAAAAAATCACAATTTACTTTTCTTCACTAGCCTTAAGAAAGACTGTAACCCATATATTCTGCTCTCATGGTACAGAAATGTCTATAGGGATAAGCACGGCATAAACCAATTATCCCAGCTAAAGGTCACATTTTAGAGCTTGTACCGCTGTATGCCACCCATTCCAAGTCGTAAGCGCAAGGAGATTACACTGATACAATGAGAAGTAGGAGATTTTTACTAGGAAAATGGCACCAACATTTTCCCACAAACTTAGCCAAAATTAATAACGTCTTTTAAACACTTCTTGTGTCCTCCTCGTTAATTTCAAAAAGTGTTGAAGAGCTAAGCGAAGTCTTAAAATACACCAGTTTCATTAATGACACAAAATTCTGGTGTAAAGGAACCTGACTAAGAGGTGGTGTAAGCAATACAAATCTGAAAGTTAGTTATTGATTAAATCAGGTTTTTATGTTACATATATTTAAAATAAATTATATTTTTTAATTTTTTTTACATTTATTTTCCTTATCACTAAATTTAAAAAAATCTGAAATCTTGCAATTTTCACATGGACCACTAAGCCTAATATTAGACTTATAGGGCCTGATTCATTAAGTCTGACCTTGCGCACCCCAGATTTAGTGAAGGACTCACTGGAGTATGTTGTGCCGAATTCATTAAGAGGCCACTTAATGAATTCGGTGCATCTTACCAGACCAGTAGTGTGCGCCTCCATGCTCCGAGCCAGAAATGCTACTCCAACTACCGCTATCTGTCATTATACATCTCACACACTGAGAAATTGGCTATGAGCTAAGGTGGGGGCGTGTTCTTGTTTGCCTGTAACTACCTGCTTATCATTGGTTAGCATCATACAGGGGAAGAAGTACACGCCCCCAGTGAAAACTGTCTGATAACACCCACATGGACAAATAAAAAGTTAACTTATTAAGTGCCAAATACTTTGATGGCTAATATCCACGCAACGGAGAGGGGAGATGTAAAAAAAAAAAATAGTTGTATTCCGCTCTGCAGCCACTATTACATCGTGTTTTCAGTTCAACATAAAAAATTGGGAAAAGTCTTCTTTATGTTTATATATATCACACAGCTTCTTTCAATCATCCATTAAAGAAGACCTGCCGTTGGTTTACAAGTGACCAGTTTTTGCTCTTATTTTATTACCGCTGCTCACCTGAGTAATCTGTTGTTAATTTATTTATTTTGAAATCCTCCATATGGTTCCAGCGATATGGGGCATTTTATTTAATGTGCCCTATATGCTAATCTTAACAGTCTTTAATAAGGGGGCGGTGATTACAAGTTAATTATGCAGAGCAACTTAAAGACACAAGACCAGAAAATCCTCTGAGCCACGCCTCCTTGGTAAAAGCCCATAATAAATAGCACTGTATGGCAGATTAAAAAAAATAATAAGTACTCTAGGGAGCAACTGGTATAAAATATGAGTATAAACTGGCCAATTGTGAACTGGTGACAGGCCTTCTTAAAATGTCCTCAGAAATGGGTCAGATTTGTTTTCTCCAGTGCATCTCATAGATGGTCCATCAGAATGAGATCTGGGGAATCTTGGTCAAAATCAATTTGGACGGAACCCAGACAAATTAATCTTATATATGATTTAAAAAAATGTAATGGAGAACCTAAGCCCCTTAAACTCGATTTAGAGATTTTTGTTTTCAAATTGCTACTGACTCAATCTTCTTAAAGTGTGATAACGTCAACGTATATTTAGAGACTGTTGTGGCAGAGATTTCCAAGACGTACGATAGATGTCATGTTTGGTGTGGTCTGAGATTAGAATTGCCGTTACATTTCTTTTACAGAGCTGACTCGGTAACTTGGAATCCCCACAAGATGATGGGTGTATTACTCCAATGTTCTGCAATTCTCTTAAGGGAAAAGGTAGGAATTTGTATAAGATGATTGTGAAACGCGTTAGCTCTAGTTTTATTATTTTTAATGCATGTTTGCACATAGAAATATTATAGTTAGCACTTTTTCAGTAGTTAGTATTATTTTGCACAATATTATTTTTTTCCCTAGGGTATACTACAAGGATGCAATCAAATGTGTGCAGGATACCTTTTCCAGCAAGACAAGCAATATGACATATCATACGACACTGGAGACAAAGCAATACAATGTGGCCGCCATGTGGATATATTTAAATTCTGGTTGATGTGGAAAGCAAAGGTAAAAACTTCTGATTACATTAGCAATATTGTATTCTTTAAGGGAACGTTAAATTGTAGTAAATCATCATCTGGAGGCGACTTACCGAGCAGCAAACATAGCAGCTTCTGTGCCCTCAAGCTAGATTGACGACCTCTAATTAAAGGGGTTGTTCATTATTGCACCACTCCTTTTTAATTGGCCCAGGGAGATCAAAAAAGGATCAATACTTACCACCCGGATCAGTGCTGCTCCTCCACAATCAGTGATACATCCCTGCCAGAATCAACCTCTGTTGGTGGCATTAAGTCAGTGATGCAGCTAATCAGCGGCCAATGCTGCAGCCTTCAATTTTTGGGGATGGGGCCAAAAAGTAAGCAACATGTTCATTCATTCATTCATTCATTCACTCATTCATTTCCTTACGCTATGTCTTAGTCAATTCTCGTTTGTTTCCTTCCCAACAGGGCACTGTGGGATTCGAACAGCAGATCAACAAATGCTTGGAGCTGTCAGAATATTTATATTCGAAGATCTGCAATCGGGAAGATTTTGAGATGGTCTTCAAAGGAGAGGTAAGTGGTCACATATTAGAAGTGAATATTACAACTTTTGCAGACAACCATGGAAGAACCCCTTATGGCAAATATATTGGGAGCTTCTTCCAGATTCTGATCTGCAACATTTTTTTTAGATTTCAATGTTCATAATTTCCAACTGGGCCAATAGAGCAAAGCAGTTTTTAGACAAAGTGTTCACCCTGGGCAAAAATTCAAAGCAGAATCCCAAATGTTAATGCATTGTGACATACAGAAACATACAGGCTACATTTACACGAGCTGATTTTAGATTGTTGATTGAGCGCCGATCGACTATATTCAGATTGTCCGGTGTTTGTTTCCCGGCGTCTTTACACAGGTTGGCAAGGAATGATGGGGACAGAATAATCGGTAATGGATCAATCTGCCCCCCATACGGGGTCACACTTGCGAGAAACTCGCATGAGTCTCGCATCTCAATACCCGGCACTGCCGCCGGCACTCGGACCGGAGCGCTCAGCTGCATAGAACTACATGGAGCCGCATACTCCGGTCCCGAGTGCCGGCAGCAGTGCCGGGTTTTAGAGATGCGAGACTCATGCGAGTTTCTTGCAAGTGTGACCCCGGCCTTACGTATATACTGCATACTACAAACACCATGCTAAAACACGCTGCATGTTACACACACTCCATGCTACAAACACACAATATGCTACATACACACACTGCATGCTACACTGCATAAAACACATACACGGTGTAAGGGACTCACCAGTCTCTCTCCTCTTCAGTTCCATCCATGTCATCGATGTCATCAATGGTCCTTTTACACTTCTAAACTCAAAAACTGCAGTGATAATGCAAAAGACTGGCATCATCAGTGCAATTACTAGCTTGTAAAGGCTGAGGGCTCTTTTGGGGATAGGGGCCATGGGCTATTGCCGTGTTTGCTTCTCCTAACCCCAGCCCTGCAAAAGGGGGCATGATTTATGTAAACTCCAGGTGGTCTGGTGGCATTCCCGTAAAGTGTAAGGTGGTTCATTTGAGGAGTAGGGGGATATCAAAAGGGGGCAGGGCTGTGGGCCTGACTTAAAGAGCACTTTTTACAGGATGAAAAGTGAACATTTTTTGCTCTTATTATATTCTCACTGCTCCCCTGAGTATTTTTTGGAGTTTGGGGCTCTGTTTTGTTTTTTTTTTTCTTTAATTTATTTAATGTTAATTTTTGTATTGTTTACCAAGGAGGCGTTGGTCATGGAGTAATAAAGCAGGTCAGCCTAAAGACACGCCCCAGAGGATCATGTGAGCCATGCCACTTTGATAAAGACAATAAAAATAGCAGTAAATAAAAAGGCTTGTATCTATGGGACCATATGGAGGATTAAAAAAATAACAAAAACAACAAACCTGGAATACTCAGGGGAGCACATTTTCCACTTTTGAAATGATGATTGATCTCTTTAAACCTGCCTAGAAATATTGACAAATAGGCTACGTCCTATTGTCTTTCTTGGTATGTTTTATTCAATCTTCTTACATTCTAAACTTCATGACAGTAACTGGTGACATAAGAAAAAGAGCTACAGTATGTTGTCAACTACTAGATTACTGAACTGGACATGTATATTTTTACAGCCTGAACATACCAATGTCTGTTTCTGGTACATCCCCCCAAGTCTCAGAGATGTACCTCCAAGTGAGGAAAGACAAGAAAAACTTCATAAGGTATGGTTTCTAAGTTGTATCAATTAATTATATCAATCAGATTAAGAAGTATTTCCTTTATACTGAGATTTGTTGCGTATGTAGATAATATTCGGCACAAGAATGGAGCAGTTTCTAGAATAAAAAAAAATACCTTTCTAACCCAAGTGTCTAATGTTGCTCAACTGCAAGAGTCTGCTTTATTTTTTATTATTTATTAACTCTTGGTTATTGGCTATGTCTAGTATTGGTGCTGAGCTACAAGTTTCAGCCACTGTATATTTTTTCGCTGCAGTTTTTCAGAATTGTGGAAACCGCAGAGCATCTTTACTACATTTTTGGAAAAACTTGAATTAAATGCCAGGGTTTTGACCACTTGCTGCAGGCACAACAAATTTGGACTGATGCATCAAATAATAATATATTTTATACATTCCATAGGTAAAATGTATGCAATTCTATTTACAGATACAACATATTATGCTGCATTTTATAGAGGATGTTTAACACATATTAATCCCTGTCTTCAGTGAAGCTTATGAGTGCCATCAAGTGTAGTGCCTGCAGCAGGAGCAGGCAGAAAAAGAAAAAGGCTCATCATAATTCACTTTTCCACCTACTTTGGAGGTGGTAGTTGGCCTCTTACCCCTTGGTCCCATATCTGGCTGAACAGGTTGCACAAATAGTCCGGAGGCAGGGTGGGCAATTAATTTTTCCCGAGGGGCCACATGAGAAACCATGACTGCCGAACCAATTAGCTGAAATTAATTCTGCTTAATATTAATATTACCATATTAATTTTAATTATTTTATATTAATATTCATCTTGTAACTTAATATTGAGCAGAATTACATATATACAGTATGAGCCCCCTCATAGCTAACTATGTACAGTATGAGCCCACACATAGCCCCCACCCATAGCCTCCTGTATACAGTATGAACCATCACATAGCTCCCTGTATACAGTGTGAACCATCACATATCTCCCTGTATACAGTATGAACCATCACATAGCCCCCTGTATACAGTATGAACCATCACATAGCTCCCTGGATACAGTATGAACCATCACATAGCCCCCTGTATACAGTATGAACCATCACATAGCCCCCTGTATACAGTATGAACCATCACATAGCTCCCTGGATACAGTATGAACCATCACATAGCCCCCTGTATACAGTATGAACCATCACATAGCCCCTGTATACATTATGAGCCCACACATAGCCCCTGTATACAGTGTGAACCATCACATAGCCTCCTGTATACAGTATGAACCATCACATAGCCCCCTGTATACAGTATAAACCATCACATAGCCCCCTGTATACAGTATGAACCATCACATAGCTCCCTGGATACAGTATGAACCATCACATAGCTCCCTGGATACAATATGAGCCCACATATAGCTCCCTGTATACAGTATGAACCATCACATAGCCCCTGTATACAGTATGAACCATCACATAGCCTCCTGTATACAGTATGAACCATCACATAGCTCCCTGTATACAGTGTGAACCATCACATAGCCTCCTGTATACAGTGTGAACCATCACATAGCCCCCTGTATACAGTATGAACCATCACATAGCTCCCTGGATACAGTATGAACCATCACATAGCTCCCTGTATACAGTATGAACCATCACATAGCCCCCTGTATACAGTATGAACCATCACATAGCTCCCTGGATACAGTATGAACCATCACATAGCCCCCTGTATACAATATGAGCCCACACATAGCCCCTGTGTACAGTATGAACCATCACATAGCCCCCTGTATACAATATGAGCCCACACATATCCCCTGTATACAGTATGAACCATCACATAGCCCCTGTATACAGTATGGGCCCTCACATAGCCCCAATGTACCCAATGTACAGTATGAGCCCACACAGTCCCCTTATAAATAGGCACTCACCTCACTTCCGTTACCCTGGCACTCTGCTCCGGTCTCTAGAGCACTGGCTCTCTGTACAGCAGAAGTAATGTACTTGTTAAAGACCAACACTGGTCGAAACATTGTTTCATGGCGGAATAAAGTTTTTCCTTTCTTTTATTACCTGGACTGGATGCTGTTCCTCTTTTACTTTTTGGGTCATCTCATCTGCCGTCTCAGTCGCACACACTGATTTGTAGAAGAAGAAGTCGGCTGCTCCGTCCTCAACCAATGTATTCACCGCTATCTGCATCCTGAGGATGCAAATAGCGGTGATATCGGGACACAGGCGGGGGTGGTGGATGGCACCGTTTTCAGCCCTTCTGCTGTCTCAGTCGACAGACTGGACGGGAATAGCTAGAGGGCCGTATATGACCCGTGGGCCTCACTTTGCCCAGCTCTGGTCTGAAGGAAGCATTCTGGAATATGAATATTCAATGCTTTACACCCTTGGTACTAACTTTTTGCTGAAATTGTTTGTTCCATCACATGGTCAATTTTTCCTTCTAAAATCCTGACATTTGACCAATTTTTGGAATATACTTTTCATACGAGAAGTAAGTGCCGATGATTTTTTTAACGAAAACCCATAATAATTTATGTATATACCTTGTGGGAAAATGCAAATGTCTCTACTGATCTGTTGGGCAACTATATGAATTCCAGGAACTTCACTGATATCAAAGTCCTGAATTTTCCCAGCGTATGCTATGGCCAGTCACAATTATTTAAACATGGATCTGTTTTCTTCAAGGTTGCTCCAAAGATAAAAGCTCTAATGATGGAATCTGGAACAACAATGGTGGGCTATCAACCCCAGGGAGACAAGGCGAACTTCTTCCGGATGGTCATCTCCAACCCTGCAGCCACCAAATCAGACATTGACTTCTTGGTGGAAGAAATTGAGAGATTGGGTCAAGAATTGTAATAAGTGTGACAAATCCACTGAACCCTCTCTATGCTGGGGAAACCTACTCCATCGCCCAAATGGTTGAATAGTATTTTGTTTTTTTTGGTGAAAGAAAGGAAACATTTTTAAGGAACCCCTCCCTCAATACAGCTCTTTTCTGGCACCTTAACAAACATAGGTTGCTGAAGTGTATAACCGTAATTATTATCTAACGTATACAGTGACAACTGGCATTAACTGTGTTTGTTAAGGTTGTCAGATATGTACAAAATCCAAGGTAACTTGAGTGTTGTAATATGTATCCACATGTACGTCTGTGTGAATATTTATGTACAGGGCCGGCCCTTGACATATGTAGTGTAGGCCATTGCATAAAGCCGTAAATGCTAATAGAGCAGGGATTCTAATATGTAAGGAAGGCATCATGCCAGACCTGAAAACCAGGGATATATACAAAATGGCTCCCTAAGCCAAGGTTTTACTTGTTTGGCAAATTGAAACTTATGAGACATCAGTGCACTACATACATATTTATTCACTAGTGTAATATTGCGTGCACATAGGAAAAAACCCACAACATTTTGCAACGCCATTTTGATCAATGTAATGATGCGCAAAAAGTCAGTGATTTAAAGATATGAAGGCGATGGCTGCATTGTCTTATTATGGAACTCATGATGTCTTATCTAGTTTGTCAATTGCTAGGAGATAGGCTAAAGTCAACCATGGCCACCACCAAAAAGTCTTGTAAAAAAAACAGCTGATGAAGGACCTCGCGGAAATGTGTTTTAGCATTTATGGTGGTGTACTACTTCAAGTTTAACCCTCCTCCTTGCGTATTGTGCAAGAGTGCAGACTTCCTTTACAAGTGTGAAGTGATCACAAGAAGTGCCATCTGCTATACATTAGACTGCCTCTTCATAATGCACAAACTTGTTTAGGTCTTTCCCACACAGTCAACATAAAAGCATGAGAAGATGTGAAAAAGATTAGTGGTGACTAGTGATGTGTGCTCGTTACTCAAGATTTCCGAGCATGCTCGGGTGTTCTCCGAGTATCTTGGGCGTGCTCGTAGGTTATGTTTGTGTCCCCGCAGCTGCATGATTTGCGGCTGTTAGACAACCTGAACACATGCGGGGATTGCCTGTTTGTTAGGGAATCCCCACATGTATTCAGGCTGTCTAGCAGCCGCAAACATCCAGCTGTGGCGGCACAAACATAATCTACGAGTACGCCCAAAATACTCAGAGAACACCCGAGCATGCTCGGAAAACCCGAGTAACGAGCACACTCGCTCATCACTAGTGGAGACCTAAAAAATACATGAAAAATAATTGAGTGAAAAATGTTACAGACGTTTGCCTTCTCTTACGTCATTGATCTCGATTCACCAGACGAGAAATCCTTAGGCCGATGGCATAGAATCCCGCATTCAATATAGATCTTTCTCGGATTTGCTTTTCTCCATGACATAACTAGTCGGAAAAGCGTTAACCAGTAAATAGTTGTGCATCCCCGTCTTAGTATCTTGGGGGTTATAGTAGCACAGTCGTTGTAACAGGTATACTCTTGCTGTATTTCTAGGGATTATTTTGTGTAGATTGTGTACATTATTGTCCAAAAACTTTGTGTACTGGGATTAAATGTCATAGTTTTAAAGCAGTTTAACTGTTAAAATATAACTACGGTATATAAAAATACTTGCTTATTTATATGCAGAGATTTACCATGTTAAAGAGGTGTCTTGTATTTTCTTCCATTTGTATTGTATTCTATTTATATATATGAATATACATAGTATATATTATTGAGGTAAGTTATGAACAATGTTTATTGTAATTTAGTGTCTTTGTGAGCCAAAGAAATCAAAAATAATATGTAGTGGAACCTGTATCTATACTATAGTGCCCTCAAATGTAGTTCAGAAGTATGAAATACCGGTATATGTCTAGGTTTATCAAGGGGTACTAAGATTTAGCTTCTATTAATACTCATTTGCATGAAAAGGGGTATAAGTAATGTTAAACTGCGTCCCCCTTTGAAAAATCTAGTATGTAGCCTCATAAAAATTACAATTCTAGCACTTTAATTCATCAGCATTGAATTTATAAATTTAATTCATTCCAATATGATGGACCAGCACAACATTCTTTTTGTTGATTTATATCCATTTTTTTTAATTTTTGAACCCATAAAGTTTTCTCCATTGTTGGTCAATACTCCATCGACAATGTCAACCCTTCTTTGTTAAAAGCTGCAGATCTAAAATAAAAGGACAGAAATTAAACCAGGCTGTAATTACGTTAATTAATAAATGCACTGGTGGCAACTGGGCAACATAATATATGTGACCCAAAGCTTAAAGTGGATCAGTCAAATTTTTGTCTCATGATAGTTTTGGATAGAACGGTGGATGCTGAGCTCGGAGATATATGGTTATCTATGGTTTCATACTGTATTTTCTTATAAGAAAAAAAAAAAGCTGTCTAAAGAGAAAGCCTGAGAGTCCTGCTTTCCCCCGCCCATACATATTGATCAATAGCCCTACATATATACAAACATATACAGGAAAAGCTGTCAATCAGTCTATGTGGGCGGGAAGAATGAGGACTCACAGGCTCGGAGTCCTGGCATCCTTTTAACAGCTTTTTAAATTAAGAAAATATTGAATCAAATCATGGCATGGTATATATCTCTGATCACGATGAATTCCGCTCAGTCCAGTCCTGCTCTCAGCATACCGGAGAAATCCTCTTTACTATAGTTTTTATTTATAGGACATGTAATCAAACAAGGCAATAAACTTTTTCTTTTGGTATATTATGTTTGACAACTATAGAACCTTTAAGGCCTTATCTTTTTTTGTACAGCATCTTAGGTTAATCACTTAGCCCTAACAACCCATAGTCCATGATTTCTCACAGGACTATTATATCACTATACTTAAAGAAAGCATGTCACCAAGTCAAAAGTGCCCGGTTTTTGCTCTTTTCTTATTTCTACTGCTACCCTTAATTTTACTAATATTTATTTTTTACGGTTCCAGAAAATGAAATGCTACTTTTTATGGTTTTTACGAAGCGGACATGTCTGGCAGGATCCTCTGGGGTGTGTCTTTAGGCTGCTTTGCATTATTTCCCTATGGGCAACATCCTATTGGAAAAGACCCCAAAAAAATCGCACTAAATATAAGGGTCCATATCTCGGGAACCGTATGGCGGAGTTTAATAAAGAATAAAACAGAATATTAAGGGGAACAGCAGGGATCAAATAAGAGCAATATTTGGCCTGGTAACAGGTCTTCTTTAAATATCTGAACTTAAAACAAAGAAGTAGAGATACACAGGGATCACTATCACCCCACTGAGAGACAAAGGTCACTTTGGTATAGGCAGCTTGTGTTAGAAGCTTATAGTAGCCATACTGTCCACCTATTCCCATGGGCCCTCATTTTGCCGACACCCTGGGATCGGTAGCTGTACCATACATTATCATCAATCACGTACGAAACTTCTCCACTTTCATTTAATCTCTATATAACTTGGTCAAGTACTGTCTGAAATAGTAGATTTCTACACCCGTACTCATCTCCCATAATGTCGTGTGCCAAAATGTCTCCTAAAGTTTAACTGGTTGTGACAATCTTGTGTTCCACCCTGTAGTGTCTGTCAAAAGGCTTTGTCCTACTTTCACAATATGTTCGCTTTCTTCATCCTAGTAGGTGAAAGCACATAGTGATGTCATAAGTGAAACATTATATTAAAAAAAAAAAAAAAATTAAACTTATAAAAGATTAAGTGCCAATGTACAGAAACACAGCAGGACTCATTGCAGTGGAGTTATCAGTCTGGAATATTTCATAAAGTTCATGTAGATATTGGAAAAACAGACAGAAGTGAGACAGACTGGTTACTAAGGAAGCAGGGCCTAACACAGGTTGTCAGGCAGCCTGCTGCATAGCAACCAGTGCAGGAACCAATCACGCAGCAGCTTCCTGCTGCTGAAAAATCAAAGCAGCAATGTCGTTGGTTGCTACGGGCAACAAAAAAAGTTTTTTTTTCTTTTAGAAGTTATTTAAATTTACCCAAAGTGGTTTTTTTTTTTCAATAAAACGCATCACTCTTGCTTTTTTTTTACAGACCATTGGTGGTCCAGCAGGGCAATTCTCCTACCTGTTCTGATCAGTAGGTCTGGCGTGATGTACGCACGCATGACGTTGTACCGGGCCTACTAGTCAGAAGAGGTAACGGCAGGTAACAGAAGGTTCGCAGGGCTGTAGTCTGGCAGTCCCGGACAATGGACATGGCCTATGGATCATCATCCTGCAAATCTTTTTACTCAACTCTAATAGGCCATGATGTAGAGTGGCGCTGTTTCGTAAAGGAAAACCCCTTAAAGCAAAACCCCTTTAAATCTCACAGTGCTCTTTTCCATTATAATTAGGCATCTAGTACTGATGTTTAGGCCCCAAATCATAACGTTTGACATTTCCATACCTAAATAAGACAGTATCAGACGTACATTGGACACGTTCCCATTGATCAGTAAATCCATATATGAAAACTTTATATGTTTCCAGACTGATAAATGAAAGGACTCCATGTTGTCTCAGGAGGAATGTCAGGGATTGTTGCAATAGTCACACTGCCAAATTTGGATTATTTGGATTTGTCAGGGCACAGTATGTGTGAACGTGAGCGATCTGGTGTGGTGTGATCGATGGACTCTTGCTATCCTGTGACTTACAAGAGATGTTTAACTATTAAAGATGATATGCAATGCAGTTTTAATTTTTCAATAAAATCTACTTTAAAACCGCAGCCCGTGTCACTCTGTCTTTAAAGTTGGTAAGTAGCTTTTGAGGGAACTTGATACACCAGGTCCGGGTGTGACAGCTACACAATCTTCTCCCTTGACAAAACAAAAGGGCTCAGAATGGTCCCTAATGTCCCCTCAAAAGACCAAAATTCTAGCAAAAGTTGTTCCTAAACGTCCAGGTTGTGGGATCCCAGCATGTAGAGGTGGATTCTGTGAAGTGATCGCCGGCTGTAGTCATGACTGAGCTGATGCTTCATATCGACCCGGGACTTTACAGGAAAATCGTGTCCCAGTCCCAGTGTCTCATCATGTGTGGGATGGATCCCGCTCACTTGTAGGCCGCAGGCCTCCACTTTCTCCAGACCTCCATCTTCAAGAGCCGACAAACATAACTTAGGGGACACACGGCACATTTCAGAAGCAAAAGTTTACTGAATAGTTCAAGTTCATCAGCTTGTAGCACACAGTAGTGGGCACAACACTTATCATTGTTTGTTTCCTTAGTACAGCACGCCCTCAGCATCGCTATCCGTTCCTCCTGGACTATCCCCACGTTCACTGGCTCCCTCTGCCCCTGCGATTTCTTGTACAGTCCCCAGTACACCTGGGATCCTTTTCCTTCCTACAGTTCAACAAACTTTGTCCCCTGTAAGCCAGGGTATAATGCACTCTTCATGCTACCCATACCGAGCCATGAGCTCAGGACGGTGCCTACACAAACCCTACACTGCCACATTCACAGAGAAAGAGAGAGATCTCGCTCTCTGCACTAACCCAGTGCTTCCATATACTTTACTAAGCTGTTACACATTGTTATCTGCTCTAATGATGTTCTAATTCGGTTACAGCTTAGGCTAGTTTCACATTTGTGTTTAAAAACGCAGCGTTTAAAACGCAAACGCAGGTGGTGAAAAAAACGCATGTAAGCGCGGCAAAACGCCGCGTTTAGATGCCTTTTTTCCTGCGTTTGCATTTTTGAAACGCATGCTGAGAAGTGTGTGACAGCTGCCAATCATCAAAATCAACAAGAAAACCCACTATAAATAGAAATAGCTAGGGTTAGGGTTAGGGTTAGGATCCCTAGGGTTAGGATTAGGGTTGAGCGAATTTTCCTTTTTTGAGGTCGAGGGTTAGGGTTAGGATTATGGTTGAGCGACTTTTCCTTTTTCTCAAAAGTCGAGTCGAGTGAAATCAGCCGATCTTCTTGAAAAGTCGGGGTCGGGGGATCGGCCGAAACACGAAAACCAATGCAAGTCAATGAGAAATCTATATATTTTTATATTTACTTCAGCGCGATATAGCAGAAAAGCCGGTAATTCAATTGCCTGCTTTTCATTTCTCCTGTCTAAACCCGACAGGATATGAGACATGGTTTACATACAGTAAACCATGTCATATCCCCCTTTTTTTTGCATATTCCACACTACTAATAGTAGTGTGTATGTGCAAAATTTCGGCGCTGTAGCTATTAAATTTAAGGGTTAAATCGCGGATAAAATTGGAGTGGGCTCCCGCGCAATTTTCTCCGCCAGAGTGGTAAAGCCAGTGACTGAGGGCAAATATTAATAGCCTAGAGAGGGTCCATGGTTATTGGCCCCCCTGGCTACAAATATCTGCCCCCAGCCACCCCAGAAAAGGCACATCTGGAAGATGCGCCTATTCTGGCACTTGGCCACTCTCTTCCCACTCCCGTGTAGCGGTGGGGTATGGGGTAATGAAGGGTTAATGTCACCTTGCTATTGTAAGGTGACATTAAGCCAGATTAATAATGGAGAGGAGTCAATTATGACACCTATCCATTATTAATCCAATTGTATGAAATGGTTAAAAAAAAACACACACACAATATTGCAAAGTATTTTAATGAAATAAACACACAGGTTGTTTTAATATTTTATTGCTCTCTCAATCCACCTGAAGACCCAAGGAACCAAATTTTTTTTTGTTAGGGAGTCATAAGGGTTAAAAGTTGACCAACAATTTCTCATTTTTACAACACCATTTTTTTTTAGGGACCACATCTCATTTGAAGTCATTTTGCGGGGTCTATATGATAGAAAATACCCAAGTGTGACACCATTCTAAAAACTGCACCCCTCAAGGTGCTCAAAACCACATTCAAGAAGTTTATTAACCCTTCAGGTGTTTCACAGGAATTTTTGGAATGTTTAAATAAAAATTAACATTTAACTTTTTTTTACACAAAATTTATTTCAGCTCCAATTTGTTTTATTTTACCAAGGGTAACAGGAGAAAATTTACCCCAAAAGTTGTTGTACAATTTGTGCTGAGTACGCCGATACCCCATATGTGGGGGTAAACCACTGTTTGGGCGCATAGCAGAGCTCGGAAGGGAAGGAGCGCCATTTGACTTTTCAATGCAAAATTGACTGGAATTAAGATGGGACGCCATGTTGCGTTTGGAGAGCCCCTGATGTGCCTAAACATTGAAACCCCCCACAAGTTACACCATTTTGGAAAGTAGACCCCTTAAGGAACTTATCTAGATGTGTGGTGAGCACTTTGACCCAACAAGTGCTTCACAGAAGTTTATAATGCAGGGCCGTAAAAATAAAAAATCATATTTTTTCACAAAAAATATCTTTTCGCCCCCAATTTTTTATTTTCCCAAGGGTAAGAGAAGAAATTAGACCACAAAAGTTGTTGTACAATTTGTCCTGAGTACGCCGATACCCCATATGTGAGGGTAAACGACTGTTTGGGCGCATGGCAGAGCTCGGAAGGGAAGGAGCGCCATTTGACTTTTCAATGCAAAATTGACTGGAATTAAGATGGGACGCCATGTCGCGTTTGGAGAGCCCCTGATGTGCCTAAACATTAAACCCCCCCACAAGTGACACCATTTTGGAAAGTAGACCCCCTAAGGAACTTATCTAGATGTGTTTTGAGAGCTTTGATCCCCCAAGTATTTCACTACAGTTTATAACGCAGAGCCGTGAAAATAAAAATTCTTTTTTTTTTTTCACAAAAATGATTTTTTAGTCCCCTGTTTTGTATTTTCACAAGGGTAACAGGATAAATTAGACCCCAAAAGTTGTTGTCCAATTTTTCCTGAGTACGCTAATACCCCATATGTGGGGGGAACCACTGTTTGGGCGCATGGCAGAGCTCGGGAGGGAAGGAGTGCCATTTGGAATGCAGACTTAGATGGATTGGTTTGCAGGCGTCACGTTGCATTTGTAGAGCCCCTGATGTACCCAAACAGTAGAAACCCCCCACAAGTGACCCCATATTGGAAACTAGACCTCCCAAGGAACTTATCTAGATGTGTTGTGAGAACTTTGAACCCCCAAGTGTTTCACTACAGTTTATAACGCAGAGCCGTGAAAATAAAAAATATTTTTTCCACAAAAAATGATTTTTTAGCCCCCAGTTTTGTATTTTCCCAAGGGTAACAGGAGAAATTGGACCCCAAAAGTTGTTGTCCAATTTGTCCTGAGTATGCTGATACCCCATATATGGGAGGGAACCACTGTTTGGGCGCATGACAGAGCTCGGAAGGGAAGGAGCGCCATTTGGAATGCAGACTTAGATGGATTGGTCTGCAGGCATCACGTTGCATTTGCAGAGCCCCTGATGTACCCAAACAGTAGAACCCCCCCACAAGTGACCCCATATTGGAAACTAGACCTCCCAAGGAACTTATCTAGATGTGTTGTGAGAACTTTGAACCCCCAAATGTTTCACTACAGTTTATAACGCAGAGCCGTGAAAATTAAAAAAAAAAAAAATGTCCACAAAAATTATTTTTTAGCCCCCAGTTTTGTATTTTTCCAAGGGTAACAGGAGAACTTGGACCCCAAAAGTTGTTGTCCAATTTGTCCAATTTGTCCCGAGTATGCTGATGCCCCATATGTTGGGGTAAACCCCTGTTTGGGTGCACGGAAAAGCTCGGAAGGGAAGGAGCACTGTTTTACTTTTTCAATGCAGAATTGGCTGGAATTCAGATCGGACGCCATGTCGCGTTTTGAGAGCCCCTGATCTGCCTAAACAGTGGAAACTCCCCAATTCTAACTGAAACCCTAATCCAAACACACCCCTAACCCTAATCCTAACGGTAACCCTAACCACACCCCTAACCCTGACACACCCCTAACTCTAATCCCAACCCTAATCCCAACCGTAAATGTAATCCAAACCCTAACCCTAACTTTAGCCCCAACCCTAACCCTAGCCCTAACCCTACCCCTAGCCCTAACCCTAATGGGAAAATGGAAATAAATACATTTTCTTAATTTTATTATTTTTGCCTAACTAAGGGGGTGATGAAGGGGGGTTTGATTTACTTTTATAGCATTTTTTATAGCGGATTTTTATGATTGGCAGCCGTCACACACTAAAAGACGCTTTTTATAGCTTTTTTTTGCGTCTCTACATTTTGAGACCTATAATTTTTCCATATTTTGGTCCACAGAGTCATGTGAGATCTTGTTTTTTGCGGGATGAGTTGACGTTTTTATTGGTAACATTTTCGGACACATGACAGTTTTTGATCGCTTTTTATTCCGATTTTTGTGAGGCAGAATGACAAAAAAACAGCTATTCATGAATTTCTTTTGGGGGAGGCGTTTATACCGTTCCACGTTTGGTAAAATTGATAAAGCAGTTTTATTCTTCGGGTCAGTACGATTACAGCGATACCTCATTTATATCATTTTTTTATGTTTTGGTGCTTTTATACGATAAAAACTATTTTATAGAATAAATAATTATTTTGGCATCGCTTTATTCTGAGGACTATAACTTTTTTATTTTTTCTTTGATGATGCTGTATGGCGGCTCATTTTTTGCGGGACAAGATGATATTTTCAGCGGTACCATGGTTATTTATATCCTTCTTTTTGATCGCGTGTTATTCCACTTTTTGTTCGGCAGTATGATAATAAAGCGTTGTTTTTTGCCTCGTTTTTTTTTTTTTCCTACGGTGTTCACTGAAGGGGTTAACTAGTGATATAGTTTTATAGGTGGGGTCGTTACAGATGCGGCGATACTAAATATGTGTACTTTTATTGTTTTGTTTTTTTATTTAGATAAAGAAATGTATTTATGGGAATAATATATATATTTTTTTCTTTATTTAGGAATTTTTTATTTTTTTTTTCTTACACATGTGGAAATTTTTTAAAAAACTTTTTTACTTTGTCCCAGGGGGGACATCACAGATCGCTGATCTGACAGTTTGCACAGCACTCTGTCAGATCACCGATCTGACTTACAGCACTGCAGGCTTACCAAGCGCCTGCTCTGAGCAGGCACTTGGTAAGCCACCTCCCTCCCTGCAGGACCCGGATGCCATGGCCATTTTGGATCCGGGCACCTGCAGCGAGGAGGAAGTAAGAGACCCTCGCAGCAACGCGATCACATCGCGTTGCTCCGGTGGTCTAATGGAAGCCCACAGGGAGCCCCCTCCCTGCGCGATGCTTCCCTGTACCGCCGGCACATGATGTTTGATCGCAGTGCGTCGGGGGTTAATGTGCCGGGGGCGGTCCGTGACTGCTCCTGGCACATAGTGCCGGATGTAAGCTGCGATAGTCAGCTGACACCCGGCCGCGATCGGCCGCGCTCCCCCCGTGAGCACCGCCGATCGCGCTGGACGTACTATCCCGTCGTTGGTCATATGGGCCCACCCCACCTCGACGGGATAGTACGTCCAATGTCAGAAAGGTGTTAAAGAGCTAATTAAAAAGGGCAGCCTTGGATTGATGATAAGTACTCCTTAAGGACAGGCAAAAAAGGAAAACCAGCACCAGGTGATTTCCATAAACATTCAAATTTTGTCTTTTATTTAATCCATTGTTTGTAAAAAGTTAAAAACATACATGTCATCATAGAATGTCAAGGGGTAAACATCCCCGCACGCCTGGTTTTTCCTTTCTTTGCCTGCATTTACAAGTGGACTCCAGCCACATTGAACTTGGCACCTGTGGTCCTGTGATACTCTGGTGAGCACTGTGAAAATCCTTTTTCTCCTTGTCCCATGTTGATTTAGGACTCTTCAAGGACCAATGTGCAAATAGTATTGCATTTCAAGGCATATGACACTAATCATTATACAATTACAGAGTGCCAGTGGGTTATCATGGTAGCTAGGTGCCTTATAAAGGCCATCATTATCTGCCTATAAAAGTTGAAGTGGCGTGATAGGTGGTCTGTGAGTGTAAAAGGCCCCCATACACATTAAATGGAAGTTGGCCAAACCCGCCAATTCGGTAGGGGCAGCCAACCATCTGATGTAGACCTACTGAATCTACCCAAAGAAATTATGTCAGGGAACAGAAGCATCAAATGGTTGGAATTTCAGTGGTCAATCCTTTTGTTTTCAAGGGATATAAGCCTCTGCTGAGGGTATCTTGCAGCTATGGAGAAAGCGGGAACTTGGATATGTGGTGGGAAACGGACTCAGTGGTTCATAAGATCACTAGCAATGTTCAAGTACACCTCCGTCTTGAGGAGAAAATGACCCTTGGCTGGGGAACCACACTGGACCCAATGGTGATCGACCTGTCTATGGTGATTGAGGGTTGTTGACCTGTGACTTGAGATTCCGTCTTCTGTAGACTAAAAAAGGCCCAGACTCACAAAGTGAGACAGATCCTAATGTTGTTCCATCTTTGTTTACTATTAGTTATTAATGATCTTTCTGGAAACCGTTGTTCCATTTAAAGAAAATCAATAATGAACTATGATAACCACCCAATAATTGTAGGTAGCAGGTCAAAGAAATGGTATCAGCCCAGCTCTTGTTTGTATTTTTTGTGAGATAATTAAAGCCTATTGACAATCTTTCATGGGTTAAGTGAAGCGATGAAGACAGAATGGAATTTTTCAAAAGCTATTCAATCAATGCAATACCTCAGTGTTTCATTAGAAGGACATTAACAAAACTGATGTGTCTGCTTCGATACTCCTGCTCACCATCTGTGTTGTAACCTGATCAATGGCACACATTTTGTGGAAGATGTAAGAGATCGGTTTTGTGAGAGTATTGATCTTGATTAAGGTCCTTATTCCTGGAGATACGTTATGGATACAAAAATGTATTTTCTTACTCCATTATTAGTGAATACATCTCACTCTTTATCACACATTACATTTTTGCTGCAATTTTTGCTAAGTTACCAGTCACAATTTAAACAGTTTATAAAGTGCTATTGCTCCTGACAAAAATGGCATGAGACAGAAGAGGACCCTTGTGCAAGAACAGTATATGGGCCCTTTGCAGTCCAATAACATGTCTATGACAGAAGATGCTTGCCGCATTGGAAATGGAACTGAGCCCCCTTACTTCTAGGACCCCTGTACAGTAGATCTGTATATAGTGTCAGTGTACAGGTAATACAGTGATGACCAGTGACATTATACACAGGAGCTCTGTATATTGTGTCAGCGGGCTCGGACTGGCCCACAGGGTAACAGGGGAATCCCCCTGTGGGCCCCTGTGCAGATCTGGGCCCCCAACCCCACTATGTACGCAATAATAGGCATAATTCACTTGATTCACTCTGTACAGAAAAAAACAGCATCTCATCATTCATTTACCAAACTACCCAGTTTATTATTATATAGAGATGTAGGTAAATTTGTGAATGAAGGTATCACAATATTTGTATGCAGGTGAAAAGTGGCCCCCGAAAGTCAGTTACTGGTGGGCCCTTGGCACCCCAGTCCGACACTGAGTATCAGTGTATAGGTAAAACAGTGATCACCAGTGACATTATATACAGGAGCTTTGTATATAGTGTACAGTGAACAGGTAGTAGAGTGTATAGTGTCAGTGTACAGGAAACACACTGACTCACCAGTGACGTCTCTAGCTGAAGTCTTTCATCTTTGCTTTTCTTTTTCATGCAGAGCAGACTGCCATCATTTCTTCCAGCCAGGACTTGTCTCTGCATAAAATAACACAGTTACCTAGAGCACCGATTCCAGAGCACATTCCCCACTTTTCCCTTTCCTCTACACTACACATCTGAATACAGATGTACACCCACCATTAATATATAATTAGTCATTATTAATCCACCACTGTACCCCCACCACAATAAATAGCCATTTTCCCCACTTAATAAACATATACATTAATTAGCCCCTATACTCTTTCCCCCAATTCATTACCAGTCACTGCATCCTCAACGCCCCCCACTATGTGCCTCTGGCTCCCCCGATTCATTATATTTACATGCCCCTTCCGCCCCAATTCATTTTCATGTCTTCTCTCTCTCCCACCCCCACCCTCTATTCATTATTAGTGATGAGCGAGCACTAAAATGCTCGGGTGCTCGTTGTTTGGGTCGAGCAGATTGTAATATTCGGGTACTCGGCCAGAACAACAAGCCCAATGTAAGTCTATGGGAGACCGGAGTATTTTTACCGCGATCCCCCCGGGGGTCCTTTTAAGTTCTAAAAACATCTGAAAATAATGGAAACACTGCTCAAATGACACAGGGACATCATGGGGATCGCCCCTGGAAGCATTCCTGACTCCTAGTTCACAGCTGTAAACTTTTTTTTCTGAGATTCATGCCATTTTTCCCCGTACCACCAAAAACTAAAACAAAACCAAATTTTGCTGGGAAATATGTTAAGGTACATCCTTTGCAGGTTAATGCAAAGCCAAATATTTAACCCCAGACCAAAAATTTCCTCCCTCACTTGGGCTTAGTTTAGACGCAGCGTTTTTGAAGTGTTTTTCAACTTTAACATTGCTTTCAACCACTACAAATGCACTGGGAAATGTCATTGTAACATTTAACAACCCTAGCTGGCCATGTGGTGTGTGCCCAATTCCCAATTCATGCTCAATTTCCCAATGTGGGTTCCTTTTTTTACAAAATAAAAGAGTGCCATCGCAGCCCCCTTGCCCAAAATGGACCGTACAGAGATCGTTCACCCTGGTGATCTAGTGGCAGTTAAAGGACACATTGCAGGAGACAGAATTAAGAAGTAGGCCCAATTTAATGTCATGCCCAATTCCCCAATGTGGGGTCCTTTTTTACAAATAAAAATAGTGGCATCACAGCCCCCTTGCCTAAAATGCACCGTACAGAGCACGTTGACCCTAGTGATCTAGTTGCAGTTAAAGGACACATTGCAGGAGACAGAGTTAAGAAGTAGGCCCAATGTAGGAGTGTGGGTCTCTTAGACTTGTAATGGAGTGCCTGGCCTGACAAGCATTTGCTCATGGGTGGTTAATTTTTAAAATATTAAAATATTTCACGTGGATCCTAGACACCCTTTCCCAAAAATTGACTGTCTGTAGCAGCACGGAAAACGTGAACCCTGGTGATCTAGTGGTGGAAAATGATGAGAGATGAAGGAAGGCCTCATTAAAATGTAGGCCCAATGTCAATGAGCGGGTCTCCTTGACTTGTAATGCCCATACACTAAGTGCATGGGCTGTCAAACATTTCCCCATGGGGGGGGTTATTTATTTATTTTTTTTTATTATTTACAGGCATCATAAACACCTTGCAAAACTGTAAAGTGGTTTCCTACACAGTTGTTGCTTGGAAGGCGCATTTTTTTATTTAAAAAAATGGCGGACGAATCGTTGGATGAAGTGATCAGGAAAAGGGGCATGGTGATGACAGGAATGGGAACGTACATGATTAATAACAGCGGTGGCTATGGGAGGTATGAGATCCAGGATACAGCCTACAATGATTAGTCATTTAGCCACCACCAATTACCAGAATGTGTATCATGCCCATCAGAAGATCGGTGTAACAGATGCGCGTGTTTGACTCGGCCTAAAAAATACCTGTCAAAAATATGTTGCCAAACCAAAGACGCACGTGTCTCTCTGTGAAGGAACAAATTATGAAAGGTTCTCCATTTTGTGCTAGATTCTCCATTTTGTGTTTTTGACTCCATTTTCTTGTTGCTTAAAGATAAATTCTGTTATTTAATTAGGTAAAAGGTTACAGCTGCTATGAAGTAACTTTATCTTGTTGTTCACAAGCCTGGTATGCAACTAGGCTATGGTTCATAATTGGTATAAAGACCTTGAGTCTTCTGACTCGAGCCAGATAATAGATTCGGGGGTGTATCACTATACAATACTATGCCAAAAAGACATGACCATATCTGTAGTTTCCATTTTTCCTGTATCCTCATGGGTTAAGTTTTTCCTGCATTCTTATAGGTTAAGAACTGTGAGCGTGTTCTTATGCTGATTGGTTGAAGTATAATTTAAAACTTATACACAATAAACGGGGGCCAGAGATCTGCTCGATCCCCCATACAGAGACACACGTCTCCATCTGGTCATTTTCAGTTGCCGGCAACGCCCTGTAAATTAATTTGAAAATCACTGAGTTAACCGTGAAGGATCAATTTAGATCCTCCCTCAACAGTTGGCACCCGAGAACGTGGGGCCCCAAGCAGGAACGCCTCTGCCCCCGGAGGACAACAAGACAAAGGATCCTCGGACCGGACACAGGCACTGGAAAATTGGGACTGGTCATCGCCCACAACAACCACGGTAAGTTGGCAGTTATACGGTCCAGACTGACCGTTTGGTGTGGTTTTCCTGTGTTTGTTGCTGCAAAGAGGATCTGAGGTTTGTCCCCGAAGGTGGGATGATTTTGGGGTGGAATCATATAGAGGTGTAGTTCCGTTGGGAGCCCAGTGCTCGAACCATACCTCATAAGGGACGGACACCCCGGATTGACCAGTGATGTAATTCTATTTACAGTCAAAATATCCTGAATTCCTGATCACTGTTAGAATCAGGCGCGGTGAGGTGATCGAAGATTGGGTAGGATACGTAACTCAGGTATATATTGATTTAAATATATCCAGAGGTGTCCGGAGGGAAGTCTAAGATGCCCTCCTCCTTTCACTGAGTACCGCGTTTTTGGGTTGTCCCAGCGGGGGACAGAGAGACCCAGTGGAATAAAACCGTAAGGCCATCGGTATTATGCACGACTAAGTAAGGGTATTTAGCTCTAAAGGAGAATCAGTTTCCGTGGAAGAAAAGGATTTTGAATTGTGTGATGAATTTGATATTGTTAGCCCAAAGATGGGGAAAGAAATCTGTCAGGAATGCAGGGAAAATATTCTCAATTATTGTTTTTTTCCTAAGGTGTTCTGGTATGTGAATTGTGCGATGAAGATTTTGTAGAAATTAATTAAGTCTGAGAACTGCTGTATTCCGTTTCTGTGTTTATTTCTAAAATATCCGATGGGAGGGGTCGAGCAGCTGCGCTGTTGCTTTCTCCCTTCTGTGCTGACTCGCTGAGGAATGCTGTGATTTTCTTATCTATGCTGTGTTTCTGGTGTGGGGGGGCACGCACGTGGCTGCGCTCTTGAGTTTCACAGTATCTTCTTGGTGTAGTACGCGCTGGTAGATCTGTGTTTTGTTTAAAGCGACAATATTGTTTTGAAGTACAAAGAAATATTGTAAATTGAAAGTGAAATCTAGTGCCTAGTTTTAGAAGGAAACTTGTAAGAGATTGTTTGGTTATCAGTGTAATTGAAAGATTGGTAAAAGATTCACCTGCTTCAAGTTGAGTGGTTGATATATAGCAAATTGAGGTTCAACAGAGGAAGTGAATTCTGATTGTTTTTGTCACGTTGAAAAATGAAAGTTGTCTATTACTATGACAAAAAAACTGAATGTTTTGTGGTGCAGGAAGGAATTGAGAAAGTGATTGAGATTAATGTGTTAGAAAGATAAATAATTAAAAATAATAATTTGAAACAGGGGGGCTCCCTGTTAGATGATATGGTCCCTCCCCAGGAAATCAAGCCTCTACTCCCGACTGTAAGCCCTATGCCCCTTAAAGCCAAGGCACCAATATATCCTGGACTGCCGAGAAGTTCTATGGGCGTCTTATGGTAGTATTTGGAGATCTGGGATTTTCATTGTAACAAAAAGCCCATTCTGCATCAGCAGGGAAATTAAAGGTTAAATCTGTAGCCACAGCGATGTCTGCTCCAATCTCAGCCCCCCCACACACACCCACACACAGCTGCAAGGACACAGCTCTGTTCCTTATCAGTGGCCCATGTAACAGACTTCAGCCCCTGCCCTCCTCCCATCGTACACAAGTCCAGTCTCCAATACCCCTTTTTAACCCTGTATGGGAATCTCACTTCCTCTCAAGCCCCGTCATGTCAATTCTCAGACCAAGAGTTTGTTTTAATCAGTGTAGATGGCAGACCCAATAAATATACTCTTATAAAACCTATCCCTGTGGGACTTTTCACTGAAGTTACTGCTCAGTTCGTAATCTCTTCTATATGTCCGGTAAATTTACTGGGGCAGATTTATTATCACAGTTCCGCTCCAGAATATAATTCCAAGATGATGGTCAGATGGTCCTTACGTTGTATAACCCCTATGCAGATGAATATAATGTGGCTGATCTTTTGTGTGTGCACAAACAGAGCAGGAAGCCATTGCTGCCACTGTTAGTCTTCTCAAGTATCTGGCAGATCTGAACTGTCGGGTTTCGGCCTCGAAACTTCCGTTCTGCCTTGGTCAAGTGATATTTTTGGGTCACTGTCTCCTTCAGGGTGTCAGACACCTCTCAAAAGAAAGAAAAATAGCCATCAGCTCCCTTCCTTTTCCAAAAGATGAGACTGAACTCCAGCGTTTTCTTGGACTATGTACTTATTGTTGTCGGTGGATACCGGACGCATCCCGCATTATGCAACCTCTCTACAATGCCCTGAAAGACGGTTTAAGATATGCTGAGGAGTTTGGCAGATTTCACCCGGATACGCTGTTACTACGGAAGACACTGTGGTGCACGGAGCTGCACTCCCTCCCTCACTGTCAGTACAAGAAGCAGAACTTCAGGCTCTGTCTACTGCATGTGTTCTGGCCAAAGACAGGCGGGCTAATATATACATAGACTCACAGTATGCATTTGGTATTGCTTATGATTTCGGAGCCCTGTGGGCCAATCGAGGCTTTATTACCACCGCCGGGACTCCAGTGAAGAATGCTGAAGCTGTTAAAACCCTCATGGACTCAATCAAATTACCTACCCAGGTGGCCATTATCAAAATTAAGGCGCACGGTCCTAGGAAAAGTCCACACACTGTTGGTAACGCCTTTGTGGATATGCAAGCTAAAGCTGCTGCTTTCCTACCCGTTGAACTGAACATACCAACTATGGTGACCACACGCTCTCAGCGTAAACAGTTACAAGAAACACTGACTCTACAGGAACCTGATAATCGACGACAGACTGAGATTTTCTATCGGACCCCGCGAGACCGCTTAATGACGATGCAGAGAATGTCCCCAAAAGGAAGAAGTGAAGCAGTGGAAGGCTGATGGAGCACGTATGGACAATGGTCTCTGGAAAAAGGATCAACTTGTGTGTCTCCCTAAGCAGATGTACCCTGCTATTGCCACGTGGGTACATGGCCCACACATCGAGGAAAAAAATGTACAAAAATTCTACTGGGCTCCAGGTATTTCTACTGTGCTGACAACACTCAACCGTGCATGTAACATCTGTCAGACCTGCAATCCCGGTCAACTTCAACATGTACCCCCGAAAAATCTTGCTAAGCCCGACTATCCTTTCCAAAGGCTCCAAGTGGACCACATCATGTTGCCTAAGTCTGGAAGGTATGAATATTGTCTGGTGGTTGTCGACATGTTCTCCAGTTGGCCAGAAGCATTTCCTATTACCAACGTGACTGCAAAGACTACAGCGAAGAAACTGGTGATGGAAGTTATATGCAGATATGGTGTTCCAGAAGTCGTTGAAAGTGACCAAGTCCTATGTGTATCAGGAGGTTTTGACAATGTTTGGATCCACTGTGGCCCTCCATACTATCCACAATCCAGTGAGAAAGTTGAGAGGCTGAATGGCACACTGAAGGGACAATTGACCAAAATGATGCAGGAGACTACGGCTCCATGGCCAGAGCTCCTACCCATTGTACTGTACCATATTCGTACTACCCCTAAGGCAAAACTTAGCCTGTCCCCATATGAGATATTGTTTGGTGCTAGGCCCCCAGTTGAAAACTTCCAGCCTCAGTAGTTATCAGAAGAAACTGACCGTGCTGTTCAATATGTTATTCAGCTTAGTAAAAATCTTGCTAATATCTATGTTTTAGTTTCTTCTTCCCTTCCAGATTCAGCAGAAACCGATATTTGTCACAACTTAAAGTCTGGTGGTTTTGTGGTCGTGAAAAGCCATGTCAGAAAATACAGACTAGAACCCTTGTATGACGGTCCCTACCAAGTCCTCATTACTCCTATGTCAGTAAAGCTGGAAGGAAGGTCGACGTGGATCCACGTATAGCACTACAAGCTGGTCAAACAGACTAGTAGCAAATAAGGGGACATAATGTTTTGGTTTTCGCATTTTCTATATTATTATTAGTAACCATATGGGACAGCCTAAATTCCCCAATATCCTTGAATAATAAGTTTGTCCAATATCATGAAAGATTAGTAGTACAGATGGGTATAGCCAATAAAATTGTCAGTTCTATTTTTATTTACCCTATGATTATACAAATGTGGGATATATTGGTTAGATCTAGATGATCTAGATGATCAAATTTGGGATATATTGGATATATTTAATACTACTGTTGCTGTCTAATCTAGCCAATTGGTTTCAGGGACTTGGGGGCTGGATAGCTGGAATCTTGCAAAGTTTGTTATATATTGTCTTTATCCTTGTTATATATGTAATACTAAAACTTTTTTTTTGGTGTATTTCTGTATGTATTAGGAAATTCTGCACTAAGACAATTAATGATGGAACCAAAAGCATTGCCACCCCTGCTCTTCTCTACACCGATTTCACGAAGATACCTGATGAAGATGTTGAAGCCAAGCGCATGGCTATCTTCAAAAGATCCCCACCACTGTTATCAATAATTGTTATTTGTAAATTCTAGTATACAGGGGGGACGGGTACGCCGCAACAGCCATGACTGGTAACATGGCACCAGTCATGTGAAGACCAGTACCCCTCGAGCTTAGAGCTTGGGATAGTACCTCTGATGCTGGACATTAATTAACAAAATTTATCTAGGGGGGAATGTGAAGGAACAAATTATGAAAGGTTCTCCATTTTGTGCTAGATTCTCCATTTTGTGTTTTTGACTCCATTTTCTTGTTGCTTAAAGATAAATTCTGTTATTTAATTAGGTAAAAGGTTACAGCTGCCATGAAGTAACTTTATCTTGTTGTTCACAAGCCTGGTATGCAACTAGGCTATGGTTCATAATTGGTATAAAGACCTTGAGTCTTCTGACTCGAGCCAGATAATAGATTCGGGGGTGTATCACTATACAAGACTGAGGCATCTGTTAGAAAAACACATACTATGCCAAAAAGACATGACCATATCTGTAGTTTCCATTTTTCCTGTATCCTCATGGGTTAAGTTTTTCCTGCATTCTTATAGGTTAAGAACTGTGAGCGTGTTCTTATGCTGATTGGTTGAAGTATAATTTAAAACTTATACACAATAAACGGGGGCCAGAGATCTGCTCGATCCCCCATACAGAGACACACGTCTCCGTCTGGTCATTTTCAGTTGCCGGCAACGCCCTGTAGATTAATTTGAAAATCACTGAGTTAACCGTGAAGGATCAATTTAGATCCTCCCTCAACATGTCTAAAGGGCAAAGTGCAACATGTTCGTGAGATGCCAAATTATAGAAAGCAGATCAGTGTTGGAGGAAAACCAAACAAACTGATGGAGCTTGTGAAAAACTAAGTTTATAGAGGAGTGCACAGTTCGTAACTGTAAACACACCCGTGGCACAAGCTTCTCAATCTTCACCCATACAGATTACCAATAATATCCAAATGTCACAGTCAAAAATTATTTGTTCTCGTGTAACGAACACTCAGGGGCGGATTATCAGAGGGTCAATATGGGCGGTAGCCCAGGGCCCAGTGGCTTGGGGGGGCCCTGGGCCACCGCAGATTGACCCTCTGATAATCCGCCGGAGTGTGACTGAATGCCCGGCGGCATTTATGTGCCCCGCACCCCGGACCCGGTGGGCAGAGAGAGGGGGTCCGCATCGGGCCCCTTCTCATCTGCTCACCGGGCCCCTTCCGGCGCTGCGGCGCTTTCCTATTGAGGTGCGGGCGCTCGCCCGCACCTCAATAGTTAACAACAGCCGCCAGCCAGCCAATTGGAGGCTGGCAGCTGAAGTCGGCCGCAGCTCACACGTCGCCGGCGTCTGACGTCATTGTCAGTCGCCGGCGAGTGTGCGCGGCTGGAGGGAGCTCACCGCATGGAGCGCTGGTAAGGTGAGGAGACTGTTTGTTTTTTTTTTTCTTTGTTTTTTTATAAGCTAACGGTGGACTGTGGACACATTGGGGGCAATGCTGGAGACACTGAGGCAGATTGCTGGAGACACTGGGGCAGATTGCTGGAGACACTGGGGCAGATTGCTGGACACACTGGGGCAGATTGCTGGAGACACTGGGGCAGATTGCTGGAGACACTGGGGCAATGCTGGAGGACACACTGGGACAGATTGCTGTAGACACTGGGGCAGATTGCTGTAGACACTGGGGCAATGCTGGAGACACTGGGGCAGATTGCTGTAGACACTGGGGCAATGCTGGAGACACTGGGGCAGATTGCTGGAGACACTGGGGCAATGCTGGAGACACTGGGGCAATGCTGGAGACACTGGGGCAGATTGCTGTAGACACTGGGGCAATGCTGGAGACACTGGGGCAGATTGCTGGACACACTGGGGGCAATGCTGGAGACACTGGGGCAGATTGCTGGAGACACTGGGGCAGATTGCTGGAGACACTGGGGCAGATTGCTGGAGACACTGGGGCAATGCTTGAGGAGACACTGGGGCAGATTGCTGGACACACTGGGGCAATGCTGGAGGACACACTGGGGCAGATTGCTGGAGACACTGGGGCAATGCTGGAGGACACACTGGGGCAGATTGCTGGAGACACTGGGGCAGATTGCTGGACATACTGGGGCAATGCTGGAGGACACACTGGGGCAGATTGCTGGAGACACTGGGGCAGATTGCTGGACATACTGGGGCAATGCTGGAGGACACACTGGGGCAGATTGCTGGAGACACTGGGGCAGATTGCTGGACACACTGGGGCAATGCTGGAGGACACACTGGGGCAGATTGCTGGAGACACTGGGGCAGATTGCTGGAGACACTGGGGCAATGCTAGAGACACTGGGGCAGATTGCTGGACATACTGGGGCAGATTGCTGGACACACTGGGGGTAATATGCTGGAGACAATGGGGCAGATTGCTGGACACACTGGGGGCAATACTGGACAATTGGACATACTGGGGCAGATTGCAGGACACACTGGTGGTAATATGCTGGACACACTGGGGCAATATGCTGGACATACTGGGGCAGATTGTTGAACACACTGTCTGGGGGCAATATGCTGGAGTCAGACACTGGGGCAGATTGCTGGAGACACTGTCTGGGGCAATGCTGGACACACTGGGGCAGATTGCTGGACTGGTTACTGGGGCAATATGCTGGACATACTGGGGCAGATTGCTGGACACACTGGGGGTAATATGCTGGACACACTGGGGCAGATTGCTGGACACACTGGGGGCAGGACTGGAGGCATGGGCAGAATGTAGAGACGGGGCAGAATGAAAGACATGGGGCAGGATTGGATCATGGGGCAGGAGAATACGATGGAGACAGATGGGGCAGGATGGGGAGATCATATGGTGTAGAATGGATACTCATGAGTGCAGGATGGGAGAACATATGGCAGGAGCCAGGAATGAGACACACGGGGCCAGGGTGGGGAATATTATTGCCATAGGGGCTAGTTAAGGGATATTATTACTGCAGTGATGTATTTATTTTATTTTTTTAGTACACTGTTTTAAATGGGGGGGGCGGTCCTGTTACTGTGCAGAGTGACTCTATATCGCCTTTTTTTCTCCATGTGTAATGTAGAAGTTGTGAAAAATTAAGTAATGTGTTCTGCAAGCAGAGCTCGAGATAACTGTGTTATTTCCTGCAGAAACGAGTCCTGGCTGGAAGAAATGATGGCGGTCTGTGCTGGATGAAAGATGAAGGACTTCACCTAGAGACGTCATTGGTGAGTCAGTGTTACCTATACATTGACACTATACACTATACTATATACAGAGGTCCTGTGTACAATGTCACCAGTGATCACTGTATTACCTATACACTATATACAGAGCTCCTGTGTATAATGTCACCAGTGATCTCTGTATTACCTCTACACAGACACTGCATACTAAGTATAGATCTCCTGTGAATACTGGCACTTATGGTGATAGTATTGTGTTTGTTTTTTTTATTATTACTGATCAGTATTGTAGTATTCAGTCACTATGTGGTGGTAATATGTGGTCTGGAAATGGTGTTGTGGTATTTGTCCCTTGAATGTGCTATTTGGTCACCAAGTGGTGGTAATATGTGGTCTTGACATGGTGCAGTGGTATTTGTTCCTTGTATGTGATATTATTCGATCACTGTGTTTGTAATTTGTGGTCTGGTCATGGCGCGGTGGTATTTGTTCCTTGTATGTGATATTATTGGTCAAAATATACCTAAATTATATTGCAGATTTTAACAAATATTTAATAGGTTACAGTAGAGTAGGGCCCGGCCATTTTTCTGGAATAATCTGGTTCGGGTATAATATGACCCCCCCCCCCATCACATGACCCCCCCCCGTCACATGACCCCCCCGTCACATGACCCCCCCCGTCACATGACCCCCCCGTCACATGACCGGGGGGGCCCACAGTGTCTGAACAGCCCGGGGCCCTGGCTACCCTTAATCCACCCCTGCGAACACTGTTAACGGAGTGCCACTAAACGTAGATAACCATGACCCTGGGAAACACCAGATTTCCTCTTTACAAGATATGGACGATGATGGTATTGATGATGACTTTGAAATTTACCACATCAACACCAAGAAGATGAAGATCACAGCTGAAAATTAATGTGCAAAAAAGGCCATGAATGTCTGGAAAATCATTTTCTCTTGGGCAAACTTTCCCTCTTACTAAAGTGGTACCGAATAATGCATACACAGCTCTCATGTCTATTTAGCGTGAGATGGTTGAAAGATGATGTATTCGGTTTTGTCCATGTCCACTTTTTGAAAGCGAGCATAAAAGAAGGATTAAATAGCGGCAAGACGTGTGATTTTGGTCAGTAAGGAGGTAATGTCAGGTACAGATAGGTAGATCTGCATGTCATCGGCGTACTGATGATATTGCAAACCGTGCCATTACATCAGCTGTCCGAGGCCCAAGATGTACATGGAGAAGAGTAGGGGTCCTAGATCTGAGCCTTGGGGAACACCGAAAGATGGTGGTCGAGGTAAGGAGGTGGTGTGGGAGAGGGAGACACTGAATGACCCCGTAACACCCTGGTTGTTTTTGAAAGACTCTGCCGATAATTCCCAGAAGGCCATATGCACCAACGGCCATGCCTGCATCAGCAGGGGTAGCAAAACTCCCATCCTAACCACCACAACCATGATCAGGCACATGGTTGCAAAGCACCTGACTTTGTTGGTTGAACACAAGGCTCCATGAACGGTGTCTGCGGGTGATGCCATTGCTTCTTCCGATGTTGTGCGTGGAAGCCAATCCCCTGTCCATGGTGCATGCAAAGATGCCTCATGCCCTGCATCTTCAGTTGCACACAAACTCATCTGGCACCATCAACAAGCACAAAAAGAAGTATTTTTAACGAGATACCACACTGTTCGATATGTGGCCTGTATTTGTTAATTTTTTTAACTAAAATAGTGTACTGAACTAGGGTAACAGACAGCAAATAAAGCTGAATGTAGTCCTGAATTCCACCTTTTGTAGGCCACAATTACATCAGACGTCTGACAGCGATAACACACTGGCAAATATGTGGTCTTTTTATATTTTTTTATGCTAAATAGTGCTGTATATAATTTCAATAACAGACAGCAAAAAAAGTGGTACACCAGCCTACAATGACCAAACTTGGAGCACACAAATATATGAGGACTGTCACGGAAATACCACACTGGCAAATATGTGGCCTTTTTAGGCCAGGGTGAAACTACAGCATAATACGAACAAGTGAGAGGCGTAAAAACAATACATTGCACACGGACCAATGTTTCTCTATGTGGCAGCTTCCATCAGCCGTATATTTCTCGGCCGTATTTTACGGGCTAAGAAAAACGCAGCATGCTGCGTTTGTCAGCGTATTGCACAAGAAATACGCTAATGAAAGTCTATGGGGGCGAGAAAAATGCGGATTACACACGGACCAGCAGTGTGACTTGCGAGAAATACGCTCCGGTGTTCTATAGAAAAGCCGGTAATTCAGTGCGGTGTACAGTAAAAACACATTGACAGGTTAAAATAGAATAGCTAAAGTAAAAGTCTACAAATAGTATAGGTGTGTATATATATATATATATATATATATATATATCATTGACACACACATATATATACTGTATATATATATATATATATATTTATATATTTATATATTTAATACAGAGCTAGATAGCATAAAAGCCGATAATTCAATTGCCGGCTTTTTCTTTCTCCTCATCAAACCCGACAGGATATGAGACATGGTTTACATACAGTAAACCATTTCATATCTGTTATATTTTTATATATTCCTCACTACTAATGTTAGTAGTGTGTATGTGCAAAATTTGGGAGCTCTAGGTGTTAAAATAAAGGGTTAAATCTCGGAAAAAATTGACGTGGGCTCCCGTGTAATTTTCTCCGCCAGAGTGGGAAAGCCAGTGACTGAGGGCAGATATTAATAGCCTAGAGAGGGTCCATGGTTATTGGCCCCCCCTGGCTAAAAACATCTGCCCCCAGCCACCCCAGAAAAGGCGCATCTGGAAGATGCGCCTATTCTGGCACTTGGCCACTCTCTTCCCACTCCCGAGTAGTGGTGGGATATGGGGTAATGAAGGGTTAATGCCACCTTGCTATTGTAAGGTGACATTAAGCCAGGTTAATAATGGAGAGATGTCAATAAGACACCTATCCATTATTAATCCAATAGTAATAAAGGGTTACTCAACAAAATGTCCCAGAATAATTGGCACTTCACAAAGTACGATTCAACAAAGAAGGAACCCAGTGTATGTGAATTACTGAGCCCACAAGAAGAGAACCAAACTAAATGACCCTTAAAATATATTTTATTTATATCATTAAAATAAAACAGGTATGGTACAATTAACAAAAAAACACCCAAGGGAGCAGGAGTACATCTGAACCTATATGTACCAATATATGGTCCGCGTCACTTAATTAGAATATTCTAAAAGCCTGTAAAGAAAAATAAAACAGGCTCTGAATGGCTTTGTTTATGTGTGGTATTACCCATTTGAATAATAATAATTATTAATTATCGGCCTAGTGCCCTAATCTGGCATACTGGCAAATGCTTGTGTTAAGGTTTGGGCTACATATTACCTCGTGATAGAACAGCGGAGAAATAAATCCAAAACGGTGACCGGTATCAAGGTTAGATGTCTCCAGATGATTCCGTGCTCCCCTGTCGCCCCGACGCGTGTTTCGCCCTTGGCTTCTTCCGGGGGTGCCCGGAATAATTATTATTATTCAAATGGGTAATACCACACATAAACAAAGCCATTCAGAGCCTGTTTTATTTTTCTTTACAGGCTTTTACAAATATTCTAATTAAGTGACGCGGACCATATATTGGTACATATAGGTTCAGATGTACTCCTGCTCCCTTGGGTGTTTTTTTGTTAATTGTACCATACCTGTTTTATTTTAATGATATAAATAAAATATATTTTAAGGGTCATTTAGTTTGGTTCTCTTCTTGTGGGCTCAGTAATTCACATACACTGGGTTCCTTCTTTGTTGAATAGTAATAAAGGGTTAAAAATACACACACACATTAATAATAAAGTATTTTAATGAAATAAATTCACACATGGGGTTTTAATATCTTTGTTGTACGCTCAATCCAAGTGACGACCCTCGTCTTCTGAAAAAAAAGGAAAAATAAAAAAACAACAATATCCCATACCTGTCCACAGTACAGTCATGTCCCACAATGTTAATCCATCTCAAGGGGGTTAAAAACATTTACAACCAGGAGCCTGCTAATGCAGCTGCCCCTGGCTGTAAAAACTGGGGAATGAATGGAATGCAGCTTCGTTGACTTGCGGTGCCGTCATAGAAGCTGTGCCCCCTGGTGGCACAAACTCATATGAACTCTAGCGTGAGAAAATATTCATAAAAATTCCCCCTTACAGTTCATATGAGTTTATGCCACCAAAGGGCGCAGCTTCGGTGACAGCACCTTCATTTAATTCATTCCCCAGTCTTTTACAGCCAGGAGCCTTGTCCATGAACTTATATGGGAAATAAAGGACTAAGGTTTCTTCGTCACAAAACGGAAGTGTTGCTGCTTTCCTCTTCGTTTGGATTTATCTGCGTGTTTCTTCTTGGCAAGCACCCTCCACCAAGTGACTTTACTCCCATAATGTGCCAATGATTCAGACTTTATCCCTCTATACCAGTAACTCATTACATTTATCTCAGTGCCATTCATTTTTTCTTCTATTTGGACTACAGTGCCCTCAAGTGTCTAGTGGAAAATACAGCCCTGCATAGATAGAAGAAAAAACGGTAATTCATGTGCCGCGTACAGTATAATCACAGAGTGACAAGTTAGAATAGAATAGATATATACACATAGAATAGATGTATATATATATATATGTCAGTGATATATATATGTATTTATATTGCATAGAGAGATAGAAGAAAAGCCGGCAATTCATCTGCCGTGTTCTGTAATATCACTGCAGAAGCCGACGGGATGGAAGAGATGGATTACATACAGTAAATACAAATAGAATAGGTAGATATACAGATGTCTGTGACAAATACAATTAGTACAGTGTATGTGAAAATTACATGTATTACATGTGTGTAATGGACATGTATTTAATTAATAAATAATTATTTTTTGGGGAAAAAATGGCATGGGTTCCTGCGCAGTTTTCGTAACCAGCAGAGGGAAAGCCAACGACTGGGGGCAGATGTTTATAGCCTGGGAAGAGGGTAATACTCATGGAGCTTCCCAGGCTATTAATATCAGCTCACAACTGTATACTCTGTGACTATACTGTACGCGGCACATGAATTACCGGCTTTTCTTCTATCTATCGTGTGTGTGCGTGCGTGCGTGCATGTGTGCGTGTGTGTGTGTGTGAATATTTCCTTTAAAAACGATGTGTAAATGACAGAGAAATGCTGTATGTAAAAGCTCATGCTAAAATCGCATGATACTCTCATTACACTCCTGCGACTGTCGGCAGGGAGACTCGGACCGATTTTTCATACGGTGTGATGCCGGCCTTGGATAATTATTCAAAGTTTGACAATTGCTAATTTGTTCAAATTTTTTGTCAAATTTCTGATATTTTTAAAAAATAAACCATACCAACCTAAATTTACCATTATCATAAAGTATAATTAACGGCACTGTGGAAAAAGTGTATAGCGCCCCCCAGAGTCGGATTTTCTCTGGGGTCTCGGTTGCCGGGGGTAGCCGAGACCCCAGAGAACATGATTCGGGTCAGTTTTTACCGACCCCCGGGTTGCGATCACTGGTAAATAACCGTTTACTGGCGGCCGCAAAAAACCCCAAAACGTGATTTCCCATTTAATTTCTCTGTCCTCCGATGTGATCGCACATCAGAGGGCAGAGAAATGGGGTCCCCGATAGCCCCCCAATACCCGTCTCCCTCGATGCTCCTCGTGTCTCCCGATGGGCGCCGCCATCTTTTTCCGGGCAAAAAATGGCGGGCGCATGCGCCTGGCGGCCGGCACCTGGCAGATCTTTGAGGTCTCAGCTTCCAGGGGTAGCCGAGACCCCAAAGAACATGACCAGGGTCGGTTTTTACCGACCCGTTTTGCGATCGCCAGTAATTAACTGTTTACCGGCGACCACAAAAAGAAAAAAAGAAAAGCGTCGTGTCATTCTCTGTCCTCTGATGTGATCGCACATCAGAGGACAGAGAAATAGGGGGATCGGGGACCCTGTTATACTCACCAGTGTCCCTGGGTCCTCCTGCGTCCTCTCCTGGCCGCTGGCTTCTTCCTCTGGGAAGCAAATGGCGGTCGCATGCGCAGTGCGCCTGCCGTGATGTGCCGGCCAGCAGAGGAAGATTCTTCCTCTTGTTTTATTTTGGTCACTGTGAGATCCTATCACAGTGATCAAAATAAAAAAATAGTAAATAACCCCCCCTTTTATAAAAAATAATAAATTAAAAAAAGTATGTAATGATATTTTCCAATTAGGGTTAGGATTAGGGCTAGGGTTAGGGCTAGGGCTGAATTTAGGGTTAGGGCTAGGGTCAGGGTTGGTGCTAAAGTTAGGGTTGGGGCTAAAGTTAGGGTTGGGGCTAGAGTTAGGGTTGGTGCTAAAGTTAGGGTGAGGGCTAAGGTTAGGGTTAGGGTTGGTACTAAAGTTAGAGTTAGGGCTAGGGTTGGGGCTAAAGTTAGGGTTAGGGTTGGGGCTAAAATTAGGGTTGGGGCTAAAGTTAGGGATAGGGTTGGGGCTAAAGTTAGGGTTAGAGTTGGCATTAGGGTTAGGGCTGGGATTAGGGTTTGGATTAGGGTTAGGTTTGGCATTAGGGTTACGTTTGGGATTAGGGTTAGGTTTGGGATAAGGGTTAAGGTTAGGGTTGGGATAAGGGTTAGGTTTGAGGTTAGGGTGGAGATTATGATTAGGGGTGTGTTGGGCTTAGGGATTTGATTAGGGTTAGGGTTGGGATTAGGGGTGTTTTGCTGTTAGGGTTGTGATTAGGGTTATGGTTAGGGTTGGGAGTAGGGTTAGGGGTGTTTTGGGGTTAGGGTTTTGATTAGGTTATGGATTGGGTTGGGATTAGCGTTAGGGGTGTGTTGGGGTTACGGTTGGAGTTAGAATTAGGGGGTTTCCACTGTTTAGGTACAACAGGGGGTCTCCAAATGCGACAGTCAATTTTGCGCTCAAAAAGTCAAATGGTGCTCCCTCCCTTCTGAGCTCTGACGTGCACCCAAACAGTGGTTTACCCCCACATATGGGGTATCAGCGTACTCAGGACTAATTGGAAAACAACTTTTGGGGTCCAGTTTCTCCTGTTACCCTTGCAAAAATAAAAAAAATTGGGAGCTAAAAAATCATTTTTGTGGGGAAAAAAATATTTTTTATTTTCATGGCTCTGCGTCAAACTTCTGTGAAGCACTTGTGCATTCAAAATGCTTGCCACACATCTAGATAAGTTCCTTGGGGGGTCTAGTTTCCAAAATAGGGGGTTTCTACTGTTTAGGTACATCAGGGGCTGTGAAAATGCAACGTGACACCCGCAGACCATTTCATCAAAGTCTGCATTTTAAAACGTCACTACTTCCCTTCCGAGCCCCGATGTGTGCCCAAACAGTGGTCCCCTCACATATGGGGTATCAGCGCACTCAAAACAAATTGGATAACAAATTTTGGGGTCCAATTTCTACTGTTACCCTTGGGAAAATAAAAAATTGGGGGCTAAAAATTCATTTTTGAGGGGAAAAAAAAGGATTTTTTTATTTTCACGGCTCTACGTTATAAATTTCTGTGAAGCACTTGGGCGTTCAAAGTGCTCACCACACATCTAGATAAGTTCCTTAATGGGTTTAGTTTCCAAAATGGAGTCACTTGTGGGGGGTTTCCACTGTTTAGGCACATTAGGGGCTCTCCAAATGCGACATGGCGTCCGATCTCAATTCCAGCCAATTCTGCATTGAAAAAGTCAAACGGCGCTCCTTCTATTCCAAGCTCTCCCGTGCGCCCAAACAGTGGTTTACCCCCACATATGGGGTATCGGCGTACTCAGGACAAACTGGACAACAACTTTCGTGGTCTAATTTCTCCTGTTACCCATGTGAAAATAAAAAAAATTGGTTCCGAAGTAAAATGTTTGCAAAAAAAAGTTAAATGTTCATTTTTTCCTTCCACATTGTTTCAGTTGCTGTGAAGCACGTCAAGGGTTAATAAACTTCTTGAATGTGGTTTTGAGCACCTTGAAGGGTGCAGTTTTTAGAATGGTGTCACTTTTGGGTATTTTCAGCCATATAGGCCCCTCAAAGTGACTTTAAATGTGAGGTGGTCCCTAAAAAAAATGGTTTTGTAAATTTTGTTGCAAAAATGAGAAATCGCTGGTCAACTTTTAACCCTTATAACTTCCTAACAAATTTTTTATTTTTTTTTTCAAATTTGTGCTGATGTAAAGTAGCCATGTGGGAAATGTTATTTATTAACTATTTTGTCACATAACTCTCTGATTTAAGGGCATAAAAATACAAAGTTTGAAAATTGAAAAATTTTACAAATTTTCGCCATATTTCCGAATTTTTCATAAATAAGTAATATCGAAGAAATGTTACCACTAATATGAAGTACAATATGTCACGAAAAAACAATCTCAGAATCAGCGGGATCCGATAAAGCGTTCCAGAGTTATAAAGTGACAGTGGTCAGAATTGTAAAATTTGGCCCGGTCATTAAGTACCAAATTGGCGCTGTCACTAAGGGGTTAAATATAAATGTAAATAAATAAATAAATAATGGAATAAAATAAATAAACAAATAAAGATGGACACAATCCCCAGCGCTGATCCTCAGTGTGATACTGTCTCGGTCTGTGTTACGCGCATTCTCCGAGGAGCCCGCCAGATGGCGCTGTGGCGAAACCGCTAGGCGCGATACACTGCGCTCCCAGCAGACACCGGGGCCGCTAGTGTGCCACGTAACAAGCTGTCGCCGCATCAGTGCGTTGTGTCACCGGCACCGGGAGCGTCCAGTCCGGGGGTCGCCACCGCCGCCTAAGGGGGGTGCAATATGGGGGGTTCGCAGAGCGTTGAGATCCCCGGCGGAGGGACGGAAGGCTACCACGTCCTGCGGGTATGTATGCGGGGTGCACGGATCCGGCTGGCTGCTCTCTCTCCTAGGCCTTGGGGTATGTGGATTTGTGCGGGCCTGATGGTTCTGGTGTGGTTATTACTAGGTGCAGGCTTCTGTGTACATCTAGTGACCATAGGTAATGCTGCCGGCAGTACAGGAAACCTCACCCCCCCCCTGCAGTATAATGGTATCTTCCCGGTATTGCTGGCTCCATTTCTGGGGATGGGCAGCAGTGTGGGGGTGTGAGGGTGAGGCCACCTGCCAAGGGGGTGTCCAGTGTAGTGCTAGTCATTCCCTTCTTCTAAGGAGCCATCTCTTCATTTTCCTCTGGCCATGGCTGTACTGTGATTCCTGTTGCTGTTTTGACACCCGGAATGTTTTTATTTATTTATTTTTGTGTGACGAGCTGATATTTTTTATTACATATAACGTTTTGATCACTTTTTATTTCAAATTACATTAAATTCAGTGAGAAATTAAACATCAGCAACAAAACCTGTAAAATGGGAGCTAACGTGAAAAAATAATAAAAAAATGCAGTATAGAATACAAATGAGAATGCCTGTGTAGTGCCTGCTTCCCCGATCCCCGGTCTGATAACAGCAGTCAGGACCCCGGCCTCCAGCGATCACCTGTCATGTGCACACATCACCATGTGGTGGCTAGTCGCAGGCTGCGGCGGTCGCGTGTGGTACCTGGATCATCAGGCCGCGTCTCTAATCATAGTGCGTGGATCTCCATGCCGTCCGTCCACACCATCGCTCCTGCTACAGCCGGGAAGCGTTTAGAGCCCCATCGCAGTCTGCTCAGTGTCATTCACAGTGGTGATCGTTACAATTATTGTGAAGTATTCAAGACATGAAATGTATATGGATAATGAAAACGAAGTTGGCGTGCCCCTTCTTTTTTGCATAGTGGCCGGGTACAGAAATAGGGAAGGTGAGTGTACAGGGTTTTTCATTTGTCAAAGCCACAGGAAAATCTGTTCCAAAATCTGCCTGATTTCCCTGTGGCCGCCTCCAGATTTTCAGTAACGCTTTTGTTCTAGTAAGACCTCATTCACACGGGTATGTGAAAAAATTATACTGGTGTCATTAGTGTTATGGATCCGTGCGTCCATTTTTACCAACAGTGTTTGGTCTGTGTGCAAGTTTTTTACCATAGTGTTTGGTCAGTGTCCATTTTTATTATTATTATTATACATTTTTATAGCGCCATTTAGTCCATGGCGCTTTACATGTGAATACGGGGCAAATATAGACAAATACATTAAACATGAGCAAACACAAGGCACACGGGTACATAAACCATCAGTGTTTATCACGGTTGCATAAAGAAATGAATTTCGGAGCTTCTCCTATACTTTGCAGTGTTAAACACGGACAGCGCACGGATGCAATCTGAGTGCTATATGTTGTTTTCATGGACCTATAGATTTGTATTGATAGTTTTCATCCGTGCTGCTGGACAAAAAAAGGAACATGTGAATGTCACCATAGATCAGAGGTGTCAAACTGCATTCCTCGAGGGCCGCCAACAGGTCATGTTTTCAGGATTTCCTTAGCATTCCACAAGGTGCTGGAATCATTCTGTGCAGGTGATTAAATTATCACCTGTGCAGTACAAGGAAATCCTGAAAACATGACCTGTTGGCAGCCCTCGAGGAATGCAGTTTGACACCCCTGCCATAGATTATACTGGGTACGTGTTGTATCTGTGAAAAAAAACCGGATACAACACAGATGTGTGAATCAGGCCTAATACCGTATCCGTAAAGTTATTCATGAGACCATTGTGTGTCTGCTATAAGCTATTGTGCAGCAGGGTGGCTCAGTGGTTAGCACTGTTGCTTTGTAGTGTTGGGGATCCTAGGATCAAATCCCACTAAGATCAACATCAAGGAGTCTGTATGTTCTCCTTGTGTTTGTGTGGGTTTCCTCCGGGTTCTCAGGTTTCCTCCCACACTCCAAAGACTGATGGGACATGTAGATTGTGAGCTCCATTGTAGACAGTGCCGATAATGTCTGAGACGTACAGCCGTGGGGACTCGAACATATTATACACTCTGTTTGCACTCAAGCATGCGCAGATAACACCTTATCCCAGCACGTGCACTCATCACGATCCAGTCATCACTCAGCTGTTTGCTTGGGGTTCTAGAAGTCGGGTACAGTCATTCGCACATGATTAGTTGCAAATGGAAGGTGAATACAGCGTTCGGGCCTCATGCACTTCGTGTGACACCGTACCTCATTTGGTGCCACTCACAAGAGACATTCTCCCATTGAAGTCTTGTAGTTGCAAAGAATAGATCTGTGATATGGAGAGCAATGAAGCAGGCCATTTTTTTTTTGTCAGGCATACAAGGTACAGAGAAGCTGATTCACCTGTAAGTGATGTGGTGCTCTGCAAAAATCACCAATGTATCCGAAACCTTGATGGTTGTGGGTTTTCTGTTAGTCTATGCACAAAATATAGCCGGGATCTTCAGTAGAATGGGTCCTGTATCGCCGGGATGAATGGGGGCGACACGTGATTCAGGATCCCATTACTGAATGAATAGATTGTATTCTGCTCGGTTTCCGCTGTATTTCTTCACATCGCTGAAAATGAGGCCATTGGGTCAGTTTACATTGTGCTGATTGGAAAGCAAATATATCACGCTGGGGTTAACCTGTTTAACCAGATCTAAGGACATTTTTAGAAACTTGAAATATTTTTCTTTTGTTACCAGTGATCTAAAAAAAAAAGCAAAGTTAGTATTTGTATTTCCTGCAGTGACGGAGTTACTGCAAATCCTCCCAAATGTAGATGTAAAGTAAAAATGAGTTTGTGCCTCCGTGTTCTCTGCAGGTGGATGCAGGGGCTGGACGGTATTCTGAGCCAGGACGCCATTACTTGTACTTTTGCCTATTATTGTAGGAATAATGGTCTGTATAATGCACGTTATTGTAGCCACAGTCCATGTCATCGTTTCCCATCCATGCTTAGGCTACTTTCGCACTAGCGTCGTGCACTGCACGTCGCTATGCGTCATTTTGCAGGATGCGTTTTTTCTCCATAGACTTTTATTAGCGACGCAGTGCCACACGTCGCAACCGTCGTGCGACGGTTGCGTCGGACCGTCACCACCAAAAAACGTTGCTTGTAACGTTTTTTGGTGTGTCGTCTGCAGCATTTCCGACCGCGCATGCGCGGCCGGAACTCCGCCCCCGCCTCCCCGCACCTCACAATGGGGCAGCGGATGCGTTGAAAAACTGCATCCGCTGCCCCCATTGTGCGGCGCATTCACAGCTTGCGTCAGTGTGCCGCAACGTCGCATAGCGATGTGCAGTGCACGACGCTAATGTGGAAGTAGCCTTAGGAGGTAGGTATTTATCTCATGGCATCGAGAGAAATGCAGTAGGGTCTTATCCAAGTAATGATGATGGATCAATAGATAATTATGCTTAGTTATGCTCACCTTAAAGGATTTTGCAAGACACAACCACAAAAATGCGTAAATTTCAGCTGCTGCAGCTGTTAGAGAGTTGTATAAGAAATATGCCACGGGAGATGGAAGTATGCTGTACCGCCGGAGAAATAACAAGCCACGATGGAATGTTGGTTTATTGTCAACGCGTTTCACAGTCACTCCGACTCCTTCTTCCGGACCACCACTAAGTAAAGGTTTTCATTTGTGGTTGTGCTGATGGAGTCGGAGTGACTGTGAAACGCGTTGACAATAAACCAACATTCCATCGTGGCTTGTCATTTCTGCAGCACAGCATACTTCCATCGCCCATGACATATTTCATGGCATCACGTCGCTATAGTGGTCGACTTTTTCACCATCTTGATGTAGCTCGCAGCTAAAATACAGATCCTGATCAATTAGCCCCACATCCCTCATAAGTGAACTGAAGGTATTCGAGAAGGATTTGTCTGCAGGGCACATACACGATACATCGTTGGCCAAATGTATGGATTCTATGCGGGGCCATTTATCCATATGGGGGTGTCCTGACAGCAGATGTCCACAGGAAAGAAGGGGTAGAGCATGGTGGATTTCAGTGTGTCTAAAGCTTTATTCATACAGGTGTCTGGTGGCAGCTTATTTCCCTCTTTTTATTGGGAAATCGTGCATGCTCGTCCAAGCCGAGAGTGGAGAGAGTGAAGTCAGAACCAGCGATTGGCTACCTATGGTGTATGGCTAATGTATAGGGAATCTGTCCGTATGATCATCCCTCCTAAGCTGTCTATATGGGCATGCAGGTCATAGGAAGCTGAATAAAATTACACCTTCATATCTGTGATATCTGATGTTTTGTTCCTGAGAAGTTTTTCTTATTTGCAAATGAGCTGTTAAGATCTATGGGCCGGACATAGCTCTCCCTGAGAATCTGTCTCCAGAGATTATATTAAATGAAAGGAGGTGTTACTAGTGTGAGACATGTAGATCAGGAGAGCAGACGGTCAGTCATTACATGTCTCACACTGGCAATGTCTCCTTTCATTTAATATAAGCTCTGGAGACAGATTCTCTGGGAGATCTATGTCCGGCCCATAGTTCTTAACAGCTCATTTACATATTAACAATAACGCTGACTTCTCTGGAATTAAGCCCCCGTCTCACTAAGCGAGATCGCTGCTGAGTCACAAGTTTTGTGACGCAACAGCGACCTCCGTAGCGATCTCGCTATGTGTGACACGTAGCAGCGATCAGGCCCCTGCTGTGAGATCGCTGGTCGTGTCGGAATGGCCTGGACCTTTTTTTGATCGTTGAGGTCCCGCTGGGTAGCACACATCGCTGTGTTTGACACCTTACCAACGACCTCGTTGACGACTCAGACACTGAATCGTCATAATAGCTCCCATGTGACATCGTTGTACAGGTCGCTGGTGAGATGTCAAACAGTGAGATCGCAGCAGCGATCGTTGGGAAGATCTCACTGTTTGACATCTCACCAGCGACCACATAGCGACGCAGCAACGATCCCTGACAGGTCGTATCGTTGTCGGGATCGCTTTAGCGTCGCTAAGGCTAGTTTCACACTAGCGTTAACTGCATTACGTCGCAAATCCGTTTTTTGGCCGAAAAAACGGATGCGTCAAAAAAGTGAAAAACGGTGACAAACGTATGCCACGCATCCAGCATTTCGACGGATCCGTCGCAAATCCGCTAAACGTTTCCGTCGAAAATACTGGATGCGTTGCATACGTTGTATCCGTTTTACCATCCGTTGTATCCGTTTTTCCGACGGATCCGTTTTTAAAAGGGGAGGCTCCCAAAATTTGATTGGCTACTGGAAAATTTGAAAAACTATATAGTACTGTATTTACAGCCCATCTTTGTGGGTTTTAGTTTTGTGGCAGCGATGGAAGGTGTTCTTGGGAGGATTGCTAGTTTGGTTACCGACGTTATCTTTGAGACAAATCGCCTGGATATCATAGTGCGGGAGAAGGAGGCGGCAGCGGAAAGGCGTAGGATGCTTCTGCAGCAACGGAGACGAAGACGAATGTGGATTCATCCGATTAATCAACTACGGATGACCCGGGGTGTCCAGTCCACTCTGTACCTGGAGTTGCGGCACAATCCACACAAATTCCACAACTACGTGCGGATGAGGATTGAACATTTTGATTTTTTGCTTGCAAAACTGGAGGATGTCATCCGAAGACAGGACACAAGGATGAGGCTTGCCATCACACCGGCGGAGCGGCTGATGGTGACCCTGCGGTAAGCCTCTTTTTTTTATTTCATTGCTGATATTGAATGTTATATTACATGCTGCAGAAAATACTGCGCTGGCATATTGCGCACTATTTTCTGCAGCATGTAGTTTTGGTTTTCTTGGCGGACATTCAACTGCTTTATTTAAATGTCATTGCTGATATTGAATGTTAACAGACTGCAGAAAATACTGTGCTGAAATATTGCGTTGCATTTTCTGCAGTTTTTTTTTTTTTTGGTTTTTTTGGGTTTGATGACATGCAACTGCTTTTTTCCTGTCATTGGTCATTTTGAATGTTATATTACATGCTGCAGACAATACTGCGCTGACATATTGCGCACTATTTTCTGCAGCATGTAGTTTGTGTTTTCTTGGCGGACATTCAACTGCTTTATTTAAATGTCATTGCTCATATTGAATGTTAGATAACAGACTGCAGAAAATACTGCGCTGAAATATTGCGTTGCATTTTCTGCAGTTTTTTTTTTTTTGGGTTTTTTGGGTTTGATGACATGCAACTGCTTTTTTCCTGTCATTGGTCATTTTGAATGTTATATTACATGCTGCAGACAATACTGCGCTGACATATTGCGCACTATTTTCTGCAGCATGTAATTTGGGTTTTCTTGGCGGACATTCCACTGTTTTTTTACACCGGATTCATGCTGGTTTTATTGGGTCTCCTGTCATTTTAAAAAAAATTAACAGTGCCATATTATAAAAAATTGCACAGACAAACAATTTTTAACATTTTTTTTTTTTTTTTTTTTATAAAGTTTCCTAGCTACGGGTGAATCTATGACTTCGCTCCATTATCAGTTCAGGCTGGGCATTTCAACTATCTCTGGAATAGTGAAGGACACATGTCGGGCTGTTTGGACCACTTTGCAACCAGAGTATATCCCCCAACCATCCACGGAAATCTGGTTGCGAAGTGCTGAAGAGTTTCAGCAAATTTGCAATTTCCCTAATTGTGTGGGTGCAGTTGACGGGAAACACATAAGGATTGCGAAACCGGCAGGAACAGGATCGGAGTATTATAATTATAAGAAGTATTTCTCCATCGTCCTTATGGCTATTGCAGACGCCAACTGCAGGTTCCTTGCCGTGGACATTGGAGCGTATGGACGGTCCAATGATTCGCAAGTGTTTAAAAACTCTCCGATGGGTCGTTGCCTTTATGGAGAGAGCTACGATTTCCCGCCAGCCAGACCACTGCCAGGAACAAATGACCCAGCCCTGGAATATGTCTTTGTAGGTGATGAAGCCTTTCAACTGTCGCTGCACCTACTGAAACCGTACAGTAGCCGGAACTTAAACCATACCAAGCGGGTCTTTAATTACCGGCTTACTAGAGCACGAAGAGTAGTGGAGTGTTCCTTTGGCATATTGACGGCGAAGTGGCGAGTTCTGCTGACGGCTATCAAGCTGAAAACAACAACTATAGACGAGGTAGTTAAAGCCTGTGTGGTGCTCCACAACTTTGTCCTGTCAAAGGAGCCCGTTTCTTTGGATGATGAAGAGTTGGAGACCACCTTGTGGGACTACCGCAGCAGCTCGGTTCGCTCTACAAGTTCAGTTACAAGGATGAGGGACCAGTTTGCCGATTATTTTGTCTCACCTGTCGGGCGGATCCCGTGGCAAGACATGATTGTGTAACCTGTTTCCCATGTGTAACCTGTTTCCCATGTGTTTTGGTTATGTAAAAAAAGTGTTTCTGCCCCCCCCCCCAAAAAAAAGGCCCAAAAGCGTGGTTTTCTTGCTAGTAAAACCATTATGTTATACCCTTTACATGTCTGGTGTTTGTTTTTATTAAACCTTTTTTTATTATATTACCTTAATAAATCCACACACACACAAAGAGTAGAATTGTAATCAGAAATTTATTTTAACTCTTTTTTTTTTTTTTTTTTTTTGTTTTGCCAAAAAAATATATATATATTTTCCAACATTTTTATAGAAAAATTAGAACATTTTTTAGAATCTTATTTACACACTTTACAAATTTTCAAAGTGTTGGGTGGAGATATGAGAGGAGGATGTGCCGGAAGGTTGGACCACGTCGATAGGTGGGGAAACCCTACTTGTTTGGGGTGCAGTGGAAGTGGGGGTTAAACCAAGAGGCTGACCAGAGGGGGGTGGTGTTGGGGTAGGTGGAAGAGAAAAGTTCAGTAAGGAAAACATTGGGGAAGTAATTTGGTCTAGGGGCCGGGATTGTTGTGGGGACTGGGTCGGGTATTGTGACTGGGTAGGGTAGTGGGAGTGGCGTGGGGTTTGGTAATGGTGCTGGTGTGGGGATTGGAGCTGGGTTTGGTAATGCTGCTGGTGTGGGTATTGGGGCTGGGTTTGGTAATGGGGGGTATGGTGTGGAATTGGAGTGGAGGTGTGGTGAGGTGTGTGGGTCGATTCATTAATGGCCTGCAGTGCAGCATTATGGCAGGTATTCATTACCCGCATCTGTTGCTCAAAAGAAAGCTTCTCCATGCTCATGAGCATGGATTGGAAAAAAAGGTTGGCCGGATCGGGACTTACAGCTGAATGCAGCCTATCCAAGCGACTGCTGGTTTCCTGGCTTGTTTCACTGATGCGTGATTGCACCATGTTGAAACCAGCAGTCACTTGCTCTCCCAAAATTTTGAAAGAGCCTTGGAAGGATGCATTCAGGTGTAAGAACTCAGGAGCATAGCTCCTTTCCTGACCCCTCTGGCGCTGCCGCCACGAACCTAATGGTGGTCTCGAGGTGGCAGGATCAGAGGGGTGGGGTAAAGGGAACGCTAACTGTTCAGCATCAGATGCGAGCAATGAAGCCTGCAATAATGCTCCACTGCTTGGGGCGGATGAAGTGGAGGGGACAGAGGGGTCAGAGGAGAGGACAGAGGGGTCAGAGGAGGGGACAGAGGTGTGGGGCCTACCGACGTGGCCCTCAGTGGCGGACTCAGGAGGGATCGCTCCAGAGGGCGCAGAGGAAGATGCAGGCGCCCGGTGGCTGGAGAAGGTGCTGTGAAAGAAAAAACAAAAGAAATTAATACATTGGAATGAAAAAGCCCTGACTGAAAGCAAACTAAGTAGACAGGTTAACATGGTTATAATTGGGCTGTAGAATACTTACACTCTGCTCAGCATTGTTCGCCTCAGGAAGGAGAGGGCCTGGCCATATTTATATCTGCTCCTCTTCCTTCCTGCAGAGCCACTCGGGGCCTTCATCTCATCATTGAATTCCCTCTTAAAGCGATCCCTCAGTGACCGCCACCGCTTCCTAACCTTTCCAACTGTGAAGACAAGAATCAAAAGAAAAAACAAAAAATTGGTAAATGCAATACATTACAGTCAGCTCAAAACATCACTGGAAAGTGAATACTTACCTAGTTTGCTCTGCTGCTGAGGATGAAGGCTCTCCCGCCTTGGAAACAGGGTGCGACACACTTCGTCCCAGAGCCGACGGGTGACACCGGTATCTGCATGCCTGCGGTCAGCCATGTTCCACAGCGGCTCCCGCTCACGAACCTCCTCGATGAGACAGTCTACATCAATGTCATCATCATCATCATCCTCCTCTTCTGCGGGAGCACGCTGTGAAGCCTGTGTCAAAAAAAAAAAAAAGGAAAACAAACAAATTAGTACACTGAAATACTAAAGTACCAATAGAATCCCCCTCCCCCAAAAAAAAAAAAACTCACTGATGGCCGACCGTGGCGACGAGTCCGCCGACTCTGGGACTGTCTGGGAGAGCCTTCAGCGGCAGCAGCAGGAGCAGCAGCAGCAGCCTGAAATGAAGGAAACAAATTCTCAGTTAAGGTAGGCAGGTGTTTAGTAATCTGTTTTGTGTATGGTGCAGTGTGATGTGCGAAGCAACTGTTTCACCACTACTTACACTTGGTTCCTCCTCCACTTGCATCTCTCCACCCGTCTCGCCCCCTTCTGACAGCTCCTCATCTGATTCAGCTTCCTGTTGAAACATAATGTATGCATGTAGTTATCCATAAAAATTTAATTTAAAGAAATTTAAAAAAAAAAAAAAATTTTGTGTTAACTTACCGATACACGCTGTTGCTGTGGAGGAGGGCTGTCAGAAGAGGACATCGTTTTGTGGTCCTGGTGGGCAGCGGCTGTGTCCTGGTGGGCAGTGGCTGTGTCCTGGTGGGCAGTGGCTGTGTCCTGGTGGGCAGCGGCTGTGTCCTGGTGGGCAGCGGCTGTGTCCTGGTGGTTCTGTAAGTTAAAGACACACTTGCAATCTGCTCGACACATTGAAGTAGCAGATTGGGGTCTTCAAAACTTACTTCTAGCTCTTTAGCTGTGGTCCTGGTGGGCAGCGGCTGTGTCCTGGTGGGCAGTGGCTGTGTCCTGGTGGGCAGCGGCTGTGTCCTGGTGGGCAGCGGCTGTGTCCTGGTGGTTCTGTAAGTTAAAGACACACTTGCAATCTGCTCGACACATTGAAGTAGCAGATTGGGGTCTTCAAAACTTACTTCTAGCTCTTTAGCTGTGGTCCTGGTGGGCAGCGGCTGTGTCCTGGTGGGCAGTGGCTGTGTCCTGGTGGGCAGCGGCTGTGTCCTGGTGGGCAGCGGCTGTGTCCTGGTGGGCAGTGGCTGTGTCCTGGTGGGCAGCGGCTGTGTCCTGGTTTATCTGTTATATGTATAATGGATCTATAGTTAGACCACCCCCTGAACTAGGTAATGTTCAATGATAAACACCCTACTAAAATGATGTCAGAAATGTTCATACAGGTGAACACCAAAACCCCCCCAAAAAGTTGCACGTTATACCATTCATTTCCATGTCCCAAAAAACAAAATTTTTTAATGTTAACACCATGAAAAAATATATTTGACACATTTTATTTAAAATAAATAACCTCTCCCCCCCCAAAAAAAAAAAAAAAAATACTTTACAGGTTAACCTTTATTAAAAAAAATGAGCCCTCAACCAACCCTGTATTGCATGTGTAACCATTGGTACATACACCAGTTTTAAATTTACCTTTATGAAATAATACTACGGACATTTTTTTAATAAACATTTTATTATAATTTTTTTTTTGCACTTTTTTTTTTAAAAATCACAAGGAGCTGACATGCTCTTTATTTTAAATACAAGTACTTCAACTGCAAATGGTTATAACTGTAATAAAAAAAAATTCAACACTTTTATTAAATAGAAAAACCCCACACTCACACATTCAAACCACAAGCTGCACACCGCTAGACTTTTTTAAAAAACACATCAGATTTAAAAAAAAAAAAAAAAAAATTAAACCACATGCTGCACAGACCACTATACAGTCAATACATCAGAAAAAGGCAAATAACCAATTATACAGCATGGACAAATGCACATGCCATCAACAAGACGTACCCAAAAAACATGCATGGTATGTGTCCACATTCAGGATCGCATCAGAATTTGGGCAGGATTTCCCATCAGTATTTGTAAGCCAAAACCAGGAGTGTAAAAATTAGGTAAAGTATAATACGAAAACAGGCACACTTTTGCTTTTATCACCCACTCCTGGTTTTGGCGTACAAATACTGATGGAAAATCCTGACCACATCCTGATGCAATCCTGCACATGGACACATACCCTCCCACATGAACAGGCATAAAATTGGCAAAGGCATAATATGGTGCAGGCACATGGTACAAAAGCACACAGCCGTCCAAAAATGCACACATACACATGCACGCACATAGCTTTATGCAAATACACATATGTACAACAAAGGCAGAAAGGTGAAACCAATCAGAAGACGCATACACACACACACACACATACAAAAGGCTGACAATCCTTTGGCTGAAGCAGCAGGTCTTCACAGTGGCTGGCATCATGGTGGATCTGGACTCTAGCATGGCACTGGCTGGTGCAGGACGATGGCAGGCCTCAGGTTCTCTTCAGGTTTTAAGCTCTTGCTGTAGTCAGTAGTACCTCATACACACAGAAATGCACAGGCACACAGATGCACACTAAAATTGCAATACTCACACTGGCTATGGTGGCTGGAGTCTTGTAGCAGGATGTCTGGAGTCTTGTGGCAGGATGGCTGGAGTCTTGTGGCAGGATGGCTGGAGTCTTGTGGCAGGCTGGCTGCAGTCTTGTGACAGGCTGGCTGGGGTCTTGTGCTTGGCTGGGGTCTTGTGGCAGGCTGGCTCTTGCTGGCAGGCTTCTTTGCTTCTCTGTGTCTTGCTGGCATATGTGGGGTTCAAGGCCCAGGCCAGGTTTATATAGATTTGGGGGTGTCTGGCCAATTGGCAACAAAATACTTCTTCTGAGCATGCTCAGTGTAAAAAAAACGTATTGCAGCGCTGCATTGCGTCGTACGACGTGTCCCGACGCATCCGTCGCTCATAGGCTTCCATTGCAGCCAACGACGTATGCCGCAGGATGCGTCGCGACACGTTTTTTAGGCGGAGACAAAAAACGTTATAATCTACGTTTTTTTGAGACGACGTGTCGCCAAATTTCGACGCATCCGTCGTAAAACGTACACGACGTATGCCAATCCGTCGCCATACGTCGCCAATACAAGTCTATGGGAAAAAAACGCATCCAGCAAAAAGTTTTGCTGGATGCGTTTTTTCTGAAAAAAGACGTTTTGAAACGTAATGCAGTTAACGCTAGTGTGAAAGTAGCCTAAGTGAGACGGGGCCTTAAGACATCAGCTCACAGATATCAAGGTATCATTTTATTCGGTTTCATGTGACCTGCATGACCATATATACGGCTTAGGAGGGTTGATCCTAATGACAGATTCCCTCTCTATGTTTTTATGTATGCCGGTAGAGGCCTCCCCATGTATAATGCTGTGTGATGTGGTTCTCTGGATGTTGCAGTCCTGACATGACTTTGATATTGTACATTGCCGCAGCATCCTACCAGAGATAACAAAGATTCCTACATTACTCAAGAGCCATGAGGGCTGCAGAGTAAAAGGCCCACCATAAATTATTCACAAGCGGACCAGGCAGCAGCGTTGGTCAAGGAAACGGACATTGTTTCTTCTAGTACGTGATGGCAGCCAAGAATCATTATTAACAGTTGTTTTATGAGATGTGAACAGCATGGAAGACAGCGGTACTGTGTCAGGGAGAAAGCAGCCATGTCTGGTCACACAACCCAGACCTTTTGTAAAAAAAAAAAAACCCCAAAACCATACAGATATAATAAACCAAAAGTCTGCAAATAAGAACCTTTACAGTCTGCCGAAATGAGAGCCATGCCTCGTCCACTTGCATCGATCAGTGCTACTTTCCTTTTCTACTATGAGAAGGTGTCAATGACCCAACGATGACGTTTTCTTTTCTCAATAGGTACAAGAAAGTTCCCCGGGACACAGAGCGGGGCTGGAGCCGTTCTTTGACTTTATAGTGTCCATCAATGGGCTGAGATTGGTGAGTAATCCCGCTTCTATAGGTTACACAGGATGTTACATACATTTTCTGTATATCCTGGATAGGTTTGATGTATAAAACATGACTTCTGTCAGTTGTAAGAGGGTCCGCTACACATCCCCTCCAACGAGATGTTTGAGGGGCGCCCTCTGTGTCCTTAGCTGTCAACAGGAAAAACTGATTCATCTACAACTACCGACCACTAAGTAGTGTGAGGCCCCCACAAAATATTCTTTAGGGGGCTGTCGAGGGACTCGGCCACATTCACATGATAGTAAATTGGTCAGTAATCAAGACCAGGAGTGGGTCAAAGATGTGCAGTGGAAGCAGTACAAAGCGGTTTACTACTTTTTCTGTTTCTTGCACCTCCGGCTTACAAATACTGACGTGTGAACCTGGCCTTAGGGGCAGGATGTTATATCAATGTCTGATTCCCGGCGAGCATATACTTCCTATTTAGTGTGTAAATCACTTGGAACAAGGCACAGTTAGGGGCTTGTAGACAGGTCTGCACGCCAACACTAAAAAGCTTGCTACAAAGAAACAAGCGTCCTAGTGAAATATTACATTCTGTGCAGGGGAACTTTCCAGGAATGCGGTGGTCCTAGCTGGACGACTCCAAAGGGTCCATACAGCACGTACATTAAGTGGAAAATATATTCACCGTTTTAAATGCGAAAAAATCCCATTTGTTAGGATGAAATTAGTGATAAATTAACACACTGAATACATAAAATCTGCACCGCAGGTCAATTTCCATCTGAAAATCTGTCTTGTGTGAACAAACCTTTAATGATATTAAGCCTTCTGGATTTTAAGTTCTGGTCGTTTTTGCTTTTTGTTGATATCTTAAAAATTGTTTTTTCGTCTTTCCATAGAATAAAGACAATGACTCACTGAAGGATCTGCTGAAGGCCAATGTCGAGAAGCCTGTGAAAATGGTGGTGTATAGCAGCAAGACACTGGAGCTGAGGGAGGCGACGGTTACCCCCAGTAATATGTGGGGAGGACAAGGGCTGCTGGGGGTCAGCATCAGATTTTGTAGCTTTGATGGAGCCAATGAGAATGTCTGGCATGTACTGGTGAGTGACACCACATATGAAGTTATTATATGGTGATGATTTTTGCTACTGAAGGGACTGCCCTAACTTTTTGTTATTTTTTTTTTTTTCCCCCCCCCCACCAATCTGTTTTTTTTTAGGAAGTAGAGCCAAACTCTCCTGCAGCCTTAGCTGGTCTGAGACCCCACACAGACTACATAATTGGAGCGGACACTGTAATGAATGAGGTAATCGTATAAAGTACCACGGTATCCATATAGATGAGATACATGTCCATCAGATAAGACCTGCTAATAACAATGCTACACATGTATGTCGAGACAGAGGGCTTAGCAACCGTGTCATCATACGCTGATACAGGAAGACGAGATATTGACGACATCTTGGTACAAACTACGTTTCAGTTCACTGTTCACTTTGTGATGTCGTCTAACAGACCTCGCTGATCACAAATCCGTAGGCTGATATTCCCGCGTGCATGTAGGACGCTTTCTAAATGTAAGATTTGTGTCTTTCAGTCTGAAGATCTGTTCTCCCTCATCGAGACCCATGAAGGAAAGCCTTTAAAACTGTATGTGTACAACACGGACACAGACAACTGTAGAGAAGTGGTCATCACACCAAACTCTGCCTGGGGTGGGGAGGGAAGGTAAGAGGACCCGACTTGTCATCCCAATATCACACTTTACGCACATTAGATTACATTGTAAAACCCAGCGTTAAGACCCTTAATCGTTTCCCTGAATGGAGCAGTCAGACCATTGATGTCGATGGGCACTGTGTGATGCTTCATTTTCCCTGTTGTGGTCCTACATTGGAATTAAAGTGTTTGTCCTCCTTTAGAAACCTTTAGAAAACGTTTATCGTTACGATGATGATATAATATATATATATATATATATATATATATATATATATATACACACACACTGTATAATTTCTCAACAAACTGAATATTACTTACTATCCCACTCTTTCTCCACCTCTTGTTCCTGCTGTTTGGCTGCAGCGGTTACCCTGATAGTGCTATAGCCGATCCCCTAGGACAAGGCCGCTAAGCTCAGTGATTGGCTTTAACACCGACCGTGTGAGGTCACCACTGCAGTCAAACCGAGAATTAGAGCAGTGGAGAAGAAACAATGCTGGACCTGGGGATCAGTAATATTGAGTCTTGTGGGTTTTTCTTTATAACTATATCAGTGTACGGATGAAAGTTTTCTGTAAGAGGACACCTTCTTTAACCCCTTCATGACCTTGCCGTTTTTTGCAATTCTGACCAGTGTCCCTTTATGAGGTAATAACTCAGGAACGCTTCAACGGATCCTAGCGATTCTGAGATTGTTTTTTTCGTGACATATTGGGCTTCATGTTAGTGGTAAATTTAGGTCGATAATTTCTGAGTTTATTTGTGAAAAAAACGGAAATTTGGCAAAAATGTTGAAAATTTCGCAATTTTCACATTTTGAATTTTTATTCTGTTAAACCAGAGAGTTATGTGACATAAAATAGTTAATAAATAACATTTCCCACATGTCTACTTTACATCAGCACAATTTTGGAAACACATTTTTTTTTTGCTAGGAAGTTATAAGGGTTAAAATTTGACCAGTGATTTCTCATTTTTACAACAAAATTTACAAAACCATTTTTTTTAGGGACCACCTCACATTTGAAGTCAGTTTGAGGGTTCTATATGGCTGAAAATACCCAAAAGTGACACCATTCTAAAAACTGCACCCCTCAAGGTGCTCAAAACCACATTCAAGAAGTTTATTAACCCTTCAGGTGTTTCACAGCAGCAGAAGCAACATGGAAGTAAAAAATGAACATTTAACTTTTTAGTCACAAAAATGATATTTTAGCGAAATTTTTTTTATTTTCCCAAGGGTAAAAGGAGAAACTGGACCACGGACGTTGTTGTCCAATTTGTCCTGAGTACGCTGATACCTCATATGTGGGGGTAAACCACTGTTTGGGCGCACGGCAGGGCTCGGAAGGGAAGGAGCGCCATTTGACTTTTTCAATGAAAAATTGGCTCCAATCTTTAGCGGACACCATGTCGCATTTGGAGAGCCCCCGTGTGCCTAAACATTGGAGCTCCCCCACAAGTGACCCCATTTTGGAAACTAGACCCCCCAAAGAACTTATCTAGAAGAATAGTGAGCACTTTAAACCCCCAGGTGCTTCACAAATTGATCCATAAAAATGAAAAAGTACTTTTTTTTCACAAAAAAATTATTTTAGCCTCAATTTTTTCATTTTCACATGGGCAACAGGATAAAATGGATCCTAAATTTTGTTGGGCAATTTCTCCTGAGTACACCAATACCTCACATGTGGGGGTAAACCACTGTTTGGGCACATGGTAAGGCTCGGAAGGGAAGGAGCGCCATTTGACTTTTTGAATGAAAAATTATCTCCATCGTTAGCGGACACCATGTCACGTTTGGAAAGCCCCTGTGTGCCTAAACATTGGAGCTCCTCCACAAGTGACCCCATTTTGGAAACTAGACCCCCCAAGGAACTCATCTAGAGGCATAGTGAGCACTTTAAACCCCCAGGTGCTTCACAAATTGATCCGCAAAAATGAAAAAGTACTTTTTTTTCACACAAAATTTCTTTTAGCCTCAATTCTTTCATTTTCACATGGGCAACAGGATAAAATTGATCCTAAAATTTGTTGGGCAATTTCTCCTGAGTATGCCGATACCTCATATGTGGGGGTAAACCACTGTTTGGGTGCACGGCAAGGCTCGGAAGGGGAGGCGTGCCATTTGACTTTTTGAATGGAAAATTAGCTCCAATCGTTAGCGGACACCATGTCGCGTTTGGAGAGCCCCTGTGTGCCTAAACATTGGAGCTCCCCTACAAGTGACCCCATTTTGGAAACTAGACCCCCCAAGGAACTTATCTAGATGCATAGTGAGCACTTATAACCCCCAGGTGCTTCACAGAAGTTTATAACGCAGAGCCGTGAAAATAAAAAAATAATTTTTCTTTCCTCAAAAATGATTTTTAGCCCAGAATTTTTTATTTTCCCAAGGGTAATAGGAGAAATTGGACCCCAAATGTTGTTGTCCAGTTTGTCCTGAGTACGCTGATACCCCATATGTGGGGGTAAACCACTGTTTTGGCACACGTCGGGGTTCGGAAGGGAAGTAGTGACGTTTTGAAATGCAGACTTTGATGGAATGCTCTGCGGGCATCAGGTTGCGTTTGCAGAGCCCCTGATGTGCCTAAACAGTAGGAAACCCCCCACAAGTGACTCCATTTTGGAAACTAGACCCCCAAGGGAACTTATCTAGATGTGTGATGAGCACTTTGAACCCCCAAGTGCTTCACAGAAGTTTATAACGCAGAGCCGTGAAAATAATAAATGTGTTTCCTTTCCTCAAAAATATTTTTTTTAGCCCAGAATTTTTTATTTTTGCAAGAGTAACAGGAGAAATTGGACCCCAAAAGTTGTTGTCCAGTTTCTCCTGAGTACGCTGATACCCCATATGTGGGGGTAAACCACTGTTTGGGTACATGCCGGGGCTCGGAAGGGAAGTAGTGACGTTTTGGAATGCAGACTTTGATGGAATGGTCTGCGGGCATCATGTTACGTTTGCAGAGCCCCTGATATGCCTAAACAGTAGAAACCCCCCACAAGTGACCCCATTTTGGAAACTAGACCCCCCAAGGAACTTATCTAGATGTGTGGTGAGCACGTTCAACCCCCAAGTGCTTCACAGAAGTTTACAACGCAGAGCCGTGAAAATAAAAAATCATTTTTCTTTCCTCAAAAAAGATGTTTTAGCAAGCAATTTTTTATTTTCACAAGGGTAGCAGGAGAATTTGGACCCCAATATTTGTTGCCCAGTTTGTTGTGAGTACGCTGATACCCCATATGTGGGGGTAAACCACTGTTTGGGCACACGTCAGGGCTCGGAAGGGAAGTAGTGACATTTGAAATGCAGACTTTGATGGAATGGTCTGCGGGTGTCACATTGCATTTGCAGAGCCCCTGATGTGCCTAAACAGTAGAAACACCCCACAAGTGACCCCATTTTGGAAACTAGACCCCCGAAGGAACTTATCTAGATGTGTGGTGAGCACTTTCAACCCCCAAGTGCTTCACAGAAGTTTATAACGCAGAGCCGTGAAAATAAAAAATAATTGTTCTTTCCTCAAAAATTATGTTTTAGCAAGTAATTTTTTATTTTTGCAAGGGTAACAGGAGAAATTGGACCCCAACAGTTGTTGCCCAGTTTGTCCTGAGTACGCTGGTACCCCAAATGTGGGGGTAAACCACTGTTTGGGCGCACGTCGGGGCTTGGAAGGGCGGGAGCACCATTTGACTTTTTGAACGCAAGATTGGCTGGAATCAATGGTGGCGCCATGTTGCGTTTGGAGACCCCTGATGTGCCTAAACAGTGGAAACCCCTCAATTCTAACTTCAACACTAACCCCAACACACCCCTAATCCTAATCCCAACTGTAGCCATAACCCTAATCACAACCCTAACCCCAACACACCCCTAACCACAACCCTAACCGCAACACAACCGTAACCCTAATTCCAACCCTAATCCTAACCCTAATCCCAACCGTAACCCTAATCCCAACCCTAACCACAACTGTAACCCCAACACACCCCTAACCCTATCCGTAACCCTAACCACAAGCCTAATCTTAACCCTATTTCCAACCCTAGCCCTAATTCCAACCCTAACCCTAAGGGTATGTGCCCACGTTGCGGATTCGTGTGAGATTTTTCCGCACGATTTTTGAAAAATCTGCAGGTAAAAGGCACTGCGTTTTGCCTGCGGATTTACAGCAGATTTCCAGTGTTTTTTTGTGCGGATTTCACATGCGGATTCCTATTGAGGAACAGGTGTAAAACGCTGCGGAATCCGCACAAAGAATTGACATGCTGCGGAAAATACAATGCAGCGTTTCTGCACGGAATTTTCCGCACCATGGGCACAGCAGATTTGGTTGTCCTTAGGTGTACATGGTACTGTAAACCTGATGGAAAACTGCTTCGAATTCGCAGCGGCCAATCCGCTGCGGATCCGCGGCCAATCCGCTGCCAATCCGCTGCAGATCCGCTGCGGATCCGCTGCCAATCCGCTGCAGATCCGCGGCAAATCCGGTGCGGATCCGCGGCAAATCCGGTGCGGATCCGCTGCGGATCCGCTGCGGATCCGCGGCCGATCCGCTGCGGATCCGCGGCCGATCCGCTGCGGATCCGCGGCCGATCCGCTGCGGATCCGCGGCCGATCCGCTGCGGATCCGCGGCCGATCCGCTGCGGATCCGCGGCCGATCCGCCGCCGATCCGCCGCCGATCCGCCGCGGATCCGCCGCCGATCCGCCGCGGATCCGCGGCGGATCCGCGGCCGATCCGCTCTGTGTGCACATGCCATAACCCTACCCCTAGTTCTAACCCTAACCCTAGTGGAAAAAGAAAAAAAAATATTTTATTTTATTATTGTCCCTACCTATGGGGGTGATAAAGGGGGGGGTTTATTTATTATTTTTTTTATTTTGATCGCTGTGGTAGAACCTACCACAGCGATCAAAATGTACCTGTAACGAATCTGCCAGCCTGCAGATTCGGCGGGCGTACTGAGCATGCGCCCGCCATTTTCCAAGATGGCGGCGCCCAGCGAGGAGACGGCCGGACACCGGGAGGATCGGTAAGTATGAGGGGGTGGTGGGGGGGGGATCGGAGCACAGGGGGGGGATCGGAGGACGGGGGGAGCGGACAGGAGCACGGGGGAGCGGGCAGGAGGACGGGGGAGCGAACAGGAGGACGGAGAGGACCGGGCCACATAACGGACGACTGGGGAGGAGATCGGGGGCGGTGGGGGGGGCCAGAACATGATTTCCAGCCATGGCAGATGCTATTGCAGCATCGGCCATGGCTGGATTGCAATATTTCACCATTTTCATAGGTGAAATATTGCAAATTGCTCTGATTGGCTGTTGCACTTTCAACAGCCAATCAGAGCGATCATAGCCACGTGGGGGCAAAGCCACCCCCCCTAGGCTGAAGTACAACTCCCCCTCTCCCTGCAGATCGGGTAAAATAGGAATTAACCCTTTCACCCGATCTGCAGGGATGCGATCATTCCATGACGCCGCATAGGCGTCATGGGTCGGGAAGGGGTTAAACTGTTGTTTCCAGATCCCGGCCACAGATTAAAGAAAGTTACTGGATGTCCAAACAGTTCATTATCTTAGAGAGAGCATTCATAAAGGAGTTGTCCGGTCTCTAAAATGAAAAGTCTGCACTCACTGTGTGTAACTGCAGACATATGAATCCTCCCAGCACACACACTGCACGCTGCCAAGATTCGCCGGCTTCTTGGCTTGTAACGGCGATGGATATGTATACCCCGGGCAGAACCTGTCTAGTGAGCCTGTGAGTATTTATAACATGTACGTCACCGCCATTCCTGCTAAAAAAAAATAAATATATGGCGTATTCTCACAGCGCACAGTACATGCACTGGATGATTCGCACGGCTGCAGTCACACAGACTTATCAATTTAGACCAGACAACCCCTTTAAAGATGAGCTTGTGCGTGTAACTAACCCCTTTGAAAGAAACCTTACAGGACCTTTTGCACCCCTATACTTCCACTACTGCTTTACACTGCAGGGAAATATGGCCCCAATGCTTCAAGAGCCACAATGTTCAATCTGAGCGTGCTGGAGTCATACGCACCTGACTCATTGGGAGGGTCTGCCATCCCGCCCCAGCAATGCCTATTTTGATGGAGCTGGGCGATACAGGCATGAAAATTGCCACATTTTCACAATTCTGCCAGATATATGCAACTTTTCAAAGTGATTTACTACAAAATTCTGGAGTAATTGCCTTGATAAATTGGGTCTACAGGTGCATCTCATAAAATTAGAATATCATCAAAATATATATACTATATAGTCATTACTAACAGAGTGATCTATTTCAAGTGTTTATTTCTGTTAATGTTGATGATTATGGCTTACAGCCAATGAAAACCCAAAAGTCATTATCTCAGTAAATTAGAGTACTCTTTAACGCCAGATTGAAAAATGATTTTATAAATCTGAAATGTTGGCCTACTGAAATGTATGTTCAGTAAATGCACTCAATACTTGGTCAGGGCTCCTTTTGCATCAATTACTGCATCAATGCGGCGTGGTATGGAGGCAATCAGCCTGTGGCACTGCTGAGGGGTTATGGAAGCCCAGGTTGCTTTGATAGCAGCCTTCAGCTCGTCTGCATTGTTGGGTCTGGTGTCTCTCATCTTCCTCTTGACAATACCGCAAAGATTTTCTATGAGGTTAAGGTCAGGCGAGTTTGCTGCCAATCAAGCACAGTGATACTGTTGTTTGTAAACCAGGTATTGGTACTTTTGGTAGTGTGGACAGGGGCCAAGTCCTGCTGGAGAATGACATTTCCATCTCTAAAAGCTTGTCAGCAGAGAGAAGTGCCCTAAAATTTCCTGGTAAATGGCTGGCTGACTTTGGTCTTGATAACACACAGTGCACCTCACATGTAAAGCGCCATGGAATAAATGGCGTTATAATAATAAATAATAATAACCTACACCAGCAGATGGCATGGCTCCCCAAACCATCACTAATTGTGGAAACCTCACACTAGACCTCAAACAGCTTGGATTGTGGCCTCTCCACACTCTGGGACCTTGATTTCCAAATGAAATACAAAATTTACTTTCCTTGTGGAGTGTGTCAGTGACTGCCTTCTGGTCTTCCCCATGATTGTGGAGCTACTGAAAAAGACTAAGGGACCTTTTTAAATGCTTAGGAAGCCTTTGCAGGTGTTTTTTGTTTATTATTCTAATTTACTGAGATAATGACTTTTGGGTTTTCATTGACTGCAAGCCGTTATCATCAACATTAACAGAAATAAACACGTGAAATAGATCACTCTGTTTGTAATGACTCTATATAATAGGAGTTTCACTTTTTGTATTGAAGAACTGAAATAAATTAACTTTTTGATGATATTCTAATTTTGTGGGATGCACCTGTTTGTGTCTGAGCTTTTTCACTATATCTATTCTTTATCTAAATTTTAAAAAAATCCCCCTCAATAGGTATGGGACAGGTATTGGCCACTTTCTGGTTTAATTTCTTTCCTACAAGCCAGAATATATAATCACAAGCCAGCTCCGGTGCTGCAAAGGCTTTTCTCTGTCTGGTGGAAAGGTGTTCTCCAGCCTTCTACTACTGATGACCTGTCCAAGAGAACAGTGGGGATCTGACACCCCCCCACCCATCAGCTGTTACCCCCTCCACATAAATTTGTAGCTGTGATACTGCAGAGAGGCGCCTTTTGTCGTTTTGTGAAATATGTATTGATGATTCTTCATTTATATCCAAAGCTGCAATCAGATTTTTGTTTGCACAGGTCAACCTGATCTGTTCGGTAATGTGTTCTGTAATCATATGAAGAGGCGTATATTTATTAAAGAAAACTTCTATACACTCTGTATAATTGGCCAATATTTTATAATCGGGGAACCTTCATTTTACAGTTTATGTAGATTTCAATTGAAGTTGTGCTAAATGTCGTTGGTGGCTTCCTTAATACAGGCAGTTACAGTAAAACCTCTCCAATAGTCCATCACTTTATCCAGACCAGATTTACTGACTCTGATTTTTGTTTCTACCATATTTATGCATTTTCTTGCAATTTTCTTTGATAGTTTTTCCTGCATTTCTTTTTTTTCTGAACAAAATTTTAAATGATAGAAATTGATTAGAGGAGAAAGTTTCAGCACAGATTAGTGACTCCTATTAATTTTTCTTTTTCCATTTGCATGAAACTTTCTCCCTTCCTCCACAGCTTAGGGTGTGGAATAGGTTATGGTTACCTTCACCGGATACCTACACGACCATTCGAAGAAGGAAAGAAAATCTCTCTGCCAGGGCAGTCACCGGCGCCTGTGAGTCCTCTAAAAGATGGATTTACAGAGGTTTGTACTGTATGTGTTATCACAGTTTCCCCTCATTTTTTATTATAAAGTCATAACAGAATTGGGTTATAATGTCAAGTCATATTGTACAGTGTGAAAGGCCGGCCATACACATGAAGATGGCTGTCTCCGGAATGATGCATTGCCGATTGTTAGGCCGACAGCCATCTCAACTGACTCTGCCATACACAGGAGCGCGCACTACGCCGAGGACTCCTGTGTTCTCTATGAGAAGGCCACCGACTTATGTCTGAAAGAAAGGTTGGCAGTCCGAACTAGGATACCTCCAATCTAGATCTCACTACCATCAGTCAGACAGGGCCCGTATACGCTCCAGACCATCAGCAGACACAGTCGAGATCAGCGGGCCCACATTAGTCTGTGTATGGGGCCCTTACCCTACATAATCTGTTGTCAATCTAAAGTCTTTGCATATAAAAGCACCAAGGGTAGGTTCACATGTAGTGTAAATGCTGCATCTCTGGGTGAGGGCTCGGCTACTGGAGCCCCGATGATCGGCTGATCTCATGGAGGGTCTTTGTATGATCACATCAATACATGGCCCAACAACTCTGTACCATAGCTCACCCAGGCGAGATCCCCTCTGTTACATCCATGTGCTCTTATTGTTTAGACTGGACAACTCTGGGGGAAAAAAAAGTTGGAAATGATGTTCTGATAATGGGTTCTTGGTTCTCTGTATGTATCTGTGAGAGGGGACAACTGCTGTCATGTATTGTACTTCATGAATTCTTCTTCTAGGTCCAGCTGTCATCTGTAAATTCCCCTCCAACATTGCCTGTTGCAACCACAGGAATTGAAGGAAGTCTGTCCGGACTGTCACTTAATGCAAACCCACCTGCTGTCACCAGTGCTTTTAACTCAGGTACATTGTGTTTATAGACTGTCGAGACTAAGTTTACACCACCGATCAGAGGGCTTTTACTGTGTGCTGTGATCTCGTTACTGCACTGCACGATATGTTGGTCTTAGAAAGGTCTCATGTATTTCTCTTTTTTTCTAGGTTTACCAACAGTCCCCGTATTAACGCCACAACTCAACCATTCCCTCACGACGGGCCCTCTAAATCCAGCTGTTTCACTACCAGGTAAATCCAGCATTAATCTGGGTAAATACGTTTTCAGCTTTTCCAGTAAAACATTTAGTCAGGACCATACAGGTCTGTGCTCTCTTTAGAGAATGATCACAGAAGAGAAATATTTCTACCATTTCTGATCTCGGCTGGACAACTTCCTTTCAGAATAGACATCCTGATTATCGTCTGATTAATACAGATCTGACTCCTGAAACTCCACCAGTTCGATGAGTTTGATGTGTGAATGGCTGATGAAGCAATATTTGATTGCGCCAGGTCAAAGCTTTGTTTTGGTTGATTTAGGAGGATCCCAAGTGTATGATCAACCCAACGCAACCCCCGCTATAATGTACATTTACATCTGCAGCTGTGATACCTACACAAAGATAAACCATACATTGATGAAATATGTTAAATCATTACACACTAATTTATCCTAGACTTGCTTTAACGCTGTTCTTATTTCTTCAGGTCTCATGCCATTATCCACTGGACTTCCCACATTACAGAATTTACCCAATCTTAACATACCTGCACCCAACCTAATTCCCAGACCTGGCTTCCCAGACTTGACACACAGTGGTAAGTTTAACACGTCAGTTTTCTGGGATCACGATACTGATGATCTGTCCTTTTGTGTAGTCTGTAAATATCAGATAAGCAGTTGGCATCCCCAATGATCAGCCTTTCTCCATTGCTTCATCTGCATGGATCCAGTCTGTGCTGGGTACTACAGTATTGTTCCATTCGCTTCATTGCTGCCTTCATGCATGAAAACGGCTTTGTGTAAATGTGCAGTATTTGTTATTTAGCATTTATATTGCAATGCAATTTCTTTAATACTTTTATTATTTAACTCTTTATTGCAGTGTCCGGCTTGCCACCTCTTGGTCCTTTACCAGCACTGAACCTGGCAGGACTCCCTCTCTCAGTAAATCCTCCGTTCCCCCCGTTTCCTCTAGCACCTATTGTAAGTGACCCAATTCCATCACTGCTGGACCAGATTACCGCTCCATCCGTGGAATATGGCACATCTACGATGGAGAGCACGAGCAGCGCCAGCCTTCCTGCCACAGAGAAAGTTACCGTCAGCAGCACAGAAGTAGCAGTGGCTGAATCCTCTTAACGTGGATCCCGCCAGCTTCTTGTATTTATTCAGCCACAGAATGTGCTCCCAGATGCAATCATTAATCTCATACTAGTTTGTACTTATGTAGGAGACCTGTAAATACAGAGAAATCTAGTTATGAAGAAGAAACAAGGTTATTGAGGAAGGACCAGGACCAGACGCCGAACCCTTACACAGATGACGGATGTAAATTATTTTAGCAGAAAAAAAAAAAATTAGTCGAATTTGTTGAATAAAACGTTATGGCACGTGCACTCTTACTATGTGTATAGTATCTGTCTTATCCACTGCCTGGGGGAGTAGTACCGGCTCTCCGCAGCGCACAACTGCTTTCTCTATTGGTTTAGGTCAGCACCATTGGACAGATGCTTTATTCCAGCGTTGTCTATACATGGTTCAGGACGAGGATGTGAAGAGAACGTTACTGTATGAAATGAAAGGATTTAAGATGTTCGATTTACATACTGCAATAAAATCCTGGAGTTTTACACAAATATTTGTGTCGCTTTGTTTCTTAGATTTCCCAATTTATGAAAGAGGCCCAAATCCCAGCCCCCTCCATAGTCCACTATCAGACATGAATGGAGAATGGGCTCTACATTCAGAGGCATATGCAGAGATGAGGTCCAAATATGGTCTCCTAGACTTCTACCTCATGTCCGTAGGCAGATCAGTGGAAGTAGACGCTTTGTCGATTGTCCGGAACCATTTCAGGCTGCATTAAATATCCCTCCCTTAATCCTTTACTTGAAGTTGTCCTTTTTGGAAGTCACCATTTCTATACAGAGCGTCTCTGAATTGGCAGCACCAAGTTCCACATCTTTGTTTCACCAATGGGGGCTTCAAAACAGAGCGTTGCCTCTCCAGGTTTGCAAGGCACCACCTGGTCCAGTCTTCACCCTTCCAGCGGTTGCTTTTATACTTCTGCATGGTGCATTTTTTGCATCAGCTGATGCCTCATGGTCACTGGGTGCTATCGATGACGGCTAACCTAGCTTCCTTCTATTTCGGCCCAATCCTGAGAACTGCTTTTGAAGCCCCAATGCCATCTGTGTCTCCCCATGATATGGTCCCAAAAACAGGATTTTTGTTGCTTTCTTTAAAATCCCTTTTCTTTAATCAAATTGGAGGAAATATCCACTCACTCAGTTACCTTTCAGAAATTCTGACTTTTCTCTACCAGAGGTTCGTTACTCGGGTTACTCATCATTATGTTGTTCTAATTAGTGATGAGCGTGTATACTCGTTGCTCGGGTGGTCTCCGAGTATTTATGACTGCTCCGAGATTTAGATTTCATAGCCTCAGCTGCTTGATTTACAGCTGATAGACTGCTTGATTACATGTGGGGATTCCCTAGCAACCAGGCAACCCCCACATGTACTCAGCCTGTCTAGCAGCCGTAAATCATGCAGCTGCGTCAACAAAAACTAAATCTCCGAGCACTAACAAATACTCGGAGACCACCCGAGCATGCTTGGGAAAACCTGATCAACGAGTACACTCGCTCATCACTAGTTATAATCCATTACTAGTGACGAGCGAGGTTGCTCGGGTGACCTCCGAGTATTTGTTAGTGCTCAGAGATTTAGTTTACATCACTGCAGCTGAATGATTTACAGCTAATAGCCAGCTTGAATACATGTGATGACTCCCTAGCAAACAGGCAACCCCCACATGTACTCAGCCTGGCTAGTAGGTGTAAATCATTCAGCTGAGGCGATGAAAACTAAATCTCCAAATACTCGGAGATCCCATCAGTATAATCTGCTCCTAGACTGACCTGTCAGTCATATGGAGGACGGCTGTACCCAGCCGTGGGATTGTCAATCCCATGTCAGTAACAACCTGATCAGGTCCAATTCTTTCACATTTAATTTACACTACTGTTTACTCTGTCGCCTCATTGGGGGACACAGGACCATGGGTGTTATGCTGCTGTCCACTAGGAGGCGACACTATGCATAATCTGAAAAAGATTAACTGTGGCTCCTCCTGTGCAGTATACACCCCTGGACGGCATCAGCCTTCTCCAGTTTTTGCTTAGTGTCGCAAAGGAGGCACACCTAAAGATTTTTACTCCGTTTTCCGACGGGATTACAGATGAAGAAAAGAGGGTCTCCTGTGAGACTCCCGGCATGGCTCCTTCCTCGGCCCCCTATTATGGGGTGCCCAGTTGAAGTTGAGATGGCTATTCCCCATGCTGCTCCTTCCCCAGCCCCTCGGGTGCTGGTTCGAAGTCGAGACCCCCCCCTCCTTCCCCAATTCCTTTTGGTTTCTGGGTTGAGGTCGAGGCGAGGATAAAGGCCCCTGAAGGTGACAAGCACCCTCCCTATCCCCCTCTGGGGGTATTAGGTTGAGACACCTCAGGTAGGGCCTGTACAGGCAGCATCCTACAGCTCCCAGCAATGGGCCAGCACACTGCGCCTGCATCCAGGGACCCCAGCCCAGCTGCGGGCTCCTGTTGGGGCCGGGGGGAGTGCAGGCAGGCATGGCACATACAGACACAGGGCTCCCTGCGTCCCTGTCTCTGCGGCAGCACCAGCTCTATACTGCCTCAGGGGGACCCCTCACAGGGCTCCCCTCTCGCTTACAGCCCCACCGCTATCCTGCCTTTAAATCCGGAGGGGTCCGGTTCAGATCCGACCCCCTCCCGGACTTTCGCGCCGGCCTGGAGCCCTTCTGGGCCTCAGGCATCTACTTTAGGCCCTGGCTTCGGCCTAGCTGAAGCCAAAGCCTCCTCTCCACCCCCCGGCCCGCCCCCCGGATGACAAATATGACACTCTACCGTGTCATACAGGGGGCGGATCGAGACAGAAAGGGCGCGTTTTTACACAGCCTTGCCGCCTTTTTACAGCTCTCCGCCCCCTTCTCCTCTCTGTCTCTGCAGCCATTTTCGGCTGCAGATTAACCCTGCATCTCCCGGTCTGCAGGACCAGGAAGCCAGTCTCCGGGGGGCACAGGACTGTGGATCTTCGGCGCTGGACCTAGGGGCACACTGGTGGGGTAAGATCACAGCTGAGTTCTTTTTACTCAGCTGTGAATCCATATTACCTATAAGGCTCCCCTGTAGGTTCTCTACCCCTGTAAGGTCCATCTGCTGGCAGCACCTCTGCACTTTGTGCACTATGCAGGGCTCAAGGTCCAAGAGAACCAGGCAGAACTGCTATTATGCATTCTGCACAGCCTGCGGGACCGCTCTCCCCAGCAGTAGCACGTGCCCGCATTGTCAGAACTGTATACAAACTCAACAGCCTCAAGAAGCCCCTGCCAATGCCTCGGTGTCTAATGCCACGCCGGAATGGGCCACTCAGATATCGCAATCTATGACGCAGTCTATAGATAACCTAACTTCCACATTGCTTCAGGCTCTGCAGGGTCATGCCCCGGCTATGACCGTTACCCAGCAAAGGGAGAGCTTGACTCAGGAACAAGATGACCCTGGCACATCCACGTCTAGGTCAGGACGCAAGCGGATCCATAGATCAAGTCCATCTGCGTCATCCCATAGCACACGGTCATCCCCCTCTAGGGAGAGACACCGTTGCTCCAGGTCATCTAGACCGTCCCATTCCAGGGACAGACAATGCAGATCTCCGCAATCCCCAACTAGAGAAGGCCTCCTCCCCAGCTCACCCAGCAGGGGACGCCTCAGTGATACACAGGATTTGGAAGGCATCTGCGACTCTGACTCGGACAGAGAAACGGAGGGGTCCCTGATCCCAATCCCTCCTAGCAATACAGCGCTAGTTGAGGACATAATATCGTCCATCCATCGGGTGCTGGACATTTCTGATCCGCCACCAGAGGCCCCAGAACATAAGATTTCCTTTGAAGGACCTCTGAAGCCGCCTAAGGTTTTCTCTAACCACCCAGAGTTTAAGGCGATCCTTAAAAAACAGCTCTCACAGCCTGAGAAAAAATTCGCTAATCGCAAATATCTGGAGGCGAGGTACCCCTTCCCACAGAAGGACACCAAGGAATGGACAGATCCACCTGAAGTGGATCCCCCAGTCTCCAGGCTAGCAGCACAGACCCTCCTTTCACTGCCAGATAGCTCAACCCTCAGGGACGCAGCAGACCGGCAGGTAGAACGCATGGCTCGTTCAATTTTCGAGGCAGCAGGGGCATCCCTGGCTCCCGCGTTCGCCTCAGTTTGGGCTGCCAAGGCCATCCTGGCCTGGGCAAAGAATTTACAAGCCTTCCAAGCATCCGCTCCTGAACTGTCGGACCAAGCGGTTCAAATTGCAGTTGTAGCAGATTACATGCTCCATGCAGCTCTGGATTCAGCAAAGGGAGTCGCAGGGATAGCATCAAACGCCATCACGATTCGGCGTATCCTCTGGCTGCGGGAATGGAAAGCGGACGCAGCCTCAAAGAAGTCCCTCACGCACCTCCCCTACCTCAGTGGGAGACTTTTCGGTGAACAGTTGGACACTATGATATCCAACGCCACAGGGGGTAAGAGTACTTCTCTTCCCCAACTGAAACCTAAACGCACTTACAAGAAGCGTAACCAAACTCGATTCCGATCCTTTCGGAATTCCTCCGGCTGGTCCGTCTCACGTCCAGTACAAAATCGTAACCGTTCCCCACGCAGGGACAACTCACAATCGACGCAAAGGTCGGACAAGACCTGGCAGTCAAAAGCAGGCCAGTCTAAGCCCAGAGGAGGAAAATCTCAGACTTTCTCTTCCTCATGACTCACGGACTCCGGAAGACACCACACCAGTAGGCGGCCGACTTTTGCTCTTTCATCAAGTCTGGCTGCCTATTACAGAAGACAGGTGGGTCATGGAACTAGTGTCTTCCGGGTACAAAATAGACTTCACCTCCAACCCACCGGACCGGTTCTTCCTCTCTGTCCCCCCAAAACCGCCAGCCAAGGCTCGAGCCTACCACCAAGCGGTCTCCTCGCTTTATCAATCAGGAGTCATAGTACCGGTACCCACGACCGACCGCTTCCGAGGGTTCTACTCCAATCTGTTCGTAGTTCCCAAGAAGGGAGGCAGCGTACGGCCCATACTAGACCTAAAACAGCTCAACAAATATGTACGGGTCCGTCACTTCCGCATGGAGTCCCTTCAGTCCATCATTGCGTCCATGGAGAAGGGAGAATATCTCGCCTCCATAGACATACAAGACGCATACCTGCATATACCCATTGCACCTGCCCATCAGAGGTTTCTCAGGTTCGCAATAGGCCAGGACCACTACCAATTCGTGGCTCTCCCCTTTGGACTCGCCACGGCTCCCAGAGTGTTCACCAAGGTCATGGCAGCAACCATGGACGTCCTGCATTCCAGAGGCATAGTAGTCGTTCCATACCTGGACGATCTACTCATCAAGGCTCCCACCTTCAAGGACTGCGAGCTCAGCGTCTCAATCACAACCGATACTCTCAGTCGCATGGGCTGCTTAATCAACCTACAAAAGTCATCACCAACCCCCAGTCAGTCCCTGACCTTCCTGGGAATGTTATTCAACACCTCCAGGGGTCTAGTGCTCCTTCCCAAGGACAAGGCACTGGCCCTCCGACTAGCAGTTCGCACCCTCCTCTGCAAACCCCCTCGATCTCTCCGTTTTGCCATGAGTGTCCTCGGCAAGATGGCAGCAGCAATAGAAGCCATCCCATTTGCCCAGTTTCACCTCAGACCTCTCCAACTAGCCATTCTCAAGTCCTGGGACAGGAATCCCTTCTCTCTCGACAGGGAGTTCCAGCTAACGTCGTCAACCAGGAGGTCCCTGCACTGGTGGCTCAAGCCAACCTCGCTAGCAAAGGGGAAATCCTTTCTCTCAGGTCAATGGAAGGTTCTGACCACCGACGCGAGTCTGACGGGTTGGGGTGCGGTGCACCTACACCTCAGGGCAAGTGGTCCCCAGCGGAAGTGACCATGCCCATCAACATCCTGGAAATTCGTGCCATCCTTCTGGCATTGAGGGCCTTCTATCACTTACTGGCAGCCTCTCACATCAGGATACAGTCGGACAATGCCACGGCTGTGGCATATGTGAATCATCAAGGGGGGACCCGCAGTACCCAGGCGATGCGGGAAGTGTCACATATCCTCCGCTGGGCGGAGGACACAGGGTCGGTTCTTTCGGCGGTCCACATTCCGGGTGTGGACAACTGGGAAGCAGACTTCCTCAGCCGACAAGGAATAGACTCGGGAGAGTGGTCTCACCATCCTGAAATTTTTCAACAGATCTGTCTCCGCTGGGGGACCCCGGATGTGGACCTAATGGCATCCCATTTCAATGCCAAGGTCTCCAACTTCATTGCCAGAACACACGATCCGCGGTCGCTCGGAGCAGACGCTCTGGTTCAGGACTGGACCCAGTTCCAGCTTCTGTATATTTTTTCCACCTCCCCCTGATATCCAGAGTGGTGAGGAAGATCAAACAAGAGGGAGTTCCAACCATCCTCATTGCACCGGACTGGCCCAGACGCACATGGTACGCCGACATCGTACAACTCACAGCAGACGCCCCCTGGCGTCTCCCCGACCGCCACGACCTTCTATCACAGGGGCCGTTCTACCACCAGAACTCAGGGGCTCTCAATTTGACGGCGTGGCCCTTGAGACCTGGGTTCTAACCCAGGCAGGGCTCTCGACAAATGTCATTGGAACCATGATCAGAGCACGGAAACCAGCCTCTGCCAAGATTTATTACCGTACCTGGAAAGCTTTCTTTACCTGGTGCGAATCTCGTGGCCAGATCCCACTCCCTTTTTCCCTACCCAAAGTGCTTGGTTTTCTCCAATCGGGTCTGGAGGCCAGGCTGTCATTGGGCTCGCTTAAGAGCCAGGTGTCAGCCCTCTCAGTGCTTTTCCAAAAGCGCATTGCTACCAAGCCGCAAGTAAGGACTTTCCTTCAGGGGGTTTCCCGATTGGTTCCCCCCTACAGACGACCACTAGAAACGTGGGACCTCAACCTGGTCCTGACAGCATTGCAGGAACCACCCTTCGAACCCCTTAAGGAGGTCCCGCTCCGCCTTCTTTCCCAGAAGGTGGTTTTCCTGGTGGCAATCACCTCGCTACGCAGGGTGTCTGAACTGACAGCACTCTCCTGCAGACGGCCTTTCCTGGCATTTCACCAGGACAAGGTAGTTCTTCGTATGGTCCCATCCTTCCTTCCGAAGGTTGTGTCCGACTTCCACCTCAATGAGGAAATTTCACTACCATCCCTTTGTCCGGTTCCGGTTCATAGAATGGAGAAGGCTCTGCATACGCTGGACCTTGTCAGGGCTTTGCGTATATACGTGTCTAGGACTGCGTCCTTCCGGAGGTCTGATTCCCTTTTCCTCCTTCCGGAAGGCGGCCACCAGGGTATGCCAGCTTCCAAAGCTACTCTTGCCAGGTGGATCAAATCCACCATACAAGAGGCATACCGCCTTAAGAATTCTCCTCTTCCAGCCGGTATTACGGCACACTCTACACGGGCGGTAGGGGCCTCCTGGGCCATACGGCACCAGGCTTCGGCACAACAAGTGTGTAAGGCGGCCACTTGGACTAGCTTACACACGTTTACTAAACACTACAGGGTTCATACCCAGTCCTCAGCGGACGCGAGCCTGGGTAGACGTGTCCTGCAGGCGGCGGTGCCCTAAGTGTACGGGCCTGTCTGCACAATATTCGTCCATTGCTTCCCACCCAGGGACTGCTTTAGGACGTCCCATGGTCCTGTGTCCCCCAATGAGGCGACAGAGTAAAGGAGATTTTTGTGTACTCACCGTAAAATCTCTTTCTCTTAGCCTCTAATTGGGGGACACAGCTCCCACCCTGTTGCCCTTTCCGGGCTGTTGTAACTGTTGAGTTCTCATATTGTTTCTTGAGCTCGTACATAGTTGCCTTCTTACAGGCATAATTATGTTATTCTTGTTACGTTCCTCCTACTGCTTTTGCACAAAACTGGAGAAGGCTGATGCCGTCCAGGGGTGTATACTGCACAGGAGGAGCCACAGTTAATCTTTTTCAGATTATGCATAGTGTCGCCTCCTAGTGGACAGCAGCATAACACCCATGGTCCTGTGTCCCCCAATTAGAGGCTAAGAGAAAGAGATTTTACGGTGAGTACACAAAAATCTCCTTTTTACACCCTCAGGCAGCGAAAAGGTCACAAAGTGTAATCTTTATGTTACATCTCATGCTTGTCGTTTGGCATTTCCTTCATTTTTTTTTCTTATTGTGAGACAGGTGTACATTATGGTATGCAGCAGGAAAGTGAGACTGTGGGGCACAGTCAAGATATCCTGAGACTAAAAGGGGAAGAAGTGATCGATAAGGAGATTTTTCCAGCACACTCGCCCTGTTGCACAGTGGTCCCAGATGGCCACTGTGCAGAGAAAGAACAGTGAAGGGTGCACGGCACTACCAGGTGGAAAAAGCCCTTTAACCCCTTCATGTTGCATGACATAATATTACGTCATGTACAAGGTGTGGGGGTGTTTGGAGCTGCTTGGAGCCATAGGTTGGGCTTTCTAGGAGACTTTGTTTTGTACTAGCTGTTGCAGTACTGAAGTATTGCAAAACACCACATTACAGCTCGGCATGCAAAAAAAAAAAAAAACAAACAGGAAGAAAAGAAAAAATTAGAGGAGGTCTCAGAAAAATAGTTAAAGGGAATCTTTCACCATTTTTTTTGCTATGTATTTGGATGGGGCAAAAACCTCGATTGCAGCCCCCTTACTGGGCTGCTTGGTGTAGTTTTGATATAATCCCTGTTTTCTCTGCTGTGGATGTAGCAGTGCTCAGAATGCTGAGCTGAGTATAACTCCGCCCACACCCGATTGGCAGCTTCCTGTGTACACTAAGTAAGCTGCCAATCAGAGGTGGGGGGCGGGGTTACACAGATTGGCCTGACTGGTCTGCACATGACACCTAGTCCTGCAGTGATAATCTTCTGTTGATAAAACACACTGTACTGAAACTACAGCATTCAGCCTAATAAGTGACATCTCTCTGGAATCAGGGTTTCTGCTCCTGCTATTCTCAGATTTAATAGCAAAAACCTGACACAGTTTCCCTTTAAGGCCATGTGCACACTTTGCGGCGTGCTCTGCGGGTTCTCCCGCAGCGGAATTAATAAATCTGCAGGGCAAAACCGCTGCGGTTATCCCTGCAGATTTATCGCGGTTTGTTTTGCGATTTCCGCTGCGGGTTTACCCCTATACTATTGATGCTGCATATGCAGCAATATGCAGCATCAATAGTAATGTTAAAAATAATAAAAATGGTTATACTCACACTCTGATGTCCGGATCTCCTCGGCGCTGCAGGCGGCGGTCCGGTTCCAAAGATGCTGTGCCAAGAAGGACCTTCGTGACCTCACGGTCATGTGACCGCGACGTCACCACAGGTCCTGCTCGCACAGCAAGTGAGACCGGACGGCCGCGTGCAGCGCTGAGAGGCGAGTATAGCATCATTTTTTATTTTAATTCTTTTTTTTTTTTACACTATTTATGGTTCCCAGGGCCTGGAGGAGAGTCTCCTCTCCTCCACCCCGGGTAGCGACCGCACATTATCCGCTTACTTCCCGCATCGTGGGCACAGCCCCATGCGGGAAGTAAGCGGATCAATGCATTTCTATGGGTGCAGAATCGCTGCGATTCTGCACAAAGTAGTGACATGCTGCGGGTTGTAAACCGCTGCGTTTCTGCGCGGTTTTTCCCGCAGCATGTGCACAGCGGTTAGCGGTTTTCATAGGGTTTACATGTAAATGTAAACGCTATGGAAACTGCTGCGGACCCGCAGAATCAAAATCGCCGCGAATCCGCGGTAAAACCCGCAAAGTGTGAACATGGCCTAAAAGGAATGTATCACATATATCTATTAAAAAAAAAATAACTAACTTCCAGGTTCTGTTAACAGCATTAGGGTATGTGCACACGTTGCATCAGTTTTCCATCCGGTTTACAGTACCATGTAAACCTATGAAAAACCAAATCTGCAGTGCCCATGGTGCAGAAAATACCGCGCGGAAATGCTGCGTTGTATTTTCCGCAGCGCTTTACACCTGCTCCTTTATAGGAATCCACAGGTGGTAAAACGCAGTGCATTTTACCTGCAGATTTTTCAAAATCCGCACACAAATCCACAACGTGTGCACATAGCCTTAAGCTTTACAACAGCAACGGTCCATAGATAGAAATCAATAGGTCAGAGCCCATCTATTGCTGACAGTTTTCTAAGCACACCATGTGATCTGTGCAGAGAGGGGGAAGATGTGACCTGTATCCGTCCCCTTCAAACACAGAAGTCGCAGAATTTTATGGCATATAGATATAATAGAAGGGTTGCCACATTCAGGATAACCCCCTTAAGGAGTCATTTGAATGGTCGTGTTTTCACAATACATTTGCCTTGCTGAAGATACGTATGAGCAAATAAGGGTTATTGAAAATCGGGCTTGCAGATCTGTCGGTACTGGACTTGTTTAAACACGTTTCATGAAAAATACCCTGAAATAAAGACAGTTAAATATTTTATGTAATATAAGCAAGAAAACCTAGATACAGATACATTACATATATCCATAGCATGTAAAGTAAACACTCACACTGTTCTATACATTAATGTACAGCAGCCATGAACATGAGCCAATATGGCGCAGAAGTGAAAGCCACCATTCCCATATATATATATAATTGTCTAAGGTCCACTTCCGTCTGTTTGTAACGGAAATCCCGCGTCGCTGATTGGTCGCACCCAGCCGGCCGATCAGCGACAGGCACAGTCCAGCCGCGAATTGGCCCCTCCAGTCAGCGCCCACATAGCGTTTTAGCAGTCCGTTAACGCTGCCATTAACCCTGTGTGACCAACTTTTTACTATTGATGCTGCCTATGCAGCATCAATAGTAAAAACATATAATGTTAAAAATAATAATAAAAAGCATTATATTCTCGCCTTCCGGCATCTGCGGCAGCCTTTCTCGCTCCTCGCGACACTCGAGTCCCAAGAATGCATTGCGGCAATGACCGGGGATGACGTAGTGGTCTCGCAAGACCGCTACATCATCGTGTGTTATTGCCGCAAGGCATTACTGGGAACAGAGCGTCGCGTGGAGCATCGCTAAAGGCCTGGGCTGGATCCGGGGGCCGCCGGAAGGGGAGTATATAACCATTTTTAATTTTAATTAAAAAAAAATATATAAACAGGGATATGGTGCCCACATTGCTATATACTAAGTGGGCTGTGTTATATACTGCATGGGCTGTGCTATGTTATATACTGCGTGGCTGCTATATACTACGTAGCTGAGCTATATACTACGTGGACTGTGCTATATACTATGTGGCTGTGCTATATACTATGTAGCTATGCTATATACTGCGTGGGCTGTGCTATATACTACGTGGGCTGTGCTATATACTACGTGCCTGTTTTAGTCTACGTTCACATTAGCGTTCGGCGCTGCAGCGTTGCCGCATGCGTCATGCGCCCCTATATTTAACATGGGGGCGCATGGACATGCGTTTTGCGACGCATGGCCGCAAGCGTTGGGCGCAGAGAACGCAACAAGTTGCATTTTTTTTGCGTCCAACTTTCGGCCAAAAAGGACGCATGCGTCGCAAAACGCAGCGTTTTAGCGTGCGTTTTGCTGTTTTTATGTGCGTTGCGTCGCCGACGCTGCGGCGCACAACGCAAATGTGAACGTAGCCATACTGTGTGGGCTGTGTTATATACTGCGTGGGCTGTATTATATGCTGCGTGGCTGCTATATACTACGTAGTTGAGCTATATACTATGTGGCTGTTATATACTACATGGGCTGTGCTATATACAATGTGGCTGTGTTATATACTACGCCGCTGTGCAATATACTATGTGGCCTGTTATATACTGCGTGGACTGTGCTATATACTACGTGGCTGTGCTGTATACTGCGTGGCTGTGCTATATACTACGTGGACTGTGCTATATACTACGTGGCTGTGCAATATACTACGTGGCTGTGCTGTATACTATATGGCTGTGCTGTATACTACGTGGCTGTGCTATATACTGCGTGGACTGTGCTATATACATGGGCTGTGCTATATACTACGTGGTTGTGCAATATACTACGTGGCTGTGCTATATACTACGTGGCTGTGCTGTATACTACGTGGACTGTGCTATATACTACGTGGACTGTGCTATATACTACGTGGACTGTGCTATATACTGCGTGGACTGTGCTATATACATGGGCTGTGCTATATACTACGTGGACTGTGCTATATACTACGTGGCTGTGCAATATACTACGTGGCTGTGCTGTATACTATATGGCTGTGCTGTATACTACGTGGCTGTGCTATATACTGCGTGGACTGTGCTATATACATGGGCTGTGCTATATACTACGTGGTTGTGCAATATACTACGTGGCTGTGCTATATACTACGTGGACTGTGCTGTATACTACGTGGACTGTGCTATATACTACGTGGACTGTGCTATATACTGCGTGGACTGTGCTATATACATGGGCTGTGCTATATACTACGTGGTTGTGCAATATACTACGTGGCTGTGCAATATACTACGTAGCTGTGCCATATACTATGTAGCTGTGCTATATACTACGTAGCTGTGCTATATACTACGTGGGCTGTGAGACTCTTTCGTCCGGAGCCCTCAAAAACCTGGAGCTTGCCCTGGCTTCACTGATTGGTCACGCCCGGCCGGCCGCAAACAATCAGCGACAGATGCAGTACGGCTACCAATTGGCGCAGGATTTGAACCAAGCTTCGCTAATTGATCGCGCCCGGCCGAATCCTGTGTATTCATTGCATTATTCTGAAATCTTCATAAATAAACTACATACATATTATAGAATACGCGGTGCGTTAGAATGGGGCCACCATCTAGTATCATATATTGTATATCTCATTGGTTGAATATCTGAAGTTTCATTTGCACCACCTAGTGGCTATTTAACAAAATGCAGCTGGATTCTAGAACTACATGATGAGCATAGAACAACAGTGGTACATTAGGTCAAACGTTTCGTTTTACAAACTTTTCATAAACTAAATTCCTGATGGCTGCTATAGCCCCACAGACTAGACTTCAGTAGATTCTGCCCTTCATGAACATGAGGCTATAATATGCCACTGAGGAGCAGGAACTGTTCCCTCTCTGGAAATTATATTGTAATTGTTTTAACTCTTGAAACTTAAAGGGGTTTTCAACTTTAAGAAAAGTTTTTCCCAAATGCTTTTGTGCTTGGAAAATATAAAAATAGAGCAAATGTCGTTCCCAGGGTCCTGGGCCTGCTCTCTTCTGCTGCTCCGGTTCCTGTGTTTCGGCAGCAGAGGTAACATGGTGACAGCGCAGATCACTGCTGCAGCTAATCACAGAGCTCGGCAGCTTGTGCTGTCTACATTGACAACGCCGCTGAGCTTAGGGATTGGTTGCAAAGATGATGTAAGCTGTCAACACAACATCGCCATCGCTACCAAAACAGAGTCCGGAGCAGCTGTGCAGACATGCACTGGACCTGGGGAGGGTGAGTACATGCTCTGTATGATATTTTCTAACAGCTCTTACAATTTTATTTTACAAAATATTGTGCCCCTTACATAGCTCTACAGGATGGGCCACCAAAACCAGACTGGTTTCCTTCAGTGGTCTGCACAGGATAATGCTTATTCATTCATCAGAATTGCATATATAAAAAAAAAATAATCAGCGCTTAACTTTTATTTTACTAGAACTGTGGAAGAAGTGAATGAGGTCTCTAGTATCGTCCTCTGTGCAGGGCAGTAGTGTTGTGCCTCTGAACAGGTTCACAGAAATGCAGACTGTGCTCCCGGTCAATCTACAGACCTTCCCATTCCAGCAAACAGCAGTATAAATGGAGTAACACAGGAGCCATGAGCGATGCCTCGTGTTGGGACCCACCACAGTTATTCTGGGATATTCTGGGAGAGGATTATCAGAAGTCTGAGGAAATTGACTCGAAAACTATCCCAGCAGGCGCACGTCAGCAAGACATGATGATGCACACTGACACTGTATCAAATGAAGCCATGCCGAGTGTCCGCTACACATGAGTTATAGGATGTGAAGACCTTGAACATGGAAAATATGATTTTAACATAATAAAAATACACTTATTTTTGCATATTATCTAAATGTAACCACTAAGTTTCAGTCTGCAATCTCCATTCCTCCATTGTCCAACCTGATCCAACTTTCAGATTTTGTTCTCTTTTGGGAGCGTCTCTCACAGTAATACAGGTTGCATGTAATCTCAACGCTTCTGTAATTTTCACTTGCTTTCATGCATCATCACAGGTCCAGAGCAGCACTTATCTCCTCTTTATCTGCTTTCTTCCTTTTCTGTATCATGTTTTCTCTGCCCTACTTGAGACCATATACGCTTTCTCTCCTCCCCCCAGATCTGTGTAAAACCCCTGAAGATGCTGGATTTGGGGAGGTGGAGAAACATTGCCGCGATCCTTAGTGTACAGATCACCGTATATGAATATTTTTACCTAATAAACCGAACACAAATGGTGAAATTTCAACTTTCATTATTTATTACTGTTTTTGGCTACATTCTCTACAATTTCAGCAGCATCTTAAAGAGACAGTTAATGTATAATTATGTACAATGAAAAATTAAAATTGCTTGCAACATTTCAAACGAGAGCCACGGTTAACTGTACAATATTAAATGGTCGTCTGTGTTATTATCGCCTCCTTTTCTGTAACATGAGCAGAGATACATATGAATGCGGCAGAGACCGCTGACGGTCTATGCTGCCGATACCGGGGGTCTTACTAGTAGTTGTGCAGTAGAGAAAGACCGCCGCCTAGGAAAGAGTTTCTAGCTTACCACGTGATTAGAAAAAAAGGGTCTGTCGTCCTGTGTGAATGTATTTTACACCCTTGTCCTCATGAGCGGAGGAACAATCCCCCCCAAAAAAGTAAAAGCGGCCAACGATTCCCTCCTCAATAGGTCGTCAACATGCCACGGATAAGAAAGCGTAAACAGGCTTACAGTACTGTATATGTCTTACAGATGTGATACACATGCTTGGTAATGAACTGTCCGGGTTCGGATTAAGCCCCTTTTCACAGAAGCCATTTTGTTATGGTCTTTTTTGCACAAAAAAAATAGAAGTTATTTAGCAGCAAATGAAAAGCGCCATCCAGGAGACTTAAAATAAAAGTAAAAAAAAAAATAAAAATCAATATATAAAAAAAGCAATAATTTTAAACATTTGTACAAGGGCAAAGGGGGAGGGGAGGAGGCTGCTGAAAACACATGAATAAATGAAAATGACATCTGTACAACAATATACATCAGCGATAGAAGGGAATTTCTCATTGTCCTGCATAGAAAATTTCATAGTAAAGTTTTGAGAGCAATTTGGTACCTACGGTGTGTGGTGTATATACATAATGACCCAAAAGAAAAAAAAAAAAGGTGGAATGATGAAAAACAAAAAAATTAAACCCCAGAACGTATACGTGCAACTCAAAACTTTATCCTGAAAAATGTGAACAGGAAGAAAAAAAGAAAAAAAAAGAAGACACACAAAATTGTGACTACCCCACTCTCTCTTTTTTAGCTTTGGTTTCAGTACACAGGTATTCCAGACTTCGGGCAGTGCGTGTTCCCGACGCATTTGTCAATTTTATTCTAGATTTTTTTTTTCTGTTTTTAATGAAAAATGCCCTTCCAGCTAAAACTCTCCAGTATCAACCAATTGTGTTTTAGTATTACAAAGAATATTTACAAAGTCCTCTCTAATGGAGGGGGAAGGGAAGAAAAAAAAAAAAAGAAGAAGCACAACCTTCTCATCCATGAGAATGAGTCCTGGCTTCACGTGCACGCTCATGTCCGCCGTCTGGGCCCACAAGCCTGGACAGAAGACACGAACGCAGCCCAGGTCATTCTCCGGTGCTTGAAAATGGCTGAACAGCACATGGAGGCCGATGTAAAACATTACAGTCAAGGAGAATATATTCACAGTCATCTTCGCTCGTCATACAAGTAACACTAAGGAGGTCCGTCCCCCAATACACACAGAGGTCTTCAAACACATCCTTGGTTGAGGGAAGAGGGAATAAGAAAAAAAAACTAGTCAAATCTTTATCTTTAAACTAAAATCTGCACCTGAAAGCTAGTGAACACATAATCATGCCGGCCCAGACGGGAGGATCAGTATGAAATGATGCTTGACGTAGGCGCCATGGGAGAAGCCATGAGGCCGGACATGTGCAGGTTTCCTGAAGAGTTGGATCTTCTCATGTGAGGGAGAAGGTACGGGTCGCTGGCCAACTGGTGGACATCAAATCGGTCTTCTTTGCGGTAAGCTAAGCACCGTCTTATGAACGCCTAGAAGACCAAACACCAGAGTAAATGGGCGAACGTGGCATACAATGGGGAGAATCGATCCCATCAGGAAGACCCCCCCCGCCCAATATATTTGGCTATGGAGGACCGTTGTCTGGCCACAAATATGTCTTTTATTTACCCTTGTTAGGCTAGGTTCACATTGCGTTAGTGCCATCGGATCCGAAAACGCAACCATTGCCATCCATTATCGTTACGCATCCCAACGCATGTCAAAATCGGCATGTGTTAGCGATGATGCGTTACTTTGTGATGCACCCTCGAACGTGGTCTTCCGTGTTTTTGGGCGCGTTCGCTGTGCATAGACCTCCATTACTAACGCATGCCAACGCAATGGTACCATGAGCTAACGCTATTGAAGAAAAAAGGAGATTGTGTACTCACCGTAAAATCTTTTTCTCCGAGCCAATCATTGGGGGACACAGGACCATGGGTGTTATGCTGCTGCCACTAGGAGGACACTAAGTTAGCAGAAAGATTAACTCCTCCTCTGCAGTATACACCCCTTCACTGGCTACAATTCAACTAGTTCGGTAGTAAAGCAGTAGGAGCATTAAACAAATGACAATAAACTATGTCAAAACCAAAGAAGTAACAACAAGCCAAACAGGCTAACAGGGTGGGTGCTGTGTCCCCCAGTGATTGGCTCGGAGAAAAAGATTTTACGGTGAGTACACAAAAATCTCCTTTTCTCCTACGCCTCATTGGGGGACACAGGACCATGGGACATCCCAAAGCAGTCCCTGGGTGGGTAGCAATCATAGCCGCTAATACTCCATGTACCACTGGCTAACGGCTAAGGTACCGCTGACTGCAGAATGCGCCTGCCGAGGGCGGCGTCTGCAGAAGAGAGATAATGAATGTGGTAATGTTTCGTAAAAGTGTGCAAGCTGGACCATGTCGCAGCCTTGCAGACCTGTTGTGCTGACGCCTGGTGCCGAATGGCCCACGAGGCGCCCACCGACCGAGTAGAATGGGCCTTGATCCCTGCTGGGATGGGAACACCTTTGACACGATAGTATTCCTGAATAGCCGACCGAATCCATTTGGCTAGAGTAGCTTTGGAAGCGGGAGAACCCCTCCTTGGTCCCTCTGGAAGTACAAATAGGAAATCCGACGTGCGGAAGGGAGCCGTCCGAGAGACGTACCGTCGAAGGGCCCTCACCACATCAAGAGTGTGCAGAGCCCTTTCAATGCGATGGACTGGTGCCGGACAGAACGAAGGCAGAACAATTTCCTCGTTGAGGTGGAAAGAAGAGACGACCTTGGGCAGAAAGGCAGGAGAGGTCCTCAAGACTGCCTTGTTCGAATGAAAAATCAGAAACGGAGGTCAGCAGGAGAGTGCCGCCAGCTCTGAAACACGTCTGATGGATGTAATAGCCACCAGGAAAACTACCTTCCAGGAGAGGAAGGTCAGAGAAACACAATGTAGTGGTTCGAAGGGGGTCTCCTGAAGAGCGCCGAGGACTAAATTAAGATCCCACGGATCCAAAGGCATTTTTTGTAGGGAGGCGTCACACGGGAAACTCCCTAAAAAAAAGTTTTCACCGGCAATCTATTGGCAATCTTTCGTTGGAACAGGACTGACAAGGCCGAAACCTGACCCTTGAGAGAGCTAAGTGCAAGACCTGACTCTAGTCCAGATTGGAGAAAGTCCAATATGGCAGGAATGGAAAATACCAGAGGAGATCGCCCTTGTGCGTCGCACCATGTGAAGAATATTTGCCAGGTACGGTGGTAACTGCGCATGGACACCGGTTTCCTAGCCTTGATCATGGTGGAAGAAACCTTGGGAGTGAAACCCGCTTGGCCTAGAATCCAGGATTCAACAGCCAGGCCATCAAAGACAGGGCCCCTGAGTTCTGGTGGTAAATCGGGCCCTGTGAAAGAAGATCCACGCGATCTGGAAGACGCCAGGGGACGTCGGTGACCAGCTGAACCAATTCCGCGTACCATGCTCGGCGCGGCCAGTCCGGCGCCACGAGAATCACTGGTACCCCCTCTGCCCTGATCTTCTTGATGACCCTCGGTAGCAGGGGAAGAGGGGGAAAGATGTATGGGAGGCGGTATTGACTCCACGGCAGGACCAGGGCGTCTACTCCGACGGCCCATGGGCCGAGGGACCGTGCAATGAACTGTTGAACTTTGTTGTTCAGCCTGGAGGCCATGAGGTCCACATCCGGGGTCCCCCTGCGATGACAAATCTGCTGGAAAACCTCCGGGTCAAGGGACCACTCGCCAGAGGCGAGGCCCTGGCGGCTGAGGAAGTCCGCTGCCCAATCCTCCACACCTGGTATGTGGATCGCCGTGATGGGCGAATGGTTGGAATCGGCCCAACGAAGGATGTGGGACACCACGAGCATATGCCGCCTTGCTGCGGGTTCCCTCTTGACGGTTGATGTACGCCACAGCTGTGGCGTTGTCAGACTGGATTCTGACGGGGTGACCCACCAGAAGATGGTGAAACCTGAACAGGGCTAGCCTGATAGCTCGTATTTCCAGGAGATTGATGGAAAGGCGAGACTCTCGAGTGGACCACCGCCCTTGTGCTGTGTGATGGTTGAAAACCGCCCCCCAACCCATGAGGCTGGCATCGGTGGTCACCACCAGCCACCGCACTGGGAGAAAGGACCTTCCCTGGTTTAGGGAGGACTTCAGCGTCCGCCACCTGAGGGTTCTTCTGACCTGTGGGGACAAAGTGAAACGGTGGTCGAAGGAGGACGGGTTCCCGTTACACGCCAACAGCAGCGCATGTTGTAGGGGACGGAGATGAAATTGGGCGAATGGAACCGCTTCCATGGCTGCTACCATCTGCCCGAGAATGCGCATGCTGAAACGAATGGAGTGGGAAACTGGACGGGAAAGACTCTGAGCTCCCTGCTGCAAGGCCAAGGCCCTGTCTTGAGGGAGAATGACCAGACCGCGAGAAGTGTCCAGTGTCATTCCAAGAAAGGAGATCCGTTGAGCCGGAATCGGAGAGGATTTTTCGAAGTTTATTTTCCAACCCAGGCGAGAAAGAGTATCCACCGTGAGAACGACGGACTCTTCGCAGGCTGGGTAAGAAGGACCTTTTATCAGCAGGTCGTCCAGGTACGGAAGTACCACCACTCCCCTGGAATGAAGAATGGCCATGGCAGCCGCCATGACCTTCGTGAAAACTCTGGGAGCGGTGGCGAGGCCGAAAGGTAAGGCTACAAACTGGAAGTGTTCCCCGCGAAATGCGAAGCGAAGGAACTGCTGATGAGGAGGAAAGATTGGGATGTGGAGGTAAGCATCCTTGATGTCTATCGATGCCAGGAACACTCCTTTTTCCATGGATGCGACGACAGAGCGTAGGGATTCCATTCTGAAGTGCCGAATTTTGACAATTTTGTTCAGAAGTTTTAGGTCTAGAATCGGGCGCAGTGATCCGTCCTTCTTTGGGACCACGAATAGGTAGAACGAGTAGAACCCTTTGAACCTTTGGTCTTGGGGAACCGGAATTATGACTCCGTCCCTTTGTAGTGCCCGTATGGCCTGGAGAAAAGCTATTGTCTTCGATCTGGGAGGACAAGACTGGAAGAAGCGTGTAGGGGGGGAGGGAGAAAAATTCTATTTTGTATCCGGTAGACACCAGTTCCCTGACCCACTCGTCAGAGACAACCGAGAGCCAGGCTTGACGGAACAAAAGTAGACGACCTCCTACTTTGTTGGTGCCCCCCGGATGTTGCAAGGAGTCATTGAGTGGAGGATCTAAGGGATCTGGATCCCTTAGACCCAGATGGTCTTGGTCTGGGCTTCCAGTTACGGTTAGGTCTGTAAGAGACCTGGGGGCCTCGGTCACCGCGCAAACCTCGCCCTGACGCGGAGGAGAAGGATGTAGATGACCAGTTGGAATTGTTACGAAAAGGCCGGAATCGAGATTGTTGTTGATACCGAAACGGCTGGGTAGGCTTTTGTTGGGGGAGAAATTTACTTTTTCCCCCGGTGGCATCCGAGATTATTTGGTCTAATTTTTCTCCAAATAAACGACCAGCCTGGTAGGGCAGAGATGTCAAAGAGAGCTTGGAAGCCGAATCTGCTCGCCAATCCCTGAGCCAGAGGGCTCTTCTAATGGAGATTGCATTTGCGGCTGCCTGTGCAGCGCAATTGGCTGCATCTATTGAGGCGTTGACTACGAAGTCCCCAGCCTGGGCTATCTGGTTAGCCAGGTTGATCGCCTCTGGAGGAAGGTTCCTGTCTTGCATGGTCGTGGTAAGCGCCTCAGCCCAAGCGACCATAGCCTTAACCACCCACGAAGCAGCGAAAGATGGGAAGAGAGAAGCTCCTGTGGCCTCGAAGACGGAGCGAGCTAGGTAATCAATTTGACGGTCAGAGGGGTTCTTAACTGAAGAACCGTCTGACAGGGATAGGATAGTTTTGGAAGCGAGATGTGATACAGCAGGGTCCACTGAGGGGGACTGCAGCCAGTCCTTGATTAGTTCCTGAGTAAAAGGATATCTGGCCTCGATGGGCTTTTGACCCATGAAACGTTTGTCGGGACGGTCCCTGTGTTTTTGTACAATTTCCTTAAACTCAGGATGAGTGACAAAAACCCTTTGGACACGTTTAGTGTTTTTAAACGACACCACGTGTTCAGGCGTAGATACGGATTCCTCGTCCACCTTCAGGGTCTTGTTGACCGCTTCAATGAGAGAATTGAGTGTCTCTTGGGAGGTGGAGGAATCCTGAACGTAAGAATCGTCGGACTCATATTCAGAGTCGTTTAGGTTCTCTGGAGAAGGGGACCGGGAAGCTGAACTCGCCGACGCTGAAAAACCAACTCGCCCGTGGTCAGGGGATGGAACATGGGTACGTTTTCTGGAGCCCCGAGTAGATAGTGACAGAGTACGCCCCCTGCTGGTGGACGGATCCGCACCGTCACCCGAGTCCTCCGCGGTCTGACTTGAAGGGGGGCCCCGCGGGGAGTCAATTGCCCTGACTAGGGAAGCCACAGATCGTGACAGAGAAGCTGCCCACTCAGGGGGGCTAGGCTCTACAGGGTCGTCGGTGGCGGGAGGCGGCTGCACAGAGGCCGGGACACAATCCGCACATAACGGGGTACTGTGAGCTCGGGGCAGGGCCGTATTGCAAGTGGCACATGGAGTGAGAAACACTGTGTGCTTCTTGTTACCCCTTCTTGGTCTCCTTGGAATGAGACCGTGTCTTTAGAGACAGAGCAGGGCAGTATGTGCAGGGAAAGGGTTAAGCTTTCTTGAAGCAGCTTACCCACGGTCCTGTGCCTGTGTCCTGGGGAGGAATGTAGCCATGGCGGTTCCGGTCAGCGTGGACCACCTTGCAGGGAGATGTGGTAATATGGCCCCCGAGATCTGTAGGGCGCCTCTCGTCCCAGAAGAGAAGCGCCGATATAGGGGGCGGGGTTACAGCCGTGGGTGGATCTGTCCACTGTGGCCTACTCTGGCTGAAAAGCCGGGGACTAAATTTCTGGGCCTGCCCGGCGATGTGCGGCCGCAACGGAGCGCCGCAGATTACCGCTGACCGACGGCGCTTCTCCACAGGGACCCGGACCGTACTTCTGCCGCAGGTGGGGAGAGGGTATATACTCACAGAGTCGCAGGTTGTCCTGTCACTGTGAGGGTGCGCGCTCAATCCATGCACCCCGGATGGGGGATGGAGAGGCCCCTGATACATGTCATCTGTCCCCCAAGGGGGCTTTGTCTTGGGGCTGTGACACCATCGGATGTGGGCCTTGTCTCAGGACATCTTCCTCTGTCGGGCCCCGGAGAGGGAAATGAGAGCCAGGCTCCATGTGCTCGCCATCTTGCAGGGGGAGGGAGACCGGAACCAAGAAAGAACCGTCGCCCCAGTAACATTTGGCGTGCCTCAGACGTCGCAGGAGAGGGACGGGGAGGAATACTCGCCGTGCTCGCCTGTTGGTGGTTCGGGGGAGAGCGGACCCTATAAAAGGAATCCGTCGCCCCCTTCACTCCGTTAAATAAAAAATAAAAATTTACAGAAAAATAAAAATTAAAATAAGAAAGTCGGGGTCTGAAAAAAAAAAAAAGACCCAAGTGCCTCCTACAGACACTAAGCAAGAACTGGTTGAGTTGTATCCAGTGAAGGGGTGTATACTGCAGAGGAGGAGTTAATCTTTCTGCTAACTTAGTGTCAGCCTCCTAGTGGCAAGCAGCATAACACCCATGGTCCTGTGTCCCCCAATGAGGCGTAGGAGAAAAAGTGAGTTTGCGATCAGCGTTAGCAGATCCGTTAAACGGATGGCACTAATGTAATGTGAACCTAGCCTTAGTGCCACTGTTCTCCTGAACCCACAGTGTTTTTTCTTTTGTTCTTACGCCTCTTCGTTCCTGAGACATGACCCCCTCTTACCTGTCTATAAATCTAGTCTTGTTAGGCAACTGGGCGTGGTCAAGAAGACACCCATAAAGAAGAGTTGAGGACGGTGCCCACTTGTATAAAAAGGACTAGATTTATACACAAGGCAGAGGAGGTTATAGCCGAGGAGCAGAGAAATGCAGGAACCAAAGAAACAACGTCAGAAACAGGAAAACTGCGGCATTTACATCAGTTTAAAAAACGGACACATTTTTGGCAGGTGACAAATCCTTAATAGCTGAGATTGTTGGGAAGCCCTGAACGAATCCTCTTTGCACCATACTGCTACTCCGGAGTAGGAGAAGGACATATCAGGACTTATGATCAATCACATGCCTGAAAGGAACAGCAAAATGCGGCAATGTATAGTCTGCGTGTTAATGTAGAAAAATTATTTTTCCTTAAGTGCATTTTTTACTATGCTACAGTCTAAAATCTCCATTCCTTCATTTTCAGACTCCCAATATGCAGTTTACAACCTAATCCAACTTTCAGATTTTTTTTTGAAGTGTCAGTCCCAGTAATATAGGCTGAATGTATTCTCCAGGGTACTACAGTCTTCACTTGCATTCATATATCACCACAGCTCCAGAACAGTACTTATTTCCTCTTCATGAGCTTTCCTCCCTGTCTATAGCCCTTTTTCCCTGCCCTCCCTGAGACCATATATGCTTCCTCTCCTTCCTGCTGCTATTACTGGTGAGAGAGAGAGATGAGCCATTTCTAGCAGGAGTTCTAGTGGATTAATAACATTTTGCAGATCACTGAGATAGAGGACTTGGAGACACTCTGCGGCAGCAAAGTGGTAAACATTTTTTACTAAAAGATCATTTAGAAAGTTGCTTAAGGAAACACTCCCATAACATTTTTTATCCTCTTAATATATTGCAGTCATCATATTATATAGCACTATGTACTTACAATTGCTCAATTTGCCTTTCTACCCAGCTAATTCTGCTCTTTTCTCTGCTTTATGTAGAAACAGGAAGTCTCTTTTTCCTGCAGAAATCATTCCCCTCTTCAACTCCTGACCCAGCTGCTACCTCCTTCCCCTGCCAGGGACTTTTGCATTGACTCATGTGTCATGCAGGGAAAATTGACCTCCTGTTTCTACCTAGAGCTTAGAAGGATTCAGCTAGTCCGTCATTAATCACGTGATGTCATAGACCTAATGGAAAAGAGAAGAAGTAACTGGGTAGAAAGGCAAAATGAGCAATTGTAAGTACACAGTGCTGTATGATTGCAGTATATTAAGAGGATAAAGACTTTGATGGGAGGAGGAGGAGGAGAGTGTCTTTAACTTTGCATTAAGGAAGCAAATAAACAGCATTTTAGTGCAGAGGTGTACATAGCATGTAAAGGAGGGGAAGAAATAGAAGAATGTGATATATTGTAATTGGCTACTTGATACAATGGGATCCTGAAGCAAATCTATTATGAATAATTGTGTGGGCGACCGCAGGTCGCGGAGTTGTGGTCGCGTGCAGGCTGTGGAAATATGTCGTCGCGCGCAGGCTGTGAAAATATGTTGTCGCGCGCAGGCTGTGGAAATGTGTCGTTGCGCGCAGGTGGTGGAAATGTGTGGTCGCGCGCAGGTGGTGGAAATGTGTGGTCACGCGCAAGTCGCGGAGCTCTATGGTTGCGCACAGCTATGTGGTCGCGCAGGTCGCGGAGCTCTGTGGTCGCGCGCAGGTCGCGGACATGTGTGGGCGCATGGAGGTCAGGGAGCTGTGTATGTGTAGCTGAGCCCTGTGTATATATACACAGCAGAGGCGAGTGTGCTGAACAGGCAGCAGTGTGGTGTGGAGATATAGATCTATTGGCTCCTATTCTACCCTTGTGCGCCAACATTACAGATATTGACCCCTCCACTACTTTACACCCACAGAAAAATCTGAATTATTATCACGTATGTTTCTACTACTTTCGGCTATCTAAACATGAGGTGCGTCTTATAGTCCAAAAAATATGGTAAATAGCGCATCCATTTTCCAGGTATATATAGAAGTCCCGTACTTAGTAACGTGGAACATATCTTACCTTGGCTTCATTGCTTGCTACAGGCTTCACAGGAAATTGAACGTCGGTAGCTTTTAATATGGTATTTTCCTGTAGAATGTCTTGCTGGGACTGGTTATGTCCAAAGGGCTGGAAAGGAACCGCATTATCATAAAACACTTCTATTAATAAGTGGCCATTATCATAAGATCAAGTGAATGTTTCTTACCTTCCTACCATAAAGACACTGGAAAAAGATGACTCCGACCGACCAAACGTCTACTTTATTGGAAATCTTTGGTGGCTCTTTGCCCACCACAAAACACTCAGGTGGTAAATACCTGTGGGGATGTAATAAAACACACACGGGGCATTAATGTAGGTGAATATAATGCACAGTGCGTATAGTGTAATAATACTCGTGGCCAGAATGGCGGATGTAATGGACAACACAACGGGTTATCCCATCCTAGAAAGTGATGGCGCATCGGTACAGCTACTGATCACTGCGATTACTATGATGGCTGGTCCGACCTCTTTAACGCTCCCTGATCCCGATAATAAAGAGACACTTCAGCTTTTTAAGATCCATTTTAACTGCATGAACCCTCACTACAATATACCAGTATGCCCAGTTCTGTATCAAGTGCACATTTACCAGTATGTTCCTGCCCCTTGCGATGTAAGGTCCATTCCATCCACACCGTAGCTGTCGTCATCCATTATTTTGGACAAGCCAAAGTCTGTGATTTTAATTTCTCCACATGCTGTGCCATCGACGAGAAGTATATTCCCTGCAATAAGTATATTCATGTGAATACTTTATCAGTATGAATCCACGGCGGCTCATGTGTGGTATCCTCTAAGGTCTCACATCTAACCAGTGGGTTGCAAGCAGGGCTGTGCAGTCGGTAAGCCAAACCTCCGACTCCACCAAAGTGGGCTCCAACTCTGACTCCATGACCCTGGTTGCAAGTGCACAAGGTATGGAAAGTATTTTGCACCCCAAAAAACCATGAACAGTTTGTGTTCTTAGAGTTCCTTCCATCAATCCAAAAACTGAACCACTTCTCCTCCAAAACACATGTATTGTAACTTGCGGAAAACACCTCCTCCGTGTGTTCATTAGCTGCTGATCTTTTGTCATCTCTGTTGCTTCTTATACAGAGCACAGCAGTCGGATGCGGTGCTCTGCATAGGCAGAAACTGAATTGAGAAAGCTCACGTCATTATAATTCACTTTATCAACCTGTATTTGCCTATGCAGAGCACAGCAGCCGAAGACAAACTCCTTCCACCTGCTGTGCTCTGCACAAGCAAACACTGGGTGTTACTACAGGCTTGCAGGATCTGATCGCTTGACAGAGCAGATGACCTTACCCAAACAGGCTGGGACCAGTGCGAGATACGCCAGCACTGGCTTAGGAAGTCTTTTGTATAATTACTTATCTTCTATGATGCTCAGGCTTCGTATGTATACAAACATGGCAGAACAAGAACCTTAGGTAGACCCTCAGCTGCCAAGATAACGCATCGGTACCCAGCGATTGTGGGAGGCGATGGGTTTTGGAAGTGACTTCTTCATCCCCACCCCCTCCGACCTCCTAAATGCCACTTCCACAATCGGCAGCGGCATATACACTCACTGGCCACTTTATTAGGTACACCTGTCCAACTTCTTGTTAACACTTAATTTCTAATCAGCCAATCACATGGCGGCAACTCAGTGCATTTAGGCATGTAGACATGGTCAAGACAATCTCCTGCAGTTCAAACCGAGCATCAGTATGGGGAAGAAAGGTGATTTGAGTGCCTTTGAACGTGGCATGGTTGTTGGTGCCAGAAGGGCTGGTCTGAGTATTTCAGAAACTGCTGATCTACTGGGATTTTCACGCACAACCATCTCTAGGGTTTACAGAGAATGGCCCGAAAAAGAAAAAAAATCCAGTGAGCGGCAGTTCTGTGGGCGGAAATGCCTTGTTGATGCCAGAGGTCAGAGGAGAATGGGCAGACTGGTTCGAGCTGATAGAAAGGCAACAGTGACTCAAATCGCCACCCGTTACAACCAAGGTAGGCCTAAGAGCATCTCTGAACGCACAGTGCGTCGAACTTTGAGGCAGATGGGCTACAGCAGCAGAAGACCACACCGGGTACCACTCCTTTCAGCTAAGAACAGGAAACTGAGGCTACAATTTGTACAAGCTCATCGAAATTGGACAGTAGAAGATTGGAAAAACGTTGCTTGGTCTGATGAGTCTCGATTTCTGCTGCGACATTCGGATGGTAGGGTCAGAATTTGGCGTAAACAACATGAAAGCATGGATCCATCCTGCCTTGTATGGAGCATCATTGGGATGTGCAGCCGACAAATCTGCGGCAACTGTGTGATGCCATCATGTCAATATGGACCAAAATCTCTGAGGAATGCTTCCAGCACCTTGTTGAATCTATGCCACGAAGAATTGAGGCAGTTCTGAAGGCAAAAGGGGGTCCAACCCGTTACTAGCATGGTGTACCTAATAAAGTGGCCGGTGAGTGTACTGGAAAACCAAAGCCAGAGAAGACAGAAGCTACATTCCATTCCCCAAATCCTTCCCCACCTACCTGGCTTAAGATCATAATGGATGATGGGAGGTTTGATCTCGTTGAGATAACGTAGTGCATTGACTATTTGCATTACAATGGACCTGGCTTCTTTTTCAGACATCAACTTGTGCTGTTTTAGGTAGAAGTCAAGGTCGTTACCTTCACAGTATTCTAGAACTGTACAAAACCTGGAAACAGAGAAAATGACGCAGATTTACACAAAGCCTGTGCGCACAAATGTCAGTCTGGAAGAGAAGATTACCTGACGTGCTAGAAATCTAACCCTGCAGATACAGCGGGTGTTATCACCCCACTACTGAGCATTGGACTATTGTACAAACATTCACACTCATGGTGCAACAAACTTTTTATTTTCCCTCAATGCCACATCTGTATACAGCTCACGATGACTTTAAAGTGAATGTCCACCCCGAACCACCTCGCATTTATTTTAATTGAATCACTTTTGTGTTAATCACATTTTTAATTCCTTAATTTAATATTTTCTCGCTTTCAAACATGTGATAATCTATTGTGAATAGACTTAACAATGATTATCCATCTCTAGAAAGTTTAAAGGAGTTTTATAACTTTAGTTAAACTTTAGTTTTATTCCGACAAGCCTACAACCTGCAGTAACCACCGATCAACCAAACCGCTGCATGACCAGCTCTATCCTCACCTACTGTATCCTCACCCATCCCTTGTAGACTGTGAGCCTTCGCGGGCAGGGTCCTCTCTCCTCCTGTACCAGTTATGACTTGTATTGTTTAAGATTATTGTACTTGTTTTTATTATGTATACCCCTCCTCACTTGTAAAGCGCCATGGAATAAATGACGCTATAACAATAAATAATAATAATAATAACTTCTTGGAAAAAAACTACAAATGTTTGAAATAAAAAAAAAAAAAAAAAAAAAGCAGCAGTCGCCTCTTCGCTCCTCTGGGGGGGATCCAGCACTGAGACCCTAGCTCTGCTCCTGACTGACTACAGGTAGCCAGTATGTGACCACTGCAGCCAATCAGTGGAGCTGTGGTCACATACTGTATTATACTGCCATCACGTCTCGGAGCTGCGCCGTTATCGCAGTAGTAGGGTACATGGCTATTGCAGCCACTAATTCATCCTTAAAAAAAAAAAAGGCTGCTGAAAGAACTAAATAGAAAACAGCATATCACATAAACAAGTAAGAAGTGTAATGGCCCATGAACCATGTTACTTTCAAAACTACATTATATGGTGAAAAGTATTGGGACAAGTCTTAATCACAGACTTCAGATATTTCAATCACTAACATTGCCACACGTGTATAAAACCCAGCACCTAGTTATGCAGTCTGCCTTTACAATCATTTATCAAAGACTGAGTCGCTCCAAAGGGCTCAGCTGCCTGCAAACCTGGCATCACCAAGCACAATGAGAAGCGTCGGATGTAGTGGTGTAAAGCAAACTTTGGAAACGGGTTCTGTGGAGTAACAATTCATGCTTTTCTATCTGGTATCTGACTGACGAGTCTGCTTTTACCGAATGGCAGGAACACGTTATCTGCCTGACTGCACTTTCCCAGCTGTATTTTGGTGGAGGAGGGATAACCCTATGGGGCTTGATTTTCAGGGGTCGGCCTTGGCTCCTTAGTTCCACATAAGGGAAGTCTTAATCTTTCAGCATGCAAGACATTTTGAACAATTATAGCTTCCAACTTTGTGGGAACTGTCCACAAAGGTATGTTTGGGGGGGGAGTTTGGTGGGAAGAACTTGACTGCCCCGTGGAGAGACCAGACCACAACTCCATCAAACAAGTTTGAAATGAACAATAATGGAGACTGTGAGCCCGGTCCTCGTCTGCAACGTCGGTGTCTGACCTCACAAATGCTCTTCTGGGTGAAGGGGCAAAAATTCTCTCAGACACTCAAAAATCTTGTAGAAAATCCTCCCGTAACAGTGGGAGCAGTTACAGCTGAAAAGTAGGACCAACGCCATAATAAAGGAGGTCATAAAAGCCCCTGTAGGCGTGATGTGGAGGTCTCAATACTTTTTTCCATATAGTGTCTTTTGGTGACAGAGGTGTAAATGGGACATGGCTGACATTCTATCTGTAGGTGACCAAAAACTTTGTCCATATAGTTGATGTAGGAAATTTGTAGATCAGTTATATCCCATTTCCGCCAATATTGGCTAGTCGTTTACTATTGTTGGGTTGGGCACTGACCAAGGATGGCGACCACCTTCTGTCCTTCCTACCATCAGATTACTGTACAGAAAAGTTTATTTATGTTCTAAAATATCATCACTGCCGTATAATCAAATAATGAAAATAAAATAATCCATTTCCAGAACTTACGTGTCTGTATCCAGTGAAAAGTAATCGTAAAGTTTAACTATTCGGGGGTGATCAAGTTCTTTGTGTATTCTATACTCTCTGCAGGCGTGCCTAAAACAATAACAGGCAAGTTATAGAAGACGGCTGCCGAGATGAGTGGCGGGTTTGATTATGATAGGGCACAAATAAGGATTTACTTGTGGTAGTTCTCCTTCTTCTCGTCTCTCCAGCTTTTGTTGAGTTGGTGAATTTTCACAGCAGCGTATCTTTGTTCATAAAGATCAAAAGCCTGAAATAAACATTTAACACCATGAAAATTATACTTACAGCACAAAGTCATCTGAAGGAACAGAAAAACGATGGGCCGCGTGCAGTCACGGGAACCCGTGCGAAGCTTCTATACCTGTCCAGCAGCTGAATACTACAGAGGAACGGAAGGACGACTACACATAGGTGTCAAATACTGTCGGCAACAATCCAGGCCCCAGTCAGGAGTCTGGGGACCACCCATGTTTGCTCTCAGCAGTTATTTTATGTCATCAGACTCCCTTTAATATAAAGGGGAGATAAAAACGAAGAAAAAAAAAAAACATGGGATTGGTGACGTTCATTGAAAAAATTCTCTTGACAAATCCTTAACTCACACTGTGGATGTATTCTATCATCCATACATCTCCTGAAGGTGCCGGCCTGACCATGGACCTCTCCAACCAGAATAACAGTCACAGCTGTCAGCTTAGGGGGCACATACCTGGTAACAGATTGCACTTAACCCCCCACCAACAAAATCCTGTGACTGGAGTCTGCTCAATGTTAAAAGGGGTTGACAGGGATTAAGAAATATGCTTGAACTATTTATCAAATGAACATCAAACACTGGAAAACTTATATTCCACATTTCGCAAATGAATGGGATGACCAGACAGAATACATCAATACAAAACTTCTCGACAACCCCTATAATGTATTAGGATGCCAAACTCGCAAAGTCAAGGTCAAACGCCACACTGTTGGCAAACACAATAAAAAACTAACTAAAAATACCCCCAGTCCTAGGTCTCATCCCAGGATACACGCACACATCTTCTCCAGAACATAGACACTCGAGGTCAGTGCAAGCCAAGTGCCAGTAAGCAAAGGCAGAATGAAAGGAGTCACACACAGCCTTAAGGCTGCAGGAGTAAAAAGAGATTTTGGAATCATATATTTTTTTTTTTTTCCTGGGATCACTTAAAGCAATAATATACACTACAATGAGAAAGAGACTACTACAAGCAGCATTGGCCAACTATTAAGCATGACCCATTTCCTGACCTGCTGCCCAGTATGAACCTTAACATGATCTGCTGCCCTGTATGAACCCTTACCTGACCTGCTGCCCAGTATGAACCATTACCTGACCTGCTGCCCAGTAAGAACTATTACCTGCCATGCTGTCAGCATGAGCCATTACATGATCTGCTGCCCAGTATGAACCATTACCTGACCTGCTGCCCAGCATGAACCATTAACTGACCTACCTGCTGCCCAGTATGAACCCTTACCTGACCTGCTGCCCAGTATGAACCATTAACTGATCTGCTGCCCAGTAAGAACTATTACCTGCCATGCTGTCAGCATGAGCCATTACATGATCTGCTGCCCAGTATGAACCATTACCTGACCTGCTGCCCAGCATGAACCATTAACTGACCTGCTGCCCAGTATGAACCATTACCTGATCTGCTGCCCAGCATGGACCATTACCTGACCTACTGCCTAGCATGAACCATTACCTGACCTGCTGCCCAGCATGAACCATTACATGATCTGCTGCCTAGCAGAAATCTTAACATGATCTGCTGCCCAGTATGAACCATTACCTGATCTGCTGCCCAGCATGAACCATTAACTGACCTGCTGCCCAGCATGAACCATTAACTGACCTGCTGCCCTGTATGAACCATTACATGATCTACTGCCCAGCATGAAACGTTACCTGATTTGCTGCCTAGCATGAACCCTAACCTGACCTGCTGCCCAGCATGAACCATTATACCGGACCTGCTGCCCAGTATGAACCATTACCTGACCTGCTGCCCAGTATGAACCATTACCTGACCTGCTGCCCAGCATGAACCATTACCTGACCTCCTGCCCAGCATGAACCATTACCTGACCTGCAGCCTAGAATGTATATTAATGTTAACAGCACCCAACAACTAGGAAAAACTAGCAATACAATTTCTCAAGAAAAACCTGTGCAAATGAGAAAAACCTAACAGTTGAACCTCACACCGAGAACATGCCTACAAACATTACCTTGTAGACTTCACTAAAACCGCCTCGTCCTAGTAGATGAAGTAATAAATAACGCTCGTTCAACGTGGGGTGATCTTTAAACCTGGAAAGATTAAAAAGATAAAATATGCAAAATCAGAATAGAATGGGAATTTCAGGGTGTTCAATCTCCTGCTATCATATGTACACTCACTGTGAATTATCTTCATTATTAATTCTTTTCAGCTCTCGAATGTGAAGATTTCGAACTCTTTCCAGGCGCTCCAGCTCTGCTTGGATTTCAGCTTCCTCCTGAAAATTGACAAATAGCAAAGTACTAATGAATACACCCGATATGCTCCTGACATATTTCCCCCTACTAATAAACCATTAATACACAGATGTAACGGTTTTCCCTGCCTTCACAATTTCTTACAAGGAATTTGTCATCATTTATAGAATATCAACAGGTTATGCCATAAATGTCTGAACTGTAAAGGGCTCAACTACCAGGAAAACAGGGGTCTCAATCTCCATAATAGGTGCCAGTCACTATTATATGTAGATGTGAACACTGCTGGAAAGATTAAAAATTAAACATTGTGGATTAAATGGGGAGGTGGTCATGCATGTGTGCCTTCTCTTTCCATTGAGGTCTATACGAGGAGTCTATTTTGATGTTTTTATTTAGTGCTAATTTTTCTGGTCTTTCCTAAAGGGGCATGGCTCACTGGGTAATAATGCAAATCACCCTAAAGACACGCCCTAGAGGATCTTGTAAGCCACACCCCCATAGTAAAGATCAGGGGGGAAAAACAATGCAGTCATGGCTTAAAGTGGTTGCACTCTTTAAATCGTTCCAGAAAATGATTACAACTCTACGTTTTGTTATACACGATTATTTCCTTTGTGTGTATTGGAACAACACAAATTATGTCCAACTTGCTTTTTTCCCTGTTTTTTTTAACGCGTAAATCTCAAAAATGGGACAGAGAAAATTGTTGGCACCATTCCAAAATTGTGGGTAAACAACTTTGTTTTAAGCATCTGATGCTCATTCAAACTCACCAGTGGCAAGTAACAGGTGTGGGCAATATGAAAATCACACCTGAAACCAGAGAAAAAGGGGAGAAATTGACTCAATCATTGCATTGTATGTGTGTTTGTGTCACAATAAACATGGAGAACAGAAAAAGGAGCAGAGAATTTTCTGAGGACTTGAGAACCTAAAATTGTTGAAAAATATTATTAATCTCAAGGTTACAAGTCCATCTCCAGAGATCTTGATGTTCCTTTGTCCACGGTGCGCAACAACAGACGTAGACGGCAGAGAAAAAAATTGAAGATAGGTTGCAACACAGGATAGTCCGGATGGTGGTAAGCAGTCCCAATCAAGTTGCAAAGAGTGTCAGCATGAACTATCTGTCAACATTACGTTTGCATGAAATGAAACGCTCCAATGCTGACACAGACATTAAAAAGCTGGACTGCAGTTTGCCAAAATGTATGCCAGTAAGCCAAAATCGTTCTGGGAAAGTGTCTTGTGGACAGCTGTTACCAAGATAAAGCGTTTTGTTAAAGGACATCATTTTACTGTTTACTGAAAAAGGATTGAGGCTTACAAAGAAAAGAATACAGTACCTACAGCCAAATATGGTGGAGGTTGAAAGATCTTTTGGGGTTGTTTTCCTGCCTCTGGCACTGGGTGCCATGACTGTGTGTGCAAGGCATCATGAAATCTGAAGATTACCAAAAGATTTTGCGTCACAATGTAGAGTCAAGTGTTATGAAGCTGGGTTTGCGTCCTAGGTCATGGGTCTTCTAGCAGGACAATGACCCACAACATGCTTGAAGAAGCACCCAGAAATGGATGGAAGCAAAGCTCTGGAATGTTCTGAAGTGTCCAACATTGAGTCCGGATCTAAACCCAGTGAACTCCTGTGGAGAGATCTTACAATTGCAGTTGAGAGAAGATGCCTTCACATATGAGAGACTTGGGGGCAGTTTGCAAAACAAGAGTGGTCCAAAACTCCAGGTGAGAGATGTTAGAGGCTTACTGAGGATTATAGGAAGCGATTGATTGCAGTTATTTATTCCAAAGGGCGTGCAACTGAATATTAAGTTGAGGGTGCCAACAATTTTGCCCGGCCCATTTTTGGTGTTTGGTGTGAAATTATGTCCAATTTGTCTTTTTCTCTCATTTTTTTGTGATGTTCCAATACACACAAATGAAATAAAGATGTGTATAACAAAACGTATAATTGCAATAATTTTCTGGGAAAAAATACTTCATTTTCCGCAATAATTTCAAGGGTGCCAACACTATCGAGCATAACTGTATAATAAATAAAGGCAAATATCTTTGTAAATGAATGGCGTATTAGTAAAAAAAAAATTTTGGGAAATCTCAGGAGAGGAGAGAAAATAAAATAAGAGCACAAACTGAACTTTATGGCTATGTGCACACGTAGAATGGTCCTCTGCGGATTTTTCCGCAGTGGATTTGATAAATCCGCAGGGCAGAAACGCTGCATTTTTCCTGCGAATTTACGGCGGTTTTTGTGCGGTTTCCACTGCGGTTTTACACCTGCGGTTTTCTATTATGGAGCAGGTGTAAAACCGCTGCGTATTCCGCACAGAGAATTGACATGCTGCGGAATGTAAACCGCTGTGTTTCCGCGTGTTTTTTTCTGCAGCATGTGCACTGTGGATTGCATTTCCCATAGGTTTACATTGTACTGTAAACTCATGGGAAACTGCTGGGGACCTGCAGCTGCGGAAACGCTGCGGATCCGCAGCAAAATCCGCAGCGTGTGCACATACCCTATAAGGCTTTAATCTATATTCCCTTCCATAACATTATAATTGCATATTATGCTATATATCCTTTATCTGCACGTCACTGTCAGTGATATGTCATCAGTGAAATAGTATATAATTCTATACACACACCACCCTGGTAAAGTATACCGCCTTGCAGAACACCTTATATACAATCTGCAATACAGCATGTGTCAGTGTGCCTTGTCCTGACATGACGCCACCATAGAAAGGTTCATATTGGGACCTCGGCAGAGAGCAAAAATAAATGTATAGACAAAGCATGGGAAAAAAACGACATGGCACCTACTGGTCCATAATATGGAGAAATTTATAGAGACTGTCATATGGCGGGTTTACACGGTGCATGTGCTGCAAAACAGAACTCATACAAAAACCATTTCCCACTACTGTCTGCCAGGAACTCTTTTTGGTAAGAAATATAGGGATGGAGCACAGGGCAAAAGAATGATCCCTAATTGTAAGAGAAGCAGGACTTTTTAACCCCATCAATGCTGCAAGGCAGGACTTTACATAATGGGACATAATCCTTCACAGAGCAAACTCATCTAGGAAAGTCACACTTATTTCCAGCCAAGATTAGCTAATAAGCTCTAAAGCCGTCAGCAAGGAGACTGCTCCGTGGGTATCACAATCTATTCAGCCATGGACTGACATGTACATGGAAGCAAAGATGAGAATACTCCACAGACGGCAGCAGGAAAGACAACCAGCCGTCACTGTTCCAGGAAGGATTTCTGTATGTGCAATGTGGATCCTGAGCGCACAGAGCGATGTACAGGGGGGCGATAAAAAGACAATATGCAAAAAGTAACACAATGACCAACGTCACGCACCTTTTTCAAATGTCCAAGTCGAAGCTTAAAAATCTCTTCCTGCTCATGGTATTCAGCAGGGGTTAACCTGAATAAAAAGAAAAGAATGGAGACATAGGCATTAATATTCAGCAAATCTAAGATTTCCAGACGTAGTCACAGAATGTGTACAGCAGCTAAAGCCCAGGAGATCCTCGCATTCCCGGCATAGTTTATGGATGACATTTCACCATTTTTAAGTACATCCTTCCTACAAAGGAATAAAATGACCTCAATTCAGCTCGCCCTTCTGCCAGACTCAAGGAAAATTGGAAGTGGCTATTGTCAATGCAGAACAAATAAATTAAAAACAAGAAAGAACAAAATGTATTTACGCCAGCACTCAACTATAGAAACCAAGTGCAAAAAGAGAGTAAGCCGAGAATGGTCAGCAAATATCTTACCTGCCATATTGTAAGCCTGATCGTCGGCGATCACATACATAATAGATTAACGCACACTCTGAAAATGCATCACTCAATTAAGTTTGTCGGGCTGAACTGCAATACCAGACACAGTCTTTAGGGACAGGAGGGGCGCTGTTTCGTTATACAGCCATGGTTTCTAAACTCAGGCAAGCTCATGTTGCAAGAATACACCTTTAATGTCGCAAGGATGCACCTTTACCTGCGGCTCTAGTAGTCACACATTGATGACGTTTTTATTATGGGGCACAATTAATAAAAGTTATTGGTGCAAGAAGTCTTTTTTTTTACCCCCGATATCTCATTAATGTACTATTGCTTAGCGAAGTCTTAAAGGAGTTGTCCAGTCTCAAGCGCTATGTGACTGCAGACTTGTGAGTCTTCACATCACAAACACTGAGGATTCTCCGGTGCTGGCATTGGGAGCATAACCGCAAGTATATGGTTTGCATACATGTGGTCACGTACTGACTAGACGTAAGCAGTTTCAGTAAATGCAACCATATAGAGAAAGGCCACAAACAGTCTAGTCGGAATGTGGCCGGATGTCTGCAAATAGCTCCCGGCACCGCAGAATCCTCACAGTGTGCAAAGTGACTCCAGACTTGTAGCCTAAGGCCAGACAACCCTTTTAACAAAATACACCTGACCACAAAAACAGGAAGCACAGAATCAGCACAAACTTACAATTGGGGTAAACTAGGTTTCAAAAAGGGGTCATTTTCTGCCCCATTGACAGCTTTGTTTTTCCTCTGCTTTGGTTCAGAATTGGAGGACAGGGTCTGGGCACTGTTTGCAGATGGCGGTTTTCTCTTGGCCAACTGCTTTCGCTGTCGTTCAATATCTTCCCTCTGTTGATTTAGCCATTCCTGTTGCCTACAAAACAAACACAGAAAAGGAGATATAAACACATACATACATATAAAAATATACATACATAATCTACAAAGACATTTGTAAAAAAAAAAAAAAAAAGAATCGGTGTTCTGGTGATACAAGCATGTATTGCAACCATGAGAAAAAAAATGTGAAAAATCTACTGACCACCAAATAACAAAAGAGAACACTACAAGCAAATTCATGGGTTCTTATACAGAGTTCACAAAGTCTCAGTTTCAGATTAGTGTAATTTGTATGGTTGCCTTCGGGCTTTCAGAAAACCTAAAAGTAATCATACAAACTGCACCAAAGATCACTACCGGTAGACCATCGGATATGTATGGGAGGGTTCCCACTAACAACTGGCACATATTATGGGGAATGCTGGATTTTAATATGCTAGATCCTTTGTTTTCATAGGAGATATCCCTCTCCCCATTGAAACTACTTGTTTGATTGAGGAGGAGTAGCTGACATCTAAAGGCTGCCACTCACAACACAGCCAAGCCTGACGATTGTGGTGTATATGGTGGGCCTGTAGGATCTCCCCTGAAAGGAGGATAGGACACCATCCTTTTGTATTAAGGCAAGATAAGGTGCTGGCAGAGGTCACAGGTTGTGACCTACTGTTCTCTTAAATGGGTGGTCCGAAAGGCAGAAGTAAACTTTATCTAAATCTCTATCCATGTGATGCCATAATCGAAGATCTTTTCTAATATACCGTATATACTCGAGTATAAGCCGACCCGAGTATAAGCCGTCCCCCCTAATTTTGCCACAAAAAACTGGGAAAACTTATTGACTCGAGTATAAGCCTAGGGTGGAAAATGCAGCAGCTACCGGTGAATTTGAAAAATAAAAATAGATGCTCCATACCGTTCATTATGGCCCCATAGCTGTGCCATATAGTGCTCTGCACCGTTCATTATTGCCCCATAGCTGTACCATAGAAAGCTGTGCCATATAGTGCTCTGCACCGTTCATTATTGCCCCATAGCTGTACCAGAGAAAGCTGTGCCATATAGTGCTCTGCACCGTTCATTATTGCCCCATAGCTGTACCATAGAAAGCTGTGCCATATAGTGCTCTGCACCGTTCATTATTGCCCCATAGCTGTGCCATATAGTGCTCTGCACCGTTCATTATTGCCCCATAGCTGTGCCATATAGTGCTCTGCACCGTTCATTATTGCCCCATAGCTGTGCCATATAGTGCTCTGCACCGTTCATTATTGCCCCATAGCTGTGCCATATAGTGCTCTGCACCGTTCATTATTGCCCCATAGCTGTGCCATATAGTGCTCTGCACCGTTCATTATTGCCCCATAGCTGTGCCATATAGTGCTCTGCACCGTTCATTATTGCCCCATAGATGTACCATAGAAAGCTGTGCCATTGCTGCTGCAATAAAAAAAAAATGACATACTCACCTCTCTTGCTTGCAGCTCCTCAGCGTCCCGTCCCGGCGTCTCTCTGCACTGACTGATCAGGCAGAGGGCGGCGCGCACACTAGTACGTCATCGCGCCCTCTGACCTGCACAGTCAGTGCGGAGAGATGCCGGGAAGACGGAGCGGCGCCCGGCGTGTGGAACGCGGACAGGTGAATATGTAATACTTACCTGCTCCCGGCGTCCCGCTCCTTCCCCCGGACAGCTGGTCTTCGGTGCCGCAGCCTCTTCCTCTATCAGCGGTCACCGTTACCGTCATTAGAGGAATGAATATGCGGCTCCACCCATATGGGAGTGGAGTCCATATTCATTTCTCTAATGAGCGGTCCCAAGTGACCGCTGAACAGGGGAAGAGCTGCGGCACCCGGAGACCGTGGGACGGGCAGGGGGAGGGCCAGGAGCCCCGGAAGCAGGTAAGTATGCCTCAGCGCCCTCTCCCCCTCACCCGCCAACCCTGCCGCCGACTGTGACTCGAGTATAAGCCGAGAGGGGCACTTTCAGCCCAAACATTTGGGCTGAAAATCTCGGCTTATACTCGAGTATATACGGTACTTCATTTAAATATTCCCTACCATTCCCTAATGAAACTGTCCATTAGGTCTATTTTTTTTTTTTTACTTCCTGTCTGATGACGATTCGTTTGAGAGCCCCCAGTGCATTCCGGGATACTCAAACGAAGAGTCATCAGAGCAGGGGGCAGAAGATGCTGTCCCAGCCTATGCCCCCTTTCTGTAGCGTAGCATCATCCGTGACCCTAGTTTCAGGGGCAGGTCCTTGCATTGTGCACAGTGACAGCACCCGCTCTCGAAGGCTCAAACCTGTAGTAACAAGCCGGCAAGACAGCGGTGCTACAATACCCGGCGTACAGGAGATCAGTGCCGCCCTCACAGGTGATGTCATTGGTCTCTGCCAGGTATTGTAACACCGCTGTGTTGCCGGCTTGTTGCTGCAGATCCAAGCCGACAAGGCAGTGGGCGCTGTCACTGTGCACATCGCTGAGTGCTGGAGACAGAGCAGAGACCAGCTTCTGAAACAAGTGCCACTGATGACCCTATATTTCAGGGAGGGGGCAGAGGCTGTGACTAAACATACAGAACACATGTACGCTTGGCCAATAATGATGGGGGAACGCACTTGGAAAATGTCTTATCTAAGCATGCTCGGATGTTATCTGAGGATCTGGCATTGCTCGTATATTATGTTCGAGTCCCTGCCGGCTTCATGATTTGCTGCTGTTAGACAGCCTGAACACATGTGGGGATTGCCTGTTTGTTCAGGCTGTCTAACAGCCGCAAATCATGAAGCCGACATGGAATCGAACATAATATGCGTGCACCTCCAAGCGTTCGGATAACACTTGAGCATGGTCAGACAACACGTTATCCGAGCAAGTTCGCTCATCAATATCGGCCAAGCAGAGCGTGATTATATGAGGGCCAGGGTTAGGACAGATAGGCTTCTCTTTGAATAATTGTTTGTCAACAGCTATCTAAGGTGTATGGACATCTTTACATTTTCGCACTTGGGTTGAAAAGAAATTTTCTAAATGTAGTCGCCTTTAAAAATCAAGAATTGATACAATAAAAATCATAAGATTTCCCTATTAACTTCAGTTTTGTCCTTTGTGAAAAAAGGTAGCGTGAGAAGTCTATTCTTACAAGACACATAGGTTTCGTATTATCGTGGGCTAATAGAATCAGTGACCGAGTGCATGTAGACATGTATGATCTTATTGGGACCAGTTCTACAATGTACTGTGCTGGTGAACTATAATGACTTTTCCATGAATACATAGTTTCCTAGAGTTCACAGAAAGTAATTTAATATGCCACGTTGAGTATTACTTTGTATCACCCTCAGATAGAATGTTCCTCGGCTGATCTTTTCCTGCCAGTAAAACACAATGACATCATTTGGCTCGTGATGAGTGATAATTCTAGAAATTCAACAACAATACACTAACTTGATAAGGTTTTGAAAAGCAAATCCATCTGTCCATTGTTCAGTAAAGGAGGCCCCGTGCCGGACGGTGGTGAAGTGTCCCAGCCGCAATCTGTCCTGCATGCTCTTCTCTCTGCTGGCGAGCTTCTCCTGAGTGCTCTGTAGGATACAAGCAGAATTGCCGTGAGCCCTTACACAATGCTTAGCAGCTATAATGTAACTCTATGCACAGATTAAAGGGATCGATCAACAAAACGAGGGACAAAATTTCTAATATTCTAAAATATCTAATATTGGGTGCTTTATGATGCAAGATCCACGTCCAATGTCTTCAGATGTTGCTACTAAGCAGATGGGATGGAATTGACCAATTGTGCTTCTCATATGTGAATAGTGGACAGCAAGGACCCCGGAGCCGCCATTAGGGCAGTTCTTGTGAGGGGCAGAGTTATAAATCTAATAAAAAAGGACCCCTTGTCTACCACTACCCAAACAATAGTAATAGTATACCTACCACCATCTGTTCTCCTCTCCCTCGAAAAAAAAACCCTACTGTCACAAAACTCATGCTACATTGTATTATACAGTTAAGTCCATATATACCGAATATACTCGAGTATAAGTCGAGATTTTCAGCCCAAATTTTTGGGCTGAAAGTGCCCCTCTCGGCTTATACTCGCGTCATGTTCAGCGGCGGGGTCGGCGGGTGAGGGGGAGAGAGGACTGTCGCATACTCACCTGGTCCCGGCGCTCCTAACGCTGTCCCTGCATGTCCCATGGTCTCCCTCGCTGCAGCTCTTCCTCTATTCAGCTGTCACGTGGTACCGCTCATTAAAGTAATGAATATGGACTCCACTCCCATAGGGGCGGAGCCGCATATTCATATTCATATTCAGCGGTACCATGTGACCGCTCACTACAGGAAGATCTGCCGCTCCTGGAGACCATGGGACAAGCAGGGACAGCGTCAGGAGCGCCGGGACCAGGTGAGTATTTCATATTCACCTGTCCGCGTTCCATTCGCCGCCCCGTCTTCCCGTCCTCTTGCAGTGACTGTGCAGGTAAGAGGGCGCGATGACGTATTAGTGTGCGCGCCGCCCTCTGCCTGAACAGTCAGTGCGGAGAGACGGGACGCTGAGGAGCAGCGGGCAGCGGCGACAGGTGAGTATGTAATTTTTTTTTTTATTGCAGCAGCATTACATGTGGCACAATGCTGTATGGAGCATATATGGGGCCATAACTGCATGGAGCATTATATGGGGCATCTATGGAGCCATAACTGTATGGAGCATTATATGGGGCATCTATGGGGCCATAACTGTATGGAGCATTATATGGGGCATCTATGGGGCCATAACTGTATGGAGCATTATATGGGACATTATATGGGGCATCTATGGGGTCATAACTGCATGGAGCATTATATGGGGCATCTATGTGGCCATAACTGTATGGAGCATTATATGGGGCATCTATGGGGCCATAACTGTATGGAGCATTATATGGGGCATCTATGGGGCCATAACTGTATGGAGCATTATATGGGGCATCTATGGGGCCATAACTGTATGGAGCATTATATGGGGCATCTATGGGGCCATAACTGTATGGAGCATTATATGGGGCATCTATGGGGCCATAACTGTATGGAGCATTATATGGGGCATTATATGGGGCATCTATGGGGTCATAACTGCATGGAGCATTATATGGGGCATCTATGGGGCCATAACTGTATGGAGCATTATATGGGGCATCTATGGGGCCATAACTGTATGGAGCATTATATAGGGCATTATATGGAGCATCTATGGGGCCATAACTGTATGGAGCATTATATGGGGCATCTATGGGGCCATAACTGTATGGAGCATTATATAGGGCATTATATGGAGCATCTATGGGGCCATAACTGTATGGAGCATTATATGGGGCCATAACTGCATGGAGCATTATATGGGGCATCTATGGGGCCATAACTGCATGGAGCATTATATGGGGCATCTATGGGGCCATAACTGCATGGAGCATTATATGGGGCATCTATGGGGCCATAAAGAACTGCATGGAGTATTATATGGGGCCATAACTGCATTGAGCATTATATGGGGCATCTATGGGGCCATAACTGCATGGAGCATTATATGGGGCATCTATGGGGCCATAAAAAACTTCATGGAGCATTATATGGGGCCATAACTGCACTGAGCATTATATGGGGCATCTATGGGGCCATAAAGAACTGCATGGAGCATTATATGGGGCTCCTGATTCAATATGGATATTCAAAAACACTTAACCTACTGATGTCTCAATTAATTTTACTTTTATTGGTATCTATTTTTATTTTTGACATTTACCTGTAGCTGCTGCATTTTCCACCCTAGGCTTATACTCGAGTCAATAAGTTTTCACAGTTTTTTGTTGCAAAATTAGGGGGGTCGGCTTATACTCGAGTATATACGGTATTTGGACAGAGACAACATTTTTCTAATTTTGGTTATAGACATTACCACAATGAATTTCAAAACAATTCAGATGCAGATGAAGTTCAGACTTTCAGCTTTCATTTGAGGGTATCCACATTAAAATTGGATGAAGGGTTTAGGAGTTTCAGCTCCTTAACATGCGCCACCCTGTTTTTAAAGGGACCAAAAGTAATTGGACATTGTAACTGTATTATATAACTTTGAGTAAAGATTTTTAAGCTTCTTGCAGACTGGTATTAAAGTTATAGGATAGGGGTGAACTTCCTGACCCCTGGGACCCCCAGAGATCTGGAATTCTGCAGAGCCCAGAGGTGCACAGCAAGCAATCTCCTATCCAGGGATACGTGATGACTTCAATACTTTGCACAATATCTTTAAGCCACAATCTCTCATTCTTCAGGGGAGGTTTAGCGTCTCTGTTGAACATATCAGCCCATGGCCATAACTGGACAGCTGTAATACGGGCACAATTTAGCATCCATATTATGGTCCGTATTTTCAGGTGGTTAAAGTAAACCATAATCAGATTATCATAGGTTTTCATGCACTTGGAGAGTCCAAGTCATGAGGCCAAAATAAGGAGACTGAAAAGCAGCCTCATCGCAAAGCTCTGAATGTGGCCTAACCTTTTTCACCTTAACCAGAACTCACCTTTTCAATAAGAAGTTTTTTACTCATCGAAATACATTTATTTAACCTTTCTTTGTATTTTTCCAGAATTTTTTGCTGTTCATCTATTTGTCGTCGAAGATCACAGTTTGTCTAGAAGTGGAAAAGAAAAAAAAAGAAAATTATTTTTAAAAATGCTATTAAATGACAGACTAATTTTTCCCCATGACATCATCCTGTTACTCAGAGTGTTTTATTCCCGTCACCAGATATGTGTAGGTCCGGAGCTGAAGTCATTGCATTCTAGACCTTATCTTCCTGCCCCTGTATTCTGCACACAGGGCTTTCCTACGCGGCTTCTCTATCGATCACTGTCAGACATTTTGGTAGAAGCATCGCTTTCTGATGCTCCTTACATTCTGACCCTTACACCCTGGATAACGGCATCTCCCTGCATTTTTATAGGAGATTTTTCTTATCACAATTTCTTGCTGCTTTGTTAATTTCAACAAAAATCAACACAAAAACAATTACGAACTCAAGGGTTTACCCCAACATTTCACCATTTAAGGGAAGGCTACAAGCGTAAAACCCATCCAAAGCGGATAAGCTGGTTAGGTCTTAATAAATAAAGGTCAAAGGTAAAACAAATGCTTAAAATTATACTACTCCATGCCTTAAAGGACACCATTGACATGAAAAAAAAGATTGTTACATATGTTAGTGGTCACATTCAGAAAAAAAAAATTGAAAATGAATGAAGGTTGCAGATTGAAACTTGCAGACACCCTGATATGCAGGTAATAGCTAATCCATTAAGCCAGTAATATAGCCTGGACGTGAGGTCTGTGTGTCCTCCCAGTAATATAGTCCGGATGAGGTCTGTGTGCCCTCCCAGTAATATAGCCTGGATGTGAGGTCTGTGTGTCCTCCCAATAATATAGTCCAGATATGAGGTCTGTGTGTCCTCCCACTAATATAGCCTGGACGTGAGGTCTGTGTGTCCTCCCTGTAATATAGCCTGGATGTGAGGTCTGTGTGCCCTCCCAGTAATATAGTCTGGATGTGAGGTCTGTGTGTCCTCCCAATAATATAGCCCGGATATGAGGTCTGTGTGTCCTCCCAGCAATACAGGCTGGATGTGAGGTCTGTGTGCCCTCCCAGTAATATAGTCTGGATGTGAGGTCTGTGTGTCCTCCCAATAATATAGCCCAGATATGAGGTCTGTGTGTCCTCCCAGCAACACAGGCTGGATGTGAGGTCTGTGTGTCCTCCCAGTAATATAGTCTGGATGTGAGGTCTGTGTGTCCTCCCAGTAATATAGTCTGGATGTGAGGTCTGTGTGTCCTCACAGTAATATAGCCTGGATGTGAGATCTGTGTGCCCTCCCAGTAATATAGTCTGGATGTGAGATCTGTGTGTCCTCCCAATAATATAGCCCGGATATGAGGTCTGTGTGTCCTCCCAGCAACACAGGCTGGATGTGAGGTCTGTGTGTCCTCCCAGTAATATAGTCTGGATGTGAGGTCTGTGTGTCCTCCCAATAATATAGTCCAGATATGAGGTCTGTGTGTCCTCCCACTAATATAGCCTGGACGTGAGGTCTGTGTGTCCTCCCAGTAATATAGCCTGGATGTGAGGTCTGTGTGCCCTCCCAGTAATATAGTCTGGATGTGAGGTCTGTGTGTCCTCCCAATAATATAGCCCGGATATGAGGTCTGTGTGTCCTCCCAGCAATACAGGCTGGATGTGAGGTCTGTGTGTCCTCCCAGTAATATAGTCTGGATGTGAGGTCTGTGTGCCCTCCCAGTAATATAGTCTGGATGTGAGGTCTGTGTGTCCTCCCAATAATATAGCCCGGATATGAGGTCTGTGTGTCCTCCCAGCAATACAGGCTGGATGTGAGGTCTGTGTGTCCTCCCAGTAATATAGTCTGGATGTGAGGTCTGTGTGTCCTCCCAGTAATATAGTCTGGATGTGAGGTCTGTGTGTCCTCACAGTAATATAGCCTGGATGTGAGGTCTGTGTGCCCTCCCAGTAATATAGTCTGGATGTGAGGTCTGTGTGTCCTCCCAATAATATAGCCCGGATATGAGGTCTGTGTGTCCTCCCAGCAATACAGGCTGGATGTGAGGTCTGTGTGTCCTCCCAGTAATATAGTCTGGATGTGAGGTCTGTGTGTCCTCCCAGTAATATAGTCTGGATGTGAGGTCTGTGTGTCCTCACAGTAATATAGGATGGATGTGAGGTCTGTGTGCCCTCCCAATAATATAGTCCAGATATGAGGTCTGTGTGTCCTCCCACTAATATAGTCTGGATGTGAGGTCTGTGTGTCCTCCCAATAATATAGTCCAGATATGAGGTCTGTGTGTCCTCCCACTAATATAGCCTGGACGTGAGGTCTGTGTGCCCTCCCAGTAATATAGTCCGGATGTGAGGTCTGTGTGTCCTCCCAATAATATAGGATGGATGTGAGGTCTGTGTGCCCTCCCAGTAATATAGTCTGGATGTGAGGTCTGTGTGTCCTCCCAGTAATACAGGCTGGATGTGAGGTCTGTGTGTCCTCCCAGTAATATAGTCTGGATGTGAGGTCTGTGTGTCCTCCCAGTAATATAGTCTGGATGTGAGGTCTGTGTGTCCTCCCAATAATATAGGATGGATGTGAGGTCTGTGTGCCCTCCCAGTAATATAGTCTGGATGTGAGGTCTGTGTGTCCTCCCAGTAATATAGTCTGGATGTGAGGTCTGTGTGTCCTCCCAGTAATATAGTCTGGATGTGAGGTCTGTGTGTCCTCCCAATAATATAGGATGGATGTGAGCTCTGTGTGTCCTCACAGTAATATAGCCTGGATGTGAGGTCTGTGTGCCCTCCCAGTAATATAGTCTGGATGTGAGGTCTGTGTGTCCTCCCAATAATATAGCCTGGATGTGAGGTCTGTGTGTCCTCCCAGTAATATAGTCTGGATGTGAGGTCTGTGTGTCCTCCCAGTAATATAGTCTGGATGTGAGGTCTGTGTGTCCTCCCAATAATATAGGATGGATGTGAGCTCTGTGTGTCCTCACAGTAATATAGCCTGGATGTGAGGTCTGTGTGCCCTCCCAGTAATATAGTCTGGATGTGAGGTCTGTGTGCCCTCCCAAGTAATATAGTCTGGATGTGAGGTCTGTGTGTCCTCACAGTAATATAGTCTGGATGTGAGGTCTGTGTGCCCTCCCAAGTAATATAGTCTGGATGTGAGGTCTGTGTGCCCTCCCAAGTAATAAAGGCTAGATGTGAGGTCTGTGTGTCTTCCTAGTAATATAAGCAGGATGTCATGTATGTGTGTATGTAGGAAACTGCAGTATTAATTTGACTAGAATAGTTCAATAGTTCATCAATATTTTTTTTCTAAAATATGCAGCGTAAAAAACTGACCAAAACTGACCAAAAATGCATCGTGGGAACTTGACCTTACTGGACTGCTTGGTGCAATTTTAGTTCAAGCAAACGTCCAATCAGTGGTGGGGGCGGGGTTACACATATTAGCCTGTATTGTATGTGACAACTAGTTCTGCTGTGATAATCTCCTTCTGATAAAACACTGATTGTATTGAACCTACAGCAAGTAACACCTCCCTGGAAACAGCCTCTCTCCCTTAGATTATGTTGCTCTTAGATTAAATAGCAAATAACCTGCTGACAAATTCCTTTAAAAAAAAACAATATTTATCTAGGAAAACACATTTTCATTGCTATACTTCTATCCTGCACTTATTTCCAGCCTGTGTTCTTTGCCCTCCTTGAGGTTGCAAATGCTTTTTTCCCTCTCCACATCTGTGAAATCTATGTACAACCTCCTTCTATCTCCCTGCATCTAACAACGAGAAGAGGGTAACTAAAGTGAGATCACTTTATTTTTTGTACTTTCTCCAGTCCCATCAATCACAATCACATCGTGGTGCAGCGAGCTACGGTGCGCTGACATTTGCTTCTGCGACAGAACAGTTTCCTTTTCATATAAAGTGGACAGAAAAGCGACAAAAGACAGAAATTATTGAAAAAAAAAGGACTTAGGAATTTTCAAGTTTATTCTGATGAAACCTCTGGATGGCCAGGCTGCTCTATACAAGGGATGCCGAATTATGGATAACAGCAATACGATCTATCGATATATCTATGAGTTTTATGTTTTCTTTTATTCTGCTTCTTTTTTTTTTTTTTTTTTTTATATTGAACATTAATTAAGATAAAGGAAAGCTGGAAGTAAAGGCGGAATCCATTGAGTAGGAGGAATTTTGCTTGTATGCGAGCGTCTTTTGTACCTGGCAGAGCACATTACAATTCATCTGTGCTCGCTCATTGTGCTACAGCGGCACCAGATAAAATAACCCAGTCTGCTCCCAGACACATTCCCCGGACCTAAACTGTTAACGTTTACCGTCAATTCCTTGCCGATTTATCTTTGCAATAGTTATTTAGAGAAGACGTTCTGCCGGCTTATTTATAGGGTGACTATTCTATGAGATGTATAGCGGCCCCCGGATTAGCTGCACAGACTGCTACAAAAAGCAATATTCGCTCCAGCCCTCCAAGAAGGGAAATAATTAGAACATGGCTGAAAGAGTCAAGGACATGACAAGGTCTCTGCTCTGCACCAATATAAACCGGTGCACAGATCATGTGGACGGCTAAACCCAGTAATGACAAGACACTGGGAGAAAACGCTCCCGAGAAGATGAGGAGTATAATGGACGCAAGGGCCACGTAAGGTGAATCAAGACAGGAGAAAAAGCAAAAATACATCACCCTACTATATGTATGTGAAATGTCAGAGTTTTCTGTGCAGAAATCACTGCTGATATTTATTCAGCTTCGTCGCTCAGCAGATGGATATGTATGACGATTGCATCCAGCTATTGGTATATGCTATGTAATGTTATGCATATATTCTCGCTGAATATTTCACTCCATAACCATAATAAAAGCATTTTCAGGCATTTATTTGAAAAGCGTTCTTCCTTCTGCCCCTCTGTGCCATCTACAAGATTTGGCAACGTGGCCGATTCCAGTCCTTTCACCCATTAGCGAGGCAGACACTGATTTTGGGGGACCCATTTGGGCTCCAGATCATCTAAAGTTTGGAAGCCGGTGTTAAAGAGTAAAAAATGGGTTAAAATTTTAAGGCCTGCCAAGTATTGTTCGAGAAAATCAGCCCAATTTTCATCAGTAATTTGTTTCGGCGTTTCATAAGATTTTCTACAAAGTATCACTGAGTTTTTGTCAGATGAGAAACAAAAAAAAAAAAGTTCAGGACTCAGATATTATCCGATTTTGTCACGGACCTATAAACTTGCATTGACGATTTGATCTGATGCTCGGATCAATACCAGACGTGTGTGCGATTTTTAACAGACCACTCGGTCTGCAAGTAAAAAAAAAAAAAAGACACGTGAATGGCCCCAAAGGCTATCCTATGTACGAGTTCTGTCCGTAAAAAAAACTCACATAGAACTTGTATGTGAAAAGACAGAGATCTGAATGAGGCCTTCAGACGTGGCAGCCTATAAATATATGAACACTCCTGGAAAGCCCTGGAGATTGTTGGAAATCACACGACTTTGTATTTCTTCTGTTCTCACTGGATGTAAACAGAATCTAAGAAACTTCTATGTTAAATACAAAGGTGGTCCTCACTCCATCACAGGATTATACAAGCTTCCAGTAAAAGCGCCCAGCCGTGTGCATTCAGACATCCACATGAAGAAAGCTATCCAACACTCCAGAAAGCCTTGTTATTCAGTCATCAATTAGCCACAAAATCCATCTAATCGTGGGGTGCAGACAAAATGTAATTGTGCTTCCAAAACACAATCCTTAGTCCTGGCATGTGCGATTCAGGCAGGAACAAACTATGTATAATTATATTATAACACTGGGTAGCAAGGTGGCTCAGTGGGTAGCACTGTTACTGGGGTCAAATCCCACCAAGGATATCATCTGCAAGGGGTCTGTATGTTCTCCCCATGTTTGTGTGGGTTTCCTCCGGGTTCTCCGGTTTCCTCCCACATTCCAAAGACTGATAGGGAATCTAGATTGTGAGCCCCAAATTGGACAGTGATGATTTAATGGAATTAATGGAGCTATGTAAGGGATTGAGTTAAATAAATTGACAATCAATGAGACTTTTCTTTTTTTGTGGGTGTGCACAGTAGCACAATGGTCAAACTAATGGCAGACACGTGTGACACAGGCTCATATGCAGGTAGTGAGGATTGATTGCAGGGAACCTGCCACGTTATACATGCAGTCCGATATATGGATATAGAGGAGGAGAAGCTGAATAGAATGATATATCAGTTTGTTGTAAAAGATTCAGGATAACATAGATTTTAGTCATTGAATTACCTGGTGTTTGTATGTATGAGTCCAGTGGGCGGACCTATGAGTGATTGACAGCTATCTCAGCATGCACAGTCATACAGGGAGCCTGTCAATCGCTGTAGAGTCCCGCCCTCTGGACTAATATGCATACCGATCACCGTGGATTTCAAGGAATAAAATTCGTATTTTACTGAGATTTTTTTTTTTTTAATGTATATCTATCTGATCAGCTCCTCCTGATCTATGACCTCCTGCTTACAGATCAGAGTCATATCAATATGACAGGTTCCCTCCAACTCCTCCAAAGGCCAAAGAAATACAATGCTGAAACTATTGTATCAGACCCACAATAAATTGTAAACATTACAGAGTGTAAAATGAATTAAAAATCTAACCAATCTGTAATAATAACCGTCATATAGGTTACCGAGAGAGAAAACACTGATTGTACAAAAACACCTGATGATACCGAGATATGTAATATACAATATCAGAACTAAAGGCAACGATGAGATGATAAACACTTGATATTAGTGTGTCAGCCATTAGAAACAATAATTAACTAATTGATTTTTCAGAATATGACAGCGCTCCGGCGTTGGCTGTCTGACACTATGGGTAGATCGCTCATTGGGACTCTTCATGGGAGTCACTGCCGTCCAAACGAGTGTTCATAACATCGCTCATTCCCAATCATTGGCCGCTTGGCAAAAGGCTGGCTTGTCAGCCGACGGAATCGTTTATGTGAGCCGCAAAATCACCATTGTCGGCAGTAAGCGGGATATGGTGCAGACAGCGTGGGGACTCGTACTAACACTCATTCGTCCCCAGTTTGCATTGGCCTGGGTAAGGGAAAGGCCACGTAGTGCAGTTCTCACGAGTAAAGAAAAGTGTATAAAAAGCATAGATTTTACAGAGCATTTCTTGATATGGCGCTGCGCTGAATAACATTTTTTACTGTGCAAGTTAACACGACACAACTGTCGCCAAAAATCCGAACCTTCTAAGTTTCCACAACACCACATTCACCATCATTAGTTATGATTTCGTACATTGCCAACAACTAATGGTCAAATCACCGTGTAGCCAGTGAGCCCCCCATAATCAGTGTATTGTGTATGGGGTCCTCCTGACCCTTCACTGACAGAGGAGGTTGGGGAGACTAGGGGTCAGGCAGCTTCCATTTTGCTATACAAGATACAAGCCTCAGCTCTCCCCTTTGAAGACACATAAAAGTTCGGCCAAGTAGTTCGGCACAAGAGAGTTTGCTTTGAACCAAACAATTGTTTCGCGGACAGCTATTCTATGTAATCGGGGTCTTTAACGTGTTGTTTTACAGAGATAAGACGTGAATGAGATAAGAGGATTGCATACCATCCATTCTACTGTCATCCCATGTGTGCGCACACACACACACACACGTACATTAGTAGCAGGTAACGCTTTCGGGACATTTGTTACTCACCCTGAGCAAATCATCTATTCTGCCTTCTTTTTTTTCCAAATCCTGGTTTTTATTACTTTCTAGGGCGGCAAGCTTCAGCATGGTGAGATCAGTCTGTACGGCACACAAAGAGCGTTATAAAACATAACTTAGGAGGAAAGTAATAGAAAGTAATATATGACTAGTTTATGTATCCTGAAGTACATACACATAATAAATAAAGTTTTGTGACTAAGCAGACTTACAATTAAAAGGGTTGTCTGGTCTTCTGATAAGTCTGTGACTACAAACGTCTGAACCCTAGCAGCATGCAGTGCACACACTGTCAGGAGTCACTGGTGTTACAAGTGAGAGTGGGCGGTCATGTGCAGACTAGACGTGCTCAGCTTCTATCAATTCACTCTAGGCACGTCTAGTCGGAATGTGGCCGGAAAAATGCAAGATGCATTTGCGGTCACTTGGTGCGTACACCACACACTGTTATTATCACCTGATGAACAAGCACAAAACACTTGTTCATTGGGTGAAATGATCTTTTAGGTGGCATAACAGCACATCGTTCTTTGTGGTGCATCGTCCTGTGCCTAGGTGTTCTGTTTGAGAATCAGTGAACATTCTCCAAATGCATTTTTTGAAAAGCTCTGCTCATAAAAATCTTAGAAAAATTGCTAAAAAAAAAATCATCCTCTATTTCACTGGAAAAATAACTTGCTATTCAGGCTACGTTCACACGATCCGGATTTTGATCCGGATCCGTAGCGGATTTTCAGCTGCGGATCCGGATCAGTTTTCCATGTTGGTTACAGTACAATGTAACCCAATGGAAAACCAAAACCGCTGTGCTAACGATCCGTTTTTCCGCTGGAAAATCCGCGCGGATTTTCCAGCGGAAAAAAGAAGTAGCATGTCAATTCTTTCAGCGGATTCCGCACCGGTTTTCCAGCAGCTCCAATAGGAAACTGCTATTGGAAACCCGCAGTGGAAAACGCTGAAGAAAAAGGATCAGAAAACGCAGCTCAAATTCACTGCGGAATTTAGCTGCCGTTTTCCAAAAACGGGCAGGAAAAAAAAAGGATGTAAATCCTGATCGTGTGAACGTAGCCTCATATGTTCAGGATCTTGAGGATCTTTTCATTGCTTCAGGCTTTCAAAGACACCAAGTGTCTAAAAGAAGTGAGCCGACCCTTCTTCGGGGTTTACCACTAGGAACACAGACAATAGTTTATCATAGTAGTCAATGGAAAAGCAAAAAAGATGCACAGAAGTTGCTTGGGTGTTTTGCAAGGGTTTACACCTAAAAAAAAGTGCCAGCATTTTCTTTTTTTAAGGCTTAATGGATTTATAAAAAAAAACTTCAGAAGAAAAGATTAATGAAAAAAGGCACCCAAAAAAGCTTGAAAAATGCAGAAGGGGTTGTTCAGGCTTGGGCTTCTAGTCTACAGTCACTCTATGTGACTGCAGACTTGTGAATCCTCACAGCACGCACGGTGCACGCTGTCAGGATTCTCCTGTGAAGGCGGTCAAGTGACAGCAAGTATGCGATCTTTATACTTCCAGCCACATTTTAACTATAAGTATCTGATCTCACTCAATTCACTTGTATTGAGAGCAAGGCACAGCACGACTAGTCGGCATGTATGCAACTCGCATACTTACTGTCACGTGCCCGCCGCTCCGGGCACCAGAGAATCCCGACAGTGTCATAGAGTCACTGCAGACCTGAAGCCCGAGCCTTTACAACCCTATTATCCAAATACCCCAGTGGAAAAAAAATGTCGCCAAAGCCCATCATAAAACAACCTAATGAAACAAAAACTGCTCAGGCTAAAAACAACAAACAAGAAAAATGGAGCAATTCATGAAGTATTTTCCACTTGTAAAATGGATGTTTTTGACCTGTCTGAACTCCGTTTGACATTTTTCCAGGATTTAAAGGGGAATTCCAATCTCCAATATCCTATTTTTATATGTATAAGGTGTAATAATAATACTATCAAATACCTCCAGTTAGAAATGTAGTATAGTTCTTCTTATTTGCCATGTCACTTACCTCATGTGCAGGGCATTGCAGTAGCTTAGGTAACCATGGTTACGACTATACACATAGTGACCGTGAGTTCCTAGTGGTGGTAACCATGGATATCTCAGCTACTGAATGCTCTGTACATGGGCTAAGCAATATAGACAATCAGAAGAAATATACTACATTTCTAATTGGAGGTATTTTCTAATATTATTAGTATTACACCTACTACATATTGGGATAGGATCGTGGAAATGACAATACCTCTTTAAAGAAGGACACAATAACCAAGTCTGCTGCACGATGGTGGACAGATGTGTCTAGTGTCTGAACAAATCGTAATGGTAATCTGAAATAGACCGAAAAAACGTAAACCAAGTAATACAAAAAGGCAAAGATCGGATCTCCAATAAAAAAAAGAATACTCACTTGAATTAATTTATAAGATAACTGCTTTGTGGGTGTCATAAGATGGTCCCCAAACAATAACGCAGTAGGTGAGGGGCTGTTCTGTCGAACCTTTGACAAAATAAAACAATTTAGACATGTAGCCTGTATTTGGCAGAAGACCCCACACATCATGTACATTTCACACCACAAACTTTTAAGAAGTAAAGATCTGACACATTTTTTTAAAATATATATTTTTCCTAAAGTTTATTTGGCTGTAGATCGGTGGTCGTCTAGGTCCTGAAGCCCCCACCAATTACTCGAAAGATTGCCAACTCAGAAGACGGGCGCAGACAGAGCGCCATGTGTGCTGCTCAGGCCGGAGCTGTGTGCTGCCTCCCGAACTGAGCAGTTTTTAAGCAATCGGCGGGGGTCTCAGGTCCCGTACACCCACCACTCTACAGGAAATTAAAGTGGCTGAAAATATATATATAAATAAAAAAAGACATAAACCTTCACTTCCTGTTTTAAGCTTTAAAAATTCTAAAAATGGAAGTTATCTGACTGTAAGAAAAAGATCCCAATGTTCTCCGGACCCCAGCTCTATAAATGAATGGGAGGTCACACTGTTGATGGGATAATCCCTGATAAAATGTAGAAATTTTTTATTTTTATTGAAGTACATTAATAACAGGTATGTATTCATGTGTTGTGGCTGTCGAACAGCTGCGACACATGCAGCCGTGAGGACTCGAACATATTTTTTAAGCACACCGAAGACACTCGGTTAGCATCAGAGCATGCTCAGATAACACCTTACCCAGGTACGTTCACTCATCAATAGTATGTGTATTACTGGGGTTAGAGAACATAGATAGTAGCACCACTCCACCGATGAAATAAAAAAAAACAAAAAAACACTGGAGTGGGGCTTTAAAGCATAGCTCCATAACCATACACCCAATAAAACACCTGTAATACATGCAGCCCTAAGACTCACAGAAGATGAAGGTGTGGAATGTGAGTGGGAATTCTGTGGAGACCGTATAGAAGGAGGTAGGCCTCTTACAGGACTGGAGCCATTCCCAGCTTGATACTGAAAGACATGGAAATAAGGGAGAGTTATAGACGTGTATCAATGACAAGTTAAAGACGCGTTCCGACCTTATGAAATCGCTAGGATATGATACTACTTAAAATAAGTAACAATTTTATATTATTACGGTACTTGATTATCCTCCAGGCATTACAAAGCTATGAGTGTTTCAGTAAATTATTAACACTATGCTTCAGTGCTGATTCAATGCTCCTTTAGAAGCTGCTTTCATCTGCTCCTCAGCAATATCTGTACACTTTATCCAAACACTTGGTGTACGGGACTTTCCCTGTCTGAGTATGGGAGCAAAAAGGCTGAGACAGGAAAAGTCCTGTACACAGACTCTTTGGATATAGTGTACAGATCCAGTTGAAAGCAGCAGGTATGGGTCATGTGAAAGAGCATTGAAGCACTGTGTTTGGGAGAGAAGGATGCAAAATAACGTAATGCAGAAATTCATAACTTTGAAATGCCCAGAAAATAATGAAATAATAATAATAAAAATATTGATTTTAATTTGCTTTATAATGATTATTTGGAGCCCAGATCTTCAGGTTGAAGGGGGCTATTCCCCTACTAGCTCTCTTCAAGTGAATGGGGTGAGGGGCCAGGAACACCACAGCAAAAAAAACTAATGGCGAGGCAGCGCTGATATAAAGATGTGCTCCATTTAATCTCCGGCTCATTGGGATCTCAGATGTAGGACCTATAAGTCCTTAAGTGATGGCATATCCTTGCAATGTACATATGTATATATATCTTTTAATTATGATTCACAGAACAAAAAAAAAAAGCTCATCTCTGACTTACATCAAAATAGTCACTGATCTTGTGACCTCGATTACCACTGCTCTTTCCTAAGGAAAAGCGAGAAAGAATTAGTGACAATTTAAAGAAGAGCAATTGCATTTAAAGAAAAAAACAAAACAGATGAATCGCTTTTTTCATAGAGCTACGGGTCCATACAAACACACAAATAGTAAGAGAATTGTCATAGATGTCACGGCCATGGCCACATCCAAGTCGGGAAATCAGGCAGATGTCAGTTGCCGATTTAAGTATTCACAATTTAAAAGTAACCATCTTTTTAGTTTTTAGGTCCTAAATCGATTGCACATATGAAAATGAGCAACCTTGTAATTTATATTATCAGACATACAGTTGTGGCCAAAAGTATTGACACCCCTGCAATTCTGTCAGATAATACTCAGTTTCTTCCTGAAAATGATTGCAAACACAAATTCTTTGGCATTATTATCTTCATTTAATTTGTCTTACATGAAAAAACACAAAATAGAATGAAGCAAAAAGCAAAACATTGATCATTTCACACAAAACTCCAAAAATGAGCCAGACAAAAGTATTTGCACCCTCAGCCTAATACTTGGCTGCACAACCTTTAGTCAAAATAACTGCGACCAACCGCTTCCGGTAACCATCAATGAGTTTCTTACAATGCTCTGCTGGAATTTTAGACCATTCTTCTTTGGCAAACTGCTCCAGGTCCCTGATATGTGAAGGGTGCCTTCTCCAAACTGCCATTTTTATATCTCTCCACAGGTGTTCTATGGGATTCAGGTCTGGACTCATTGCTGGCCACCTTAGAAGTCTCCAGTGCTTTCTTTCAAACCATTTTCTAGTGCTTTTTGAAGTGTGTTTTGGGTCACTGTCCTGCTGGAAGACCCATGACCTCTGAGGGAGACCCAGCTTTCTCACACTGGGCCCTACATTATGCTGCAAAATTTGTTGTAGTCTTCAGACTTCATAATGCCATGCACACGGTCAAGCAGTCCAGTGCCAGAGGCAGCAAAGCAACCCCAAAACATCAGGGAACCTCCGCCATGTTTGACTGTAGGGACCGTGTTCTTTTCTTTGAATGCCTCTTTTTTTCTCCTGTAAACTCTATGTTGATGCCTTTGCCCAAAAAGCTCTACTTTTGTCTCATCTGACCAGAGAACATTCTTCCAAAACGTTTTAGGCTTTTTCATGTAAGTTATGGCAAACTCCAGCCTGGCTTTTTTATGTCTCGGGGTAAGAAGTGGGGTCTTCCTGGGTCTCCTACCATACAGTCCTTTTCATTCAGATGCCGACGGATAGTACGGGTTGATACTGTTGTACCCTCAGACTGCAGGGCAGCTTGAACTTGTTTGGATGTTAGTCAAGGTTCTTTATCCAACATCCGCACAATCTTGCGTTGAAATCTCTTGTCAATTTTTCTTTTCCGTCCACATCTAGGGAGGTTAGCCACAGTGCCATGGGCTTTAAACTTCTTGATGACACTGCGCACGGTAGACACAGGAACATTCAGGTCTTTGGAGATGGACTTGTAGCCTTGAGATTGCTCATGGTTCCTCACAATTTGGTTTCTCAAGTCCTCAGACATTTCTTTGGTCTTCTTTCTTTTCTCCATGCTTAATGTGGTTCACACAAGGACACAGGACAGAGGTTGAGTCAACTTTAATCCATGTCAACTGGCTGCAAGTGTGATTTAGTTATTGCCAACACCTGTTAGGTGCCACAGGTAAGTTACAGGTGCTGGTAATTACACAAATTAGAGAAGCATCACATGATTTTTCGAACAGTGCCAATACTTTTGTCCACCCCCTTTTTTACGTTTGGTGTGGAATTATATCCAATTTGGCTTTAGGACAATTCTTTTTGTGTTTTTTCATTTAAGACAAATTAAATGAAGATAATAATAACAAGAATTTGTGTTTGCAATCATTTTCAGGAAGAAACTGAGTATTATCTGACAGAATTGCAGGGGTGTCAATACTTTTGGCCACAACTGTAGATCTGTTTCTTTTCCTTCTGGACTAATTTTCAAAGTCGAAACAAGGATTCAATGTGTAAAATCTGTATTCAGTGAAGACAGATTGTCACATTACTGATATTGGAGATGGCAGTTGGTGCTCATGACATTCCATGAAGGTGGGAGGAGCTAGCGGAACACACAGACATTCTCCTTAAATGGTAGTTGGTTACATTTATGGTAAGGAAAAAAAAAGGTAGGTAGAGGTTAAGGCAGAGCAGTCTGTGTCTGTCCATTCACACAGGGACTTTGTCATAGTTTTAGGGGCTTTGCTTTTGCATTGTGTCTTAAAAATGACCTGAAAACATAATCCTCCAAGTCAGAACGACTACAGCAAATTCACGTTGGTTTTTATATTATATACCGTATATACGGTATTTGATGCTAAACAAAATTCACAACTGTGCAAAAAATAAAAAACAAACAACTTTCTCAACTTGCATGCACATGACATCTTTTAAACACAGGCGCAATTGACAAGTTTTTCAAGAGGAAGACTATGGAGTTTTTTTCCCGTAGCTTATTTTGTGTCATATTCACAGTCGTTTTCTCAGCGTTTTACGGATAGATTTTTGGGGTGTTTACCATGGTTTTTGTTAAGTCTTTTTTTTATTCTAATTTTTTAGGTTCTTTCCCTCCATTGAATAATGAATAATCCGCTAGTGGGATATTTTTTTTTTTTAAGCATTTTCTGGTCGATTTTTAAGGTGGTTGCCGTAGCAGAACCCACGTGAACACAAACCCTTAAAAAAAATAAATTTAAAATTATGTCACCATTTTCTGAGACCTGTTACACTTTTCTGTCAATGGAACGGAGCGAGGAGTTTTTTTTCCTTTTTTGGTTAGCAGACATTTTAATAGAAACAATTTTGAGGATTTTATCACCATTTTATTTTTTTTTTGTGGCCGTTCCTAGGGTACTGAACAACGTCAATTCTGGCATCTCACTTTTCTTTTCTCTTCACGGCATTTACCATACCGTTTAAATTTATATGTTCAAAGATCTTATTTTACAGATCTATTTGTTTCCATTTTTATTTTGAACAAAGAAAAGGATGGTGCGTCAAAATTTTAGATTTATATATTTTTTTTATTTTCTTCTAATTTTTTGTTTTATTTATTTATTTTTAATGGGGTCATCCGGTGTAAGGCTACGTTCACATTTGCGGCCAGCGCCGCAGCGTCGGGCGCCGCAGCGGCGCCGCATGCGTCATGCGCCCCTATATTTAACATGGGGGCGCATGGACATGCGGCGCACTTGCGTTTTGCGCCGCATGCGTCGCTGCGGCGCCCGCGTCGGGGCGCAGAGGACGCAGCAAGTTGCATTTTTGCTGCGTCCAAATTCAATGAAAAAAACGACGCATGCGGCGCAAAACGCAGCGTTGTGCATGCGTTTTGCTGCGTTTTTGTTTGCGTTGTGCGCTGCGGCGCCGACGCTGCGGCGCACAACGCAAATGTGAACGTAGCCTAAAGAAGTGGTCACCAATCCACAGAATCATAACTTATTGATCGGAGGTGGTCAGACTGCTGGAACCGGCACAGATTGGCAAAACCGCGAACTTTTACCCCTGTTGTGTGCATGCCCAACTGCTCTATCAATCATTCCCTTTAGGGCTGCCGGCCATTGCACTTGTTTTTTAGGACAGTCCTACTGAGAAGGAGTACGGCGGCAGTCGGGCATCTGACCTGTTGCTCCATTTTGTAATGGGGATGACATGTCCCCAGTCTACCAATCGGTGCAGGTCCCAGCGGTCGCACCCCGCCATTCCAGACAGATTCCCTCTAGTGGTGACTGCAGGTAGAACTTTTGCACTGCAGCACAGAATGGTAGATCCTACGATGACATGCTGCTGAATGGAGAAGATTCGCTTTCGCATACATTACACCACATTAGGCGGAATATATTGTGCTGTATAATTAATTCCATTTCAATACTCAGTTTAAATATTTACATTACCTTGACTGCTTTCATTCTGATTCTCCGCTTTCCGCTTCCTCCCTCTTGACGAGTCAGGCTGTTTCTTCTCTGGAGTCTGGAACAAATGATCAAATAGAAAGAAAAGAATGAGTGAATCTTTTACAATTAATTGAACTAAACTGGAAAAATAATAGATCGAGGATAGCGGATTTTACAAAAGCAGAAAATGTCACCAGGACGGGCTGTCCTTTACGTTGGGTATTTTGTGACACCTGGACGAATGAACCACTGGTGCTCGCCACATGGTGTCAATTAAAGGGCCAGACAAAGAGGGACCCAGCACGGATTTTAGGGGCTCATGCGCCTGGCGGCTTGCACATAAGTAGATTGTGGAGCCGTGCATCCTCCGTCCATCCTCCATCCGGTCCTGTATGTACATTCTCGCTAGACTCCATGCTTCCCGGACAGAACATCTCCTCTAATGGAGCACGCCACAATCAGTCTGTCAGATCTTTTATGAAATTTGGGGCATAAGAAGGTTCAAAATAGGCATCTCATCCATATATTAAGGCCAGGTGCATAAACACTATAAAAAAAGATTTTGGAGCCTGTGCATAAAGGGACTCTGCCACCTAGTAAGAGAGCAGCATAACCCCGCCCACACCACTGATTGGTTGCTTTCTTTGTACACTGTGCATAGGCCAAAAGCTGCCAATCAGTGGCGGGGGCTTATACAAAGCTCAACATTCAGAGAACTGCAGACAAAATAGGGATTTTAATAAGACTATAGCAAGCAGCCCAGTAAATGATACATCGCTGGAATCAGGATCTCTGCCCCTATATTATGCTGCAGTAGCAAAAACCTGGTGGCAGATTCCCTTTAAGCTCTAATGAACGGCTAAGAACCACATGAACAAGCCTCACCCGTCCTAGGACTCATGGGTGGCCGATGTACTGATACATACAAACACTACAGAGCTGTGGTACGGTGTCTATTCTAAGGGTTTGGGCTTATAGTAACCCCCAATTTGATACCAACTATCTGTCCTTATATCCCATGTTAAAACAAACTGTAAGGTTCTGTTCACATGTTGCCACAGTGTTGAAGTTTATCTGAAAACTCTTGCATTCTTCTGCAATATTGGAAAACCTAATTATTCTTCCCATATCCGATGCAACCACCGTAATTTCCTGCAGCCTTATTGGGGTATGTACAAATGGGTGTCCATCGTACAGAACCTGCGGATGTCAAATCAGCGAGTGTACGAGGTGTCATAACATCCCATCTACTGTACAGTGCTGATCCTCAACAGATCGCGGAAAATCTGCTGTGTAGACGCTGCATGTGAACATACCACTTACAGATCCTATACATTCCCTTAAGGCTGGGTTTAGATGGCCGTATCACAACATGGGCATGTTGCAGACACGATTAGCTCCACATGCTCCTATAAACTGCAGATGGGTGAAGGAGCTTATATTGTATAGTCTATTCTGGTTCATACAGCGGATCAGAATAGTACGTGCTGCAATTTTACGCACGTCCACCATCAGTCAGTGTGGAAAACTGGGCACATTGGCTAAAATTGGTCTAAACTAACCAAACTTCATAAAGGGCTGATTTAGTCACATTCTAAATGTTGAGGCCCTTTATCATTTTTGGACATAATCAAAAGGACATGAGACTTTACATGGGTATCCAATGATTGGAAAGCACTGGCTTTCCAGTACTGAAATTTGATGCATGAATGGCGGTTATCACTGTCTCGAGTGAAACGTGATTAGAATCTATAAAAACTAGAAATGACAAGATTGTGTTATGAGCACTAACTAACATTCCTCTCATTCCAGGAAAAGGAACATGAACATATGCTAAGTATAATATACGGGAACACAGGATCCCCCGCACACAGCGCAGAATCCCCCGCACACAGCGCAGAATCCCCCGCACACAGCGCAGAATCCCCCGCACACAGCAAACAGCGCAGGATCCCCCCGCACACAGCAAAGAGCGCAGGAAACCCCCGCACACAGCAAACAGCGCAGGATCCCCTGCACACAGAAAACAGCGCAGGATACCCCAGCACACAGCAAAGGATGCCCCCGCACATAGCAAACAGCGCAGGAACCCCCACGCACACAGCAAACAGCGCAGGATACCCCGCACACAGAATACAGTGCAGGATCCCCCGCACACAGAATACAGTGCAGGATCCCCCGCACACAGCAAACAGCGCAGGATCCCTCGCACACAGCAAACAGCGCAGGATCCCCCGCACACAGCAAACAGCGCAGAATCCCCCCGCACACAGCAAACAGCGCAGGACCCCCACACGCACAACAAACAGCGCAAGATCCCCCGCACACAGCAAACAGCGCAGGATCTCCCCGCACACAGCAAACAGCGCAGGAACCCCCCGCATACAGCAAACAGTGCAGGATCCCCCCCGCACACAGCAAACAGTGCAGGATCCCCCCGCACACAGCAAACCTACCTCAGACTCTTTGTCGCTTAAAGATCCCAGGCTCCCGAAGCTGTGGTTGGAACTTTCATTGTTTGTTGAGGCCTGTTGAGCATACACAGGTAGGACAAAATAAATACAACAAGCAGGATACACAACACGCCAAAAAAAGATACAAGGTCACATTTTCTACAGAAGAAATAACTACCACAAAAACTTTAAAAAAAAAAAAATCCTAATTAAGTAGTAAAGATTGAAAATGAGCATTGCCGTGACTGTGATAACATCATCTTAGCAAACATACAATGTTTCTACATCAGCTCCTCTTGATATTTATTTTTTTTTTTTTAAATGCAGATCATTTTTATTTATTTTGATAAAAGCGTAATTAAAAAAAATAAAATGTATTATATTCACTTGATGTTGCCCTCACTGCTCCAGCACAACGAGTCTTTGTGAGTTGTACCAATGTGGTGCTGCTCAGATTATGTGACACTAAGGCCACGTACACACTTGCAGTATTTGGTCAGTATTTTACATCAGTATTTGTAAGCCAAAACCAGGAGTGGGTGATAAATGCAGAAGTGGTGACGTGACTCTATTATACTTTTCCTCTGATTGTTCCTCTCCTGGTTTTGGCTACAAATACTGATGTAAAATACTGACCAAATACTGATAGTGTGACGGCAGCCTAAGGCCACGTTCACATGGTCAGTATTTGGTATCAGTATTTGTAATATAAAACAAGGAGAGGAACAATCGGAGGAAAAGTATAATAGAAACACGTCACCACTTCTGTATTTATCACCCACTCCTGGTTTTGGCTTACAAATACTGACCGTGTGAACGTGGCCTAACCGACCATCATTGGCCTCGGCAGTGACCGCAGCCAGGTTGGCACGTGAATGCCGGGGCTAGTGCTGCAGTAGTCACTTGCACATGGTGGGAACGTCACCAGTTCTGGACAGTTCATCAGAACAGCAGCAGTGCTCACCTCCCTAATTTCCCACCGATGCGGTGCGGATGCTCCGGGGGTCCCTTGCCAGAGTTTGCTTATAATCTACTAGTGATGACTTTTCCTGGAGGTGCCGAGATGTCACTGCCCAGCGCCAGTGATCATTGGCACATTGTTAAAGAATGGCACGGACGACTTACTAACCATCTGCACTGGACTGGCGAAAGCAGGAGCGGTACGTACAATTTTTATTTTTACCGTTTGCATCTTTTTTTTGTTCAGCACCAAGACAGCCCTTTAAAATGTTCTAGTTGGCATCTCTAGTCGTCTCCCGAAAAAACTCCTGACTGCGGAGCCCAGGAGACCACAAATTGAACGGTCCTCTGAAGGGAATGTACATGTGGACAGGGAAGGTAAACTGCTCATTGACTTTGCATTCAACGAGGCTTAATTACCGTAGGTCAAATTGTGGCCAAGACTAAGATCATTCCACTGGTAGGAAAAAGGATTGAATCTTCTTTTCTAGTATTTCGCCAAAATAGCAAATCTCTTAAAATGCAGCAAAACCGACAGCAGGTATATTACACAGCAGAAAAGAGAATAAAGCCATCAAGCTACGGAAACAGTCAGAAGGAGAACACCAAGCTCAATGCGAGCTATTAAAAATCAATCCGCAGCAATTTGATAGAGCTTTTCAGTCCGGAGGACAGGACATTTCTGCATATTTTTCTTACAGGATATTGATTTTCACTCAAAAAGGTGCAATATTACATTTAACCTACGGAGGTGCTGTAGAGAAACTGAGGACTTGTTGCTGGGTTCTCTCACACAGCTGGAGGTCTCAGTGGTAAGACACCTCGCGATTCGTTAAGAAGTAGAAGTGAGCGAATCGATTTTTACAGGACCCCAGTCCAGCTGCCAGATCGTTAGTTGGTGGTCGCTGAATGGGAGCCTTGCCAACCACCTCCTACCTACAAGTATTCTCATTCCTCTTTTGATTAGCCGGCCTGGTGAGACCTCAATAATAGAGACGAGCAAATAAATATGCAGAACCCTTGTCCAGGGGGTCACGTTGCGGAGTGACACACACGTGACGGTGCACCAGTCTGGCTAATCAAAAGAGAAGACGGAATGTCGGCAGGTAGGAGGCGATATGCAGAGATCTTGCCCAGCGTCCATGGACCTGTCTGCTGGACCAGGGTTATGGGAATGGAGTATGCTGGGAGGGAACCTTCCATTAAAAATTTTAATAGCACTTTCATAAAGAAAGTTGGGGCCTTTTTATCTGTACAATCACCAAATAAATCTTAAAGTTAAAAAATAATAGATAAGAAGAAATTATCAAAACGATTTGCAGGACTTTGGTCCAGCATCTGCTCTGGTCGGTGGCAGTCGGACCAGGCTCCTACAAACTTCTTCGGCAGGTACTCGAATGCCTTCCGTCATGCATTTGGCATTTACATGTCATTGGCACTGTAAACACCGGCGGGACCCATGATGCCGCCTTCGAGTGCCGGTGAAGGACGTTCGCGGGACCCTGGTCTGGTGGACACAGAGTACAGATGTGCCGCTCAATCCATGGTCCTGCAACTCTTTTTTGTTAATCTTTAGTAGAGCACAATAAATCCGTTCCCCTTTAAGATGTGGCATAATAAGACATTTTACGAGCAAACCACAAATCCTCCCAGACTCATAATATGGTCGGCGTCCAGACTGTACTCCTAAGAATCAGCACTCGACAATTGCTTCTGTTTTGAGTTCATTACAACATGAAACCTCCACCGACACCTAAAACCTGGCAACATGCGCTGTTTACAAGTCACCAAGATGGAAGCGAGGAGCCTTGCAGCAGGATGGGTTACTAATGCGACAGCTGATTGCTCCAGTTCAACCATCTTGTGGGTTTTTTTTCGTGCTTTTGCTCTCAATGTATCATCAGCTCTGACAGCATCACAAATTAATTAAGACAGCATGGAAGGATTAACGAGCTATGGCTGAAAGCGGCAGGATAGGGTTAATGGGAATCCCTGACCTAAAGCTATTCAAGAAACTTGTGCTCTGGGAATCCAAACTTGAGGGAAACACTTGTGACTTTCTCTGCCACATGATATAAATTACCATGAAAGTGTAACAAAGGATCGGAGACGGCGCTCTCCTCCACATGGACTGAGACATGGAGATGACCAGTTGGCGCCTTCTTTTATTCTCTGATTTATAAAAAAAAAAAAAAAAAAAAGAATTGACCCCCCCTCCAATATCCACATCTCCGATAATCCGAGCAAGAGGTCACGTCACTCAGGACCAAGTCAAAACGGCTTTAAGAAACTAAGGCTAGGTTCACATGTTATTATTATTATTATTATTATTTATTGTTATAGCGCCATTTATTCCATGGCGCTTTACATGTGAGGAGTGGTATATATAATAAAAACAAGTACAATAATCTTAAACAATACAAGTCACGACTGGTACAGGAGGAGAGAGGACCCTGCCCGCGAGGGCTCACAATCTACAAGGGATGGGTGAGGATACAGTAGGTGAGGATAGAGCTGATCGTGCAGCGGTTGGTTGATCGGTGGTTACTGCGGGTTGTAGGCTTGTCGGAAGAGGTGGGTCTTCAGATTCTTTTTGAAGAATCCACAGCATTTTATGACACAAGCAAAGTGGACGAGTTATAACTCAATGTCATCCACCTGCCGCCTTTTATGTGTGCAGAATCTGCATGGAAATTGGCATTTGATGAATGTTGTTTTGTTTTTGTTAAATCTGCAGTGTTAATTTTGGTTGTGGAAAAGCACTTTTTTTTATGAAGATGTACCCACAAATTTCAATGGAGCCCTAAATCTGTAAGTTAAATTGCTGCTTTTCCACAACAAAAGAAAATGCATATATAAATAAGCGAGACACGGTGCAGAAAATACACGGGGATTTTAGATGCAGAAATTATGCAACACGCGAATAGAGCCGAGGATCTTATTCACAAGACTGATGGCGGATGGAGAGGGAGATTTTTCAGGATGAAAATTGCATGATTTTGAAATCTGTTTCCTACGCATTTTTGATCTGTACAATGGTTTATGAACTCCCCAGTCCTGCGGCTCCAGCGTCGGTCCACACATGTGCCTTCTGCCGCAGCCATCTCTCGGTGTACACTGGTTTACACCATAAGCGTCGGTGTGACCGATATCTAATGGGAAAACTGGACATGTGAATAAAACCTAAGAGCTCGGTGTTAAAGATGGCCAGATCAAGCAATCACTGAGCATCTGTACAACAGCATCAAGCAAATGATGGGTGAGAATGTTCTCATTTGTTGTTCATCGCATCATTTTTTTAATTAAATTATGGTTTGTCAGCAGTGCATTTACTAGTGTAAGTACACATCTGTAGTAGTTCGCACTGGAAACAGAAAAATAAACATACAATCTCATAAGCAATTGGAATTTTGGGATGTAAACTGTAAGGCTTTGTTCACACGATCGGATTTCTGGCCCGGTTGCGGACTGTTAAAAAACCAACAGCGCTGGGAACAATGTTATTAAATAGGGAGATATGAAAAATAAAAATCGCAGCATGCATATTTCACAGGAGACTTGCTTATTCAAGTTTATGAATTAGCCAAAAGAGAAAAAAAAGATTCCATACGGATTGATCAACTAGCATCTGAGTTTTATGGATACATTGCAACTGTTTAACATAAGACACTGTATACATAACAAAACATGTATTTAGGCTTCTAAGTTATAATAACTGCAGATGTATTAAATAAAAAAAAAAAAAGGATGCCATGCGGATTGCATATGGATGGCAACACAGATTAACAACCTTTTTTCCTTTTTTATACACTTGTCTGGACCCAGCCTTAGACCACATTCAGTATTTGATCAGTATTTTACATCAGTATTTTACATCAGTATTTGTAAGCCAAAACCAGGAGTGGATGATAAATACAGAAGTGGTGACGTGATCCTATTATACACGCATAAACGTGGCCTTCAAGTACACCCGCTTTTAGCTTCAATGGTTTTACCAACTTATTTTCTGGAGTAAAAGGATCCTATTTAAACAAAAGCGGAAGACCGTAAATGAATAAAAAATGCACCGTGGACTTTAACCTATATCTGTAGAAGGCTGGTTTTATAGAAAAATTACTTCTTTATGGTTGGGCGTGCTTTAACATAATACAGTGCCTACAAGTAGTATTCAACCCCCTGCAGATTTAGCAGGTTTAATAAGATGCAAATAAGTTAGAGCCTTCAAACTTCAAACAAGAGCAGGATTTATTAACAGATGCATAAATCTTACAAACCAAAAAGTTTTGTTGCTCAGTTAAATTTTTATAAATTTTAAACATAAAAGAGTGGGTCAATTATTATTCAACCCCTAGGTTTAATATTTTGTGGAATAACCTTTGTTTGCAATTACAGCTAATAATCGTCTTTTCTAAGACCTGATCAGGCCGGCACAGGTCTCTGGAGTTATCTTGGCCCACTCCTCCATGCAGATCTTCTCCAAGTTATCTAGGTTCTTTGGGTGTCTCATGTGGACTTTAATCTTGAGCTCCTTCCACAAGTTTTCAATTGGGTTAAGGTCAGGAGACTGACTAGGCCACTGCAACACCTTGATTTTTTGCCTCTTGAACCAGGCCTTGGTTTTCTTGGCTGTGTGCTTTGGGTCGTTGTCTTGTTGGAAGATGAAATGACGACCCATATTAAGATCCTTGATGGAGGAGTGGAGGTTCTTGGCCAAAATCTCCAGGTAGGCCGTGCTATCCATCTTCCCATGGATGCGGACCAGATGGCCAGGCCCCTTGGCTGAGAAACAGCCCCACAGCATGATGCTGCCACCACCATGCTTGACTGTAGGGATGGTATTCTTGGGGTCGTATGCAGTGCCATCCAGTCTCCAAACGTCACGTGTGTGGTTGGCACCAAAGATGTCGATCTTGGTCTCATCAGACCAGAGAACCTTGAACCAGTCAGTCTCAGAGTCCTCCAAGTGATCATGAGCAAACTGTAGACAAGCCTTGACATGACGCTTTGAAAGTAAAGGTACCTTACGGGCTCGTCTGGAATGGAGACCATTGCGGTGGAGTACTTTACTTATGGTATTGACTGAAACCAATGTCCCCACTGCCATGAGATCTTCCCGGAGCTCCTTCCTTGTTGTCCTTGGGTTAGCCTTGACTCTTCGGACAAGCCTGGCCTCGGCACGGGAGGAAACTTTCAAAGGCTGTCCAGGCCGTGCAAGGCTAACAGTAGTTCCATAAGCCTTCCACTTCCGGATGATGCTCCCAACAGTGAAGACAGGTAGGCCCAACTCCTTGGAAAGGGTTTTGTACCCCCCTTGCCAGCCTTGTGACCCTCCACGATCTTGTCTCTGATGGCCTTGGAATGCTCCTTTGTCTTTCCCATGTTGACCATGTATGAGTGCTGTTCACAAGTTTGGGGAGGGTCTTAAATAGTCAGAAAAGGCTGGAAAAAGAGATAATTAATCCAAACATGTGAAGCTCATTGTTCTTTGTGCCTGAACTACTTCTTAATACTTTAGGGGAACCAAACAGAATTCTGGTGGGTTGAGGGGTTGAATAATAAATGACCCTCTGAAACAACTTTTCACAATTTAAAAAAAAAATAAACAAAGAAATAACATTCTTTTTTGCTGCAGTGCATTTCACACTTCCAGGCTGATCTACAGTCCAAATGTCACAATGCCAAGTTAATTCCAAATGTGTAAACCTGCTAAATCTGCAGGGGGTTGAATACTACTTGTAGGCACTGTATATACGTCACCACATACAATGTGTTTTGGTTTCTGGCCTTTTTTAGAATTAGTAAAAAAGAAATAAAGTGGAGCACATGTTCATAAAAAGTGCAATCTGTAGGGGCACATTCACACTGTGGCCATAAACAAGCATGACATGACCTAAGATATGAACAAAATGAGCAAACACCATCCTGCCGCGACAAGGTGTACCCACCCAATCAGAACGGTCCTATATTTTGTACATACAGGTGTGCGGCTCCCTTTTTCGGGCTGTGCACTCAGGTTATATTGCTTTTCATGGACAGGTGTCTGAACAGTCGGGTCTGGGTCCTGCTCTGCCCCCATATATATATTGAGGTCTGCTGGTACATAGCAAAGTGTTACATTAGAGATAGGACCATCCTGATTGGGTACGCCTTGTCGCGGCGGGATAGCTTTTACACTTTTTTTTATCAAAATGGTGTTAACTAAGTCCCCTGTGTTATTTACATGCACTATTACTATCTTTACTGCAGGGTAATTGCTCATTTTGTTTTTATCCGAGGTTATGCTTTTTAGAATTAGTGGTGGTTTTTGTCCAGCTTTCTGCATGACCTTAACACCAAATTCTTACCAGTAAAATTTGGAAGGAAAAGACCAAGCACAAAACATAAAGAGTCAGAAAACGTTAAAACAACGCTATTAAAAATGCTTGTGGACAACGCTATGTGAAACGCAAATTTGAGCCTTATTTTAAAACACTAAAAGAAACCGCAGTCTGCCGCCTCTACGTTGCAGCATCGTTAGGCCACGTTTATGCGTTCAATATTTGGTCAGTATTTTACATCAGGATTGGAGTGGAACAATCAGAGGAAAAGTATAATAGAAACCCGTCACCACTTCTGTATTTATCACCCACTCCTGGTTTGGGCTTACAAATACTGAGGTCAAATACTGAACGTGTGAACGTGGCCTTAAACTGGGTGGACTCGTGTTACTACCTACAAGGGGCTGCAATCGCAAAACAAGAGCTGCAAAAATCCAACTGATTTTTATTTCTACCATTTTCTGGACACTGTAAATTGCATGTCACAAAACCACTACATTCTCATTATGCAGCAATGTGGCCATCATTGGCCATGCAATATCCAAAAAAAAAAAAAAACCCGCAGTGTAGCAGCAGCCTTGGAGAACATCCGCACAAGGCAGATTTGTACCAGGGGTTCAGTTGCAGAAATAGGTGCAACAAAACTGCTAGGAACACACATTTACATCAGTGTTATAGTCGTTTTCGGGCATCTTCCAGAAGGTGGATTTTATGTCAAGGGTGATGTTAAAAAGTTTGATAATGACTGACCTAATAAATTACCAATAAAGGCACAAGTTCCCTTGGGCAACATCTAAGTAAGGACTCATGCAGGTGTCCATGCAAATTAGTCCAAACATGGACCGCAATGCATAGATCTGTGAGAGCGACAGCTTCATATTTATCAATAAGGCCGTGACGCTTGGCTGGGAAAGTGCATCATTACCCGTGCATTGCAGTCAGTGCATCGTGACCCGTACACTGCGGTCAGTGCATCGCGGTCAGTGCATCGCAGTCAGTGCATCGCAGTCAGTGCATCGCAGTCAGTGCATCGCAGTCAGTGCATCGCAGTCAGTGCATCGCAGTCAGTGCATCGCAGTCAGTGCATCGCAGTCAGTGCATCGCAGTCAGTGCATCGTGGCCCGTACACTGCAGTCCGTGCATTGTAGTCAGTGCATCGCAGCCCGTACACTGCGGTCCGTGCATTGCAGTCAGTGCATTGCAGTCAGTGCATTGCAGTCAGTGCATTGCAGTCAGTGCATTGCAGTCAGTGCATTGCAGTCAGTGCATTGCAGTCAGTGCATCGTGGCTCGTACACTGCAGTCCGTGCATTGCGGTCAGTGCATCGCAGCCAGTGCATCGTGGCCCGTACACTGCGGTCCGTGCATTGCGGTCAGCGCATCGCAGTCAGTGCATCGTGGCCCATACACTGCGGTCCATGCATTGCGGTCAGTGCATCGTGGCCCGTACACTGCGGTCCGTGCATTGCGGTCAGTACATCGTGGCCCATACACTGCGGTCCGTGCATCGTGGCCCGTACACTGCGGTCCGTGCATCGTGGCCCGTACACTGCGGTCCGTGCATTGCGGTTAGTGCATCGTGGCCCATACACTGCGGTCAGTGCATCATGGCCCATACACTGCGGTCCGTGCATTGCGGTCAGTGCATCGCAGTCAGTGCATCATGGCCCATACACTGCAGTCCGTGCATTGCGGTCAGTGCATCGTGGCCCGTTCACTGCGGTCAGTGCATCGTGGACCGTACACTGCGGTCAGTGCATCGTGGCCCGTTCACTGCGGTCAGTGCATCGTGGCCCATACACTGAGGTCCGTGCATTGCGGTCAGTGCATCGCAGTCAATGCATCGTGGCCCATACACTGCGGTCCGTGCATTGTGGTCAGTGCATCGCAGTCAGTGTATCGTGGCCCGTGCATTGGGGTCAGTGCTCAGATGGATTTGCACTGATGTTTGCATGAGCCCTAATTCTTCGATCAGGAGTTGTTTTGTTTGCAACCAAACAATAATAATAATAATCTTTATTTATATAGCGCCAACATATTCCGCAGCGCTTTACAGTTTAACAGTTTCAAACACAACAGTCATAGGTAACAATGTTAACAATACAGTAATAAAGCAAAATAAGACAAAATAAGACGCCCCTGCTCGTGAGAACTTACAATCTACAATGAGGTGGGGAGATACAAAGTACAGGTGTGTATTTACAATGATGGTCCAGCCATCTTCAGGGGGTGGTGGGTAGATGGAGATAGCGAATGGGCTACACACACACAAACATAAAATGACTGATTAGGGAACGTGATAGGCCGCTCTGAACAAATTTGTTTTGAGCGAGCGCCTAAAACTATGCAAGTTGTGGATGGTCCTAATATCTAGGGGTAGAGCATTCCAGAGGATTGGCGCAGCACGGGAGAAGTCTTGGAGTCGGGAGTGGGAGGTACGGATTAGTGCAGAGGTTAGTCGAGAGTCGTTTGCAGAGTACAGAGGTCGGCTAGGCCGATAGACAGAAATGAGGGAGGAGATGTAAGGGGTGCCGCACTGTGGAGAGCTTTGTGGGTGAGAACAAGTAGTTTGAATTGTATCCTGTAATGAATGGGCAGCCAGTGTAACGACTGGCGAAGAGCGGACACGTCCGAGTAACGATTGGCCAGATGGACGACCCTGGCTGCTGCATTAAGGATAGACTGGAGAGGGGAAAGTCGTGTGAGGGGGAGGCCAATTAATAGAGAGTTGCAGTAGTCCAGACGGGAGTGGATTAGGGCGACAGTGAGAGTTTTTGTTGTCTCCATGGTGAGAAAAGGGCGTATTCTAGAGATGTTCTTTAGGTGTAAGCGGCACGAGCGGGCAAGAGATTGTATGTGGGAGGTGAAGGAGAGATCGGAGTCAAACATAACACCCAGACAGCGTGGACCATTTATTATCAGACAGCCGGGTCCAATTTCCATCCTTTTTTTTTTCATATCCAAACATTTTAAAAAAAAAGTTAAGTTTCTCTAAACAATAAAAAAGGTATGTTTGATCCATTTTATTATTTAAAAAATAATAATCTGTTGGCAATTAAAGCCACATGTGAACATGCCGGTATATTATATATGGTGCGTATGCTATCCGCGATGGAAGTCTGAACGAAGACCAAGACAAGATTCCTAGCAAGGACATCCGCTCAGCCTCCATGCTCCTGTGCCAACCTTCATGTTACCTGTCCTGAAGACGTTTTATTACCCATTCACAGAACAGATGATAATGGTCTAACCCCAACTAGCAATAGAGTAGGGGGTCTGGAGTCCACCAACACCTTGTTGAGGACATTCAGTAGTTCTAAAATCCGGGTGTAAAACCTATAACAGGTCCTCCACATGCAAAGTATAGCCCCCTGACACACCAGGGTCTGGGTGCGACGGCGGCCCCCTGATGCGTTTTCTGGACTGTTGGCAAGATATAAGATGTGACTGACAGTGAATACGGGGGTCTGCACTTTCCACACTGTTTGCAGCTGTTTTAGTGACAGGCTTTTAGAGTCTGGCGGAGTGATTAAGAGGCGCTTTGGAAAGTTGCTCTCCTTGTTTGGTGCTACTGGCTTGGCACATCTTTAACTACGGATGTAAATCAATTGGGGCCTCTCTGCGTCGAGAGACGGAAAAAAGAAATACAGAAGCAATAGCACTGCCTAATCAATCTGAAAATACCCAGCATGCTTCACTGACAGTAACTGGGGAAAAAGAACGCTGATGTAACCGGACTTCCAGACTTCTTCCATCCCATAATATCATAGGTATCGGATGCATTAAAAACAAACAAAAAACAAAAAAAACACGTGGTTTTAAAAAGGAATCTGCAGCCTATCTGGCCTTGGATGTAACAGTTTTGTATGAGGGAAGGGAGAGCTGCAGTCCATCATTGGCCACTGGAAGGCTGCAGCGCTCACACAATATGTCATGCGACAGGCCCGCAAACGCAGCTCCGACAATGCAGGAACGGCAATGGTCGGGAGCTGAGCATATGCTGCTTATATTTTACATGTGGCACGGTTTCATTTAAGATGCCGTTGGCCAAGTAGTGGACAACCCCTTTAAATATCACAAAATCAAACATTTTTTAAAAAAACTTGATGCTCAGTAATGGTGATAATAAAGTCTAAAAGTTATTGCAACATATTGGAATGCCATTGTGAGCAAATTTGAGCACAAAATGCAACAGAAGCAAAAAAACCTCAACAAACAAGACATGGTGGATGTGATCAAAGATCACGTATGATACAACTTCCTATGTGGTAAATAATTACATCTGAGCAAGGTGTTCTAGATATTGTACTAGAAGAGTCAGGGATTTGCATCGTACTCCGATCACAGCAAATGTCAAGTCCGAGATTCAGAACCTGGATGAAGAACATGCTTAGGCTATGTGCCCACGTTGCGCTTTTTAAGTGTTTTTTTTTTAAGAGTTTTTGCGGCGGTTTTCCGCTGCGGAAATGCTTAAAAAAAGCTTACATGAAGCATCCCATTACTTTTAATGGCATTCCGCAATTGTTGTGCCCATGCTGTGTTTTTTCCCACAGCGGAAAAGCATTGTGGAAAAAAACGCAGCATGTTCATTAACTTTGCGGAAAATCAGCGATTTTGCAGCTATAAAATTGTATTTGGACAAATGGGGAAAAAACGTATGAAATCCCCCCCCCCCCCCCAACAAATACGCGATAAAAACGCGATAAAAACGCAAGCAGATTTCCTGCCAAGGGAGTCCGGTTTTGATGCGGGAAATTCTGCATACATTCTGCAAAGTGGGCACATAGCCTTAGGGTGTGTGCCCACGGTCCGGACTGTCAGCGCTTTGGACGGAGCAGAAAACTCGCTCTGCCCAAAGCGCCACCCCCTTCTGCACGCACGGTGATTCCGGATGTGTTCATTGCACATATCCGGAATCTCCGCACCCCATACATAAGACCCTGTTATTTACCTTGCGGCGACGGAGCGTCGCCGCAAGGTAAACAGACATGCTGCGTTCTAAAAAGACGCGCCGCATGTCCGGAAACGCAGGGCCGCCGTATGCGTGTTCGCACGCATAGTGGAGATGGGATTTCATAAAATCCCCGCTGCGGTTGTACGCAGCGTTCAATCAGCAGCTGGCCCATGGAGGACAGAAACCCTTAGGCTGTGTGCCCACGTTGCGTTTTTTATGAGTTTCTGCAGCGTTTTTGCAGCAGCAGAAACGCTTAAAAAACGCATTCCCATGCAATCCTGTGGGATTCCGCAGTTGCTGTGCCCATGCTGTGGATTTTCCCGCTGCGGAATCACCGCCATAGGATTGCATTAAAACGCTCACTTTACGCATGTGGCTGAGCCCACCATGCTTAAAGTGAGCGATTCATGTGCGGATGATACCCAGGGTCTGGAGGAGAGGAGACTCTCCTCCAAGCCCTTCATGTAAAAAAAAAAGAATTAAAATAAAAAATAGGGATATACCGTACTTACCTTTTGATGGCCCCCGGAGTCCTCCCGGCTCTCAGCGCTGCACGCGGCGGCTTCCATTCCCAGGGATGCATTGCGCGAATCACCTGAGATGACGTCACAAAGGTCCTTCGCGCAAAGCATCCCCGGGAGCGCCGCTGAGGAGATCGGGGGCTGTCGGAAAGGGAGAATAACCATATTTTTTATTATTGTTTTTAACATTCTATCTTTTACTATTGATGCTGCATAGGCAGCATCAATACTAAAAAGTTGGTCACACTTGTCAAGCACTATGCTTCACAAGTGTGACCAACCTGTCAATCACTTTTCCAAGCGATGCTTCAAATCACTTGGAAAAGCACAAGCATTCTGCCAGCTAAAAAGGCTTGCAAAACGCATGCGAATTCCGCATGCGTTTTACCCGCGGCAGGGAATTGCGGAAATGCTTTGGACATTTCTGCAACGTGGGCACATAGCCCATTATGATCGGACACAATTACTGTTGTGCCGCCATCATAGGAGACAAAGTTCTACCAAATGTTTTAGGCCGGATGGTATTTCAAAGTGAAACAAAAATAATACAATTTTCCTAAATGGTCAAACCTATTGCAGATTGGGGTCAAGATGGGTGAAACCGCCACCAGATTTCAATTTCCAACATTCCAACATTAAGAACTTGAGGATCTGATGTTAATGCCTTAGTGCCAGATATCACAGGTCTGGCGAAGTCCATGGCCTTGATTCATCAAACCCCTAATTTTTTGGAGTCCAGGGCCTTAATTCATCAAGCCCCTTGTTTTGCATGCCAGTCATTATGAACTGTGCCATGGATGTGCCAATTTCATTATGTGGCACACCTCTTTCATAAATTTGGCCCAACTTTAAACTGTCCTGCGCCAATGTCAGAAATGAACGCTAAGTGGTGAATGATGTATACACCGTTCATAGTTTATACCACCTTGTGGCATAAATTGTAATTAATTTGTGTGGAGCACTTGTCCACACCCCATCACTTCATCATTTTCAAAAAGTTGGTAGAGCAGGTCAAGTCTGCCGGGAAAACTTTTGAGCAACTTTCAGTTGTATAAAAACGTTGCAACATTTCAAGCATTTTAACGCCAGAATTCCTGATGGATCGGGCCTCATGTCTCCATGAATCAGAGCTTGTTTGGCAGCAAAAGGCCATGTAATATTAGGCAGGAGGTTTTAACATTGTGGCAGATTGGGGTATGCCAATGCAGTCTGACACGGGCAGAAGTATGGTGAAGAACAACGGGCCTGCGATGATGCAGAATCTGCATTTTTCTAATTTTTTTTACAATAATGGAAATAAATTTGCATTGTTAACTCTTCTGGTCTCATTGTAACAAATTTCTATGAGCTGCAAGTTAGTATCTAAAAAGGGTATTCCCAACTCAGACATTCATGGCATAACCATAGGATATGCAATAAATATCTGACAAGTGTGGGTTCCAGATGAAAAATAAATGGGACCACTGACCCCACTGATTAGCTGCAGCAGACAAGTGCTGACACGGCACATGATCGCTCCTAGGACGTAAACTAAGAGCAGCGGCAAACCACTAGAACACTGTGATTGGAGCGATGGGATAACACATTGGCACTGATGCATTTTTATGTTTTGTTTTGCATTTTTCTCTCAATTTAAACATTTTATGACTCCCCCCCACCCCCAACAAAAACACCTTTACACAGCTTTTAATGCTCCTGGTTAAAGGAACGGCATCATCGTCATTATCAGAGAGCGAACCACAAAACTCCTGATACAGGTGCTGTAGGTAAGTACACTAAGGGTATGTTCACACATTGCGTTTTTGGAGCACTTTTTTTCGGCACCAAAAAGTGTAGCAGGAAAAACGCTGAGTGCAATACTTGTGATTTTGCAGCATTTTTTTTGTTTAAAAAAAACGCAGCGTGAGGAGCTTTTTGGAATCTCATTCTCTTTACTGGTAGCGTTCAACACAGCGATTTTGCAGCACTAAAAAAAACACTGGAAAATGACCATGTGTGAACATACCCTATGTCTCTGTGATGAGAGTATTTAATGTCTACAATTGGCAAATACACAAGGAAAAGCTTCCAGTACAAATATGAAATGTCTCCATAGAGCTTCACTGATGGAAAGTGGAGGAAGACAAAATTGTGTCCTTGTCAAGATGGTATAGGAAAGGGCAGAAGAGGTTTTTTTTTGTTTTTTTTAACGGATATGGGGCTTATAATAAAAAAAATTAAAAAAATGTACGCAGCGTAAATTGACCTGCGTTGCTTGATTGAAATCCTCATCATGTCAATTTCTCCTGCGGGTGCACTGACTTGTGTGCAGTTTCTCCATAGAATTGCATTTGATGAGGAAAATCCACATGTAAAAACAACCCATGTAATCCGCCTGTGACTGTTTCAATAAAGTTTTGTCAGAGCCAAATACAGGGAAGTATCAAAAACAATGCAGCTTTATTTAGAACGCAACGTACTAACAAGAGACAAAAACTGCAGTCAAGAGCAAGTAACAATTTAGCCAATAGGTGCAGAACATCTGCAACATTAAGATCTCAGCAAATCATCATGGAAACGTAACCTAACCGCATGTTCACTTTTTTTTTTTCAGACCAAGGCTATGTGCACACGTTGCGGATTCGTGTGCGGATTTTTCGGCGCAAATTCTGAAAAATCTGCAGGAAAAATGCCCTGCGGATTACCTGCGAATTTACCACTTTTTTTGTGCGGATTTCATCTGCGGTGTACACCTGCGGCTTCCTATTAAGGAGCAGGTGTAAAACGCTGTGGAATCCGAACAAAGAATTGACATGCTGCAGAAAATACAACGCAGCGTTTCCGCACGGCATTTTCCGCAGCATGTGCACTGCGGATTTTGTTTTCCATATGTTTACATGGTACTGTAAACCGGATGAAAAACTGCTGCGAATCCGCTGCGTCAATTCAGCAACAAGTGCACATACCCCAACTGTTCACCAAAAAATGTAGATCTATTTTGCAGATCAAACTTACCCATTAGAGTGAAAAAAACGGCTAGCAAAAGAACACAATTCACATGTCATCCCAGTGTTTGGAATGCAAGAAAAAGAATGCCACACTGATGGTATTTATGGCCACAGGTACCAAACTGGATAAAAACTGGATCCGGCACACTCATGGAAAATGAACTGTTTTTTCTCATTTTTTTGTGAATAACTCCTGGCTTATATGTTAACAGTATCCATAGGATCCCATTCACAGTGCACTGATCACAACACTGCCCTTGTAGACCCAGCCTGACCAGGACTTGTCATTCATCATTTTCAGCTTTATATAAAAGCTCAGCAGTCTGCGTTTTCCTTTACCATACTGACCAGACCACACTGAAGCAGTATGCCAATACAGTGGACTACACGTGAGCAGAATTAAACATGGGGACTCTGGCTGAGGTTGTGGCCAGAGCCTTGCTGCGCTTACACTGCAGAGCCAGCAAAGTGCAAGCAGTTTAAGAAATCTTTGATCCATAGAAAACCCAAGACATGAAAGGCAGTAGAAACAGCAGCCTGCTCCAGTAATGAGTAGAGATGAGCGAATGTGAAGGACCCCGACCCAGAAGACAGGGCATTATCCCAGCTGCCGGCATCCACAAATCCTCTTGACTAGCCAACGTTAGCGCTGCAGTGTGAAGCACACATGACGTCGCACCAGGCCGGCTAATCAAGACGGGAGCCAGGGATGCCGGCAAGTAGGAGCAGGATTGAAGGGCTTCCATCTAACAGCCACGGAATCGATCTAATCGCTGGACCAGGATCCTACCAATGTATTTCGTCATCTCTAAACATGAGTGATATTCTCTACAGAATATCAGGGTAAGGCCATGTTCACACGGTCAGTATTTGGTCAGTATTTGTAGCCAAAACTAGGAGTGGAACAATTAGAGGAAAAGTATAATAGAAACATATGCACCACTTCTGTAATTATCACCCACTCCTGGTTTTGGCTACAAATACTGATGTAAAATACTGAACAAATACTGAACGTGTCCTAATGCTGTAAATCACATGTAGCAGAGATGTGGCCTTTTTAGTGACTGTCAAATGGATTATAAGAAAATAAAACTGATTGAATACTATTAGGGCACAAACAGACCGAGATCGGACCACAATGCACAGAATGACTGATGGCCCCCTGCACCCGAGCATGGCAGCTTCATATATTTCTATGCAGCTGTGACACTTGAGCCACAGACAGTCGGAGCACTGCGGTCCAATTGATACGGTCGCCTGACTGCGCCCTTAATGGGTGCATGATTGGGGGGTTATTAACCACAAGCAATCAATTAGCACTCCCATGCCTAGAATTTATCAACCATTGTGTCCGTCATAACAACCAAATGCCACATGTGAGATTACCCCTAAAGACAGTAAAAGCAAATTTTGCAACCCCATTAGCGTTACTTTCATGTGCCCAGAATGAAATGGAAGCCATCAGAGTTGGTGAGAATCGATTCACAGAGCCCAGTAATATGTGGCCGTAATGTGGGAACCACCGCTTATCTAATGATGATGCGCATGTGACATTGCATTAGGTCGGCTGATGGCTTCAGGTAGGAGTCAGATCTCAGGGCTCTCGTCCAACGGCCATAGATTACTGACGTGGTCGATGGAAAGGGTCCGGCAGATCTTCACAAGGAGCTGGTAATGGTCACTCAGTAGCATCCGACAGTTTATGTCACTTACTTTTGCTCCAACACTACAACTGCCGGTGCTCCCGGTGCTGCCGCTGACACCGCCAGTGAACCGGGCCTCCAGCAATTCCTGCCGCCTTGGGTCCAAGCTGTGGAGTTCATCCATGACACCTAAGCACCAAGAAGAAAACATTACTTCTAATGCAAAAATCAAGAGCAACACAATAAGATATAACAAAATAAGAAGAATAATTCAAACATTTTGCAACACAAAATAGATCACCCAGACAAAAAAACCCCATAATATACAACCATATAAAGTTGTGAAATAATAATACTAATAATAAAACACCACAAGAAATAAACTTATAACCACTTATCAATAAGTTAGGACAAAGGTGCAAACGCGTCTAATAAAACCTGCAATCCGTAATCTCTACCTGAGGGACAGAGAATTGCCGACCTTTCTCTAAATGTCAGATCAAAAGACTTAAATGCATGAAAAATATTTAAAATAAAATACTGCAATATTTCCACGATTAACATTGATCCTCTTACGTCAAGAAAAAAATAAGAATCATCATAATAAAAAAAACATTTTAGAAATGGAGTTTGTGGAAAAGGCATCAGCGACGTCCTGGCAGCCCGTGGCATCAGCGACGTCATGTCAGCCTGCGGCATCCGGTGCGGTCCGGGTCGCTGACAGTGGCCATCAGTGTGGAGGGCTGTGCACGCAGGAGGCGCAGCGTTACCGGCTGCAGACCTGCACAGCGCTGGTCACCGGCTACTTGCCCTTTAAGCTTGGCCTACACTGCTGCTCAGGGTGCAGGTCACAGTCAATGTTAAATATGAGCCTGCCCAGATGAGAGGAGGCACAGCCATGGCTGCTGGGCCCCAGGCTCAGGCCTCCCGGATTTACAGCACGTAACACACTGCACGAAGCATTTCCATCTTGCAAAAAGTGTCAAATGCAAACTTCAGACTTCCCTAGTAGTCAGTCCCACTGCAGAGCACATCACCCACCGTTCAGATCGCTGCTTGCCAGCCACAAGAGCATGTGGGCGCCCAATACTACATACACACGGCGCGGATTCTCTGCCGGTACTCAACGGGCACTGGAGTACCGGCACCTTTGGGGGGTGGGGGGGCACACACTCACCATACGGGACCGCGCATGCGTCCAAAAGTCTCGCGTCGCCACCAATTCCTGGCGACGCGAGAATTGCCGCACGCATGCGCAGCCCCCTCCCTCTCTCCATCACTGTTGGTATCTCCTGCAAGTCGTGCGCGTCACCGATGCCACAAGTGAGTGAAGTGCGCGCCCGCGTGCAGTCAGTCAGGTTTTCTTCCCCCCTCCCTTACCGTATTTGGCTGCAATTTACATCAGACAGGAAGTCAGAGCACAAGGAGACGTGTGTCACATCCACCCCACTGGTCCTACATGGGACTGACGGGTGTCACATCCACCCCACTGGTCCTACGTGGGACTGACGGGTGTCACATCCACCCCACTGGTCCTACATGGGACTGACGGGTGTCACATCCACCCCACTGGTCCTACGTGGGACTGACGGGTGTCACATCCACACCACTGGTCCTACATGGGACTGACGGGTGTCACATCCACACCACTGGTCCTACATGGGACTGACGGGTGTCAGATCCACACCACTGGTCCTACATGGGGACTGACGGGTGTCACATCCACACCACTGGTCCTACGTGGGACTGACGGGTGTCACATCCACACCACTGGTCCTACGTGGGACTGACGGGTGTCACATCCACACCACTGGTCCTACGTGGGACTGACGTGTGTCACATCCACACCACTGGTCCTACGTGGGACTGACGGGTGTCACATCCACACCACTGGTCCTACGTGGGACTGACGGGTGTCACATCCACACCACTGGTCCTACGTGAGACTGACGGGTGTCACATCCACACCACTGGTCCTACGTGGGACTGACGGGTGTCACATCCACACCACTGGTCCTACGTGGGACTGACGGGTGTCACATCCACACCACTGGTCCTACGTGGGACTGACGGGTGTCACATCCACACCACTGGTCCTACGTGGGACTGACGGGTGTCACATCCACACCACTGGTCCTACGGGGGACTGACGGGTGTCACATCCACACCACTGGTCCTACGGGGGACTGACGGGTGTCACATCCACACCACTGGTCCTACGGGGGACTGACGGGTGTCACATCCACACCACTGGTCCTACGTGGGACTGACGGGTGTCACATCCACACCACTGGTCCTACGGGGGACTGACGGGTGTCACATCCACACAACTGGTCCTACGGGGGACTGACGGGTGTCACATCCACACCACTGGTCCTACGGGGGACTGACGGGTGTCACATCCACACCACTGGTCCTACGTGGGACTGACGGGTGTCACATCCACACCACTGGTCCTACGGGGGACTGACGGGTGTCACATCCACACCACTGGTCCTACGTGGGACTGACGGGTGTCACATCCACACCACTGGTCCTACGTGGGACTGACGGGTGTCACATCCACACCACTGGTCCTACGTGGGACTGACGGGTGTCACATCCACACCACTGGTCCTACGTGGGACTGACGGGTGTCACATCCACACCACTGGTCCTACGTGGGACTGACGGGTGTCACATCCACACCACTGGTCCTACGTGAGACTGACGGGTGTCACATCCACACCACTGGTCCTACGTGGGACTGACGGGTGTCACATCCACACCACTGGTCCTACGTGGGACTGACGGGTGTCACATCCACACCACTGGTCCTACGTGGGACTGACGGGTGTCACATCCACACCACTGGTCCTACGTGGGACTGACGGGTGTCACATCCACACCACTGGTCCTACGTGGGACTGACGGGTGTCACATCCACACCACTGGTCCTACGTGGGACTGACGTGTGTCACATCCACACCACTGGTCCTACGTGGGACTGACGGGTGTCACATCCACACCACTGGTCCTACGTGGGACTGACGGGTGTCACATCCACACCACTGGTCCTACGTGGGACTGACGGGTGTCACATCCACACCACTGGTCCTACGTGGGACTGACGGGTGTCACATCCACACCACTGGTCCTACGTGGGACTGACGGGTGTCACATCCACACCACTGGTCCTACGTGGGACTGACGGGTGTCACATCCACACCACTGGTCCTACGTGGGACTGACGGGTGTCACATCCACACCACTGGTCCTACGTGGGACTGACGGGTGTCACATCCACACCACTGGTCCTACGTGGGACTGACGGGTGTCACATCCACACCACTGGTCCTACGTGGGACTGACGGGTGTCACATCCACACCACTGGTCCTACGTGGGACTGACGGGTGTCACATCCACACCACTGGTCCTACGTGGGACTGACGGGTGTCACATCCACTCCACTGGTCCTACGTGGGACTGACGGGTGTCACATCCACACCACTGGTCCTTCGTGGGACTGACGGGTGTCACATCCACACCACTGGTCCTTCGTGGGACTGACGGGTGTCACATCCACACCACTGGTCCTACGTGGGACTGACGGGTGTCACATCCACTCCACTGGTCCTACGTGGGACTGACGGGTGTCACATCCACTCCACTGGTCCTACGTGGGACTGACGGGTGTCACATCCACACCACTGGTCCTAAGTGGGACTGACGGGTGTCACATCCACACCACTGGTCCTACGTGGGACTGACGGGTGTCACATCCACACCACTGGTCCTAAGTGGGACTGACGGGTGTCACATCCACACCACTGGTCCTACGTGGGACTGACGTGTGTCACATCCACACCACTGGTCCTACGTGGGACTGACGGGTGTCACATCCACACCACTGGTCCTACGTGGGACTGACTGGTGTCACATCCACACCACTGGTCCTACGTGGGACTGACGGGTGTCACATCCACACCACTGGTCCTACGTGGGACTGACGGGTGTCACATCCACTCCACTGGTCCTACGTGGGACTGACGGGTGTCACATCCACACCACTGGTCCTTCGTGGGACTGACGGGTGTCACATCCACTCCACTGGTCCTACGTGGGACTGACGGGTGTCACATCCACACCACTGGTCCTACGTGGGACTGACGGGTGTCACATCCACTCCACTGGTCCTACGTGGGACTGACGGGTGTCACATCCACTCCACTGGTCCTACGTGGGACTGACGGGTGTCACATCCACACCACTGGTCCTAAGTGGGACTGACGGGTGTCACATCCACACCACTGGTCCTACGTGGGACTGACGTGTGTCACATCCACACCACTGGTCCTACGTGGGACTGACGGGTGTCACATCCACACCACTGGTCCTACGTGAGACTGACGGGTGTCACATCCACACCACTGGTCCTACGTGGGACTGACGGGTGTCACATCCACACCACTGGTCCTACGTGGGACTGACGGGTGTCACATCCACACCACTGGTCCTACGTGGGACTGACGGGTGTCACATCCACACCACTGGTCCTACGTGGGACTGACGGGTGTCACATCCACACCACTGGTCCTACGTGGGACTGACGTGTGTCACATCCACACCACTGGTCCTACGTGGGACTGACGTGTGTCACATCCACACCACTGGTCCTACGTGGGACTGACGGGTGTCACATCCACACCACTGGTCCTACGTGGGACTGACGGGTGTCACATCCACACCACTGGTCCTACGTGGGACTGACGTGTGTCACATCCACACCACTGGTCCTACGTGGGACTGACGGGTGTCACATCCACACCACTGGTCCTACGTGGGACTGACGTGTGTCACATCCACACCACTGGTCCTACGTGGGACTGACGGGTGTCACATCCACACCACTGGTCCTACGTGGGACTGACGGGTGTCACATCCACACCACTGGTCCTACGTGGGACTGACGGGTGTCACATCCACACCACTGGTCCTACGTGGGACTGACGGGTGTCACATCCACACCACTGGTCCTACGTGGGACTGACGGGTGTCACATCCACACCACTGGTCCTACGTGGGACTGACGGGTGTCACATCCACACCACTGGTCCTACGTGGGACTGACGGGTGTCACATCCACACCACTGGTCCTACGTGGGACTGACGGGTGTCACATCCACACCACTGGTCCTACGTGGGACTGACGGGTGTCACATCCACACCACTGGTCCTAAGTGGGACTGACGGGTGTCACATCCACACCACTGGTCCTACGTGGGACTGACGTGTGTCACATCCACACCACTGGTCCTACGTGGGACTGACGGGTGTCACATCCACACCACTGGTCCTACGTGGGACTGACTGGTGTCACATCCACACCACTGGTCCTACGTGGGACTGACGGGTGTCACATCCACACCACTGGTCCTACGTGGGACTGACGGGTGTCACATCCACTCCACTGGTCCTACGTGGGACTGACGGGTGTCACATCCACACCACTGGTCCTTCGTGGGACTGACGGGTGTCACATCCACTCCACTGGTCCTACGTGGGACTGACGGGTGTCACATCCACACCACTGGTCCTACGTGGGACTGACGGGTGTCACATCCACTCCACTGGTCCTACGTGGGACTGACGGGTGTCACATCCACTCCACTGGTCCTACGTGGGACTGACGGGTGTCACATCCACACCACTGGTCCTAAGTGGGACTGACGGGTGTCACATCCACACCACTGGTCCTACGTGGGACTGACGTGTGTCACATCCACACCACTGGTCCTACGTGGGACTGACGGGTGTCACATCCACACCACTGGTCCTACGTGAGACTGACGGGTGTCACATCCACACCACTGGTCCTACGTGGGACTGACGGGTGTCACATCCACACCACTGGTCCTACGTGGGACTGACGGGTGTCACATCCACACCACTGGTCCTACGTGGGACTGACGGGTGTCACATCCACACCACTGGTCCTACGTGGGACTGACGGGTGTCACATCCACACCACTGGTCCTACGTGGGACTGACGTGTGTCACATCCACACCACTGGTCCTACGTGGGACTGACGTGTGTCACATCCACACCACTGGTCCTACGTGGGACTGACGGGTGTCACATCCACACCACTGGTCCTACGTGGGACTGACGGGTGTCACATCCACACCACTGGTCCTACGTGGGACTGACGTGTGTCACATCCACACCACTGGTCCTACGTGGGACTGACGGGTGTCACATCCACACCACTGGTCCTACGTGGGACTGACGTGTGTCACATCCACACCACTGGTCCTACGTGGGACTGACGGGTGTCACATCCACACCACTGGTCCTACGTGGGACTGACGGGTGTCACATCCACACCACTGGTCCTACATGGGACTGACGGGTGTCACATCCACACCACTGGTCCTACGTGGGACTGACGGGTGTCACATCCACACCACTGGTCCTACGTGGGACTGACGGGTGTCACATCCACACCACTGGTCCTACGTGGGACTGACGGGTGTCACATCCACACCACTGGTCCTACGTGGGACTGACGGGTGTCACATCCACACCACTGGTCCTACGTGGGACTGACGGGTGTCACATCCACACCACTGGTCCTACGTGAGACTGACGGGTGTCACATCCACACCACTGGTCCTAAGTGGGACTGACGGGTGTCACATCCACACCACTGGTCCTACGTGAGACTGACGGGTGTCACATCCACACCACTGGTCCTACGTGGGACTGACGGGTGTCACATCCACACCACTGGTCCTACGTGGGACTGACGGGTGTCACATCCACACCACTGGTCCTACGTGGGACTGACGGGTGTCACATCCACACCACTGGTCCTACGTGGGACTGACGGGTGTCACATCCACACCACTGGTCCTACGTGGGACTGACGGGTGTCACATCCACACCACTGGTCCTACGTGGGACTGACGTGTGTCACATCCACACCACTGGTCCTACGTGGGACTGACGGGTGTCACATCCACACCACTGGTCCTACGTGGGACTGACGGGTGTCACATCCACACCACTGGTCCTACGTGGGACTGACGGGTGTCACATCCACACCACTGGTCCTACGTGGGACTGACGTGTGTCACATCCACACCACTGGTCCTACGTGGGACTGACGGGTGTCACATCCACACCACTGGTCCTACGTGGGACTGACGGGTGTCACATCCACACCACTGGTCCTACGTGGGACTGACGGGTGTCACATCCACACCACTGGTCCTACGTGGGACTGACGGGTGTCACATCCACACCACTGGTCCTACGTGGGACTGACGGGTGTCACATCCACACCACTGGTCCTACGTGGGACTGACGGGTGTCACATCCACACCACTGGTCCTACGTGGGACTGACGGGTGTCACATCCACACCACTGGTCCTACGTGGGACTGACTGGTGTCACATCCACACCACTGGTCCTACGTGGGACTGACGGGTGTCACATCCACACCACTGGTCCTACGTGGGACTGACGGGTGTCACATCCACTCCACTGGTCCTACGTGGGACTGACGGGTGTCACATCCACACCACTGGTCCTTCGTGGGACTGACGGGTGTCACATCCACTCCACTGGTCCTACGTGGGACTGACGGGTGTCACATCCACACCACTGGTCCTACGTGGGACTGACGGGTGTCACATCCACTCCACTGGTCCTACGTGGGACTGACGGGTGTCACATCCACTCCACTGGTCCTACGTGGGACTGACGGGTGTCACATCCACACCACTGGTCCTAAGTGGGACTGACGGGTGTCACATCCACACCACTGGTCCTAAGTGGGACTGACGGGTGTCACATCCACCCCACTGGTCCTACGTGGGACTGACGGGTGTCACATCCACACCACTGGTCCTACGTGGGACTGACGGGTGTCACATCCACACCACTGGTCCTACGTGGGACTGACAGGTGTCACATCCACACCACTGGTCCTACATGGGACTGACGGGTGTCACATCCACACCACTGGTCCTACATGGGACTGACGGGTGTCACATCCACCCCACTGGTCCTACATGGGACTGACGTGGGTCACATCCACACCACTGGTCCTACATGGGACTGACGGGTGTCACATCCACTCCACTGGTCCTACATGGAACTGACGTGTGTCACATCCACTCCACTGGTCCTACGTGGGACTGACGGGTGTCACATCCACTCCACAGGTCCTGCACTGGGACCGAAGATGTGGGCAATGACTAGGATGTGCACCAAACAACATATATATAAAAAAAATTATTATAGATAGATATACATACACATAACATTTTTTTCCATATGATAAAAAAGTAGAAAAAATAAAATATATAACTATAATCATTTCCTTGTTATGGGAAAAAAAAAGAATATCTATCTATACACACACACTCATGGCTGAAAGTGTTGGCACCCTTGAAATTGTTCCAGAATATTGTTTTTTTCCCCCAAGAAAATTATTGCAATTACACCTGTTTATTATACACGTTTGTTTATTTCCTATTTGTGTGTATTAGAACAACACAAAAAAAACAGAGGAAAAAAGTTAGAAAAATTCAATCAAAAAAACCCAAAATGGGCTGGACAAAATTGTTGACACCTTTCCAAAATTATGGGTAAACAACTTTGTTTCAAGCAAGTGATGCTTGTTCAAACTCACCTGTTGCAAGTACAAGGTGTGGGCAATATGAAAATCACATCTGAAACCAGATAAAAAGGAGAGAAAAGTGACTTAATCTTTGCATTGTGTGTCTGTCTCAATAAGCATGTAGAACAAAAAGAGGAGCAGAGAACTGTCCGAGGACTTGAGAACCAAAATTGTTGAAACATATCAACAATCTCAAGGTTAAAAGTCCATCTCCAGAGATCTTGATGTTCCTTTGTCCACGGTGCACAACATAATAAATAATAAGTTTACAAACCCATGGCACTGTAGCTAATCTCCCTAAACTTGAAGGGCAGAGAAATAATGATGAAAGATTGCAATTAGTGATGTGTGAATATACTCATTACTCGAGATTTCCCGAGCACGCTCGGGTGTCCTCCCGAGTATTTTTTAGTGCTCGGAGATTTAGTTTTCATCGCCGGAGCTGAATGATTTACAGCTACTAGCCAGCTTGATTACATGTGGGGATTCCCTAGCAACCAGGCAACCCCCACATGTACTTATGCTGGCTAACAGATGTAAATCATTCAGCTGCGGTGATGAAAACTAAATCTCTGAGCACTAGAAAATACTCGGAGGACACCCGAGCGTGCTCGGGAAATCTCGAGTAACGAGTATATTCACTCATCACTAATTGCAACCGATGGTGGATAAGCAGCCCCAATCAAGTTCCAAAGAAATTCAAGCTGTTCAGCAGGCTCAGGGTGCATCATTTTCAGCACAAACTATCCGTTGACATTTGAATAAAATAAAACGCTATGGCAGGAGACCAAGGAGGACACCACCGCTAACATAAAAAGCTAGATTGCAATTTGTAAAAATGTATGATAGTAAGCCAAAATCCTTCTGGAAAAGCATCTTGTGGACAGATGAGACCAAGATAGAGCTTTTTGGTAAAGCACATCATACTACTGTTTACCGAAAACCGAACGAGGCCTACAAATAAAGAACACTGCTTCCTCTAGCACTGGGTGCCATGACTATGTGCAAGTCATCATGAAATCTGAAGGTTACCAAAGGATTTTGGGTCGCAATGTAGTGCCCAGTGTCAAAAAGCTGGGTTTGCGTCCCAGGTCATGTTTCTTCCAGCAGGACAATGACCCCAAACATACTTAAAGCAGCACACAGAAATGGGTGGAAACAAAGAGCTGGAGAGTTCTGAAGTGGCAGCAATGAGTCCGGATCTAAATCCCATTGAACTCCTGTGGACAGATCATAAAATTGCTGTTGGGAGAAGAAACCTTCAAATATGAGCGACCTGGAGCAGATTGCAAAAGAAGAGTGGTCCGAAGAGAGGTGTAAGAAGCTTGTTGATGGGTATAGGAAGCGACTGATTGCAGTTACTTATTCCAAAGGGTGTGCAGCCAAATATTAAGTTGAGGGTGCCAACAATTTTGTCCAGCCCATTTTGGGGGTTTTGTGTGATGTCAAAATTGCCCTTTTTTCCTGTTTCTTTTGTGTTGTTCCAATACAAAGGAAATAAACGTGTAATTGCAGTAATTTTCTGGGGGAAAAAAAACATTTTCTGGAACAATTTCAACGGTGCCAAGACTGTATATCTTTATAAAATTGTATTTTTATATTTTACAAAGATAGTATCTATTAGCAATGAGAAAATTGAATTTGTAGGAATTTGCAGACTCCAGTGAATTGGAACAATTGCAATTCGAACAAATTACATCTGCTGAAGCCATTTTACACATAGCAGGAGATTGTGTCCAAAAGCGGACGTGGTGTAGTAGAAATGGGGATGCGAATAGTCACAGTGGCGTTCTGGCTCCATCCAAATGTGACCGCTGTATCCAGTCAATAGAAGTTGATTGGCTGCAGCGATCACCTGTCGCACCCTGCCAGGAGACACAATATGGCGTAAGATGAAACTGGTCGAGCAGGTTTTTTTTGTTTGTTTTTTTAATTCAACAATGCATGTTCGCATAATTCGCACATTGATAACGTTTTGTCAAAGCCAAATATTTTACAATATCAAAAACAAAGCAGCTTTATTTAAAACATGACATACCAACAAGTGATAAAAAAAAAGCGCACCGCCAAAAATGCAAGTAACCTACTTTACTTAATATATGCAGAAATTCTGCAACATCAAACGCTCATCAAGGGAATAGAACACGTGCTGGACATTGCAATAAATATGTATACACAAGACCAAAGTGGTGGATAGCATTGAATATAGTGTTCGTGATATATATCTGCAAAGAGGATGAATGGCAGACCATTCGGAAAACATATAAGAACCAAAAAGAGGAGGCCGAACATGTGGTCAAGGAAAAATAGGAACAATTATGTTGTAATAAAATACCTTTATTAACACAAAAGTTGTTAAGTGGTAAAACACAACACAAGGGTGCCCGCACAATTAAAGATAAAATAAGATTATACACAGTAAAAGTTGTAAAAAAAAACAGCAGAGCCACCAGGTATTTTAGTCAGTCATACATATATGTTCATAAAGCTAGGTGAAGGCTCAGAATGGTAACTGGGAACAGTGGAGCAGTGCTGTGCTCAGAGTAGTAAAGTCACTGCAGTATGGTAGGAGAGAGATTTCAGGCGATTACCCGATGGGTAGTGGATGCAGGTGCGGCACAATCCCCCGACGCGCGTTTTGGATCTTAGTCTTTCTCCACCTGTCTGGGCCTCTGACACTGGCCTGGGTTTTCCAGCATTGATGGGGCCTAGAAGGGTTATGCACGTGCAAGGTTACGGCGCACGCCATGATAACTGAATTTTTAGCGCGTGTAGTAGCAATCTGAAAATAAGGCGAGGAGTAGACAGTCGACGTGGAGGGGCTGGAAAGGCGACTATAAATTAATAAAAGCCCAAAACCTTTTGATGGCCTTTCATTTACAATTCAGAAAAAAAGGATATATGCTGAAATGAATTACAAAAGAAAAAAACTAAATTTTTACGAATGCAGATTTGTTTTCAAAATTTGAGTAGAATGCACTCTTCTCTAAGTTTTAGTAAAGTGCAAATTGACACAATCGTGCTTGTGTGATGCTGCATGTCTTGTCGCCAACTACAGCTCTGGAAAAAATTAAGAGACCACCACATCAAAACCCTGCCATGGGCAGCCCAATCTCCACACCTGAACCCCACTGAAAACCTCTGGAATGTAATCAAGAGGATGATGGATAGTCACAAGCCATCAAACAAAGAAGAACTGCTTACATTTTTGGGCCAGAAGCAGTGTGAAAGACTGGGGGAAAGCATGCCAAGACGCATGAAAGCTGTGATTATAAAAATCATGGTTATTCCACAAAATATTGATTTCTGAACTCTTCCTGAGCTAAAACATTAGTATTGTTGTTTCTAAATGATTATGAATTTGTTTTCTTTGCATTTTTGAGGTCTGAAAGCACTGGGTTTGTTTGTTTTTTTAATTTTGACCATTTTTCTTTGTCAGAAAAAAATACAAAAATTATTGCTTGGAAATTCGGAGACATGTTGTCAGAAGTTTATAGAATAAAAGAACAATTTACATTTTACTTAAAAATATACCTATAAAGAGAAAAATCAGACAAACTGGACATTTTGCAGTGGTTTCTTAATTTTTGCCAGAGCTGTATAGGAGATTTGGATTAAGATGTGGATGGAGGAGCCATCATTATTGACATCCCTCAAACATTGTGCAGATAATATTTTAGTACTAGAAGCAAAACAAAAAACTATGCAAACAAAATTGATGTCTGCTGGAACAGTTTGGAAAATCATTGAAATCAATGTGAGCAGATCAGATTTAAAGTTTGAAACTAATCCATTTTTTTGTTTCCTGGATCAGTTTCAAACGGACATTAGTGATGAGCGAGCGTGCTGGGATAAGGTGTTATCTGCGCATGCTCGGGTGCTAACAGTGTCTTTGGCGTGCTCGAGTAATATGTTTGAGTTCCTGCGGCTGCATGTCTCGCAGCTGTTCAATAGCCGCAACATATGCAGGGATTTCCTGTTTGTTAAGCAATCCCAGCATGTGTTGCGGCTGTCCAACAGTGGTGAGACATGCAGGCGCAGGGACTCGAAACATAATTTTTGAGCACGCCAAAGACATTCTGTGAGCACCTGAGCATGCTCAGATAACACCTTATCGGAGCACGTTTGCTCATCACTATTAGGGTAGGTGCAAACGGTCAGTTAACGGTGTGGGTTGGACGCTGCGTATGCGAGTCTCCGCAAGATAAACTTCACCCGTACAATGTACTGGACGCGGTGAATCCAAACGGTTCAATGAACACATGCGGATTAAGGCTGCTTTCACACTAGCGTCGGCCCGATGTACCGACGCATACTGTGCAAAAAATGCCCGACGTGGGCAGCAGAAGCAGTCTTACGATGCTTCCGCTACCCCATTGCAAGGTCCGGGGAGGAGGGGGCATGCGCGGTCAAAAATGGCGGACTCGACGCACAAAAAAACATTACATGTAACATTTTTTTGTGGCGGCGGTGCGCCAAAACACGGCGCAACCGTCGCACAACGGTTGCGACGTGTGGCACTGCATCGCAATGCGTCGCTAATAAAAGTCTGAGAAAAAACACATCCTGCGGGCAACTTTGCAGGATGCGTTTTTTATCCACAACAACGCATTGCGATGTGCAGTGGACGACGCTAGTGTGAAAGTAGCCTAACTTGCGTTCAATAGTCGGCAGCGCTTTGGATGCAGCAGACATGTGCTGTGTCCAAAGCGCTGCCAATTACTGAACATATACTAAGTGATACATTTATAATGAAAACAGGACCTTCCAGGGGTCTTTTAAGTGGCCTGGAAGCAAGCACACCTCTTCAATGGCAACAAAAAAAAAATGGAAGAAACTATAATGACACCTAAGAAAAATCAGACCCTTTCTATCAGATGGTAAAATTCGCACATATGTGTGAATTCAGCCTAAGGCTATGTGCACACGTAGGAAAAAGAGGTGGAAAATTTTCTGCACAAATCAGCAGCTCCTGGCAGAATCCGCAGCCGTGGATTTGCAGCGGTTTTTATGCGGATTTTGTGCGTTTTTTTATGCAGAATTGCTGCGTTTTTTGCCACTGCGGATTTTTAACATGGAGGGGTGCAGAAACGCTGCAGATCCGCACAAAAGAAGTGACATGCACTTCTTTGAAATCTGCAGCAATTCCGCACTGATTTTTCCGCACCATCTGCACAGCTTTTTTTTCCCCATTAACTAACATTGTACTGTACATCACAGTGCGGATCGGCAGCGTTTCTGCACGGTAAAATCCGCTGCGGATCCGCAGCAAATCCGCATTGTGTGCACATAGCCTTTGAACAGAACTGCTGGCCCACAAGTAATGCTGACCATCATCATTTCATCTTTGATCCGATGAGCTTTTCCTGGCACATATTATCTGATTACATGCAGAATGGCCATGAATGAAGTTTGCACACAAACAACTATGTACATATTCCCTATCCTTGACACAAGGTCTACGAGGCGGACGTCTCTCCACAGTACAACCAGTTTTGGGTGGTATTATCTTCTCGCAAACTTTTTTTTTTTTTTTTTTTTAGTTAAAGGCTCAAAATATTGTGGTACATGAAAGAGCTGCAGACCTCACAGTTATAAAACATGGAGCAAGAATTAAACTGCAATGCTAATCTGTAAAAAAAAAAAATATGCAAGTTATAATGCATCTATATAGGCAGGGTCAGCAAAGGCCATAATGGGCTCCCTGCTGGGGCAGCATCTAAAGGTACCGTCACACTCAGCGTCGCTACAGTGATATAGACAACGAGCCGATCGCTGCAGCATCGCTGTTTAGGTCGCTGTAGAGACGTCAAACACAGCAGCTCCAGAACAATGCAGGAGCGATCCTGTGACCTAACGGCGACTCACTTATCGTTCTCACAGGTCGTTAGCTCCATGTAAAACATCGCTGGCGTAGTTGCTTTTGCTGTCAAACACGACGATACACGCCGACCTGACGACCAAATAAAGTTCTGGACTTCTAGCTCCGACCAGCGATATCACAGCGGGATCCAGATCGCTGCTGCGTGTCAAACACAACGAGATTGCTATCCAGGACGCTGCAACGTCACGGATCGTTGTCGTTCTCGTTCTAAAGTTGCTGAGTGTTGAAGATACCTTTATGTATACCCATCAAAGCACAGTCCGCACATATAGCTGCACGGCTAAGTGCACACCGAGTTTTTCCTTTTTATGCGGATCCATTTAAAAAAAGCTTGATGGCTCTTACTATTCAATTACATTTTAAAACCACTTTGCTGGCTTTTTTTCCAGTTATTTCCTCTTCAGGTTTTCAAAAAATGCCTGGTAAAAAAAAAAAAAAAAAAAAGGTGCATGTCACATCTTCGAAGTGGATCTTAGGCTACTTTCACATTAGCGTTGTGCACTGCACGTCACAATGCGACGTACTGATGCATACTGTGCAAGCGCCGCACAACAGGGGCAGTGGATGCAGTTTTTCAACGCATCCGCTGCCCCATTGTGAGAGGCGGGGGCGGAGTTCCGGCCGCGCATGCGCGGTCGGAAAAGACAGGAACGACGCACCATAAAACGTTACAAGCAACGTTTTTTGGTGGCGACGGTCCGACGCAACCGTCGTGCGACGGTTGCGACGTGTGGCAATGCGTCGCTAATGCAAGTCAATGGAGAAAAAAACCGCATCCTGCAAGCACTTTTGCAGGATGCGTTTTTTCTCCAAAGCGACGCATAGCGACGTGCAGTGCACGACGCTAGTGTGAAAGTAGCCTTAATGGAACCTACCCTAAAATCTCAACCTTGTCAAATCAAAGGCTGCAAAAAAAAAAACAACTCTTCAAACATCTCTAAAAAATGAAAACTTTTCCAAAAAAAATCTCTCCAATGAAGGTGCATTTCACAACCAGTTTACCCCAGTGATATCAACCAAAAGGCATTAAGCCTAAAATAAAAATTAAAGTACCGTCATCATATGCAATCCTAACAAAATATCTCTGCATGTAAATAGCCAGATGAGACGAACTCCCCGATTTGGAAAAAATCTGCAACTATAAACCCATTTTAGCACAAGTTACCAAATCTCTTAGGACAGGGCCAGCCTGGAAATAAAAACAAAACAAAAAAAAAAGCTGCATGCCAGAGATTGATCCTATATTTAGATGGCACGTGACCATGCAAATCAATGAGTGTGTGGAAATCATGGTCATCTGAGTGCAGTCCGATTTCCAAGGACTGACAAAATGGAGAGGATAGAGATATGTTTTCCTCCATCTCCTCATCCGAGAGAATCGGATCATGCTATGCTCACACTCGTGTTACTTTAGCTTTACGTGTACTCCTGGACACGCGTGTCTAAACGGGTTTTTTTTCTTTACAAGATCTTAGGCTATGTTTGCACATTGCGTTTTTGCTGTCTTTAATCTGCAGGCAAAACCTGCTCTCTTGGCAGTAAAGAAGCTGCTTACAAAAAGCAGGTTTTGCTGCATTTTTAATGTTTTTTTAGCTGAGTGTTTGCACTTACTGCTTTCTATGGGCGAAAAAACATTGGAAAAAAAAAAAGCTGAAAGTGACATGCTGCAGTTTGTAAAAACGCAGCAGTATTCCGAATCAGTCAGGAAAACAAAAAACAAACTGTGTGCATGAGATTTCTGAACGCTCATAGGTTCGCTGGTACTTTACAGTACCAGCAAAAACGCAACATGTGAACATAGCCTTTGGCTGTAAATCAGACCCAACTCTCACTTTTTTTTTTCCATATCATGGACCTTATCAGAAAGCCAATAAACTATAAGACTGTGTAAAAACAAAAAACAAAACGCAGCATCTTATAGTTCCAGAAAAGTAGATGGGATGTATAGAAATCTGCCTACTGCGGTTCTTTTTTTTTTTTTTTTTTAGTGTAAACCGACCTGCGGTGCACGATTCAAATCCACAACGCGTTCATTTCTATTGTGGGTACGCCGAGTTTAATATTCAGATTTTCCCTAAAGACTGGCATTAGATGCAGAAAATCCACAGGAAAAAGGGGCCTATGCGTTTTTATGGTGTTTACGCAGCAGAAACACATAAAAGATGCATGGGATGCGGACATGACTGTACCAATAAAGCTGTCAAAGCCAAATACCAGAAAGTATCAAAAAGAAAGCGGCTTTATTTATAAAATGACATATCCCGAAAAGAAACAAAAACATGGTGTGAAAAACACACTAAAAAGTCATGTACAAAACCATACTAAAATTCAATGCAAAAAACACAAGTACCCTAATTTACCTACTAAGGCTACTTTCACATTTGCGTTTTAATCTGCAGCGTTTAATCCGCAAACGCAAGGACAAGAAAAACGCAAGAAAACGCGTGTAAACGCAGCGGTTTCAAAGCGCATGCGGTTAACGCATGCGGCATAAAACGCTGCGTTTACATGCTTTTTTACGCGTTTTTCATGCATTTGCGTTTTTTTGCGCATGTTGAAAAAATTTACAGGAGAAAAATCTAGATCACAAGAAACAGCCAATGGGACTACAGAGGGCGTGTATTATGGGATATCTATATATAGACCCTAGGACTGCTGAAATCTTCAGATTTTGCTCCTGTATCCTGTGTCATGATGGATCTTCACATGGATAGCTTTTACTTCAACCTGGATCTAAGGCATCAAGATTTTTCTGGCGTGGGCGTTTGCTTGGGAGCAACACCAAAACCGTGAAAGACAGAGAAGGACACGGTGTAGGCGTTTTTGGCAACACCCCATTGTAGAACTGCAGGAGAGCCGTGGTGCATATCACACCCTGTATGTCGAGCTCAATGCGAACCCGGAAAAATTCCCGGAATATACAAGGATGTCACAAGACTCTTTCCGGGATTTGCTTGCTCGCGTCCAAGGAGCCATCCGGAGACAGGACACACAGCTCCGTAGAGCCATTCCACCAGAGGAACGTCTCCTGGTTACCTTAAGGTACGTAATAATTCTAAACAAATGCTAGTCATAATTATTGCTGGTCTGACATGTATTCTTTGCATTTTTGTAAATTATTTTTTTCTTTCTTACAGATTTCTTGCAACCAGAGACAGCTTTATCATCCCTCCACTTCCAGTACCGGCTTGGAATTTCCACCCTGTCCGGAATAGTTTTTGACAGCTGCCGGGCTTTGTGGAACATTCTCCGTGAAGAATTTATACCCATACCCACGGAGGACATGTGGATGGAAATAGCTGATAAATTTTCCCCAACTGTTTGGGTGCGATGGATAGGAAGCACATCCGGATTATAAAACCAGCCAGAACGGGATCACAGTTCTTCAACTACAAGAAATATTTTTCAGTAGTTCTCATGGCAATAGCCGATGCGGACTGTCGCTTCATTGCCGTGGACATTGGTTCTTTAGGCCGTGGCAACGATTCACAGACTTTTAAAAACTCTGATATGGGCCGACGTGTTTATGGCAAAAATTTTAATTTTCCACAGCCACGACCTCTCCCCAACACTCAAGGCCCACCACTGCCATTTGTAATGGTTGGGGATGAGGCCTTTCAGATGAGTGAAAATCTCCTGAAGCCCTATTCAAGTAGGGACTTGAACCGCGCAAAAATAGTAGTTACTCACCGATAACGGTGTTTCTCTGAGCCCATGACGGCACCACGGAGAGAGGGGATCCGCCCACCAAGGACAGGAAACCTACAGATAAAAAGGCGGTACCTCTCTCCTGCATCAGTTGTTTACTAGAGAACGATGGGAGACTATGAACAGAGACTTGCTTTAAACATTATCTAAATACTTAACATGAGATACCGCGTGACTATTATACTATTAACATAAGGCACTATATTAATGTGCACACCCAGGAAGTGAAGGGAGGGAATGTACGGGTGCCGTCATGGGCTCAGAGAAACACCGTTATCGGTGAGTAACTACTATTTTCTCTGACGCCCATGACGGCACCACGGAGAGAATTGCAGAGATTTGTACATTAGGGAGGGACCACTGCTTCCAGAACCCTTTTACCAAAAGTAAGGTCTGAAGAGGAGGTAAGGTCCAATCTATAGTGCCTATAGAAGGTGGACGGTGAAGACCAGGTAGCAGCTTTACATATCTGCTCAATAGAAGCTCCGGCCTTCTCCGCCCAAGAGGTTGCCACTGCCCTTGTCGAGTGTGCCTTGATATTTCCCGGGACGGGTATGCCACTCGCTGAGTATGACAGGCTGATGGCTTCTGTAATCCATCTTGCCAGGGTGCCTTTAGATGCTTTCTTCCCCTTCCGGGGACCCTGGAAACACACAAAGAGAGAGGAATCCTCCCTACTCTCCCTAGTGGCCTCTATGTAACGTATCAGACATCTCCTTACATCTAATGTATGTAACGCCTCTTCCTCTTTGTTTTTGGGGTTAGGACAGAAAGAGGGCAGGGATATTTCCTGAGTTCTGTGAAAACGGGATGCCACCTTTGGGAGATATGCAGGGTCAGTTTTTAGGATGACCCTATCATCCAGGATTTGAGTAAACGGGGGGTTGGCGGAAAGGGCTTGGATATCACTGACCCTACGTGCGGACGTGAGTGCGACTAGCAGGGAAGTTTTTAAGGATAAGATTTTTACTGAAGCATCTGATAATGGTTCAAAGGGAGGTTTGGATAACGCCCTAAGAACTAAATTTAAATCCCACTGAGGGGTAGATTTCACGGGTAGGGGCCTTGACCTACCAGCTGCTTTGATGAATCTAGATATCCACCGGTTCCCTGCTAGGTCATAGTTAAACAGAGCTCCTAGAGCCGCTACGTGCACTTTTAAGGTGTTTGTGGCCAGACCCAACTCTAATCCCTTCTGTAGAAACTCCAGAATGGCATTAAGAGGGACACCCCAATTTTGGAGCCTGAAGATGAGAGAAATTTTTTCCAAATTTTCCCGTACTGTCTGGTTGTAACGGGCTTCCTACTTTGTAACAATGTAGAAACTAGCCCCGGGGAAAACCCTCTGTTTTCTAGTAGCCCCCTTTCAAATGCCAAGCTGTCAAGTGCAAACTTGCCACCTGAGGATGATGAACTGGGCCTTGGGAGAGAAGGTTCGGGAGATCCGGTAGAACCCATGGATCGGAGATGGACATTCTCCTCATCCAGGAAAACCAAGGCCTCTTCGGCCAGAACGGGGCTATTAAGACTATGTGGGCCCCGTCCTCCCGAATTTTCCTCAGCACAGCTGGAATCAGAGCAATAGGGGGAAACGCATACGCTAGTTGATGGTTCCACGGTATTAGGAATGCATCCAGGGAAACAGGGTTCCCCCACGGAGTTATGGAGCAAAAGGTGTTCACTTTTTTGTTCAGATGGGTTGCGAAGAGGTCTATGCTTGGTGAGCCCCATTTTACCGCGATTTGATTGAACACTAACTGATTTAGCTCCCACTCCCCTTGTTTCAGGCGGGAGCGACTTAAGTAGTCTGCTCTGAAATTGTCTACGCCCTTTATGTGCAGGCCCGATAGAGATTGAAAGTTGCTTTCGGCTATGTGGAAGATTGAGCTGGTTATCTCCATCAGACTCCGAGAACGGGTACCCCCCTGGTGATTCAGATATGCTATCACCACCTTGTTGTCTGACATAATTCTGACGTGGTGAGACCGAAGGGGCCCCAGGAACTCTAAGAGTGCAAATTTGACCGCCAACAGTTCTTTCATGTTGGAGGATGCCTTTTTCAGATATGGAGCCCAATCCCCCTGAGCTAACAGGTCGTTGAGGTGAGCCCCCCACCCGCTGGGACTTGCGTCTGTTGTCACTATCCGAGATACAGGAGTCACCCACGGGATTCCCTGGGAAAGATTGCTTAGTGATGTCCACCAGCCCAGAGACCGAATTGTGTTTAGTGACAAAACGAGCTGACCTTCTAAATTCCCTTTTAGAGAAACTTCCTCTGACAAGATTTGCCATTGAAGTTCCCTTGAGTGTAAATGAGCCCATTGGACTGCCGGGATGCAGGCCGTCATGGAACCCAGGAGGGACATCGCTTGGCGCACTGTTATGGAGGGATTGTCTCGCCTTCTGGATACCAGATTTATGATGTTTTGGATTTTTTCCCCTGGGAGGCGACATTCTTGTTTTATCGAGTCCAGAGTGAGACCCAGGTACTCTTGCATCTGGCATGGTAACAATCTGGATTTCTTTAGGTTTATTAACCAACCTAGTTCTTCCAGGGAATGTCTGATTGTTTTTAGCTGTTCCTCGCAGTGTTGAGGAGAGGAGCCTATTATCAGAAAGTCGTCGAGGTAAGGTACTATCAGGGTATCTTTCTCCCTCAGGTGAGCCATTACCTCCGCCACTATTTTTGTGAAGACTCGCGGAGCTATAGCCAACCCGAAGGGTAGGGCTAAGAATTGAAAATGGTATACCACCCCCTTTATATGGACCGCTATCCTGAGGAACTTCTGATAATCTTTGTGAATAGGGACGTGATAGTAGGCGTCCCTTAAATCCAGGACTGCCATAAAACACAGTGGAAACAGCATCTTTATTGAGGTCTTTATTGTCTCCATCTTGAACGGCTGGATTTCTAGAAATTTGTTCAACTCTTTTAGATTCACAATAGTTCTGAATGAGCCGTCCGGCTTCTTCCTCAGGAACAGAGGGGAGTAGCACCCTAGACCTCTTTCTTGTAGGGGAACTTCCATGAGAACCCCTTTGTTTACCAGTCCTATGACTTCTTTTTCTAATGCCAGCTGCTCTTCCTTTGAAGATCTTAGAGAAGTCGTCCTGAATGATGGGTGAGGGGGTCTCTGAAATTTCAATTTTAGACCGGACTTTACTATGTTCAACACCCAAGGACTGTTGGTAATCTTTTCCCAGGCTGAGGCGAAGAGGGCAAGTCTTCCCCCCACCTGGGGCAAGCCTTCATTGTGCGGGTTTTTTATTGTCGCTAGGGGTTTTGTTGAAGATGAAACCCTTGTTCTTGTTTCGCTTGTCTTCCCACCTATCCTGGTTTTTCCCCGGCTTCCTTCGGAAGAACCTCTTGCTCCGAAAGGGCCTTCTGTATGAAGGGAAGCCCAGGGCGGGGAAAGATTTCTTTTTATCCCCAGCTTTTTCTAGTATGTCATCTAGAGTGGGCCCGAATAGGAACTCTCCTTCACAGGGAATTATACATAATTTAGACTTGGTCTGGAGGTCCCCAGGCCAACATTTTAGCCAGAGGGCCCGCCTCGCGGCATTAGAAAACACCGCCGACCTAGCGGATAACTTGATTGAGTCCGCCGAGGCGTCAGCCAAGAAGGCGGCAGCTCCCCGCATAACGGGCAACATTTTTAGCATTGAGTCTCGGGAAGACCTGTTTTTGAGTTGGCTTTCCAATTGGTCTAGCCAAACCATCAGGGAGCGGGATGTACAAGCGGCAGCGACTGCTGGTTTAAGGCCTCCACCAGCCGCTTCCCATGAACCTCTGAGGAACCCATCTGCTTTTTTGTCCATTGGGTCTTTCAAAACCCCCATGTCCTCAAACGGCAGGGCATATTTTTTGGATGCTTTGGCGATTGCCACGTCCAGTTTAGGAGCCTTATCCCAGAAGGAACTGGACTGGTCATCGAATGGATATTTCTTTTTTGGAGTGAGTAGTGATTTTCTCACAGGCTTTTTCCACTCTTTTTTGATCAAAGATTGAATTTTTTCATTGAGAGGAAAGGCCCTTCTCTTTTTCTGGTCAAGCCCTCCAAACATTATGTCTTGGACAGATTTTTTGGGGTGAGGATCTGCCAGCCCCATAGTGTTCCTAACGGCTTTAACAAGGCTATCAGTTTCTTCTATGGGAAAGCAGCTACGGCCCCCTGAGGAAGATGAAGATGATGATGAGGATGAGGAAGAAGAATTAGCTGAGTCTGAATCCGTATCTTCCCCTGAGTCACCCGATTCAGGAGATGGAGATCTATGTTTAGTCTTCCTTCTCTTTCTCCCACCTTTCAGGGATTTAAAGGTTTCCTCTACCTGGACTTTAATCAGGTTTTTGAGATCTGCCGCAAACTCGGGAAGGCCTTCTGACACTGTCTGCTGAATGCAAACACTGCAAAGTCTTTTGTCCCATGAAGATGGAAGATCTTCTTTGCATAGGGCACATATGACATGCTTAGTTTTACTTGTGCTTTTCTTCCCCTATGGTATAAGACACAAAGATAGATTCTCACTATCGCTAACATTCACGGAGATCACTCACCACCTTATGGACCCATAAATACCGGTTGGGCACGATCCGTGTTCTTAGAGCCGGACACAATGCTGGACTCTTTGCTGTGTAGCGATCCAGAACGCCCTCCGGTAGAGCCTTGGCCTTTCTGGGTCCGTCGCTTCTGCTGCTGCGGCGTTGGTTGTGGAGATGCCCTGGGAAGGGGAGATACCTGCTCCATATCGCTCACTGGTGAGCATTGGCCAGACTCCATTTCAGAAGCGCTTTTGCCCCCAGACGCCCCGCTTAAAATAGCGGTGGAAGGCGCCATTTTTTTTTTTTTTTCAGCGCATGCGCAGTTCGCCCTGCGCGTGGAATCCCGCGCCTGCGCAGATCGCCCGGGCACGAACTCCCGCGCCTGCGCATTCCTCCAGCGGCGACGCCGGCACTAGGCGGGGAACGCAGCGCTTGTGCGCACGCAAGCCCCTGCTGCTTAAATACATACGTTCCTCGCGCGGGCGCAGATGAAGCAAGATGGCGGCGCACTTAGTAACGCTGACTCCTCGGGGACTCTCGGGAGCTCAGGCTGCAGACTGACGCCAGGGAGCCACATCGCTCCTATCCATAGAGCGGACTCTTGGACACGGCTGCTGCTGGTAAGACTTCTTAGAGAGGCGGCTCCTGCCACCTCTCTCCGCGCACCCTAAAAGGCCTACCAGCCCCTAGCGGTGGCGCTTCGGGTCACCACATCTAACCGAGGCAGGGGGGCCCCCGCTGCCTGGATCGGCTGATTGGCCCCGGACTCCCACGAAGAACTTTTCCTCAGACGGAGGTGATCTGTAGGTCTCCCATCAAGGACAGGAAACCAACTGATGCAGGAGAGAGGTACCGCCTTTTTATCTGTAGGTTTCCTGTCCTTGGTGGGCGGATCCCCTCTCTCCGTGGTGCCGTCATGGGCGTCAGAGAAACAGATCTATAACTACAGACTAACCAGGGCCCGCAGAACAGTAGAGTGTGCCTTTGGGATTATGGTGTCAAAATGGCGCATTCTAGCAACTGCCATAAATCTAAAAATGGAGACAGTGGATGAGGTGGTAAAAGCCTGTGTGGTTCTCCACAATTTCATTCTGGCTAAGGAGCGACCCACCATAGAACTTGATGAACCTGTTGCAAACCCTTTGCCTGATTACCGTCATCACCCGCTGCGGTCAACAGTTGAAGTAGGCCACATGCGGGACCAATTTGCTGCCTTTTTTGATTCAGACCTTGGACGTGTGGAATGGCAGGACAATATGGTGTGAAATGTCCGGTTGGCTTTGGGTGTGTAACAGTTATTTTCAAATTGTTGATAATGTTTGTTTTAATAAAATAATTCTGTTTTAGTATCTCCACCATGTCTCCCATGTATTTGCTTACACACCACTAATGGTTCTTGGGCTGTTGACGTCATTGCGTTATGACTCGGTTCACCAGTAGGTATTTGAGGCAGACTGTGTAGACGATGGCTGTTTGGTGCCATCACATTCTCAGTATTTGTTCATTACTTAACATCAGTATATAAGCTAAAACCAGGAGTGGTTGTTAAATGCAGAGGTGGTGTTTATATTTTTATTTGACTTTTCCTCACATTGAACCACTCCAGGTTTTGGCTTACCAATAGTGATGTTAAATACTGAGCCAATAATGTCAGTGTGACGGAAGCCTACACAACAGATCAATAGTCATCAAGTCAGGTGTCAGAAATAATGAATTCATGATGCATCAATAAATAGCTCATGAATTTATTATTTCTGACACAAGTCCTGTTGGGTATAGATATGCCTTGTATCACCTCCATCGTACCTTCACTTTGTGTTAAATAGATTTAATGTACAAAGAATATAAAATGGAGGTAATACAAGGAATTTCTCTACTCTGCAGGTCTGGTGTCATAACTAACGATTTTGTGAAGACACGACCAGTTGAGTATAGTTACAGCTGTGTATTCGGCTGTGTATTGCCACCATTTTGTCTTCAGTCTGCGACAAAAAGTCACAGAGTGAAAATACAAGTGTTTTTTTGGGGGGGCAACCTCTTTTCTCTATACCAAACACACACAAACCTTCTGTGTTGTACTAGCTAACTACTGGAGCTAGGAGGTGGCCCAAAAAAATATGTTCGGCGCATTTTTTGAATTGGCGCACGGTGTGAGTTGCCGGCGGCGAAAGACACAATTATCCAAACCTTATTGGGGGAAAAAAACATGAATATTTATTTTAACAAAATAAAAAAAAATAAAAAAATTAACTGCTTGTGGTCGATTGCCGAAATTGGGGGGTGTGGAGCAGTGAGGGCTGGCTAACTATCGACGACGCAGGGGTGGCTGGAGAAGGTGCAATAAAACTACTGGGGTCGGGAAATTCGGGGATTGGGCTAGACACATGAGAGGGCAGAGACACACTAGAAGGTTGAGACAAACCAGACATTACAGACACATTGGGAGGTGAGGGGGGAGGGATAGCTATTGTCTTTGTTTTTTTATTGCCTTTCCCTTTTTTGGATTGGCGCTGCCGTCCGGGGAGCCTCGTTGGGCTACTTTGTATTGGCCTTGCCGTGGTGGCCAACCTGTCACGGTCCATCTGCGGTTGTTGTTGCATTCTTGTGGCGGGGAACACCAGGGCAGGGTCCGTCAGCGGCATTTCTGTTGTGGTGGTGGGTAACAGGCCTGGGTCCGGCAGCGGCATTCTTGTGGTGGTGGCGGGTAACAGGCCTGGGTCCAGCAGCGACATTCTTGTGGTGGTGGCGGGTAACAGGCCTGGGTCTGGCAGCGGCATTCTTGTGGTGGTGGCGGGTAACAGGCCTCGGTCCGGCAGTGGCATTCTTGTGGTGGTGGCGGGTAACAGGCCTGGGTCCAGCAGCGGCATTCTTGTGGTGGCGGGGAACGACAGGCCAGGGTCTTGCGGCTGCAGCATGGTGGTGGCAGTGGAGGAGGTCCAAGCAGGAGCAGCAGTTGTCATGGTGGTGGCAGTGGGCTGTCCCACTGCACTCGGCATGGTGGTGGTGCTATAATAAGGTCCGGCAGTGTTTGGAATGGAGGTGGCCGTGCAGTGGTATGCAGCAGATGTCGGCATAGAGGTAAAGCGTGACAGTGTGGGCACTGGTGGAAATGCCCCCACTGTCTGCTCAAAATACCGACTCTGCTGCATAGCCTGCACGTAAGCAGCATTGCAGCCCTGCATAACAGTAATCTGGAGATCGGGACTAAGGTGTTCCGACATGCCCTGTTCTATCTGATTAAAAAAATGATGTGCTGGCCTCTGGAGGTCGGCTTTCACTTGGGCAAGGGCTGTGGTAACCTCCTGGATACGTGTGCTCATATGACTAATGGCAGTATCCAGTCGGTCACCCATCGCCTTGAGTCCCTCGTGGAAGACCGAGCTCAAGTGCAAAAACTCGGGCATGAGTGACCTGTCCGCGGCCCTCTGCCGCTGCCGCTGCCGGGAGGAGCCCATAAAAAATTGGCTAGAGGCAGAGGACTGGGGAAGGGGAACACCTGATGGACCAGCTTCCTGGTCTCCAGGTTGTGTGGCAGGCCCACTTGCTGCAGCGCTGGAGGATGGCTGGGACGGGTCCGTGGCTGACTGATGAAGGACCGCTCCAGAACCTGGGCCAACAGTGGAGCTCCAAGTGCTGTGAAAAAAGAAAAAAAAATGAATACCAAACATTTACAAAACGATAACTCCAGAGGAATATAAACATTGAGATTAAGGCAGAGGTCACACTAGCACTATTTGGGGTGAATTTTACATCAGAGTTTGCAAGCCAGGAGTACAACTGTAGGAAGAAAAGTATAATAAAACCATATGCTCAACTTCTGCATGCATCAACCACTCCTTGTTTTGGATTCAAAATACTGATGTAAAATATGAAGAGACGATGGAGGCGATACAAGCCATTTCTATATACAAGCCACATGTATACTCACCAGGACAAGTGTCAGAAAAAAATGAATTCAGGAGCCATTTATTTGTGCTTCATGATTTCATTATTTCTGACACCTGACTTGATGACTATAGATCTGTTGTGTGGGCTGCCGGCACACTGTCAGTATTTGCTCTGTATTTCACATCAGTATTGGTAAGCCAAAACCTGGAGTGGAACTATGTGAGGAAAGTATTCAAAGAACACGTACCCCACTTCTGCATGTATCAATCATTCATGGTTTTGGATTCCAAATACTGATTCAAAATAGTGACCAAAAATGCTAGCATTACAAAACTTTTTTTTTTTTTTTAACCAATATACTTACGTTCTTCGTGCAAGGACCGGTCTCAAAAACGCCAGGATGCGGTGGTACTTGTATTTTCGTATCCTTGCTCCAGAACCACTTGGAAGCCGGCTCTCTTGGCGCAGGTCCTTGTTGAAGCGGTCCTTCATCGATCTCCAACGTGTTTTGACTTTTGACACTGTTGACAAAACAAAACATAATAGTTAGGACAATGGTCTTTTGAACGTGGTCACACAACTGTGTGTGCTGAGAAAAAGTAATGACTTTCTATCATCATACACAGTTGTGTGAGCATGGCCAAGGTCTTGACTGCATCACACTGCATTGCGATACTTACCAAATGCAGAACGGACCCGAGTCGGGGCATTGGCCCAGCCATCCCACAACGCTGTGGCCACCTCATTCCAAAGCAGCCGGATCGTCACGTGGTTGGGCGTGCAGTGGATCCATGGGTGTCCCACAACGGGACTCGCTCATGGACCAGGGAGATGAGGTGCTCATTCTCTATGAGGTCCTCATCCCGTTCTGGAACCTAAAAACAAAAAGGACATTAATATTGGAGACATTAACATAAGGAAGACAGAAAACAGAAGCAGAGGAATGGCATGAATATTGAAATAAAAATAAAAAAATAGTGCTGAAGCAAAAGGGAAAGAAAGAGAAGTAGAAAGAAATGAAGATTCAAGAATTTTAAAATGAGGATACAATAAACAGTCAGCCAGGTATACTTACACGCTGCCGCCGTGCCACCCGACCGTGACTCCGCTGCTCCTGCCCAGTCTCTTCCGCTGTAGAAGAAGTGGTCTGAAAAAAGGAAAATATACATTGTCATATGTGTAGATGTGACAGTGAATACTTACCAATCTGAGGAGGTGAATACTCACTTCGCTGACATGTTCCCCTTGTGCAGGCCCAGGCGTTTGCTCATCATCATCAGAAGAAGAAGACATTCTGATGTGTGCAGAAAGAAAGAAATGGCAGAAATTAGGACATGTAGAGAAAGAAAATTGAAAAGAAAGGCATTGGATAGGATATACTCACATTGTTCAGAGGCTTGTTTGCTGCTCCAAGGGGCTGTGGGGCGTCTCGTCTGCAAGGCAGTCTGCTGACTAGTGACCTGCAAATGTCCACTACCTCCCTTTATCACCTTGTATGTGGGGGGTGGCTTATCAGTGTCTAGACATGTTTTTCTCAATTGAAACGCATGCGTTCAAAAACGCAACCAAACGCATGTGCTAAAAACGCATGCGTTTACATAGACTGCAATGCGTTTTTTGGGCGCAAACCTTACGCAATCGACCGCATACGTTTCCAGGCGGCAAATTGACGCCTCTAAAAATTACTACATGTTGCATTTCCGCGCCAAGACGCAGACGACTAGACGACGCATGCGTCGTCAAACGCGGCAAAACGCGAACACACAAAAACGCATGCGTTCCTAATGTTATTTATAGGAATACACAACGCATGTGGATATTTACGGAAGAAACGCTGCGGACACAACCGCAAAAGTGAAAGCGGCCTAAGTGAAAACTGTTGCAGAAAATGGTGCAATATCAAATTCTCATTGTGGGAACGTGGACTAAAGGTTGCATGTTTTATTAATGAACATCGATATGTTGCAGGATGAAAATCAGACGTATGAATGAGTCCTTAGGGCGTAACGACAGGGAGAGTTTGGCAGCCTACAGACCGCTTACCAGCAGTGGCCAATGGCCCACCAGTTTCAAAAGAAAATAAAGTGTTTTTTAGTCACTGCAGATGGGTAGAATTGGGGACATGAAGCCACATGCCCCATGTTTTCTCACCCAACAGGATATTGTGGCCTCTTGTATAAAATCTGCTAATGATACATTTGTTCTATGAGTAAGTTACTTGCATGTCTAATGCCTTTTTCCAGCAGAAACGTAAATGAGTTTATTACCTACAGAATTTCCGTACCCTGATGCCAGTCTATGGGGAAATTCGGCACAGAAGAAAAAGAGAAATTGATGTGCTGCGAATTTTAAATCCGGACCGCAGGTCACGTCAAAAAGAAGCACAGTGGTCATGAGATTTCTATAAATCGCATCCGCATTGCTGGAACTGTTAAACATTGCGGCAAATACGCTTCATCAAAAATGCACCAAAAGCTCATTGTGGGAATGTAGCCTCATAGGTGACGCCACAATATTTTATGAAGAGCTTGTCACTGAAGGCTACGTTCCCACGATCAGATCCGCAATTCTGTTAATTTTTCTTGTGGGTACGTGGAGTTTTCTGTGCGGATTTTCACCAAAGTCTTGCATTAGATGTGGAAAATCCACAGGTGAAAAATTTACACGAGTTTTTAGTGCGTTTCTGTCACTACGGCCACGTTCACACATTCAGTATTTGGTCAGTATTTTACATCAGTATTTGTAAGCCAAAACCAGGAGTGGGAGATAAATACAGAAGTGGTGCATATGTTTCTATAATACTTTTCCTCTGATTGTTCCACTCCTGGTTTTGGCTTCCAAATACTGATGTAAAATACTGACCAAATACTGAGTGAACGGGGCTTTACACTGTAAAACAGATTTGCAGAATTGCTCATTTTTCCCATCTAGCGCAAAATAAAACTAAAATATGATTTCAATACACTGATTGTACTGCACCTCAAATGGTGACACTATTAAAAAATTGTGGCTTTTGTAAAGTGAGGATTAAAAAGAAAAAGTTGTCATGTAATAAAGACTAAAAGGCACCAGTTTATGACTATGTTTAGACGAAGACATTTTTTACGTTGTCTAAAATGACAACTTTTCCAAGTAGAAGCCATATTAGGAAATGCTCCTTTTGTTTTTGTTTTTTTATAAGCTTTCTTTAAGCGTTTTAGTTTTGGTTTTTTTTGCAGCCTTTTGATTTGATGGTGCATAGTATGAAGAAGATTTCATAAGGATCCACTGAAAGAGTCATGCACCTTTACTTTTCCACTCAAGTGTTTTTCAAATTGTTGTCAAGAAAAAAATATATACTCAAACTACTCATGAGAACAGCAAAGTAAATTTCCTATAGAAGTTAATAGGAAAAGTTTTCCACGCATTTTTGAGACTTTAGGATCTTATCCACTCACAATAAAAAATCCTCCAAAAACTGTGTGAACGTAAAGGCATCAGTACATCTGTCTGGTAAACCTGATAGCAGTACATGAAGACAGACCTCTGGCATCTTAAGACACTGCATTCACACCTCCGAGTGCAGTCCATTTTTTTTTCTGGAACTCCACACAGTCCCATGGAGTTTATTGATCCAGGCACACATTTTTTTTTAAACGGATTCATGTGTCCGAACCTTGAGACTCTGAGCAAGTTCTGTTCTCATCCATTTTGCGGGTCAGTCTGCAGATTGATGATGATGATGATCCGAATAGAACGGATAAAACACCGAAGACATATTTTTTATTTCCATTCGTTTTTAACTAAACCATTACGAAGAGTGAACGGATAAATAAAAGTTCACGGAGTCACCCGGCATCAGCTTTTAAAAATAAATGAGTAAAAAAATGCTGCAAATCTGATGACACAAGAAAAACATTTTGTACTCATTCACACGTTCGTATGAGTGATTTCCGTGTTTTTTACGGATAGTACTCGCACCTGTGACACTATGGGGCCATTCATATTTTGATCCGAGGGTCAGATCAAAATCGGCAATGCAAGTCAATGCATCAGTCAAAAAAATAAATAAATCGGACTCAACTCGGATAATATCCGAGTGCAGTCTGATTTTCATGGACTTTCAGAATGGAGAAGGCAGAGAAACTTTATGTCGGTTTCTTTTAATTTTTCTATGTACGAATAAAAACGGCTGACACTTCCACCAAACTTTGATAATCAGTCCGTTTTTGTCAAGCATAGAAAAATCGGATGTGTGAATGAGCCCTAACAAAGTGGGATCAGGTTGGCTCACTGGCATATAAGCTGTACTATGCTCAAGCCTTTCCGACAAGCTTTAGGAGAGCCGTCTTGTGGGCATTTTATAGGGGTCCTAGTTTACATGGTAAAAAGCTCTTCCAAAAAATGGTTAACTCAGTAATGTGGCCATATTGACTCACCGAGTCACCATAGACCCAAATTCATATTCAGCAATGCCATAAAACAAAAAAAAAAATACAAAGTGCAAAAGTAAGATCTCGCCTGAGCTAACCGTGCACAGTGCCCACACGCCATTTAACAACTATTTTGGTGCCTAAGTGCTTTCAGAATATTTTGACAATTTTTACAGGATAAGTATGAAGCCATTTTTTCAGCAATTTTGCAGTACAGAACAAAAAAGAAAATTGAAGGCTGGCGTAAGCACAATTATGTAGAGATAATAATACAGCTGCTTCTTTCAAGTGGATATTGAAATCCATATATTTCTCACCTAAAATAGGTACGACAAGGACCTTTTGCTTGTAATTAGATGTTCATTAATCTGTGAATCAATTGATGTGAAGCTTTGTATGTCTTGCAGTAAATGACTCCACTGAAATCAAGTTTTCAATTTATTACTTTTTATAATGTATCTGTTCTTATAAATTGTATCGGTTCCATTATCATTTTGCAACGCTGTAGTTTTGTATCCTTGGTAACCTGTTGTGGGCATTGCCATGTACTGTTTAGTGCTTGATACATTTGGCCTTGATTAGGAGGTTCCCTTTAAACGCTATGGTTTTCTTTAGTTGATAAAATGGATTTCAGACCCCCCGATATGAACTTTGCCTGATCCTTGACTTAGATTTTTTTTTTTTTTTAGTTTCAGTAATGCAGGCTGGATGTGAGCTGTGTGTGTATATACAGGAACATATATCAGCACAGCTTCTATCCTGCACTCATTTTCTTTTCATGTTTTTCCCTCCTTTTCTATAGCCTGTTTTTTCCTCGGCTTATACTATGGAGAACTTTGTACAACCCATCCTCTACCCTCCTCTGCTCTAATGAATACTGAAAAAAAACCTGTTGTCAGGAGCTCTGAGTGATTTGTAACATTTTTGGAAAAGAACTTAACTGAATCAAGAACTTTACAGACATTGCAGCAGCAAAATGGTAGACAATTTTCAATGAAGACTATTCAGAAAGTTGCCTAATTTTGCATTTAGGAAGGAAATGAACATTAAAAAAAGTATTTGTAAAGGTGACATAGCAGTAACTGTAATTCATATCTATGGCTTAAAAAAAAGATTGCAGGTTTTACTAGATCCCAGCAGATCCTTATAACAGAGAGACGATGAGGCGTAAGGGGAAAGATTTGTACGTGAAGGAAGTTATCTTTTGTCTATAAAGGAACATCATTACTAACTTCGAGAATGGCTGTCGAAATTGCTTAAACCAAATTACAATTCAGTTTTAAGATTTTTATGCAGATGGCAGACTTATGTGTAGAAATTTTAAGAGATCTATTCATATTTTGGTTTCCTTATGCAATGAAAGTCAAAAGTATGTCAAAGTCTGCAAATCAGCAAGTCTACTTTTCCTTAAAAGGCTGGTTTTCACTTTTTTCTTTTTCCAAGAAAATGTTAGAGCTATTCTTTTACTCTCATAATGAAAGGTTTGCCATTTTGCCGTTCTTATTTCCATAGGTATTACTGTTACTTTCCAGCATCACTGTGGTATGTAAATGAGGTCTCACAGCGAGTGGTATTATGTATAGGAAAACATACAAGTACCTTTGAAAGTTTTGAGCATTGGTGCTGCAGATAATTGTCTGTTCGTTTGTGTTCAGAGCCTCGACGGTTGACAACAGTAATTAGGCTCAGAGAGGAGAGGGTGGTTGTCAGTACTGGGCTTTGTGCCCTGTTTTTTTTTAAATATATACAATATTAGTTTTGTTACAAAACATTATTTTCTCTATCTCCCAGTTTAGTGTACAGAATGTGACTTAAAGGAATTGTCCAGGTTTGTCACTGTGTGACTGCAGACTTGCGAACCCGCACAGTACTCAATGTAAGGATTCACCAGCGCCGAGAGCGGGCAGTCATGTGATCGCAAGTGTGCAATATGCATTCTCTCAAACACAGTCCAACTAGACGTGAACAGCCTTAAGACAGCTGCGCACGTCTAGTCGGAACGTGGACGGAAGTATGCACAGTTGTGCTCAAAAAAGTTTACATACCCAGCAGAATTTTTGCTTTCTTGGCCTTTTTTATGAGAATATGAATGATAACACCAAAACTTTTTCTCCACTCATGGTTAGTGGTTGGGTGAAGCCATTTATTGTCAAACTACTGTGTTTTCTCTTTTTAAATCATAGTGACAACCCAAAACATCCAAATCAAAAATTCTGCCGGGGTATGTAAACTTTTGAGCACAACTGTATATCGTATACTTGCAATCACATGACCACCAAATCCCGCCACCAACACCGGAAAATCCTGATTGCACACTTGTTAATTTTCACAGCACATGCAGTCACAAAGTGACATCTTTTATGTCAGCAGTACATCGACCCATTTACAGGTGTAAGAAATAGTGAAACTGATGAGGACAAAAAATTGTATGAATGATAGTTCCTCCACATTTTGCCATTGATCACTCTAAGGGAAAGAAAGCAAATGAGCGCCAATCAACTTACTATATTGGCATTCAGAACTCGCTATGGACAGAATATGACCCATATGAGCCATATTCGAGTTCACATTTTGCTGGACCGGTTTGAGGGTGCCATGTCACATTGGTAGAGCCCCTTGTCATGGTTCCCAATGGCAGGGGAACGTTGGGAGCATAAGAACAAACGGACAAGCTCTCGGGTGATGGAAACTGGAGCTGACCGCGATACTAAACCTATTAACGCAACTAAAAGTAGCCGGGGAGCGTGCCTGCGTTTTCTCTAGACGCCTCGTGCCAGCCGGAGATCTAACTACCCCTGGTAGAAGAAACACAGACCTGGCTTGCCTCCAGAGAAAACCCCAAAAGTTGATAGCAGCCCCCCACATATAATGACGGTGAATTCAGATGAAAAGACACACGTAGTATGAAAGCAGATTTAGCACAGCGAGGCCCACTTAACTAGATAGCAGAAAAATACAAAAGGGGACTTCGCGGTCAGCTACAAAACCCTAGAAAATCCCATCCTGAAATTACCTTAAACTCATGTGTCAACTCATGACACCGGAGTGGTAATTTCAGTCCACAAGAGCTTCCAGCTGCAGAGAGTCACATACTGCACGCTGGACAAAACATGCAAAAATAAACCAAGGACTAAATAGTCCAACTTAGCTGATCAGAAGACAGGAGCAGGTACATGCAACAGAAAGACTCTGGTTACATTGATGGCCGGCGCCAGAATGACTGAGCAGCAAGGCTAAATAGGATACACCCATATCCAGATGGAAACAGGTGAACAGAGAAAGAAAAGCACATAAGTCCAGTACCACCAGTGACCACCGGGGGAGCCCAAAAACCAAATTCACAACAGTACCCCCCCTCAAGGAGGGGGCACCGAACCCTCACAAGAACCACCAGGGCGATCAGGATGAGCCCTATGAAAGGCACGGACCAAATCAGAGGCATGAACATCAGAGGCTGTCACCCAAGAGTTATCCTCCTGACCGTAGCCCTTCCACTTGACCAGATACTGAAGTTTCCGTCTGGAAACACGGGAGTCCAAGATCTTCTCCACAACGTACTCCAATTCACCCTCAACCAACACCGGAGCAGGAGGCTCAACGGAAGGCACAACCGGTACCTCATACCTGCGCAATAATGACCGATGGAAGACATTATGGATAGAAAAAGATGCTGGGAGGTCCAAACGAAAGGACACAGGGTTAAGAATCTCCAAAATCTTATACGGGCCGATGAACGGAGGCTTAAACTTAGGAGAAGAAACCCGCATAGGGACAAAACGAGAAGACAACCACACCAAGTCCCCAACACGAAGACGAGGACCAACACGACGACGGCGGTTAGCAAAACGCTGAGTCTTCTCCTGGGACAACTCCAAATTGTCCACCACCTGTCCCCAAATCTGATGCAACCTATCCACCACAGTATCCACTCCAGGACAATCCGAAGACTCCACCTGACCGGAAGAAAAACGAGGATGAAACCCCGAATTGCAAAAGAAAGGAGAAACCAAAGTGGCAGAACTAGCCCGATTATTGAGGGCAAACTCCGCCAACGGCAAAAAGGCAACCCAGTCATCCTGATCCGCAGACACAAAACACCTCAAATAAGTCTCCAAGGTCTGATTAGTTCGCTCAGTCTGGCCATTAGTCTGAGGATGGAACGCAGACGAAAAAGACAAATCAATGCCCATCCTAGCACAGAACGCTCGCCAAAATCTAGACACGAACTGGGTCCCCCTATCAGAAACGATATTCTCAGGAATACCATGCAAGCGAACCACATTTTGAAAAAACAGAGGAACCAATTCGGATGAGGAAGGCAACTTAGGCAAGGGTACCAAATGAACCATCTTTGAAAAACGGTCACACACCACCCAGATGACAGACATTTTCTGGGAAACAGGGAGATCAGAAATAAAATCCATAGAGATGTGAGTCCAAGGCCTCTTCGGAATAGGCAAGGATAACAACAATCCACTAGCCCGAGAACAACAAGGCTTGGCCCGAGCACAAACATCACAAGACTGCACAAAAATTCGTACATCTCGAGACAGGGAAGGCCACCAGAAGGACCTAGCCACTAAATCCCTGGTACCAAAGATTCCAGGATGACCTGCCAACGCAGAAGAATGAACCTCCGAGATGACTCTACTGGTCCAATCATCAGGAACAAACAGTCTACCAGGCGGGCAACGATCAGGTCTATCCGCCTGAAACTCCTGCAAAGCCCGTCGCAGGTCTGGGGAAACAGCAGACAATATCACCCCATCCTTAAGGATACCTATAGGTTCAGAATCACCAGGGGAATCAGGCTCAAAACTCCTAGAAAGGGCATCTGCCTTCACATTTTTAGAACCTGGTAGGTATGAGACCACAAAATTAAACCGAGAGAAAAACAACGACCAGCGCGCCTGTCTAGGATTCAGGCGCCTGGCAGACTCAAGATAAATCAAATTCTTGTGATCGGTCAATACCACCACCTGATGTCTGGCCCCCTCAAGCAAATGACGCCACTCCTCAAAAGCCCACTTCATAGCCAAAAGCTCCCGATTACCAATATCATAATTTCGCTCGGCGGGCGAAAATTTTCGAGAAAAGAACGCACAAGGTCTCATCACGGAGCAGTCGGAACTTTTCTGCGACAAAACCGCCCCAGCTCCGATCTCGGAAGCGTCGACCTCAACCTGAAAAGGAAGAGCAACATCAGGCTGACGCAACACAGGGGCAGAGGAAAAGCGGTGCTTAAGCTCCCGAAAGGCCTCCACAGCAGCAGGGGACCAATCAGCAACATCAGCACCCTTTTTAGTCAAATCAGTCAAAGGTTTAGCAACATCAGAAAAACCAGATATAAAACGACGATAAAAATTAGCAAAGCCCAAAAATCTCTGAAGGCTCTTAAGAGAAGAAGGTTGCGTCCAATGACAAATAGCCCGAACCTTGACAGGATCCATCTCGATGGAAGAGGGGGAAAAAATGTACCCCAAAAAAGAAATCTTTTGAACCCCAAAAACACACTTAGAACCCTTCACACACAAGGAATTAGCCCGCAAAACCTGAAAAACCCTCCTGACCTGTTGGACATGAGAGTCCCAGTCATCCGAAAAAATCAAAATATCGTCCAGATACACAATCATAAATTTATCCAAATATTCACGGAAAATGTTATGCATAAAGGACTGAAAGACTGAAGGGGCATTTGAAAGACCAAAAGGCATTACTAAATACTCAAAATGGCCCTCGGGCGTATTAAATGCGGTTTTCCACTCATCCCCCTGCTTAATTCGCACCAAATTATACGCCCCACGGAGATCAATCTTAGAGAACCACTTAGCCCCCTTTATTCGAACAAACAAATCAGTCAGCAGTGGCAGAGGATACTGATATTTGACTGTAATTTTATTCAAGAGTCGATAATCGATACACGGCCTCAAAGAGCCATCTTTTTTAGCTACAAAGAAAAAACCGGCTCCTAAGGGAGATGAAGAAGGACGAATATGTCCCTTTTCCAGGGACTCCTTAATATATTCTCGCATAGCAGTATGTTCAGGTACAGATAGATTAAACAAACGACCCTTTGGAAATTTACTGCCCGGAATCAGATCTATGGTACAATCGCAATCTCTGTGAGGGGGTAGTGAACCAAGCTTAGGCTCCTCAAAAACATCACGATAATCAGATAAAAATTCCGGAATCTCAGAGCGAATAGATGACGAAATGGAAACCAAAGGTACGTCCCCATGAGCCCCCTGACATCCCCAGCTTAACACAGACATTGCTTTCCAGTCAAGGACTGGGTTATGAGATTGTAACCATGGCAATCCGAGCACCAAAACATCATGTAAATTGTACAATACAAGGAAGCGAATCGTCTCCTGATGGTCTGGATTCATACGCATAGTCACTTGTGTCCAGTATTGTGGTTTATTACTAGCCAATGGCGTAGAGTCAATACCCTTCAGAGGTATAGGAACTTCCAGCAGCTCTAGATTAAACCCACAGCGCCTGGCAAAGGACCAATCCATAAGACTCAAAGCGGCGCCAGAGTCGACATAGGCGTCCGCGGTAAATGACGATAATGAACAAATCAAGGTCACAGATAGAATAAACTTAGACTGTAAAGTGCAAATTGAAATAGACTTATCAACCTTTTTTGTACGTTTAGAGCATGCTGATATAACATGAGTTGAATCACCACAATAAAAGCACAACCCATTTCTTCGCCTAAAATTCTGCCGTTCACTTCTGGACAGAATTCTATCACATTGCATATTCTCTGGCGCCTTCTCAGAAGGTACCGCCAAATGGTGCACAGGTTTGCGCTCTCGCAAACGCTGATCAATCTGAATAGCCATTGTCATGGACTCATTCAGACCTGTCGGCGGAGGAAACCCCACCATAACATCTTTAATGGCATCAGAGAGACCCTCTCTGAAATTCGCCGCCAGGGCACACTCATTCCACTGAGTAAGCACAGACCATTTACGAAATTTTTGGCAGTATATTTCAGCTTCATCTTGCCCTTGAGATAGGGCCATCAAGGCTTTTTCAGCCTGAATCTCTAAATTAGGTTCCTCATAAAGCAACCCCAAAGCCAGAAAAAACGCATCCACATTGAGCAACGCAGGGTCCCCTGGTGCCAATGCAAATGCCCAATCTTGAGGGTCACCCCGCAGTAGGGAAATCACAATCCTAACCTGCTGTGCGGGATCTCCAGCGGAGCGAGATCTCAGAGAAAGAAACAATTTACAATTATATTTGAAATTCAGAAAACGAGATCTATCCCCGGAGAAAAACTCTGGTATAGGAATTCTAGGTTCAGACATAGGAGCATGAACAACAAAATCCTGTAAATTCTGAACCTTAGTAGCAAGATTATTCAAACCTGCAGTCAAACTCTGAGGATCCATTTTAATCAGGTGCGATCAGAGCATTTCAAGGATTAGAAGGAGAGAGAGAGACAAAGGCTGCAAATTAGAGCAGAAATGCAACTGAGTCAACTATAGAGCAAGCTCAGAGGTGGAGAAAAAAAAAAATCTGCAGACTTCTTTTCCTCTCCTTTCTTCTGCCAACAGTTTTAACCCTTGGCCGGCCATACTGTCATGGTTCCCAATGGCAGGGGAACGTTGGGAGCATAAGAACAAACGGACAAGCTCTCGGGTGATGGAAACTGGAGCTGACCGCGATACTAAACCTATTAACGCAACTAAAAGTAACCGGGGAGCGTGCCTGCGTTTTCTCTAGACGCCTCGCGCCAGCCGGAGATCTAACTACCCCTGGTAGAAGAAACACAGACCTGGCTTGCCTCCAGAGAAAACCCCAAAAGTTGATAGCAGCCCCCCACATATAATGACGGTGAATTCAGATGAAAAGACACACGTAGTATGAAAGCAGATTTAGCACAGTGAGGCCCACTTAACTAGATAGCAGAAAAATACAAAAGGGGACTTCGCGGTCAGCTACAAAACCCTAGAAAATCCCATCCTGAAATTACCTTAAACTCATGTGTCAACTCATGACACCGGAGTGGTAATTTCAGTCCACAAGAGCTTCCAGCTGCAGAGAGTCACATACTGCACGCTGGACAAAACATGCAAAAATAAACCAAGGACTAAATAGTCCAACTTAGCTGATCAGAAGACAGGAGCAGGTACATGCAACAGAAAGACTCTGGTTACATTGATGGCCGGCGCCAGAATGACTGAGCAGCAAGGCTAAATAGGATACACCCATATCCAGATGGAAACAGGTGAACAGAGAAAGAAAAGCACATAAGTCCAGTACCACCAGTGACCACCGGGGGAGCCCAAAAACCAAATTCACAACAGCCCCTGAGGTGCCAGAACAGCAGAACCCCCATAAGAGACCATTTTACAAACTGCACCTCTCAATGAATTCACCTAGGGGTGCAGTGATCATACTGACACCACAGGTGGGTCAAAGAATTTTATACCATTGGGCAATGAAGAAAAAAATAATGACATTTTTACCACCAAAATTTTGTTTTAGCCCCTGATTTTATATTTTCACACTGGAAAATGGGTAAAAATGTCACCAAAATGTATCCTATAATTTATGCTGAATGTAGAAATACCCCATATGATGTGGCTGTACTGCTTAGCCATACAGCGCGATTCGGGAGGGATGGAGAGCCACTTGCGCTCCATCTTTTCAGAGTCTCACCATATGGCAGAGCAGTACTGTTATACAGGAGGCGTCCTGGAGAACAGAGTTTGCGGACTCCATAAACAGAGCCCCTAAGTACTAGAAGAGCAGAATATCCCCCGTCAAGTGACCCCATTTAGGAAATGATACCCCTTTGGGAATTTATCTACAGATGTAGTTACGATTTTTACTCTATGGGTGTTTTCCAGAAACAATAAGCAGTGGATGTTGCTGAATGAAAATTGCAATAAAAGAAAATGGGAGATTTTTTGGCAGCTTCCGAAATGGAGTCAAAAGTGGTGTAATACCAGGATAAGCTTTGCTCCCTCTTTGGCGAAACTATAGCAAGTACTATGCCTGCCACCCGCATGGTCTGACCAGAAAACTCCTCACAACTGCTCACAGAATCAAAGCTCTACTGTCTGCGCAAATTCTACTGCAACAAGTCGCTGAATCAGCAACAGTGTTTACAGTATATAAAATATACTGTATATGACATAGCTGATCAGATGTTTTATCACCCACTGTGCCAACCTGTGCTGTTATGACCCCAATGGCGAGTGTCTCAGAGGAACGTGGAAGTCTGCAGAATACAAAAATCCAGCTCATAGGGCAGTGGTAACTGGGTTGACCATATATCTACTCCTAACGCCAACACTAGAAGTAGCCGGGGATCATTCCTACGTTGATTCTAGATGACACGCGCCAGCCGGAGAATCTAGCTACCCCTAGTAGAAGAAAACAAAGACCTTTCTTGCCTCCAGAGAAGGGGACCCCAAAGCTGGATAGAAGCCCCCCCACAAATAATGACGGTGAGGTAAGAGGAAATGACAAACACAGAAATGAACCAGGTTTAGCACAGAGAGGCCCGCTTACTGATAGCAGAATAAAGAAAGGTAACTTATATGGTCAACAAAAACCCTATCAAAATCCACACTGGAAATTCAAGAACCCCCGAACCGTCTAACGGTCCGGGGGGAGAACACCAGCCCCCTAGAGCTTCCAGAGAAGGTCAGGATATAGATTTGGAACAAGCTGGACAAAAATACAAAACCAAAACAAATAGCAAAAGGCAAAAGGCAGACTTAGCTGATATAACTGGAACCAGGATCAGTAGACAAGAGCACAGCAGACTAGCTCTGATAACTACGTTGCCAGGCATAGAACTGAAGGTCCAGGGAGCTTATATAGCAACACCCCTAACTAACGACCCAGGTGCGGATAAAAGGAATGACAGAAAAACCAGAGTCAAAAAACTAGTAACCACTAGAGGGAGCAAAAAGCAAATTCACAACACTGTGCATCAGCAAACCCAAGATGCAATGCCTGAATGGACCGATTACGTGGCACCTGGACTGTGTCCTGTCTATGGCAGATGCCCTGATGCCATGGACTTCTGGGTCAGTAGACTGGAACCAGAGAAGGTATTCAGTGTGGCAGGTGGCTTTCTCATGCCAAAGCAGGGCAGATTTTCCTCCACAAAGTGTGGAAAACCTTAAATTTGGCAAAAATAAGCATGGATCAATAAAGATTTTCATTCACCTACAGCCGATTCCGCTAATTAGATCGATCATTCCATATTCTTGTCCACTATCTTCTATTCTTTTCTGCTGCCCCAACTCAGCAGATTAGGTCCTACCTGTCCATATTTCTTTTTCTATACTGTGCTACTATTGTCAGTGTTGGACCATATCCAGCTAATATATAAAGCTGAATGTGTGTGTGTATGTGTGTATGTCCGGGATTGGCATCTGCACCGTCGCAGCTACAGCCACAAAATTTTGCACAGTCACACGGCTGGACCCCAGGAGCATCATAGGCTATGTTGTGAGGCGAAATTTTAACCCCACGCTTTCCAATTCACCAAACAATTTTGCCCCTATCTACATAATGGGGAAAAAAAGTAAAAGGAAAAGTGTTGGAGGCAAATTGACAGCTGCCAGATGTGAACAAGGGGGACTTAAAGAGTGAGAGCGATGGCGCCAAAGAGTATATACTGTACAGTTGCTAAGGTGGGGCCCCGACATGGGATAATCACCACACCACCACGGGGTTATGAACACACACACAAAATGCGCCACACACTACCACGTGCTTGAACACATATACCACCCTCAGTGCACATTTCACCACACATACCCCAACCTCGCCACATAAAAGTCGAAACACAAAAGTCGCCACTCAAAACTCGCCACATGCAAAACTCGCCACATGCAAAACTAGGCTCACGCAAAACTCGCCACATGTGCAAAACTCACCTCACGGAAAACTCGCCACACGCAAAACTTGCACACGCGGAAAAATTGCCACATGCACAAAAGTTGCAACACATGCAAAAGTTGCCTCACACAAAACTTGCACATACTCAAAATGCACCACACATAAAACTCGCCACGCGCAAAACTTGCTGCACACAACTTGCTACACTAACCTGTCACATGCAACTCGACACACAAAACGTTGCTACACGCATGTCACCACACAAAACTCATCTCACAAAAGTCGCTACATGCATGTCGCCACACGCAACTCAGCACACACAACATGACACATGAAACTCGCCCTAAAACACACACAAGTCTGGTATTATCCTTCAAAAATAAAAATCTGATTAATAAGCAGACAAACCACAAGAGCAACAAATGTACCATATAGGAAATACGGCAGCTGTCAGTCACATGACCAGTCTATTATGTGTATGTGTGAGCTAATATATACTGACAGGGGGGGGGGCTTCCTGTTGGTAGGAGATTTATCAGGCTGCCAATTTAGCGTACAAATACTGAGGTAAAAATACTGAGCAAATAACGTGTGAACGAGGTCTAATACAGGAGGAGATGACATACAGATATATACTATATACAGGAGGAGATGACACACAGGTATATACTATATACAGGAGGAGATGACACACAGGTATATACTATATACAGGCTAGATGACACACAGATATATACTATATACAGGAGCAGATGACATACAGGCATATACTATATACAGGAGGAGATGACACATGTATATACTATATACAGGAGGAGATGACATACAGGTATATACTATATATAGGTGGAGATGACATACAGGTATATACTATATACAGGAGGAGATGACACAGGTATATACTATATACAGGAGGAGATGACACACGTATATACTATATACTATATACAGGAGATGACATACAGGTATATACTATATACAGGAGGAGATGACACACAGGTATATACTATATACAGGAGGAGATGACACACATGTATATACTATATACAGGAGGAGATGACATACAGGTATATACTATATATAGGTGGAGATGACATACAGGTATATACTATATACAGGAGGAGATGACACAGGTATATACTATATACAGGAGGAGATGACACACGTATATACTATATACTATATACAGGAGATGACATACAGGTATATACTATATACAGGAGGAGATGACACACAGGTATATACTATATACAGGAGGAGATGACACACTGGTATATACTATATACAGGAGATGACACGTATATACTATATACAGGAGATGACATACAGGTATATACTATGTACAGGAGGAGATGTGACACATAGGTATATAGAATATACAGGAGGAGATGACATACAGCAGGTATATACTATTTAGAGGGGAGATGACGTACAGGGGAGATACCATACAGGAATATACTACATACAGGAGATGACATACAGGTGTATACTATATAAGGGAGATAACAAACCTGTATATACTGAGGGGAAAATGAGAGGTGTGAGGTGAAAATGAGAGGTGTGAGGTGAAAATGAAAAGGTGTGAGTGCAAAATGAGAGGAGTGAGGGAAAATAGTGGAGTGATCGGAAAATGACAGATGTGAGGTCGAAATGACAAGTGTTAGGGGGAATGAGAGGAGTGAGGGGGGAATGAGAGGAGTGAGGGGGAAAATAAGAGGAGTGAGGGGGAAAATGAGAGATGTGAGGGGGAAAATGAGAGATGTGAGGGGGAAAATGAAAGATGTGAGGGGGAAAATGAGAGGCGTGATGGGAAAATAAGAGAAGTGAGGTGTTATAACTAACCACAGATATTTACTATGTCCAGGCAACACCGGGCTCTTCAGCTAGTTATGTTATATAATGTGTTGTTGTTGCTGCCGCCGCCTCTAGACAGCCACACATCTCCTGCCTGTAGAGTTGGTGTACATTTTCTTCCACATCCCATTCCATCGGCCATGACAGTGGTCTATGGCCCCTGAATTGGAGCTGGAGCACTGCCTATTACCTGCCAGCATCCACTGCTCTTTTTATTATCCGTTCTGGCGCAACGTTACATGTGTTTCACACTACAATGATTACATCATGCCAGGCCCGGGAAATTAATTAGAGCGGACGTTGTCAGGTAAGAGACGGTCCTCCCTTTCTCACCCGTGGTCAATGGAATAAATTTGCACCAACTTTTCCTGCCTCTCCATTGTGTTCTATATCTATATTGTTCCACTGCTGCTTCTGGGGTTGCCAATGCAGGCCCCACACAGCTAGACAACTCTTTGCCTGTCCTTCACATTCTATACTGTGCTGCTGCCACAAATCTACTGCGGGTCCATTGTGTTCTATATTTATAGGCTACTGCTGCTGGAAACTTTATACCTTGCAGTGGTTACATAAATAGATAAGATAATAAACCTGAAACTGAACCAAAAAATAATATTTTTGGACATTTTTTTAAAGCCATTGCATCTTTGCTTTTAGAACAGTAAACCTGTTGTTACTACTACTAAAAAAGGCTCATTTTTGGATGTCTTGCTGAAAAGCCATTGCTTCATTACTCAAACTAAAAAAAAAAATGCTGTTGCTACACCCCAAAAAGAGATAATTTTTAGACAACCATTTGTTGATAAAGGCATGCCCTTTTCCTCCTTATTAAAGTGCAGGTGTACGAACACTGGTACTGGCACAGCACTACCTCTAAAAAGGGATAATTTAACAAATTATTAACAGTCCAACAGTGCGATGTGTTATTAAACAGGCTGTTGGTTACCACCGCTTACCTTCCGCTGCCCATCGATATATATATATATATTTACATTGAGGTCACTAACTTTACTAAGGCCGTGTTCGTGTTAAAAAGCATGATATGGGTTGGAGACCTTCAGAATTTTATTCACGTCTTTTTGGTTCAATCGGAGGCTTTGCAGTTCTTTTGATTCCAACTAATCAAATTTTTCCTGAAAACTTTGGGTGAAGTTTGTGAATAAAAAAAATTCCAAAAATTTGCTTATCGCTAAAATTTTGACCTTGAAGCCACAAATATTTTTACAGTACATGCCAGGTGGAGAATACAAAACTTCTCATCAGGACGTTTAGAGGGAGAAGATATGAACTGAAAATAAAATACATTAATGAATGCGCAAAGAATTTTATAAAGACATCTGTGAAGCAGAACATTTACCATTCAGCTTTCTCTAGGATTTCTATAACTACAGTGACAAATGTCTAATATTTATCGAAAACGGAAAGCAAAATATATTTTGGGCACAGATGAAATGCAAATGAATCTTTCATGAAATTACATGCATGCATCACTTAAACTTTGTACTAGCAAAAAAAAAAAAAGTTGGACTGCAGTCAAAGCCGAACAAAACATGTTCTAATTCTTGTGTGGAGCATCGGATCTTATATTAACAGATGGCAACTAATCTGTAAACAAGTTATGTGATAATCAAAATGCACTTCGAGGTCTATCCATAAATACATATGAGCAAATAGGTTATAGCACTGACATTGTGAAGGGCACAAATGAAATGAAACCATCAATAAATGCCACAGCTTAAACAAATCTGTGAGTTTTTTTTTCTTCCTGCAGCTTAACTTTTAATGCTATAATTAGTTTGAGGACTGTGTAGAGTGACAAGACAAAAAATGTGCAAATCCTTTTTTTTTCTTCTAAAAATCTAGTTAACTATAGTAGTAAAATACATCTAATGCCAAAACTTAAAAATACTGAAATCTAAAAATATGACACAGAAGAACTGGAATACATTTCATTCTGCTGTGTGAGCTGTGCCCAAGTCTGAGATATATTATAGGGGGACTTATTCTTCAGAATATACCCTAAGATTTACAGATATCTGCAACAGGTTTTGCTATGAGGCTATAATAACATTTGCAGGAGTTACTTGCAGATTTGTCAGTTTACGTAGTGGATTTACGTCATTTTTTAATCTATACTGTATATTGCAAGGGATCACAACTGCGGTAAAAAGTGCCACAGTGGGTCAATTTCAATGCAAACTTTTTTTTGCAACAGTCCAAATGATAGCCGGCACTCAAATCATCTTAAAATAATTACTTTTTTGATCCAGTAGTATAAAAGACACAAAAAATGGTTGAATACAACAGCACAAAAATTAAAAAGGCAGAAAAGAAATATCCTCTGCGCTCCCAGGCAACATGTTTCAGACCTACATGGTCCTTTGTCAAGCCTGAAATTTACTGTGAATGGGAGTTGAGCTGCCGTATCGAACGACCATACACAAAGGACCAGCTGATCGGTGGGTGCTCTTAACAAACCATTAAAGGGGGTTGTCCATGTTTTAGAACCAAGTAAGCAGTCGTTCTATGTGTGACTGCAGACAGTGTGCACGCAGTCTAAATTCCCCGATATTGCCGATGCAAGCGAGTGGTCACATAACGGCATGAACGCGATTTTGCATTCAAGCGGTCAAGTGCAGACTAACACGATTGGCTTTCCTCAATTCCTTTCTATGGAAAGAAGTTGGAGGAGACGTATCAGCATGTGACCTTATATATGCAAATCACATGTAACTGCTCGCTCGCACCGGCAATACCAGAGACTACGCTATCAAAATTCACGAGTCTTCGTCACATAGAGTGACTGCAGATTTAGCCCTCAGAACATACACAATCCCTTTCACATTTTGTTTTGGCACAGCTACCCTGAAGTTAGTTCCACATAATAAAATTAGACCATATAGTCTTATGTAAAATTGCACTGAGTCTGGGTAAAAAGCAGTTCTATTACTACTCTAGGTCTGGTGCACATGGCCAGATTATTCTGTACCAATCCGACAAAAAATTAATTTATGGTGCAATCCCATGAATGCCGGATTAGGCTATGTGCACACGTTGCGGATTCCTGTGTGGATTTTTCCATCTGAAAAATCCGCATGTAAAACGCCCTGTTTTCCATAGGTTTACATAGTACTGTAAACTCTGCTGCGAATCTGCAGTCAAATCCGATGCGGATCCGCAGGCAAATCTGCAACGTGTGCACATACCTCTACAGAGGTTTACTTCCCTAGAACATCACCGATATACAAAGTTATGTAGCCTCAAATTGTAACATTTCTGCTATGCAAATTGCCTCTTCTGAGAAAAAGAGGACTTTACTCTATAGCGCCACCTATTGGAAGTAGCGATCCTACAAGTCACAATCAACCCTTTAACGAGTCGTGCAATATGACTTAGGATAAAAGCCAAATCAGTATCTCAATTCGCAGACACGGTGTTTCGGGCTGTCGGCCCTCGTCGGTGCGAAGCATGAGAACTGATTTGGCTAGGTGAGAGGCTCTGGAGTGGGGTCTAAGGGGTAACGTTTCTCCTTATGGAGAGTGACAGACCATCTCTGGCTTGTCAAGGTAAGGAGGCTTATTCGCCATGCAAAATTTCTGCTACGATTTTTCTGCTGTTTTGCAGCAGGAATGACATTTTGCAGAAATCGCACATTATTTGGGTCACAAGAGTATATCAGGGCCCCTGTGTAGCACTTGCGTGTGTCCCCACCTGTCATGCCCCACCACTATATGGCACACTGTACACACATTAAACACACACACACAACCAAAATATACAGGGTGGTCCAACAGTAGGTGGACAGTATGTGTTATGGGTTATGAAGGGGGAGATTTATCAAACATGGTTTTTGGGTTCAAAGTGCTCACCACACATCTAGATAAGTTTCTTGGGGGGTCACTTGTGGGGTGTTTCTACTGTTTAGGTACATCAGGGGCTCTGCAAACGCAACATGGCGCCCGCAGACCATTCCATTAAAGTCTGCATTCCAAAACGTCACTACTTCTCTTCCGAGCTCCGACTTGTGCCCAAACAGTGGTTCCCCCCACATATGGGGTATCGGCGTACTCAGGAAAAATAGTGCAACAACTTTTTGGGTCCACTTTCTCCTTTTACCCTTGGTAAAATAAAAAAAATTGTTGCTAAAAGATCATTTTTGTGACTAAAAAGTTAAATGTTCATTTTTTTTCTTCCATGTTGCTTCTGCTGCTGTGAAACACCTGAAGGGTTAATAAACTTCTTGAATGTGGTTTTGAGCACCTTGAGGGGTGCAGTTTTTAGAATGGTGTCACTTTTGGGTATTTTCAGCCATATAGAACCCTCAAACTGACTTCAAATGTGAGGTGGTCCCTAAAAAAAAATGGTTTTGCAAATTGTGTTGTGAAAATGAGAAATCGCTGAAGTTTTAACCCTTAACTTCCTAACAAAAAAAAATTTTGTTTCGAAAATTGTGCTGATGTAAAGTAGACATGTGGGAAATGTTATTTATTAACTATTTTGTGTCACATAACTCTCTGGTTTAACAGAATAAAAAATTCTATGTTATTAATAATGTTGTTATTTTCTGTCCACCTACTTTTGGACCACACTGTACATTACTCATATACACACACACACAACATAAAGGTTTTTTTTACTTTTAAGTACACATCAAAATATAAGGTCATGTTTATTTGGTGATACGATGTATCATTTTTTTAGGCAACATTTTGCCATCTCATATTTGTATTTACTACATTTATATTAACCCCTTAGTGACAGAGCCAATTTGGTATTTAACGACCGAGCCAATTTTTACAATTCTGACCTAGGGTTGAGCGACTTTTGCTTTTTTAGGATCGAGTCGGGTTTCGTGAAACCCGACTGTCTCGAAAGTCGGATCGTGTGAAATCGGCCGATTATTGTGAACAGTCGGGGGGCCGACTGAAACACGAAACCCAATGCAAGTCAATGGGTATTTATTTATTTCTCTCTCTCGCTCTCTCTCTCTCTCTCTCTCTCTCCCCCGTCCCTGCAAAGTTTGTGTTTCACTGTACAAATCGCTATATCCCAAACGTTAAGATGGCGGTTTTACCCCCACAAAGCAAGCCGGAACCTATGTCATCACGCTGCCCACACTCCTTCATTGGCTGAAAAAATGGCGGGGAAAGCGTCATATGAAACGCGACTTTGGCGCGAAGATCGCCGACCGCATGGCCGATCCCACAGTGGGATCGGGTCAGGTTTCATGAAACCCGACTTTGGTGAAAGTCGGCGACTTTTGAAAATATCCGATCCGTTTCACTCAACCCTATTCTGACCACTGTCACTTTATGAGGTTATAACTCTGGAACGCTTTAACGGATCCCGCTGATTCTGAGATTGTTTTTTCGTGACATATTGTACTTCATGTTAGTGGTAACATTTCTTCGATATTACTTGCGATTATTTATGAAAAAAACGGAAATATGGCAAAAAAAATTAAAATTTAGCAATTTTCAAAATTTGTATTTTTATGCCCTTAAATCACAGAGATATGTCACGAAAAATAGTTAATAAATAACATTTCCCACATGTCTACTTTACATCAGCACAATTTTGGAAAGAAAATCGTTTTTTGTTAGGGAGTTATAAGGGTTAAAAGTTGACCAGCAATTTCTCATTTTTACACCACCGTTTTTTTTTAGGGACCACATCACATTTGGTCATTTTGAGGGGTCTATATGATAGAAAATAACCAAGTGTGACACCATTCTAAAAACTGCACCCCTCAAGGTGCTCAAAACCACATTCAAGAAGTTAATTAACCCTTTACGTGCTTCACAGGAACTGAAACAATGTGGAAGGAAAAAATGAACATTTAACTTTTTTTTGCAAACATTTTACTTCAGAACCATTTTTTTTTTATTTTCACAAGTGTAAAAACAGAAATTTAACCATAAATTTTGTTGTGCAATTTTTCCTGAGTACGCCGATACCCCATATGTGGGGGTAAACCACTGTTTGGGCGCACCGCAGAGCTTGGAAGTGAAGGAGCGCCGTTTGACTTTTTCAATGCAGAATTGGCTGGAATTGAGATTGGATGCCATGTCACGTTTAGAGAGCCCCTGATGTGCCTAAACAGTGGAAACCCCCCACAAGTGACACCATTTTGGAAACTAGACCCCTTAAGGAACTTATCTAGATGTGTGGTGAGCACTTTGAACTCCCAAGTGCTTCACAGAAGTTTATAACGTAGAGCCGTGGAAATAAAAAATCGCATTTGTTTACACAAAAATGATCTTTTTGCCCACAAATTCTTATTTTCACAAGGGTAACAGGAGAAATTAGACCACAAAAGTTGTTGTCTAATTTGTCCTGAGTACGTAGATACCCCATATGTGGGGGTAAACCACTGTTTGGGCACACCGCAGTGCTTGGAAGATAAGGAGTGCCGTTTTCCTTTTTCAATGTAGAATTGGCTGGAATTGAGGTCGGATATCATGTCGCGTTTGGAGAGCCCCTGATGTGCCTGAACAGTGGAAACCCCCCACAAGTGACACCATTTTGGAAACTAGACCCCTTAAGGAACTTATCTAGATGTGTGGTGAGCACTTTGAACCCCCAAGTGCTTCACGGAAGTTTATAACGTAGAGCCGTAAAAATAAAAAATCAAATTTTTTCTACAAAAATGATCTTTTTGTCCCCAAATTTTTATTTTCACGAGGGTAACAGGAGAAATTAGACCACAAAAGTTGTTGGGAAATTTCTCCTGAGTACGTCGATACCCCATATGTGGGGGTAAACCACTGTTTGGGCGCACCGCAGAGCTTGGAAGAGAAGGAGTGCCGTTTTACTTTTTCAATGTAGAATTGGCTGGAATTGAGATCGGACGCCATGTCGCGTTTGGAGAGCCCCTGACGTGCCTAAACAGTAGAAACCCCCCCACAAGTGACCCCATTTTGGAAACAAGAACCCCCAAGGAACTTATCTAAATATGTGGTGAGAACTTTGAATGCCCAAGTGCTTCACAGAAATTTATAATGCAGAGTCCCCAACACACCCCTAATCCTAATCCCAACCCGATCCATAATCCTAATCACAACCCTAACGATAATCACAACCCTAACCCCAAAACAACCCTAATCTCAACCCTAACCATAACCCTAATCAAAACCCTAAATCCAACACACCCCTAATCCTAATCTCAACCCTAATCCCAACCCTAACCTTAACCCTAATCCCAAACGTAACCCTAATGCCAACCCTAACCCTAATACCAACCCTAATCCCAACTCTAAAGCTCTATGTAGAAACAGGAGGTCAATTTTTTCTGCACAAGTCTTGAGTCACTGCAACACTGCAAAAGTCCCTGGCAGGGGGAGGAGGGAGCAGCTGGGTCAGGAAGTGAAGAGGGTGATGACTCATGCAGGGAAAAGACTTCCTGTTTCTACATAGAGCAGAGAAAGAATTATCTGGGTAGAAAGGCAAAATAAGCAATTGTAAGTACACAGTGCTATATGATGACTGCAATATATTAAAAAAATAAAAACTTTGATGAGAGAAGTACTTCTTTAATTACACTTATAAGGGTAGGATACAGCAGCAAACATTTTTAGAATGCCATGTGGTACTTCTGGTTCTCCAATACCTATCAAGCATGGAGTTGCCTAAACCTTCGTATTGTGCGTATATTCTAAACATCCTTCACTCAAGTGCAGGCTGATACTTTTAGTCCCACGTAAGGTTTCTACATGAAAGATTCTTTTCAATCATTTTCATCTTCAATATCAAATGAAGAAACAATTTTTCTCCACTTTTACAGTAAATGATGTTGAGATGTAGTCTCCCAGTGCCTAATACATAAAAATCTTTGTTTTATAACACCCTGATAAAACCAGCCTCGGCCTGGTGTGATGTGTTCTTTAAAGTGGATCACGGCCAACTGGAATTGTTCTGCATAAATCACCGCTCCTGTCACATGGCTTGCAAAATGGTTACAGGGAGCTGCGGCCTTATGGTTTTTATCTTTAGTATTACTTCCTGAAGAAAGCAATTATTTTCTATCCATTGTAAATTCTTGCTATAAAACATAGGAGGTATGAAAGATGCAGAAATAAAATGACGGTCCGATACAATTACAAACTGATCCTAATTAAATAAAAAAAGAAATTAAATTCTAATTTTAAAAGGACAGTTACAGCTTCTTTTATACTATGTCACCATATGCCACGTTCTATACAGTTGTCCCTAAAGTCACAACAGTAATTTATTCCGAGTGACCACTGTTATTGGTGCTGTACATCCCCCGCCTCTGTCAAGTCAGAGAAGTCAAGAAAACACATTTCCGCAAATGGATGAACAGCCCGATGAAGTGTAACTTACTGCATCAGGATGCAGTGGGTACGGAAAGTATTCAGACCCCTTTACATTTGTCACTCTTTGTTTCATTGCAGCCGTTTGCTAAATTCAAAAAAGTTCATTTTTTTCACATTAATGTATACTCTGCACTCCATCTTGACTGAAAAAAATAGAAATATAGAAATCTTTGCAAATTTAATTAAAAAGAAAAACTGAAATATCACATGGACATAAGTATTCAGAACCTTTGCTCAGACACTCATATTTAACCCCTTTCTGACCTCGGACGGGATAGTACGTCCGAGGTCAGATGCCCCGCTTTGATGTGGGCTACGGCGGTGAGCCCGCATCAAAGCCGGGACATGTCAGCTGTTTTGAACAGCTGACATGTGCCCGTAATAGGCGCGGGCAGAATCGCGATCTGCCCGCACCTATTAACTAGTTATATGCTGCTTTCAAACGCAGACAGCGGCATTTAACTACCGCATCCGGCCGGGCGGCCGGAAATGAGCGCATCGCCGACCCCGTCACATGATCGGGGGTCGGCGATGTATCAGGACAGTAACCATAGAGGTCCTTGAGACCTCTATGGTTACTGATCCCCGGCAGCTGTGAGCGCCACCCTGTGGTCGGCGCTCACAGCAGACCTGCTTTTCTGCTACATAGCAGCGAACATCAGATCGCTGCTATGTAGCAGAGCCGATCGCGTTGTGCCTGCTTCTAGCCTCCCATGGAGGCTATTGAAGCATGGCAAAAGTTAAAAAAAAAAAAAGTAAAAAATAATGTGAAAAAAATAAAAAAAATATAAAAGTTTAAATCACACCCCTTTCGCCCCAATCAAAATAAATCAATAAAAAAAAAATCAAACCTACACATATTTGGTATCGCCGTGTTCAGAATCGCCCGATCTATCAATAAAAAAAAGCATTAACCTGATCGCTAAACGGTGTAGCGAGAAAAAAATTCGAAACGCCAGAATTACGTTTTTTTGGTCGCCGCAACATTGCACTAAAATGCAATAACGGGCGATCAAAAGAACATATCTGCACCGAAATTGTATCATTAAAAACATCAGCTCGGCACGCAAAAAATAAGCCCTCAACCGACCCCAGATCATGAAAAATGGAGACACTACGAGTATCGGAAAATGGCGCAAATTTTTTTGTTTTTTTTGTTAGCAAAGTTTGGAATTTTTTTTCACCACTTAGGTAAAAAATAACCTAGTCACGTTAGGTGTCTATGAACTCGTAGTGACCTGGAGAATCACAATGGCAGGTCAGTTTTAGCATTTAGTGAACCTAGTAAAAAAGCCAAACAAAAAACAAGTGTGGGACTGCACTTTTTTTTGCAATTTCACTGCACTTGGAATTTTTTTCCCGTTTTCTAGTACACGACATGGTAAAACCAATGATGTCGTTCAAAAGTACAACTCGTCCCGCAAAAAAATAAGCCCTCACATGGCCAAATTGACGGTAAAATAAAAAAGTTATGGCTCTGGGAAGGAGGGGAGTGAAAAACGAACACGGAAAAACGGAAAATCCCAAGGTAATGAAGGGGTTAAGCCACATGCTGTCCATTTCCTTGTGATCCTCCTTGAGATGGTTCTACTCCTTCATTGGAGGCCAGCTGTGTTTAATTAAACTGATAGGACTTGATTTGGAAAGGCACACACCTGTCTATATAAGACCTCACAGCTCACAGTGCATGTCAGACCAAATGAGAATCATGAGGTGAAAGGAATTGGTCAAGGAGCTCAGAGACAGAATTGTGGCAAGGCACAGATCTGGCCAAAGTTACAAAAGAATTTCTGCAGTACTCAAGGTTCCTAAGAGCACAGTGGCCTCCATAATCCTTAAATGGAAGAAATTTGGGACCACCAGAAGTCTTCCTAGACCTGGCCGTCCAGCCAAACTGAGCAATCCTGGGAGAAGAGCCTTGGTGAGAGAGGTAAAGAAGAACCCCAAGATCACTGTGGCTGAGCTCCAGAGATGCAGTAGGGAGATAGGAAAAAGTTCCACAAAGTCAACTATCACTGCAGCCCCCCACCAGTAGGGCCTTTATGTTTGAGTGGCCGACGGAAGCCTCTCCTCAGTGCAAGACATATGAAAGCCCGCATAGAGTTTGCTAAAAAAAAAAAAAAAAACCTGAAGGACTTCCAAACTATGAGAAATAAGATTCTCTGGTCTGATCAGACAAAGATAGACCTTTTTGATGATAATTCTAAAAGGAATGTGTGGAGAAAACCAGGCACTGCTCATCATCTGCCCAATACAATCCCAACAGTGAAACATGGTGGTGGCAGCATCATGCTATGGGGGTCTTTTTAAGCTGCAGGGACAGGACGACTGGTTGTCTTTGAAGGAAACATGAATGCGACCAAGTACAGAGAGATCATGGATGAAAACCTCTTCCAGAGAGCTCTGGACCTCAGACTTGGCTGAAGGTTCACCTTCCAACAAGACCCTAAGCACACAGCTAAAATAACAAAGGAGTGGCTTCAGAACAACTCTGTGACCATTCTTGACTGGCCCAGCCAGAGCCCTGACCTAAACCCAACTGAGCATCTCTGGAGAGACCTGAAAATGGCTGTCCACCAACGTTCACCATCCAACCTGACGGAACTGGAGAGGATCTGCAAGTATAAATGGCAGAGGATCCCCAAATCCAGGTGTGAAAAACTTATTGCATAATTCCCAAGACGACTCATGGCTGTACTAGCTCAAAAGGTGCTTCTACTCAATACTGAGCAAAGGGTCTTAATACTTATGACCATGTGATATTTCAGTTTTTCTTTTCTAATAAATTTGCAAAAATTATTACATTTCAGGTTTTTTTCAGTCAAGATGGGGTGCAGAATGTACATTAATGAGAGAAAAATGAACTTTTTTGAATTTACCAATAAGGGAGTCTGAATACTTTCCATACCCACTGTATATGTAGAATCTGTCCACTGCTTTACGGCCTTCACTCCCCATCTCTATTGCTAAACAGTAAGCTGTGACATCCTTTCACTATCCAGCTTCATCACAAAATGTCTACTGAATTCCCTGCTTCAGCTTTTATACAGGCTATAATTTATGCAGTCTAATCTGACTTGCTGATACAATCTTCTGCACATGGCTGCCATTTTGGTTGTTGGTATTCAGATAGCCCATCCTGTAACTGGGCTTCATAGGAGACCTTGATTTTAGCTATTTTGCAATACAGAAAACTAAAAAAAAAATGAAGAGAGAAGTATTTAAAAAGATGAAGAGAAATAAAGACATACCATAAATTAGAATCATCCTCTTCCCAGTTTTAAATTAGGGCGTTAAAAAAAATAAACATATTCGGTGTTGCCAGGTTAGTTAAAGTCCAATCTACCAAAATTGACTTAAAACATAAAAAAAACTTCAGAATTGCTGGATTTCAGTAACCACACTCCCCCCCCCCCCCCCCCCTCAAAAAAAAAAAAAAAAAGCTATGCAAAGCAACCAAAACATATTTCCATAAGCTGGTCCCTTTTTTTGTATGCAAATTTTGGATTTCTTTTCACTATAAAATAGTAATACGCACGCTCTAGTAATGCCCTAATTGAACTGACGTGGAGAATTATGTTACTAAGTCATTTTTACTGCAAAACCCCTCAAAAATCAATAGTGGAACTGTATTTTTCACGCCCCTGCACCGAACTAGGAGGCTTTTCACCCCTTTATCTAGTTCATTTTTTTGGTAAAATGAATAGTGTCATTTCAAAGCTACGGCTTCTCCTGCAAAGAAACAAGCTCTCATATGGCCAAGTTGGCAGAAAAATATGAAGTGGAAAAAAACGAAAGGGCAAAAACTAAAATTGGCAATGGTTGGAAGGGGTTGAAACATCATTGTCAGTAAAGATGAGAGAATCTACATAGCTCAAAAAATAAAGGGAACACTAAAATACTATATCCTAAATATCTCTGAATGAAATATTCCAGTTGCAAATTTTTATTCATTGCATGGTGGAATGTGTTCAGAACAATAAAACATAACAATTATCAATGTAAATCAAAATGAATATCCCATGGAGGACTGGATTTGGAATGATACTCAAAATCAAAGTGGAAAATCAAATTACAGGCTGATCCAACTTCAGTGGAAATGCCTCATGACAAGGAAAAGATGCTCAGTAGTGTGTGTGTGGCCTCCACGTGCCTGTATGACCTCCCTACTGTACAACGCCTGGGCATGCTCCTGATGAGGCAGCAGATGGTCTCCTGAGGGATTTCCTTCCAGACCTGGACTAAAGCATCCGCCAACTCCTGAACAGTCTGTGTTGTAACGTGACGTTGGTGCATGGTGCGAGTCATGATGTCACAGATGTGTTCAATTGGATTCAGATCTGGGGAACAGGCGGGCCAGTCCATAGCTTCAATGCCTTCATCTTGCAGGAACTGTTGACACACTCCAGCCACATGAGGTCTGGCATTGTCCTGCATTAGGAGGAACCCAGGGCCAACCGCACCAGCATATGGTCTGACAAGGGGTCTGAGGATCTCATCTCGGTACCTAATGGCAATCAGGCTACCTCTGGCGAGCACATGGAGGGCTGTGCGGTCCTCCAAAGAAATGCCACCCCACACCATTACTGACCCACTGCCAAACCGGTCATGCTGAAGGATGTTGCAGGCAGATCGCTCTCCACGGCGAATTTGCCAATCCCGGTGTTTTGTTGCAAATGCCAAGCATCCTGCACGGTGTTGGGCTGTGAGCACAACAGCCATCTGTGGACGTCGGGCACTCAGACCATCCTCATGGAGTCGGTTTCTAACCGTTTTTGCAGACACATGCACATTTGTGGCCTGCTGGAGGTAATTTTGCAGGGCTCTGGCAGTGCTCCTCCTGTTCCTCCTTGTACAAAAGGCGGAGGTAGCGGTCCTGCTGCTGGGTTGGTGCCCACCTACGGCCCCCTTCACGTCTCCTGGTGTACTGGCCTGTCTCCTGGTAGCACCTCCAGCCTCTGGACACTACACTGTCAGATACAGCAAACCTTCTTGCCACAGCTCACATTGATATACCATCCTGCATGAGCTGCACTACCTGAGCCACTTGTGTGGGCTGTAGAGTCCGTCTCATGCTACAGTGAGTGTGAAAGCACAACCAACATTCAAAAGTGACCAAAAGATCAGCCAGAAAGCATTGGTACTGAGATGTGGTCTGTGGTCCCCACCTGCAGAACCACTCCTTTATTGAGGGTGTCTTGATAATTGCCAATAATTTCCATCTGTTGTCTATTCCATTTGCACAACAGCATGTGAAATTGATTGTCAAACAGTGTTGCTTCCTAAGTGGACAGTTTGATTTCACAGAAGTTTGATTTACTTGGAGTTATATTCTGTTGTCTAAGTGTTCCCTTATTTTTTTAGCAGTGTATTTGCAGCACCCTATTTCATGGCGGCTTGACGATAGATCTGAGAATCCGTCTCCTAAATCCCAGCATTCCCGAGCACACTTGGATTAGTCAGCTTGGCTTGACATCATCACCGTATTGTGACGCACACACCATATCAGGTAGAATGCAGTTTGCAGGACCCCAACCAAGTGGCCACGGGATACTGACCTGGTCGCTGGGCAATGGTCCTGCAAATTTAAACAGCGTCCCTGTAAATTAGTCTTACTTACATTAGTCTTCTGTTCAACTCAAGGCCAAGGTAGAGCTGAGCTGTGGTCAACAAGGCTTGGAAATACTAAATTAACACTTTTTTTAACTTTTTAATGCAACATCAATTGGGTATTTCAACAAAACATATTTTTTTGTATAGTCTTGTACAATTTTCCCAACATGCTTCCTGTTTCAACTTCTCGTATATTTACTGATCCCTGCTGGTTAAGAACCGTTCAATTATTAGAAATGAGTCTTACAAGGATCCATCCAACTCACATGACCAGAAGTAAATTGTATCCACTAGAACTAAACTAAACTTCTTATTAACTAATAGCAAACAGAGGTGTTAAAATCCATGAAGAATTGTAACAAACTATAAGGGAAAATTGTATATGTTTTCCCTAAATATTGAGATATCCCTTGGATATTGCAGGAAATGATAGAGAAAGGTATGACTATTATGCAAAGAACAACGTTTATTTGCAGAAACCAAAATAATAATGTTACTGTTTAAAAATAATTGGGGGATTGTTTTGTAAACATGAAACCACAGGCAGACGCACAATTTTGTGTGATGCTGTACTGAATATGTTTTTTGTAGTATTTTAATTTTTTTTCAGCTGCATGTGGAACAATTCAATCTAACATGGAGACTAGAGAATTGTTATCCATCAAACCATGCTTTAGACCTGAGCACCAATAAAAGTGATGTGAAAACAAGCTGGGTGACTCTTGCTAAACAGTGAGCAAGTCTACAGCTCATAACGCACCAACAAGCTTAGTATAAGCAAAGCTCCAGGTAATCAACTCATTGTAAACATTGATTTTCCTGACACTTGCATTGCCTTGGGATGAAAGACAATACGATCTAGTGTGGTTATAGGATTAGACAACACTTGACAGATCCCTGAAACAACCTCATACACAACTGTACAATAATTTACAAAAAGAAAAGTTCTCCAAAACAAACACACATTCACCTTCTCCTCTGTGTTAACAGTCACCGATGCAAACATAATTTTAAAAAAAGTACATTTTCTACACTACTTTTTTTTTTTTTTTTTTTAAAGAGTCCAGAAAACAGAACAAGCAACCTAGAGGTTTAATTAGGGGCTCATTCATATGATGGTACAATCGCTCACATTAGGCTGTGTGTGAACGATGAGCTTTCGGTGATATTTCCCATTGACAAGCATTAGATCTGGAAAATCCGCAGATAAAAAACGTACATGTGTTTTTATTACGTTTCCGTGCTATAAACATATCAAAGAGAGAGCGAGGAAAAAGAAAAAAAGAAATCACATGCCATACAGACCATCAGTAGCATCTGATTTTTACGGATATATTACAATTCGGTAGCATAAACTGTAAATGGTCCTGTGGTCCTGTAAAAGATTAATAGCTGCTGAATAAAAAAACAGATTCCATATGGACAACACACAGTGGACAAGTGAGAAAAAAATTGTCCCACTCTTTTGGATGAGAATGTGACCGATGTTGTATACACTCGTGTGAGCATACCATTATAGTCAGTGTGCCAGTGCACATGGCTGAAATATTCCATGAGGATCAATGGTCTGGGAGGAAAGAAATTGTAGAAAGCAGTATCCTCTTCCATATTTCAGATGAGACTTGCCCATCATTCAAATCTATGGGTGCAGGTCCCATATGGATCATCCGTATGACATCTTATTTTTACAGACTCGTGCCCATTAGTGACTTAGGAATCTGCATTTGATTATGTATATTTCAGCCAAGAGCTGGCCAAGAAATTTCTGATGACAAATTTCAAACTTTTTATGGATGATGAGACAAGAGTGACCCTTTACGGACCAGATGGATGGTCCGAGGCTGGATGAGTAAAGGGCACAGACCTCCACTATGACTCAGACACCACCAAGGCGGAGGTGGGTACTGCTATGGACTAGTATTATTAGCCCCTTCCCGACATTCACCATATACAATTGCGATTTCGTTGTGCCAACAGTCTCAATTGTGACCCTGGGCCCTAAGACCTAAAGTCCTGCTCGAGCTCACACACCTCCTCCCTGCCTGCCATGCACTGTTCTAATGCCCTGCAATGCAAAAACAATCAGCGACAAGAGCAGATAAGTTGATGTCCTATACTGGGACAAAGTAAAAAAGGTAAAATAAATATATATATATATATATATATATATATATATATATATATATATATATATATATATATATATATATATATATATATATATAGCAGCAGACTAACTCTGCTGCCTCATTATAGGGAGTGGATCCTTTGGGGGTTTCATATGAATCACGTCACTCAGATATTTAAATGGGAACCATCCTATACAGTGCCTTGCGAAAGTATTCGTTCAGCCCCCTGGAACTTTTTAACCTTTTCCCACATATCATGCTTCACACATAAAGATACCAAATGTAAATTTTTGGTGAAGAATCAACAACAAGTGGAACACAATTGTGAAGTTGAACAAAATTTCTTGGTTATTTTAAATTTTTGTGGAAATTCAAAAACTGAAAAGTGGGGCGTGCAATATTATTCGGCCCCTTTAACTTCATACTTTGTTGCGCCACCTTTTGCTGCGATTACAAGTCACTTGGGGTATGTTTCTATCAGTTTTGTATATCCAGAGACTGAAATTCTTGCCCATTCTTCCTTGGCAAACAGCTCGAGCTCAGTGAGGTTTGATGGAGATCGTTTGTGAACAGCAGTTTTCAGCTCTTTCCACAGATTCTCGATTGGATTGAGGTCTGGCCTTTGACTTGGCCATTCTAACACCGGGATACGTTTGTTTGTGAACCATTCCATTGTAGATTTTGCTTTATGTTTGGGATCATTGTCTTGTTGGCAGACAAATCTCCGTCCCAGTCTCAGGTCTTTTGCAGACTCCAACAGGTTTTCTTCAAGAATGGTCCTGTATTTGGCTCCATCCATCTGCCCATCAATTTTAACCATCTTCCCTGTCCCTGCTGAAGAAAAGCAGGCCCAAACCATGATGTTGCCACCACCATGTTTGACAGTGGGGATGGTGTGTTCAGGGTGATGAGCTGTGTTGCCTTTATGCCAAACATATCGTTTGGCATTGTTGCCAAAAAGTTCGATTTTTGTTTCATCTGACCAGAGCACCTTCTTCCACATGTTTGGTGTGTCTCCCAGGTGGCTTGTTGCAAACTTTAAACAACACTTTTTATGGATATCTTTGAGAAATGGCTTTCTTCTTGCCACTCTTCCATTAAGGCCAGATTTGTGCAGTGTACGACTGATTGTTGTCCTATGGACAGACTGTCCCACCTCAGCTGTAGATCTCTGCAGTTCATCCAGAGTGATCCTGGGCCTCTTGGCTGCATCTCTGATCAGTCTTCTCCTTGTTTGAGATGAAAGTTTAGAGGGACGGCCGGGTCCTGGTAGATTTGCAGTGGTATGATACTCCTTCCATTTCAATATGATCGCTTGCACAGTGCTCCTTGGGATCTTTAAAGTTTTGGAAATCATTTTGTATCCAAATCTGGCTTTAAACTTCTCCACAACAGTATCACGGACCTGCCTGTTGTGTTCCTTGGTCTTCATGATGCTCTCTGTGCTTCAAACAGAACCCTGAGACTATCACAGAGCAGGTGCATTTATACGGAGACTTGATTACACACAGGTGGATTATATTTATCATCATTAGGCATTTAGGACAACATTGGATCATTCAGAGATCCACAATCAACTTCTGGAGTGAGTTTGCTGCCCTGAAAGTAAAGGGGCCGAATAATATTGCACGCCCCACTTTTTAGTTTTTGAATTTCCACAAAAATTTAAAATAATCAATAAATTTAATTCAACTTCACAATTGTGTTCCACTTGTTGTTGATTCTTCACCAAAAATTTACATTTGGCATCTTTATGTTTGAAGCATGATATGTGGGAAAAGGTTGAAAAGTTCCAGGGGGCCGAATACTTTCGCAAGGCACTATAAGTGCTCGAAAATGTTATGTAAGATGTTCCCAATAAAAGCTTCAACTCGATACACAAAAAAAAAAAGCAAATCCTCACTCAGGTCTGTTATCTGTTAACAGAAATATAGGGGGTTAGTACAAAGACTCTGGGAAAGCGCTATGGCTCCAGGTCTGATATCTGTACATTTATACTCGAAGCGCACACATCATTTATACTGTGGTCTGTATTAGCTTAATGAAGTGCTGCCTCCAGGGACATCAATGTTATAAATGACAAGAGGATACTTGAGGGGAAGCAGTACTGCAGCTACCACGGAATGCTAAAACAGTTTTAACTTATGTTTTCAAGTCTAAGATTTTAATTAGTCTTTATACTGCTGCTAAATTATGTTTCTTGTCTCCTCCTTAAGACATAAGCCTTGTGTATAATGTTGCATAAGAGTATAGCAATTAATACTGATAGATGGCATTCACAAAATTATGCTGTAAGCAAGGATCACAGAAGTAAGAAGCAGACTTGTGAATCCTCACATTATATGCACTGCACGCTTTGTGGATTCTCTGGTGCCGGCGCCAGGAGTGGTGGTAAGGTCACCACAAGTCTGCGATGTATTGAGCAAGGCCGCGTCCATCTAGTCGGATTGTGGCCGCGATTATACAAGTGTAATGGGCAAATCGGGAAACAGCGTAGTCGGAATGTGGCCGGGAGTAAACATATTGTATTCTTGTGGTGACCTTACCACCACTCCCAGAATCGGAGAATCCTGACAGAGCACGCATAAATTTAGACCGGACATCCCCTATAAAAGTGGAAAATCCTGATTACAGCTTCCCTTTAATACACACCTATGAGTGAATTATTGGCAGGTTACAAATTGATATCAAATATATAAAAGGTAGAGAAACTCAACACAGCTTCATTGTAAAGTGTCCGAGATACACACTGTAATTTGTTCCAGAGCTGAATTTACAGTTCTGCTTTCAAGGTTTAAGTTATTTTTAAAAAACATAATGAATGGAAAAATAAACAAAGGCCCTATAATTCTCCATCCTACCAGATCCACATAATATAAAAAATAATTCTATAAAACCTCCTTAATCTTTACTGTTCATTGACTAGGTTACCAGCCACCTCTTCAGTGTATCAGCAGCAGGCGAACATGCGCAGTACTTACAAACTCTTAGCAATAGAGCTTGTACGTGCTGCTCTAAAGCTTTGCAGATCACTGGAGGGCTCGGATAGCTCCTGACCCCAGCCAGCTTCAGTGGCCCTACTCTTCTTCAATGTTGCAGAGCCAAAGTCGCCTCATAATGCAATAATTCAGGCCAGCGGCTCAACTGAGCTGCTTGTCCAAACTGTCAGTGAAGCAGGAGCAGACCACCCCGAATAAGCAAAATGCCAGTAGGCAAAGCAGTGGTGCAGTCCTGAAGATTTATGGTGAGACAACCCTTACATACTAAATCACAATTTCTGCAGGCCTCAGAGCTGAAATCGTTCATCATTTGGTGGCTCAATGTCTATACACAGCTTGTTCTGGGGATTCTAGTTAAGTACAATCAACATCAAATAATGTACATTGGATAATTTTATGCTCTGGAAAAGTTCACTGCAAAATCCAAGATCCACAGCGAGATCCACAGCAATTCTGTGTCATTTTTGCACAAATGGCCTCTATTCATATGCTCTGTAACTTGCAATGCAAACTTTTTGTCAGCAGCCAATTTCTCTTCAGTGCATTCTGCCAGTACTATTAGGAGCTAGAACTTCTATTTCTTTATTTCCCAGCGTGCATTGCTCTTCCAATTGACCAATGGCTTGCCTCCACAGAATGCCCCCCCTCTCGGTTATATCAGTATCTTTGACAGACAGGAAATAACAATGAAAGAGCCACCCCTACTTTCTACAATCCATCTTGGAGTCTCTGCTGCTGGAGATGGATTACCCTTAACAACAGGCACCAGACAAAGTTACAAGACACCTAGTGACTGGCACTTTGCAGTGATTTTTTGGAAGTAACCCCTTACATAAAGTTGTGTTTAGATGCCCCATTTATTATATTAAGTTCTCAAAAAGTACAGTGACAATTTAGAGGGACTGCCAGCATCACTTTTTTTTTTTGCCTACAGGCTTCATTCATGTGTAACTGAATCTGAGCACTGCTTACCCTTTTAAGGTCCAATGCTGCCTCTCTGCCAATGCCCCAGCCTCTGCCGATTGTGATGTCACCTTGACAGGGCTACAGGCGATCACTGAACTCAGCGGCTTGTTCCATTGAGCTACTGAGCTCAGTGATTGGCTGCAGCGAAGTCAACTTGATGTCACCTCAGCTGCCCACGAACCAGGGTATCAGCGGAGACACCGAGCTGGACCCGGGAAGGATGAATAATGTACAGTTTATTATTTTATTGTTATGAATGAGCTTGTTGGGAAAAAAAAAGGTGAAAGAAGACAACCAATTTACATGTAACATAGACATACCCTCCAGGAAAAAGCAAACGCGAAACGCGCGTCGGGGTCCATAACTACACTTTATGTATTGCAGATCTCTTTACTATTATTAATGTGTCACTCATGTTTGCCTTCTTACGATTATACCCATAGGTAGTTACTCGGCATATATACTATTTCTGCACTAGCAACATTTTACCACCATATACACACTATGAAACTTAAACGGCTATGAATATGACTACTATGTCTGAACATTATGATGCTGTGATATGCCTTATGCACTTTATTGTTGATGTTTACATCAGTGGGTCACATACTTTATGATGCACGTTGTCTCATACATGACCTACTGGTATAGTATCTTGCACTAAGCACTTTGTTATACGTACATTCTTTTGAAGACGTCTATTATATACAAATGAATTTCATCTACTTAAATCAACACCCTTTTTATTTCCTTTGGGTTTTCTATCAAGGAAGAAATGCATGTAGTGCAACTAAAATAATGTATACAACATGTATTGGACTTTAGACTATGTATGGTAAATAAAGTTTATTTATTTTTTCAACATTGGGCAATGACTTCCCTTTTTTTTTCTAGGACTATATATTATTGGAAGTGCCACTTTCTAGGCCTACAGCTAATTTTTTGATCCTTACATGTAACATAGTTAGTGCAGAGTATTTAATAATTAAGTAGAAGTAAAATCTACTTACTTTTGGGTTAAAGGAATTTTACAAATAATTCACTTGCTTCTCTTGCCATGAAACGACAGCCATAAAAAAAAAAAAATCAGCAGGAAATAGCAATGAACGTCTCTCTGTAATTAATCGTTTTACTCATTTGCCAAAACAAAACCAATATTTTATTCACACAGTAGCTGAAATCTGCCGCCAGCGCTTCACCTCCCATTGTACATAGAAACCAGTACAATGTAATGATCATATATAAATATGGAGGCTCGCAAACAAAGAAGTGTTCTGGTGAAGGATTTGTAAGAATTGCAGGACATTCACAAGATGGCTCTCCGGTTCCTTACTAACACGCTGAGAACGTGACATCTGCCTCCAGCAGCCATCTCACAGCTTTCTGAGAATGGAGAAAGCAGATGAATGAGCGACGCTCTGCACACACACACGCTATGGAACTCTCAGAATGAAATCTGGAGAAAACTCAGACATTTCTTCTTGAGATTGGTAGAGAGCGAACATATATACCGATCTGCCGTGACAATAAAATCACTGTCAGGTGAAAAGAATAACGTTGATTATTTTGTGACAATGGCAGCTGTCAAAGGGTTTGGATATAGTAGGCGGCGAGTGAACAGTCTGTTCTTGAAGTTAATGTGTTGGAAGTGCAAAAAATTTAAGCAAACGTAGGCATCTGAGCAATTTTAACAAAGGCCAAATTGTGATGACTAGATGGGTCACATCATCTCTAAAAGGTCTAAAATGTAGGTAGTACCTACCAAAAGTGATCTAAGGACTGGTGGCAACATAATGAACAACCAAGGCTCACTGATAGCAATGAGGCATAGGCTTCCCTGTGTTGTCTGAGCCATCAAAACAGCTTGTAAAGTACAAAATGCTAAAAAAAAAAAAAGTTTATGCTGAATCATGTTTCCTTTTATATCAGGTAGACGGTTGCTTGTGTGTCACTCGCATGGAGAAGAGATGGAAATAGGATACATCATGGTAAGCAGGACTGGAGTCAGAGTCATGGAGTCAGAGTCATGGAGTCAGAGTCATGGAGTCAGAGTCAGTGTAAACTGGACTGACTCCTAAAATATATAATAAATTGGGTTCAGTAATTCAGTACAAGATGCGCTGTAAAAGTTTTCATAATAATTTGGGAAAGTTATGAAGTGTCCTATAAATGTCTGTTTTGTTCCTGATCTGAGGATCTCGGCTTTTAGTTGAGATGAATCTCTGCTGCACTTTATGTCCATGCTCAGTAGTGACCAATGATGTGTGGCCAGAGTTGGAGAAGTCAGGGAAATTGAGGACTCAAAGTCAGAGTCGGACTCGGTGGTTTGGCTTACCGACTCCACAGCCCTGATGGAAAGTAAAGCAGAGAAGGAAGTGTGATGTCCCGGGAAAAGTCCTGCTAAATAACGTTTGATCCTGGTATCCATGTAGGATTGTACTTCAATATAAACCACCTACCCAAACATTGCTACACAGTCCAAATCACAATAGCGATGGTCTCGTAACAAGACAGTGCACAAGACTAAGAGAGCAAGATCATGACTTGAATTTTTTTTTCCAAATTCCCAAAAGTTTAATTGAGATCGAGTTTCTGCAGAACATACTGGAAAAACAAATCCTATCGAAGGAGGCCCCATCTCACAACTTACAAGATTTAACACCCTGACGCAAATGGACGTAACTGTACATCAGTGTTAGGCTGGGGTCACACTTGGCGTAAGACAATACGCCACGTATTATACGTCCGTACTACGGCCGTAATACGGAGAAATGTTCCCAAAATAGTGATCCGTAGTCAGGGTGTGTCAGCGTATTTTGCGCATGGCATCCTCCGTATGTAATCCGTATGGCATCCGTACTGCGAGATTTTCTCGCAGGCTTGCAAAACCGACATCTAATGGATTTATGTGCTCAAATGTTCGGGAAAACATATATACAGTATATATATATATATATATATATATATATATATATATATATATGTCATTGAGACACATATATATATATTCTGTATTTAGATTTCATTCAGCGCGATATCTGTGAAAAGTCGGTAATTCAATTGCCGGCTTTTCATTTCTCCTGCACAAACCCGACAGGATATGAGACATGGTTTACATATAGTAAACCATCTCATATCCCTTTTTTTTGCATATTCCACACTACTAATGTTAGTAGTGTGTATGTGCAAAATGTGGGCGCTGTAGCTGCTAAAATAAAGGGTTAAATGGCGGAAAAAATTGGCGTGGGCTCCCGCGCAATTTTCTCCGCCAGAATGGTAAAGCCAGTGACTGAGGGCAGATATTAATAGCCAGGAGAGGGTCCATGGTTATTGACCTCCCCGTGGCTAAAAACATCTGCCCCCAGCCACCCCAGAAAAGGCACATCTGGAAGATGCGCCTATTCTGGTACTTGGCCACTCTCTTCCCACTCCCTGTAGCGGTGGGATATGGGATAATGAAGGGTTAATGCCACCTTGCTATTGTAAGGTGACATTAAGCCAGGTTAATAATGGAGAGGCGTCAATTATGACACCTATCCATTATTAATCCAATTGTATGAAAGGGTTAAAAAACACACACACATGATTTAAAAGTATTTTAATGAAATAAACACAGCGGTTGTTTTAATAAGGGTCCACAATTGTGGAGAGGCACAGTAGCTAAACCCACTCCACATCCGTTAGATCATCGTTTCCCAAACTTCAGTCCTCACGGCCCCAAAAGGTCATGTTTTCATGATTTCCATAGTATTGCACAGGTGACTGAATTATTGTTATAATAGTATGGAAATCCTGAAAATATGACCTGTTGGGGGCCGTGAAGACTGGAGTTAGGGAAAAACTGCGGTAGATATTAGCTTTGTTATACAGCCAGCATCTGTCTGTAACAGCAGTGACTGGATTTAGCTCTGATCGCTGCGGTTTAACCATTTAGATCCCAGTGTGAAACAATCTCAGGGTGCGCATGGGTTTTCACGGCAGCCAGGTGCTCTCCTGTGAAGCCCAGCCATTGGAGACCATCAGGGTCAATACTGATGGTACCTGTCAGACAGTGGCAATAAAAAAAATGCAAAAGAAAAAAAAAAAGATTTTTTGTTAGAAAACTAACCATTTTCCCTCAAACTATATATAATTAGTATCAATGCCTCCATAAAATTCTGAACTATAAAATTATTATGTTATTTATCTTACAGGATGAAAAAAAATAAAAAACCTACAATCCCAAAATTGCTTTTATTTGTACCTCTCACCTGCAAAAAAAAAAAAGGGCTCAAAAAGTCGTATGTACAAAACATCACACCGAAAAAAAAAAAGCTCTATCATCCTCAAAAAAAACTATTTAAAAAAGAAGTTTAAGCTCTTGAAATGTGGCAATACAAAATTACTTAAAAAAAAAGTGTTTTGTTTGTGCAAAAATAGTAACAAAAAAAGACAACATACAATAGAAATGTGATACCGCCTCAATCTGACCAGGCCATAAAACAAATTAATCATGTTATTTATACCACACAGTTAATCATATATATTTGAAATAAACTGCAAGGTATTTTTATTTAATTAACCCTCACCCCCCCCCCTCCCCCCCCAAAAAAAAAATAGTTGGACCAAACAACTGGCCTTTTAAATTAAGGGCTCACTCACACTGGCGAGTAGCCAGCATATAACTCGGACGATATTTCATCGGATAGCACTCGCTCCAATATTAAACCATGGAGAAGTGCCGACTGGCTTTTTATTTTTTCTCGTGCCGATCTTGCAAGAGAAAATAAATTGCTGCATGCTGCGAAAAAGCAGTGTATATTGGACAGTCGCACCCATACAAGTCTATGGGTGCGTGCAAAAGATTGGGCAATACTGGGATGTCATCTGCTGAGTGCAGTTCTAATACGTCGAATCACACAATGGAGAAGATGGAGAAAGTAAGTTCTCCATCTTCTCCGCACCTGCGAACCAACTTACGCGCATGCAAAAGAACCGGATCACAGTAAAACGACACTCGGATTACGCTTGCAGCAGAGTTTGAGCCGAGGGCAATATGAATATAGCATCCGATTCTCTCGCCAGTGTGAGCCAGCCCTAAATTTATAGAATTGGTATATAAAGGTATTACTGCTTATCACACACTTACATTATCAAAATACCCCAAATTGCCATTTTCTACAACACTCCGTTCTGTTTGTGTGGTAAAAAAAGCAACTTTTAAATGTGGATAATAATTTCCCTTGATTTAAATACATTTTAAACAAATGTCGTTTTCTGAGTGGACAGTAAGAACATGGGTTAGTGCTGCATCCAGGATTACATTACTACTTAAATCAAGAAAGTAGGAACTTTTACGATACAAACACTAGTGCTGTTTTCATAGAATTTATTTTCATTTTTTAGACAAACACATGGAGAAATATGAATGTCTTTCGTTTAAATTTTCCTTTTGTATGAATTCGCTTGTGGATTTGGCTAAAGAAAAAAAAAGTGTTGAAACCGACTTAATGTGAACCTGACAGCTGATACAGGCTGCCCGATCTATGGCCAATATGTATCAGGCACTGGCTGTATTATCTCAGCCAAGTCCAGAATGCTGCAGTGTTTCAGAGAAAAACAATTTAAAAGCATCCGTGTTAGAAGAGGTTTATTTGTGTGGAGATCCTCAGCGCTGCTTAGTTATAGAAGACGTCAATCCAATAGTGTATGTAATATATATATATTTACGGTTTTAATATTTAATATTTAATATGTGTTTCGAGGTTGCAAGCGCTTCTTCAGGAAACAATCACACGCGGGGAGAAGCCACCAGGCACCCACCTGTTGGACCAGTATCCAGCGCAGTTCGGTCCCCGGCGACTTTTAAAGTATTTTTTTTCTAACATGCCGTGGTGTTTCATAAGTAAAAACGCTTAGCTGGAATCGTTCAGCCACTGTCCGCGTGATACATGCTGATCGTAGATTGGGCAGCATATATCAGCTATTCCCTTAAAGGATAGTCTCCTGACCCTTGACCATCAAGGCCCGCACATCCGATCACTGGCTCGCTCTTCTTATCTGCATCTCAAAAACATTTCTAGAATTCGCCCTTTTCTTACTTTCGACTCTGCAAAAACTCTTACTGTTTCACTCATTCATTCTTGCCTGGACTATTGTAATTCTCTCCTAAACAGCCTCCCTCTTACCAAACTCTCCCCCTTCCAATCTGTCCTGAATGCTGCTGCCAGGATTATATTCCTCACCAACTGTTACACCGATGCCTCTGCCTTGTGCCAGTCATTACACTGGCTACCCATCCACTCCAGAATCCAGTACAAAAACTATTACCCTCATCCACAAAGCACTCCATGGCTCAGTACCACCCTACATCTCCTCTCTGGTCTCTGTCTACCACCCTACCTGTGCCCTACATTCTGCTAATGACCTGAGGTTAGCATCCTCAATAATCAGAACCTCCCACTCCCATCTCCAAGACTTTTCACGTGCTTCGCCAATTCTGTGGAATGCACTACCCAGGTTAATACGATTAATCCCCAGTCCCCACAGTTTTAAGTGTGCCCTAAAAACGCATTTTTTCAGACTGGCCTACCGCCTCAACGCATTAACCTAACTATCCCTGTGTGGCCCATTCACATAAGTTAAACCATAATCAGGTTCCTCTCATCATGTTCTCATACACTTCATGCAGTTAATAGCCCTCTGTGTCTGTACTGCTACATACTTAGGCAGTTATCTGGTTCATGCAGCTTTACATGAACACCCGAGCCTTACACTATGGCTGGTCCGAACAACTAAAGCAATTGTTACCATCCACCTCTCGTGTCTCCCCTTTTCCTCATAGTTTGTAATCTTGCGAGCAGGGCCCTCATTCCTCCTGGTATCTGTTTTTAACTTTGATTTTTGTTATGCTGTAATGTCTATTGTCTGTACAAGTCCCCTCTATAATGTAAAGTGCTGCGGAATATGTTGGCACTATATAAATAAAATCATTATTATTATTATTATTATTATTATTATTATTATTTTTTAAGTATTGCAGTAGTTAATTTTTTTTTCTTGTGTTCCTTTTTTGTTCTACGTGTTTTCTTTTTTCCTTCCTTCATCTCAGCCTGATACCAGCACACTTGTGGAGTTTTGCTCATGGCTTGGGTCTCTGATATAAAGTCCTGATGTCTTATCTACCCAGACAGTTCTTTTTAATTTTACTGCTCCATCTATTTGTCCTCCCGGGCTTTAATAATATGACTTCTGGTTTGTATATGTAAATAACTTATTTTTATAGCATATTGATCTTGTACTAACTCATTGCTGTTTTAAGTGTGTTTGTTTTTTTGTTTGTTTGCAACTATTGAAATTAATGAAACTTTCTTAAAAATGACATAAAAACTGCATATGTGATTCCAGCCTACAGAGGACCATTTGTAGAGGACACGCTTGATTGCCATGTTCCAGTTCTAAAGGAGACATCCGTGATGCACACAATTATATTATTGAAGCTTTCTTCTCTTAAAAGGGTTGTCTATTTTAAAAAAAAAAAAAGTTACCTAGGGGTTTGGTTCTGTATTTAACAAAAAAAATGAATTAATACTCACTTATTAGCACCCATCAGCTCAGGCAGCTCCATAATTCTGTGGCAGAACCTGAATAGCAGATATCACCATTCTATCAGCTGCCAGACAGTTGCAGCTTGTGATTGGCTGCAGCAGTCGGGTGACTTGAGGAGCTGTCAACAGATGTTTTTTGATGGTGCGCGGTTTAAAGTCACCTGACAGCTGCAGCCAATCACAGGCCTCAGAACAATGACATATCCTCTTCCTGTGCTGGCGCTGACTATGGAGCTGCCTGCACTGGTTCTAGATGGCTGCTGGTAGGTCTGTTTCAATTAGTTATTTTTTACAGACTAAAATCCCTGGATAACTTTTCTTTTTGTCTAGACAACCCCTTTAACATACACTCAAAGTTTCCCCCACCTGATATAGAGGCTTCTGCACACCTCTGTGGCCAGTTAACCTGTTTAAAGTCAACAAAAGCCATGTAAAAACTTGGGGAAGGCTTCAAGGGGACTGGTTCTTCCTGAGGCCCCTGGCTCACAATAATATTGTCCGGATTACAGCATTGCAGATTTATAGGTAACTACATCTTATACCCATGTAGGCTTAAATGGGGGTGCCCAGGCTTGGGGATTAATGTCAGCATTTACTCTATGTGACTGCAGACGGACAGCGAGCAGTGTGTGCGCTGTCAGGATGCCCCAGGAGTTGTGATGAGCGAACGTTCTCGGATAAGGTGATATCCAAGCATGCTCGTGTGCTAATAGAGTATCTTTGGAGTGCTTGAATACTATGTTCGAGTTGCCGGAGCTGCATGTCTCGTGGTAGTTTGACAGGCGCAACACATGCATCGATTGCCTTATCCGAGGACATTCGCTCATCACTATCCAGGAGCCAGCGACGTGTGACCACAAGTATGTGATTTTCATACATGCTGTCACATACTGCCTAGACATAAGTGGTCTCGCTCAATGCGAGGGAATGTGTCAACATCGGACACATCTAGTTGGAATGTGGCCGGCAGTATGCAAATCGCATATTGTGGTCACATAACCACCCGCTCCTGGGACTGAAGAATCCCGACAGTGCATTGTGAGAATGGCGACTGCAGACTTGAGCCCCAAACCTGGACAATCCCTTTAGAAGCGTAATCCTCTTCATAAAATGTATTAGCTATCCACAGAATATATTATCACTTGGGGCCCCTCTTTTTAGTGGAGATCCCGAGTTCTCCCGTTCCTCCTGCCTGCACAGCAGTGCTGTGTCTGAATGGAGAAATGGTTGAGATGCAAATTTCCACCCTACTGTAGTCTATGTGGCTGAGGACGATGATGAATGCGTGGTGTTTTTAAGTGGTGTGACAGTCACTGGCACAGTGTATGAAGGGAGATACGTGTCACTGCGCATACTGCGATCAGTGATGTAGAACCAGAATGTTTTTGCCACCAGCACTACGTGCTGAGAGAATTGAAAGCTATGTTATGGTCTGGTTTTAGTGGACCTTCATAGAGCGGGTGGGAGGAGGTCCACCATATCTCCACCTGCAGAGTCCTGACAGGACCTGTGTGAGGTCAAAGTCATTTGATCATCACATGGGTTGTTAAATACCTGGACATGAGAGTCAGGCGGTGGTTGTGTCTTAGCCCCAGGAGGACCTGAGGACTATGCAGGTAATCTGCAGGGGAATCCTGCAAGGAAAAGACTCTTATGAACGGTGTCTTTGTTTGTTTTACCGTTATGCCAGAAAGGCTCTGTTTGTTTTGCTGAATCCTGCCAAGGTTTATGCGGTCCTTAATAAACCAGCAGGTGATCTTCTTCCAAATCTGTTCCCGTGTCTACCTGGTGAAGCAGCTGAGCGTGTCAACCCCTCACTTGGTCAGTGGCATTTTTATCAAAACGCAGCAGTCTCTATGAAAGGCTAGCTATGCCACAATCTATATAAAAATAGTCCTGAAATTCTGCAGTTTTCACAATGACCATTGTGTCACGGGGAGACTAGGTGAGCGAGAGCTAATAACCCGGGCCCCTGCAATTTCCCTCAGACTAGGGAAATCCTGACTGACCCTCTACCTGGAGTTTACACTGATGGTGTGCATGTCCAGGCCTCGACCCTCGCCCTGTCTCCTGTTTCAACCCTAGGCTGAAACCAACCGCCCACCACCCAGTGAAGAGGTAATACACCAATACCCACAGTTAGCACAGACAAGGATAAAGGAAAATATACACCACGCCGCAGTCACTCAGGAATACACTATAAATGTGCAGGACAAAATAAATACAAATATAGGAAGGAGTAAATAAGACTAAGGAAAATACACCACCAGCAACGAATCTCCAACAACCAGCTCTCCACTCCGGACCGAGATAACAACGCACAAGACAGAAGCTATAATCGGCGACGCCCAATGATCAGGAGAACTATTTAAAGGCAATGGGCATGGCCCAGCTTCCAATCCGAGGAACAGGTAAATTAACCCTGGAACAGCTAGACAAAATCCACGCCAATGAGCAAATAGTGGTCAAAAGCGGAATTACCGCTGTCTGTCGAACGACCTGGTCTGAACAGCGTCTGACATGACACATTGGCCACATATTAGGCTGATACTTTCTGTTCAGTAGAGAACACTTCTCAGCAGTCATCTCATTATTATTACAGGCAGGATTGAATAGAAAGCTAACATCTCTATTAAATAGCTGGAGCTAAATATCATGGGATACATTACTGACAACAGCTGATGGACACAACTCATCCCCTTCTTCCCCAGCACAATAAGGGCTTGTTTTCACACTCCAGGTATGGACCGCTATGTACATACTGAACTCAACAGCTTCATCAGTTTACACAAGGCTTCAGGGCAGGGGACCAGCTGTCAGTCTGGACCTCATGGTCCATACTTTGACCACAAATGTCGGACATGTGAAACCAGCCTTCAATAGCAGTCAACTTTTCATCTCCGTTTCCTATGGTTCATCTTGCCGTTTTAAAACCTCCTTCTAAATGCTGTCAGAGTAACTCAGACAAGGGTTGGCTGCCCAATAAGAACACAAAAAAAGTCTAAACTTACAAAAAAAAATAAAAAAATAGTTTGTCAGTATCTGGTTCTACAGAGAAAAAATCAAGGTGAAAATTAACCTTTTTAAGGACTAACAGAATGTGTTCTAAATTCCGTAACATAAAGCACCAAATCTTATCTAATTTAGAAGATGTTAGTTATTTGATTAATCTAACAAACAGTTATTTTATAGAGAAATCAATTGGCAATTGTTTTTAGCAACAAGCTATGTGTAAGTCCAAGTTTGGTTTTACTGCCTAAAATTTCACAAAGAATTGATTTGTAATGTAATTCTAATGACTGAGACCGATATCACTAATTGCAAATGCAATTCAAACTGCACAAAACTTGTAGAATGCAAAAATAACATTTTGGGGCCCGTTCAGATGTCAGCCTTTATATACGAGTTCTATTTGTGTTTTTTTGTGGATGGAACTTGTACCTATTATAGTTTATGTGATAAGTCACACGTCATTGTTGTTTTTTTTTACGGACCGACATGTCTGCACAGGGACATAACTTTTTTTGAGTCACGGATCAAACTTGGCAATTTAAGTCTAGGCGTCTTTGAAAAAGATCAGACAGCACTCGAATGCCATCTGTATGCTGTCCATTTATCACTGACCAATTGGAGAAGCTTCACAAACCTCCATCAGTTTTGATGGTTTTTGTTTGTTTTTTTGCATACGAGAAAAACTGATAAAAGTAATAATAAAAACTGATGCTGACCAAACTAAATAAAGCCTGATCAAAAACACTGATGAAACGTGGACCGTTTTTCTGGACATATAAGAAAAATCACTGATGTGTGAATGAGACCTTACTGTAAGCTCAATAGTGTATTATTTGAGGAAAGGGCGATACAGATTAGATTCCGGTTTATTTGTTGCACACTCCAGCTTATTAGATCACCAAGTTGCACACTCCGGTTTATTAGATCACTAAGTTGCACACTTCGGTTTATTAGATCACTAAGTTGCACACTCCGGTTTATTAGATCACTAAGTTGCACACTCCAGCTTATTAGATCACTAAGTTGCACACTCCGGTTTATTAGATCACCAAGTTGCACACTCCGGTTTATTAGATCACTAAGTTGCACACTTCGGTTTATTAGATCACTAAGTTGGACACTCCGGTTTATTAGATCACTAAGGCTACGTTCACATTTGCGTTGTGCGCTGCAGCGTCGGCACCGCAACGCACAACGCAAACAAAAACGCAGCAAAACGCATGCACAACGCTGCGTTTTGCGCCGCATGCGTCCTTTTTTTCATTGATTTTAGACGCAGCAAAAATGCAACTTGCTGCGTCCTCTGCGCCCGGACGCGGGCGCCGCAGGGACGCATGCGGCGCAAAACGCAAGTGCGACGCATGTCCATGCGCCCCCATGTTAAATATAGGGGCGCATGACGCATGCGGCGACGCTGCGGCGCCGACCGCAAATGTGAACGTAGCCTAAGTTGCACACTCCGGTTTATTAGATCACAAAGTTGCACACTCCGGTTTATTAGATCACCAAGTTGCAAACTCCGGTTTATTAGATCACTAAGTTGCACACTCCGGTTTATTAGATCACAAAGTTGCACACTCCGGTTTATTAGATCACTAAGTTGCACACTCCGGTTTATTAGATCACCAAGTTGCACACTCCGGTTTATTAGATCACTAAGTTGCGCACTCCGGTTTATTAGATCACTAAGTTGCGCACTCCGGTTTATTAGATCACTAAGTTGCACACTCCGGTTTATTAGATCACTAAGTTGCACACTCCGGTTTATTAGATCACTAAGTTGCACACTCCAGCTTATTAGATCACTAAGTTGCACACTCCGGTTTATTAGATCACCAAGTTGCACACTCCGGTTTATTAGATCACAAAGTTGCACACTCCGGTTTATTAGATCACTAAGTTGCACACTTCGGTTTATTAGATCACTAAGTTGGACACTCTGGTTTATTAGATCACTAAGGCTACGTTCACATTTGCGTTGTGCGCCGCAGCGTCGGCGCCGCAACGCACAACGCAAACAAAAACGCAGCAAAACGCATGCACAACGCTGCGTTTTGCGCCGCATGCGTCCTTTTTTTCATTGATTTTAGACGCAGCAAAAATGCAACTTGCTGCGTCCTCTGCGCCCGGACGCGGGCGCCGCAGGGACGCATGCGGCGCAAAACGCAAGTGCGACGCATGTCCATGCGCCCCCATGTTAAATATAGGGGCGCATGACGCATGCGGCGACGCTGCGGCGCCGACCGCAAATGTGAATGTAGCCTAAGTTGCACACTCCGGTTTATTAGATCACAAAGTTGCACACTCCGGTTTATTAGATCACCAAGTTGCAAACTCCGGTTTATTAGATCACTAAGTTGCACACTCCGGTTTATTAGATCACAAAGTTGCACACTCCGGTTTATTAGATCACTAAGTTGCACACTCCGGTTTATTAGATCACCAAGTTGCACACTCCGGTTTATTAGATCACTAAGTTGCGCACTCCGGTTTATTAGATCACTAAGTTGCGCACTCCGGTTTATTAGATCACTAAGTTGCACACTCCGGTTTATTAGATCACTAAGTTGCACACTCCGGTTTATTAGATCACTAAGTTGCACACTCCAGCTTATTAGATCACTAAGTTGCACACTCCGGTTTATTAGATCACCAAGTTGCACACTCCGGTTTATTAGATCACAAAGTTGCACACTCCGGTTTATTAGATCACTAAGTTGCACACTTCGGTTTATTAGATCACTAAGTTGGACACTCTGGTTTATTAGATCACTAAGGCTACGTTCACATTTGCGTTGTGCGCTGCAGCGTCGGCGCCGCAACGCACAACGCAAACAAAAACGCAGCAAAACGCATGCACAACGCTGCGTTTTGCGCCGCATGCGTCCTTTTTTTCATTGATTTTAGACGCAGCAAAAATGCAACTTGCTGCGTCCTCTGCGCCCGGACGCGGGCGCCGCAGGGACGCATGCGGCGCAAAACGCAAGGGCGACGCATGTCCATGCGCCCCCATGTTAAATATCGGGGCGCATGACGCATGCGGCGACGCTGCGGCGCCGACCGCAAATGTGAACGTAGCCTAAGTTGCACACTCCGGTTTATTAGATCACTAAGTTGCACACTCCGGTTTATTAGATCACTAAGTTGCACACTCCGGTTTATTAGATCACTAAGTTGCACACTCCGGTTTATTAGATCACTAAGTTGCACACTCCGGTTTATTAGATCACTAAGTTGCACACTCCGGTTTGTATTTTTCTTTTTTTTTTTGTAAGAACTTCCGGTAACCAAAAAAAAAAATTGCTTATAAATACACTATTATACATAAAAGAGAACGAAGCTTGTTATTTTCATGCATCTTGAAACATGTTCTATCCATGTTTTTACACAGACAGCCGTATAGTGTATGATGGTGTTTACATGCATGAAAAAAAAACACCTGAATGAGGCCTAAAAACAAGAAAGTTCTTAATTCTATGTTAGAAGTACAGTAACGAACTGTTTAAGAGGTCCGTGCAGATTCAGAGGGTTTATTTTTGCCGTTATGATTATCTCCGCGACCTGCTAGCCTGCAGTCTAGCCCCAATTCATCAGTTTCCTTCCTCTTTAAGAATGCCCTTATACAATATCTATAGATGACCGTAGCACTTCCCTTTCTTTACCATAATGGTGGTGGTTTGCTATTAGAACAAGGGTCAAAACTTCATACTTGTATATTAGAGGAAACCTGCATCTTAACCCTTTCACTGCAGATATTACACACATACAAAACTTGAGTTCTAAAAATAAATACAAAATTATTATTTTACATAGATAGTTTCTGAAGGTAGAAAGTAGGCACATTTTCAAACACAGTTATTTCATTGAATTTGGAATAAAAAATTTAATACGAACAAAAAGTACAGTAAATACAAGTATCTGTCTAAAATCTCATGCAAATATTCAAAATATACAAAGAAAGGTGATAACATGACGAAAAGTTTCAGTATCCACCACCCCGAGATCACACAGGACAATATGACAGTGAGTCTGTAATACGTAATCTCGTACCTGTCACTCGCACTTTTCTGATCCTATCCTCCTTCTAATCTAATTATTTTTATTTTTAAAATTGCTTTCAAGAAAAAGAAAGTTTATTGGTATAAATTAATAACATGAATTTCATGCACCCACTCTTTACAGTGTACTTGTTAATTAAGGTGACTGATCAGAAGGGGTCTAGTTGTACATGTACAGGACTAAATATTAGTTATCTTGTATTCTGCATTTTTTTCACCAGTTTCCTCCTCGACAGGCTTCTATAACTTAGTGGGCACTGACCAGCTGCTATGATGTCTCCCAAACACAGTACACACAGATATGAGGGATACCTCCTCTCCCGTCTGTATGGAGCAGTAGGAGCACATATTCAGAAGCAGCAGCACCTTAGACAACATTATGCAGCAATACTGAGCAGGCTAGCTGTGAATCCAGCAATAGGTGAAGTAAATTACTTACTAAGGCAGCAACAGCAGCAGGAACCTGTGTAAGTCTATCTCTCTAACTTTCACCCTACTTAGTCACTCCTTCCTCACTCCTCCACTCCCTTCTTCATATACTTCAATAGACAGCTGTAATCTGGCACCTCACTGAGTGGATAACACAGGTCTGCGACTAAAAAGCTGTTTGATTATTTTCATCTAATTTCCATGTATTTTGGTGTGCTGAAAACGAAAAAAAATATTGAAAAAAATCCTGGACGTCAGGATTTGCCACAAAATGCAAGATTCTCATCAAATTTAGTATATTTTTCTCAATTTTTGGTATTTTTTTATCTTAGGGTTTTGAAAGTCAAAATTACTATTAATTAATTCACATCAATGCATTGAAGATATACAATGCCAAAAAAATATAACTTTCAAAGAAAAGAACTTTCAGAGTGAGCTAATGAAACCAGCATCAACATGTTGCAAGCTGAACGACACAGGCTCTGACATGCCCGGGCTTGATTCAATTGTTTTATCTTGATCCTCGCCTGTTCACACTTTTTCATCTCAGTTTGTGTTAGCTCGTCATATTCAACCGTGTTTCCCAAAATTAGCATTATGGCTCAGCGGAAGTGTATTAATTCGCCTGACAGTTTCTGTTACATTTGTGGTGAATATACAGTGTTGAAGCAACAGCTGAATATTACTGACTTTGTGAAAAAAGTATACTTCGCTTATTTGGGACTAAAGCTTAGAGATCAAGATAAAGCTTGGGCGCCCTATAAAGTGTGCAAATGGTGTGTTGAGGGCCTCCGAAATTGGTTCAAGGGTAAGAAAAAAGCTTTCTGTTATTGGATTCCTATGGTATGGCGAGAGCAAAAGAACCATAGAGACGATTGTTACTTTTGTTCATGCGATGTGAAAGGGTATAATTCAAAATGGAAGCATTCCATTTCATACCCCAATATTCACTCAGCAATTCGTCCCATCCCCCATGGCACAGATATACCAGTACCCAAGACCCCTGCTACCTTGGAAGAGATAACTAGCTCTGATGAAGGTGGAGTCATACCAGAACCAGATGATGAATCAAGTTCTGACTTTGAAGATGATACAAGACCAAAATTGTTTTCCCAGGAGGAGATGAATGATTTGGTAAGAGACTTGAATCTTCCCAAAGATGCCGCTGAGTTACTCGGATCAAGGCTCAAAAGCAAGAATTTATTGTTGCCAGGAGTGTCTTTTTCATGGTTCAGACATCGTGAAAACGAGTTCGTTCCTTACTTTGCCCAGGAAGATAAGTTGGTTTATTGCATCGATGTCGAAGGTTTGATGGGTCAATTCAAAATCCAATATGATTCAGCGCAATGGCGTCTTTTTATAGATTCTTCAAAAAAGAAGTCTCAAAGCAGTTTTACTCCACAACGGTGGTTTTTATGCTTCCATCCCTGTAGGTCATTCTGTACACCTCAAGGAAATCTATGAGAACTTGGAATTGGTTCTTCGCAAACTTAAATATGAAGACCATGGTTGGCAAGTGTGCGGGGATTTGAAAGTCTTGTGCAGGCTGCTCGGGCAACAAGCTGGGTATACCAAATACCCTTGTTTTCTGTGTCTATGGGACAATCGAGACCGACAAAATCACTGGACCAAGAAGAATTGGCAGCCGAGGGTGCTCACAGTTGGTGAAAAAAATGTCCTCCGAGAAACGTTGGTTCCTCCCCATAAAGTTCTTCTACCACCTCTCCACATAAAATTGGGATTGATGAAGCAATTCGTAAAATCACTTCCAAAAGATTGAGAATGCTTCAAATACTTGGTCACCAAGTTTCCAGGCCTCTCGGAGGCAAAATTGAAGGAAGGTGTGTTTGTCGGACCAGACATTAGAAGGCTTATAGCTGATCAAGAGTTTATCAATACCATGACGCATCCTCAAAAAGAAGGGTGGTTTGCATTTAAAGAGGTCGTAGAGAAATTTTTAGGCAATAACAAAGACCCTGACTACAAAAAAATCGTCGGACGAATGCTGAAAGCATTTCAAGCTTTAGGTTGCCTGATGAGTCTGAAAGTGCATTTCCTCCATTCCCACATTGACATCTTTCCTGAAAATTTGGGAGCTGTGAGTGAAGAGCAAGGTGAACGATTCCACCAGGACATTAAAGAGATGGAAAGAAGATACCAGGGAAGATGGAGCATTACAATGATGGCAGACTACTGTTGGGCGCTTCAGAGAGACATTCCAGATGCTCCTCACAAGCGTAAATGTACCAAGAGAAGCCTCACAGGGAAGAAGAATCGATTTTAGTGCGTTAGTGAGCTCATTGCAGTTAAAAAATGATTTTCATGAAACATTTGTAATAAAAAATTAATTTTATGAGTCTATTTTCATTTATTTTGAGGTATTGTCTTATTTAACATAGTTACTTAAATTGTCAGAAAACGTGATGTCCTATGACAAAACGGAGGTCATTTTCGGATTCAGCGCACTTAAAAACATAAAGATTACGTGGAATAACCAAAACAGCTCTTGAAAAAATTTTTTGGGCAGACCTGTGTTTTCATTCTTTGGAGACAGGGAAAGAAGTGGGACATATTTCTCTGATAAGATATATTGCAAAGTTTCCTGCATTCGCTTCTACTATTGATTTATGCAAAGTTTGTCGACTGCATTAAACTGTTGTATACGTTCCATATATCTTGGTGATGTGATAGCTTGTTAGAGGGAACGTGTGTATATTGTTCAAATTAAATATTTTATGTTAAACGTGTTTCTTGGTCTTTTTTTCCCCATTTCCATATTAGGTATATTAAAATATATGAGAATTCTTGCCATTTTCACACAGTCCACCAGGCCTTATATTCTTTGATATACAGTACATGCCGCAGGATGCACCATTCACAATAGATGATGTCACATTTTACCTCCATGACCAAAGTCCAGATTAATGTTTGCTCAGATAAGAAATTGAGATAAGGCTTCTAAACAAACAATTAGGATCTGAGTCAGTCTATAAATGCTAATGTCCATGTGACCAGCAGGAAGTAGGAGTCTAATATTAAGGGTACCGTCACACAGTGGCATTTTTATTGCTACGACGGCACGATTCGTGACGTTCTAGCGATATCGTTATGATCTCGCAGTGTCTGACACGCTACTGCGATCAGACACCCTGCTGAGAATCGTACGTCGTAGCACATCGTTTGAAACTTTCTTTCGTCGCTGGATCTCCCGCTGTCATCGCTGGATCGTTGTGTGTGACAGCGATCCAGCGATGCATTCGCTGGTAACCAGGGTAAACATCGGGTTACTAAGCGCAGGGCCGCGCTTAGTAACCCGATGTTTACCCTGGTTACCAGCGTAAAAGTAAAAAAAAACAAACCGTACATACTCACCATCTGATGTCCGTCAGGTTCGTAGCCGTCTGCTTCCCGCTCTGTCTGTCTGCCGGCCGGAAAGTGAGAGCAGATCACAGCGGTGACGTCACTGCTGCGCTCTGCTCTCACTGTACGGCTGCACTCAGTCAGAGCAGGAAGCAGACGGCTACGGACCTGACGGACATCAGATGGTCAGTATGTACTGTTTTTTGTTTTTTTTTACTTTTACGCTGGTAACCACGGTAAACATCGGGTTACTAAGCGCGGCCCTGCGCTTAGTAACCCGATGTTTACCCTGGTTACCAGCGAACCTCGGCATCGTTGGTCGCTGGAGAGCGGTCTGTGTGACAGCTCCCCAGCGACCACACAATGACTTACCAACGATCACGGCCAGGTCGTATCGCAGGTCGTGATCGTTGGTAAATCGTATAGTGAGACGGTACCCTAAGCCTAGTGGCCAGTGTGGAAACTGCAAGATTTCTTAACTTTTTATTATAGGTAACTAAAGTAATAAAAGAAAAAAATAACAATAACATCACAGCATTAGGTGTAGCAACCTGACCAAAGTTTAACAGTGTTTAAATCACCTTCTGTATTTGTAGCTCACCTTTGTTCAGATAAGTTTAGGGATCTGTGGTATTTAACAAATTATTACAGGACCTTGTCCTACATTTATTTTTCATTTCACATCTCACTTGCCTGGGGAAAGGGGTGTACTCTCACCACCCTCCGAAACATTGCACGATAGATGGTCTCAGTGTATAGGGCAGCAGCTCCTTCATGATAATAAAGTTGTGTGAACATTGGAAGTTAAATGGACAAAACCCTGAAATTTGACCAATAAGAGTGAGTAGTTAATTTATTAAATTCTAATAATCCATAGAATGTCCTCTAGATGATTATATATATACACTAGATGGTGGCACAATTCTAACGCATCGGGTATTCTAGAATATGTATGTACAGTGGGGCAAAAAAGTACTTAGTCAGTCAGCAATAGTGCAAGTTCCACCACTTAAAAAGATGAGAGGCGTCTGTAATTTACATCATAGGTAGACCTCAACCATGGGAGACAAACTGAGAAAAAAAAATCCAGAAAATCACATTGTCTGTTTTTTTTATCATTTTATTTGCATATTATGGTGGAAAATAAGTATTTGGTCAGAAACAAACAATCAAGATTTCTGGCTCTCACAGACCTGTAACTTCTTCTTTAAGGGTACTGTCACACAGTGCAATTTTCATCGCTACGACGGTACGATTCGTGACGTTCTAGCGATATCGTTACGATCTCGCAGTGTCTGACACGCTACTGCGATCAAGGACCCTGCTGAGAATCGTACGTCGTAGCAGATCGTTTGAAACTTTCTTTCGTCGCTGGATCTCCCGCTGTCATCGCTGGATCGTTGTGTGTGACAGCGATCCAGCGATGCGTTCGCTGGTAACCAGGGTAAACATCGGGTTACTAAGCACAGGGCCGCGCTTAGTAACCCGATGTTTACCGTGGTTACCAGCGTAAAAATAAAAAAAAAACAAACCGTACATACTCACCATCTGATGTCCGTCAGGTCCCTTGCCGTCCGCTTCCCGCTCTGACTGTCTGCCGGCCGGAAAGTGAGAGCAGAGCGCAGCGGTGACGTCACTGCTGCGCTCTCACTGTACGGCTGCACTCAGTCAGAGCAGGAAGCAGACGGCAAGGGACCTGACGGACATCAGATGGTGAGTATGTACGTTTTTTTTTTTTTTACTTTTGCGCTGGTAACTACGGTAAACATCGGGTTACTAAGCGCGGCCCTGCGCTTAGTAACCCGATATTTACCCTGGTTACCCGGGGACTTTGGCATCTCTCCAGCGCCGTGATTGCAAAGTGTGACCGCAGTCTACGACGCTGGAGCGATAACCATACGACGCTGCAACGTCACGAATCATGCCGTCGTAGCGATCAAAATTGCACTGTGTGACAGTACCCTAAGAGTCTCCTCTGTCCTCCACTCATTACCTGTAGTAATGGCACATGTTTAAACTTGTTATCAGTATAAAAAGACACCTGTGCACACCCTCAAACAGTCTGACTCCAAACTCCACTATGGTGAAGACCAAAGAGCTGTCAAAGGACACCAGAAACAAAATTGTAGCCCTGCACCAGGCTGGGAAGACTGAATCTGCAATAGCCAACCAGCTTGGAGTGAAGAAATCAACAGTGGGAGCAATAATTAGAAAATGGAAGACATACAAGACCACTGATAATCTCCTTCGATCTGGGGCTCCACGCAAAATCCCACCCCGTGGGGTCAGAATGATCACAAGAACGGTGAGCAAAAATCCCAGAACCACGCGGGGGGACCTAGTGAATGAACTGCAGAGAGCTGGGACCAATGTAACAAGGCCTACCATAAGTAACACACTACGCCACCATGGACTCAGATCCTGCAGTGCCAGACGTGTCCCACTGCTTAAGCCAGTACATGTCCGGGCCCGTCTGAAGTTTGCTAGAGAGCATTTGGATGATCCAGAGGAGTTTTGTGAGAATGTCCTATGGTCTGATGAAACCAAACTGGAACTGTTTGGTAGAAACACAACTTGTCGTGTTTGGAGGAAAAAGAATACTGAGTTGCATCCATCAAACACCATACCTACTGTAAAGCATGGTGGTGGAAACATCATGCTTTGGGGCTGTTTCTCTGCAAAGGGGCCAGGACGACTGATCCGGGTACATGAAAGAATGAATGGGGCCATGTATCGTGAGATTTTGAGTGCAAACCTCCTTCCATCAGCAAGGGCATTGAAGATGAAATGTGGCTGGGTCTTTTAACATGACAATGATCCAAAGCACACCGCCAGGGCAACGAAGGAGTGGCTTCGTAAGAAGCATTTCAAGGTCCTGGAGTGGCCTAGCCAGTCTCCAGATCTCAACCCTATAGAAAACCTTTGGAGGGAGTTGAAAGTCCGTGTTGCCAAGCGAAAAGCCAAAAACATCACTGCTCTAGAGGAGATCTGCATGGAGGAATGGGCCAACATACCAACAACAGTGTGTGGCAACCTTGTGAAGACTTACAGAAAACGTTTGACCTCTGTCATTGCCAACAAAGGATATATTACAAAGTATTGAGATGAAATTTTGTTTCTGACCAAATACTTACTTTCCACCATAATATGCAAATAAAATGCTAAAAAAACAGACAATGTGATTTTCTGGATTTTTTTGTCTCAGTTTGTCTCCCATAGTTGAGGTCTACCTATGATGTAAATTACAGACGCCTCTCATCTTTTTAAGTGGTGGAACTTGCACTATTGCTGACTGACTAAATACTTTTTTGCCCCACTGTATGTACGTCGCGCTTAGCACAGCCACGTAGTATATAGCACAGCCACGTAGCATACAACACAGCCACGTAGTATATAACACAGCCACGTAGCATATAAGACAGCCACGTAGCATATAACAGTCACGCAGCATATAACATAGCCACATAGTATATAGCACAACCACGTAGTATATAGCAGCCACATTGTATATAGCACAGCCCACATTACACAGACAGCCACATAGCATATAGCAGCCACGTAGTATATAGCAGCCACATAGAATATAACACAGCCCACGTAATATATAGCACAGCCCACGTAATAGCACAGCCCACGTAATATACAGCACAGCCCACGCAGTATATAACACAGGCCACGTAGTATATAACACAGCCCATGCAGTATATACCACAGGCCACGTAGTATATAACACAGCCCACGCAGTGTATAACACAGGCCACGTAGTATATAACACAGCCTATGCAGTATATAACACTGCCCACGTAGTATAGAGCAGTGTGGGCACCATAACCCTGTTAAAAAAAATTAAAATAAAAAATAGTTATATACTCTTATCTCGCGAGACCGCTAAGTCATCTGGGTAATTTCGTAATGCATCACTGGGAACGGAAGCTGGCGGCAGAATCGCGCGCATCGGTGGACGGCGGAAGGTGAGAATAGCACAATGTTTTATTTTTTTTTAATTATTTTTAACATATCTTTTTACTATTGATGCTGCATGAGTTGGAAAGGAGGCGAGTAAGCTCTCCTTCAGTGATGTTGGAGAGGGAGGTTATTAGGGAAGGGCAGAAGTCTGGTATATGGAGTGGTTGGGGTGGTGGAACAGTTAAAGCATTGCCTTGTTTGATCGATCTTGTATTTGAAGTAGGTGGCACAGTCCTTGGAAGAGATGAGGGGATTTGGATCTGGCAGTGGTGGGCGGAGGAGAGAATTGTGGAATTGTGTTGCATGCATCATCCAGTTCCCAAGGGCATTGTTCACAATGAAGCGGTCATCAGTGTGAGATGTGGCCAAAGCATGTCCTCTTCTCTGCCTTTCTGTGACTCTTCCAGTCTCTCTGTATCTCTGTTGCACCCTGCTGATGACTCTGTGACATGCTAAGCTTAGTGGCCACTTTCATCTGAGAACATCCTGCTTGAAACCTTGCAACAGTGAGATATTGATTATCAATTGTTAGGTTTTGTCTTGGTCTCATGATGTCAATGTGAGCAGAATGATGTGGAGGACTGTTTAATACCAATTCTAATTGAACCCCGAAATGCATTGGCCGATTCATGGATCAAATACTTTTTGTGAATTTTGCCATTAAGCTCCTTGTTGGAGAACAGCAAGTTGTTCAAAAAGTACTGAAACATTGATCTGTTGGACGTGTGCATTCACAAGTTTAGAGATGTCACATTAAGTTCACCTGAAAAGGTTAGCATACGTTTTAGGTTTATTCTGAAATTTCACCCGGAAGCCATTTATCCCTAACTTTTTGTGACTAGTATATGTAAAACAAATTGTGAATATGGCTGAATCACTGATGACATCCAACCAAAAACCTTTGAAAAGTTAAAAGGTTTGTTTCCTTTTACCTTTTTACCTCTCACTGCCTTGGAATCAGCAAGACAGGCAACCTTGCAAATGTCATACATCACTGCTCTGCTTTGGTGTCCCCACAGTGACCGATGGTCACGTGAGATTCTTAGCACCTTTTTTGCAATCCTTTGTCACGTTGATGGGTCTACCGATGCAGTACCTCTAAAGCGCTGCCTTGTTGATGGGACTTAAGCGTTGATGTTCCTCCCCTTGGCATAATTGACACTGTTCCTAAATAATACAACTTGGAAGAGCATCCTGGGAAGTAAAAGCGAGCAGGACCTGATGGGGGTAGAACATCTTAACACTTCACTGCCAGTTCCCCTCTGTCATCTCCTCCTGCCAGGGTAGAAAGAAATGGTAAATGGGCGTTTATTGGGGCTCGGCCCGATTTTGCACTGGCGCTCTGCATAATTTCTTCTTTCAGTTCTTAGAAAGCTGAGAGGTATACATCCATTTTGAAGACAATGCCGGGTAAAGTGCTGAAAGGAGACAACCTCTTTAAGTACTTGATCACAAGGCATTCTTTCCCTAACAAGGTATTATCCAGAGCTATAAACAAGAGTGGACATTCCTAGGATTCCGTGCAATTATTATCTTCAGTATTGCTGCATTGCAGATCTTTTATGACTCTGGAATTTGTGTCCACTGCAAGAAGACTTCTGTGCTATAGATAAAACATGCAATCCTGCCGAAACGCTGAGGAAGTAGTAAACTCACTCCAGTTATCTTACGTAGTTTATATTCAATGAAGGAAAAAATTCATGTTTTAGTGAACCTTCCTTTGTATACTAAGTAACTGTATATGTATAGTGGCTCTCTTACAAACTCATATGAAATATGGGGATGCCAAATGATACTATTTTTTTATATTTTTTTTTAAGCATACATTTTACATCCATTGAGGGCTGTCTTCCAAAATTGCTAGGTCCGTATACTGTCAAGCACTCGCCCATTTTTGAGAACCATCTAGTATGTATTTGAGGATGATGGAAAAGGAGTACTAGCATAATAAATTCAAAGGGAATGAATTGTCAGAAAAATAACTATTTTGATAAGTGTGTATGTATGTATATTATTATTATTATTATTTATTGTTATAGCGCCATTTATTCCATGGCGCTTTACCAGTGAGGAGGGGTATACATAATAAAAACAAGTACAATAATCTTGAACAATACAAGTCATAACTGGTACAGTAGGAGAGAGGACCCTGCCCGCGAAGGCTCACAATCTACAAGGGATGGGTGAGGTATATACAGTATATCACAAAAGTGAGTACACCCCTCACATGTTTGTAAATATTTTATCATCTTTTCATGGGACAACACTGAAGATCTGACACTTTGATACAATGTAGTCAGTGTACAGCTTGTATAACAGTGTAAATTTAGTGTGCTCACTACATAATTCGACACACAGCTATTAACGTCTAAACCGCTGGCAACAGAAGTGAGTACACCGCTAAGTGAATATGGCCAAATTGTGCTCAAAGTGTCAATATTTGGCACAATATTTATTATTCCTAGTCTAGACTAATTTATTTGTATGATATATATTTATTTTTTAAATGTATTATAAATTCGTCCAGTGTAGATGCTCCCTGGCCTGGTGGTGTGGTCAGGTATTCTGCACTGAAGACCAGTGGGCTTCAGTGCAGTTCACAGGTTAAAGTTGTTTCACATTGAGCAGAAATGATGGCCATCAACGATGTTGGAGACGTCAAGCAGAGCGCTATGCATCAGCCACTGTTGTCACCAGACAAGCTTTGGTGGTGGTGGTGTTACAGTGTGTCTAGTCAATACAGAACTAACCTACACTTTGTGAGTGGTTCAGTGACAAGCCCCTAATAGAAAAACATCATTAATCCAGTCATTGTGCCTCTGCACGAACAACACACGCCTAATTTCATCTTCATGGACACCAATGATTCAGCTCATTGAGGTTGCATCATTAGTGAACAGCTGCTGGAGACTGGGGGACCTGAAATGGAGCACCCTGCACTTTCTCCCAACCTGAATCTCATAGAAAACCTATCAGATCAGCTGAGATGTCGTGTAGAGGCTTGTAACTCTGTACACCAGAACATCAATGACCTGAGTGACGTCCTTCAAGAAAAGTGGGACTTGTGAACAGCCTGAGACGTCGTTGTCAAGCTGTAATTGATGCTCAAGGCCACATGACAAGTTATTGAGACTGACATTTTTTGTGGGGTATACCCACCACTGTTTTTGGCTCAATAAAATTGTTTGAGATGAGGAAATTACCATTGCATGCTTCTACGTCAATGCCCTACTTTCATGATAAAATATCACTGTAGCGTTAACTTTTTATGATGTCCATACATTTTGCTATTCACCCACCTGGTATTGCTAGGAATTATATTAGGTTTTAATGATGGAATGCAAGTTCCAGACCAAGGTGAACATCTTAGTAAAATATCTCCACTATAATAGAAATACATCCAACCAGAATTGGTTGATCAGCTTTGCAAGTCCACCAGCTGGGAAGTTCCCAGGCCTAGTATGTTGCACGAGCTGTTCCGCTCACTGATTGACTGCAGCGCAACAGAGAACGTAAGCAGCAGTGAAGTCTCAGCACTGGACCCGGGGACAGTGAGTAAGGCTGTGCTTGTTTTAGTTACAACAAAACTATACCTGAACTTGACTGAAAATGGAAAACTCTTAGAAGTCTTCCCTTTCTTCACAGCCATTCCAGCAGAGCTCTGAATAATTTGGCATGAGGTTAGCTGGTTATTTCAGTATGGTTTAGGCAGGAGCTGATCATTGAGAAGATTGGTAGAGCTGCTGCAGATAAAACGGTGATTTATCAAAACTACAGCAAGGAGCCCAATAAGTGACCAAGTGTTAGAATCAGGGCCTCTGTGTCTATCTATAGCATAAACCTGCATACTGATTCTCTTAAAAAAATACATAAGACTATATTTAGGACCGCAGTGTGTTACAGAACACACTCCTTATTGGTAGATGACAGAAAATAAAAAGGCCTCTTCATGAATCGGAAGCGCCGGTCGAGCGGTGTATAGCTTTATGTGCGCCTCGCCACAAATCCTACTCTAGTCCCTGAATATTTACCCTTAATAACATGTGACATGCAAAGTACTCATAACCATGCTCCCCTATACGCATTTCACGTGTTCTCACTCGCTTCCTCAGTGGGTGCAGTGAACTAATCACCCCCACAGTCCTTTAAATACATTGTAATCCGGTCAAATGTCTGGAAATCAGCCAGCGAGATTTGTACATGTGTGCCCAGCCATGCGACTGTGCGGGAAAGGGACACATCACCAGAATATCCTGGACATGTGGAGCCATCACACTGATGTCAAAATCTAAGAAGAGATAGTGTGTGGCGGGGCATGCATGCACACCACATTCACGACCCCCCAGAGGAAGCATTCATTGCGAAACGTGCGTCGGGAGAGGTGGGTCCCTGGCTGTCTCCTTCACAAGTATATATCCCTTTGTCTTTTGTACTTCGTTTAGGCATAAATCTCCCTACTGTTTAGTTTTATTTTTGATCATTCTCGCTGTGGTATTTATGCGTATTACTATTATTAGTCTTGGCTAATTTTATTATTCAGCTGGATGTCAATATACGCTTCACATATGATATATTTTGTGGAACTGTGGGGGATATACCGGACATATACCGGTAGATGTCCAGGTTTTCCCACCTTCAGCCTCATTGTTTGCTGCCTCATTTTTTACACGTGTGTCAAAGATTATTTATTTGTTGTTGTCTACTTGGTCTTTGGTCAATTTTATTGGTGGTATATTAGACTAATATACAGCAACAAGTCTACTTATCACAAGAAAGGCACCATGCAAGGAAAAATACAAGATAGCTGCGGATTAAAAAGCCTCCCAAAGATAAAAAGTGTCCTAAGATAAAGAACTAAAATAAATAATCAACCAAATAAAGCACAGTGAGAATGTTAGGGTACTGTCTCACAGTGGCACTTTTGTCGCTACGACGGTACAATCCGTGACGTTCCAGCGATATCCATACGATATCGCTGTGTCTGACACGCAGCAGCGATCAGGGATCCTGCTGAGAATCGTACGTCGTAGCAGATCGTTTGAAACTTTCTTTCGTCGCTGGATCTCCCGCTGTCATCGCTGGATCGTTGTGTGTGACAGCGATCCAGCGATGCGTTCGCTTGTAACCAGGGTAAACATCGGGTTACTAAGCGCAGGGCCGCGCTTAGTAACCCGATGTTTACCGTGGTTACCAGTGTAAAAGTAAAAAAAACAAACCGTACATACTCACATTTCGGTGTCCTTCAGGTCTGTCATGGTTCCCAATGGCAGGGACTCAGGCAAAAACGGACTAGCTCTAGGAATGATGGAATCTCAGATGACCGCGACGCTGAACCTAACACGCAACTAATAGTAGCCAGGGGGTGTGCCTACGATTATCCCTAGACACCTCGCACCAGCCGGAGATCTAGTTACCCCCTAGTAGAGGAATACACAGACCTGGCTTGCCTCCAGGGAAACCCCAAAAGTGATAGTAGCCCCCCACATATAATAACGGTTAGGTAAGAGGAAAACACGTACGCAGTATGAATATAGATTCAGCAAAGAGAGGCCCTCTGACTAGATAGCAGAAAATACAAAAGAGGACTTCTCGGTCACCTCAAAACCCTAAACAGCCATCCTGAAATTACTTTAACTCCGTTATCAACTCATGACACCGGAGTAGTAATTTCAGATCACTAGAGCTTCCAGCAGCAAGAGAAATATAAATGCATGCTGGACAAACAAACACAAAAAATGCCAAAGATCCAACTTAGCTGAATTGCAGACTTGGAGCAGGTAGCAAGCAACAGAGGTGCTCTGGTAACATTGATTGCCGGCACTAGAATGACTGAGAAGCCAGACTAAATAGGAAACTCCCAGTTTCCTGATGGGAACAGGTGCAAGACAAAAGTCAGCCAGTACCACCAGTAACCACCAGAGGGAGCCCAAAAACAGAATTCACAACACAGGTCCCTTGCAGTCTGCTTCCCGCTCTGACTGACTGCCGGCCGGAAAGTGAGAGCAGATCACAGCGGCGACGTCACCGCTGTGATCTGCTTTCACTTTACGGCGGCACTCAGTCAGTGCGGGAAGCAGACGGCAAGGGACCTGAAGGACACTGGAATGTGAGTATGTACTGTTTTTTTTTTTTTACTTTTACGCTGGTAACCACGGTAAACATCGGGTTACTAAGCGCGGCCCTGCGCTTAGTAACCCGATGTTTACCCTGGTTACCCGGGACCTCAGCATCGTTGGTCGCTGGAGAGCGGTCTGTGTGACAGCTCTCCAGCGACCACACAACGACTTTCCAACGATCACGGCCAGGTCGTATCGCTGGTCGTGATCGTTGGAAAGTCGCAGAGTGTGACAGTACCCTTAGAGTATACCGTCTTTTTCTCAAATATAAGCATGTGTACATGAACAAGCATATATATTTATAATCTACTATATAATTGTCTAAGGGTCACTTCCGTCTGTCTGTCTGTCACGGATATTCATTGGTAGCGGCCCCTGTCTGTCATGGAAATCCAAGTCGCTGATTGGTCGTGGCAAAAAGCCCACGACCAATCAGCGACGGGCACAGTCCGGCGGCAAAATGGCCGCTCCTTCCTCCCCGCAGTCAGTGCCCACTCCATATTCCCCTCCAGTCAGCCCTCACACAGGGTTAATGGCAGCATTAACGGACCGCGTTATGCCGCGGTGTAACGCACTCTGTTAACGCAGCTATTAACCCTGTGTGACAAACTTTTTACTATTGATGCTGCGTATGCAGCATCAATAGTAAAAAGATTTAATGTTACAAATAATAATAATAAAAAAAAGGTTATTCTCACCTTCCGACGTCGCACGCTGTCTTTGGTAGTGCAAGAAGCAGGTTCCGGTGCCAAGGATGCTATGCGAGAAGGATCTGCCATGACGTCACGGTCATGTGACCGCGACATCATCACAGGTCCTACGCTCATACCAACCCTGGGACCGGAAGCTGCCGCGTGCACCGTACACAGGCGCCAGGACTTCAAGGGGCCTTCGGAAAGTGAATATATGTTTATTTTTTATTTTAAGTCAATTCTTTTTTTTTTTTTTTTTAACAGGGATATGATGCCCACATTGCTATATACTACGTGGGCTGTGCAATATACTACATGGACTGTGCAATATACTACGTGGCTGTGCAATATACAATGTGGGCTGTGCAATATACTACGTGGGCTGGGCAATATACTACATGAGCTGTGCAATATACTACATGGCTGTGCAATATACTACATGGGCTGGGCAATATACTACGTGGGCTAGGCAATATACTGTGTGGGCTGTGCAATATACTGCGTGGGCTGTGCTATATACTGCGTGGGCTGTGCTATATACTGCGTGGGCTGTGCTATATACTGCGTGGGCTGTGCTATATACTGCGTGGGCTGTGCTATATACTGCATGGGCTGTGCTATACTACGTGGGCTGGGCTATATACTACGTGGCCTGTGTACGTGGGCTGTGCAATATACTACGTGGGCTCTGCAATATACTACATGACTGTGCTATATACTACGTGGGCTGTGTTATACACTACGTGGGCTGTGTTATACACTATGTGGGCTGTGTTATACACTACGTTGCCTATGTTATATACTTCGTGCGTGGGCTGTTAACATACTACGTGGCTGTGTTATATGCTATGTGGGCTGTTATACACTCCGTGGGCTGTGCTATATACTACGTGGCTGTGCTATATACTACGTGGTTGTGCTATACACTACGTGGCTGTGCTATACACTACGTGGCTGTGCAATATACTACGTGGCTGTGCAATATACTATGTGGGCTGTTATATACTACGTGGCCGGCTGCGAACAATCAGCGACACGCGCAGTCCGGCCGCGAATTGGCGCGGGATTTGAACCACACTTCGCTAATTGGTCGCAGCCGGCCGAATCCTGAGTATTCAATGTATTATTCTAAAACGTTCATACATAAACTACATACATATTCTAGAATACCCGATGCGTTAGAATCGGGCTACCATCTAGTATAATAATAGACATGCAATAAAGAAAATTATTAATCAGTAAATATTAATATGTGGAAAGCAAAGTTCATATAATTACAGTAAATAGCTAATATATTAGATAATAGGTGCAGAAAACTTGCAACATCTAAAACTCTCCAAATACTCATTGTCGGAACCTATCCTTATGAGATTTTAGTTCTAAAGTTTGCTCCCCACCACTTCCCTTTATCGTAGTGTTCTACATGCCACAACTTTAATGGGTCATTCCAGCTTCAGATCCCCTTCTAGTAGGCAAAACAGAGTTCCAAAAAGAAAAATAGGGGCCAATTCATCAAAAGTTTCACACGCTTGAATACTTCTGCAAAACGCTTTGAAATTAAGCTTGCACAATTTTCAAATATGATTTTAAGACCATTTGAAGCAGCTCCTCCAAAATGGGCATAGCCGGGGAGGAGGTGGGACAGACATTGCTATGCCCGCCTGTCAAATTCATCAAAAGTGATACGGTTTGGTTTTCTGGGGGTTTTTTTTTTTGCGCAGAATTGCAACTTTAGTCCCCGACGTAATCTATGTAAAGTGCTGCTGCAGTCTGGACTTCCTCTTCATGATCAATTTGTTCGAAGGCGGGGACAGCGACGCCAGTACTGATTGGGCACCGGGGTCACGAGTCACAATACCGCATGATAGGCGCGGGGAGAACGACTGCCGACACTGAGGGTACGGTGCCGCCACGAGAGGAGAGTACAGGCTTTATTATTTTATGGAGGCCAAACATTTTGATCAGGAAGGTGTAGTCCTAGTAGTGGACAACGCCTTTAATGACTCAGCACCAAAGTGCCTTCTCTGGAGAACAATCACATACGACTAGTTCATATGTATACTGTGAGCACTTGCTTTGGGCTTTCTGTTTAAATCCTTGAAAAAGTGACTTCAGATGGCAGATCTGATGGAGCCACTCACTATAGACTCTGGACTTAGGTTTCTATTCCGTAAGTGTTGTTTTTAATTTTTTAGGTGGACCCAAGAGAGTGTTAGGGTATGTGCACACGTTGCGGATTAGGCTAAGGAATTTCTGGCGCGGATTCTGCCTCTCCTGGCAGAAAACGCACCTGCGTTTTTTTGTGCGGTTCCGCAGCGTTTTTTTTGTGCGTTTTTGCTGCGGTTTTTACCCCTACGGTTTTCTATAATGGAGTGGGTACAAAAACGCTGCAGATTCACAAAAAAGAAGTGACATGCTACTTCTTTTAAACCGTAGCGTTTCCGCAGCGGATTTTCCGCAAAGTGTGCACAGCATTTTTTTTTCTCATTGATTTACATTGTACTGTAAAGCAACTGCGGATCTGCAGCGTTTCTGCACCTCAAAAAACGCTGCGGATCCGCAGCAAATCCGCAATGTGTGCACATAGCCTTAGACTGCACTTTTGGCCACGCGAGTGACTCCATGTGACGCATAGTAAATGGCTCCATCGGAATCCTGTTTTTAGGGAATTTAGACAACAATCCCAAAGCCGTGCTAAGCGTAAGCACTGCATACATGTGCACCACGACTTCAAAGATCTGCCCATTTATATGAGGGAGTTCTGTGTTAGGTTATGTGCACACGCTGCGGATTTGGCCCTGCGGATCAGCAGCAGTTTTCCCTGCGGTGTACAGAACCATGTAAACCTATGGAAAGCAAAATCCGCTGTGCATATGCTGCGGAAAATTCCACGCAGAAACGCTGCAGATTATTTTCCGCAACATATCAATTATTTGAGCAGATTCCGCAGCGTTTTACACCTGTTCCATTATAGGAATCCGCAGGTGCAGTGCGCAGGCGCCGGGAAAGGTCAGAGAGGCCCAGCGCCTACGCACTGCAGTACTTTGCTCTGCCCTCAACAGGGTAGACAAAGTACACCTGCACCGCAGCCGCGGCATGAAGACAAGAAGAGGACATCATCGAATGAAGATAGGAGGCCCCAGACCGGACCGCGACGCCCATCGGACCGGACCACAGCGGGGACCGCTGCTGGGTGAGTATAATATAACCTTTATTTCTCATCTTTCAGGTTACATCGGGGGCTTATCTACAGCATTACAGAATGCTGTAGATAAGCCCCTGATGCCGGTGGGCTTAGCTCAGATACGATTTTTGGGGTGACAGAGTCCCTTTAATTTATGCCTAATTCTTTGTTTAATTTGTGCCTTTTGTTAACCTGTGAACGCACGCTGCCCTGCATGTATGTCAAAATTTAGTGTGCGCATGTATGGAGTGAGCGAAGAAGCAGAGCCTGCTAAATACAAGGCAGATGTCGGGCTGTAATACATAGCTGGAATCTGCCAGTAACAGAAGTGATCTGCGCAAGGTGTGATTGTTTTGCTACTTCGATGCCGCTGTAAATCTCTGACACTGGCGGACTATATAATGTGATCGCAGGTGCGCTCGCTCCCCGAAATCCACCTCCTCCCCCATAATGCATTGAATTAATGGATCATTGCGGCGGAGGGCGTTTCACAATATCACCCTTTAGAATTTTTTTTGCATTTTTCAGCACATGATATGGTAAAATAAATATCACTAAAAACCACAAATCATTCCTCGAAAAAAAAGGCCTCATACAGCTGTTTAAATGGAAAAATAACAAAGTTATAGCTCCTGAAAGAAAGGGAGTGGGAACTAAAGAGCAAAAATCAAAAAATTATAATTCCTAAAGGTGTTTAAAAAGTACCGTATATAAAATAGATTTTAAGTCAATAAAATGCACAAGACAAAAAAAGAGACTTAAAAGAAAAAGGATAATGATGAATCGTATCCAGTGTATGTATAACAGTATTTACCATGGCCACCAGCGCAGTCACAGCAGACTCACATTTCCAGTTCACAGTAGCCGACGTGGCAGCTTTGCTGCCGATTGGCAAATACTCATCAATTGACTCCTATTCATTGCAGTTGCTTATTACACTCTCTATAGAGTCTGTACAGAAAAGTGCATACATCTGTGAATCACTGAAGCCCCCCGAACACTTCAGACTAATGTCTAATGTGCAAGGGGGGCTCGGAGATCTGATCGTCCGTGGAGATGTCAATCAGACCTATCCGATTTCAGACAGCTGATCGCTTTGTTCTCTCGAAAATAACCCACCAGAGATGTCCACTGGAGATTTTCTCAGAAAACACAGGAGCGCTCGGCCGGTCAAGTGCTTCTGTGTATGGGAGAGACAGCAGAGATGGAGGTCGGCTGAACGATCGGCTGAAGCATTGTTCGTCCGACAGCCATAAGAAGTACGGTGGGATTAAGCCTCATACAATGAGTTATCCCTTCTTCTGGACATCTAGATCACCTGGTTTATTACAGCGGAGCTCTTCACCGATAGCGTTTCTTCTTATACAAGCACTGTCTTATTTATCCAGAAAGACAAACAAAACCTTTCTCCGGTTGTCATGGGAGAGAAGGAATTAAATTCCTTGGGGGCTCAAATACAAACGCTTATCTTTCCTATACAGTTCATGCTCTTTGAGGCTTTAAGTGCATCTCTTGTATTTGCTCAACTCGGAGAACTTTGGACTCTGAACCTTCCAACCAGTGTGAATAACCTTGTCTCATCCTGAGGATCACTTGTTGGCAGCCATCACCATAGGTTCCCATATGAGCTGCACGACACACTTTATTTACTGGACACCTCTGTAATGATTAACAAAGCTAACCAAACCTTTATATACCAATGTATGCCAGACCCAGGCTCCAGGGACCCTCTTGTAGCCTCCACTGGGTGTGCTTGGGATCTATGGATATAGTTTACAAATTAAGCCGAAATCATCCTAAGGACAAATTTGTAAGTCGCCCGCGGATCACCCATGGAGAATGACATGCGGCGCGGCTTTCCAGACCGCTGCATGTTAATTTCTCTTGCAGAGAAATTACATCGATAGAATGTGTTGAACGCGGTAAAACTTAACGGTTCAGTGATCACATGCGGATTATTCACCTGCGTTCTATAGACGGCAGCGCTTTGGAAGCGGTGAACATACACTGCGTCCAAAGCGCTGCTAGTTTCGGAATGTGGGCACCCGGCCTTACAAATTCCTATTCGACAGAACAGCAATGTATCTGTAAAAATCGGATGCTATACTGTGGCTCCAGATGGCTTCTGTTGGTTTTTTTTGGGTACCAATACACTTGAATGGATAAGTCTCAACTGATTTATGGAAGAAATCCGTGCACGTTACAATTTTATACACATGCAGATTCAGTCAGTGATAAAAGATCATTCATCTGCGCCATTGAATAACATTAGTCCGAGTGCAGTCCTTTTGTTTTCCCACTGACCGCACTCGGATCGAAAATACGGTCGTGTGAAAGAGCCCTAACTCAAATGAGAGACAGATCTTTTATTAGGATGGTTCATCAATGCAAAAATAGTGGACAACTCCTTAAAGTGTAAAAAAAAATTCAATATATTTACCTATATTGCTTTAATGCCATCGCTCAACTAGTCCCTATACAATGTAGGTCACGGCTGTACATGATAAAAACCAAAAGCAGCCAAATTACCGTATATACTGTACTCGAGTATAAGCTGAGATTTTCAACCCATCTTTTTAGGCTGAAAGTGCCCCTCTTGGCTTATACTTGAGTCTTTGTCCCAGGGGGTCGGCGGGGGAGGGGGAGCGGCGGCTGTCACATACTCACCTGCTCCTGGCGCGGTCCCTGCATCTCCGATGGTCTTCAGGCACCGGCAGCTTTTCCTGTGTTCAGCGGTCACGTGGTACAGCTCATTAAAGTAATGAATATGGACGCTACTCCACTCCCATAGGGGTGGGGCCGCATATTCATTACTTTAGTGAGCGGTACCAGTGACCGCTGAACACCAGAACTAGCTGCCGGCGCTGAGACTATTTGTCAGTGAGAAGCAGGGACCACGCCGGGAGCAGGTGAGTATAATGGGGGAGGGTGAGCATTGTGATATTCACCTGCCCCATTCCACTGCCGGGCGCCGCTACGTCTTCCGCGTCCTCTGGCTGTGATGTTCAGGTCAGAGGGCGCGATGGTATGGTTAGTGTGTGCCCTCTGCCTGAACATCACAGCCAGAACCCGAAAGACAGAGTGGCGCCAAGCAGTGGAACGGGTACAGGTGAATATCGCAAGTGCCGGGGGTCTGAGCGATGAGTATGCCATTTTTTTTTTATCGCAGCAACAGCATATGGAGCATAATATTCAATGGAGCATCTTATGGGGCTATAATCAACCTTTATGCCGCATTGTATGGGGCATATTACTCTATGGAGCATCTTATGGGGCCATTATTAACCTTTGTGCAGCATTATATGGGGCAAATGTTTCTATGGAGCATCTTATGGGGCCATTATTAACCTTTGTGCAACATTATACGGGGCACATTTTGTATGGAGCATCTTATGGGGCCCATCATGAACTGTATGGAGCATTATATGGGGCTCCTGATTCAATATGGATATTCAAGAACACTTAACCTACTGATGTCTCAATTAAATTTTACTTTTATTGGTATCTATTTTTTATTTTTGAAATTTACCAGTAGCTGCTGCATTTTCCACCCTAGGCTTATACTCGAGTTATTAAGTTTTCCCAGTTTTTTGTGGCACAATTAGGGGTCTCGGCTTATAGTCGAATATATATGGTAATTGCCCCACAACCCAGTGAAGTGTTAGCCATGTGGATGTCACACAACCAGTTTTTGGCAGCATTGTGACCCAGGTTAGCATTGATCCCTCTTGCAGTGCCTAAGGTCCTGGGTCTGAACCCAAGGACAACATCAGAGGGGCCTTTGCATGTTCAGGTTTCTTCCATTTGTTTCCTCCCGTGCACCAAAAATAAAAATAAGTATGACGATGGGTTAATTTGGAATGAAGAATATGATCACGAATGGAAAAAAACGTGATTGATGAGAGTGATGGCCATCTCTGTACGTCACTGCGGAATATGTTGACTCAACATCGATACACTAATAAAATATTATTTTACTAATGCAACAATATCACTTTTGTAAAGTAAAGCCTTCCGATAACAATTTGTTGTAAGGAATTGCAATTTATGCAATCTTTATGCATTTTTCTTTCTTTCAATCAGCAGACCAGGGCAGCACACACTGTTGCATCAAGCTGTGCCGCCCCATCCCTCGCAGCACAGGACAGAGCCGAGCTTCCATAATCATCGCAGACGTCATCTGACCTAACGTAATCTGACATCTCTGCTCCCGGTCTCAGGCTTCCCTGGACATACTCCACACACAGAAATGGAAAATCAATCATGTCTCAGGTGTCCCAGACTACACAGGTAGCGCGTCCCAGGGAGCGGGTCTGTGGGATGCTAAATGCCGAGCTACTTCATTACTGGAGTAAGCAGCTGACACGTAGCATGCTACATTCACCATGAGCCTGATCCATTCAGCGGTGGGCAGGCATCGATGGCAGATTTCCAGTGACTGCGCAGTGATCAGCGCAAGCAGCAAATAGACAAGCTATTGTACTGACATCTTGCAGGTTTAACCAGTGATAGTCACATACAAGAAGCTAAAGGGGGGGGAAGATGGAGTAATGATGTACAAATCACCTACATACATAAACAGCCTGTGAAGTCCCCAAAGTGTGGCATTACCATAGTAACACTGACGAAAAAAATGACACACAATCTATACAAGAAGAGAAAAGGTGGAGCTCACCTACAACAAAAGACAGCACGAGAACTGGGAAAAAAAGCCTAAAAATTAGGAAATAAAATGCATCTTAAAAAGAGAGACTAATACCATTGCGTATATGGCTTGCAAATGTAAAGTCTACACTCTGTTATCTAAAGGGCTTGTCCAGGTATAAAAAAAATAAAAAAATTCCATATACTCTTAGGTTTTTCTGTGTTTATAGACGGGATCCTCTATTTTATTGATCTTCTAGCGAAACCATTCTTTTGTTGATTTGGAAGTATACTTATGGTCATTGTCATGCCGAAAAGTGAAAGTCCTCTTCATATTCAACATTTTAGCAGAGTCCTGAAGTTTTTGCTGCAAAAATTGACATTTGGAACTGTTCACAAGTCCCTCCAACTTGAGTAAAGCCCCAGTTCCAGCTGCCGAAAAACAGACCTGAAGCATAATGCAGCCTCCACCATGCTACACTGTGGGTATGATTTTCTTTTGGTGATGCGCAGTGTTGGCTTTGCACCAAACATACATTTTGGAATTATGACAAAAAAGTATGGTCTTATTAGACCATAGCATATTTTTCCACCTGCTTTTAATGATTTAACAATTAAACCGCCTAAACTTGGATCTGCATCCTGCAGTCTTTCTCCACGGCGGCGCAGATTTAATTTTCCAGTTTTGTTTCTTCCAAATTTTTCAATGTGGGTCTGCAGCAGCCTTTAACTACCACACCAGGTGAGCACCACTGTGAATGTTCTTTTATTACTGTTAAAGCCAGATAAGACACTATTTGCGCTTTTATATCCTGTTCAGCATTTGTTTCTTCATTATCCACATGCTTTTGGCAGATTTGATGCAGGTTTTGGCAAAACATAGCCGGGCTTGGATGTTTTTCTTTATAAGAAAAAGATTCCATCTTGCCACCCTGCTCCACAGGCCAGACATATAAAGAATGTAATAACTGTCTCCACAGTGACTTATTATATTGATACAGTTTTCTAACACATACCTAATGCCCTAGAAATGTTTTTGTACCATTCTCCTCACTGATACTATTTAATAATAAGATCCCTTTGCTTTGTTGTAAGCAGTTTACGGACCACGACTTTTGCTGTAAAATGCAATAAAAAAATGTCAGAAAATTTCTACTAAAATAGCTAAACTTTAAGAGGCAGGGGTCTCAAACTTGGCTGGATATATGGGCCGCATATAGAAAAAATTTGATTTTGGAGGGCCGCATTCTTTGAATGACAAAGTTACATTTTTAGTGATAACATTATTTTTGCATGCAGCCCGCGTGTTTGAGACCCCTGTTATAAGGTGTTAATCAGAATCACTGTAAATGATGGCAGTTGTGTACGGACTACTATTTACCATGAGGGTAATAGCTAATTCTGAACACAACCACCGCTACAAAAATAAGAAGGTGTTCACACTTATGCAACAACATTATTTTAGATTCATTTTCACCCTAAAACTGATTTAAAGTTTGTTTCTCAATGGATTTGTACAGAAAAAGATGTGAAATTACTCTTCTTTGTAGGATTTGTTTTACATGACAAAAACCTGGCATTTTAACAAGGGTGTGTAGACTTTTTATCCACTGTAAGTCTGTACTGTAGTTTTGGAGAGTTCTGCACTTTACTAGAGCAGACATCGCATTTATAAGCTGTAGGGTTAGCCCTATTCTTCACCTGCAGATCAACACCTTTCTTCAGATTACTGTGTCTATGGAGAAAGAAGTTCATCCACCAGTTTTTCAAATATTTGCGGCAGACATTTTTTTAAATTGTAAAACACAGTAAAATAGAATAAAATTATAGCTGGGCTTTTATAGATGATGTTCTGTGCATCATTCTCGAGAACATAAAACGGTTTGCAAAGGAAAGGGTCTAAAAAGTGTTTCATCTAAGGAGGTTTGGACCACCAAAATGATCGTCGATCATTAGATTGAAAGACCTGTGAAAACGTCAAGGGGTTGTCCCCAGTGGCGTATCCAGGGGGGGCAGCTGGGGCATGTGCCCCGGGCGCAGCCGACAGGGGGGCGCCAGCGGGCCGCTTGATGATGCAGCGGTCCAAGGAGGCTCCTCGTCCTGTACTGAGCGATCACATGGTACCGCTCATTACAGTAATGAATATGCGGCTCCACCTTCCATAGGGGTGGAGCCGCATATTCATTACTGTAATGAGTGGTAACGGTGACCGCTCAGTACAAGGAAGAAGCTGCCGGCGCCGGGGAAGCAGGGACTGTACTGCGCCAGGAGCATTTGAGTATAACGGGGAGGGGAGCGCAGCGCGATATTCACCTGCTCCTCGTTCCGGCGCCGCTCTGTCTTCAGGTTTCTTCTGCAGTGACGCTGAGGTCAGGGGGCGCGGTGACGTAGTTAGTGAGCGCCCTCTGGCTGAACGTCAGTGCAGAAGACGCTGAAGATGGAGCGGCGGCTGGAACGAGGAGCAGGTGAATATTGAAAGTGCCGGGGGTCTGAGCGACGGAGAAGTATGTGATTTTTTTTTTTTATCGCAGCAACAGCAAATGGGGAAAGTGTCTGTATAGAGCATTTTATGGGGCCATAACGTTTGTGCAGCACTATATGGGGCAAGTGTCTGTATGGAGCATCTTATGGGGCCATACTGTTTGTGCAGCACTATAATGGGGCAAGTGTCTGTATGGAGCAACTTATGGGGCCATAACGTTTGTGCAGTACTATGTGGGACAAGTGTCTGTATGGAGCATCTTATGGGGCCATAACGTTTGTGCAGCACTATAATGGGGCAAGTGTCTGTATAGAGCATCTTATGGGGCCATAAAGTTTGTGCAGCACTATAATGGGGCAAGTGTCTGTATGGAGCATCTTATGGGGCTATAACGTTTGTGCAGCACTATAATGGGGCAAGTGTCTGTATAGAGCATCTTATGGGGCCATAACGTTTGTGCAGCACTATAATGGGGCAAGTGTCTGTATAGAGCATCTTATGGGGCCATAACGTTTGTGCAGCACTATAATGGGGCAAGTGTCTGTATAGAGCATCTTATGGGGCCATAACGTTTGTGCAGCACTATAATGGGGCAAGTGTCTGTATGGAGCATCTTATGGGGCCATAACATTTGTGCAGCACTATAATGGGGCAAGTGTCTGTATAGAGCATCTTATGGGGCCATAACGTTTGTGCAGCACTATAATGGGGCAAGTGTCTGTATAGAGCATCTTATGGGGCCATAACGTTTGTGCAGCACTATAATGGGGCAAGTGTCTGTATAGAGCATCTTATGGGGCCATAACGTTTGTGCAGCACTATAATGGGGCAAGTGTCTGTATAGAGCATCTTATGAGGCCATAACGTTTGTGCAGCATTATATGGGGCAAGTGTCTGTATAGAGCATCTTATGGGGCCATAACGTTTGTGCAGCACTATATGGGGCAAGTGTCTGTATTGGGCCATAATCAACGTTTCTGCAGCACTATATTGGGCAAATGTGTCTATGGAGTATCTTATGGGGCCATTATTAACCTTTATGCAGGATTATATGGGGCTCCTGATTCAATATGGATATTCAAAAACACTTAACCTACTGATGTCTCAATTAATTTTACTTTTACTGGTATCTATTTTAACATTATGGGGATTCAGGAATGTACCTTGGCTTGGTCATACAGTTTCAATAGAGTTAAGGTTCAAATGGGGGAGGTTTGGGGGGGGGCGCCAAACTGATCCTTTGCCCCGGGTGCAGGAAAGGCTAGATACACCTCTGGTTGTCCCAACCCTGTGAGTTATCGCCCATGTACAGGAGACAATTAAAGAGGTTGACAAGCCGTAGGGAAATTTTCAGCAAACACTGCAGCTTGCCGATTCCTAACAATGCCAGTTTGACTGGTCGTCACATGATTGCAGGTATGTGATTTGCAGTCATGTGCCAACCAGCTTCTCATCGTCTACTCCCAACGCAAAATTGAGAGAAGCTGAAGAAAATCTAGTTAAATGCTCTAACAGGCAAGTGGAGCCTAAATCCTTATGGTGTGTGTATTTCACACTGTTAGGATTTGGAAGGCAGACGGTTGCTAAAAAATGTTACTAGTTTTGGCCAACCCTTCCATAGACAATGCATGCAAGGCCACGTCTACATTCTAACAATGCTTTTCAGAGTCCCTTGGCTTTAGGTTGGGGGGGGGGGGGGTGTCCCCAGCTGTCAGACCCCACAATCACCTATACTATAGATAGTTGATAGCTTACCAAAATGGAATAATCCCTTTAATCCTTTACACAGGAGCAGCAGCCATCAGTGTTAAATCCCCAGAAACCCCTTTAATAACAACTCTGGGCTGTCTTGCATTGCAGAGTATTCTTAAAAAATAAAATGTTGCACACTGGCATTGTTAGATGCATTTTTTTTTCTATTTTGCCACTGTGTATATTAAGTGTAATTTGCCCAGACAGGTACATGTAACTGAAATGTTCTAACATGCCCGTGATACTGGAGGGGACATTTATTAGGTCCTTCCCACGTTACTGTAGCTCTCTATTGCAATTCTCTGTGCCCTATACCTCAATGACAATGATTTATTTCTGGCTGGTTTACAGCAAGATTAAGCACTTGTGCCAAATTCACTATATGCAAGTAGATAACACACAGCTGAGCAAATCTGATCCATTGTCTATAAATTACACTAGTGAAACAAGTGCTACAATGTATCCAGCCCCTCCCCCCACTTAATAAATGGGGATTTAGGAAATTCTTTGTACTCCATTCTTACAGTCCATGTTTTTGTATGCAGCTGTGTAACGTTTAATTTATAAAAAACTTGCCAGTCGGAAAAACAGATATGGTCTTGTATGGCCTTTTGAGTGTGATGCTGTTCACATGAACATTTTTTTTTCCAAGATTATTTGTTCACAAAAAAAACAAAAAAACAAACAAGGCAATATGTTCATTTCTGATCCGGATCAAAATCAGCAGTACAAGTCTATGGGTTAGTGAAAATCATAGACCACACACAGAAGCTGTCTAAGGGCGATCAGAGTGCTGTCCATTTTTTACACCTTAACCCCTCGAGGCTTTTTTCGGCTTTGTGTTTTCGTTTGTCGCTCCCCTCCTTCCCAGAGACATAACTTTTTTATTTTTCCGTCAATATGGCCATGTGAGGGCTTCTTTTTTGCGGGACGAGTTGTACTTTTGAAAGATTACTATTGGTTTTACAGTGTCGTATACTAGAAAATGGGAAAAAAATTCCAAGTGCGATGAAATTGCAAAAACAAGTGCAATCCCACACTTGTTTTATGTTTGGTTTTTTTGCTAGGTTCACTTAATGCTAAAATGGACCTGCCAATATGATTCTCCAGGTCATTACAAGTTCATAGACACCAAATATGTCTAGGTTCCTTTTTATCTAAGTGGTGAAAAAAAATTCCGAACTTTGCTAAAAAAAAAAAAAGTAAATTGTGCAATTTTCCAAGACCATCCCCATTTTTCGTGATCTGGGGTTGAATGAGGGCTTATTTTTTGTGCGCCGAGCTGACGTTTTTAGTGATCCCATTTTGGTGCAGATACGTTCTTTTGATCGCCCGTTATTGCATTTTAATGCAATGCCGCAGCAACCAAAAAACGTAATTCTGGCATTTGGATTTTTTTCTCGCTACGCCATTTAGCGATCAGGTTAATTCTTTTTTTTTTATTGATAGATCGGGCGATTCTGAACGTGGCGATACCAAATATGAGTAGGTTTGATTTTTTTATATTGCTTTATTTTGAGTGGGGCGAAAGCGGGGTGATTTAAACTTTTATATATATTTTTTTTCTTTTTTTACTTTTGCCTTGCTTCAATAGTGTCCATGGAAGGCTAGAAGCTGGCATAGCCTGACCGGCTCTGCTACATAGGAGCGATGCTCAGATCGCCCCTATGTAGCAGAATTACTGTATTGCTATGAGCGCCGACCACAGGGCGGCGCTCACAACAATCTGGCATCAACAACCATAGAGATTTTCAAGAGACCTCTGGTTGTTATGCCAATGCACCGATGACCCTTGATCACGTGACGGGGGTCAGCGGTGCGCACATTTCCGGCCCGAAGTGCTTGTTAAATGTCACTGTCAGCGTTTGACAGCGGCATTTAACTAGATAATAGCGGCGGGTGGATTGCAATTCCACTCGCCGTTATTGCGGGCGCACGTCAGCTGTTCAAAAGAGCTGACATGTCCCGGCTTTGATGCGGGCTCACCGCCGGAGCCCGCATCAAAGCAGGGGATCTGCCATAAGACGTACTATTCCATCCGATAGCAGAAAGGGGTTAATATGGTAATGGGTTTGAGAAGCTGTGCAAATTTTTGGCACAAGAAAATTCACTGACTTATAACAGATACACTGACAAAACAATGATTAAAACATTTTCATATACGAGGGGGAAAAAAAGGATGTCGGAATGAGGCCTAGGGGTTCAATATACGTGAAATTCTGACTGATTATAGATTGTCCTACCAAAAATAGAAATACTAGTAAAGAAAAGGCAAACTATTTTGGTGTTTACCAACATTTGTTTGATTCATTCCAGTCTACTTCATGATGACAAAATGGGTCTGTATGATCACTGCAGGAGAAACTGTAATTTTAGGATATACCACCGAGCAAATGGGTAACAATGTTTTGAACTTTTGACTTCCAGGCTCCATATCTCACCATCCACTACCGCTTCTAACATGAGACTACCATCATTTTATTGACAATTTTGGCTAGATGAGGGAGGCATGGATAGATGAGGGAGGGATGGATAGATGAGGGAGGGATGGATAGATGAGGGAGGCAAGGATGAGAGCGGGATGGATAGATGAGGGAGGCAAGGATGAGAGCGGGATGGATAGATGAGGGAGGGATGGATAGATGAGAGAGGCATGGATAGATGAGAGAGGGATGGATAGATGAGGGAGGGATGGATAGATGAGGGAGGGATGGATAGATGAGAGAGGGATGGATAGATGAGAGAGGCAAAGATGAGAGAGGGACGGATAGATGAGGGAGGCATGGATAGATGAGGGAGGGATGGATAGATGAGGGAGGGATGGATAGATGAGAGAGGGATGGATAGATGAGAGAGGCAAGGATGAGAGAGGGACGGATAGATGAGGGAGGCATGGATAGATGAGAGAGGGATGGATAGATGAGGGAGGGATGGATAGATGAGGGAGGGATGGATAGATGAGAGAGGGATGGATAGATGAGGGAGGGATGGATAGATGAGAGAGGGATGGATAGATGAGGGAGGCAAGGATGAGAGAGGGATGGATAGATGAGAGAGGGATGGATAGATGAGGGAGGGATGGATAGATAAGGGAGGGATGGATAGATAAGGGAGGGATGGATAGATGAGGGAGGGATGGATAGATGAGGGAGGGATGGATAGATGAGAGAGGCAAGGATGAAAGAGGGACGGATAGATGAGGGAGGCATGGATAGATAAGGGAGGGATGGATGAGGGAGGCATAGATGAGGGAGGCATGGATAGATGAGGGAGGGTGTTATGATCCGGTGACTTTGGAGCCGCATGAACTTTCTCTGGAGTAGGTGGAAACTGTACTGACCGCAAAACCTGAACTAACACCGCAACTAGAAGTAGCCGTGGGGTGTGCCTAACAAACCCTAGACACCTCGACACAGCCGGAGGACTAAATACCCCTATAGATGGAAATAGGAATACTACCTTGCCTCAGAGCAGAACCCCAAAGGATAGGCAGCCCCCCACGAATATTGACTGTGAGTAGGAGAGGAAAGACACACACAGGCAGAAAACAGGATCCAGCAAAAGAGGCCACTCTAGCTAAATAGGGAAAGATAGGACAGAATACTAAGCGGTCAGTATTAAAACCCTTCCAAAAATATCCACAGCAGATAATACAAAAAGTTCCACAATCTAACTAAAGACATGGAATGTATATCTGCCACTCCAGAGAATCCAACAAGACTGAGAAAATACTGACACAATCTAAGCTGGACAAAAAAAACACTGAATAGCACAGAATTATTAAGCACACAGCATGTGTGCCACAGAGACCAAAACCAGACACTTATCTTTGCTGATTTGGCAGAAGGCAGAAGGAACCAAACCAGGACCAAAACCTCCCAACAACCATGGACAACTGGCAAGGACTAATGAATCCTGCACGCCAAAATACCCCAGTCAGAACTGCAATCAGCAGATACACCTGACCAGGACTGCAACTCAGGGACAACTGCATTACCACCTACAACCACCGGAGGGAGCCCAAAAGCAGAATACACAACAGTACCCCCCCCCCTTGAGGAGGGGTCACCGAACCCTCACCAGAGGCCCCAGGCCGATCAGGACGAGCCAGATGAAAAGCATGAACCAAATCAGCAGCATGGACATCAGAGGCAAAAACCCAAGAATTATCCTCCTGGCCATAACCCTTCCATTTGACAAGATACTGAAGCCTCCGCCTCGAAAAACGAGAATCCAAAATCTTCTCAACCACATACTCCAACTCCCCATCAACCAACACAGGGGCCGGAGGATCAACAGAGGGAACAAAGGGTACCACATATTTCCGCAATAAAGATCTATGGAAGACATTATGGATAGCAAAAGAGGCCGGAAGCGCCAATCGAAAAGACACCGGATCAATAATCCCAGAACTCCTATAAGGACCAATAAACCGAGGCTTAAACTTAGGAGAAGAAACCTTCATAGGAACATGACGGGAAGACAACCAGACCAGATCCCCAACCTGAAGCCGGGAACCAACACACTGACGACGGTTAGCAAAACGTTGAGCCTCCTCCTGAGACAACACCAAATTGTCCACCACATGAGCCCAAATCTGCTGCAACCTGTCAACCACCGAATCCACACCAGGACAGTCAGAAGGCTCAACCTGCCCAGAAGAAAAACGAGGATGAAAACCAAAATTACAAAAAAAAGGCGAAACCAAAGTAGCCGAACTAGCCCGATTATTAAGGGCAAACTCGGCCAATGGCAAAAAGGCCACCCAATCATCTGGATCAGCAAACACAAAGCATCTCAAATAAGTCTCCAAGGTCTGATTAGTTTGCTCGGTTTGGCCATTTGTCTGAGGATGAAATGCAGAGGAAAAAGATAAATCAATGCCCAGCCTAGCACAAAAGGCCCGCCAAAACCTAGAAACAAACTGGGAACCTCTGTCAGACACAATATTCTCCAGAATACCATGCAAACGAACCACATGCTGAAAAAACAACTAAACTAAATCTGAAGAGGAAGGCAATTTAGGCAAAGGCACCAAATGAAACATCTTAGAAAACCGGTCTCAAACAACCCAGATAACCGACATCCTCTGGGAAACCGGAAGATCAGAAATAAAATCCATAGAAATATGCGTCCAGGGCCTCTCAGGGACCGGCAATGGCAAAAGCAACCCACTAGCACGGGAATAACAAGGCTTGGCCCGCGCACAAGTCCCACAGGACTGCACAAAAGAACGCACATCACGTGACAATGAAGGCCACCAAAAGGAGCTACCAACCAAGTCTCTGGTACCAAAAATACCAGGATGACCAGCCAACACAGAACAGTGAACCTCAGAAATCACTCTACTAGTCCATCTGTCAGGAACAAACAGTTTCCCCACTGGACAACGATCAAGTCTGTCAGCCTGAAATTCCTGAAGAACCCGTCGTAAATCAGGGGAAATAGCAGAAAGAACCACCCCTTCTTTCAGAATGCCGACCGGTTCAAGGACCTTAGGAGAATCAGGCAAAAAACTCCTAGAAAGGGCATCAGCCTTAATATTCTTGGAACCCGGAAGATACGAGACCACAAAATCAAAACGGGAAAAAAACAAGGACCATCGAGCCTGTCTAGGATTCAGCCGCTTGGCAGACTCAAGGTAAATCAAATTCTTATGATCGGTCAAGACCACAATACGGTGCTTAGCTCCCTCAAGCCAATGTCGCCACTCCTCAAATGCCCACTTCATAGCCAACAACTCCCGATTGCCGACATCATAATTGCGTTCAGCAGGCGAAAATTTACGGGAAAAGAATGCACACGGTTTCGTCAAGGAACCAACATGATCCCTCTGGGACAAAACGGCCCCTGCGCCAATCTCAGAAGCGTCAATCTCAACCTGAAACGGAAGGGAAACATCTGGTTGGCGCAACACCGGAGCAGAAGTAAATCGACGTTTAAGCTCCTGAAAGGCAGAAACAGCCGCAGAGGACCAATTCGCCACATCCGCGCCTTTTTTCGTCAAATCGGTCAAGGGTTTAACCACGCTGGAAAAGTTAGCAATGAAACGGCGATAAAAATTTGCCCAAAAATCCCAAAAATTTCTGAAGGCTCTTTACGGACGTGGGTTGAATCCAATCATGAATGGCCTGAACCTTAACCGGATCCATCTCAATAGATGAAGGAGAAAAAATAAAACCCAAAAAAGAAACCTTTTGCACCCCAAAGAGACACTTAGACCCCTTCACAAACAAAGCATTGTCACAAAGGATCTGAAATACCATCCTGACCTGTTCCACATGAGACTCCCAATCATCAGAAAAAAATCAAAATATCCTCCAAATATACAATCAAGAATTTATCAATATAAGTCCGGAAGATATCATGCATGAAAGATTGAAAAACAGATGGAGCATTAGTGAGCCTGAACGGCATCACAACGTGTTCAAAATGGCCCTCGGGCGTATTGAACGCAGTTTTCCATTCATCACCCTGCTTAATACGAACAAGATTATACGCCCCCCGAAGGTCAATCTTCGTAAACCAAGTAGCGCCCTTAATCCTAGCAAACAAATCGGAAAGCAAAGGTAAAGGGTATTGAAACTTGACCGTGATCTTATTCAAGAGGCGATAATCAATACAGGGTCTCAAGGAGCCATCCTTCTTAGCAAGAAAAAAAAATCCCGCTCCCATCGGTGAAGAAGATGGCCGAATATGCCCTTTCTCCAAAGACTCCTTAACATAACTCCGCATAGCGGTATGTTCTGGCACAGACAGGTTGAAGAGTCGGCCCTTAGGAAACTTACAGCCTGGAATCAAATCAATAGCACAATCACAGTCCCTGTGTGGTGGAAGAGAACTGGACTTGGGCTCATCGAATACATCCTGAAAATCAGACAAAAAGTCTGGAATTTCGGAAGAGGAAGAAGAGGAGATGGACAGTAAAGGAACATCGTTATGAACCCCCTGACAACCCCAACTAGTCACAGACATAGACTTCCAATCCAACACAGGATTATGTACCTGCAACCACGGAAAACCCAACACGATAGCATCATGTAAATTATGCAATACCAGAAATCAACAATCTTCCTGATGGGCTGGCGCCATGCGCATGGTCACCTGTGTCCGAAACTGGGGCTTATTTTTAGCCAAAAATGTAGCATCAATGCCCCTTAAAGGAATAAGGTTCTGCAAGGGCTGCATGGGGAAACTACAACGCCTGGCAAACTCAAGGTCCATTAAATTCAAAGCGGCGCCTGAATCCACAAATGCCAAGACAGAAAATGATGACAATGAGCAGATCAGGGACACCGATAACAGAAATTTAGGTTATACAGTACTGATGGTAAATGAACTAGCGATCCTCTTTGTCCGTTTAGGGCAGACTGAAATGACATGAGAAGCGTCGCCACAATAATAACACAACCTATTCTGACGTCTGAGTCCTTGTCGTTCTGTCCTAAACAGAATCCTATCACACTGCATTGGCTCAGGACTCTGCTCTGAGGACAACGCCACAGCGCGCACAGTTCTGCGCTCCCGCAAGCGCCGATTAATCTGAATGGCCAAAGACATAGAATCACTCAGACCGACGGGCGTGGGAAACCCCACCATAACATCTTTAACGGATTCAGAAAGACCCTTTCTGAAAATTGCAGCCAAAGCATCATCATTCCATTTAGTCAACACAGACCATTTTCTAAATTTCTGACAATACAATTCTGCCGCCTCTTGACCCTGAGATAGGGCCAACAAGGTCTTCTCCGCTTGATCTACAGAATTAGGTTCATCATATAATAGTCCTAAAGCCTGAAAAAAGGAATCTACATTAAGCAAAGCCGGATTCCCAGATTCCAGGGAAAATGCCCAATCCTGTGGATCACCACGCAGCAGGGAAATGACGATTTTAACCTGCTGAATAGAATCCCCAGAGGATCGAGGTCTCAAAGCAAAAAACAGTTTACAGTTGTTTTTAAAACTCAAAAATTTGGACCTGTCACCAAAAAACAAATCAGGAGTAGGAATCTTCGGCTCTAAAACAGGAGTCTGAACAATATAATCAGAAATTCCCTGTACCCTAGCAGCAAGCTGGTCTACACGAGAAGCTAATTCCTGAACATCCATGCTAACACAAGACTCCTTAGCCACCCAGAGAAAAAGAGGGAAGAAAAGGCACAGCAAACTGCAGAAAAAAAAATGACTCAACACCTTTCTTCCCTTCTTCTGAGATGCATTTAACTCATAGTGGGCCAGTTGTACTGTTATGATCCGGTGACTTTGGAGCCGCATGAACTTTCTCTGGAGTAGGTGGAAACTGTACTGACCGCAAAACCTGAACTAACACCGCAACTAGAAGTAGCCGTGGGGTGTGCCTAACAAACCCTAGACACCTTGACACAGCCAGAGGACTAAATACCCCTATAGATGGAAATAGGAATACTACCTTGCCTCAGAGCAGAGCCCCAAAGGATAGGCAGCCCCCCACGAAAATTGACTGTGAGTAGGAGAGGAAAGACACACGCAGGCAGAAAACAGGATTCAGCAAAAAAGGCCACTCTAGCTAAATAGGGAAAGATAGGACAGAATACTAAGCGGTCAGTATTAAAACCCTTCCAAAAATATCCACAGCAGATAATACAAAAAGTTCCACAATCTAACTAAAGACATGGAATGTATATCTGCCACTCCAGAGAATCCAACAAGACTGATAAAATACTGACACAATCTAAGCTGGACAAAAAAAAAACACTGAATAGCACAGAATTATTAAGCACACAGCATGTGTGCCACAGAAACCAAAACCAGACACTTATCTTTGCTGATTTGGCAGAAGGCAGAAGGAACCAAACCAGGACCAAAACCTCCCAACAACCATGGACAACTGGCAAGGACTAATGAATCCTGCACGCCTAAATACCCCAGTCAGAACTGCAATCAGCAGATACACCTGACCAGGACTGCAACTCAGGGACAACTGCATTACCACCTACAACCACCGGAGGGAGCCCAAAAGCAGAATTCACAACAGGAGGGATGGATAGATGAGGGAGTCATGGATAGATGAGGGAGGCAAGGATGAGAGCGGGATGGATAGATGAGGGAGGGATGGATAGATGAGGGAGGCAAGGATGAGAGCGGGATGGATAGATGAGGGAGGCATGGATAGATGAGGGAGGGATGGATAGATGAGGGAGGCATGGATAGATGAGGGAGGCATGGATAGATGAGGAGGGCATGGATGAGGGAGGCATGAATAGATGAAGGAGGGATGGATAGATGAGAGAGGGATGGATAGATGAGAGAGGGATGGATAGATGAGAGAGGCAATGATGAGAGAGGGATGGATAGATGAGGGAGGCATGGATAGATAAGGGAGGGATGGATGAGGGAGGCATAGATGAGGGTGGCATGGATAGATGAGGGAGGCATGGATAGATGAGGGAGGGATGGATAGATAAGGGAGGGATGGAGAGATGAGAGAAGGATGGATAGATGAGAGAGGGATGGATAGATGAGGGAGGGATGAATAGATGAGGGAGGGATGGATAGATGAGAGAGAGATGGATAGATGAGGGAGGCATGGATAGATGAGAGAGGGATGGATAGATGAGGGAGGCATGGATTGATGGAAGAGGGAGGGATGAAGGATGAGACAGATGGATTGATGGATGAGGAAGGGATGATGGATGGGGGGTGATGAATAGATGAGGGAAAGATGGATGCACACACCACATTATATTCACCTATGTAGAAGCCTTTTTCTTCATCCAATCAGATGAGTCATTCCCTTGCTGCCTCACACTGTGTGCCTCATGGGGAGGCTGGAGCAGGAGGTAGGAGTGGGAGCATCTGGGGAGGCTGGAGCAGGAGGTAGAAGTGGGAGCATCTGGGGAGGCAGGAGCAGGAGGCAGGAGTGGGAGCATCTGGGGAGGCTGAAGCAGGAGGCAGGAGTGGGAGCATCTGGGGAGGCTGGAGCAGGAGGTAGGAGTGGGAGCATCTGGGGAGGCAGGAGCCGGAGGCAGGAGTGGGAGCATCTGGGGAGGCTGGAGCAGGAGGTAGGAGTGGGAGCATCTGGGGAGGCAGGAGCAGGAGGCAGGAGTGGGAGCATCTGGGGAGGCTGGAGCAGGAGGCAGGAGTGGGAGCATCTGGGGAGGCTGTAGCAGGAGGCAGGAGTGGGAGCATCTGGGGAGGCTGGGGCAGGAGTGGGAGCATCTGGGGAGGCTGGAGCAGGAGGTAGGAGTGGGAGCATCTGGGGAGGCAGGAGCAGGAGGCAGGAGTGGGAGCATCTGGGGAGGCTGGAGCAGGAGGTAGGAGTGGGAGCATCTGGGGAGGCTGGAGCAGGAGGCAGGAGTGGGAGCATCTGGGGAGGCTGGAGCAGGAGGCAGGAGTGGGAGCATCTGGGGAGGCTGGAGCAGGAGGCAGGAGTGGGAGCATCTGGGGAGGCTGGAGCAGGAGGTAGGAGTGGGAGCATCTGGGGAGGCTGGGGCAGGAGGCAGGAGTGGGAGCATCTGGGGAGGCTGGAGCAGGAGGTAGAAGTGGGAGCATCTGGGGAGGCTGGAGTAGGAGGGTCTGGCAGAGACTGGAACTTTACCACCAGACTTTGCCAGACAGGAAAACTCTAGTTGGGAAGTGAGCAGCTCCTCCAGAATCGGGAAACAGCTGCTCACATGACTAGGTGTGACATCTAGGACACCATGTAGAATGCTGACAGAGAGTACATTACAAACTGTCAGCATTCTTCATACTAGGTACACACACAAATTATACAGAAAGCCCGGACAAGCCCTTTAATCCTTGCTAATTAATCCCTTAATGATTTTAATAATTGTGGAAATATTATGGACCTAAATCAAGCTTCATGGGGTAAAACCCACCAACACAACAGAGCTGAAGCTGTTTTTTTGGGGTGGAATGGGCTAAAATTCGTCCACACCGATGTGCAGGACTAACAACAACAATTACCAAAAATGTTTAGATGCGGTTATTGCTGCACAAGTGGGTCATGTCAGATAATTTGGCACATTATTGTGACTTCGGAGATGCTTGTCCTAGGTAACACAAGAGTATACACACCCACCGAGCTTTCCCAAGCAACAGACAGGTCCACTGCTTGAAACCTGGCAAACACAGGTTAACATATCCAGGCTTTACTGTCCCTCTTTCAAGGTTTGTTTAGAGCAGCAAGGAACATACTTATTAAATTTTACACTTATTATATGAAAAAATGTATAGTGCTTACAAAAAGGTAAAAAAGATTGAATAACAAAAAGACATACATAAAAGGCAAAAACAGTGAACAAATAAAAGGGATAAAATACAGATGGTGGAATCTATGAGAGCTTCTGGTGGAGTAGTCACCACGGAAATTTGGCCGGATACACAATTCACATTGTCCCCTGGAGTCTGACACTGAGTTTTTCCTGGATGAGAAATTTTAATACGTTCCATCCTCACCCCTCCTCTTGGTCAGGTGAGAGCAGGATGGCTAATTTTATGCACAGGAAGATGGATGCATGACATCATTCTAATTTCAGTCATATTTTCCAGCAGCAGGAACCTTCTAATGGAACAATATGACCGCCATATTACTGAGAATACTTTCACCATTTTAGAAACATCAAACATGACTATGGTATCCATAATTCGGAATGATATTACATTTCTGTGGTTTCCCCAAGTCCAAAAATTCTGGTGCTTAAAATAGAAGCAATTCTGTCCCTCAATTACAGATCTATCCATACATTCTGTTGACATCAGATTATTATAGATATGGCATGGAAATATTGCATTTCCGTAGCGTTAGAGCAGGATTTATTTATCTATCCTGACTCCATTTTTGGTTATGCTACATGTATCTCCTTGCATTCCAAAATGGAGTCTGTGTATGTTCTGAGATAAGGAGTCTAAGGAATTTCTCTGTCTAACGGACTTAGAGAAGACACAGGAAAGCGAACGAAGAGAGAGCCGCACCTAGACCCTAAAGGTGGGTGTAGAGGATATTAACTTTAGCTAATTACATCTACGAATGCCAATGCCGGCACATATGTAGAGATAAGCGGAGCCAATAATAATGCTACAATGTATATCTAGAGAAAACCTATATAAACCCTGACTGGTGATGTAATAACACAGAGATACACAAGTGTGTGTCTACATGACTCTCTCCTGTACGTACTTGGATTTTACAAAGTAATTTGGAACAGGCACCAAGTCTCGGAACATCCCACGTTACGTGGGAACGACATTAGTGTCATGTGAGGACCCAGGTATGAACTGGAAACGTCCAGTCTACCTAGGGGCAATTACCTTCCCCTGTATATATTAGCACAGATATGCTAGCAAGGAAGCACGCAGGGCGTTTGGTCTCCCTATACACTCCCAGCTGATTTAATCATCTACTCACGGAGGAGATGCTGCCAGATGTCCATTAATAGAACATTTCTATTTATATAATCCATAACAAGCTCCATCCAACAGGCACCAGAGCTGAAAATAGCTGATCAGTGGGGATGTGCCAGGTGTCCCACCGATATGATACTGATCTCCACCAATCTGAGGAATGCAGAACGTAATTGTTTTTCTAAGTACGTTGCATAGTGGAGTCGAACTGGCCGCAGCCCGTACTTAGGACTGTTCATTCCTACATGTATAGTCCAGTATTGGAGCAAGCGCCCTGAAATCCAATGTGATTGTGCAGGACTGTGCCGCTTTTTAGAAGCAGAACTCTCTTGATTATGGTGTACGCACCTGCACTATAACAGAACTCAATTTTTTTTTTATCTGACGATACACAGAGTTACCGATTGAGAAAATTATCTTACATTAAAGACTATGTTCACGTTGCGTTATATTTTTGATAATTAAAAGCTACGTTTTACAGTACCAGTAAGAACTTTGAGGTTTCAGAAATCTGCTGACGCTTGTCTTTTTCTCTTGACGGAATTGGAAAACTGCAGTTGTTTTTAAATCCACAGCATGTCAATTATCAATTTTTTTTGGAGTGTTGTTTTTTTTTGTTTTTTTTTTTATGGCCCATACAAAGTAATGAGAAAGTGCAAAAACGTCTTTGCAGCATTTTCAGTGAATAAAACGGACTTTATTAGGCTACGTTCACATTTGCGTTGTGCGCCGCAGCGTCGGCGCCGCAACGCACAACGCAAATAAAAACGCAGCAAAACGCATGCACAACGCTGCGTTTTGCGCCGCATGCGTCGTTTTTTTCATTGAATTTGGACGCAGCAAAAATGCAACTTGCTGCGTCCTCTGCGCCCGGACGCGGGCGCCGCAGCGACGCAAAACGCAAGTGCGCCGCATGTCCATGCGCCCCCATGTTAAATATAGGGGCGCATGACGCATGCGGCGCCGCTGCGGCGCCCGACGCTGCGGCGAGGACCGCAAATGTGAACGTAGCCTTAGACATGTACTGTAAAGGGTGCGGCCTCCCTTTCTCCCAGGTGGGCATTACTTTTATATAGCTTCCCATTGCTCGGTGTCTGTGGTCGGGCCCGGTCCTGCTCGGCCCTTATTCACATTGAGGTCATTTTTGACACATGGTAAGGTTTTAATACTGGAGGTTAGGACCGTCCCTATTGAGTACACCTTGACGCTGGTGGGTTGGCTTTTACGCTTCTATTTGATCAAAAACAGTGTGTACTAAGTACCCAATGTTAGAAACAGGATTTTCGATTGTAGAAACTTACTTCCTAGAAAGTAGGTTGTCGCTATTAAAAAAAAAAATGCAACATGCGAACATAAACTAAGAGATATTATACATACAAAAGCAACCTGCATGGGAGCACCAGGGTTAGCACCTATTACAGGGAATTCGCTGGCTATGATAGACTACAATGGCAGGTTAGGATTTTAGGAAATGTGGCCAGTAGTGATATAGGGAATGGAAGCTGGCGATGATATTGAGGACATTGTCTGGCTGTCATGTTGGGGAGTGATTCTGGCTATTACCTGGATGAATGTGGCTGGCACTGTTCTAGGAGGAGTGAAGGACTGGGTATATGGAATTTCAATGCCCGATCCTTTTGTTTTTGCTCATTCATCTTTATTTGCAATGCATAAGAATATAGTTGATTTACTTCTTGCGGGGTTTTTTTTTGCAATTGCAAAGGTATTGGAACAAAATTTATTATGTACATATGTAATGAGGGCAAAAGTGACAGCCAAAATAGTTAGACAGCCCTCACTGCAATGTAAACAACATACAACTCCAAGGAGAAAACGGAAGCGGCTTTGTAACACCTTCTGTACAGTTTCTAACATTTGTCATCAAGTCAAAATATATTCAGCAGCTTCTCGCATAAACTCTTCCAAATTGGTAATAGTTTCCTTGCTCTAAACTGGAGGAGGATTTTCTGGATTATTTACATAAAATCTTAGCTGAGATAGGGCGTGATGCAGAAAAGCTACACAGCAGTGATATAGATTCACACACAGTTCCCCATATAGGTATTATTAGGGAAAAAGAGGCATAAGCAAGAAATATCAATAGAATAAAAACTTCTCTTTAATACAAAAATTCATAAAATACAATACCACAAAACAGGGGAATCCTCTATAAAAACAACAGTGATATAGGTCAGGGTTAAGTAAACTTAGAGGGGTTGTCCACTACTAGGAGGCCTCCTTCTCATACCACACACTTGGCCCCGATAAAATGAAAAAGCTTATACTCACGTCCGGCGTCGACTCCATTCTCGCGGTGTCAGCACTCACTCTCCCCGGGGCTCTCGTGCGGTGTTGTGACACATGCCGCTAGCACCCCATCAGCACTGGCGGCACTGTCTCCGCCTTCATACAAACTGAAAATGAAAAGGTATTCAAGACTGTAGCTGATCTCGGACTCGGAAGGAAGAGACAGTGACACCAGCACTGATGGGACACCAGGGTTATGTGTCACAACACTGCAGGAGAGCCCCGGGGAGAGAGAGTGCGGACGCCGCGAGAATGGCTCTGGCACAGGAGGAGAGTATAGGCTTTTTTTAAATTTTATCGGAGCCAAGAATGGGGTATGAGAAGGAGTTGTCCAAGTAGTGGACAACTTCTTTAAAACTTAGGACTGCTTAAGTTTTATGTTTAACTCACAGGAGGGAACTCTATTCTTATTAGCACAGCACAAGAGTAAGCCAACAAAGAGGACACACAATGGGGCTGTCATCTTCTATAAATGAATATTCTGGACAACCCAGCCAATACAGATATAAGAGGTTACCTGTGAGTGAATTGGCATTTATAAATTCACATTCACACAAGTGTTGACTATCCTGCAGAGACCAACAAAAGAGAGATGCTTCAAATCTGCTGGAAACTCATCTTGATAATACAGTATTTTCCGCTAAAGTCACCATAAGCAGCTGTGCAGGTAAAGCTCTGCAATATACGCCACTGGTATATAATAAATGTCCTCCATTAAACCAGCATCTGTGTGAAGACGTAGATCAAGTAGATCATGAAGGGGGGACATCATGTTATTTGAAGGGCTATTGTAGTATTTGGAGGGATATGTATAAGGCTATTATATTGCTTGGAAGGATATAGTGGAGGCCATTATACTGTTTGGAGGGTTAGTAGGGGACATTATCCTGTATGAAGGCCATTATACAGTGTGGAGGCTATTATACTGTGTGGAGGCTTGTGTGCAGGTCAATATAGTGTTTGGAGGGCTATGTGGGGGCCATTATACTGTATGTGGGCCATGATACAGTGTGCAGGGTTGCATATGGTCTATTATACTGTCTGGAGGCTTGTATGGGGCCATTATATTGTTTGGAGCGCTATGGTAGTCATTATACTTCATGTGGGCCATTGCACTGTGTGGAGAGTTGTATAGGAACCATCATACTGTGAGGAGGGTTGTATGGAGGGCCATCATACAGTGTGTAGTGCTGTGTTTCCCCATCACACTGTGTTGGGGTCTCTCTGGAAGCACTTTACGGTGTCTGAAAAGCACTTTTGTTGGCATCATCCATGAGAGTAGTATCTTAGTGGGTGGGAACACTAAGAGGTTTCAATAGGGACAAAATTACTTTGTAAGGGCTGCAAAGTTGTGAGATATGCTGTTCTGTGACCACACTGATTTTTTCAGAAGAAATCAAACCCCAATGGCCACCACTAGAGTCCTAAAAAGCCCATCTTTCTCATTTTACAGATATATTCCCACCTCGAAACACAATCACGCTCATTTTCTATTCTGGAGTTTGAGAAAGCAAAGTGATGAATCTTATGGCTGTTTTTACAATGCAATGACATGAGTTACCAAATTTCTATTTTATCAAAATATTAAGAAAAAAATAATACTTAGGGTTAATATTTTGAAGGCAATAAGCTTCCTTTTGTTATCTCCCCTTCTTTTTCATTATGTCCCTTTTCTCCGTGAAATTCCCAATTTTAACAAGCATTCAGTACTCTGTGATTTACCTTGGTATATCAGAATGTGCTTCTAATGGCACCCCTCTCCCTTCCGTACGTTAAGCTACACAAAAGCAATGCTCAGGATAGGCAAGAAACCATTTCCTACTTCAAAGAACTGATGAAAATATAGATAATAGAGGCAGAAGAAATAACATTCTCATAAAAGGTCTTCCCAAGTCATATGAGAAGGAAGTTTTTGATGACTAGTTTGCAATCAATTGTTAATGAGGAACTAGGTCTGAGACAGTCTTCCTTTATAGCACTTTAACATATCTGCAAAGCTCAGAGCTGAACAGAGGAAAAACAAAGAAAAAATTGTGAGATGTCATTTACTGCCTGCAAAGTTCTAGCGGAGTGAGATCATTATATCAGGAATGATAAAATACAGCAGCAAATTAGCAGGCTATGGAAACTCACCTACAACTTCTCCCGGGCCCAAGCGTCGTTTACACATTGAAGGTTTGGTCAGTACTTTGGAGATAAAATTAGGAGTTGATGCAAAGAAGAGATCACATAAATAATTTTTCACAATATTTCCCTTTTGTACCCATCACCAATCTGATGCTGCCATTATCATTTAGTAAAAATAAATTGTGTGGCTCCAGATTGGCGATTCTTCTAAATATCATGTAGTCATAAAATCATTCAGATAGTCCGGTCCTTTCTGGATACAATTGAAAAAAAATCATTTGAGTCCGAACTCCCGAGTTGTGGAACTCCGATCTCCGCACTCTCTCTCCCAGAGGTCACATGACACGTGACCACTGCAGGCAATCAGCGGCTGCAGCATTCTTTATTCCAACAGATTGGAAGTCTGCTATTTGAGCAGTAAAAGCATTTGTCCTGCTGTACGTCCAATAATCTATCTGAACAGAGAGTAATTGATATTTTACCATCTTAACACACTGCATGATAGTAGATAATTTCATAAAATGTCACCCCTAGGATGCATTCAGATGTCTGTATCAATCGGTCTGAGATCGGACCACTACGCACAGACTGTCCGGCGGGTCTCCTGACCAGAGTTTAGAAATACATGAAGCGGTCATGCTCAAATCAAGAGACCCGTCGGCCAGTGAAGTGGTCACGTTTAAATCAAGAGACCCATTGGCCAGTGAAGCGGTCACGCTCAAGTCAAGAGTCCCATCGGCCAGTGAAGAGGTCACGCTCAAGTCAAGAGACCCATCGGCAAGTCTGTGCATTGCGGTCTTGTCTTGTACCAATTTATACAGACATCTGAATGTGCCCGTACTCAGTCACCTAACCAGTATCTATTTAATCTATTCCCTGGCTTTTTTTATGTTTGTCAGTGTTGTACCTTCCATAGACACATTGCTATGTTTTCTGTGCCTATTTGTATAAAGAAAAATCAACCTAGCAACCTAGGCATTAGCAATGTAAATGCAGCCTTTCAAAGGAAATGTGTAATCGGAAAATGTGCTATTGTTCATCCGAATTAAATTTCTATTTTTTTTTTTTTTTATCTGTAAAAAGAAAACAATTTATTTTTTCAAAATTTTTATATCACTATAACTGTTAGGGCTGGAGTATGATAAGGAGGAGTGCAATACGGGAAAACATCAAAACATCGCATTGCATTCTGACCAATGTTACTCAATGAGTCAGTGCTGATCTGCGAGTTTCTCTTCAGCTCTAATCGGACAGAGAAAAATCCCAGCTTGCTACTATTGGATACGGGAATCGGATCACGCTAGGTAAAGCAAGTCAATGTGTGTGCCGTCCAATTTCACGTACCCATTTCATAGGAAACCAGACAATTTATCAGCAAAATTTACAGTTAGAACTGTCAGAAGTCAATAGAATTGTCACGGATCCCATCGTGCTACCAGAAATATGTCACGAATCCCAACGTATATGTCAGGGATCCCACCAATCTGTCACGGTTCACGGGGAAGATACTTTTATCATTCCCACCATGCACACCAATTTGTCACAAACCGGGGTTGTTTGGTTACCCCTGGTTCCTTCTGAAGGGGATTTATCTATATCCCACTTCCCAGTTCCGGTTTTGAACTTACAGCTCTCTGGCGCCCCCCTTACCCTCAGGTCAGTCAGGGTACTGCACCTAGGGTAAATAGTCACCAGAAGGGCTGCCTGCTATGTAGTGGCTATTGGGCACACTGCAGCTTAACTACTCCCACTCAGGCAAGAACAATAATTATCAACGCCGCCGTCGCCACAAAGCCTCCCAAATGCACAGAACAGAGTATGCAGCCACCAGCTCCGATTCTCCAAGGATTAAAGGGTCCAGAGCCAACCCAAATCAGTAGCGTGACTCACTTTAGAGGACGCGACAGTCCGTTATAGAGCATGAAGAGACGAGCTACCGTACTAATTTTATATTTTACTCCAAAAAAAGGTAGGCAGTGTTTACAAAGTATAAAACGATATTATAAAGAAGACAAAAATCATGTGTACGTTACAATTACAAATAAAAAGGAATTAAAATTGAAAAAACACTTACATAGCGTTCATATCATTTCATATCATCATGGCTGGCCGTAGGCTGAGGAGGAGGGGCTACATCTATTGCATGCCACACATCTGTATAGCAACTAGCCCCCGGACAAAAGACACTGAAGCCTCCTGCTTCACACAGATATTTCATAGCCTAAGACCAAAGCACTTCCCCTGTGGTGACATCACTTAGGGGCTGAAACCTCCCCTTTACTTAGACTTAAGAAAACTATTTTTATGCCTAGCTCGCTGTAGGAATCTCGTATCCAGAATACACCCAGATCACTAGGTGCGCCGAGTCGGGGCGATTCTTTTAAGTGTAATCACGGAGGAATAACCTGAACCGCTTACGAAGAAATCCGCACTTTGCACTCGTTGCGTTTAGCTGCTAGCAGTTTCAGTGAGTGATAGATCTATCGATGAACATCAGGAATATATAATTCTTATAACCCTAGCCCAGATCGGTGCCAGAATATGTCTCTTTAATGGAACAAAGAATCTCATGGTGGATACACCAGTTTCAACTAGTACCATGTGGGAGGGGGGATGAGTAGTTTTAGGGAGACTGCTCTGCCTGCCGCATGGACCATAAAAATTCTTCAGGGAGGGATTTAGGATTCACACACACAAGCAGCCGGCAGAGAGAGAAGAGGGGGGGGGGGGTCGGAATGGCCCACAACATGACTTCTGGAAAGCCATGTAACCTTCTGAAACTAATATCACAATGACATTTTTACATTATCATGACAAGAATACATAGATATATAGAACAGATAGACTACATAGATATATAGGATAGACAGAATACATAGATATGTAGGATATAATAGACAGATAAACAGAACTGAAAGCTGAAATTTCAACATGAAATCTATCTACGGTATTCTATGTGACAAGACTCCTACATATGATAAAATCCATTGAGATCTCATGACGTCTAACGATTCTGCACAGCAACCTATGGAGCGTCTTTCTGAGAACAACGCTTCATAGGTCACTCCCGGTCATGTCTCACACTCGATGACGTTAGTAACTCCGACGTCATCGCGAGTGAGACATGACCTATGCTTGCAGGACTGAATCAGAACTGCCTGCTCGCACAAGACCGAGCGTCATTGAATAGCGGTGACATTTGTAACTACACCACTCATCAGAGTCTCATAGAGGCCAGAGTGACTGATAAGCGGTGCACTTTTTGAGGTCACTGCAGTTCAGAGGGACCGGTTCTGATGAGTTACGGATGTCATGGAGTGACTGCCATGATCGGGAGTGACCTATGGAGCGTCGCTCTCAGAACAACGCTTCATAGGTTGCTGTAAAGAATTGCTGGACGTCGTCGTATCTCGATGGATTACGTCAGAGCTGCAAGGATTTTTTTTAATTATGGTGAATGAAGGTGTGTTTCTTGTTTTTAGTTCTTTACCTCTCTCTTCATATGTCTTTCAGGTTCCCATTTTTGGACTACTTCGGATTCGCTGGACTATGTCGGATCGATGAACGAGATGTGGGGGGAGTGTTTTTTAAAAATAAACTTTTTTTTCTGTGTGTTTTTATTTTTGATAACTGGGTTAGTAATGGGGGTGTTGGATAGATGACTCTCCATTACTAACCCCTGGGCTTGATGCCAGCTGACATCAACCTCATAAACCATTACCCCGATTGCCAATGCAAAGGTATAATCAGGAAGAATCGGGCAAAGAGCCAAAATTGGAGCACCTAATGGATGTGCCATTTCTGAGGCGGCTGGTATTTTTAGGCTGTGAAAGACAGGAACTTTCCCAGCCTGATAATATAGGCCTGCAGCTGTCTTATTTACCTTGGCTGGTTATGAAAAATAGGAGGGACCCAACGTCATTTTTTAAAAAAAATATTATTTAATTCATAGGTTTAATAAGACTGTCAATCACACGACTTTGGGCCTCATGTTTTGCATGCCAGTCTTGATCACCTGTACACTGGAATAAGATAACACAATTTCATAAGGAGGTGTGTGCGTTTCAATGAATTTGGTGCATCTTGCAGCTTACATGCCCCAACACCAGAGAAGTCACTCCTCTTATGGACTGGAGCGCACTTCTGTCGCGATTCACACCACTTTTTTGGCATAAATAATGATTAATTTGTCAGGCGCGCTTGGTCTCACACAAAATCCGTCCATTTTTCTAAAAGTTGTCCCAGACTGGCGTAAAAATTCCAAGTCATAAAAATTTTACACAACTTTGTATGCAAATCATGCAAACAGGTAATTGTGTTTTGAATGACCCCAGTATAGATTTTTACCAACTGATTCGAAATATGTCTAAAGCAAGAAAAAAATAAGTTTTTCCCCAATATTTTTATTGAATATTAACAATAAAGTATAATCAAGTAAAGGGAAGGATAAGCAGACACTTTATTGTATTTTACTAAGCTTTTTCTTCCTTCCTTTTTATACTATAGGATAAGTAAAAAAAAATTGAAAGTTTTTATTTTTTATTTTCCCAAAGCATTAAATTATTTTGCACACAATGGTGATAAAATGGAAGCAGCAAGTGTCCTCTAAATAACTGGCTCTATAAATAGTAAACCATAATCAGCATGTTTTACTTCTTTGGTATTCCCGTATTGACACGTGTTCCCATTTTTAGAGATCTCATCTTATTAAACCCCTTCCTTCCTATCTGCCACAGTTTTCAGAGTCTGGTCAGTCTTTACGAGAATTAAAACATGCAACACTTTGCATGAAAACAACCTAATGTAGACACTACAACTTGTATTTTATCTAGAAATGCCGTGTCAGCAAGACATCTGTAATATGGGAAACTAGCAAGCAAACTGTAACAGTAATAAAGGATTCGTCATGAGAAAATAGAAGAATAAATCTTCTCTAGAGAGTTGGGAGGCCTGGCTCTTCATGCCAACACAACCTCATAAAGGCTCTAGTATAAATTAAAAATCACCCAAACCTGTTAATTTCGGAGGGCCTCCCAACAGTGTGAATTAAAGGGAACCTGCATACTGATATGCCCCCCCAAAAATTGGAATATTCTAATTAGTGCTTGTCTAGTTGTGAGGGCATTGTTTTCCCAAGACTAATCATCCCGCTAATGTTATCACACTCCTGTCGGCATGAGTAACATGATTTACAAGAGCGGATTACCACCGGATCTTTGCAAAGCTCTGCCTCCCTGCGCAGTAACTCAGGTGTATGCACGCTAACTTCATTGGCGCACCAGTAAAGTAGCGCTGACGAAAGACTCAGCCTGTTACAAGATTTACAAAATGGCTGGCTGGATCGTGAGCGTTACCACTGCCTCCTTAGGCATGCACAAGCCCGGGGAGCGTACACCCGGCTTTCTACACATTGTTAGGCAGGCAGAGATTTGGAAAAAGCCAGCGGTTACTCACGCCCACTGGGGAATAACAACATGATTCGTGGCATGACTAGAGTGTGGAAAACAACACCTCCACAACTAGTCACCCGCCAATTTTCATAACATTTTTTGATATGTGCAGGAATTAAGACAATAACAGGACAATAATAAAGACTTTTAACCCCTTTCTGACTTCGGACGGGATAGTACGTCCGAGGTGAGATACAGCGCTTTGATGCAGGGCTCCGGCGGTGAGCCCGCATCAAAGCCGGGACATGTCAGCTGTTTTGAACAGCTGACATGTGCCCGCAATAGCGGCGGGTGAAATCACGATTCACCCGCCGCTATTAACTAGTTAAATGCCGCTGTCAAACGCAGACAGCGGCATTTAACCGGCGCTTCCGGCAGGGCGGCCGGAAATGAGCGCATCGCCGACCCCCGTCACATGATCGGGGGTCAGCGATGCTTCTGCAGAGTAACCATAGAGGTCCTTGAGACCTCTATGGTTACTGATCGCCGGTAGCTGTGGTCGGCGCTCATAGCACACCTGCATTTCTGCTGCATAGCAGGGATCTGATGATCGGTGCTATGTAGCAGAGCCGATCGCATTGTGCCAGCTTCTAGACTCCCATGGAGGCTATTGAAGCATGGCAAAAGTTAAAAAAAATGTGAAAAAAATAAAAAAAAATATAAAAGTTTGAATCACCCCCCTTTCGCCCCATTCAAAATAAATCAAGAACAAAAAAAATTAAACCTACACATATTTGGTATGGCCGCGTTCAGAATCGCCCGATCTAATAAATAAAAAGCATTAACCGGATCGCTAAATGGCATAGCGAGAAAAAAAATTCAAAACGCCAGAATTACGGTTTTTTTGGTCGCCGCGACATTGCATTAAAATGCAATAACGGGGGCGATCAAAAGAACGTATCTGCACCGAAATGGTATCATTAAAAACGCCAGCTCGGCACGCAAAAAATAAGCCCTCAACCGGCCTCAGATCTTGAAAAATGGAGACGCGACGAGTATCGGAAAATGGCGCATTTTTTTTTTTTAGCAATGTATGGAAATTTTTTTCACCACTTAAGAGAAAAAATAACCTAGTCATGCTAGGTGTCTATGAACTCATAATGACCTGGAGAATCATAATGGCAGGTCAGTGTTAGCACTTAGTGAACCTAGCACAAAAGCCAAACAAAAAACAAGTGTGGGACTGCACTTTTTTTGCAATTTCAACGCACTTGGAATTTTTTTCCCGTCTTCTAGTACATGACATGGTAAAACCAATGGTGTCGTTCAAAAGTACAACTTGTTTCGCAAAAAATAAGCCCTCACTTGGCCATATTGACGGAAAAAAAAAGTTATGGCTCTGGGAAGGAGGGGAGCGAAAAACGAACATGGAAAAACGGAAAATCCCAAGGTCATGAAGGGGTTAAGGAAGGGTATAAAGATAGCTATAAAAACATGGTGGTGGTTTGGGGTCCGGGGAAAGCTGTCATGTTCCCCTTCAAATGCCTGATCCTTTAGTTCTTCCAGGTGATGAGCAGCTGTTAGAAATGTCTGGAAGTGGCTTTCTCTCGACATTGTCAACTCATACACTCACAAGCGTACATGTGCATCAAGGTGTTGGGAGGGATAGCACAGCTTTTGGCCGAACGACACCTCATGCACATGAGACGCGTGCACTGAAGACACTTTTAGTACCCTGTATGCAAATTCCCAACCCTTGTAAGGGTACAGTCTTACCACCAATATCAATGTTGACGCTAAGTCATGAAAGTTGCAAAGCCAGTTACAAATTAAGTGCAAATTGATTGTTCACTGGTAATGGTGGTGTTTTGTTTTTGTTTATTTTTTTACAAAACTGTGCTGCCATATGCAATATGGAAAATATTAAACATTTCTCCCAAGGTACCTGACGAATGGCTGCATGGTATTTAGGAAACGTCAGAAGAAAGAACAGGCATTTATATATGAAATAGACAAGATCAAAGGTGGAAAATGATTGATAGACAGATAGATAGATAGATAGATAGATAGATAGATAGATAGATAGATAGATAGATAGATTTTTTTTATGCAATGGTTTTACAAAGGTAAGATTTTAGAATTCTATAAATACTGCACATTTGATTATGGACACAAAACTAAATGCAGACCACTTAAGGTAAAAAATAGTTGAAGCCAGGTGTTTCCTGTAAGTAATAGGAGTACTAAAGGTCTGCTGTGAAGTGCAGTATAAAAATTGCTAAATGAAAATAATGGATACAGTTCAATGTGAGGAAAGACCGGTTAGAGACGTTGAATCACTTCCTAAATACTGGAGGCTCGTTACCGCACAGGCTTGCTGGATCTGTGGCTTAGATGCTTTGACACCATGTTGGTTAACAAATCAATCATCTCACTTATTAGCTTAACTATTAGTTCAATGTAGCACTCGTATCTAACGGTTGTACAATTTCCAACGTGGTCAACACTTGAGAGTTTCAATCTTAAAGGTTGATATAAAATATAGATCAGGAAAACGTTGCTTCTTTTCATCATCTGAGGTTATGTTTCTCATTTATGTGAACACTACATGCGGGTCATATGGACGGACACCGATGAAGTGTGTAGATGTCTGATGCAGTCATTAATCACTAGACGCCTTAATATCTAGTTCTGTTAATATCACCTTATGCGTATATGGAAGGCGTATACACCAGGGAACTCTCAATATACACACAAATCAAATAAACTGTTTGCAATCTGAAAATAGGGAACAGCTTCATTATTGTATTTGCAACTTTCTTGTTGAGTTTTTAATGTTTTGCTTTTATTTTTTGCTTGCACCATATTCACGGTACCATTTATCTTGTTTTTGTTCTAAGTCATTTTAGACGCATTTGCCTCTTTATTTTTTTTTTTTATTATGCTTGCCATTACCTGCACCCTCTTTTTCCAGACGTTCTCACCGGATTCATCAATTGCAACTTTTCGAAAATTTGTTACATGTGTACATCAATCTCCCCTAGACTGATTTTATGTACGTCAGATATTGTGAATCCTTTTTTTCACCATGTTGTGAAATGTGCAACTTTAAGCGCTAAAAAGTTGCAAAAGAGGTTAAAGAGAAAAGTAAAAGGCTATTTCTGACTTTGTGCAAAATGAATGAACTGTGTTTGCCATTTTGAAGAATTTGTCGCAAAAAAAAAAAAAAGCAAAGAATACCACAAGACAAAAAACATATTAAAAACAAAAGACACAAATGATGAAATGGGGTCAAAATGTATATTGGACTATGTACACCCACACTGACCAAATTTTTGGTACCACTCTATTAATGTAAGAAAAATTAAAATTCACAATGGTCACTGAAATAACTTAACACTGTCAAAAGTAATTTTCGATTTAAATTTACTGAATCTCCAAACAGCTGGATGTTCCTATTACTACAGTCGCCCATTTTATTCAGACGTTTAAGGTCTGAATAAAGGTTTAAGGATAGAGAGGGGAGAAACACCCAAACTCCTGCAATTTTAAAGACTTTACATAGTTTTTATATAATTTGTATTTGTCCAGGGAGAAGTACTCAGAAGAACTAGCAGATTACCTTAACCAGGATTAAACGTCCATCTTCGGGCAAAGATGTCTGATATTTGTTTTTGCAGACTTCCCTAAAAGACTCAACGAGCGATAGGGGAAATGCCAAATGATAGAGCCCCTGGGTCTTACGGCCTCCCAGCAGGGATTTTAAAAATATTTTATGAGGAACTTGTACCACATTATTTGGAAATGGTTAAATAATACATTTTCAGAAGGGACACTGCCAAGATCACTATATGAGGCTATAATAGTTGTCTTGTCCAAGGAAGAGAAAGATAAGGAATTACCAGAAAAATATAGACCTATTTCATTACTAAAGACTGCCATCAAGATTCTGAAAAAAATCCTGGCAAATAGGATGAGCATTGTGATAACGTCACTAATACATCCGGATCAAGATGGCGTCACGCCATCTAAGTCGACTACCGTTAACCTACGAAGGCTATATTTCAGTTTGCAAGATCCCAAGAATAAAGTCGTTCTCTCCTTAGATGCCACAAAGGCTTTTGATGGTGTGCAGTGAAAATATATGTGGGCAGTACAAAGACAAATAGGATTTGGACCCAATTTTATTAAGTGAGTAATGCTACTGTTCAAGTCCCCAACAGCTAGAATTAGAGCTAACGGGGATATGTCGGAGAGTTTTGATCTTTTTAGGGGAACAAGGCAAGGCTGTCCTCTATCGCCTCTACTTTTTGCTATGCAATAGAACCTTTAGCCTCTATCATTAGGCAATACCCGGGTAATGGTGGCTTTAAAATATGATGGCAAAGAGGAACAGATCGCCCTGTATGCGGATGATTTGTTGTTATTTGCTGATAATAACCTGAATATCTCTCCCATTAATAATGGATATGATTTCTGGCCTAAATATTAATTGGCCGAAGTCAGCTTTGCTCCCCTTGGATAAATATGTACATCTTTGACCAAATCAATCTTTACCAATCCCGGTGGTGCAAAAGCTAAAGTACCTAATCATTTATGTTACCAGCGAGGTTAATGACTACATGCCTTCACAGCTTCATGACCAATGACGTATATTTACATAATCTGCCATGTCCCTGCTTTTGATGTGGGGTCACACGCTGAGCATGCATCTTTTCCAGCACTTGATGGCTGACTTAATCAGCCATCAAAAGCCTAAAACAGCTGCAAGCGGATATGAGATGCACTTGCGGCTGTTAACCAAGCATAGATTGGACTCGCGTCATTAATCCCGCCGTTCAGCGCACCAGTCATATTACCGCAGAGCACCAACAGATTGTCATGACAGACAGGGGTCTCATCACAATCCTCCTGTGAACCGGCATTAATAGGAGGTCACAAGAAAGTTCAAAAGGAGCCCAAGATGCCGATCCAAGGATGCCAATTACAGAATTTAAGACTGTCCTGATCTGGCTGTCATCAAACAGAAGGCTGGACAAGGGCAGAGTGAGACTTCTTGCTAAACTTTAATGGCAAACTATTCTTAATGTGAGGTCACATTTATTCTGTTATGTAAATATATATATATTTATACCCACACTTATTTTTTTCCAAGAATAATTTTGCAGTTTTAGTTGATAATTATTTTAGTTCTATTTACAATTAATTTTTAGATGCATTTACACGACAGAATATACGGTAATAATAGTAGTAATAATAAATTATACATGTATTTTATAATATACACTATATAATAAATATACACACACACAAATATAAATACAACTTCGCACAATAATTTGAGATGAAATGACTGTGCATTCTTAATATAGACACAGGCAAGCCAAAATAAATATAGGATTCCAGGAATAGGAAACTGAATTTTTCTGAAAAAAAAAAAATTCTTCAGCCAATCTGCATGATAATCCTCGTTATAAATATATACACACATTTCGAATATGCTCCGAAAACCTGAATTGTTTGTTTTGAGATACATTCACATTTAAAGGGGTTCTGTTCTTGTAAACAATGAAATCATATTGCTAGGATGTATCATCTGTTTTATTGTCATGGGATAAACTGAGAAGAATCTGATAATATAGTTAATATAGCATACTGCTAAGAGCAACATGGTGACTAGTAAGCCTGTGAAGGGGCTTTTTTGTTCTTTTAATAAATAGTGGTCCCAGTGGTTGTTCTCATATAACTTATACATTGATACCATATCCTCCACCAACACGATTCCCCTGAATCTTGACACCATAGAAGCAATAGTTTACGTAGGTTGCGTTATTAAAAAAGCATCCCCATTAGCATTGTATCTTCTTAATATATCGCAGTCGTCATATTATACAGTACTGTGTACTTACAATTGCTAACTTTGCTTTTCTACCCAGTTAATTCTTCTCTTTTCTCTGCTCTATGTAGAAACAGGAAGTCTCTTTTGCCTGCATTTATCATCCCCTTCTTCACCCAGCTGCTGCTCCTCCCCCACACCAGGAACTTTTGCATTGACTCATAACTCATACTGGGAAAATTGACCTCCTGTTTATACATTGAGCGTAAAAGACTCAGCTAGTCAGTTTTTAATCATAGACCTAATGGAAAAGAGAAGCATTAATTGGGTAGAAGGGCAAAATGAGCAATTTTAAGTACATACTGTCATATAATTTACTGATTGCAATATATCAAGAGGATAAAAATGTTGAAGGGAGAAGGAGGAGAGCTTCTTTAGATGCCAACAAGCCTGAAACTTGTAGTCAAAAGTATATATAGGAATAAAAGAAAACTAGAAGTTCTGTCAATGTGTAGACATTTTTACTGTAACGACTCTTTAAGATCACATCAATCAGTGCCAGCAGGTGATTTTTACATTTTCAACAAGCTAAAGATTTAATTTTTTTTACGGAATAGAATTTTTTTTTCTGAATTTACATACTAATAATTTATTTAATGTAACATTATAAAACAATGTTTAAAACTCTACATTTTTGCAACCATACAATAATGCAACAATTAATTTTTGCACTATTGTATGGTCGCAGTCATGCTTTGTTAGGTTATCTATGATATGTTGCATATAAGGGCTCTTTTCCATTTGCGAGAAACACGTCCGTGTCTCGCATGTGAAAACCAAGCTCTGGCGCCGGCACTTTGGAGCGGAGCGTGCAGCTCCATGTGTTGCTATGCGGCCGCACGCTCCGCTCTGGAGTGCCAGCGCCAGAACTTGGTTTTCACATGCGAGACACGGACGTGTTTCTTGCAAATGGAAAAGAGCCCTAACCTATATATGTTTGGGACTACATCGGTATTATTAACTGTTTTTATGTGAATTATGGCATTTTTTCCCCTCAATTCCTAATCCTAAATAACGAAGGGTGCATCTGCTTCATTTATATTTTATTTATTTTTATTTTGCGATTTATCCAAATCTTGTAGTGTAAATAAATTCATTATTCTAAACTCAGGTTTGTTCCCAATAATTTACCCCTTCCAGCAACAATTTTATATACAAATTAAACTTACAGTGGAAAGCGAGACAAAAGAAAAGGCAAATCATGTTCAATAATAAAAAAAAAACCTCAAAAATGGAAAAAATAAACAAAAAATAGGCATGTGATACCACTGTAATTGTGACAACCCATGTAAAAAAAAAAAAAAAGAAAAATCATTTTTTGCAATCACAACATGCATATCTTAACCCCTTCATGACCCAGCCTATTTTGGCCTTAATGACCTTGCCGTTTTTTGCAATTCTGACCAGTGTCCCTTTATGAGGTAATAACTCAGGAACGCTTCAACGGATCCTAGCGATTCTGAGATTGTTTTTTCGTAACATATTGGGCTTCATGTTAGTGGTAAATTTAGGTCGATAATTTCTGAGTTTATTTGTGAAAAAAACGGAAATTTGGCGAAAATTTTGAAAAATTTGCAATTTTCACATTTTGAATTTTTATTCTGTTAAACCAGAGAGTTATGTGACACAAAATAGTTAATAAATAACATTTCCCACATGTCTACTTTACATCAGCACAATTTTGGAAACAATTTTTTTTTTTGCTAGGAAGTTATAAGGGTTAAAATTTGACCAGTGATTTCTCATTTTTACAACAAAATTTACAAAACCATTTTTTTTAGGGACCACCTCACATTTGAAGTCATTTTGAGGGTTCTATATGGCTGAAAATACCCAAATATGACACCATTCTAAAAACTGCACCCCTCAAGGTGCTCAAAACCACATTCAAGAAGTTTATTAACCCTTCAGGTGTTTAACAGCAGCAGAAGCAACATGGAAGTAAAAAATGAACATTTAACTTTTTAGTCACAAAAATGATCTTTTAGCAACAATTTTTTAATTTTCCCAAGGGTAAAAGGAGAAACTGGACAACGGACGTTGTTGTCCAATTTGTCCTGAGTACGCTGATACCTCATATGTGGGGGTAAACCACTGTTTGGGCGCACGACAGGGCTCGGAAGGGAAGGAGCGCCATTTGACTTTTTGAATGAAAAATTGGCTCCAATCTTTAGCGGACACCATGTCGCGTTTGGAGAGCCCCCGTGTGCCTAAACATTGGAGCTCCCCCACAAGTGACCCCATTTTGGAAACTAGACCCCCCAAGGAACTTATCTAGAAGCATAGTGAGCACTTTAAACCCCCAGGTGCTTCACAAATTGATCCGTAAAAATTAAAAAGTACTTTTTTTTTCACAAAAAAATTATTTTAGCCTCAATTTTTTCATTTTCACATGGGCAACAGGATAAAATGGATCCTAAATTTTGTTGGGCAATTTCTCCTGAGTACACCGATACCTCACATGTGGGGGTAAACCACTGTTTGGGCACATGGTAAGGCTCGGAAGGGAAGGAGCGCCATTTGACTTTTTTAATGAAAAATTATCTCCATCGTTAGCGGACACCATGTCGCGTTTGGAAAGCCCCTGTGTGCCTAAACATTGGAGCTCCTCCACAAGTGACCCCATTTTGGAAACTAGACCCCCCAAGGAACTTATCTAGAGGCATAGTGAGCACTTTAAACCCTCAGGTGCTTCACAAATTGATCCGCAAAAATGAAAAAGTACTTTTTTTTTCACACAAAATTTCTTTTAGCCTCAATTCTTTCATTTTCACATGGGCAACGGGATAAAATGGATCCTAAAATTTGTTGGGCAATTTCTCCTGAGTACGCCGATGCCTCATATGTGGGGGTAAACCACTGTTTGGGTGCACGGCAAGGCTCGGAAGGGAAGGAGCGCCATTTGGCTTTTTGAATGGAAGATTAGCTCCAATCATTAGCGGACACCATGTCGCGTTTGGAGAGCCCCTGTGTGCCTAAACATTGGAGCTCCCCCACAAGTGACCCCATTTTGGAAACTAGACCTCCCAAGGAACTAATCTAGATGTGTGGTGAGCACTTTGAACCCCCAAGTGCTTCACAGAAGTTTATAACGCAGAGCCATGAAAATAAAAAATAATTTTTCTTTTCTCAAAAATTATTTTTTAGCCCACAATTTTTTATTTTCCCAAGGGTAACAGAAGAAATTGGACCCCAAAAGTTGTTGTCCAGTTTCTCCTGAGTACGCTGATACCCCATATGTGGGGGTAAACCACTGTTTGGGCACAAGTCGGGGCTCGGAAGGGAGGTAGTGACGTTTTGAAATGCAGGCTTTGATGGAGTGGTCTGCGTGCGTCACATTCCATTTGCAGAGCCCCTGATATGCCTAAACAGTAGAAACCCCCCACAAGTGACCCCATTTTGGAAACTAGACCCCCCAAGGAACTTATCTAGATATGTGGTGAGCACTTTGAACCCCCAAGTGCTTCACAGAAGTTTACAACGCAGAGCCGTAAAAATAAAAAATCATTTTTCTTTCCTTAAAAATGATGTTTTAGCAAGCAATTTTTTATTTTCACAAGGGTAACAGGAGAAATTGGACCCCAATAGTTGTTGCCCAGTTTGTCCTGAGTATGCTGGTACCCCATATGTGGGGGTAAACCACTGTTTGGGCACAAGTCGGGGCTCGGAAGGGAGGTAGTGACGTTTTGAAATGCAGGCTTTGATGGAGTGGTCTGCGTGCATCACATTCAATTTCCAGAGCCCCTGATGTGCCTAAACAGTAGAAACCCCCACAAGTGACCCCATTTTGGAAACTAGACCCCCCAAGGAACTTATCTAGATGTATAGTGAGCACTTTGAACCCCCAAGTGCTTCACAGAAGTTTGTAACGCAGAGCCGTGAAAATAAAAAATCATTTTTCATTCCTCTAAAATTATGTTTTAGCAAGCAATGTTTTATTTTCGCAAGGGTAACAGGAGAAATTGGACCCCAATAATAGTTGCCCAGTTTGTCCTGAGTATGCTGGTACCCCATATGTGGGGGTAAACCACTGTTTGGGCACACGTCGGGGCTCGGAAAGGAGGGAGCACCATTTGACTTTTTGAACGCAAGATTGGCTGGAATCAATGGTGGCGCCACGTTGCGTTTGGAGACCCCTGATGTGCCTAAACAGTGGAAACCCCTAAATTCTAACTCCAACACTAACCCCAACACACCCCTAACCCTAATCCCAACCCTAACCCCAACACACCCCTAACCCTAATCCCAACTCTAGCCATAACCCTAATCACGACCCAACCCCAACACACCCCTAACCACAACCCTAACCCTAATCCCAACCCTAATCCCAACCCTAACCCCAACCCTAACCACAACTTTAACCCCAACACACCCCTAACCCTAACCATAACCCTAACCACAAGCCTATTCTTAATCCTATTTCCAACCCTAGCCCTAATTCCAGCCCTAACACTAATTCCAACCCTAACCCTAACACTATGTGCCCACGTTGCGGATTCGTGTGAGATTTTTCCGCACCATTTTTGAAAAATCCGCAGGTAAAAGGCACTGCGTTTTACCTGCGGATTTACCGCGGATTTCCAGTGTTTTTTATGCGGATTTCACCTGCGGATTCCTATTGAGGAACAGCTGTAAAACGCAAAATCCGCACAAAGAATTGACATGCTGCGGAAAATACAGCGCAGCATTTCCGCGCGGTATTTTCCGCACCATGGGCACAGCAGATTTGGTTTTCCATAGGTTTACATGGTACTGTAAACCTGATGGAACACTGCTATGAATCCGCAGCGGCCAATCCGCTGCGGATCCGCAGCCAAATCCGCACCCGGTGCGCATAGCCTAATTCTAACGCTAACCCTAGTTCTAACCCTAACCCTAGTTCTAACCCTAACCCTAGTTCTAACCCTAACCCTAGTTCAAACCCTAGTGGAAAAAAAAAATATTTTCTTTATTTTATTATTGTCCCTACCTATGGGGGTGATAAAGGGGGGGGGGGGGGCATTTACTATTTTTTTATTTTGATCACTGTGATAAGTTTACCACAGTGATCAAAATGTACATAGAACGCATTTGCTGGCCGGCAGATTCGGCGGGCGTACTGCGCATGCGCCCGCCATTTTGGAAGATGGCGGCCCCCAGGGAGAAGACGGACCGACTTCGGGAGGCTCGGTAAGTATGAGGGGGTGGTGGGGGGGTGGATCGGAGCACAGGGGGGGGGATCGGAGGACCGGGGGAGCGGACAGGAGCACGGGGGAGCGGACAGGGGAACGGAGGGGGGTACCGGACAAAAACGGAGGACTGGGGAGGAGATCGGGGGCGGTGGGGGGGGGGGAGGGGCAGAACATGATTTCCAGCCATGGCAGATGCTATTGCAGCATCGGCCATGGCTGGATTGCAATATTTCACCATTTTCATAGGTGAAATATTGCAATTTGCTCTGATTGGCTGTTGCACTTTCAACAGCCAATCAGAGCGATCGTAGCCACGTGGGGGCAAAGCCACCCCCCCTGGGCTGAAGTACAACTTCCCCTCTCTCTGCAGATCGGGTGAAATCGGAGTTAACCCTTTCACCCGATCTGCAGAGACGCGATCATTCCATGACACCACATAGGCGTCATGGGTCGGATTGGCACCGACTTTCATGACGCCTACGTGGCGTCAAAGGTCGGGAAGGGGTTAAAGAAACTAAAAAATAAAATTACAGAATGACAATTTTTTAAATTGTAATAATATTAACAACAACAATAATAATAATAAAAATAAACTTTATTCTATAGATCAGAAACATCATGGTGGTAACCAAACTTATATTGCAATTTTATTATGTTTTAGCAGCTTTCTCTTGTAGTTTTATGGTGAAAAAAAAAAGCTTATCTAGTCCTGAGGACGATCCCACCAGTGAACGACCAAAAATCCCAGAAAGATCACAGAGTTAAATACGGAAAGGATTGTATTCTTATGGCGACAGGTTCCCTTTAAGAGTTTAAACATTATGTATACATAAAAATAAATATTTGGTTATTAGTAAGTTGTTCTCAAACTATGATGTTTTACTAGTTTTGGATGATCATACTTCTCAGAGACTTACCTTACAACTAAAGAAACTATTGCTAATCTATGAATCATCCTCCTATCATATAAGACATATTAATGCATGCGCTGATACTTTGTTGATGGTCTTGCTTATTAGACTATTTACAGTTTTAACTATATAGTTAGAAGCGATTTCATTGAGTCTTCTAAGCACCTGTCTTGTCCGCTCAACAGCGAGCCAGATGTCTTAAGGAATGTTGTTGTACGGAGAGCAGACACATGAAGTGATGTGTTGTCAGAAACTTGTAAAGGGTCATAAGGTGATCTATTTCAGGAATCTAAAGTCATGGTCAGTTTTCGGGACAGCTCCATTTATTAAAGCCAACAAAACCAAAAAGGGAAGATCCATGAATCTTTTTTAGGAAACCACGTTGTGCGTGACGCTGACCAACATGGCCTAGTAAGACAATAATTTGTAAGAGTGGTGAAACCTTACCTTGCTGTCATATACATGGAAAGCATAAAAAAAAGTTCTTTAATATGCTACCATTAAGCGCATGAGTTCGATATTTCCAGGAGGAGTCTCAATGGGTGTGTCTCAATCAGTTCCTGGACATGCGAAGTCCGAAGTATGCAAGCGAATCGACAGTAATGCGCTTTTTAACGCACGCATCCGCATGCCTGCGCTTATTTGACGGCTTTTTGACGCCTCCAAAATTGCAACATGCAATTGCGTTCGCCACACCCAGCCACACATGCGATGCGTACACCATATAAATATATGTAGGTATGACGCATGCGGATGTATGCGATCAAACGCTGCGCGCACAGACGCAAGTGTGAAACCAGCCTTAGACCCCCCAAAAAAAGTCCCCGAGCCCCCCCGAGCCAAATCTATTAGTTAACTAAAAGGAAAATAGACCCTTTCAATTAAAGGGGGTTCTCCGGGAATAGAAAAAAAAAAAAAAAAAAAGAAAGAAAATGTAATTACAAATAAATTCCAAAATACCTTTAATTAGCAAATCCTACTCATTTTGTAATCCAGAGACTGTTCAGACCGACATCCAGAGAAGTAACTATAGTAGGTACATGGGTTGTAACCGCACCCGGGTCCTGGATCCTAGGGTGGATCATTATTTTAGCTCATATGAGACGAGACAAACTATTACATCCCACTATAATTTTGGACCCTGCAGGAAATTTTGCATTGGGGTCCACAAGTTCCACGTTACGACACCGCTGCTAAACGGCTGCTGTAACGTGGAAATAACCAATTACTTTCCTAGACATTATGAGCAAGTTTTGTTAATTAAATGAATGTTTTATTAGACACCAGTTCTCATAATAATATGTTTTCTTGTAAGCCTTTAATTTTGAGGTTTCTGTGTTACTTTACAATAAGCCAACGTGTGAACCATGAAGCTTTTTCCTAATACGTATACTTTTCTACCGAAGGGATAATTATGTTTAAGATTCATTTTTTAAGAGGGGCAATGAATTATACGAAAATTCTCATAGTCATTTGATCATAAAGAATGCATTCACTGCTTGCTTTACAGGATAGAAGAAAAAGATGAGATAATCCAAGTAATAATTCACTGGAAGTACACACAATACAAAACCTACACCTCATTACCCATCGTGAAGGTGCTCCGACAGCAGTTGCCAGGAGAAGCCCACGCATTATTGTTGGACACTCTAGGTAATATTGTTTGCTTTTGACCAGATTGACATATTTACTTCAAAGTGAATTTGCATACATAGGTACATGAGAAAAGTGGAAGGAGGAAATGCAGTCATTTACATAAATTCTAAAGATGAAGTATATAGAGCAGATACTCACCCCAATGCAATAAATAGTCAGTGTTCTCAACAGAAGTGTAGGACATTGAAAACTCGCCTTTTGCTAGAAAAAAAAAAATGACCCATTGTTAATTTTCAGTGTGGATAACAGATTGAATTTAATGGGCAAATATATTTAATTGCAGAAAAAAAATTAAATTTGAGAAAATAAACAGTAATTTCATTTTGCAGATCAAGAGGCTTGGAAAATATATACCATGGAAAAAATAAATTTATTTGATCAAGAATTAAACAATTTTTAGTCTCTTCTGGAAAGATAAAGACAAAAGAATCTGGGTCAGAAAGAAAATAAGGAAAGAAGAGACATGTAATGATGACGAAGAAAAAAACTATACAAGATGTGATTGTAAATAACATCTGGAAGTTTAGAGGTCTTCCATTTGCATAATATCCTGTAAAGGTTTTTTTTTTTTCTTCAAATTGTGCTTGTTAAAGAGGCTCCAAGACTCCAACACAGACGATATGCGGCTAGTTTTAAAGTCATGTGAAAGAATAGAACATGACCCGATCTGATGGAGGATGTGTGTCCTGGAATGATGATAGTAGCGATAATTCATCAGTTATGAATGGAGAGAATTATGTGAAATCATCCCACTTTTCATCGGTTGACAACCCAACCATATAATCACATGGAGCTTGTCTCTTTTTCACATCTCCAATACAAGACTGGCAAGCAAAGATATGATCCGGTCTTATTGAGCTTTACCACCAGCTTATAAGGATTTTAAAACTGGTCTACTGTAATTTTCAGGTTATTGAGAATTTACAACTATTGGAAAAGTCTTTATTTAAGTCTATGCTTGACGTTGAGTAGCTAGGTCGTCCATACACAGCACACAGGGAGAAGAAGGATGATAAGAGGTCACACGATGATGGGGACCCTCCACCTCAGGCACACTCGTCATCGCTTTATAAAATTGCTGACCAAAAAGCTCCAAAATGCATGATACTCGTCTCTCTGATGTATTTTTACGAGACATGTTTTAAAGCTAATTGCTGTCCGTGTTGAACTTAAGTTGGAAGATCACAAAATCAGACAACTGAACATCACAAGTGAGAGCAGTAAATACTAAACAAGTTAATGGCATCAGAGGCCTCCTCAGACATCTGTAAGGCTAAGTTCACATTTGCGTTGTTGGGCGCAGCGTCGTCGACGCATACCGACGCATGCGTCATGCGCCCCTATCTTTAACATGGGGGGCGCATGGACATGCGCCGGTATGCGTTGTACTGCGTTTTACTGCGTTTTAGACGCACAAGACAGGGCGCAGGGGACACTACTTGTAGCGTTTTCCCTGCGCCGTAAGTCCCGATCTGTAGGATCTCATGACAACGCATGCGTCGCCGACACTGCGCCCAACAACGCAAATGTGAACGTAGCCTAAGAATGGGTAAGAGACGCCAAAGGATCTGTAATAATATAGACAAACTGGAGACACACACATTGAAGGACAGAGCTCATGAAGCTTAAAACAAAGAACTTTTCCCCTAGTCCTAAGGATGCCAAATACAGAGTCACATACATGAACTGAAAGATGTCATAATGGAAAAATTACCTATAATTTCCTTACAGTCACCCCAGATCACTCCACCCAAACTCCTGGACTGAGAGCACTCTCCTCCTCTACTTCCAATGCAAAAAAGGTTCATACACAAACAAAAATACTAGCACCATGTCTCATATTGTATTTTGGACCGAACAACCGGATCAGAAACTAGCTCATGGACAGTGGATCTCTTTAGCCCAATACTCATTTGATTAGGACTTCTTAATTTCTCTCCTATCCCAATCTTTAGCACTCTTCTACCTACCTTCTTAACCCATTAAACATCTACCCTGTACCTCCCTTCTCTCCTACTCATATGGGCTTTCTTTTTTACCCCCTTCATCTCGCTTTTCTTTTAATTTATAATATTCCATAACCTTATTTCTTGTGGGTTTTTTCCCACACTTCTCTCACTGATATGTGAATTTTGTCACCTATCCTGTCCCCCTTATTTAGGCGCTCTCGACCTACACTATCCCATTTTTTTTCTCCTACACATCAACACTCCACAATGATTTTCTTTTTTGTGATTTTACAATTGTTTATTTTGCCTGCCATAGTCGGTGCTTCTGTTTTATTTTAGTTTCATCTCTCTAGACTCCATTGACTTAAATTTAACATAAACTGAATGTAAACTTACAACTAAGAACACTAGAGTCCTGTCTTAAGGCTACTTTCACACTTCCGTCGCAAACCGTCAGCCGGACGTACCGACGGACGTTGTGCTAAATTTAGCACAACGTGGGCAGCAGATGCAGTTTTACAACGCACCCGTTGCCCATTGTGATGAGTGGGGAGGGGGCGGAGTTCCGGCCGCGCATGCGCGGTCGGAAATGGCGGATCCGACAGACAAAAAAACGTTACATTGAACTTTTTTGTCACGACGGACCGCTAAAACACTACGCATCCGTCGCACGTCGGATGCGACGTGTGGCCATCTGTCACAATCCGTCGTCCATTAAAGTGAATGGCAAAAAACGGATCCTGCGGGCACATTTGCAGGATCCGTTTTTTGGCCATAACGACGGATTGCGAAGGAGGAAAAAAGACGGAAGTGTGAAAGTAGCCTTAATGGATGACTGTCTAGTAAAAGGAAGTAACCATCTATTGGATAAACATTAACTTTTAGAACAGTTGGGGTCCGACCGTTGGGTCCAAAATCATTGGCAGAACGGGGCATTTTGACTCACTAGAATGTGGAGGTAGTGCACATGTCCAACCCCCACTCTATCCATTGTCTATGGGGTTGCCAAAAGAAGCACTTGGCTTTTTCCAGCCCCTGCACAGCAGTCTGTGGCCACCAGACTAGAGTCGTGTGAATTTCCTCCTACATGCGTGCATCACCGATGCCTCTTAAGATTAGTATGACTGGCGCAAAGTCATTGTTGTGGTGTGACATAGCAGAAAAGGCTACCGGATACTGGATGATAGGAGGAGGCTTGCAGGGCTCTGGTCAGAGTTTCTGACCTGCTTCCTGGACCAAGGTCCCAAGAATTTTTTTGCTTAATTCTAAATTTTTTAAGTTCACTCCCTGAAATCTCTCCTGGGCTCATAGTTCATAATCCAGATGATATTGCGGAAGTTAACAGATCACACTGATTGGCTAAAGATCCTGACAGAACTCAGCCTGCATATTTCCAGAAGATGATAGCTGTGATATTCAGCCATCATCTGCCCCTAACAGCTCCACCTACAGCAGTTTACCTGTTCAATGCTTCTGTCAATTCCTGATAGCAGCATTTAAAAAGTATGGACCAGTGGGTATGTGGCCATATGACACAATTAGTTGCTCTGATTCTCGGGGGTCTGCTGATGATCCTCGTGCCTGTCATGACGGTACTTCTATGAAAGCCAAGCAGTGGCTGGAGTTTATAGGAAACCATGATTGTTACTATATACATGTACTTCAATACCGTGCTACTGGTGTATATAATACAAGCAGATTGCAAGTCCACAAGAGGGAATACAAAACACAGTAAAAATAAAAAATATAGAAATGTTTCAAAATATATGACAAAAAAAATAAATAAAAAAAACTAGACAATCAACTTACCCTTAAAAATAAACATGTATATATCTCCACATCACCAATAGTCTAGTCTATCAAAATCTAAAATTAGTAAACCTGATCGATACAAGTTATGAGAAAAAAATATCAAAACGTCAGAATTTAGAATCTTTATTTTTTGGCTCGTCATAACACCCCTTAAAACGCAATAAAATACAATCAAATTGTCGTATCTACCTCACAATGGTATCAATAAAACTGTCAACTCAGTCCTCCGTGACCGGTCCTCCCACAACCCCATAGACCGAAAAATAAATTTCCTGATCTAGAGAACCATATTGCTAGATAACTTTTACTGTAAAATGAACGTTGTAAAAACTTAAAACACAATTGCAGAATTGTGGGAGGGGTTTTTCAGAATTTTGACAAATTTGGATTTTTTTCCCCAGTTTTCCAGTATATTACATGATAAAATGGATGGTGGATGTCAAAAGTACAGATCATCCTGAAAAAAAACAGGAACTCATAAGGCAATATTGCCACAAATATAAAAAAAATGTTAACGCTATTAGAAGAAGGGGAGGCAAAACACAAAAACAAATAAATGTAAAATCGCCATGTCTGGAAGGTATTAAACCGAAAAAGGGGGTGATTCAGTGATTCAATTTTTTATTTTTAAACTTCTAAAAACATATATTTTTTAGTTACCAAGGGGGACATGAAGCTGTGATCGCCATGATCGTTTGTTTTACAGATTGTGATACTACAGCACTGCAGTATGTAGTGAAAACAGCAGTGATCGGGCAGCATGAATCAGGGGCCAGCTCACTAATAAGAAATATCAGTGTTTCACTCTGAAGTACTACTGCTTTTCGGGATAAACTTCGTTAAATACAAGTTCCAGGAACGAGGTGACTGGGAAGACCAGTTATAGAGGGAGGTCTCTACTGGCTTCTCCCTGCCCCTCATTACTTGATTGACAGGCCTCTCTTTACGTGTGCAAAGAGGGGAAACGTCGGAGGGACCTACCTTTGTGTCTCCAATTCCAAGTCACAGATTATTTTTTTCTTCAAGAGTTAAACAAAAGACAGGGGTGACCGTGTAACTATACAGGCTATTGCTTGAAAACGTCAACAGCTACACTACACCTATGACTAAATGGGAACTTCGCCTTCTCTACCTCTTTCGGTAAATGGCCGCGGTAAAGATACTACTATTGTCGAAAATTCTCTCTCGTGTTTGAGATGTCTAACATTGTTGCACACTTTACAGGCATATAGCAAATAAGTCAGAACTAAGAACTGGCTTCATTACAATTCATTTTGCTAGATACATTAATTACAGAATAACATACTTCTGTAGTAAATGATATAAAAGCAGGTCAATAAGATAACCCAGTTAGCTGCTCATCTTGGCCCTTGAACAATATGACTGCTGTGGTATCACGCGAGTTATAGAAATATTATTACAAAAAATGTCAAGGATAATGTTAAAAAAAAGAAAGGTATGTTGCCATAGCAACCCAATGCATACCAGTAATACAATTGCTTTCTTCGCTGCAGGAGAACACACAGGTGACGCCCAAACCCTCTGCTGTTATAGTGCAGGCCACCATTATATAGCAAAATACAAGGGCAAGAGTATTCTTAGCATCCACAAATATATTGAATTTTCTGTCCGGCAGGACAATTTCCTACTGTGGCTTTCTAAGGTTATCAAAATATTCGAGACCTGGTTGACGACTACAAAATAAAAAAAAATTTCATCTTAGGGCCTGTCAAAGCATTTGTGTATTTTTAGCTTTTTTATGTTTTTTTTTTTCACATGTTATAGTAACAATTTTAATGACTACACTCTCCCCACTACGACTTCAAATACAGCAATCATCCAGAAACTGTGACCATTTTTTGGCAGCTATATAAAATGTAGTCATCTAAATCAATTGTATATTTTTTAAGCAAGAGTTGAGAAAACTTTGCAGAACCAATATTAATCTATAGGATAACTGAATATACAGTGGCCAAGACAAGATGAGCAGAGGGCAGAATCTTAGCCAATTCTGAACTCCACCCCTCCCTGGTGATTTTCCACTTTTGGAAAATGAATTTAGAAGAATGCATGGCGCCTACAGTAATACATGGTGGTGGCAGTTTCCTTAAGTGAAGCCATACGAGTGAGTGCAGCACCATATGCTGCTCACCATATCTCCACCCTTGGGTGTGGTTCACTTCGTAAATTAAGACCTGTTTGTCTCCCACATGTCTGTGTTTATGGAGGTGTGCAGATCTCCTGGATTGGGTGCCTTTGCTAAAGACCTAAGAAGCTGGACTCAAGTCAAGTGGGCAAACCAGCACTATTGAATGGACTTGTTACTTTATGTTTCACTTTGTGCTGGACCAGGGCTGTATTTGCGTTTCCTGTTGATGTAGTTTATGAGGACTGCAATAAACCAGCCAATACTTTTAAATAGAAACAGTTCCTGTGATACCTCATATCACTCCCAATTAGCACTGCTACTATAATATATATCACCACTTGTATGTTTGCATTATTTTTAAGGCTTCTTGAATTATTGTCTTTTCTTTGTTGATTATTTATCTAAGGAAAAAACTGAAAGACAATTTTTCCAGTAAAGAAAAAAAAAAGGTTAATCTGACAAGTAATAGGGTATGTTCACACGTTCCTGATTTCAATCCTATTTTTTCAGGACTAAAAACCGCAGCTCTTGGCAGAAAACGCAGGTGCGTTTTTGGTGCGTTTTTGATGCGTTTTTTTAATGCGGTTTTTAGTGCAGTTTTTAATGCAGTTTTCTCTGCAGATTGTCTGTGTTTGACACAAATAAAGCTTTAACTGCAGTGGGGGGAAAAAAAAAAAAGAAATGATGTCATTTCCTTGTCCAACCCTTTTCTTCTTCCATCCTCCATTTTGGGACTAAACACCAAAATGAGTGGACGTGTTTTGAATGACAGCGCTCCGCAGAGTGCTGAGCGTAGGCCAGATCACAGCCCGCGGATCCAGCTCTATCCAGCTATTTAAGTCTACGTTCACATTTGCGGTCTGCGCCGCAGCGTCGCCGCATGCGTCATGCGCCCCTATATTTAACATGGGGGCGCATGGACATGCGTCGCACTTGCGTTTTGCGCCGCATGCGTCACTGCAGCGCACGCATCCGGGCGCAGAGGACGCAGCAAGTTGCATTTTTGCTGCGTCCAAAATCAATCAAAAAAAGGACGCATGCGGCGCAAAACGCAGCGTTGTGCATGCGTTTTGCTGCGTTTTTGTTTGCGTTGTGTGTTGCAGCGCCGACGCTGCGGCGCACAACGCAAATGTGAACATAGCCTAAGTGCCACGTATTTAAGTGCCACGTATCACGTATTTCAGTGCCACGTATTTAAGTGCCACGTATTTAAGTGCCACGTATTTAAGTGCCACGTATTTAAGTGCCACGTATTTAAGTGCCACGTATCACGTATTTCAGTGCCACGTATTTAAGTGCCACGTATCACGTATTTAAGTGTCACGTATTTCAGTGCCACGTATCACGTATTTCAGTGCCACGTATTTAAGTGCCACGTATTTAAGTGCCACGTATTTAAGTGCCACGTATCACGTATTTAAGTGCCACGTATCACGTATTTCAGTGCCACTTTTTTAAGTGCCACGTATTTAAGTGCCACGTATATAAGTGCCACGTATTTAAGTGCCACGTATCACGTATTTAAGTGACACGTATCACGTATTTAAGTGCCACGTATCACGTATTTCAGTGCCACGTATTTAAGTGCCACGTATTTAAGTGCCACGTATTTAAGTGCCACGTATTTAAGTGCCACGTATTTAAGTGCCACGTATCACGTATTTAAGTGACACGTATCACGTATTTAATTGCCACGTATTTAAGTGCCACGTATCACGTATCCCACGAAGATCTTCCATGGAGAACAGACACATCCAGAGATATGTCTGCTCTCCACGGCTGCAGCAACACACTGACAGGAGCCATAGTTCCTGTCGGTGTGTCACTGCGCATGCGCGAGCGAGTTTACCGGCGGTCATTGACCCCGGCACTCTCGCTTAACGGCAGTGCTGCGTGGGAAAGTTCAACGCAGCTGTACAGCCGTTAACCGAGACGCCGGAGCCATTGAACTCCGGAACAGTACGCGATACACTGCTAGGAGCTTCGCTCCTGGCAGTGTATCGCCGGAGAGCAGCCGATCGGCGTGGGACACTCGTTTTATGGATTCTGCTGACAGGGAGTATGGATTTGATTTTTTATTTTGTGATTTTTTCCTGGAGGATCGAGGGCTTCGCCTACCAGTGTGCTGTTGGTGAGTATATACTCTGTGTTATATGTTGTATGTACTGTACTGTGTGTCATGTATGTGTATTGTGTGTGTTTTGTGTAACTTTACAACTGTGCTAAGTCGCCGGACACAGGGACAACTCTCCCATCCTAATACCGGATGGGAGTAGTAGTCCCATACGGCGACTTAGCACAGTGGTGGCACTAGCGTCGCATGGGGACACGCACACACACACACACATACACAGACACACACACATACATACACACACACACACACACACACACACACACACACACACACATACCAAATCAATCAAACGGCACACACGATCCCCATGCGACGGTATGCCTCCATGTCTCTCCGCCCAAGCACTTCCGCCCACGCACTTCCGGCCGCTTCCCCGCACTTCCTGCTGCAGCGGTTCTGCACCACAAACCGCAATAAAACCCGCAGATATATTTTTGATCTGCGGGTTTTACTGCGGGTTTGACCTCACAATGGAGGTCTATGGGTGCAGAACCGCTGCTGTTTCGGACAAAGAAGTGACATGCTCCTTCTTTTTTCCCGCAGCTATTCAGCGCGGCTTTTTTTTTCAAATTCAGGATCATGTGCACAGTGGTTCCTGTTTTCCATAGGGTACATTGTACTGTACCCTGCATGGAAAAAAGCTGCGGAACCGCAGCGGCAAAACCGCTGCGGTTCCGCGGTAAAAAACGCACTGTGTGAACATGGCCTTAGAATGATCTGATGAAAAAGTTTGGGATTAAATAATAGTGACTCATGTAACACAGGACAGGTTTGCATCTAGCTGTATAAAAACTATGCTGGGGTGACCGTGACTATGCAAAAAGGCAGTTTAAACAGCTTACACCCTACTGTTTGCCTTTGATATAAAGCATGAAAGCAACTATAGTAAAGGCCTGCAAAGACGATAAGACGCACAGCATTAATCATAAGGAGTTAATTCAGCACTTGTCCATTCTAATAATTCCTCCCACCCATTATTTGAAAAGGAAGGCTGTTACGCAATTTTACTTTTAACTCTTATATACCTGTCAATTATTTTTTTCTTTTGCTTTCCTTTTGTTTCTCCCTTTCATCCAGGAGCTAGAACTTTTCTTTTTATTTTTCCCATCAACAAAGATGTATGCATGAAGGATTATTTTTTCGAGGCAGAGTAATTTTAAATGAGATTCATTTTATTACATACTGCCCTAAAAAAATGGGGGAAAAAATGCATGTGCGGAGAAATGGTGAAAAAATAAATAAGTAAATAAATAAATAATGCAACTCAGTCATTTTTTTTTTAATTCAATTATTACACCATTCACTATGTGGTAAAAAGACTTATTAACAGTATTACGGTATGTAGCCCAGTACAATTACGGCATTACTAAATTTATAGCTTTTTTTTTCCAGTGGTTAAAAAAAAAATCCTTAATTTCTTTTCCATCAATCAACCTGTATGAGGTCTTGTATTTTGAGTGCCGATCAACCGTTTTTAGTGATAGAATTTTGCGGTGAATTTGATTTTTATAACATTTTTATTTGGGGAGGGGGTGGGATGATAAATAAAAACCTTAGGGTATGTGCACACGATGCAGATTTAGTGCAGAATTGGTGCAGATCTGCAGCAGATTTTTCTGCAGCAGAAACGCTGCAGATCTGCACTGTGATTTACAGTACAATGCAAATCAATGTGAAAAAAAAAAACAACTGTGCACATGGTGCAGAAAAATCTGCGCAGAAACGCTGCAGATTTCAAAGAAGTGCATGTCACTTCTTTTGTGCAGTTCTGCAGCGTTTCTGCACCCCTCCATTATAGAAATAAAATCTGCACAAAAAAACCCACAAAAAACGCGGCTGCGGATTCTGCCAGGAGATGCAGATTTTGTGCAGAAAATTCTGCACCTCTTTTCTTACGTGTGCACATAGCCTTATTCTGGTTTCTCTTTTTTTTTTTTTTTTTTTTACAGTGACCATACAAGATACAGTAAATATTTTTATATTTCGGCAAGGTCACGAGCGGCAATATGAGATATGTTAATTATTTTCTTAATTTTTGCATTTTGACATTTACATTTAGGGAAATAAGGGGTGAGATTTTATATATATATATATATATATATATATATATATATATATATATATATATATATATATATACACATATATACACATATATATACACACACACACACACACACCGTATATATTGTATATATTCAGCAGTTGCAGAAACATTGTGAGAAATAACTTACTACATCTAACTTTGGAGCACTGAAATGCTTTTACCCAGTTAGCTGAACATTTATTGGAAGCTTGTAGAGTTACTTAGGTCTGAATGGTGTTGTTATTTTTTCTTGCGGGAGCTTATCAGCTGTTCACACAAGAGATTCGCTGACAAGACTCATTCTTATTTAGTAACATGGGTCGTGACCTTCCTCTGTAATATGGTATTTTCAGGTAATCCTCTTTGCCCCCCCTGATTAAGATTGGCGAAACGCGCCTTGAGATGTAGGACAATTTTATAGTTTATCCTGTGAATTACCTCTCTACCAGGTTATTTTAAAGCATTTATCTATGGGGAAGTTTGTTACAAGTTATGCTTATCATGTTATGGCATGACAAAGTTGCCTCTTTCCTATTGAGATACACATGTTCACAGTGTTACAAGTACAAGTCGCTTTGTTATTTTATATTTAATGATAGTGCCTAACTCCCGCTACAGTAATGTTCTTTTTTTAATTGAGTGAGTTAATTTAAGTGAGTTTTTTTCTACTTCAGGCTTTCAAAAACGCCAGGTAGGAAAAATAACATGTCACTTCTTTAAAGGGGTTGTCCAAGAATGTAATAAAATGAGCCCTGTCACCTAATTCAAACAGCAGCCTGTCCTATTCATATGTCAGGATGGGCTTCAGTCTAAAAACACAGCTCAAGTGATGTTACTCAACTGACAGAGGAGCTGTATTGTCAGCAGACATATCGAAGCTGCCAAAAGCGAAAAGTGCGTGACAGGAGAAGAAATAAATCTTCTCATGGCTGACTAAACACAAAGGATATTTTTCCAACATGCTGACTTAGCCAAAGAAAATATTTATGTCTTCTCCTGTCCAATTTCTCGGGCAGAAGCTCCAGTATTTGTCCTTACGATATAGCTCCTGCCAGTTGGGGGCCGTGTTTCTTCAGACTGCAACCTGTCTTGACATGTGACTAGGACCGGCTGCAGTTTGAATGATATGATGGGAGCCGTTTTATTACGTTCTTGGAGAACCCCTTAAAAGTAGTTTTAGATGTAATTCGCTCTAAACTAGGCACCGTCCAATAACAAGACAGCAAAAAAAAAAAAAAGCTTCAGGAAAAAAAAACACCTTTTACGAAATTATAAAAAACCTCTTAAACTGCTTTAGTTATCGAAAAAACCCTCACAAAACCACCAAATAGAGTTTCTTGAAGCAATTTCCACTAGAAAACTCATCATATATGAAACCTTAAAAAAAAAAATAATTACTGTGTAAATGTCCCGAGTTATCCCATCTTACGAATAGGGGATAACTTTCTGTCTTTGGAATAACCCTTTAATTACCATAATTAGATGGTCAGTTAATAATAGTAAATGCAAATGTTAACACTCACTTTTATAGCCATATTTCCTATATCTAGGATGTACTGTACCATATTAAATAAGTTTTTCGCCCAAGTCTAAGACTAGTTACACCAGGGTCTAGCCTTCCATATTATTATTATTAATTTTATTTTTTTTTACAAGTGCCATGAAAAATATTGATAGGGTGTATAATGGGTAGAGCAGCGCAGTATTGTGATGGAAGTTTTAACAAAGTCTACAATTTATTTACACTCCAATTATGATCATATACAAATTAGGGTAATAAAAACGGTAATTAGTCTTACCGGTAATTGTATTTCCAGGAATCCATCCTGACAGCACCATTGGAGGACGTCCTTCTTACACTCAGTGGGACAGGAACAACAAGCGGTTAAAAGGACCCTCCCCACTCCACCCACCAGTGATTTTCTAAGTACCACATCTGGATGGATGCAAAAAGAGTTTATTAACAGTATATACCAATGTTACATCACATTAGTCAATAGTATAAACTTGCAGTGGGAGGGAACTAGTAGTGCTGTCGGGATGGATTCCTGGAAATACAATTACCGGTAAGACTAATTACCGTTTTCCAGTTCACCATCCTGACAGCACCATTGGAGAAATACCAAAGGATGTTAAACTAGGGTGGGACTACTGCATGTAATACTTTTCTACCAAAAGCTAACTGATCTGATGAGACATCTAATTTATAGTGTCTAGCAAAGGTAGAAAGACTGGTCCAAGTCGCCGCCCTACAAATTTGCTCAGCTGAGGCTCCCCCCTTCTCCGCCCATGATGGAGAGATAGCTCGGGTTGAATGGGCTCTAAGAATATCCGGGGGATCTTTCCCTTGGTCTGTATATGCTAGGTTTATCATGGTTTTGATCCACCTAGCAATGGTTGATTTTGCTGCCTTGCAACCTCTATTTGGACCCCCGTACTGTATGAACAAGTTAGTGTCTCGTCTCCAACCTTCTGTCGCCCCCAGGTATTTTAGAACAGTCTCCCTAACGTCAAGGTTATGGTAGACCCCCTCCTTTGTGTTTCTAGAGTGTTGGCAGAATGAGGGAAGGATTATCTCCTGATTTATATTTGTAGAGGACACTACTTTGGGGAGGAAGGCTGGGTTAAGTCTTAAGACTATCCTGTCGTCAAAGATCTGAAGATATGGGTCCTGAGTGGAAAGAGCCTGCATCTCCCCCAATCTTTTAGCTGACGTGATGGCAACCAGAAAGGCAGTTTTAAAGGAGAGATTGGCTATGCCCATATCTTCTGACAACAAGTACGGGGTTTTACACAGGGCATTAAGGACCAAGTTTTGGTCCCAAGGAGGAGTTGATTTTCTCACCAGAGGTCTCATTCTCTGTGTGGCCCTGGAAAATCTTGCTATCCAAGGATGGGAGGCTAGTAACGTATCAAAAAAAGACACTAAGCGCTGCAATCTGTACTTTTAAAGTACTAGGCCGGAGGCCCTTCTCAAACCCGAGTTGCAGGAAGTCGAGGATTTTGGGAATGTCAGGTTTTGAAGTATCCACAGAAACCTCACCCAGAAAGGAACAATACCGCTTCCAGATTTGTTATAAATCGCTTAAGTCACAGGCTTCCTGCTTGCCTGGAGTGTGGTAATGACTTATTCTGACAGGCCTCTGGATCTTAGGGTTCGCCATTCAGGATCCAAGCAGACAGGTGAAGAGAGTCTTGGTCTTCGTGTAACACCGTCCCCTGTAGAAGGTCCTGCCTGTTCGGTAATAAGATTGGTCTCTCTGTTGACATTCTGGATAGTAGAGAGAACCAACTCCTTTTTGGCCAAAAAGGAACCACCAGGATTACGGTTGCTATCTCGTCTCGTATCTTCCTGAGTGTCTTCGGTATCAGAGGAAGAGGCAGAAATGCGTACAGGAGACCTTCTCCCCAATACTGAGACAAGGCGTCTACTGCTGTGGCTCCGTCTAGAGGATTGAGAGAAAAAAATGCTCTGGTCTTTGTATTTGACCTGGTGGCAAAAAGGTCCACCTGAGGTGTTCCCCACTTCTGGAACAGACTGCTGAATATTTCTGGGTTCAGTTCCCATTCTCCGGGATGTACAGACGTTCTGCTCAAGAAGTCTGCTACTTGATTCTTGGCGCCTTCCAGGTGAACTGCCGAGATGGATTTGACAGATTTCTCTGCCCATCTGAAAATCTGGTCTGCTAGGTGTTGCAGCGGTGGATGTTTCGGACCTCCCTGGTGTCTTAGAAATGCCACTGCTGTGACATTGTCGGACAGTATACTTACGTGTCTGCCCCTGACCTGTGACTGGGCCTGGTATAACACCTTCCAGATCATATACAGCTCCCTGAAATTTGACGACCTTGCGGCAATCTGGGGAGTCCATTCTCCCTGGTAGTATGTCCTTTCTATATGACCGCCCCATCCGAATTGACTGGTGTCTGTGGTAACGGTAACACAGGGATCGAGGATCCATGGAACTCCTTCTTTTAGGTTTTTCGGTGTGGTCCACCAGGTTAGGGATCTCTTTACTGATGGAGACACAATCACCTTCTTGTCTAGGGAACTCTGTTTCCTGTTCCAAGATTTCAAAACCTCTCTCTGAGATCCCCGCGAGTGGAATTGGCTCCATTTCACACAGGGTATACATGCCGTCATAAAGCCCAGAATCCTCATTGCCTCTCTTATGGAGGGGGTACTCCTCTTGAATTGATGTATGTGCCTGATCAAGGCCTCCTGTCTGTCTTCTGGTAAAAAAGATGTTCTGACGTTGGAGTCTAATATGACCCCCAAAAATTTCATTCTGGAATTTGGGACCAGGCAAGATTTCTTCCAATTCACAATCCACCCCAGGTCCTGTAGGATGGAAAGTGTGAAGCTGCAGTCTATTTTGAGAAGTTTCTCTGATTTCGCCATTATCAGAAAGTGGTCCAGATATGGCACTATGGTCACATTCTGGTTCCTTAGATAAGCCACAACTTCTAACATGAGTTTGGTGAATATTCTGGGCGCCGAAGCAAGCCCGAAGGGGAGACATCTGAACTGGAAATGATACATTATTCCCTTGTTCATTAGGGCAAATCTCAGAAACTTTTGGTAGGCAGTGTGTATTGGGACATGCTAGTATGCATTGCTTAGATCTAAGGTGCACATCACCATGTCCTTGTCTATGAGAGGCGTTGTGGACTTTATAGATTCCATCCTGAATCTTTTGTACCGGATCCACCTGTTTAGGGGTTTTAAATTTATGATCGTTCGGGAGTCCCCCGACGTTTTTTTTATTGAAAATAAGTGAGAATAATGGCCCTTGCCTCTTTCTGAGATGGGTAAAGGGATTATTGCGTCTAACTCTATTAACTCCTGGATGTTTGTCCACATAAAGGAGTCTGAGAGCGGACAGGGTCGGGTTACAGCAAATCTTTCTGGGGGACTGCTGGAGAACTCTAGCTTGTACCCCTGAGCAATTACCTGCAGAATCCAAGGATTTTGGGATACTTTCTGCCAACCCCCTAGAAATTTTTGTAACCGACCACCCACCTTGATATCATTTATTCTGCTTTCCTGCACCTGCACTTGGCAAGATGGAGTCTCTACCCTTTCCACCCTTGGGATAAGACCACCTCCCAGTCTTCCCTTTCCCCCTGTAGTCTGTCTTCTGACTAGGTCGGGATCTACGAAAGGGCTGGTACTTTTTTGTATTTTCCTCAAGGAACCCCTTCTTTTTATCAGAGGCTTTTACTAAGATGTCATCTAGAATAGGCCCAAATACTTTATTCCCTGAGAATGGGATTCCGCACAATTTATTTTTTGATTGGATATCCCCCGACCAAGTCTTTAGCCAGATAGCTCTTCTGGCCGCGTTGGATAAGGACTCGCTTCTGGCGGCGAAGCGTACAGATTCTGCTGAAGCGTCTGCCATAAAGCCTGTTGCGAGCTTAAGTAAAGGTAGAGATTTGAGAATAACATCTCTGGAAGTCTTAGCTTTGAGATATTCCTCAAAATCATCTATCCATAGATGCATTGACCGGGCTACCGATGTTGCAGCTATATTGGCCCGTATTATTGCTGCGGAGGATTCCCAAGTTCTCTTGAGCAGTCCATCTGCTTTGCGATCCATTGGATCCTTTAAAGCGGAGGAGTCCTCAAATGGAATTGAGGTCTTCTTCGCCACTTTTGCCAACGGAACATCAATCTTGGGAACTTCATCCCACACTTTAATGTCCTCCGGATTATAAGGCAAACGGAGTCTGAAATCTCTGGGAACTACTAGTCTCTTCTCCGCTTCCTGCCATTCTTCTAGAATCATGGAACGGATGTGATTGTTGACTGGAAAGACCTTTGTGACCTGGGTATGTAATCCGCCAAACATCTCATCCTGGATCGAGGTCTCCTCTGGCGTGTCCTGTAAGTGCATGGTGTTACGAACTGCATGAAGAAGCTCATCTGTATCTGCTGCCGAGAAGAGATATCTCTTTTCTCTGCCCAATGATCCGTCTCTTTCCTCCTGGTCTGAATCCTCCGAAATCTCTCCTTTGGAAGAGGGACTAGACTCTCTTGGCCTTTTCCGTGATGTTTGCGGTTCCGACTGGCTTGTCTGGGGAAGATTCAAGCTTGAGATGGATGCCTGAACCTCTTGACGAATCATTGTCCTCATACTGGCTAATAATGCAGTCTGTTCATCACCCACAATTTTAGATGTGCACGACTTGCACAGTGGCTTCCGGCAATTTTCCGGAAATTTAGCAGCACATATCGGGCATTTATTTTTCCCTGATTTTTTTCTTTTGGATGCGGGGATAGGAGGCTCTGCCTAGCACAGATAGAAATACATAGGTACACCTTGTAGATAGGGAAGTAGGGGGAGGGGTGAGCATTGTGGTATGGCTTAGTATAGCCTACTCACGTGCCCCTGAAGATGGTCAGTCCCCTCAGGTCTGGCTGTTTCCTCCATAGTGAGGACAATTTACCATATAGCCGAGTGCTCCTTTGTCAGGATGGCCGGTGGCATACAGACCCCCATAAGGCGTTTATATAGGATTTACCTGGTTGATCCTGCCCTCCTTACCGCCGCTGCGGTTTACGGTGCTGCCCTGCCCTGAGGCCGGCGCTGCTGCCGGCGCCGTTTTCCCACGCTGCCGCGACCGGAAGTGACGCGGCCGCTGGACCCGGAAGCCATGGAAGCTGATGGGGAACGCTGCGGCCGCACACTGGAACCGGCCGCTGCTGGAAGCGGCCACCACACTCACCCCCCGGCAGAAAGCGCCCGGACCGAGAGCCCCCTGAGCGGAGGAGACAGGACCCGACCCCAGGAGCAGCGCTGCACTGGGGAGGCTGAGGGACCCCCCATAGCAGGTATCAACCGCAGATATCTTGCGGCAGGGAAGGGAAAGGCTGGGCCCCCCGATCCCCACCATCTGCACCGCACCGTCGGAGGAAAGGCTTGCCGTTCCTATCCACAGTGGGACAGGAAAAACACTGGTAGGTGGAGTGGGGAGGGTCTTTTTAACCGCTTGTTGTTCCTGTCCCACTGAGGGTAAGAAGGACGTCCTCCAATGGTGCTGTCAGGATGGTGAACTGGAAAATAGTCTTGGTCCCTCTTGAATTATATTAATTACCAGTATAAAATTACAATAGACCGATTAAAAGCCTCCAATATACGTACAACGTATAAATAATGTGACCGTGACTAAGCGAAGAGTTATGTAATCCTTCAGTATGTCCTGCAGTGGAATTGAGGTAGTGTGGCTTAACACTGCATAAGGAAGAAATATTCACACATTGCCTCCATCGCTGTCCCTGAATGGTGTTTATTGCTCATTATGCTATTTTTAAATGGATCTGTTTTTTTTAAATAGAATAACTTCTTTTTCTGCTATCGTGACAACACTTATATTTCAGGCTTCTGCTGATTCAAGGCACAAACCATTACAAATACATCAGTAAATATGTGAAGGCCGAGTGCAAAAAATCTACCATCCTTTACCATGGTTAAAAAAAAGGATATTGAAAATTTACATGATGGCAAAAATCTAAATGTACATATAGTTGGCTGAGAATTTTAAGAAAACAAAAAAAGTTGATTTTTTTTTTTTTAATACAGAACAGTTGGAATTTACCATTTTGGGTAATACTTTTTGTCAGATAAGACACAAATATTTAGGCTGTGTGCACACATTGCTGATTTTTTGCATTTTTTTGCGGTTTTTCCTGATAAAAACGCTATAAAACCGCAAAAAAAAGCATACAATATGCATCCCATAATTTAGAATGAATTCCGCAATTTTTGTGCACATGATGCGTTTTTTTCAGCGAAAAAAAAGAATCGCGGTAAAAAACGCAGCATGTTCATTAATTTTGCGGTTTTTTTGCGTTTTTCCCACTATAAAATGCATTGGGAAATGTCCAGAAAAAAACCGCACGAAAAAAGCGGCAAAAACGCGTCAAAACCGTGGCAAAAACACATGCAGATTTCTTGCAGAAAATTTCATGTTTTTCTCTGGAATTTTCTGCAAGAAATCCTGACGTGTGCACATAGCCTTAAAATGAGTGAAATCTCTCCTAACTCATCAGGTTCCCTTTAAAGGGAACGTGTCATCAAAAAATAACCTACTGCCTGAATCTGGTTTTATATTAGATGATTTTTTATTTTATTTTTTGTTACGTTGAGGGGGCTGTGGAGTTTAGGTCAGTAGACCTGTGCCTGGTCTGGACATCATGCCATGTACTCAGACTGTTTCATGAAAGTCTGAATTGAGTCTTAGAGAAAGTCAGGCCACTTACTCAAATAGTTTGACCATGGAGGGGAAAAACTCATTCATCAAAGGGACTGTCACCTCAAAATAACTGTTCAAAAAAAGAACAGCGTCTCGGTGAACCATGACCTGACCCAACTCTTCTGTTAGTTTTCCACTGTAATCATCACCATGTGACCCCCTCTCTTTCACTTTTCTTTGATTGACAGCTCGGGCTTTATAGAACCAGAGAAGAGCAGAGATAGTTGAAAAAGAAGTAGGTGGAAAGATGCGCTTAAACGTTTGGCCCCGCCATGGTGCACAGAGTGCCTGTGCTTGGTTTGAACAGTCATTCTGTGCTTTCAGGTTCCCTTTAAAAGTCCTGCACCAATAGTCCTCAACTCCAGTCCTCAAGGCCCACCAACGGATCACGCTTTTAGGATTTCCACAGTATTGCAGATGATGCATCACCTCTGTAATACTAAGGAAATCTGGAAAACATGGTCTGCTAGTGGGTCTTGAGGACTGGAGATGATGAAAACACTGTCCTACACCAAAAAAGGTTGCTTCCTGCAAGGAAAGTTAATGTGTCCCAATTATTGACACACGTGTATGACAGGCTAGACCTGTTAGACAATATGTATAAGATATTCCTAAAATACATCCAAAACCGAAGTGGCAGCTCCACCCTAAGTTCACGTCACCTATTAGGATTCATGGGACACTCATGCTCCCATTAAATAAGATTAGGTGATGGTGGCCAAGAAATGATTAAGATTATAAATGATTAAGAATGTATACAACTTTTTCTAGTGAATTCTATGGGAGCTTAGTAAACTCCTAGTATCTCCATTTTATGGTATCATACCAAGGATGTTCTCCCCATGTTTGCTTAAGTTTCCTCTGGATTCTCTAGTTTCTACCCACATTCAAAAGAAATACTGATCATGAATTTATATTGTGAGCCCCAATGGTGAAAGCGAATGATGACTGTGTCTGTAGAGCGATGAACATGTTGGCGCTAAAAAAAAAAAAAATTAACAATGAATAATTGGATTTCTATATGTTAAAGTGACTCCTCCCAGGTTTCTACAGGCAATATGTCCACTTTTTATACACGGGTCTGTAAACAGAATGAAAATAGAGTCTAACAAGGACCAACATCCCGCAAATTCCTTTACATTAGCTCAATTACTGTATGCAGCAAACTGAGCAGACGGTTAATGACTAAGAACTTTTTAAAGGGTTTTTTCTTTAGTTTAGGTTTTCAGTGTAAGGCTACGGTCACACTATCAGTATTTGGTCAGTATCTTACATCAGTATTTGTAAGCCAAAACTGGGTGAGGAACAATCAGAGGAAAAGTATTATTAGGAGGAGGAAACCGAAGTACCAGGAGGAAACCCAGGCAAATACGGGGAGAACATACAAACTCCTAGCAGGACAACATATACAAGGAGTTTGTATGTTCTCCCCGTGTTTGCGTGGGTTTCCTCCAGGTTCTCCGGTTTCCTCCTCCTAATAATACTTTTCCTCCCACATTCCAAAGACATACTGATAGGGAATTTAGATTGTGAGCCCCATCGGGGACAACGATGATAATGTGTGCGAACTGTAAAGCGCTGCGGAATATGTTAGCGCTATATAAAAAAAAGATTATTTATTATTATAAATTGGGGAGAACCCCAAATAACCCTCACTATAAAACCTTAAAATTTAACTTTTATTGAATTATCTAAAAATACTTCAGGATATATATATATAATTATGCCCCTAATCTGCCTCGATTTATCAATAATAAAGAGCTCAAAGCTTAGCATCTCTAACTTAATGGGTAGCACCCCGAGGCGTTAACACCTATCTGGCAGAATAGGACATACATGTATTCCTTATGTAAGCTTAGTCACAATGTTTAATGATCCCTCACAGGTACTTGCAGATCAGATCCCATTCATCAGACCCCCAGCGATTAGCGTGTTATCTCCCATGCAATGAATAAAGGATAACTTACTATTTTGGGAATAAAGCAGTAAAAAAATTTACGTATGCTAAAAGTGTGATCTTTAAACTAAAGATGACACAGGTGTTTTCAAATTTAAAAGTTATCCCCTATCGATTGGATAGCGGATAACTTTCCGATAAATGGGGTCCAACCACTGTGGCTCCCACCGATCTCGAGAACGATCACTCCATTCATTCTTAACAGAAATGCCAGGGATTGCCGAGAGCAGGATAAGAGATCAACCTTTAGAAAACTACTTCAGGTTAATGTCTGAATGCCTTTTCTGTCTATGGCACTTAAAAGAATTGTTTTATTAAAAAGTATAGCCTACTATATAAAAGGTATTAACATGAAACCATAGTTATGATCTGCTGGTACATATTGTTTAAAATATGTTTTGGGTTGTCATTAAGATTTAAAAAGAGAAAGTTTGACAATAAATGGCTTCACCCAACCATTAACCGTGAGTGGAGAAAAAAGTTTTGGTGTTATCATTCATATTCTCTAAAAAAAAGGCCAAGAAAGCAAAAATTCTGCCGGTGTATGTAAACTTTTGAGCACAACTGTATATACACATACACACACAAAGAACATATGAGACATATACTTAAAACAGACACAATGACAAGAAAAGTCTAAATATCGAATTCAACACAGTGCTGAAAAATCATCTTTTTTCTTTGCTTTTGGAGGAAAAATTGTAAAATTCAACCTAAAAACAATAGGGATATTATTTTTATTTTAGCTTTAAAAGGAGTTTTCCCAGTAATAAATGATCAGCAATAATAAAAAATATTTTGTAATAACTTGACCTTTTTTGTATTGCAAAACTTTACTTTAACCAGTGTTTAATATCTAATATTTAATTGTTGAAAGTCGTTCAGTTCCAACTTTACTCTATGCAGAATATGGAAAACAATAAATTAAAGGCTTCCGCCAATTAGGTTACGCCCGCTCGCAAACAATTTTATGGATTATTCTGGTTTTTAGCAACTGCTTTAAACACGACGTCATACATGTAAAGAAGGTGACCCAGTGAATGATAGATCTTAGACATAATTATAAGTGGGAGCTGTAGGACTTGTATACACCCGCGCCTTACATATCCCAAGAGAGCAGATTAACATTAAGAGGTTATTATTACGAGCAGACAAAAAGGGTGTGGAGCATCAAAGTACAAATCCTTATTGTCTTGCCCGATACACTGTAACAAACCTCCATTTTTTATGTCACTCCTCCTCCAGTTGACGTTTTACGTCTTACTGGTGTGTATGTAGTATTTGTTTTTCGTGTTTTTGCCTAGAAGCAAGAGACCAGACTATGTGTCATGTTTTCAATTAAGTAGTGAGGAAGACAAAAATGTTTTCTCAGACGAGTCCTAAGCTGGTCCTTAGCAGATAGGGGTACACATCATATAGTTAACTTCTCTGTGTCTAGCTAAAGGGAGGCTAGCGAGGTTATCCCCCCCGTAACTGAACCCCATGGCCATTGTGGACAAGTACAAAGTTCAGATTCTTAATTGACTCTTCAATATTATAAATATAAGGATTATTATTAGCCCCAAAGTTTAGCTCGCTCTTCTCACCTCCCATTTTGATTATTACCATGTGGTCCCGCTTTTTATACACACACACCTGCATGTAGACTATAAAAAAAAATATCGAAAATTTAAAAAGGCAACAAGATTTTATAAAGTCGTCCTTAAATTCTGCACAAATTATTTGTAGATTCATAGACTAAAAAAAGATTATGACTGCCAAAAAATGAAAATTAAGGTTGTACACAATCTTACAAAAAAAACAAAACACCACACAATGTGCCGAGGTAGGTCATGGGCTATGTGCACACGATGTCTTTTTCAGGCGGATTCCGCAACAGAAACTGTCTGGAAAAACCTATCAAAAACGTTGAGAAAAATAAATCAATATATGCATGTCTATGTAAAAATGACTTGCTATGCACATGTTCTGGCTTTTTGGATGTCTTTAGACACATGCCACCTAGTCCTCTATTGATAATTTACTGCTGATAAAACTCAGGACTGTATGGAAACTACAGCATACAGCCTAATAAGTGACACATCCCTGGAACCACATTATATTGCTCACAAATTGAATAGCAAAAACGTGCTGACAGATTCCCTTTAACCACTTCAGGTTTCCAACACTGCCAAATGGTTAAAAGAAGCGAACTGACCATTCTTTTGGCTTTTTCTTCTGGGAAAGCTCAAAAGAAGCTTGGAAGACTACCAGATGTATTTTTTTTAGTATTTTCCCTTATGCTTAATTAAAAAAAAAAAAAAGAGTGAAAAAAACCAGACAAGAAAAGGAATAAAAAGACTTCATCAAAATCATAGCAAAACCCCAAAAAAACAAAAACGGTCCTTTGAGTTTCCTGAAACGTCTCCTTCTTGAAACAGTAGAGTTTAAAATCGCTGTGTGCACGTAGTCGTTGGGAGGTTTCCTTTGCACAGGATCCCTTTACGAGCCAGAAGTCAGTGCCACGCTCTAAAGGCAGTCTTACCTTTTTGGTATAATAACTTTTAATTGTAAACTTGTCCCACAAAAATTTGTTGTATATAAAAAGAGAATTATACGACCTTTATTACTTTTTTGAATAAAGACAGTCTTGTTCTTGTTTCTGCTTTATTACATGGTCTGCCATACGGTCGAAATCACAGAATAACGATCAGGTCATTGTTACTAAATGTATGATTTCATTTTTATTTCCATCTTTTTGCAAAATAAAAAAGTTGGAAAATAATTTGTTTCGGTGTCTCTGAATTCAAAGACACATATATATATTTTTTTTTTTAATCAATAACTTTGCGGCGACTTTATTTTTATTGGTACTATTTTGGAGTACCGTACTTCTGATTTTTTTTTTTTAGTCCTTTTTTACTTACCGTAGTTTTTGGAAGAAGGAATGACAAAAAGATGAAATTACTTACCGGTAATGGGTTTTTTCAGAGACCATAATAGCACCGTGACACGAGAGAGTATGCGGAATATATTTTTTGTATGAATACAGAAGGACTTAAGGTGGGGGGTGGGAATTTTAATTTATTTTTTATTTTTTTTCGAAGTCAAAATAATGGGTTGAACATGAAATCATCTCACTGCCCATATAATAAAATTTTTGTATTTAGCATACTACGTCCGTTAGGGCAGGTGCAGATGATTGTATGTTCTCCATCCGAGAAAATTGGTCCGGTTATGCTAATCACACTTTGTCCAGCGTAGGATCCATTCACCTTGGATGAAGAGAATAAAAAATAAATAAATAAAAAATGTCACCATCTTCTCTATTCAGTCCGGCAAATGGTGCATGTTGCAATTTTTTCCTCTGACTATTGGGTTCGAAGGAAACAAAATCTGACTTGTGCATGGCCGCGTAGAATAACATTGGTCCGAGGGCGATCCGATGCTTTGACAGATTGCACTCAGACCGTAACTACGGTTGTCTGCACGAGCGATTAATGTAAAGCTAGGACGCAGCCTATGAGACCCTGCCATATTTAGGTCTCAGACTGCCATGTCATGTCCGCAAAAGCGGTTGGTACCACAAAGGCACCCTCATCCCTCTGTAAACCCGGTTAGATCATACAGTCAACATTGTACGCGGTCAGCATTAAACGCCTTGGATCAGAGCAGCGTCCGATGGCCGTCTAAAGTGATACCGCGGGCACAGTGCCAACACCTTCAGTGTGCCATGATAGTACGGCACATTACAGTATCCACCAACCTGCTGCAATGTACACTGCAAAGCAGGGACAGGGTAAATGATCATTTCAACCTTTCACAAACTGTGTTGTTTTTGCAGTTTTTTTTTATTTTTTATTTTTTAAGCAAATAGCATTCAGTTGGCTGAGCTCAGTAATTGCAGAAAATGTAACATTACTGCAAGGGCCAAACCACAACACCCTGCCGTACTTTACACATCCCACTTTCTTCCTTGTGTGCAGAATGCTTTCTTTCTCCATTACTGTCTGTATTTAGATGGCAGTGTTGAAGATCAGTGGCAGAACACACCCTTTTTCCTTTTTTTTTTTTTAATTATATATACACAATGTAGCGTAATAAAAGTATGGGAATGTTTGGCGACAAGATTTCCTGCTCCACGAGTATTTTTAGCAAACCTGAAATCACAGTTTTACAAGTTGATATGTTAGTAGGCCAGGCCTATAAATCTGAAAATGATAATCTTTTAATTCTTACATTTATAGGAAGGACAAAAAAAACATATGAAACTTACGTCATCATATATTTATCATCCAAATTAAATTACACCCGTATCAGACATGCTTCTACTATTTCTTGGGTCCCTCTTATATAGATAAAAACATTAGGGAACGAGCAATTCCCGTAATATAATTGTAATAAAATATGTTATGTAGTTACAGGGGTTCTCCAATATAGCGAGATTGATAAACTATCCTATAGAAGGGTGAAAAATACTATTTAAAGGGGTTGTCCACTTTTAGGGACGATTTTTACCTATTTGCCTGTATTTGAGGTTAAAATATTTTGCAAGTGGGATTCATTAAAAATGTTGAACCTTTGAGTTTTTACAGGACTTTAGTTTCCCTGTACATTCAACTTTGAAATGGGGCAATAGGAAGCAAACTGAGCAAATTCTTTAATGAAACTGAACTACTAAAGTGATTTTTAGTCCCGATTACATGCATTTAACCCCTTAACCCCCAAAGGTGATTTGCACATTAATGACCGGGCCAATTTTTACAATTCTGACCACTGTCCCTTTATGAGATTATAACTCTGGAACGCTTCAACGGATCCCGGCGATTCTGACATTGTTTTCTCCTGACATATTGTACTTCATGATAGTGGTAAAATTTCTGTGATATTACCTGTGTTTATTTGTGAAAAAAAACGGAGATTTGGCGAAAATGTCGCAATTTTCCAACTTTTCATTTTTATGCCCTTAAATCACAGAGATATGTCACACAAAACACTTAATAAGTAACATTTCCCACATGTCTACTTTACATCAGCACTATTTTAGAACCAAAATTTTTTTGTTGTTAGAGTTATAAGGGCTAAAAAATGACCAGCAATTTCTCATTTTTACAACACCAATTTTTTTTTTAGGGACCACATCACATTTGAAGTCATTTTGAGGGGTCTATATGATAGAAAATACCCAGGTGTGACACCATTCTAAAAACTGCACCCCTCAAGGTGCTCAAAACTACAGTCAAAAAGTTTATTAACTCTTCAGGTGATTCACAGGAATTTTTGGAATGTTTAAAAAAAAAAAATGAACATTTAACTTTTTTTTTTTTTTTTACACACAAAATTTACTTCTGCTCCAATTTGTTTTATTTTACCAAGGGTAACAGGAGAAATTGGACCCCAAAAGTTGTTGTACAATGTGTCCTGAGTACGCTGATACCCAATATGTGGGGGTAAACCACTGTTTGGGCGCACGGCAGAGCTCGGAAGGGAAGGAGCGCCATTTGACTTTTCAATGCAAAATTGACTGGAATTGAGATGGGACGCGTTTGCAGAGCCCCTGATGTGCCTAAACATTGAAACCCCCAACAATTGACACCATTTTGGAAAGTAGACCCCCTAAGGAACTTATGTAGATGTGTGGTGAGAACTTTGAACCCCCAAGTGTTTCACTACAATTTATAACTCAGAGCCGTGAAAATAAAAATTCTTTTTTTTTTCCCCACAAAAATTATTTTTAGCCCCCAGGTTTCTATTTTCCCAAGGGTAACAGGAGAAATTGAACCCCAAAAGTTGTTGTCCAATTTGTCCTGAGTACACTGATACCCCATATGTGGGGGGGAACCACCGTTTGGGCGCACGGGAGAGCTCGGAGGGGAAGGAGCACTGTTTAACTTTTTCAACGCAGAATTGTTTGGAATTGAGATCAGACGCCATGTTGCGTTTGGAGAGCCCCTGATGTGCCTAAACAGTGGAAACCCCCCAATTATAACTGAAACCCTAACCCGAACACACCCCTAACCCTAATCTCAACCCTAACCAAACCTCTAACTCCCAACACACCCCTAACCCTGACACACCCAACTCTAATCCTAACCCTAATCTCAACTGTAAATGTAATCCAAACCCTAACCCTAACTGTAGCCCCAACCCTAACCCTAACCTTAATGGGAAAATGGAAATAAATACATTTTTTTTAATTTTATTATTTTTCCCTAACTAAGGGGGTGATGAAGGGGGATTTTATTTACTTTTATAGCGTTTTTTTTTAGCAGATTTGATGATTGGCAGCCGTCACACACCAATAGACTTTTTATTGCAAAAAATAGTTTTTGCGTCTCCACATTTTGAGAGCTATAATTTTTCCATATTTTGATCGACAGAGTCATGTGAAGTCTTGTGTTTTGCGAGACGAGTTGACATTTTTATTGGTAACATTTTCGGGCACGTGACATTTTTTGATCGCTTTTTATTCCGATTTATGTGAGGTAGAATGAACAAAAACCAGCTATACATGAATTTCTTTTTTTTGGGGGGGGGGGCGTTTATACCGCTCCATGTTTGGTAAAATTGATAAAGCAGTTTTATTCTTCGGGTCAGTACGATTACAGCGATACCTCATTTATATCATTGTTTTATGTTTTGGCGCTTTTATACAATAAAAACTATTTTATATAAAAAATAATTATTTTTGCATCGCTTTATTCTAAGGACTATAACTTTTTTATTTTTTCATTGATGATGCTATATGGCGGCTCGTTTTTTGCGGGACAAGATGACGTTTTCAGCGGTACCATGTTTGTTTATTATCGTCTTTTTGATCGCGTGTTATTCTACTTTTTGTTCGGCGGTATGATAATAAAGATTTTTTTTTTGCCTCTTTTTTTTTACGGTGTTCACTGAAGGGGTTAACTAGTGGGACAGTTTTATAGGTCGGGTCGTTACGGACGCGGCGATACTAAATATGTGTACTTTTATTGTTTTTTTATTATTTAGACAAAGAAATGTATTTATTGGAACAATATTTTTTTTTTCTTTATTTAGAATTTTGTTTTTTTATTTATTTATTTTTTTTACACATGTAAATATTTTTTTAAAACTTTTTTACTTTGTCACAGGGTGAGACATGGTTGTATAGATCGCTGATCTGGCACTTTGCAAAGCACTGTGTCAGATCAGTGATCTGACAGGCAGTGTGGGGGATTGCCGGCACCTGCTCTCAGCAGGCGCTTGTAAGCCACCTCCCTGCAGAACCCGGAAGGAGCCCCGCGACCATCTTGGATCCGGGGCCTGCAAGGAGGAGACGATCAGAACAACGCAATCACATTGCATTGTTCCGAGGGTCTCAGGGAAGCACGCAGGGAGCCCCCTCCATGCGCGATGCTTCCCTATGCCCCGGAATGCTGCAATCATATTTGATCGCAGTGTTCCGTGGTTAATCTGCCAGATGTCAGCTGTAATAATCAGCTGACACCCGGCGGCGATCGGCTGTGCTCCCCCCGTGAGCGCGGCTGATCGCCCATGACGTACTATCCCGACCCTGGGAATTAAGTCCCAGGTCACCTCGACGGGATAGTACGTCATATGGCAGAAAGGAGCTAAGTTATATAAAAAAAAAAAGACTCGAAAGGTGGCCGACAGGGTGATTTACAGGTACAATCCTCTAGAAAATAAATCCAAACTTGAATCAAATTGACATTGTTAATAAAAACAAAACACAAATTAATACTGGGGTTGCATGCTTATCTTCACTGGTTCAGTATTTTTTTTTTTATTCACTACTTCCGTCAAGAGCTACAGCATTTTATTTTCGTTTATATAGCCATATGGGAGCATAGTTCTATGGGATAAGTTGTAGTTTTGAATGACGTCATTCACTTAAAGGGGTATTCCCATCTCCAGGATCCTATCCCAATATGTAGTAGGTGTAATAATAATAATAATAATTTTAATATTAGCGAATACCTCCAATTAGAAATGTAGTATAGTTTTTCTGATTCGCTATGTCTCTTTCTTCATGTGCAGGCATTGCAGGACCTTAGGTATCCATGGTTACTAGCAACTAGCTATCCTACTGTCACTATATCAGTGGTCGTAGCCATGGATACCCAAGGTCCTGCAATGTCTGTACATGAGGAAAGAAACAGTGAATCAGTAAAACTATACTACATTTCTAATTGGAGGTATTAGCTAATATTATTATTATTACACCTACTACATATTGGGAAAGGATCTTGGGAGTTGGGAATCCCTTTTAACTAAATAATGTCCTGGAAAACAGGAAAACAATTCAAAGTGTGATGAAAAACAAAAACAGAAATTAAAATTCCACCACTGTTTTGGGGATTTTGTTTTCATAGTTACAAAAATGCAGGAGTTTGCTAAAAAAAATGTACTTTGTTACACCATTTCCTATGTACCATATATATCCTTTTTTTTGCATTGTGAGCACTCCTTTTCATTGACATCAACTGGTGTGTTGGTGTGAATAAAGATATATAGATTGATTTTTATTGTATGATTTTTCTTTTGTGAAGGGAAACTTGCAACATCTGAAAAACTGCAATTCTAGATTATTTTTTTTTAGGGCGATTACCTTATGAGTTAAATAATTTAACTATAGTGAGGTGTGTTTGGTTTCTGTCGAGATGCTGTATAAAAATATATTGCAGCACGGTGCGCATTTGTTTTAACTGTAAAAATGACAGAACTTGCAAGGCAAGTGCGAAATTAGCCTAATAAACCATTGATATGTCATTCGTTAACCCCTTCACAACCTTTGACATACATGTCCCTGAATTTAATGCAGGCTCACATGCTTTAGCCCCGCTAAGTGTTGCACAGGCGATCAAACAATCGCTGCTTCAAATCTCCTAAGGGGCTTATTAAATACAGAAAAAAGATAAAAGGAAAAAAAAAAAGTTTAAAAAAATAAATAAAAAAAAAAATTCAAACGCCCCCCATTTGCCTCATTAAAAATAAATCAATTAAAAAAAACATGATTGGTATCGCTGCATTCAGAAATGTCCGACCTATCAAAATATAAAGTAAATTAATCAGATAGGTAAAAAAAAAAAAACACACTAGGATTATGTTCTTTTTGATCGCTGCAACATTGCGCTAAAATACTGTAGAATAAGAGGAAATCAAAACATCATATGTACCCCGAAAAGGTATCAAGGAGCAAAAAAATAAGCCAACAACCAGCCCCAGATCCCAAAAGATAAAATCGGACTCGGAAAATGGCGACAAAAAAAAAAAAAGAAAACAAATTTGTAACAAATTTCAGAATTTTTTTTTCACCACTCAAAATAACAAATTATACATAATTGGTATCTGCCTACTCGTAGTGACCTGGAGAATCATATTACCAGGTCAATTTTAACCTACATTGAACATGTTCCATAAAACTTCCGGCTGGTCTTGTGGTGCGGCCTGGTTTGCTGCGGCGTTACTGAAGGAGTAGGACTTTAGGCCCAGAAGCGCCGATAGGAGCAGCTATCGTCCTTGTAGCGGGCGGTGTGTGGGGGCTCGCTGGGACTTCTGGTGCCTCTCGTTTCCCTGCCTTGAACACTTGCTGGGGATCCAGCGCCCTTCTCCACGATAATCCCCTAGGCCCCGGACTCTGTTGTTTGGCCTGCAGTAACCTGGAGCTATTTTGTTTCTTTTACCCCCTAGGATATTCTGACTTCTTTTTTCTTTTTTAGTCGGGGGACTTGATACACTTTTTGGCTGCAACACTTCTTTTTTTCTGCCCTAATTTGGGAGAAACATTAACTTTACTCCATAATGCTACATAAGATGTAACCATCTATCCAGGGGACTCTGAGGAGAAATGAGGGAATTTTTTAATAACTGCACAACTTGCTCACAATGGTTAAATCCTCCCATAAGCAGACCAGATCGAGCTCCAAATCCATTAGACCAGGATCTCAAGCTGACATGGATAAATTCCTAAAGAAACAAGGAAACTCTTCAAACGCTTCAAAATCCTCTCGCTCATTTGACAATGCTCTGGAGGACCATACAGAATCTGATCTAGAGAGCGACGGAGATTCTGAGGATCTAGACAAAGGTTCTCAGGTCACTAGGTCATTTATTAGAAGGATCCTAAGGAGAGCTCTTAAACCCTTGGGAAAAGATCTTATGGCTATTAAGCATGACCTTAACCACTTAGGTCACAGGATTGAGACTGTTGAATCTACCCAAACAGAGATCATCCAATGCTCTAACTCCTCTGTTACCTGCCACAAACAGCAGGAGGACCATATCAATCGAATTTATACCATTCTAGAAGATCATGAGAACAGGGAAAGGAGAAACGATTTAAGGTTAAAAGATATCCCTGAATCGGTTCTACCCGACGTTCTCTCAACAACAGTCACCAAAATTTTCCAAGCCATTATGGTCCCCACTGACTCAACAGAGTTGGAAACAGTGAGAATTCACCGAGCTCTAAGATCCAAACCAAAACCAGATGAGCCGCCTCGTGACGTTCTCTGCCGTTTTTTAGATTTCAGAACCAAAGAGCTCTTACTAAAAAGAGCCAGAGAAGCTGACTTGATCGCCCACGATGGTTCTCCAGTCCAAATCTACCAGGATCTCTCGGCTTCTACACTGTATACACAGCGTCTCTTAAAACCTCTCATTTCGATACTCCAACAAAGATACTACCCGTACCGTTGGCTATTCCCATTCGGTCTGTCCATCTCAGCTAAAGACAGGAGATTCCTCATAAGGTCCACGTCGGACATTAAAGACGTCTGCAAGGAGCTGGATACCATTTGGACCAACATCCAATCTTGGAGAAGTCTTGTGATGCTCACAGCTTGAAATCTCTCTCGCTCCCATCTCCGTGGCAAGACTCGCCCTCCTCAAGGTCCTCACGGGTGAGATGTAGATCTTCCAAAGCTACACCACCGAGAGCTGATAATGATGACCCGGGAGGTTGAGGATTCGCACGCATCTCATGATCTTTGAATGTTTATTCTATCTCATGTTTTTTGGTTCCTAGGTACACACAGATCTTATGTCAGACTATGGCGACATATAGTTGTGTAATGCTGTTGTCATTATTAACTACAGATTATAATCTTGTTTTCCTTTTATCTTTCTTTTGTTGCATCGCTTTACTTCCCTGTTCGATTCTCTTCTCCTTCCCCGCGTAATATACTTTGGATGAGGTTACTGCAGCCAAAAGTTCTCAGTTCTCTTTCAATCCCTCAGGTAGACTCTATCTACCCCCTTTTCTTTTTCTCTAACTACCCCTCTTTTCTGCTCCCTCCTCTTCTTGTATGTCTCCTCTCTTCCCTAGATCCGATGGATGATTCTTTCTCCCATATGAAGCATCCTTTCCTACACCCGCCATGACGTCAAACCATAAGTCTTTCCAGACTGTCTCTCACAGCGTTCATGGTCTCAACTCCCCAATCCCCAGATCACAAACTTTAAATCTATTCAAAAAAATCAGGGTATCACCATAGATAAAATCCCTTCCTTTGAGAAATGCTTCTTCGATAGATGGCATCATGCTAGTTCCCCTCAGAAAGGCTCAAGTGGAGTCTCAATAGCTTTGGCTAGAGATATCCCCTTTCTTCTTCTGAGCTGCTTACGTGAACCCGAAGGTCGCTATATCTTTATTAAAGGCCTAATAGCTGGAAATTTGGTGACTCTAGGCAGCCTGTATGCTCCCAACAAACACCATTTCACTTGGCTGCGCAAGGCCTTTACTAAATTACGTTCTTTTCAAGAAGGTGTAGTTATCATTGGAGGAGATTTAAATTTGGCACTAGATCCCCTCCTAGACAAGTCAACAAAAAAAACTTCTATCTCTTTCAGAGATTTGGCCCGACTTAAAACTCTCCTCAATTCCTTAGAATTAATTGATGTCTGGAGATATCAGCACCCTTCAGATATCGATTTCACTTACTATTCCCACCCACATAACTCTTACCACCGCTTAGATTTCATTCTGGCCTCCAGATCTATCTTACCTACTACCTCAAAAGCCGACATAATCCCCTGCCTCCACTCTGATCATTCTATAGTATTGGTGAATCTGGAATTCCATAAGCCCTATTCTCATTTTAGAATGTGGCGGTTAAATTAATCATTGCTACAACATGAGGACATAAAAACCCGAATACGTGAATCTCTCCAAGAATTTTTCAAAATCAATTCTAACCCAGAGGTAAATCCCACTGTTTTGTGGGAGGCACACAAGGCCACAATTCGGGGTGTATTCATTTCAATAGCTTCCTATCTGAACAAGCAGAGGAAGCAGGAAATGCAGTCTCTATACAGTGACATAGTCGCCTTGGATGCTCTCCACAAAAAAGAGTTAACACAAGACACCCTTATTCAACTTACGGAGAAACCACAATCCCTCAAAGATCTCTTAAACAAGCATTCTTCCAAACAATACATCTCTTGGAAGAATAGGATCTTTGTTCATGGTGATAAAGCTTCTAAACTTATGATTTCCTTGATTAAAAAAAGCCAATCCCGTACTTTTATCCATCAAATTAAAACTAAAACCGGCCTTGTTACCCAACAATATAGCCAGATTATCGATACATTTTTGTCCTTTTACAAAGACTTATACCAACTACGTCAAAATGAATCGACGGATGATAGGAATCAACGGAGAAATGTTGCTCAGTCCTTTTTATCCTACCTACATCTTCCCAAGTTATCGGACTCCCAACAGGAGAGTTTACTCAGGCCCTTTGGCTTGCTTGAACTCCAGTCCATCCTGTCGGGGAGCTCAAAAGGAAAATCTCCTGGCCCTGATGGGTTTTCAAAGGCATACTATAAGAGTTTTTCAGGAGAGATAGGTCCTCATCTATTAAATATGTGTAATGTGGTCTTAGGTGGTAAATCATTCCCCCCGCAGTCTCTAGAAGCTCACATTTCACTTCTTCACAAAGAAGGAAAGGACCCTGAATGTTGCGGAAGTTATAGACCTATCTCCCTGCTAAATGTCGGCTTAAAAATTTATGCCAGTCTAATAGCCAAACGGCTTGGTGTGCTATTACCAGATCTCATCTCCTTTAACCAAACAGGCTTCGTGTCTGGCAGAAAAGGGAAAGACAATAGGAGTAGGATATTACATTTGATTCAGTACGCGAAAATCAATAAAACTCCACTTGTTTTAATAGGGACAGATGCTGAAAAGGCCTTCGACAGGATGGACTGGACATATCTTTATGAAACTCTCCTCATATTCCGTATACCGTAAACAATTAGTTGATGCAATATTCCAAATGTATTCTTCCCCTTCAGCTTGGCTAAAAATTAATAATTTATTATCAGACCCCTTTCAAATTCAGAACAGCACAAGGCAGGGGTGCCCCATCTCCAAGCTTTTATACGTGCTTGCCATGGAACCTCTTATCCAGGGCATTCAACAGGACGTGGAAATTAAAGGAGTTCAAATAGGTGGCTTCCACCACAAATCCGCAGCATTCGCTGACGACCTTCTAGTATTTTTGTCGGAACCTCACAAGGGTATCCCTGCCATTGTCCGTTTACTAGATTTATATGGAAGAATTTCTAACTTTAAAGTGAACCCAACTAAATCTGAAGCGATTAGCCAAAATATCCCTAAATCCACAGTAGATAAACTAAAACAACTTTACCCCTTCAATTGGCCACCCAAGTTTATAACGAACCTGGGCATTAAAATTGGAAGATCAGCAGGAGAACTTCTCGATCTCAACATTTTACCTATGCTAAATAAAGCTGTCTCAACTGTTCACTCATGGAGAACACCTTTTTTTATCTTGGATGGGGAGAAAACATTTGTTGAAAAGTATAATACTTCCTAAATTTCTTTATCTATTTCAGATGCTTCCCATCCACATTCCTCATCACTACCGATCTAAAATGAATTCCTTTTTTATTAGTTACATATGGGATAATAAACGCTCCCGAATAAACACAAACACACTCACTTTGCCGAAATCAGAAGGAGGAATGGGCGCCCCTGATATCTTTAAATACTACAGGGCTGCAATGCTCACCAGAATAGTGGATTGGATCAGGAATCCCCCAAGCAAACTATGGCTCTCTATTGAAGAACATTTAGCCCCTGCCCCTTTGAGATCTATGGCCCTTCTCCATGACTATATTAGATTACCCTGTTTAGTAACAAACAAGATCACCTTGGCTACTCTTAAATTATGAAGGACAGAATTTCTTAAAACTACTCCCCAATTTTGACACTTCAAGATGTAACGGATCCTATTCCCCCTAAATTACCCAAAGACCCTGCCAACCTTTACTTATGATCTACCCGATCTGCCAATACCGATTGATCAAGTGTTAATAGATGGCTCTTTGATGACTCTTTCGGAACTCCAAGCTTTTAAACCGCAACTCAATGTCTCTTTTCTCCATCTTAATAGCATTAAGGATTATTGTTTTAAATACAAGAATCAGCTTTCTTTACCTCGTCCAATGACTCATTTTGAACAACTATATATACAACAAAACCCCCCAAAAAAAGTCTTATCTAAAATTTATAATTCTCTGGTCCTAGAGAAGGCCGATGTCAAGAGGGCATTCATTGGGCTCTGGGAAAGAGACCTGAATTTTCACCTTACAGCTGATCAAATTGCTTCTATATATAAAACATCCCATGGTCCCTCCCAATGTGTAAAAATGCAAGAAAACTCCTATAAAGTGATATCTCGATGGTATCGCACTCCAGTTCAATTGAATCAATGGCATTCCTCTACTTCGGAAATGTGCTGGAGATGCAATGCAGAACCAGGTACCTATCTGCACATATGGTGGACCTGCCCGGTGATTATGCCCTTTTGGCAATTGGTAGGTGAAATAATCACAGAAGTATTGGATCAGGTTCTAGTGCTGAAGCCCCAATCCGTTTTACTTAATCTACCTTTATGGCCAGAGAATCTCATAGCCTCCAAAATGGCTAATAATATCATAGCTGCTGGCAAGTTTCTAATTCCTACCCTGTGGAAATCAATTCAAACTCCTACTAAAAAACAAGTTCTGGTGCAAATCGACTTACTATATCACACTGCAGAACTAGTAGCCAATACGCAGGAGTCACTAAACTCTTTCCGTAATACATGGGAACCCTGGATTCAATTTAGATCCAGTCCCAATTTTATTCTTGAAATCACAGATAGCTGAGCCAACTAATAATAATAACCATACAACCTTTACTCCCCTCTAGTACATTCTCCATCGGATCGCCCCCCCACCCTCCATCTTGTTACCCCTCCTTCCCCTCTCATGAGAAAGAAAGAAAGAAAGAAAGAAAGAAAGAAAGAAAGAAAGAAAGAAAGAAAGAAAGAAAGAAAGAAAGAAAGAAAGAAAGAAAGAAAGAAAGAAAGAAAGAAAGAAAGAAAGAAAGAACGAACGAACATGTTCCATAAAAAAAACATTGTGGAATTACATTTTTATTTTTGGCAATTTCCCTGCACTTAGAATTTTTTTCCCTGTTTTCTAGTAGACCATGTGGCAGAATGAATGGTGTCATTCAAATGTGAAAAAACGAAGGTACCTTCAGCTCATCAAATTGAAAAAAAGTCCTAGAACAAGGGTGTCATGCACAGAGGCTTCAGGCTAGTATCCTGGCAAATGGAGCCATGGAAAAAGGAAGAGGAAAATCTAGCAACTACAAAAAAAAAAAAAAAAAAAAACACATTTATTTTACATAATAAAAACAAGAAAAAAGGAGAATTAAAAGACAATATTAGCACTTAACGTCAAGGTGTTTCAAGCTGTACAAGCTTTTACTCTTGACCTTTTTTCTCATTTTTAATATCTATAATAAATGTGATTTTTTACATTTTTTTTTCTTGCGGTTGCTGGATTTTCCTCCGCCTTTTTCTACAGTATGTCATTCTAAAGTACATTGCGTCCCGCAGAAAACAATCCCTCGTACGTCTATATAACTGGAAAATTTATAAAAAAGAAAAACTAAAAAAAAAACAAAAAAAAAAAACTTATGACTCTTGAAAGAAAAGGAGGAAAAAAAAGAAAAAAGAAAATTAACTGGGGTGAAGGGGTTAAAGTTAGGTGATACTTTTCTATTCTTCCTTCTGTATGGATGGTTTTAATTTTGTGACTCCATCTTATCTACAGCGCCTATAGAGAGTCTATGTTATTCTTGACCACCATCGGCTCAGTTATTGCCCTGTAATACCAATACTAAAAATTTGTCATTTCAGGTTAGATGTTGCATAAAATTACAAGTCCAATACAAGCTCAACAGGACGACGTCAGTGCAGGTTGATTATAAACGGCAAGAATCTAAAACCAAGGAAGATTCTGGTCACATAAGTGTCATTACTACCAGAACCTTGAAAGACCCCATTTTAAGTCAACGGGATCAGGATTTTTTGGATCCATTTTAGATGGATCCACCATGTCTGTCTGTTTCCATTAAAAACATAAGCCCTGACATTGAAGTGAAAGATCTTAAAGGCCCCTTACCTTTATATGCTACATTTAGTGTGAACGGCCTGCAGACATTTCGGTAAAATCTACACTTTGCAATACACCTAAAAATAATTTACGCTGACACCAATAAGCCCAATTGAGATGCAGAAGTCAAAAGGACAATTTTTTCTTCGTGGTCTTGTGCATTATATGCTATGGATGCTTTAAACAGATACACTGAGATTATTTCCCGAATTTACTCACAGAATTAGGGTAGTTATACCAATTCCAAAAGTGTTATCAATTTTTCGAAGTGCAGGAGATCAATTGTCTCATAAAACAAATGATAAACAGATAGAAACAATTATATACATACCTATTCATCTACTGAAAATCCAGGAACACGATGTTCAATGTGACTCACGGTAACACTGCCAAACACGTCACAATGCTGACCTGGGACTGGGAAAAAATAAAAAAAGGTCAAATGTTTCCATTCATTTTCCAATGAGACAAGTTGTTTCAGTTGTATCAAGCTTGTAAGTTATACCTTATAACCTCCCGATCGTTGGGGGTCCAACCACTTTACCCTCCACTGACTAAGGACCGGGGCTTTAAAGAGTGGTAGTCAATCATGCACACCTCCGCTCCATTTATTCTTATGGGGATGCTGAACACCAGCCGTCAGTGGTCCCATTAAAAATGAATGGAGCATCAGTGCACATGATTGACCAACGCCCGGTTCACATGGCACTCTACAAAGCCTCGGTGTTTGGTATCAGTGGGGGTCCCAATGGTCGGGAAGTTATCCCCTATCCTATCTATATAAAATAACCTCCATAGTGGGTATAATCCTTTTAATTGTAGTATTTTTTATATGATGGACACCATGACTATAACATGACAGCTCAGGATTAGTCATTTTAGTTGTCTCTAAAGGAAAGATCCACATTAAGCTATTTATGTTATCCTTACAATGCATATCAAATTAAAACATCATCAACTATCAAAGAGACAAAACACTTGTTGCTTCCATTTACTTGTAGAAAAAATGGTGCAGTACGACTTTCACAGAGTGTCCCATAGGAGAAGGTGGAGAAACTTTTTTTTTCCCCACTTGCAAGAAAAACTGATGACATTCGGACAAAAACTCTGAGCAAAGACCGATCTAAATAATTGGTCCGATTTTCTCGAACATGAGAAAGACATCTGAATAAGGCCTTATTCCCATCTCAGAGGTCATCAACTACCATTCTGTTGATTTTTTGTGTGATGACCAGAGCTAGCCGAATGTAATTTACCATATTTATTTATTTTAAATGAGGAACTTTGAAAAAATATATTTTAGGTTGGTTTCTCTCTTTTTTGAAACCCCTAATTTTTTACTTGTCCACTCATGGAACGGTTTTATTGGCGAGCTATAGTTACTAATGTTACCCTTCTTGGATACATATAACATTTTTACTGCATTTTTTAAAGATATTGGGTGATCAAATAATGTCAGTTTTAGCTACAGTATTGCCACAGAGGAAGGAATCTAGGGACAATTCTGAAACAAATACATCCAGCTTATTTTTTTGCTTATGTCTTTTATTTTTAGCAATTTTTATTCTTGATATCATTACATATCTCGTATTTGCAGGGCTGTGGAGTCGGAGTCGGAGACGTGGCGTCAGAGTCTGAGCCCATTTTGGTGGAGATGGAGTTGGAGTCGGAGTTTGGCTTACCGACTCCACAGCCCTGCATATTTGTTGTTGTTTTTTTTGTTCTCATATTAAACTTGAATCTGCACTTACTTCATTCCAATAGTAGTCAGTACACAGCTACCATAATTTACACTGATTCTAATTAACCCCGTTTAAAGCCTAGATGTTCTAGTAGGATTTTCCTGACACTTTTTTAGTTATATTTTACAGCAAAAGCCATGGTCAGCAAACAGCTAACACAGCAAAGGGATCTCGTTATTGAAAGTCATTGTTTTTAGTGAGGAGAAGTGTACAACAAAATTTCCAAGGCATTATATATATTATGGAACATTGTGAAGACATCAACAAGGGGCTTAAATCTGGTACAACAATAACGTTACCTAGAATTGGGCATCCCAACACTGCACATCACCAAAAGAACACCATACCCCTAGTTAAGCAAAGTAGAGGCAGCATTATGCTTTGGGTCTGTTTTTCGGCAACTGGAACTGGGGTTTTAGTCAAGGAGGAAAGAATTATGAACAGTTCCAAGAATTAGCCAATTTTGCAAGAAAACCTTCAGGAGTCTCATAAAAAGCTGACGATGATTAGGAATGTCACCTTTTAGAACAACCAGTGCTGTGGAGTCGGAATATGGGCCGACTCCTACAATACACTACTGACATAAACTTAAAGATATTTGGCTTTTGGGAGAAATTTATGGAAAACGTAATAAGTTCACACTACAGTGATATTTTATCATGAAAGTAGGACATTTAAGTAGAAGCATGCAATGCCGATTTCCTCATCTCAAACAATTTATTGAAATAAAAGCCAACAATGGTGGTGGGTATACCCTACAAAAAATGTAAATGTCTCAATAACTTGTCATGTGGCCTTGAGCATCAATTACAGCTTGACAAGGACATGTCCTGCTGCTCAAAAGTGAAGTTATTGTCTGCGGAGGCATGGCATCCCACTTTTCTTGAAGGGCGTCACTCAGGTCATTGAGGTTCTGGCCTCTATACAGCGACTCAGCGAACCCCATAGGTTTTCTATGGGATTCAGGTTGGGGAAAGTGCAGGCCACTCCATTTGAGGTACCTCAGTCTCCAGCAGCCGTTCCCTAATGATGTGACCTCAATGAGCAGGAGCACTGTTGTCCATGAAGATGGAATTAGGTAGGCCTGTGTTGTTCGTGCAAAGGCACAATGACTAGATAAAATAAGTTATTAAAAATAGTAGGGGCTTGTCACTGGACCATTCATAAAGTGTAGGGCAGTTCTGTATTGACTAGATACACCTGCCCACACTGTAACACCACCAAAACCAAAGGCTAGTCTGGTGACAACAATGACTCTCCTTGACGTCCAACATAGTTGCGGCCATCATTTTTGCTCAACATGAAAAAACTTATCAGCTGGCACTGCCCACTGATCTCTAGTCCAGCGTAGATGCTCCCTGGCCCATGCAAGACTATGACGCCTGTGCCTGGTGTTGTGGTCAGGTACCCTTGGTACGTAGTCTAGCACCCAGACCACACTGATCTAAATGGTTTCGAATGGTCTGACGTGACATTTGGGTGCCTTTCATCTCCATTAAATGTGCCTGGCGTTGTGTTGCATTCATTATTATTATTATTATTGTGCCATTTATTCCATGGAGCTTTAAAAGTGAATTTTATATAATAAAAAACTACTGCAATAATCTTTAACAAAAACAAGTCACCGACTGGTACCGGAGGAGATAGGACTATCTACAAGGATTGGGTGAGGATACAGTAGGTGAGGGCAAAGTTGGTCCTGCAGCGGTATAGTGGAGAGAGAGTTACTACAGCATGTAGGCTTGTCAAAAGAGTTGGTTGTCCGTTTCCTTTTGAAGGTTTCCTCGGTAAGCGACAGTCTGATATGTTGGGGTAGAGAGTCCAAGAGTAAGTGCATTGTTCACAATGAAGCATTCATCAGTGTGGGATATGTCCAAAGGACCACTCATGTGCCTTTCTGTGACTCTTCCAGTCTCTCTGTTACATTCCAAACTCAGTGTCCACTTCCGTCTGAGAACTTCTTGCTTGAAGCCTCGCAATGGTCAGGTACCTTTGATCAATTGTTATGTGTCATCTTGGTCTCATGTCGGATTTAATTTTTTTTTAAAAAGTAAGTACTCGGGAGCAGCAGGATTAAAATAAGAGTAAAAACTGGCCACTTTTGTATTTGTAACAGGTCCTCTATAACCTCTTCACGACATGCACCATGTATATACGCCGCCGCGATCAAATGCGAGTGTCAGCTCTATATGAGAGCTGACACCCTGCAGAAACACCCACAATCGATGCTAGCACCGATCGCGTGCGGTAAGCCCCTCTGATGCCGCAGTCAATAGTGACAGTGATATCAAGGGGATTAGCAGAGGAAGGGAGCTTTTTATTGTGTAAAAGCGCCAAAACATAAAAAAAATGTAAATGTGGTATTGCTGTAATCATACTGACCAGCAGACTGAAGCTGCCTTATCAATTTTAATACAGGTGGAACGGCATAAAAAAAAAAAACAATTCCTGAATTGCTGGTTTTTGCTCATTCTGCCTCTCAAAAATCAGAATAGAAAGCAATCAAAAAATGTAATCCAGCAAAAAAAAATAAAAAATCCAGCTTCCAAAAACTTACAAATTTATTAAGAATAAAATGCAAAGTCCAGTCCAATAAATTACATAGTAGTGAGTAGCAAGCAACGCGTTTCGAACAATGGTATGTTCTTTCTCAAAGCAAGCTTTGAGCTTTGAGAAAGAACATACCATTGTTCGAAACGCGTTGCTTGCTACTCTTCACTATGTAATTTATTGGACTGGACTTTGCATTTTATTCTTAATAAATTTGTAAGTTTTTGGAAGCTGTTTTTTTTTTTTTTTGCTGGATTACTTTGCTCACGTGATGACTACACAATATCCATGCTTCCCCACAACACATGCCGACAGGTGAGCTGGTATATATTTTTTCTTTTTCCTGCTATCAAAAAATGTAATTTGTCTGAAAATGGTAGCAATAAAAACATCAACTTCTCCTGCAAAAAAACAAGCGCTCAGGTAATTCTGTCGGCCAAAATATGGAAAAATTATAGCTGTCTAAATATGGCAATTGAAAATCTAATATTTGCAATAAAAAGCGTCTTTTAGTGTGTTACAGCAGCCAAACATAAAAACCCGATATAAATCTGGTATCGCTGTAAATCGCACCAACCCGAAGAACAAAGTCATCTAATCACTTGTACCACACGAGGAACGGGGTATAAAAATAAATAAAACTAATGCTTCACCTGTTGTTGATTTGTTCATTCTGCCTCGCCTCACATTTATCCTGCACTCTGCGCTGAGCACTTACACAGGGGTTTCGGTGTAAACCTCTGAAATATGTGATTCTGACTGAACCCCAGGCAGAAGATTCCCTATAATGAGACAGATGGAGGCACTGTGGATGCTGTAGAACCTGTGATCCGGCGGTGTCCGTCTCTTTAAGCGTGCATAAAAATGTGGTCTGCCAGTTTTATGCACTTCTAAAGAGAGGGACACCACTGAACAAAGGTCAGTCAGAGCCCAGAGTAACTCTAAACTCTGATGCCTCATTATAGTAAATGGATCCTTTGTGGATTTCATCTGAATAATGTCATTCAGAAATATAGATGGAAACCCCGATACAAGTGCTCAGTGTAGAGAGCCGGATAAATGTGATCCAAAATGTTACGTAAAATGCTCCCAACAAAAGCAAGTTACCACTTAGGTACGTCATCTGTTAATGGAAATATAGGGGGCTTCCATGTTACTGGTAGTACAAATGCTCTGGAAAATCGCTGTAGCTCCTCGCTCCCAAAAGATATTCAGCAAATTCTCTGCTCCCAAATCCAAATGGCCCCTCCCTTCTCAGCACCACACTGTGTCTAAACCACATTTAGTGTCCACATGTTTGGCATTTCTGTATCGATGAGAACCGGCCTAATTTACAGGTGCGTGTCCCCAGAACCATGAGCTGGGCATAAACTACTGGTCACTACAATGTCCTGGGTACTACAATGGCAGTTTACAATTTCCACTCGACAACATCCACTGCTGCTTGTTTGTGGAAAACACTCATGGACTCAAAATCATCACTACACCTGTAGATAAATTCCCAAAGGAGTAAAATTTCCAAAATGGGGTCACTAGAGGGGGGATTCTGCTCTTCTAGCTTTTAGGGGCTTCTGTATTTGGAGTCCGCAAACTATGCTAGAAAAAAATCTGCGCTCCAGAAGGTAGATAGTGCTCTGTCCCTCCTGCGTCTCACTGTATAGATAAGCAGTACTGTACATATGAGGTATTTCTACATTCAGCAGAAATTGCAGGACAAATTTTGGTGCATTTTTAAGCACTTCCCATTGTGAAAATGTAAAATCTGGGGCTAAAACAAAATGTGTGGTAAAACTGTAATTATTTTTTCTTCAGTACCCAATAGCATGAAATTCTGGGACACACCTGTGGTGTCAATATAATCTCTGCACCCATAAATCAATTCATTGAGAGGAGTAGTTTGTAAAATAAGGTCACTTATGGGGTGGGTTCTGCTGGTCCAGCACCTCAGGGGTTCTACCAATGTGACATGGCACCCTCAAACCGATCCACCAAAATCTGAGCTGCAATATGGCACTTCTTACCGTCTGATCTTTTGCCTCAAAAGTAGTTTTCAACCCACATATGGGTTATTTCACAACAAATTTTTGGGTCTATCTTCTCCTGCTATCCTTGTTAAAATTAAAAAAAAAATTGGGGCTAAAACAACATTTTTGTGGAAAAAATATTTTTCATTTTCACAGATCAACATTGTAAAATTCTGTGAAACACCTGTGGATTCAAGGTGCTCGCCACACATCTAGATAAAGCATTAAGCTACTTACTGGTAGCGGCATTTTTCGGAGGCCCATGACAGCACTACGAGAGAGGGGATCCGCCCTTCAGGAACAGGAAACCTACAGATACAAAAGGGCGGCACCTCTCCCATGCATCAGTTGTATTTCAGAGCCTGAGAGGACTACCGCGGTTAGTAGCACACAAATATACATTATATACAGTTTATATACAAAATTAATCCATTGCATTATAACTAGATACCACACGTGAGATCTATATATCTCATTATATAGGAAGTGCCACCCCCACGTGAATAGGGAGGGAACTAAGGGTGCTGTCATGGGCCTCCGAAAAATGCCACTACCAGTAAGTAGCTTAATGCTTTATTCGGACTCCCATGACAGCACTACGAGAGAATTACAGAGATGTAAACTACCTTAGGGAGGGACTATAGCTTGTAGCACCCTTAACCCGAAGGTGAGATCAGAGGAGAACCCCAAGTCCATATAGGCCGATAGTGCTTGAAAAAGGTGGAAGGGGACAACCACGTAGCTGCCTTACATATCTGGTCGATTTATACTCCAGATCTTTCCACCCAGGATGTAGCCATGGCCCGGGTGGAATGCGCCCTCAGATTCTGCGGAGCCGGACCTCCACCTGCAGTATAAACCAGAGAGATAGCCTCCCTAATCCACTTCGCTAGTGTGTACTTCGAAACTCTAAGCCCTTTTCTAGGACCTTGGAAGGATAAAAATAACGCATTATCTCTCTTCCAAGCGTCAGTGACTGCGATATATTCTAACAGGAATCTCCTAACATCTAATGTATGGAGTAGTTCTTCCTTAGTATTAGAAGGATTAGGGAGAAATGACGGTAAAACTATCTCCTGAGATCTGTGAAAATGTGAGGCCACTTTTGGCAAATAGGCTGGGTCCGGTTTGAGGACTACTCTGTCCTGTAGAAACTCTGTATAAGGGGAGAGTCTAGAGAGCGCCTGTATGTCCCCTACCCTATGAGCAGATGTTATTGCTACTAAAAATGCTGTTTTGAGGGACAATAATTTAACTGAGGCTGAATGTAAGGGCTCAATCGGTTCCCTAGTCAAGGCTGAAAGGACTAGGTTGAGATCCCAAGGCACCGACCTGTTCTTGTGTATAGGTCTAGCTCTACTCGATGCTTTAATAAACCTTGATACCCAAAAGTTATTAGCAATGTTACAAGAAAACAGGGCCCCTAGGGCTGAGACTTGTACTTTTAGCGTACTTGTAGATAGATTTAACTCTAACCCCTTCTGCAGGAATTCTAAAATCTGGTTAATTGGTATCCCTTCTTCAATATTAAAATCTGAAGAGGCCAGGATGTTCCTCCAGGTTCTAGGGTAGATTTTTGTTATTTGTTTTCTACTCTTCATAAGGGTATCAATTAAATTTGGGGAAAAACCTCGGTTTTTTAACAACGACCTCTCAAACTCCATGCCGTCAAATGGAGCCCCTTCACTTGTGGATGGCCGATCAGACCTTGATGGAGTAAATCCGGAATGTCCGGAAGTACCCAGGGGTCTTCCACCGACATGGTTCTGAGCCAGGCAAACCAAGCCCTTCTGGGCCAGAATGGGGCGATCAGTATGACTCTTGCCCGATCTTCCCTTATCTTTCTGACCACAAGAGGCAATAGGCCCAGCGGGGGGAACGCATAAGCCAATTGGAAATTCCATCTGATCAGGAAGGCATCCACTGCCAACGGATTCTCCCTGGGATTTAGGGAACAGAACTTGCTTGTTTTTCTGTTGTCCTTGGTGGCAAATAAGTCCACCTCTGGATGACCCCACATGCGGACAATCTGATTGAAGATGTCTCTGTTCAGAGACCATTCCCCTTGTTTTAAGGTGTTGCGGCTTAGAAAGTCTGCTTTTATATATCCTTTCCCTCTTATATGCAGTGCAGTTAAAGATAGTAAATGGCTCTCTGCTGTCTGGAGCAGGCGATCCGCTACTTCCATCAGAGATTCGGAATGTGTTCCACCCTGGTGATTTACGTAGGCTACCGCCACCTGGTTGTCGGAGAGGATCTTGACGTGGTGACCCTGTAGATATACGAGGAGTTCCTTAACTGAAAATTCAATTGCCATTAACTCTCTCTGATTAGAAGAGGCTGATGTTTGGGGGTCCCATAGACCCTGAACTGCAATGTCACTCATGTGTTCCCCCCACCCCGAGGGGCTAGCGTCTGTTGTTATTACACGAGTCACATGTGTCAACCAGGGAACTCCTGCTGACAGTTTGTCTTCTTCTAGCCACCATCTAAGGCAGGGGTGTCAAACTGCATTCCTCGAGGGCCGCAAACAGGTCATGTTTTCATGATTTCCTTGTATTGCACAGGTGATAATTTAACCACCTGCACAGATAATGATTCCTGCACCTTGTGCAATGCTAAGGAAATCTTGAAAACGCGCATGCTTTGAGGCCCTCGAGGAATGCAGTTTGACATCCCTGATCTAAGGGATGTAAGAACTACTGGACTTAATGTCACCAGACCCTGCAAGGACCCTTGTAAGGCTCTATCATTATCCAGTACCTCAAACTGTAAAGGTCTGGTGTGGAATTGGGCCCAACGGACGGCGGGAATACACGAAGTTAGGGATCCTAACAGTGACATAGCCTGTCTAAGGGTCATGGACGGTTTATTAATCGCCTTTAACACCTGTTGTTGAATATGGAGTAATTTATCAGGTGGAAGACAGCATTGTTGGGTCTCTGAATTTAATAACAGCCCTAGGAATCTCTGAATTTTTAGGGGCTGTAATCGGGATTTTTCATAATTTATAATCCAGCCCAGACGTTCTAGTTTGGTCGTAGCTGTCTTTACTTGTGAAAGGCAATGGTCTGCTGAATTCCCCACTATAAGGAAATCATCCAGATAAGGAATAATGAGGATATTAAAAATTCTCTTAAGTGCGCCATGACCTCAGCGACTACTTTAGTAAACACCCTAGGTGCTGCTGAAAGGCTGAAGGGAAGAGCTCTAAATTGAAAATGGCGAACAATTCCTCCCATAAACACCGCTACTCTTCGGAATCTCTGGAAGTTCTCATGGATAGGTATATGATAGTATGCATCCTTTAAATCTACAACTACCATGAAGCAGTGTTTGAACAACATCTTTATTGTTGAACTGATTGACTCCATTTTAAAGGTTTTATTAACCAGGTACTCATTAAGGGACTTAAGATTAATGATAGTTCTAAACGATTTGTCTGGTTTTTGAATCAGAAATAGAGGAGAGTAGAACCCTCTTCCTCTTTCTGATTCTGAGATTTCAATCACTTTTTTAAGGCATAAATTCATGACCTCTGCTTCCAAAGCTGTCTGTTCAACGGTGGAAGAACGTAAGGGGGTTAGTTTAAACTTATCACGAGGCCAGTGATTAAACTCCAGTCTCAGACCCTCTGATATAATGCCTCGGACCCAGTCACTATTTGTGATGTCAGACCATGCGGAAGAGAAGGCTGCCAATCTCCCTCCCACAGGGATTGCTAGTCATTGGTCTGGTTTTTTAAGTTCTTTTGAGGAACGGCGAAACATGTAGCCCGTACCTCTCCTGCGTCTATCCTCCCATCTAAAATTATCTCTAGAGGGTGAGGATACGCGTTTTCTTCCGCGACCAAATCTCCTTCTGTTGAAAGGGTGACGGTAAGATGCTGATGACAAATTAGGGAACTTTTTCTTGTCATCCCCTACTTTCTCAAGCAACTCATCCAGTGTTGGCCCGAAGAGATATTCCCCCTTGCATGGGATAGCGCAGAGCTTGGATCTTGATTGAATGTCTCCAGACCAACACTTCAACCATAAGGCTCTACGAGCCGCGTTGGAAAGACCTGCTGCTCTGGCCGCCATACTGACTGAATCTACTGAAGCGTCCGACAGGAAGGCCGCAGCATCTTGAATCACAGGGAGCGCATTTAGGATTGTATTCCTGGACGCGCCTTCCTTAAGTTGTGACTCCAACTGATCCAGCCAGACCATTAACGATCTGGCTGTACATGTTGCGGCCACTGCCGGTCTTAAAGATCCGGCCGTCATTTCCCAGTTACCTTTAAGGAAGGTGTCTGCCTTCCTATCAAGAGGATCTTTAAGGGTCCCCATGTCCTCAAATGGCAATGAGGCTTTCTTTGATGCCTTTGCCACCGCAGCATCTAACTTAGGGGCCTTGTCCCAGGTATCAAAGGCTGCATCCTCAAAGGGATACCTGCGCTTTAATGCTGGTGGCAAGGAACCTTTCTTCTCCGGTTTCTTCCACTCCCGGAGAATCAAATCCTGAATTTTATCAATCACTGGAAAAGATCTACGTCTTTTATGGTCTAATCCGCTGAACATTTCCTGTCTGGAAAGCTGCGTTTTAGGCTCTTCCAGGCCCATCGTACCCCTGACCGATTTAACTAATTTATCAACCCGGTCCAGAGGTAGACAAAATCGGCCAGAGTCCTCTTCTGATGACGAGGAAGAGGGAATAGAGCCATAGGAACCTTCTTCTCTTTCTTCTTCCGAAGAATCAGAGATCAAGGAAACTTTATGTTTCGAACTTCCCGCCTGGGATAGAGACCACAGGGATTCCCTTACTTCCATAAGGATCATCTCCTTTAAATTAGCCGTACTTGCAGATTCTTCCGCTACCTAGGGGAGGACAATAAGGGTGATACCTTCTATCTGACCTGATGTCACTCAACCCCTACCACTCCTGTAGACCTCACCGTCTGCTGTATACAGGGGGCACATAATTTTTTGGGATAAGAATCTGGTAAAGGGATTCCACATAGGGCGCACTCCTTATGATTCGTCTTTGTACTTTTCTTCCCCTAGAATGACAAAGTATAAGGGGCCCGCGTCACTGAGTGAACATTCACGTAGATCACTTACCAGCGCACGCCAAAAAAAGGTACCGGAACACGAGGGGGTTCTTTCCCAGTCGAAGCTCTCGATCCCTGCTTGGATGAGCTCTTACGGCTAGACTGGTCACTTCTGACATGCTCCTTCTCCATGGGCTTCTGTCGCACTTCATCCAGCAGCTGAGGCTGCTGCTCACCATCACTCTCCATGATGAAGATGTGGCCAAAAGCAGGGCTCTAAATCCAACACCTGCTTAAATCCCCCTGAATTCCGGTCAGCAGGCTGCCTGGCGTCACTCTCATTGGTCCCTGCTGTTTCAGGCTGCAGCTGGGAGGTCAGCGGGGTCTGTGAGGAATCCGGCGTTCAGGATCGATGGGCGCCGCCATCTTGGATAGACTGCGCATGCGCAGTCACCTAGCGACCCGGAAGCGCCTGCTGACTCCGCCCCCGACGTCACCGCACCCGGAAACGCTCCAGCACACGCTGAGAGTGGTGCAGGATGCCGGAAAAACATGCAGCAGCGCTCCGGACGGCGTACACTTCCTGCCACCGCTACCTCACCACCCCGCTACACCGCCACATGGACCCGAAGGAGCGGCTATACTTACCGGCACTTAGAGGAGATCAGGAATCCTCCGGACTCTGCTCCCTGCTGTAACACGCCACCGACGTGTAGTCCAGCCAGGACCACCGTGGCGTCTCCAGGAACTCCCGCACCGGCCGAGGTAGGAGACCCCCCCGCTACCTGATTCGGCCGACCGACCTGGGTCCTTTAGGATTTATGTGTAGGCATCTGTCCCTCCAGGAACTGGAAACCAACTGATGCATGGGAGAAGTGCCGCCCTTTTGATTCTGTAGGTTTCCTGTTTCTGAAGGGCGGATCCCCTCTCTCGTAGTGCTGTCATGGGAGTCCAAATAAATTCCTTGAGTGGTCTATTTTCAGAAACGGGGGTTACTTGTCGTGGATTCTCACTGTTTAGGCACATCAGGGGTTCTCCAAACACAACATGATACTTGCAGAACATTCCATCAAAAATCCTCATTACAAAACGTCACTCCTTTCGGAGCCCAGTTGTGAGACCAAACAGTAGTTTTCCCCCCAAATATGGGATATCTGCGTATTCATGACAAATTGCACAACAAATTGTATGGTGCATTTTCTCCTGTTACCCTTGTGAAAATAAAAATAAAATGGGGCTAAAAAAAACATTTTTGTAGGCAAAATTTGTTTATTTTCACGGCTCAAGGTTATAAACTTCTGTGACACACATGGGGGTTCAAGGTGATCACCACACAATAAGGTAAGTTCCCTGAGGGGTCTAGTTTCCAAAATGGGGTAATTTGTGGGGGGTTTCCACTGTATAGGTACATCAGGGGCTCTCCCCGTGCGACATGGCGTCCACTAATGATTCCAGCAAATTTTGCATTCAAAAAGTCAAATGGCTCTCCTTCCCTTCCGAGCCCTGCCGTGCGCCCACACAGTAGTTTTCCTTCATATATTGAGTATCGGCATGCTCAGAAGGAATTGCACAACAAATTCTATGGTGCATTTTCTCATGTTACCATTGTGAAAAAAAAAAAAATGGAGCTAAAATAAAATGTCTGCTTAAAAAAAGTAAACTGTCATTTTTTCCTTCCACATTCCATGAATTAACCTAAAGGGTTAATAAACTTCTTGAATATGGTTTTGAGCACCTTGAGGTACAGTTTTTACAATGGTGTCACTTTTTTTGTGTATTGTCTGTCATATAGGCCCCTCAATGTCACTTCCAAATGTACGTAATGTGGTCCCTAAAAAAATAGTTTTGCAAATTTTGTTGTAAAAATTTGAAATTGCTGGTCAAACCTCCAGGGAAAAAGGAATTTATCAACAAGATAAATTTTATTGTCTTTATGGAAAGAAATATATACAGTAAGAGAGGTCAGAATACAAAATTTGAAAATGTGTGGGGTGGATGGATGGATTACCCAGGTGTGGCGTCTACAGAGTTACTGCAAAGTAGAATGGGTGTCGTGTAGTTGATTCTGGGGGGACTCCTACATGTACAGGCGTGTTTTTGTAAAGCTTGTTATCTTTTCTCAAGAGGTGATGCTGTCAGATGGTTGTATTGGATAATGGGCAAGAGATTGGGGGGGAGGGTGTTGTTTAGTAAAATGAAAATATATTATCAGGTCATGTATCTAATGTATGGTATTTGTCTGGAAATTGTATCGGACTGTGTTAATAGCGTGTCATATGCTTTAATAAAAAAATACATGATTTAAAAAAAAAGAAATTGCTGGTCAACTGTGAACCCTTCTAACTTCCTAACAAAAAAAAAATTATGTTTCAAAAATTGTGCTGATGTAAATTGGGCATGTGGGAATTTTTTATGTATTAACTATTTTGTGTGACATGACTCATTTAAGAGCATGAAAATTAAAAGTTAGAAAATTGCAACATTTTCTAAATCTTCACCAAATTTCCAATATTTTCACAAATAAATGCAATTCATATCGAACAAATTTTACCACTATCATGAAGTACAATATGTCACGAAAAAACAATCTTGGAATCTGTGAGATCTGTTGAAGCGTTCCAGAGTTATAACCTCAAAGTAACAATAGTCAGAATTGAAAAAATTGGCCTGGTCAGGAAGGTGAAATCAGGCCTTGGGGGAGCTATGATGTGGCATAAAAAAAAAAAATGCGGACATGTCACGTGTGATCTGTGATGGCAAATATTGCATGCAACGTTCAAACTGCAATCAAATATCTAGCAGGCGGGGCTAGTGGCAGTACCTGCCAAACCCAGGTCTACGCTGGTGACATCTGCTGTACATTTACAGTGGATGTGTGCACTGAATGTATGGAGTGGGCCTACTATACACAGGGAGCGTATTGGCTGCGGGAACCCAAGTCTAACTATTGGCCACGTTCACACGTTCAGTATTTTACATCATTATTTATAAGCCAAAATCAAGAGTGGAACAATCAGAGGAAAAATATAATAGAAACACGTCACCACTTCTGTATTTATCACCCACTCCTGGTTTTGGCTTACAAATACTGATGTAAAATACTGACTAAATACTGACCGTGGCCTCAGTTCAGACAGCAGTATTTTTTACCTCTTAGGGTATGTTTCCACTGTCAGTAAATGCTGCGGGTTGGATGCTGCATACATCCGCAGCATCCAACCCGCAGTGTCCAGATGTTACAGCATAGTGGAGGGGATTTCAAGAAAGCCCATCTCCACTATATGTGCAGGGACGCCTCCGGCTTCCCTGCGTAAAAGGACATGCGGCGCGTCTTTCCAGACCGCAGCACGTCAATTTATCTTGCAGAGACAAGATACAAACCTTTGGTTCTGGTAGTATCCACACGGATCACACACGGTTTGTACACACGGATAGCACACGGATGTGACACACAGACACGGATATCTCCGGTACTGGTTTTTGCGGTACAGGAAATATCAGGACGTGTGAAATCTGCCTTAGATGCAGCTCTCAATTGTGACTGTGGCATTTAAGGAGTTGGAAATAGGGTCGGGTGTCTCTTCAACTGCATGATTACAAACAATAAAAGGCTTCTTTCACACATCAGTGTGTCCGGTACGTGTGGTGACAGTTTTCACACGTACCGGAGACACTGACACACGTAGACCCATTCAAATGAATGCATCTATGCACATGTCCGTTTTTTTGCCGTCATCACGGATGGAAAAACATCCCGCACACGTGCACAAGGAGACCACACTTTGATTTCCTCCGTGTGACACGGACGGCCGCCGGGGAAGAAGCGCTACAGTAAGCGCTGTTCCCTGGTGGCTGGTGCTGAAGCCGGCTGTCATCATTCTCCCCTGCTCTGCCGGCGAGCAGAGGACAATGATGAGTGTTAAATTAAAGTCGGAACGACAGCAGATGGGGGCTTTTGGGACTGGTGCCCCCACCATCCAACACCTGCTGTCGCTAATAACAGTGACAGTAGGTGAGGAGGATGGGGGTATTCCACATCCGCCGCCTGCGATCATTCAGAAATGAAAGAAAAACCCGATGTGGACATCTCATTCACCAGTGGTTTTCAGCCGGGACAGTCGCATATTGGCACCGTCCTGATTGAAAACTATTTAGCCCCCAGACTTGGATTACAGCGTGGGACAGATCGACGTACAGGTATGGTATATTGTTGGTTTATTATTTTATTTTTATTGCAGGAGATCGAGGGAGTCGAATAGATCTATTTAACATATAACAACTATAGGATTAGTAATGGATATGCATCTTATTGACACCTCTCCATTACTAAGCTGTGGGCTTGATGTCATCTGAAAGGTGACTTCAACCCCACAAATATTACCCCACTTGCCACTGCTACAGGGCAAGTGGGAAGAGCAGGGCAAAATGCCAGAAAAGGCGCATCTAAGAGATGCATCTTTTCTGGGCAGCTGCGGGCTGCTGTTTTTAGGCTGGGTGGCCTATATCAATGGCCCCTTACCTGCCTGAGAATAGCAGCCCCCACCTGTCTGCTTTAGCAAGGCTGGTTGTCAAAAATGGGTGGGACCCCACGCCATTTTTTTAAACAGCATAGGGACCCCTCTATTCTTGATAACCAACCTTGCGGAAGCGGACAGCTGGGGGTTGCAGCCCTCAGCTGTGAGTTTTGTCTGGTTGGTTAATAAAATAGGGGGGGAACCCATGTCAGGTTTTTCATTCATTTATTTCTGAATGATCGCAGGCGGCAAATGTGGAATACCCCCATGCTCTGCACCAACTGGTCACTGTTATTAGCGACAGCAGGTGTCGGATAAAGGGGGTAACAGTCCCAAAAGCCCCCACTTGCTGTCATTCGGACTTTAATTTAGGGCAGTTGACTTTAGGTTGGCTGTCTCACCTTTACACCTAGGCAGACAACGGAGGCAATTGTGGGAGAGGGGCGTCTCTAGGGTCCCTATAAAAAAGCTCCAGGCCTACCCCGTCATACGGGTGCGTCCTATCCATATCATCTGGGGGACGGAGAGAGAATATCAGAAACATACACGACAGTTGTGAGGACTATCCCGTGGTGCTCAGCAGGGAAGTACTACAACTCACAGGCGCTAGTAGGAAGGCTACTGATTTCCACCTGTAAAGGGAACTCTGGATGTGCCTTCGGACCGACCGGTCTCAGCCAGTCTCAGCCAGCCCTGTTAGCAGTGCTCTGGATTGTGGATGCTGAAGTCTACAGTAAAAGGTAAAGAGACTGCAACCCTGTGTCATTGTAATTTACTGCGACCTACACCATTACCATCTACTCATCAAGGGAAGCCCTGGGGACACACTTCACCTGTGGGAAGGTATACCATCTAGCTGCCATTCCATCACCCCAGCGGACCCCTAGCAGCGTCGGTCACACTGACCGAATACCACAGGTGGCGTCACGAACACTTGACAGACTTCTACCTACATCTTTCATTGGACGCCCCTCAGCAGGACCACGGACTGGGTCGGGCCACTGTGACAACCCCAGAACCGAGACCGAGAGACCCGGTACCGAGTACCCCACTGCCCTGTATCTGGGAGCGCTCCATTATACACTGCGTGGGCTGTGTTATATAGTACGTGGGCTGTGTTACATATTGCGTGGCCTGTATTAACGCATCGGGTATTCTACAATATATACAGCCACATAGTATATAGCACAGGCCACGTAGTATTTGTCTGCTATATACTACATGGCTCCTATATACTACATGGCCTGTGCTATATACTAAGTGGCTGCTATATACATACATACATATTCTAGAATACCCGATGCGTTAGAATCGGGCCACCATCTAGTAATAAAAAAAGGGGTCAGAAGTCATATGGACTCCAATATAGAACCAATAAAAACTACAGGAACCATAAAACATCATCATCTGAAAAATAAAAAGTTATATGTAAAAGGTGAGAAAAAAATAAATAAAAAAATCGAAAGCAAAGCGTGGCCCCCTGTGATTGTGTGGCCCCCTGTGAGTGTGTGGCCCCCTGTGAGTGTGCGGCCCCCTGTGAGTGTGCGGCCCCCTGTGAGTGTGCGGCCCCCTGTGAGTGTGCGGCCCCCTGTGATTGTGCGGCCCCCTGTGATTGTGCGGCCCCCTGTGATTGTGCGGCCCCCTGTGAGTGTGCGGCCCCCTGTGAGTGTGCGGCCCCCTGTGAGTGTGCGGCCCCCTGTGATTGTGCGGCCCCCTGTGAGTGTGCGGCCCCCTGTGAGTGTGCGGCCCCCTGTGAGTGTGCGGCCCCCTGTGATTGTGCGGCCCCCTGTGATTGTGCGGCCCCCTGTGATTGTGCGGCCCCCTGTGATTGTGCGGCCCCCTGTGATTGTGCGGCCCCCTGTGATTGTGTGGCCCCCTGTGATTGTGTGGCCCCTGGAGCCCCCGGCCAGCAGGTACACTCTCGGTGACAGGCATGCTATGGCCCATTGCTTGTGTCATCCAGGCCAGCGGTGGTCCCACAGGCAGGACCCCCACGATGTGATGGGTCACAGATACATGCTGCAGGTCAGTCATTACACTTTATGACAGCACATTCTTAGACTCAGACCAATCCCTTTAAATTAAAGGAAAAGTTTTGTAGCTGCCGGAGCGATGACAGCTCCCGGTGAGCGCACACAATGGGTGTCAGGCAGAGCTGGAGTTCCCGGCGCCTCCTCCCGCCGCCGCCTGCCCCACTACTCACATGTACAGCGCCGTGCTGGCCCCGCCCCCGGCTCACTCCCCGGCACAGGATGCCCTGCTGCTGCACGCTGCTCCGGGCTCCGTGTCGTGGCCCCCAGGGGCCCGTCCGAGAGCTGGCGAGGCTCAGGAGCGGCGCTCGTCCCTCTCAGTCCCGGACATTTGGTAGCTGCTCCCCGCTCTTCTCCTGCGCTCTGCTCTGGGAGGACCTGACTCCCCGGTCATGTGACCTCGTGTCTGACGGCAGGAAGGAGAGCAGCGCACTGGCTGCAGTGATTTCTGCACAGGTGTCTGCTCCCGTGCACTGCAGTGCTGCACTGTCACCCGTGGACCTGCACGCTGTGTGCGCGGTCTCATCGCTTTGTCACCAGGGACTAACTACAGACTTCTACCACAGTGCCTAGCAAAACTAGTGCAAAAGTGGAACACTTGTCCGCGTAGCATCCAATAAGAATCCAGCTCTCATTTTTCATAGCCGTTTTGGAAAATGAAATCAATAACCCAATTGGGTGCTACGGGCAACTTTAAAGGGAACCTGTCACCCCGTTTTTTCGGTATGAGATAAAAATACTGTTAAATAGGGCCTGAGCTGAGCATTACAATAGTGTAGTTTGTGTACCCCGATTCCCCACCTATGCTGCCGAAATACGTTACCGAAGTAGTCGTTTTCGCCTGTCAATCAGGCTGGTCAGGTCAAAAGGGTGTGGTGTCCTCCCCCAGATCTTGCGTAGTTTTCCGTTGGTGGCGTAGTGGTGTGCGCATGTCCAACGTCCAGAATCCTCTGCCAGGGGATTTCAAAGAGCGCGGTGTCCGTTATTGCATTGGTGATCGGTGGGCGCGGCCATCTTCCTTTGGCCGCGCGTGCGCAGAAGCGGCGCTGTGCTGGCCGCGACGCTCTGCTGGCCGCGGCTTCAGGAAAATGGCCGCGGGATGCCGCGCGTGCGCAGATGGATATCGCGGCGGCCATTTTCCTGAAGCCGCGGCCAGCAGAGCGTCGCGGCCAGCACAGCGCCGCTTCTGCGCACGCGCGGCCAAAGGAAGATGGCCGCGCCCACCGATCACCAATGCAATAACGGACACCGCGCTCTTTGAAATCCCCTGGCAGAGGATTCTGGACGTTGGACATGCGCACACCACTACGCCACCAACGGAAAACTACGCAAGATCTGGGGGAGGACACCACACCCTTTTGACCTGACCAGCCTGATTGACAGGCGAAAACGACTACTTCGGTAACGTATTTCGGCAGCATAGGTGGGGAATCGGGGTACACAAACTACACTATTGTAATGCTCAGCTCAGGCCCTATTTAACAGTATTTTTATCTCATACCGAAAAAACGGGGTGACAGGTTCCCTTTAACACCCAATTGGGTTGCTGCTTTCATTTCCTAAAGAGGTGAAAGATGAGAGCTGGAAACTGATTGGTTTCTACAGACAACTGAACAAATCAGATCCCACCTCTCATTTTTTCAGAGCCTTTTTGGGAAATTATAGTAAAAGCCCAATTGGTTATCCGATCTGTAGCAACCAATCAGAATCCAGAGTTCATTTTTCAGAGCCTCATTGGGAAATGAAAGCAGCGATCCAATTGGTTGGGGGTTTTTTTTATCTCCCAATGGACCACCTTTGCTAAATATCTCCAAATACTGCAGTTTACAACACAATTTCAGTTTCCAGATAATATTTTATGTGCATGAAGGATATTAGTGTTGCCCGATGGACACCTTTGACTTGTAAAGGAGTCTGATAGGCTCAATCTTCTCGTTGCCTAGGAAACTAGTCACCATTGTTTTATAGCAGCAGTAGCCAACCGTGCAGTGCTTACAAGCTCTTTCCAATAGAGCTGGTAAGCGCTGCACTGAGGCTTGCAGAGATTGCTGGAGCGTGAAGTTGGCTCCCGATTCCAGCCTGCCTTCAGTGCCCCTATGCGCTTCAGACACAAAGGTGCCTCATAAAGCAAAATCGGAGAGTGAGCTGCCACTGGTCCGAACTGTTAGTCATGCAAGCAAGAAGTCGGGAGGCAAGAGATTGGCGCACTGCTGAAAATACTTCATGGGATAAACTCTTTAAAAGGGTTGTCTACTATTGGATGACCCCTGCTCAATTTAGTGCCCCACAAAAACTAAAAACAATGTATCCTCACTTACAGGTGTGCAAAATATTAAAGATTGCAGTTGGTCACCCGCTGCTGATTTGCAGCATTGTTAATATGACACAACAATGTCATGACACCCATCGGGAACAGCAGCGCCAACACCACCGGAACTGGGCCGCTGCGGGAAGCGAAAACGCCGTTTGTATTCCCTATGAGATACTGACTTGATTAAGCAGGGGTTCTCCAGTAGCGGACAAGCCCTAAAGTTTGGGTTTTTCTGCCCCTCATGAAACATGCAACACAGATGTAAACAGAGCAATCAAAGGTTATTCCCAAAATATCCATAGCCGCACAAGTCTCAGATTTCTCTTAGTGAAGAGGCCAGGCCTGCACACCTCTGATCAGTTCAAGAAAGGCCTGCAGTCCCTGATCTGGTGGTCCCAGTGGTCAAACCCCAAGCATCCTATCCCCCAGCCTATTGTTATTTTGGAATTAACCATAAAGGGGCATTCATATTCAGAAAAAACTATCACAACAAAAATTGTATTTTTTTTTAGTCCCTTCGAAAAATGTACAGTTAAAGTTTGGGCACCCCTGGTCAAAATTACTATTATTGTAAGCAGTTATGCAAGTTGAAGATGAAATTATCTCTAAAAGGCATAAAGTTAAAGCTGACACATTTCCTTTGTATTTTACGCAAAAAAAAAAACATATATTTTCATCTTTTACATTTTAAAAATTACAAAAACGAAAATGGGCCGATGCAGAAGTTTGGGCGCCCTGCATGGTTAGTACTAGTAGCTTCCCCCTTTTGAAAGTATCACAGCTTGTAAACGCTTTTTGTAGCGAGAAAAAGGTCTTTCAATTCTTGTTGGAGGGAATTTCAGATAAATCGAACATCAACAGGGAGCCAGGGCTGTGGCTGCTCGCTCACTTTCTCTTGATGTTCAGTTTGTCTGAAGTCAGGGACAGTGACGCCAGCGCTGATTGGGTACAGGGTTCACGTATCATAATAGCCACACGAGAGCCTCGGGAACGCAAGTGCTGACACCGCTGGAAAGGCGCCACCATGGGCGGTCAGTATAAGCTCTATTTTATCGGCACCAAACGTTTAGATCAAGACTGGGTTGCCCTAGTAGTTGACAACCCTTTTAAGCCTAGGGCTAGGGATATGCCTAGAATAATAAAATTGTTACTTTAAAAAAACCCATAATATAACTTGCCCCCGGAAGAATAGGCGAAACGCGCGTCGGGGTGAGACTGCAGTATCGACACACCACACAGGTAATATGATGTGATCCCATGCACCTTATTTTAGGCTAAATAGATTAGACACTTTATTATATCATGCTCGTGGATGGTGACTATTATCAATTGATTGTTTAAGAGGTTGAACCATCTAATCATTGCAAATGGTATTTTGACCGGATATTAGGTTAGATTGATGTTTTTGCTTCTATGATTACCATATGGTCACTATATCTATTTAGGGGATATACCTTTATGTGAATAAGTGTGTCATTCTGCTATTTGTCTTTGGTTGGTCGTTTTTGAGGCATCCATTAAATACTTTAACAATTTTAGGATATTTATTTGAAGTAAACTTTATTATTGTTTTTTATACACTTCATGTGCCTTCTTTTGGGTCTGTGTAAAATCAGTCATGTAGGAGTGTGACCTATGGTGTTTAGGTTATTTTTGTGGACTAATATGTATAGACATTCAGTTTGAGTCTTCCAGCATGCACTGTGGAACCCGAAAGAGAACATTGTTAAGGGGCCGGGCCTGTGGTCACTTGACCTGTCGCTACCTGGTCCTGAAAAAGGACTTCATCAGTTACGTGTTTTCCACGGACCAGACTGGTCTCTGTTGTATGCACCGTGCCCGCCAATTCTCCTTGCTCGCCACGCTCTCCCTTTTAATGAGCACTGGTAGTGTGCCACCTAACTGGCTTAGGGAGTACTCATGGTTCACAGGTTAGAGCAGTGTTCCCCAACTCCTGTCCTCAAGAACCACCAACAGGTCATTTTTTCAGGATTTCCTTAGTATTGCATAGGTGATAATTGCATTACCTGGAAAGGCAAGAATTCCATCACCTGTGCAATACTAATCCTGAATACGTGACCTGTTGGGGAGCACTGGGTTAGAGGATGCAAAATATTGCCTTGCCTCAGGCCCCGCAACACCACTGTGCGATGGTAATGAAAATTTTGAAGGGCACCAAGAAAAGCAAGCTGCACATGACAAGAACGTAGTTTGTCTCTATACAAGTCACTTATCAGCGCACACTTGGAATAATGTGTATACTTTAGGGCTCATTCATACTTCAGTTTTTCATTCATGAGCTGTACACGTTTGTCACAGATAGTACTTGTACCTATGATAGTTTATGGGGCTATTCAAATGTCCGAGCGAGGGGTCCATGCAGAAAAATGTGGATATGGCCGATGTTGATTTGATTGACAGATGAAACTGGGCAATGAAAGTCTATGGGTCTGTGAAAAATTAGATAACACTCGGATGCCATCCCAGTACTGTCTGTTTTTCACGAACTAATAGGAGAAGGTGGAAAACTTTTTTTTTTTGTCATCAGAGAAAAACTGTTGAAAATCTGATCCAAAACACTGATGAAACCTGGACCGATGTTCTCATGCAAGATGATCACTGATGTGTGAATGAGCCCATTAGGACTCCATGTACGAAGGACATAGCTCGACTAGAGAGGAGCAGCAGACTCCCTTTAAAGGAAAAGCACATTAAAGGGAACCTGTCACCCCGTTTTTTCAGTATGAGATAAAAATACCGTTAAATAGGGCCTGAGCTGTGCTTTACCATAGTGTATTTTGTGGACCCTGATTCCCCACCTATGCTGCCAAAATACCTTACCAAAGTCGCCGTTTTCGCCTGTCAATCAAGATGGTCTGGTCAAATGGGCGTGGTGAAATCGCTGTTTCTCCCCCAGATCTTGCTTATCTTTCCGTTGGTGGCCTAGTGGTTTGCGCATGCCCAATATCCGAATCCACTGCGCAGCTGAAGAAAAAGAGCGCGATCTGCGCTATTCCCCTGGAATTCGCATCTCTGCTTCAGGAAAATGGCCACAGCGATCTCCATCTGCGCACGCGCGGCATCCCGCGGCCATTTTCCTGAAGCAGAGCAATACCATCTGCGCACGCGCGGCCTCAGAAAGATGGCCGCCCCCACCGATAACCAGGGGAATAGCGCAGATCGCGCTCTTTTTCTTCAGCTGCGCAGTGGATTCGGATGTTGGGCATGCGCAAACCACTACGCCACCAACGGAAAGATAAGCAAGATCTGGGGGAGAAACAGCGATTTCACCACGCCCATTTGACCAGACCATCTTGATTGACAGGCGAAAACGGCGACTTTGGTAAGGTATTTCGGCAGCATAGGTGGGGAATCAGGGTACACAAAATACACTATTGTCCAGCACAGCTCAGGCCCTATTTAACGGTATTTTTATCTCATACTGAAAAACCGGGGTGACAGGTGCCCTTTAATACATTTCAAAACCATTTGGAAATGAACTCTAACTTGTATTAAATATACCATCAGCTGGTTTTCTATGCAAAAATTGTCCAGACAACTACAGTTGAAACCAGAAGTTTACATCCACTATATAAAAAGACACATATTCATGTTTTTTTCAATATCTGACATGAAATCAGAATAAACCTTTCCCGTTTTAGGTCAGTTAGGATTACCATAATCTACTATATACAGTGGGGCAAAAAAGTATTTAGTCAGTCAGCAATAGTGCAAGTTCCACCACTTAAAAAGATGAGAGGCGTCTGTAATTTACATCATAGGTAGACCTCAACTATGGGAGACAAACTGAGAAAAAAAAATCCAGAAAATCACATTATCTGTTTTTTTTTATCATTTTATTTGCATTTTATGGTGGAAAATAAGTATTTGGTCAGAAACAAAATTTCATCTCAATACTTTGTAATATATCCTTTGTTGGCAATGACAGAGGTCAAACGTTTTCTGTAAGTCTTCACAAGGTTGCCACACACTGTTGTTGGTATGTTGGCCCATTCCTCCATGCAGATCTCCTCTAGAGCAGTGATGTTTTTGGCTTTTCGCTTGGCAACACGGACTTTCAACTCCCTCCAAAGGTTTTCTATAGGGTTGAGATCTGGAGACTGGCTAGGCCACTCCAGGACCTTGAAATGCTTCTTACGAAGCCACTCCTTCGTTGCCCTGGCGGTGTGCTTTGGATCATTGTCATGTTGAAAGACCCAGCCACATTTCAACTTCAATGCCCTTGCTGATGGAAGGAGGTTTGCACTCAAAATCTCACGATACATGGCCCCATTCATTCTTTCATGTACCCGGATCAGTCGTCCTGGCCCCTTTGCAGAGAAACAGCCCTAAAGCATGATGTTTCCACCACCATGCTTTACAGTAGGTATGGTGTTTGATGGATGCAACTCAGTATTCTTTTTCCTCCAAACACGACAAGTTGTGTTTCTACCAAACAGTTCCAGTTTGGTTTCATCAGACCATAGGACATTCTCCCAAAACTCCTCTGGATCATCCAAATGCTCTCTAGCAAACTTCAGACGGGCCCGGACATGTACTGGCTTAAGCAGTGGGACACGTCTGGCACTGCAGGATCTGAGTCCATGGTGGCGTAGTGTGTTACTTATGGTAGGCCTTGTTACATTGGTCCCAGCTCTCTGCAGTTCATTCACTAGGTCCCCCCGCGTGGTTCTGGGATTTTTGCTCACCGTTCTTGTGATCATTCTGACCCTACGGGGTGGGATTTTGCGTGGAGCCCCAGATCGAGGGAGATTATCAGTGGTCTTGTATGTCTTCCATTTTCTAATTATTGCTCCCACTGTTGATTTCTTCACTCCAAGCTGGTTGGCTATTGCAGATTCAGTCTTCCCAGCCTGGTGCAGGGCTACAATTTTGTTTCTGGTGTCCTTTGACAGCTCTTTGGTCTTCACCATAGTGGAGTTTGGAGTCAGACTGTTTGAGGGTGTGCACAGGTGTCTTTTTATACTGATAACAAGTTTAAACAGGTGCCATTACTACAGGTAATGAGTGGAGGAAAGAGGAGACTCTTAAAGAAGAAGTTACAGGTCTGTGAGAGCCAGAAATCTTGATTGTTTGTTTCTGACCAAATACTTATTTTCCACCATAAAATGCAAATAAAATGATAAAAAAACAGACAATGTGATTTTCTGGATTTTTTTTTCTCAGTTTGTCTCCCATAGTTGAGGTCTACCTATGATGTAAATTACAGACGCCTCTCATCTTTTTAAGTGGTGGAACTTGCACTATTGCTGACTGACTAAATACTTTTTTGCCCCACTGTAATTGTCTAAGGGTCACTTCCGTCTTTCTGTCTGTCCTTCTGTTTGTCCTTCTGTCTGTCCTTCTTTCTTTCTGTCACGGATATTGATTCGCTGATTGGTCTCGGCGGCTGCCGCGACCAATCAGCGACGGCCAGAGTCCGATTAGTCCCCCTACTCCCCTGTAGTCAGTGCCCGCTCCATACTCCCCGCAGTCACCACTCACAAAGGGTTAATGCCAGCGGTACCGGACCGCGTTATGCCACGTGTAACTCACTCCGTTAGCGCCGCTATTAGCCCTGTGTGACCAAGTTTTTACTATTGACGCTGCCTATGCAGCCTCAATAGTAAAAACATCTAATGTTAAAAATAAAAAAAAATAAAAAATTATTATATACTCACCTTTCACGCTCCTCGCGACGCTCCGGTGACCTCTCCATGCAAGCGGCAGCTTCCGGTGCTAAGGATGGTATGGGAGAAGGACCTGCCATAACGTCACGGTCATGTGACTGGGACGTCATCACAGGCCCTGCGCGCCTGCGCGAGAAGGACCAGCCATGACGTCACGGTCATGTGACCCTGGGACCGGAAGCTGCCGCCTGTACTGCGCACAGGCGACAGAACTACAAGGTGCCCTCAGATCGGAAGGTGAGTATGTTAGAACTACAAGGGGCCCTCGGATCGGAAGGTGAGTATATGTTTATTTTTTAACCTGTGACATACCTGGCTGGGCAATATACTACGTAGCTGTGCAATATACTACGTCACTGGGCAATATACTACGTGTCTGGGCAATATACTACGTGGCTGGGCAATATATTACGTGGCTGGGCAATATATTACGTGGCTGGGCAATATATTACGTGGCTGGGCAATATACTACGTGGGCTGTGCAATATACTACGTGGCTGGGCAATATACTACGTGGCTGGGCAATATACTACGTGTCTGGGCAATATACTACGTGGCTGGGCAATATACTATGTGGGCTGTGCAATATACTACGTGGACATGCATATTCTAGAATACCCGATGCGTTAGAATCGGGCCACCATCTAGTTATTAATATTTGCCAAATGCCAGAATAATGAAAGATAGAGAATGTTTTATGGCATTTTTATTACTTACTGCAAAGTTAAAAGTTTACATACACTAAGACTACTATGCCTTTAAACAATTCTATACTGCCCATATGATGATGTCCTGTGTTTGGAAGCTTCTGTTTTTTGGCAACATCTGAGTTAATTAGAGACACACCTGCGGATGTATTTTAATGCACACCTGAAACACACTGCTTCTTTGTGTAGCATCATGAGAAATTCTACAGAAATGAACCAAGATATCAACAAGAGAATTGTGGACTTGCACAAGTCTGGCTCATCCTTGGGTACAATTTCAAGAAACCTGAAGGTGCCTCGTTTGTTATGACCCCAATGGCAGAGGGTCTCAGAAGTTATTACCAAGTCTGCAAACACAAAAACCAGCTCATAGGGCAGTGGTAACTAGGCTGACCGTATACCTGATCCTAGCACCACAAATAGCAGCAGCCGGGGAACGTACCTACATTGGTTCTAGACGTCTCGCGCCAGCCGGAGAACTAACTATCCCTAGAAGGGAAAACATAGACCTTTCTTGCCTCCAGAGAAAAGACCCCAAAAGTTGGATACAAGCCCCCAACAAATAATAACGGTGAGGTAAGAAGAAAAGACAAACGTAAGAATGAACTAGGTTTTTAGCAAAGAGAGGCCCACTGACTAATAGCAGAATATAGGAAGATGACTTATACGGTCAGCAGAAACCCTATCAAAATTTCCACGCTGAATATTCAAGAACCCCCGAACCGTCTATCGGCCCGGGGGGAGAATATCAGCCCCCTAGAGCTTCCAGCAAAATCAGGAATCACATTTAGTACAAGCTGGACAAAAATAAGAGCAATGCAAATAACCAAAAAATAAGGAAGCAGAACTTAGCTTATTTTGCAAGAACCAGGACCAGCAGACAGGAGCAAACAGAAAGGAACTGATTACAACGATGCCAGGCACCAGACTGAAAATCCAGGAAGCTTAAATAGCAACACCCCTGGACTAACGAGCCAGGTGGGTACCAAGCTGAGGAAAGAAACTCAAAGTGTCATGTCGCTAGTGACCACAAGAGGGAGCCAAAAAATCCAATTCACAACACTCGTTCATCTGTACAAACATACGCAAGTACAAACAAGATGAGAATGTCCAGCCATCATACTGCTCAGGAAGGAGACGGGTTCTGTGTCCCAGGGATGAACGTGCTTTGGTTCAACATGTGCATAACAACCCAAGGACAAAAGCAAAAGACCTTGTGAAGATGATAGCAGAAGCTGGTAAGATTGTGTCAATATCCACAGTGAAATGAGTACTGTATCAACATGGGCTGAAAGGCCACTCTGCTAGGAAGAAGCCATTACTCCAAAAGAGACATAAAAAAGCCAGATTAATGTTTGCAAATGCATACAGGAACAAAGACCTTCATTTTTGGAGACATGTCCTGTGGTCTGATGAAACTAAAATTGACCTTTTTGGGTATAATGACCATTGTTACGTTTTGAAGAGAAAGGGAGAAGCATGGAAGCCTAAGAACACCATCCCCACCGTGAAACACGGGGGTGGCAGCATCATGTGGGGTTGTTTTGCTGCAGGAGGGACTGGTGCATGTCGCAAAATAGATGGAATCATGAGAAAATAAGATTATGTGGCAATACTGAAGCAACATCTCAAGGCATCAGCCAGGAAGATAAAGCTTGGACGGAAATGGGTCTTCCAAATGGACAACGACCCGAAGCATACTGCCAAAATGGTAACAAAATGGCTCAAGGTTAACAAAATCAATGTTCTGGAGCGGCCATCATAAAGCCCTGATCTCAATCCTATTGAAAATTTATGGGCAAAGCTGAAAAGGCCGATGCAAGCAAGGCGACATACAAACCTGGATCAGTTACACCAGTTTTGTCAGGAGGAATGGGCCCATATTCCGACCAACTATTGTAAGAAGCTTGTGGAAGGATATCCCAAACGTTTCACCCAAGTGATTCAGTTTAAGGGCAATGGTACCAAATACTAATGAAATGTATGGAAACTTTTAACTTTGCAGTAAGAAATAAAAATGCCTTAAAACATTCTCTCATTATTCTGGCATTTGGCAAATATTAATAATTATGGTAATCCCAATTTACCTAAAATGGGAAAGGTTTATTCTGATTTCGTGACAGATATTGAGAAAACCATGCAGATGTGTCTTTTCATATAGTGTATGGAAACTTCTGGTTTCAACTGTATGTCCATCTGAACACTGTATGATGGTACATAACACATTTTTTTGGATAAGTACACATGGGACCACAGACTTTGGATACTGTGCTACAGGTTAAACCTCATGGGTCATAATATGGTAGTATGCATAGGTCGGGCTTCAGACTCTATGAAACCCACAGCAACCATAAAATCTCATACTCATTTTGAGTTGGAGACCAGCACATTTTTCTGACCTTCTGGAATTATTATTTATTTATTTTTTTAATGCAGCTTTCTCTGTTTGAAAAAGAAAAATCTTCCATCGGCTACAACTTTTAAAGCTGTGTAAGAATTTTGATCACATTTTTAACTTACTGGAACAGTCAGTTTGCGTACATGATACCTGCTGTGTCCTGGCAGGCAACTGGCAATGGGACAGTCAATAAGACAGGTGCATGATGTCTGCCAACCACACATAGAGTATTGCCTTGCAGCCACCTGTTGACGAGACGTCATCAGTGCTTAACACATCCCTATACAGAAGTGGTCTGGGCCAAATAAACCATGCTAGGCCATGTTCACACTGTCAGGCCGGCGTCACACTAGCGAGTTTTACGGACGTATGAGCGCAGAAAATACACCCGTAAAATACGCATAACACACGGCCCAATGATTCTCTATGTCCCAGCTCCTATCTGCCGTATTTTACTGATCCGTATTATACGGTCTTCTACAGCCGTAGAAAATCGCAGCATGCTGCGTTTGTCACCGTATTGCGCAAAAAAATCTCCAATGAAAGTCTATGGGGGCGAGAAAAATACGGATTACACACGGACCAACAGTGTGACTTGCAAGAAATACGCAGCGTGTTCTATAGAAAAGCCGGTAATTCAATTGCCGGCTTTTCATTTCTCCTTCACAAACCTGACAGGATATGAGACATGGTTTACATACAGTAAACCATCTAATATCCCTTGTTTTTTTTTTTGCATATTCCACACTACTAATGTTAGTAGTGTGTATGTGCAAAATGTGGGCGCTGAAGCTTGTAAAATAAAGGGTTAAATCGCGGAAAAAATTGGCGTGGGCTCCCACGCAATTTTCTCCGCCAGAGTGGTAAAGCCAGTGACTGAGGGCAGAAATTAATAGCCTAGAGAGGGACCATGGTTATTGGGCCCCCCCGGCTAAAAACATCTGCCCCCAACCACCCCAGAAAAGGCACATCTGGAAGATGCGCCTATTCTGGCACTTGGCCACTCTCTTCCCACTCCCGTGTAGTGGTGGGATATGGGGTAATGAAGGGTTAATGTCACCTTGCTATTGTAAGGTGACATTAAGCCAGGTTAATAATGGAGAGGCGTCAATTATGACACCTATCCATTATTAATCTAATAGTATGAAATGGTTAATAAAACACACACACACACAAAGTACTTTAATGAAATAAAGACACAGGGTGTTTTAATATTTTATTATACTCTTAATCCACCTGAAGACCCTCGTTCTGTAAAAAAGGAAAAAAAAAACAAAACAATATTCCATACCTTCCGTCGTTCTGTTCACGTCCCACAATGTAAATCCATCTGAAGGGGTTAAATCATTTTACAGCCAGGAGCTCTGCTAATGCAGTCGCTCGTGCCTGTAAAACCCCGGGGAATGACTGGAAAGCAGGGTGACCTGTAGTTACCTTGAGTCGCGGTGATGCGCCCTCTGCTGGATGTCCTCATATGAACTCGAGCGTGGGAACTTTTCCCAGGCTCGAGTTCATGAGGACATCCAGCAGAGGGCGCATCACCGTGACTGAAGGTAACTACAGGTCATTCCCCTGCAATCCATTCATTCCCCGGGTTTTTACAGGCAGGGGCGGCTGCATTAACAGGCTTCTGCTTGTAAAATTAGTTAACCCTTTCAGATGGATTTACAACGTGGGACAGAACGATGGAAGGTATGGGATATTGTTGTTTGTTTTTTTTAACTTTGTTTCAGGTGACAAGGGTCTTCAGGTGGATTAAGAGAATAATAAAATATTAAAACACCCTGTGTCTTTATTTCATTAAAGTACTTTGTAATAATGTGTGTGTGTGTTTTATTAACCATTTCATACTATTGGATTAATAATGGTTAGGTGTCATAATTGACGACTCTCCATTATTAACCTGGCTTAATGTCACCTTACAATAGCAAGGTGACATTAACCCTTCATTACCCTATATTCCACCGCTACACGGGAGTGGGAAGAGAGTGGCCAAGTGCCAGAATAGGCGCATCTTCCAGATGTGCCAGGGGGGCCAATAACCATGGACCCTCTCTAGGCTATTAATATCTGCTCTCACTCACTGGCTTTACCACTCTGGCGGAGAAAATTGCGCGGGAGCCCACGCCAATTTTTTCCGCGATTCAACCCTTTAATGTAATGGGTAGAGGGCCCAAATTTTGCACATACACACTACTAACATTAGTAGTGTGGAATATGCAAAAAAAAAAAAAAGGGATATGAGATGGTTTACTGTATGTAAACCATGTCTCATATCATGTCGGGTTTGTGAAGGAGAAATGAAAAGCCGGCAATTGAATTACCGGCTTTTCTGCTATATCGCGCTGAATTAAATATAAATACAGTATATATATATATATATATATATATATATATATGTGTCTCAATGACATATATATATATATATATATATATATATATATATATATATATATATATACTGTATATATGTTTTACCGAACATTTGAGCCCATAAATCCATTAGATGTCGGTTTTGCAAGCCTGCGAGAAAATCTCGCAGTATGGATGCCATACGGATTACATACGGAGGATGCCATGCGCAAAATACGCTGACACACCCTGCCTACGGATGACATACGGACCACTATTTTGGGGACTTTTCTGCGTATTACGGCCGTATTAGGGCCGTAAAAAACGGACCGTATTGTCTTACGCATAGTGTGACGCTGGCCTCAGTATTTGGTCAGTATTTTACATCAGTATTTATAAGACAAAAACAGGAGAGGAATAATCAGAGGAAAAGTATAATAGAAACAAGTCACCACCTCTGTGTTTCCTAGCCACTCCTGGTTTTGGCTTACAAATACTGATGTAAAGAAATGTGGTCAGAACAGCGACATATTAGAAATTTTCTGGAAATGCCCTAAGATAAGAAATAATGAAATAACTGTTACTCCTTAAATGGCACTTCTATCACTTGATATGAGACTGTGAACCCCACTCATAAACATATTTTAACTCACCTATTCCTGGTGATCAAAAATTCACTCACCCATTAATTTAAAAATTCAATCTCTGCCTTTTGGAAAAAAAAAAATATATCCCTAGGGTTTCAGACACTATTCAGAAAAGTTATGCTGCACAAAACCTCCAAAAATACCCTTGTTATAGCAAATAATATGCTCAAAATACCTCCCAAAAAATGGCAAGTGAGGATTAACAACTTTCCTTAAGACTGTATTGGAAAATATACCTGTATTTGCAAATATTGTAAGTTTAGCACTTGCTTGACCGTGAGAAAAATTCCCCTTTTTTCAAAATATTAAGTTGTAGTATGTTATTTTTATTTGTTACTTTTTGCATTATATATACCATGATTGCAGTACATCTTATGAAATTTGTAATTTTTAATGTAACTACATGTAAAAGCTACACTTTAAGTTCTACTTTTCCCCCTTATTTCCATCTAAGGCTGCTTTGACACTAGCGTTGGTACGGGCCGTCGCAGTGCGTCGGGCCGACGTACCGATGCATGCTATGAAAGAAATGCCTGACGTGGGCAGCGGAATCAGTCTTACGACGCTTCCGCTGCCCCATTGTAAAGTCCGGGGAGGAGGAGGTGGAGTTTCGGCTGCGCATGCGCGGTCGAAAATGGCGGACTCGACGCACAAAAAAAGTTACGTGTAACGTTTTTTGTGGCGGCGGTCCGCCAAAACACGACGCAACCGTCGCACGACGGTTGCGACGTGTGGCACTGCATCGCAATGCGTCGCTAATAAAAGTCTATGGAGAAAAAACGCATCCTGTGGGCAACTTTGCAGGATGCGTTTTTCTCCACAACGACGCATTTCGACGTGCAGTGCCCGACGCTAGTGTGAAAGTAGCCTTACCTACATATATTTTTTATCCTCAATACTATCTTTCCCTTCCCCTCTTTCTATAATTGTAAATAGTTTTAAAAAAATGCAATAAAAATGATTGAAACACAAACGTGGCCTTACACTATGATGCAGATCCTGATGTAGTTTAGTGAATGGACCCTAACAACGGCCACCATGGCACACAGTTGATTACCCGGAGTCCATCTTTTTCAGAGCACCCAGCCAATGTGGGTATAGCCTCTTTGCAGTCTTAAGGCACCAAGTTGTTATTCTGGAGGGATCTTACGCCTGGTGAAACATATATATATATATATATATATATATATATATATATATATATATATATATATATATATATATATATATATATATATATATATAGGAAAACGGACATAAAAAGAAAAACCCTCATGGGTCACAATGGGCACTCAAGACACCAGTCAGGCCTCCATGATGTGATTCCTCATGTGCAGACTCTGCTACCCTGGGAATAATTCAGCATCTGTTTTACTTCTCACACTAGACAAGCCTCTTTCTATTTGCAGAAGGAAAAGAAAGTGTATTTCGGTTACACTAAACAGGTGTTGACGTAACCCTTGTCTCCATCTCAAATATCTCTGGAGATACAATTCCCTTGGCTAAGAACGATTTAAGGCGTCTTCCCTAAGTTCCTCACTCTTAAGAAGAAACACCACAATTAAGAACACTTGTTTTTTGCTACATAACTCTGCAGGAATCACTGAGCTCTAAGGAAATTTGGGCAGAGTGATTGTGTATCTTTTTTTGGGGGGAGGGGGTGGAGTTTTCCTTTAACAAATATGGCCGAGCTCTTCGGTGCTTCCTTGTCTTTTTATAGCTACAATGTAACCTTTTGAGCCACTGCTTCTGCGCACAGCAACATTACTAAAGATCTAACCAGAGCTACATAAATATCAATAAATAATAAAGAAATATCAGTGAGGGTCTCATCAGATCTGCTTTATACTGAGCAGTGTTAGCGGCATGTGACTCATTTAGGAGGAATACAGCGCCCCAGAGCTTTACCCAAATGTCCTCCATGTGATTCATTCTCTCCCGTATTAAACATTTCACCTGGAGATTCACCGACAGAACGAAGCAGATTCACCATCGCTGAGAAATACATTTTCTGCCTATAAACAATAAACAGCTCAATACTTGAGTCTTATTGCGATTTGATCTATGAGTTTAATCTTTTTTTTGTTTTTGCTTTTTTTTTTTGGTTCCCCCTCTTCCTACAGGAAAGAAGTTGAGATGACAAGCAGCAGCCATTGCTTGAGATTTACTTACAGTGTTTTTTTTTTTTCTTCTTCTTTTTTTTGGCTGAATGTCAGACTCATGAATTGTTAACCCATAACCCACTGGAAGATTCTGTGGCTGACTTGGTTGCAAAGCTTTTGAAGAATTGTTTTACTGGTCAGTTCTGCACAAAAGTAGAAATCTTTTGCGTTAATATTCCATCCATATTCACAGCTGGTTAATCTACAGAACCTAGATGTAAATCCTCGGCTGAGCGGCATTAGTCATTCTTATATGATTATACATGCATGTTGTCTTTAGTGCATTGTGTTGGCCCTCGCTGTGTGCGTTTGTGCCCGCTCTTCATGACTTCTTGCTACATATGACATCAAAGGACATTTTCTAATTCATAGGGGAATCAATGTATAATTTCTCTTCTAAAGAAAATATATATTTTATTACTTGGGCATTACTTCTTATTTAAATGCACCAGTATTCATAGATTCTTTAACTCTTTGGTGCATCAACCATTTTTTATGTATTTTATTTCTTTTTAACCCTGAATCATAACTTTTTTTTAATAATATTTTTATTTATATTGCGCCAACACATCATATGAAGAGAATAGTGATGAGCGAATGTGCATGGATTGTCTGTTATTTAATCCCTGCAGGTGTTGCAGCTGTCGAACAGCCGTGAGACATGCAGCCGCGGGGACTCAAACATATTGTTCGAGCACGCCGAAGACACTCGGATAGCACCTGACCATGCTCGGATAACATCTTATCCCAGCACGTTCACTCATCCCTAGAAGAGAGCAAGAACTGGAGAAGGACATCATGGTCGTAAGAATAGAAGGAACAAGGCGAAGAAGAAGACCGGCCAACCGATGGCTTGATACTATCAAGATAACAGCACAGAAGACCCTAGTGGACCTATCTAAGCTAACACAAGATCATTCATTCATCAAATCGCCATGACTCGAGATCAAGCTGAAGACCGATACAAAAAAAAGGCGCCATCCAATTCCGCAGCACTTAACAATAATTTTTTTTATACCACAAGGGCTTGCTTTATGTATGACAAATTATATTTTTATATTATCAAATATTCTGAAAAATGTAATGAAAAAATAGTATTCGGCAATAGAAAAAAAACAACAGCTTTGTCTTTTTAAGTGACATTTTCACATCATTACGCAGTAAAAAAAAAAACATTTTTATTTTATTCTGCAGGTCAGTACGATAACGTTGGCACCAAATGTATTTAGCTTTTTCGTGTTTTACGATTTAAAAAAATAAGAAGCATAAAAAATAATTTGATTCGTATCTCCTTGTTCTGAGACCGATAACTTTTTTATGTTTCCATCAAATAAACTGTGTACCGTACGTTTTTTTATTTTGCAGGGCGAGCTGTGTATTTTAATGGTACTATTCTAATGCAACATACGGCCTTTTGATTGTTTTTTGTGCTGTTTTTTTATTTATTGTAAAATCTTTACAGTGTGGAATTAAAAATGCAAGTTACATACAGTTATGGACCTAAGCTGAAAAAAGTCACATGTCCATCAAGATAAATTATACATTATTTGCTGCTAGATTATTTATAACCTTCAGTAGCATTTGTAATGAAAAAAAACAGCAACCAGTCCTTGTCTAAATGCTGATATAGTGTCGGCCATTACTACCTCTTGTGTTATAGGACATTCCACAGTCTGACTGCTCTAACTGTAAAGAACCCTTTCATATTTAGATGTCTTACTTATCTTTTCTACACGTGTGTGCACAAGTTGCAGATTTTTCGCGTTTTTTTCGCTATAAAAACGCTACAAAAACGCGAAGAAAATGCATACATTATGCATCCCATCATTTAGAATGCATTCTGCAATTTTTGTGCACATGATGCATTTTTTCCACGGAAAAAACGCATCGTGGTAAAAAAAACGCAGCATGTTCATTAATTTTGCGAATTTTTTGTGGATTTCCCACTATATTATTGCATTGGGAACCTCCAGAAAAATCAAAAAAAAACCGCACCAAAAAATAGAAACGCGAGAAAAACTCATGCGGATTTCTTGCAGAAAATGTCTGGTTTTGCTCAGAAAATTTCTGCAAGAAATCCTGAACGTGTGCACATAGCCTAAATGAATGTCCCCTGGTCTTATTGTAAGGTCCTTGGAAGCAATAAATCATGTGCCAGTTATTTATTTATTTTATTTTTTTAGCAAATAGAAAAAGGTTGCTATTAATTTAAACTTTTATATGGTATGTTTTTTCATTATTTTTTCATTGGAAATTTTTTTTCTATTATTGTTTTTGATTTTAACCCCATTAGGGGCCTTGAACCAGCAATTAACTACAAGTACAGTTGTGGCCAAATTGACACCCCTGCAATTCTGTCAGATAATACTCAGTTCCTTCCTGAAAATGATTGCAATCACAAATTCTTTGGTATTATTATCTTCATTTAATTTGTCTTAAATGAAAAAACACAAAAGAGAATGAAGCGAAAAGCAAAACATTGATCATTTCACACAAAACTCCAAAAATGAGCCAGACAAAAGTATTGGCACCCTCAGCCTAATACTTGGTTGCACAACCTTTAGCCAAACTAACTGCGACCAACCGCTTCCAGTAACCATCAATGAGTTTCTTACAATGCTCTGCTGGAATTTTAGACCATTCTTCTTTGGCAAACTGCTCCAGGTCCCTGATATTTGAAGGGTGCCTTCTCCAAACTGCCATTTTTAGATCTCTCCACAGGTGTTCTATGGGATTCAGGTCTGGACTCATTGCTGGCCATCTTAGAAGTCTCCAGTGCTTTCTCTCAAACCATTTTCTAGTGCTTTTTGTAGTGTTTTTTTGGTCATTGTCCTGCTGGAAGACCCATGACCCCTGAGGGAGACCCAGCTTTCTCACACTGGGCCCTACATTATGCTGCAAAATTTGTTGTTAGTCTTCAGACTTCATAATGCCATGCACACGGTCAAGCAGTCCAGTGCCAGAGGCAGCAAAGCAACCCCAAAACATCAGGGAACCTCCGCCATGTTTGACTGTAGGAACCGTGTTCTTTTCTTTGAATGCCTCTTTTTTTCTCCTGTAAACTCTATGTTGATGCCTTTGCCCAAAAAGCTCTACTTTTGTCTCATCTGACCAGAGAACATTCTTCCAAAACGTTTTAGGCTTTTTCAGGTAAGTTTTGGCAAACTCCAGCCTGGCTTTTTTATGTCTCGGGGTAAGAAGTGGGGTCTTCCTGGGACTCCTACCATACAGTCCCTTTTCATACAGACGCCGATGGATAGTAAGGGTTGACACTGTTGTACCCTCGGACTGCAGGGCAGCTTGAACTTGTTTCGATGTTAGTCAAGGTTCTTTATCCAACATCCGCACAATCTTGCGTTGAAATCTCTTGTCAATTTTTATTTTCCGTCCACATCTAGGGGAGGTTAGCCAAAGTGCCATGGGCTTTAAACTTCTTGATGACACTGTGCACGGTAGACACAGGAACATTCGGGTCTTTGGAGATGGACTTGTAGCCTTGAGATTGCTCATGCTTCCTCGCAATTTGGTTTCTCAAGTCCTCAGACAGTTGTTTGGTCTTCTTTCTTTTCTCCATGCTCAATGTGGTACACACAAGAACACAGGACAGAGGTTGAGTCAACTTTAATCCATGTCAACTGGCTGCAAGTGTGATTTAGTTATTGTCAACACCTGTTAGGTGCCACAGGTAAGTTACAGGTGCTGTTAATTACACTAATTAGAGAAGCATCACATGATTTTTCGAACAGTGCCAATACTTTTGTCCACCCCTTTTTTTATGTTTGGTGTGGAATTATATCCAATTTGGCTTTAGGACAATTCTTTTTGTGTTTTTTCATTTAAGACAAATTAAATGAAGATAATAATAACAAAGAATTTGTGTTTGCAATCATTTTCAGGAAGAAACTGAGTATTATCTGACAGAATTGCAGGGGTGTCAATACTTTTGGCCACAACTGTACATATACTGCAATACCTTTGTGTTGCAATCTAGGAGTCCACGTACGGCCTAGGCTGCCATTACAAACTGTCTGCTTAAATGGAATGACCACAACAAAATCTAACAGTATGTTCACACGTCATCTTTTTTTCCGGTGGATAAAAATGTACGTTTTTCTGAAAGAAGATGCTTTAGAAAACTCTCTTTCTCTGGAGGTTTGCAAACCTGAACCATTTTCTTTAGCATTTTTAGCATTTTTTTTTTGTGTGTGTGGGGGGGGGGGGGCATTTCCTGAGCTTTTTTGTTTGTTTGGGTTTTTTTACAGCATCATTGTCTAAATGTTCTTGACCAATGAAGAAAGTACTAGTGTATTTTTGGTGGCTTAAATGCTATAAAAAGCCTTCTTTATTCACTAGCTGTGCAAAATTGATGTATTTGTATGTCACTCGGTGTCAAGAAGTTCAATGGTCTGTATATTTTGCAAACAATATTTTTTTTTACTCCAGTGCAACTAAAATAAAAGAATGGAGTAACTTTTTAAATAGTTTTGTGACTACTGCAGCTCTGCAGACCTACGTGTCTCTATACTAACAGATAACTATAGTCTGATCCAGCAGTCGTTCTTCATTATTGTGAAACTCTAGACTATAGGTTAGGGAGTAGTAGTACAGAGGGGAGTATAAATACAGATTGGATTAAAAACAGTTGCACTGTAAGAACAAAATAAATGTATTTTTTCTTTTTCTTAGAAATATTTATAGGGCAGTGTTCTCTTCTGCTCTTTCCTACACAGATGGATCCATTCACAAAAGTAAACTTTATGCTATACTTTTTAATGAGTAACATATGGAACTGCATACCCGGTAACATATGTAACAGCCTTCCACCAAGGTATATGTCAGGAAGTTCTACTGATGTATCCATCCGAAGGAGAAAAAAAACAATGTAATCAGATCCGATTCTTAACGTACCCTAGGTTTACCCTGTGCATTGTTTAGGTAAACATTTGTAATTGATGAAGTTTTATTTTTATAAGAACCAGCCATCATGGTAAATGCTAGTCTGAGCTATTCTTTTTAGAGTTTGTATCTATTTTTACTTCTACTGTTATACATGTTGCCTCTAGTCTCTTTACATTGGTCTAAAGGGTAGCGTTTCTCCTTGTGGAGAGTGGCATGCTGGCTCCGGTAGGCTATGTCTGGTATGTTAATATACTTTAATTAAAAATCCCATATCCTTCTTTAACTACACTATCTGTGTTTCTTTTTTTTTTTTTTTTTTTTTAACAAATTCCTTGTTGATGATGCTTCGTTTGAGAAATCATACTGCATGCTGTGATACTCAAGTGAAGCGTCATCAGGGAGCAGAGGCTGCGGTCATTGCCACAGCCCACACCGCCTCCCTGAAACGAAGCATCATCAGTGACCTTTGTTCAGGGGGTTGGGCTAGTCCCTGCTCTGTCACTGTGCGATGTGAACAAAGACATTGCGCTCTGTTGCCCACTCAGATCAGTAGTAATGAGCCGGCAACAGAGTGCATTGTCAGTGCACATTCTAAGATGAATAACCGGCTTGCAGATACCAGTCTACATTGTTTTTATAGATTTTGCACATGACATTTGATGTCTGAATTTTACCCTTAAATGTTTATGAATTTTTTTTTTCTGCCCTCTGTAGAGATATCTACGTAAGAACAGCACTTTTCCTTGCTCCGGAGTGTTGTAGTGCCATTTTGAGAGTGAGTTGGGCTCTTTCTGGATACCAGTGATGCCCCCGTAAGTGATGTCACTTGCAGGGAAGTCTCTACACTCCGGGTATTCGTCTTACCACGTGCACTGACAGTGCGCTCTGTTGCTGGCTCATTACTACTGATCTGAGCTGGTGAGAGAGCACACTGTCATCATGCACATCGCACAGTGATAGAACGATAATGACTAGCCCAGCCCCTAAAATAAAGGTCACGAATGATGTCCGGTTTCAGGGAGGGAGTAGAGACTGCAGCAGTGTCTGCAGCCTCTGCCCCCTAATGATACTTCATTTGAGTGTACTGGCATGTGCTGTAAATTCTCCAAAGCGTCATAAAAAAGGTAGTAGTAAAAAAAGAGATTAAAAAGTGTAATTAGGGAATTTTTAACTAAAGTATATTAGAAAATAAATTACCATATATACTCGTGTATGAGCTGAGATTTTCAGCACATTTTTTTGTGCTTAAAACGCCCCCTTGGCTTATGCACAAGTCATAGCCCAGAAAGCCGGCGGGGGAGCGGCGGAGCTGTGGCAGGAGCCGGTGACTGTGGCACAGTGACAGCTGTAGCTGTGACATCATACTCACCCTCCTCGCGCCATCGCTGCATCTCTGTCCCTGCATCTCCATTGTCCCGGCAGCTCTTCCTGTTCTGAGCAGCAGTCATGTGGTACCGCTCATTAACGTAATGAATATGTACGTGTCTCCACTTCCAAAGGCGTGGCGCGCATATTCATTACCTTAATGAGCGGTACCACGTGACTGCTGAGAAGAGGAGAGCTGCCGCGCCAGGATAACGGAGATGCAGGGATGGAGATGCAGCAACGGCATGAGGAGGATGAGTAGGACGGGGGGATGTGAGCCATGCATACAACGATGGGACGGGGGGAGCCGAGTCATGTGGGACCGGGGGAGCCATGCATACAACAGGGCGAGCTACATACCACGACAGGACGGGGAGCCACATACCAGGACAGGACAGGGGGAGACACGCATAGCAGGACAGCAATGAGGGGACAATGCATACCCGGTTTACACTCGAGTCAATAAGCTTACCGAGTTTTCCTGGCAAAATATACTCGGGTTAGCTTATACTCAAGTATATATAGTTGTCACAAAAACTAAAAAAAAAAAGAAAATGCTCTAAAGGAACCACTTATATTGGGTTCACACATTATACCAATAGTAAAATAGACATGCAGTACATTTGCTTCAGAAATATCCACAACTGAAAATCAATAGCACAAATCCAAATAGAGTTGTAGCTGCCAAATGTGCATGGATTTCGGCAAGCCCCTTTCTGTTGGGGCAATTTTTGCCTTTAACCCCTTAACAATGAATGATTGACATAGCACATTATGAGCAGGTGTCAGTTCCCGCATCATGATGTGCCGTGTCCATCATGCATTTAAGCTGTCACTGTATGTAAACACGCAGTGATAGTTCTGTCCTGACAGCTGTCACTGACGGCTGAGTGGCCTGGGAAGAAGTGCGAGTACCCATGTCATCTCTACCCGCAGACAGGGGGCTGTGATTGGTCAAACTGATTCCATAGCATCAGGGCGGAAAGGTAAGGATTACTTTGATTTTTTATTTTTTTGTTAATAAATGGGTAAAAGAGGATAGGGGAGTGTTTATTTCAATTAAAGGACTTTACTCTGTCTCTTTATTAAATTCGACTATGGGGTTAGGAATGGGGGTGTCTTATTGATGCCGCTCCATTACCAACCCCCAGGCCTGATGCCAGCGGACATAAAACAGCTGACATCAACCTCACAACTATTACCCCACTTGCCACCGCATCAGGGCAAATGGGAATAGCAGAGGCTAAGCACCAGAATCAGTGTATCTAATGGATGTGCCATTTCTGGGGCAGCTGAGGGCTGATATTTTTAGTCTGAGAGGAGGAAAAATTTCCATGGTTCCGTCCGAACTATTAATATCAGCCTACAGCTGTCTGTTTAGCCTTTGCTGATTAGTAAATATAGGGGTGACCCCACATCAATTTTTTGGAGTCCCCCTATAATAACCAGAGAATGCTAATCAAACAGCTGTGAGCTGTTATTAATACGCTGGGAAACTTTAAGGATATTGGCCCCTTCCCAGAATATTACCATCAGCCCCCAGCTGTTGGCTTTACCTCAGTTAATTATGAAAATGAAGGGGGACCCAACGGTATTTTTTAAAATGTATTTCTTCAATACATGATATACACACAGCAGGTGCTGATTCCAACTCCCATCAGCGTCGTCTGGTGTTGCTGATCACAGGGAGACCAGTCAACAATGATGAGAGCTGCATTCAGCCATAGGAGCCTGGGATCGGCGCTAAGTGTACTGCTTTTCTTAAGCGCTGGTATGTGTCACACTTATGCGGCACACGGACGGCAAACGAATTCCACACGTATGTTACACACAGATAGCACTGGTACTGGCTTTTCCAGTGGCGGTACTATCAGGACATATGAAGGGACATACAGTTAGGTCCATATATATTTGGACAGAGACAACCTTTTTCTAATTTTGGTTACAGACATTACCACAATGAATTTTAAACAAAACAATTCAGATGCAGTTGAAGTTCAGACTTTCAGCTTTCATTTGAGGGTATCCACATTAAACTTGGATGAAGGGTTTAGGAGTTTCAGCTCCTTAACATGTGCCACCCTGTTTTTAAAGGGACCAAAAGTAATTGGACAATTGACTCCAATGCTATTTCATGGACAGGTGTGGGCAATCCCTTCATTATGTCATTCTGAATTAAGCAGATAAAAGGCCTGGAGTTGATTTGAGGTGTGGTACTTGCATTTGGAAGGTTTTGCTGTGAAGTAAACATGCGGTCAAAGGAGCTCTCCATGCAGGTGAAACAAGCCATCCTTAAGCTGCGAAAACAGAAAAAACCCATCCGAGAAATTGCTACAATATTAGGAGTGGCAAAATCTACAGTTTGGTACATCCTGAGAAAGAAAGAAAGCACTGGTGAACTCATCAATGCAAAAAGACCTGGGCGCCCACGGAAGACAACAGTGGGGGATGATCGCAGAATAATATCCATGGTGAAGAGAAACCCCTTCACAACAGCCAACCAAGTGAATAACACTCTCCAGGAGGTCGGCGTATCAATATCCAAATCTACCATAAAGAGAAGACTGCATAAAAGTAACTACAGAGGGTTCACTGCACGGTGCAAGCCACTCATAAGCATCAAGAATAAAAAGGCTAGACTGGACTTTGCTAAAAAACATCTAAAAAAGCCAGCACAGTTCTGGAAGAACATTCTTTGGACAGATGAAACCAAGATCAACCTCTACCAGAATGATGGAAAGAGAAAAGTATGGTGAAGGCGTGGTACAGCTCATGATCCAAAGCATACCACATCATCTGTAAAACACGGCGGAGGCAGTGTGATGGCTTGGGCGTGCATGGCTGCCAGTGGCACTGGGTCACTAGTGTTTACTGATGATGTGACACAGGACAGAAGCAGCCGAATGAATTCTGAGGTATTCAGAGCCGCCATACTGTGTGCTCAGATCCAGCCAAATGCAGCCAAACTGGTTGGTTGTATTTTCATACTACAGATGGACAATGACCCAAAACATAAAGCCAAAGCAACCCAGGAGTTTATTAAACCAAAGAAGTGGAATATTCTTGAATGGCCAAGTCAGTCACCTGATCTGAACCCAATTGAGCATGCATTTCACTTGTTAAAGACTAAACTTCAGACAGAAAGGCCCACAAACAAACAGCAACTGAAAACCACCGCAGTGAAGGCCTGGCAGAGCATCAAAAAGGAGGAAACACAGCGTCTGGTGATGTCCATGAGTTCAAGACTTCAGGCAGTCATTGCCAACAAAGGATTTTCAACCAAGTACTAGAAATGAACATTTTATTTACAATTATTTAATCTGTCCAATTACTTTTGGTCCCTTTAAAAACAGGGTGGCACATATTAAGGAGCTGAAACTCCTAAACCCTTCATCCAATTTTAATGTGGATACCCCCAAATGAAAGCTGAAAGTCTGAACTTCAACTGCATCTGAATCGTTTTGTTTAAAATTTATTGTGGTAATGTCTAGAACCAAAATTAGAATAATGTTGTCTCTGTCCAAATATATATGGACCTAACTGTAAGTGTGTGACAGCAGCCAAACAGAAAAAAATATATATTAAATCTGTTAAGGCTGTAGTCGCATTGACCAGAAGAATAAAGACATCTAATCACTTAAACCACATGAGCAACAGCACAAAATAAATCAAACCAATTCTTCACCTGCTGTTGATTTGTTCATTCTGCCTCAGTGCACATTTATCCTGCGTCCTATGCTGACCTTTCACACTGGGGTTTCCGTGTACATCTCTGAAATACGTTATTCAGTCGGAACCCTTGATGGAATATTCCCTATAATTAGGTAGATGGAAGCACTGTGGACGCTGTCTGGCCTATACTCCAACTGTGTCCGTCATTTTAGGCGTACATAAAAGTGCAGTCCACCACAGTTTTGCGCACCTTTGAAAAGAAGAACAATGCTGAACAGAGTCCAGACGGAGTTCGGAATAACTCTGCTGACTCATTATAGTGAATGGACCCATCTGGGGTTTCATCTGAATCACGTCATTTGGAGATGTAAATGGAAATTGCAATGTAAGTGCTCAGTGTAGAGCGCAAGATAAATATGATTCCAAATGTTATGTAAAATGTTCCGAATAAAAGCTTCAACTCAATCCACAAAAAAGCAAGCGCCTGCTCAGGTCCTTCATCTGTCAATGGAAATACTGGGGTCTGCCATGTTACCGATAGCACAAAGGCTCTGGAAAACCACTATGGCTAATCACCCCCCAAAAGAAATCCAGATAATTCTACGCTCCCAAATCTAAATGCCCCTCTCCCTTCTGAGCCCCACAATGTGCCTAAACCATAGTTAGCGTCCACATGTTTGGCAAGGGTATAATTTCCAAAATGGGGGGATTCTGCTATTCTAGCACTTAGGGGCTCTGTACATGGAGTCTGCAAACTATTCTAGGAAAATCTCCAGGAGGCAAATAGCCCTCGGCCTTTCCCGAGTCTCACTGTGTGGCTAAGCAGTACTGTGCAGTGACATATTGGTTATTTCCCTGTTCAGCAGAAATTGTGTGACAAATTTGGGTGCCATTTTGACCCATTTCCCAGTGTGAAAATCTAAAATCTGGAGATAAAACAGCATTTTTGTGGTAAAAATTGAATTATTTTTTCTTCACTGCCCAATGGTGTAAAATTGTGTGACACATTTGTGGTGTCAATATGATCACTGCACTACTAGATGAATTAATTGAGAGGCATAGTTTGTAAAATTGGCTCACTTATGGAGGTTCTGCTGTTTTTACACCTCAGGGACTCTCACAGTGGATCATGGCATCCAAAAATCATAACAGTAAAGTTTGCACTATAATATGGTGATCCTTCGCTTCTGAACTTTACACTGTGCCTCAAAATTCCCAATTACATGTAGGTTATTGGCAGTATCAGGAGAACGTCATGGGGTTACAGCAACAAAGAGGAGCCAGAAGACCGCAGCATCTGATTGCTCTTACTCCTGCACTGAAAAGAAGCACTTCAACTTCTTTTTAAATGGTGTTAATTTATTTTTGCAGTACAGGGGTTAATCGGCTATGTTGAGAGTCTGGGCTCTCAGCTGAGTATGGTTAGCCACTCCTATATCCTATATAATCTGGGTCCTGACTGTCATGCATCGTCAGAGCTAGCTTATGCTGTATGGCTGCGAGGATAGTTGTTTAGTGATTATATGAGAAGGTGTATGGTGAGTTTATCAGTGACTCTTGCTTGGGTTTGTAAGTGTGATAATTCCCTTTCCTTCTCCTACTTTGGTTTTTCCCCATCCTCCACTCCCCAGTGCATTCCTCTTTTATATGTGAGTGAATATTTGTATGCCTGGTATTTTCAGTTGCCCTAGTTCATGTTGCCTTGTTCGTCTTCTTGGTGTACTGCAGTGCACAGCTGCTCCCCTCTTCCCTGAGTGGGGGAAGGGTACAGACGGAGGGTGGATACAGGAGATAAGGCAGGGTACGTGGCCTCGGCATCTTCACCTTCAGAATTAACCCAGGAAATAGGGCGAGCTAGGGCACCCCCTAGCATTAGGGACAGAGAAGGAGCCCCTGGTCCCGGGTCACCCGACAGCTGAGTTGTGACAGAGAAATTGCACAACAAAATGAGAGGTCCATTTTTTCCTATAAGCTATTATAAAAATTTGGGGCTATAACAACGTTTTAGCTGTAAAAATGTAATTTTCTTTCTTAACTGCCCAATGGTATAAATTTCTGTGAGGCACATGTGGTGTCAACATGCACTCCTAGATAAATTCATTGAGAGTTGTAGTTTGTAAAATTACATAACTTATGGTGGGTTTCCGCTGTTCTGGCACCTCTGGGACTCTGCCAATGTAACATGGCACCCTCAAACCATTCCAGCAAAATCTGAACTTCAGTATGGTGCTTCTTCCCTTCTGAGCTTTGTACTATTCCTCTAAAGTAGTTTGCCTTGAGCACAAACAGTAGTTTCCCCCCACATATGGGGTGTCGCATACTCAGGAGAATTTGCATAGAAAATTTTGGGATCCATTTTCTTCTGTTACTCTTGTGAAAAATAAAATTGCAGCTAAAGTAAAATTTTTGCGAAAAAAGAAAAATGTAAAAAAAAATTCCACATTGCTTCAGTTCTCGTGAAGCACCAGAAGGGTTAATAAACTTCTTGAATGTGGTTTTGAGCACTTTGAGGGGTGCAGTTTTTAGAATGTTGTCACTTTTGGGCATTATCTGTCATATGGGGCTCTCAAAGTCACTTTAAATATGATGTGGTCCCTAAAAAATTGTTTTGTAAATTTTGCTGGAAAAAATGGAAATTGCTGATCAACTTTTATCCTTTCTAGCTTCCTAACAAAAAAATTTTACATTTCAAAAATTGTGCTGATGTAAAGTAGACTTGTCGTAAATGTTATTTATTAACTACTTTGTGTGACATAGTTCTGTTTTAAGGGCATAAGAACTAAAAGTTTGAAAACTGTGAAATTTTGTAAATTTTCGCCAAATTTCTGATATTTTCACAAATAAAATAATTTCAAACAAATTTTGTCTCTATTATAAATTATAATATGTCATGAAAAACAGTCTCAGAATCACTGGGATCCGTTGAAGTGTTTTAAAGTTATTACCCCATAAAGTGACACTGGTCAGATTTAAAAAAATGAGGCTTGGTCATTAACTTACAAAGTGGCTCAGTCCTTAAGGGGTTAAAGAGAGTTGACCCACAGACACAACCCATTTTTTTAAGCTTAGTCTATATGGATTAAGCTCTTCTAACCTCTGATAATCAGCGGTAATAGCCAGGCGAAGATGCCTCCAGGAATTCATGTGTGAAATGAATAGAAGCCATACTAGTGAATAGGAGACAAGGTGCAGTACCTGACAGCAACCACGAATCAACACGAGTTCCACTCTAAATATTGCCAAATCCAGCAACTGCCAGCATATACCAGCTGATTGTGAGAGTGTCAAGTGGTGGACAGTCGCAAACTGATATTCATAACTTATTCTATTTAAATCCAGCAGTAGTGCAGTGCATCCCCTTATCTATCCAATGGCTAGGTGATCAATAAGGAAGTACCAGAAAACTAATTTAATACACGTGCAGGCTTGATACTTCAGTGCTATTTTCTGTTCTTTCTCATAGAAGTGACACCCACCTATTATGACAGCCATATGAACTAATCAATTTAAAGAGGACCCACCACCAAATGTTTAATGTTGAACTGGACACACAATATAATAGTGGCTGCAGAGTAGAATGAAACTTTTTTTTTTTTTCAATTTCACCACTCCGTGGTGGGGGCGTGTTTTTCTTTTCTCAGTGTCTTGCTGCCTGTTTATGATTGGTCAGCATCATACAGGGAGAAGAAGTACACGCCCCTAGTGAAAACTGTTTAACAACAACTTGGACTTCAGAAAAGTTAACTGTCAAATACTTTTATCTCTGGGAGAGGCGAATACAAAAAAAGCTATTATTCCCTTTATATACGGTACTTCCTAACAAACCCATTTTGGTGGCTTATTGATTTTTGAATATGCCTACAATCAATGTTATAATTCGGCTTGTGACATGCTTTTTGCTGAGATTTTCAAGGAGCTGGTGGTGACACTACTCTTGCAAATCATGTTATTCATGCCCACAGGGGCGTGATAACATCATTAGTGGGATGATTAGTCTGTGGAAAGCAACACCCCCACAATTAGTCACCCGCTAATTAGCATATCACAAGGCCAGTTATAAAATTGTTTTAGGCATTTTCAAAAATCATTAAGACAGGAAAAAGAGCATTGTTAAAAAATATACATTGCTAAGAAAATAAAAAGAACACTTTAACGGCACAATGTAACTCCAAGTCAATCACACTTCTGTGAAATCAAACTGTCCAGTTATGAAGTAGCAACAATTGTGAATCAAATCCTCACGCTGTTGTGCAAATGGAACAGACAACAGGTAGAAATGATAGGAAGGTCCCTTGTACTCCATCTACCTCCATGGTGCCCCATATGGCTCTATATGCTGTAGATATGCTACCATAAAAGCAATGCATCCTTATGGAATCCCACAGGAAATATCTCAGTATGCCCCCATATAAAAGCATATTACAATAGGACCCATAAAAGTTTGTGCAGCTGGGTGGGTATACACACTTTTGTCCATGAGCCTCATATGATTTTGTGCAAATGGTGGTTTAAAAAAACTGTAATGGGTCATAATTGTAACCGAGCTCTTTTATATAATATATTATTATTACTTATAATATTATATACAATATTAATACTAACAGTACATAAAATATCTGGTAAATTATCAATTATTGTTTTTTTTCCAGATAGCTCTATTAAAAATGTGTAGTAGTAAAACAATAAGGAATATTGCTAACAACAGAACAAAACGTTCGGCACTCTTATCATTTTCTGCATTTCTTAATCTCCGATTTAAAGGGGGTTGGGTAGCATCTTAGAACAAGTGGCAGTAGGTTAAATGCCACATTCAGCTAAGATTAACCTTGTCAAATAGCATTATGAATCTATTAGTAGTGACACCAACAATTGGAGGCACGAACTGCCCCGTTTCCGTGTGATTAAGCTGTCATCATCGCTGCTTTTAACTTGTCTTCTTAAGAAGTGATTGTTTCATACAAATAGGAAATATTGTACCTCACTTTTAATTCATTCAGTATAGCTACAATGTAACCACAGAATTTATAATGTATTCATGCAGGGTGGATACACTCTAGATTTTTTGCCAAATATTCTGCTCGGACGACTACAACGGTATTAGCACAGTGGACAAGATTTAACCCCAAAACATCCACACGGTGCATGATCCACCAGGAAATCCACCTGCCGTTTTGATTTTAAATCCAAATGTCAATTTATGATGCAAAATTTCACTGTGGATTTCCCCCCATTTCATTGACTAGGGTGAAATCTGCAGCAAAATAGGTGATAAGGAGCAACTGGGTAGTTATCTGCAGCAAAATAGGTGATAAATAGCAACATGGTAGGGAATAACTATTAGATCATTAGGACTCCGACCAATGAGACCCCCACTGATAGCCAAAATGCATTATTATTATTATTTTATTTTTTTTATGTGAACCTGACAGCTGATGTATGCTTTCTGATCCAGGGGGCAACCTGTGTAAGCTACAGGCTGTATTATTTTAGCCAGGTACGTTTGACTCTGAAACATTGCGGTGTCAAGCCGTCAGGGACCGAAGCGCACTGTAGACTAGTTGGACAGGCAGGTACCCAACAGCTTCTCCCTGCCCTCTGTGCCTACATGTGCATATAGGCAGAGACTGATCAATCCAAGGCAGTGGGTGAGGAGAAGCTGCCTGTGACCACCTGATCGACTAGTCTGCAGCAAGGCTTGGTCCCTGGTGGCTATTAAAGGGAATCTGTCCGGTTATTTTTGTCTACTCTACTAATAGTATCTTGAAATAAGGCTTGGGAATCCTTTTAGGATATGTAACTTTTAAATTTTGTTCATTGCTGTAAGCACCTAAAAATGTATTGTCGCACCCAAGGAGGTCAAGCATATGTTAATGCCAAATGAATATTCACCCCTTCGCCCACCTATAAGCCTGTCCACCCCTGCCATTGTCAGTGATTCAGGAAGACTGCCGTATGCCCAAGAATTGCATCACAATCTTCGGAGTGGCGGTTAGCTCTCCTGACCTGAGCGTGATAGCTGCATAGAAATACATGTTGTCACGCATGAATGAGTACCCTCCAGAGTGGGTGAGACATTTTTGTAAACTTTTGATTTATCGGTTTTGCCACAACCCTATAGTTCTAAAGTACCAAAGTAAGAACTATGTAATTGTCATGACTCTGTTGCCAGGTGTCCCGGGACCAGGGGCTCCTTCCCTGTCTCTAACGCTAGGGGCACTTCCAGATTACTTCTGATGGTGAAGATGCCGGGGCCACAAACTTTGCCTTAGCTCCTGAGTCCGCCCTCAGTCTGTACCCTTCCCACACCCAGGGAAGAGGGGAGTAGTAGTGCACCATAATACACCAACCAGACTAGCAAGGCAATACGATCAGGGGGAATGGAAAATACCAAACATACAAATATACTCACACATACAACAAAGGAATGCAGCGGCGATTAGAGGATGGGGTAAAACCAAAGCAGGAGAAGGATAGGTATTATCACACACTCAAACACTAACAACAGTCACAGATATACTCACCAAACGCCTTCTCCTATAATAACCAACAACAACCTCCAGCCATGCAGCATAAGCTACCTCTATTAATGAGTGCTAGCCAGGGCCCAGATTTTATAGGCTCGGAGTTGGCTAACAGTGCACAGCAGAGAGCCTTAGCTCCAGGACCTCTCAATTGAGCAGATTAATCATTGCTCTGCCCAAAGAAATTTACACCAATTAATAAGAAGGTGAAGTGCAGGAGTAGGAAAAATCAGACGCTGCAGTCTTCTGGCTCCTCTCTGTCTCAGTAAACCCATGACAGTAGTACTCTTCAATAGAGACACAGCCAGCCCAAGTGTTGCAGCCACAATAGAATCACTAACATGGCCTGCTGAGCTGGACACATGCCATGTTCATACTGTGCATTTTGTAACTGGAAACTGCAAATGAAGTCTGTGGAAAAAAATGTTTTGAAAAACTGCACAAAACCAACAAATGTCACCTAAATCATAAAAGTCTTGCTTTTCTGCAGCATTAATTTCCACCACCAAAATCAGACAGGGCACTATGATAGCACCAAAAAGATAATTCTTTCGGAGCACCATCATGTATGTTGTAAACAGGAAGATGGATCTCGAGGTTTAACAATTCTGGCAATACAGATTGGTCTCCAATCCTCTTATGTCATATATAAAGAAACTTGAGACCTCGGCTTTCTGTTCGGTGAAGACTTTATATGCCCCTAAGCTCCAATGTTTCAGCTTGTATTGAATTTGATACTGACTGTTGATAAAGGAGCGGAGAACCACGGATGCGATATGTGGGGCATATACACTCACAGTTTAATGGCATGCTGAACTCTCAAGCTTATTTGGCTAGGACGGGTGGTTTTATGCTTCCCCTTTAATTAAGAAATGTATACATCAATTAAAATAGTGCAACTGGAAACAGTATTGTATGAATTAATGCAAACTTCAAATTACAATGAAGTAATTATTACAGTCGGATATCCAGGTAGGAAGTCAGGAAGGCATTTTCCCCCATAAATTAGTAAATGACTCACCGGGGCTTTTGTTTTTGTCTTCCTCTGATTTAGCATAACAAATTTATAATTAAAAACCGTTTGACCTTAACTGCCCTTTGTCTTTTTGTTTTACACCTTTATAAATGTTACTATTTCATTCCATGAATAATATTATCTCATTTAATCAAATACAGATAAAACTTATATTCAGCAAAAACATATTTATACAGGAATGCAATCAGCAATTCTGTATACATATAACATGGGGCAATTCCTAGAATGTCACTGCATGCACATGCATAGTTACATTTTGGCTCTGCACAACTTTGCAAGGACCCATAATGTCTTTGGGGTCTTATGATACTGCATGCTTCAAGCCTAAAGGTGAGCATATACTGTACATTAAAAAAACTGCCTGGGCAAATAACCTGTCATGGGAGTGCCACGACATGGAGGGACCATAAGATCACGGCGTCTGGTTTCACAAACTCCTGCACTGATGAGAAGTGTTTCAGCATCTGATGTGTTAGGGTGCTGCAGTGATAGAATCCATAATGGATCAAAAAATGGTTTCGGTCAGAGCTAATGTCACGACTCTGTTGTCAGGTGTCCCAAGACCAGTGGTTCCTTCCCTGTCCCTCACGCTAGAGGCACCCTAGTTCACCCTGTTCCTCATATTACTTATGATGGTGAATATACAGGGGCCACGTACCTTGCCTTACCTCCTGAATCCTTCCTCAGTCTGTATCCTTCCCCACCCCTGGAAGAGGGGAGTAGTAGTGTACTGTAATACACCAGACTAACAAGGTCGTACGAACAGGGATAAAGGAAAATACCAATCATACAAAACTACGCACATAAACATCAGAGGTAAACACCGGGGAGTGGAGGATGGGGTTAAACCAAAGTAGAAGAAAAGGGAATTATCACACACTCAAAACCTAGCAATAGTCACAGATAAATCCACCAAACACCTTCTCCGACAACAACCACCAACAACCTCCAGCCGTGCAGCATAAGCTAACTCTGACAATAAGTGCTAGCCAGGACCCAGTTTATATAGGAGATGGGAGTGGGGAGCAGTGCACAGCTGACAGCCTTAACACAGGAAAGCTTCCAGGAGCGCTCAACTGAGCAGATTAACCCCTGCACTGCTAAAATAAATTTACACCATTTAATTTGAAGGCGTAGTGCCTCTATCAGTGCCGGAGTAGGAGAAATCAGACGCTGCAGTTTTCTGGCTCCTCTCTGTCAGGGTAAACCCGTGACAGTGCTATTGATTTATTAAATAAAAAATAAAATGATGGTTACTCATTAAATAATATGCTGGACATCACAATTACCACATTCCTTGAACGTAGCTCAGCCTCCCTGATGATGAAATATAGTATATTTTTGCTTGCTATAGGATATGTGAAATATGTTCTGTTCAACTAAAGGTTGTTTATTTAATGTAGGCAAGATTGGTTCCTTAAAGAGTTTGTCCATTTTTGGCACACAAATCTGCAGTCACTCTATGTGACTGCAGACTTGTGAATCCTCACAGTACGCATAGTACGCTCTGTCAGGATTTTTAGGTGCTGACACTAAGGCCAAGCAGTCATCTGACCACCATTATAGGATATTTGTATGGAGCGAGACTATGCACATCTAATCGGAATGTACCTGGGAGTATGTATATCGAATACTTGCATTCAGATGATCACCCACTCCCAGCACCGGCAAATCCTGACAATGCACACTGCGAGGATTCACAAGAGTGACTGCAGACTTTTGTGCCAAATCTGGACAAGCCTTTTAAGAAAGATGTCATAATAAGACAAACCCTTCACAAATTACAGCTATCCCACTGATCAACTGACCACCAGTTGGCTGCTGTAACAAAACAAAAATAGCTGCTATCACCTGAAGCTGTGTAGAACCACATGATTTCCCTGCAGCTGCTATCTTAGCTTGGTTTCCCAGAGCCTTTTGGGTTTAGATATTGCTGTCTCCAAATGGATCTTAAAGAGTGGTCATATCACAGCTGTGTGATACCAAAATTATATTGCTTTCAGACTGAAAAAAAAAGGTATTTAATGGACAAGGGCAGACATACTACATGTGCAATCTGCACAGTTGCCAAGTAGGAGAGGGTGTCCATTGCTAACTTAAAAACAGCTTGTTACTGTCAATTTGATTCTGCGGAATTAACTTAAATGATAAATGTCATGTTTCACAATTAATAGGGAGTCATTACAGAATTAATGGGGTTGTCCAGCCTTAGGGTTCAAGTCTGTAGTCACTCTTTGTGACTGCAGACTTGTGAAACCTCAGAGCGTGCTGTCAGGATTCTCTGGTGCTAGGATCGGATGGGCGCATGACCGCAAGTATGTGATTTGCACACATGTGGTCACGTGCCGACTAGACATGTGTGGCCTCACTCATTTCAAGTGCATTGAGCGAGGCCAGATATGTCTAGTAGGAATGTGGCCTGAAGCATCGGAGAAACGTTATAACTCGTAGTGCACACTCTGTGAGGATTTACCAGTCTGCAGTCATGTAAAGTGACTGCAGACTTGTACCCTAAGACTGGGCAAACCCATTAAAGAAGTTATCCACTTTCATGATACTGACATGTATCCTATATCTGTGTTTGTCCCTACATATGGAGCTACCTAAGTTTGTCCATTCTTTTTCCTTTTTACTTGAAGTGATGCACATTTAGGGTAAGTTCACACAGGGCGTTTTTGCTGCTTTTTTTCCTGCAGCAAAACCCGATCTTCTTGGCAGGAAAGAAGCTGCGTCAAAAAACGCAGGTTTAGGTGCGTTTTTGGTGCGTTTTTTTTCTCTTTGTCCATGCTAATGTCCTTGCATTTTCAGCAGCAAAAACGCGGCAAATACTGATACCTGCATTTTTGTTGCGTTTTTTCAAGTCAATGGGTGAAAAAACGCAGCAAAAACGCTGAAAGAAGTGACATGCTCTATGTCCAAAAAACACAGCAAAGCACAAAATACTGATCAAACAAAAAAACAATGTGTGTGCATGAGATTTCTGAAATATCATAGGCTTTGCTGGTATTGTAAAAAGCAGCTGAAAATTAGCATAAAAAAAGGCAGCAAAAAAATCGGAGCAAAAACGCCCTGTGTGAACTTACTGTCAGGGAGAGACTAGGTGAGCGAGAGCTAATAACCCGGGCCCCTGCAATTTCCCTCAGACTAGGGAAATCCTGACTGACCCTCTACCTGAAGTTTACACTGAAGGTTTGCATGTCCAGGCCTTGAACCTCACCCTGTCTCCTGAGCTCAGCCCTAGGCTGAAACCTCCGCCCACCACCCAGTGAAGATGTTATTCCCCAATACCCACAGTTAGCACAGACAAGGATAAAGGAAAATATACACCACGCCGCAGTCACTCAGGAATACACTATAAATGTGCAGGGCAAAATAAATACAAATATAGGAAAGAGTAAATAAGACAAAGGAAAATACACCACCAGCAACGAATCTCCAACCACCAGCTCTCCTCACCAGACCGAGATAACAACGCACAAGACAGAAGCTATAATCGGCGACGCCCAATGATCAGGAGAGCTATTTAAAGGCAATGGGCATGGCCCAGCTTCCAATCCGAGGATCAGGTAAATTAACCCCGGAACAGCTAGACAAAATCTAGCCGACGCCAATGAGCAAATAGTGGTCAAAAGTGGAACTACCGCTGTCTGTCGGACGAACTGGTTTGAACAGCGTCCGACATGACACTTACACTTAGAAGGGTTTTTTTTTATGTAGACAGACACTTTTCAAAAACAAGCCTTGGGGGCAAGGTATATTAGTATACGGTAGCCACTCAAATGAATGTAACATGTAGACAGATAAGGTCCACTAGGATGAGAACCAGTCTTGCAAGCAGCTCACTCAACACCTTGATTCTCCCTTCTGCTACAACCCCTGGCAAAAATTATGGAATCACTGGCCTTGGAGGATGTTCATTCAGTTGTTTAATTTTGTAGAAAGAAAAGCAGATCACAGACATGGCACAAAACTAAAGTTATTTCAAATGGCAACTTTCTGGCTTTAAGAAACACTAAAAGAAATCAAGAACAAAAAATGTGGTAGTCAGTAATGGTTACTTATTTAACCAAGCATAGGGGAAAAATTATGGAATCACTCAATTCTGAGGAAAAAATTATGGAATCACCCTGTAAATTTTCATACCCCAAAATAACACCTGCATCAAATTAGATCTGCTCGTTAGTCTGCATAAAAAAAGGAGTGTTCACACCTTGGAGAGCTGTTGCACCAAGTGGACTGACATGAATCATGGCTCCAACATGAGAGATGTCAATTGAAACAAAGGTGAGGATTATCAAACTCTTAAAAGAGGTTAAAGCATCACTCAATGTTGCAAAAGATGTTAGTTGCTCACAGTCAGCTGTGTCTAAAATCTGGACCAAATACAAACAAACTTGGAAGGTTGTTAAAGGCAAACATACTGGTAGACCAAGGAAGACATCAAAGCATTAAGACCGGAAACTTCAAGCAATATGTCTCCAAAACAGGAAATGCACAGCAAAACAAATGAGGAACGAATGGGTGGAAACTGGAGTCAACGTCTGTGACCAAACTGTAAGAAACCGCCTAAAGGAAATGGGATTTACATACAGAAAAGCTAAACGAAAGCCATCATTAACACCTAAACAGAAAAAAACAAGATTACAATGGGCTAAGGAAAAGCAATCGTGGACTGTGGATGACTGGATGAAAGTCATATTCAGTGATGAATCGCGAATCTGCATTGGGCAAGGTGATGATGCTGGAACTCTTGTTTGGTGCCGTTCCAATGAGATTTATAAAGATGACTGCCTGAAGAGAACATGCAAATTTCCACAGTCATTGATGATATGGGGCTGCATGTCAGGTAAAGGCACTGGGGAGATGGCTGTCATTACATCTTCAATAAATCCACAAGTTTATGTTGATATTTTGGACACTTTTCTTATCCCATCAATTGAAAGGATGTTTGGGGATGATGAAATAATTTTTCAAGATGATAATGCATCTTGCCATAGAGCAAAAATTGTGAAAACGTTCCTTGAAAAAAGACACATAAGGTCAATGTCATGGCCTGCAAATAGTTTGGATCTCAAGCCAATTGAAAATCTTTGGTGGAACTTGAAGAAAATGGTCCATGACAAGGCTCCAACCTGCAAAGCTGATCTGGCAGCAGCAATCAGAGAAAGTTGGAGCCAGATTGATGAAGAGTACTGTGTGACACTCATTAAATCCATGCCTCAAAGACTGCAAGCTGTAATAAAAGCCAGAGGTGGTGCAACAAAACACTAGTGAGGTTTTGGAGTGTTTTTTTGTTTGTTTGTTTTTCATGATTTTATAATTTTTTCCTCAGAATTGAGTGATTCCATAATTTTTCCCCTACGCTTGGTTAAAGAAAGTAACCATTACTGACTACCACATTTTTTGTTCTTGATTTCTTTTAGTGTTTCTTAAAGCCAGAAAGTTGCCATTTGAAGTGACTTTAGTTTTGTGCCATGTCTGTGATCTGCTTTTTTTCTACAAAATTAAACAACTGAATGAACATCCTCCAAGGTCGGTGATTCCATAATTTTTTCCAGGGGTTATATATATATATATATATATATATATATATATATATATATATATACCCTAAAGGGGCCTATGGGCAGAGGATTTGTTTTTTTTGTTTTTGTGAGACAACTCCAAAATACAGTACATATCTTTCCGTCAATTCCTAATTTTGGCCTCTGTCCTTGGTTATCTAGAGACTGTGAGTATATGTTCACATCTCTATAGAAAAATTCTGCCATATATCAGTGCATTTTCCATGTTATAAATATGCATGCGTTTTATGCATATGTTTTTTCATGTAAATGTAGATGCAAATTGCTCCTATTCAGTTGAAATGCGTGACATCTGCAACTAATCTTCGAGATACAAGGTACGCAGCATTCTTTAAAAATTGCAATAATTATTTCCATAATGTTAGGCTGGGATTTTAAAAAATGTCTTTCAATTAAATATTTAATTCTTTTTTTGTGGTGGGTGGGGGGTGCAGAAGTGTGAAATTCTGCACTGAAGATAAGCACCCATATATATATATGTATATTTCTGATTTTTAGCTTTTCCTGTGGGAACTTCAGAAAATATTTTCCTAAAAGCCTGATAACCAAAAATATAATAACAAATAATATGTTAGAATTAGAAATTAATTGGTTTTATGCACTCTTTTTTGTATTTTTTGCAGGATTCTAAATATTTGGCGCACTCAACCAGGAAGTAAAATGCTGGATAATTAATTATGATGATTAGATGGCATAAAGCACGACAACCAGCGGTTTTTTTCTTTTTTTCATTTAATCGCCAGAGTGATATCACTAATGCATCTTCCCTGTCACTAATAAAATACCAGCTGCCATCTTCTCTTCCCGTTGCCGCTCCGGTCTTGTTCTGCCACCTTGGGTCTGCAGCTCCTGAGTGACCAGAAGTCAGAGGTAACAGTCATAAATTCTCATTACAAGTCTGACGTACATTGAGAAGCGACTTCTGGACTGGACTTCTGGAGCGATCCGGCAGGTCACCACTAGCAGAAGACGACCAGAGCGGTGCGGGGAACAGAAGAAGACGGCGGCTGCTAAGTATAATACTAGGGGCAGGGAACGTGCATTAGTGATACCATTCTTGGGGTGAAATAAATGTAAAAAATGCCTGAGTGTTGCTTTAATTTATAAGCAGTGAACATTGGGGAAGGGGAGAATTTTATTAATGTATAGATTTTATAGATGTCATAATAAAACATTTATTAAAAGAAGGACACGTAAACCACCCGCCAACAAAACCCATTTGATGACATTTTTAAAAAGAAAAAAAAAAAGAAATATTTTTGCACTGCCTCTTTTTACCTTAAGATCCGCCGTTCCTCTAAAAGTGCATTATTATGTATTTTTATGTCTAAAATATAGGCCAAGTGTGTTAGTCAGACCTGTTTCCATGGCACTCTTCTGAGCAATCCCCCTATCATTGCTACAGTTCATCTGTCTGTTATGAAATTGAAATCAACACAGTCATTTATTACGTGGGGCGAAGTGAAAGACCAGGTTATTACAGCAATGAAAGTCGTGCAAGCTGCGTATTAGGAAATAATACGATGATCATCTTCTAGCTGTTGCATTGTTATTACAGTCCTTCAAATATCAATTACTAAGGATGCAGAGTACAAACACAGGACTTATTATTTGAGACCACATACCCTATCATTTAATATTTTGATATTTCTTTTTTTTAGATTTTCACATAACCAAATACAGCATAACCTTGGGGTATTTATTGCCCGCTTTTTATCACCCTGTTTTTTTCTTCTCCCATAAATAGTAAACCCTTCAATCCCCACTACTCTCCTCTCCTAAGTAACCTCCATCTATAGAAGTTGAGACTTCTTTACACTTCAAGTCTACAGTTTCTCTAGGTGACTGCAGACTTGTGAATTCGCACAGCACGCGCAAGCCGTGAGAATTCTCAGGTGCCTGGTTAAGCGTGCCTGTGATCGCAAGTATACGATTTCCATACATGTGATCATGTGCCGACTAGACATGCGAGGCTGGACACGTTTAGTTGAAATGTGACCAGAAGTATGCAAATGGCAGCGGAAAGTCCTGACAGTGTGCAGTGCATGCGTTGGGGGATTCACAAGTTTGCAGTCACTGACTTGACAACCTCTTTAAGTTTAACTTTTTATCTAGAGGACAAGTCCATGAACTTAGAGGTCTAAAATTAATATATGAGCTCTGTGTTGCTCATATACAGGTGCCTTTCAGAAAATTAGAATATTATCAAAAAGTTAACTTATTTCAGTTCTTCAATACAAAAAGTGAATCTCATATATTATATAGAGTAATTAAAAACAGAGTGACCTATTTCAAGTGTTTATTTCTGTTAATGTTGATAATTATGGCTTACAGCCAATGAAAACCCAAAAGTCATTATCTCAGTAATATGAATACTTTAAACACCAGCTTGAAAAATGATTTTAAAATCTGAAATGTTGGCCTATTGAAATGTATGTTCAGTAAATGGACTCAAGCTCCTTTGGCATCATTTACTGCATCAATGTGGCGTGGCATGGAGGCGATCAGCCTGTGGCACTGCTGAGGTGCTATGGAAGCCCAGGTTGCTTTGATAGCAGCCTTCAGCTCGTCTGCATTGTTGGGTCTGGTGTCTCTCATCTTCCTCTTGACAATACCCCATAGATTCTCTGTGGGGTTAAGGTCAGGTGTGTTTGCTGGCTGATCAAGCACAGTGATACTGTTGTTTGTAAACCAGATATTGGTACTTTTGGCAGTGTGGACAGGTGCCAAGTCCTGCTGGAGAATGAAATTTCCATCTCCAAAAAACTTATCGGCAGAGGGAAGCATGAAGTGCTCTAAAATTTCCTGTTACATGGATGAGCTGACTTTGGTCTTGATAAAACACAGTGGACCTACACCAGCAGATGACATGGCTCTCCAAACCATCACTGATTGTGGAAACTTCACACTAGACCTCAAGCAGCTTGGATTGTGGCCTCTCCACTTTTCCTCCAGACTCTGGGACCTTGATTTCCAAATGAAATGCAAAATTTACTTTCATCTAAAAACGACACATTGGATCAATGAGCAACAGTACAGTTTTTTTTCTCCTTGGCCCAGGTAAGACGCTTCTGGCTTTGTCTATTGGTCATGAGTGGCCTGACACAAGGAATGTGACACTTGTAGCCCATGTCCTGGATACGTCTGTGTGTGGTGGCTCTTGAAGCAATGACTCCAGCAGCAGTCCACTCCTTGTAAATCTCTCCCAAATTTTTGAATGACATTTTTTTACCAATGCTTTCAAGGCTGCGGTTATCCCAGTTGGTTGTGCACCTTTTTCTACCACACTTTTTTCTTCCACTCAACTTTCCATTAATATGCTTGGATACAGCTCTCTGTGAACAGCCAGCTTCTTTAGCAATGACCTTTTGTGGCTTACCCTCCTTGTGGAGTGTGTCAGTGACTACCTTCTGGACATCTGTCACGTCAGCAGTCTTCCCCATGATTGTGGAGCCTACTGAAACAGACTAAGGGATCTTTTTAAATGCTTTTTTTAAATTATTCTACTTTATTGAGATAATTATTTTTGGGGTTTTATTGGCTGCAAGCCATAATCATTAACATTAACTGAAATAAACACTTGAAATAGATCACAATGTTAGTAATGACTATATAATATATGAGCTTCACTTTTCGTATAGAAGAACTGAAATAAATTATAAGTCTGCTGTATTTGGGTCTGATACTAATTTAGAGGGTCTGGTTTGGAATGTGAAAATTAGGGGTCTGATATTAATAAAGGGCATCTGGTCTAGGGACTGAAAATTATTTTAGAGCCTGATCTCGAGTGAGATTTATTTTTTCTTTTCTTATGTAGAATCTGATTTAGGGGTCTTAATACATTTTTGGTTTGGGGGTCTAAATTATTTGGATTTCTAGTATGTGGTTCTGAAATACTCTTGGAGTTTAAATTAATGTTGGGGTCTTTAGATTCCAACTGATGTCCAAAACCAAAAGTTAAATACTTAATCCCTATTATTAAAAACCTATCACCAGGTCAAAAGTGCCCAGTTTTTGCTCTTAGTTTATTCCCTATGCTCCCCTGAGCATGCAACCCATACTTGTATAGATAAAAACAAGACCCCACGCGGCTCCATTGATGGCAATATAAAAAAAGTTATGGGTCTCGAAAAATGGTGACACAAAACATTTTTTTTTTACAAAATACTGACATTTTTTAACCCCATCATGACCTTGGGATTTTCCGTTTTTCCGTGTTCGTTTTTCGCTCCCCTCCTTCCCAGAGCCATAACTTTTTTATTTTTCCATCAATTTGGCCATGTGAGGGCTTATTTTTTGCGGGACGAGTGGTACTTTTGAACAACATCATTGGCTTTAGCTTACTAGAAAACGGAAAAAAAATTCCAAGTGTGGTGAAATTGCAAAAAAAGTGCAATCCCACACTTGTTTTTTGATTGGCTTTTTTGCTAGGTTCACTAAATGCTAAAACTGACCCACCATTATGATTCGCCAGGTCAGTACGAGTTCATAGACACCTAACATGACTAGGTTATTTTTTATCTAAGTGGTGAAAAAAAATTCCAAACTTTGCCTAAAAAAAAAAAATTGCGCCATTTTCCGATACCCGTAGCGTCTCCATTTTTCATGATCTGGGGTAGGGTGAGGGCTTATTTTTTGCGTGCTGAGCTGGCGTTTTTAATGATACCATTTCGGTGCAGATATGTTTTTTTGATCGCCCGTTATTGCACTTCAATGCAATGTCGTGGCGACCAAAAAACCGTAATTCTGGCGTTTCTAATTTTTTTCTTGTTACGCTGTTTAGTGATCAGGTTAATGCTTTTTTTTATTGATAGATCGGGCGATTCTGAACGTGGCGATACCAAATATGTGTAGGTTTGATGATTTTTTTTTTATTGATTTATTTTTGAATGGGGCGAAAGGGGGGTGATTTAAACTTTTATATTTTTTTTTATTTTTTTCACATTTTTTTAAACTTTTTTTTAACTTTTGCCATGCTTCAATAGCCTCCATAGGAGGCTAGAAGCTGGCACAACGCGATCGGCTCTGCTACATAGCAGCGATCATCAGATCGCTGCTATGCAGCAGAAATGCAGGTGTGCTATGAGCACCGACCACAGGGTGGCGCTCGCAGCTACCGGCGATCAGTAACCATAGAGGTCTCAAGGACCTCTATGGTTACTCTGCAGAAGCATCGCTGACCCCCGATCATGTGATGGGGGTCAGCGATGCGCTCATTTCCGGCCACTTGGCCGGAAGCGCCGGTTAAATGCCGCTGTCAGCGTGACAGCGGCATTTAACTAGTTAATAGCGGCGGGTGAATCGCGATTTCACCCGCCGCTATTGCGGGCACATGTCAGCTGTTCAAAACCACTGACATGTCCCGGCTTTGATGCGGGCTCATCGCCGGAGCCCGCATCAAAGCGCGGTATCTGACCTCGGACGTACTATCCCGTCCGAGATCAGAAAGGGGTTAAGCTAATAAAATTGTAAAAAAAGCTATACATGTTTGGTATCTCTGTAAGTATGGAGTATCATATTTCCAGGTCATTTTTACTGTACAATGAACACCCCAAAATATAACCCCTCCTAAAAAAATGGCGGAATTATGGGGTTTTTTCACCATTTCATCACATTTGGAACTTTTTTTGCCATTTTCATTACTCTGTATGGTAATATGAATGGTGTAATCCAAAACTACATCTTGTCACGCAAAAAAACAAGTCTTTGGCTATGTGCACACGTTGCAGATTAGGCTTAGGAATTTCTGGTGCGGATTCTGCCTCTCCTGGCAGAAAACGCACCTGCAGTTTTTTGTGCGGTTCCTCAGCGTTTTTTTGTGTGTTTTTGCTGCGGTTTTCTTGCGGATTTGCTGCGGTTTTTACCCCTGCGGTTTTCTATAATGGAGTGGGTACAAAAACGCTGCAGATTCACAAAAAAGAAGTGACATGCTATTTCTTAAAAACCGCAGCATTTCCACAGTGGATTTTCCGCAAAGTGTGCACAGCATTTTCTTTTTTCCATTGATTTACATTGTACTGTAAATCAATTGCGGATCTGCAGCGTTTCTGCACCTCAAAAAATGCTGCGGATCCGCAGCAAATCCGCAACGTGTGCACATAGCCTTTATATGTATATGTCAGTGCAAAAAATAAAAAATTTTGCTATTTATAAAGGGAGAGGAAAAATTGAAACCGCAAAAATTACCAGTACTGTTGGATTATTTTCTTTCTTATGACCTAGGATGATTAAGGTTTCCTTCATAGATGTTATCAACTGGTCTACTTTTTTGGTTTCATTCCATATCACTACCCATTTTGTAAATGTTTTCCATTGATAGGCTTTACTTAACACAACCAGTATACTGTATTAATGTATTCATAAATATCGGTGACCTCTGTCCAGATGACACATCCAAAGCCTTCGCCACTTCCACTAACATAATTGGACTATCTATCATCAACCTTTGATCACCACAAAGCACAGAGAGTTCTACTTTAAAGGGAACGTATCATCGGAAAATGATTACAATGGTTGATAACAGTGATATACACAACAATCATAACAGCCAATGTCACAGCGTCCCCTCCCTTCACAATGATCTTCGCACTCTCATTAGATGCTACAGGGCAAAATATTGATTATCCTGTGACTTAAGTCTCCCATACATATTAGACTAAGGTCAGCCTAATCTGCCAATATTGATGAATTTGGCCGACAGTCTAATGTGTAAGGGGGCCTTGACACATGATTATTGATTAGTAACCACCATGTCCAATTTTGGACTGCCTATGGTTTTGTTCTCTAGAGATAAGCCACTGCCAGAGATGTCTGATGGAGGCTCGCTCATATAGAACACAGACAGGAACACTCAACAGAACAAGCGCCCCTTTGTATGCAGGAGTTGGGTGAGATAGGTGCCGGGCGAACAATCAAGTGATTCATCATTACTCCAATGACAATCTAAACTGCATGGGAGGTTTCTGTCACCTGTCAAGGGGGAATATATTAGGCAGCAAGTGAATAGTTAGTTAATGTGTTGGAAGACTGACAAACATGTGCACGAGCAAAACTAAACATATGAGTGACTCTTCCAAAAGCCGAATTGTGATTGCAAGATAACTGGTTCAATGCATCTCCAAACTAGCAGACCTTTTGGGGTGTTCCTGGAATTCAGTAGTTAGTACCTACAAAATAAAACAAGGAAGAACAGGCAATAGACCGACTACAGAGTCATTGGTGCCCAAGGCTCATTGTGGCCATCCGGTCAAATTCGACATAAGATCTACCGTGGTACAAATTGCTGGCTGTCTAGCAAATATCTATCTATCTTTCATCTATCCACACATCAATATCTATATTCTGTATATAGCACCCTAGAAACCTCTCTACCTAGTAAACCCCAACACAGGGGCAGATTTACTAGTTCTGTTTAATAGTTAGACAATATAACTCTAGAACAGGCTGTCTTAAAATGCACACCACTTGTCACAGAGGCTCATACCGGATGCTACATTGGGTGTGTCTTTACATGGTTTAGTCACCTATTAGTTGGCTTAGCTTTAGAGTCCTTTTTAAGCCAAAACCCCAGAGCATACCTTTAATAAATTTGGGACCTGATTCACCAAGACTGGCGTTTTGATGAACAGTGCACTGGAGTAAGAGGTGCCAAATTCATTCCAGTTTCTGGTTGAAATATAAGCGTGCACCACTTTGGCTCATCTTTCAACCAGAAATTGGAATACTTCTCCGTTATAATTTATATGGCGGAAATTTTGATGAATTTATCAGCCACGCTGTACCACTCACCCTTTTCCAAAGAGCTGGCCACAACTGGTATAAAAGCATCAAAAGACTAGTATAAAAAAAATGCCATTTCAAACAATGTCTCGCCAGAATTCGGGTGACACTGTTTGCCGAATCGACTCCTTGCTATATTATATAAACGCATTTAGCTACATCCCCAAAGTGGTTATAAAAGCATCTAAAACTTTCGATAAATGTGGAACATGGAACATTTTAGTTAGGAACAGAACATAGCTCTTTTAATAGAGTCTAATTTTTTTTGTTTAAATCCAAGTATAATGATTTAGCAATAGCACAAATGATTTATAATCTTGTTAATGAAAAGTGCTGACAATGCTTCTAATTTGCATGGTACAGCCAGTGAATTGTTGCATTGATTTTTTGATTTGTTGCAAATTGTTGAGATAATTTACCCAGCTGATCCAAATAGAACAAGGAAGAATGGTATATATATATTTTATTTTTATTTTTTTTTTGCGTTTCTTTTTAACTATTGGAACTACATTCAGTGATAAGTGGAAGCTTACAAACTAGGGTATAGCGATTAGAAAAAAAAAATGAAATTTTTAACACGAATGGTAATAAATTATACGGTCCCACCAAGTGTCGCCTTTGAATAAAATGCACTAAGGGTTAAAGGCAAGTCTGCAGGAAGGAACAATGCATTCTGCAAGGTTACAGAAGATCCTCAGTGCAGCCCCTGCAAAATGAGTTTTTCCAGGACTCCACATTTAACTCTTTAATTTCTAGAGTGTAGCAACCTCATGCTTCACACCGCCATCATTACCTGGTAAGCAAAATTTACTATGTTGATCATTTTATTAAATTTTTTGGGGTAAAAAATAGTAATAATGAGTACATACATTTTAGGAATGCATATGTAATATTAATGAGAAGATCAGAATTTTGAAAGGGTTCTTTTTTTAAAAAATAAATCGCTATCACTCATACAAAAACCATTCAGATCTTAGTGCCTTGGCAAATAATACCAGGAAGAGTAGGGAGGGAAAAAAAAGAGATGAGGGCAGAACAATATTTTCAACAAAGTAATAGCATTGTGCAGAATGAAAAAAAGTGTGCAAAGGATTCTGGGTATGGTCATACATATTCATGAGTTTACATTGTGATGCGGTGAAATCAGGGACAAGCTGGGATCCTGCGCGAAGCAGGAGAATATAATGTTACAGCTGACTATCTACAATGCATAAGACCATTTAAGATACCGAGAGGCGGAATTCTATGAATCCCGGTAAGATTTGTAGAATCAGGCTACTTGTGCCAAAAATTATTGGAAACATTTATAACAAATAATAAAAAAAATCCATAAATGATATTTCAATTTTGTTCAAATTTAAGAGAAAATAAAATCTATTTTTTTTTTTTAATTCAGGCTTTTTTTGCTGAGTAATTTCCTGCCATATTCACGTAAGACTTAGTTTAATAAGACCACAGGAATCTATAGAAATATATTCCAACATACCTTCTCTGAAGCCAGAAGATACAAAGCATTTTTTTTTCCTGCAGATCCGTTGGGAGGTGACAGCCGTAGGGAGCTCTATGTTTGTGAACAGGCAGCCAGGGAATGCTTAATCCACTGTCTGATTTCCTTGAAAATCTCAGTCTGTGGGTGACATAAGATGGGCTACATTATACATATCAACACTCTCTTGTTCTATGCGTCTGGATTTTTACATTGCACACAGGAAAGAAAAATTTAAAGTGAAACCTGCCACATTAAGTTTAGTTTCAATATCATTACTGATGTTACATGTTATTTTTTTTTATAGTGGAAAATTTTAACAAAAAAAGCATTAAAATATAATAGAAATGTGCACCAGGTGGAGACTTTTTAGCATCTTGAAACCAGTCCAAATAACATGAATGTATCACTTATATTTCTTTACTAATTGGAAACAGATGATTGCCATTTTATTTCTAAGCTTTTTTTTTTTTATTTTACAATGCTAGAACTTTTACATATAGATACATATATAGAGATAAGCTTGACATCAGCAAAATGAACATTGGTGGAGATTGTTCTTTGAATTCTATGGTAGAGTTTTCTAGACATGCTCTGTGACCTGTGCAGGAGACATTGTGCAGAGAAGGGGAAGGAGTTGATTAGTGACCCTCACCTATTGTGAAGATTTTTAAGTGAAACCTGCAACAATAAGTTAAGTTTCTGTAAAATAGATATCATTAGTAATGTTATGTTTAATCTGTTTTTTATTGAAAAGAGCTTCAAAACAAACAAGGAACAAAGGATTCAACAATACATAAAAAGTATTGAGTACAAAAGTAAATCTCATATACAACTGTATATCAAGACCTGTAACAAACAAGTCCCGAAATAGTATAACTTTCAGGTCAAAATCATTTTCAATCAAGTCCAACAAGATCTGAAAAGAAAACAAAAAATCCATGGCGGATGTAGGTATCCACTATCCAGGGAGACTGTAGGACCTTTGGTGATACATATGAGGTATCCTCTGAAAGAGAGCGACCCAAACAAGAGGAACTAGGTCACTCCAAGTAATAATGGTATAAAGACGAACGGAAAGAATGAGACTAAGAAGAGGAATATGGGGGAGGAGAGAGGAAGAAAAAAAAAGGGGGGAGGGGGAGGAACCATGGAGTCTGATATAGAAGGGGGCAACTTGCACCCCTATAATGACATCCATCTAACCCGTATTGTTCAATCTATCTTCCTTATGGCTTAGAAAAGCAGGGCCGGCGTTAGGGGCAGGCAGACCAGGCAGCTGCCTGGGGCCCCCACTCCCCCAGGGGCCCCCAGCTAGCGGCAAATCACGCAGCCGCTATGGGGCCCCGGGCCCCTGTGAGGCTGGGGGCCCGCCTGCCGCCAGCGCTGACTCCCCCGCCGCATTGAACTGTACCGGCATCTGCCGGTACAGTTCAAAGCAATGATGGAGGAGAGAGCGTCACCTGACGCCCCCTCTCCCATCATTCCCCGCTCTGCCTCTGACACAGCGGGTGCGCGCGCACTCACTGTGTCCCAGGCAGAGCAGCTGCAGCCGCCGACACAGGAGCAGCGCGGGCACGTGTGGAGAGGTGAGGAGCTTGTGTTTTTTTTTTTTCTTTTTACTGGACGGGGAGAGGAGAGGGGAGGAGGGGAGAGGAGAGGAGAGGGGGGGGATGTGAGCTGTGGTGTACACCACTGGGGGCTGTGCTGTATACTACTGGGGGCTCTGCTGTATACCCCTGGGGGCACTGCTGTACACCACTGGGGGCTGTGCTGTATACTACTGGGGGCTCTGCTGTATACCCCTGGGGGCACTGCTGTACACCACTGGGGGCTGTGCTGTATACTACTGGGGGCTCTGCTGTATACCCCTGGGGGCACTGCTGTACACCACTGGGGGCTGTGCTGTATACTACTGGGGGCTCTGCTGTATACCCCTGGGGGCTCTGCTGTATACCCCTGGGGGCTCTGCTGTATACCACTGGGGGCTGTGCTGTATACCCCTGGGGGCTCTGCTGTATACCCCTGGGGGCTCTGCTGTATACCCCTGGGGGCTCTGCTGTATACCCCTGGGGCTCTGCTGTATACCCCTGGGGGCTCTGCTGTATATTACTGGGGGCTCTGCTGTATATTACTGGGGGCTGTGCTGTATACTACTGGGGGCTCTGCTGTATACCCCTGGGGGCTCTGCTGTATACCCCTGGGGGCTCTGCTGTATATTACTGGGGGCTCTGCTGTATATTACTGGGGGCTGTGCTGTATACCCCTGGGGGCTCTGCTGTATACCCCTGGGGGCTCTGCTGTATACCCCTGTGGGCTCTGCTGTATATTACTGGGGGCTCTGCTGTATATTACTGGGGGCTGTGCTGTATACTACTGGGGGCTCTGCTGTATACCCCTGGGGGCTCTGCTGTATACCCCTGGGGGCTCTGCTGTATACCCCTGGGGGCTCTGCTGTATATTACTGGGGGCTCTGCTGTATATTACTGGGGGCTGTGCTGTATACTACTGGGGGCTCTGCTGTATACCCCTGGGGGCTCTGCTGTATACCCCTGGGGGCTCTGCTGTATACCCCTGGGGGCTCTGCTGTATACCCCTGGGGGCTCTGCTGTATATTACTGGGGGCTCTGCTGTATATTACTGGGGGCTGTGCTGTATACTACTGGGGGCTCTGCTGTATACCCCTGGGGGCTCTGCTGTATACCCCTGGGGGCTCTGCTGTATACCCCTGTGGGCTCTGCTGTATACCCCTGTGGGCTCTGCTGTATACCCCTGTGGGCTCTGCTGTATATCCCTGTGGGCTCTGCTGTATACTACTGTGGGCTCTGCTGTATACTATATGGAGGACTATGGCGTGTGCATTTTAATATATGGAGGACTATGAAGAGTGTATTATACTATATGGAGGACTGTGGAGCACATTATATTATATGGAGGACTATGGGGTGTATTTTACTAAACAAGTAAAATGCTGCATATTCATTGGGTGATTGGATTGTTTATGCCGGAATAAAAATCATTGTTCTCAGCAGCACATCACCCTATGTAAACTGTAGATGTGCTGCTGATAACATGATACTGTATGGTGATCTGTTAGTGATCTATTAGTGATGGTTCTGTCCCATCATTCTTTCTCAGATGGTGGAAAGAGGCCGGGAAACAAGCGTCCAACGACTTCAGTATTGTCGATCACACTCGTTTAGCGGCCTGAGATCAGCGCAGGTAAATACAACCGAAATGCTTCTGTGTGATGTGCAATATGTTAGCATTTGGGGCCCCATTTTAAACTTTGCCTAGGGCCCCACTTTGCCTAAAACCGGCCCTGTAGAAAAGAGGGATTGAAAGTCCTGAGAGTCCATAAACAAATCATTAGTAATGTTACATGTTATATTTTCTATAGTAGAACATTTTAAGAAAAAAAAATATATATAATAGAAATTTGTATCAGATGGAGACTTTTTAACATCTTGAAACCAGTTCAAATAAAATGAAGGTATGACCCACATTTCTTTACTAATAGAAAACAGATCAGGGCCATTTTATTTCTAAGCTGCTTTTTATTACCCAATGGTAGAATTTTTACAATTTTTACATACAGATACATACATGGAGATATGCTTGACATCAGCAAAATTAATTATTTTAATACTACAGTAGATTTTTCTAGGCATGCTCTGTGACCTGTGCAGAGGACATTGTGCAGAGAAGGGGAATTAGTTGTGTAGTGACCCTCACCTACTGTGAAAAATTTACAGTGAAAGCTGCCACAATAAGTTTAATTTATGTGATATGGATATCATTAGTAATGTTACATGTTATTTTTTTTGTATACACTGTGTGAAGAATTATTAGGCAAGTTGTATTTTAGAGGATTATTTTTATTATTGATCAACAACTATGTTCTCAATCAACCCAAAAGACTCATAAATATCAAAGCTTAATATTTTTGGAAGTTGGAGTGTTTTTTTTTTTTAGATTTGGCTATCTTAGGAGGATATCTGTTTGTGCAGGTAACTATTACTGTGCAGAATTATTAGGCAACTTAATAAAAACCAAATATATTCCCATCTCACTTGTTTGTTTTCACCAGGTAAACCAATATAACTGCACAAAATTTAGAAATAAACATTTCTGACATGCAAAAACAAAACTCAAAAAAATTAGTGCCCAATATAGCCCCCTTTATGATGACACTCAGCAGCCTCCATCCATAGATTCTGTCAGTTGATTGATCTGTTTACGACCAACATTGCGTGCAGCAGCCACCACAGCCTCCCAGACACTGTTCCGAGAGGTGGACTGTTCTCCCTCCCTGTAGATCTCACATTTTATGAGGGACCACAGGTTCTCTATGGGGTTCAGATCAGGTGAACAAGGGGGCCATTATGTCATTATTTTTTCTTCTTTGAGACCTTTACTGGCCAGCCACGCTGTGGAGTAGTTGGAGGCATGTGATGGAGCATTGTCCTGCATGAAAATCATGTTTTTCTTGAACGATACCGACTTCTTCCTGTACCAATGCTTGAAGAAGTTGTCTTCCAGAAACTGGCAGTAGGTCTGGGAGTTGAGCTTCACTCCATCCTCAACCCGAAAAGGTCCCACAAGTTCATCTTTGATGATACCAGCCCATACCAGTACCCCACCTCCACCTTGCTGGCCTCTGAGTCGGAGTGGAGCTCTCTGCCCTTTACTGATCCAGCCTCTGGCCCATCCATCTGGCCCATCAAGAGTCACTCTCATTTCATCAGTCCATAAAACCTTTGAAAAGTCAGTCTTAAGATATTTCTTGGCCCAGTCTTGACGTTTTATCTTATTATTTCTTGTTCAAAGGTGGTCGTTTTTCCGCCTTCCTTACATTGGCCATGTCCCTGAGTATCGCACACCTTGTGCTTTTTGTTACTCCAGTAACGTTGCAACTCTGAAATATGGCAAATCTGGTGGCAAATGGCATCTTGGCAGCTTCACGCTTGATTTTCCTCAATTCATGGGCAGTTATTTTGCGCCTTTTTTGCCCAACACGCTTCTTGCGACCCTGTTGGCTATTTGCCATGAAAAGCTTGATTGTTCGGTGATCACGCTTCAAAAGTTTGGCAATTTCAACACTGCTGCATCCCTCTGCAAGACATCTCACAATTTTGGACTTTTCAGAGCCCTTCAAATCTCTCTTCTGACCCATTTTGCCAAAGGAAAGGAAGTTGCCTAATAATTAAGCACACCTTATATTGGGTTTAGATATCATTAGACAACACCCCTCCTCATTACAGAGATGCACATCACCTGATTTACTTAATTGGTAGTTGGCTCTCAAGCCTGAACAGCTTGGAGTAGGACAACATGTATAAAAAGTATCGTGTGATCAAAATACAACTTGCCTAATAATTCTGCACACAGTGTAGTGGATTATTTTAAGAAAAATAGAAAAAAAACATTAAATTGTATAAAAAATGTGCACTGGTGGAGACTTTTTAATATCTTGAAACCAGTTAAAAGAAAATGAATTGATCACCTATATTTCTTTACTAATTAAAACAAGATCATTGCTATTTTATTTCTTGTTTTGTTTTTTGTTTTTCCAGTGGCAAAATGTTTACATACAGATACATATATGCAGATATGCTTGACATCAGCAAAATGAACCTTAGCTGCAGATTGTTCTTTGAATTCTATGGTAACGTTTTCTAGGCATGATCTGTGACCTGTGCAGGGAAGAGGAATTATGTGAAATATGTTACGTTGTAATCTTGTTTGTGATGTTGTGAGATGATTAGGCTTCTTTCACACTTCAGTTGTTTGGCGTCAGTCAGGTCCGACATCGTGACGGATCAACGGATCCGGCACAATTGTTAAAAAAACGGTACCAACGGATCCGTTTTTGTGACGGATTAGTTACACTGATCCGTCACAAAAACGGATCCGTTGGAACCGTTGCGACAGTTTTTGCATCCGTTGGATCCGTTTTTGACGGATCCGTTTTTTAAAAAGGGAGGATCTCAATGTGATTGGCTACTGGAAACTACTGGAAAACTATATATACTGTGTATTTACACCACATCTTTGAAAGGTTGTAGAGAAAGTGGCAAAGATGGAAGGAGTACTGGCGAACATTATGAAGATCTGTGCGGATTTTACTTTTGAGGCAAATCGGTTGGCAGTCATCGTTCGAGACAAGGAGGAAGAAAGAATGCGCATCCTGAGGCAGCGGCGGAAGAGAAGGCTGTGGATCCATCCCATCATAGCCCAACGCATGACCCGTGGTGTTTTTTCCACACTTTACATTGAACTAAGGGAAAACCCTCAGAAGTTCTTCAACTATGTGAGGATGAAAGCCGAAAACTTCGAAATTTTATTGGGCCATGTTGAAGACTCTATACGGAGACGAGACACCCAGATGCACTTCTCCATATCACCAGCAGAGCGTCTCATGGTGACTATTCGGTAAGTTGTTTTTTTTTAATGATTCTCATTCATCAGACTTATAACTGTAATGTTTTTTTTTTTTAAGTTTTTATTAATTATTGTCTTATCCTTTTGTTAACAGATTCCTTACAACTGGAGAGTTGTTCTCATCCCTACATTTTCAGTTTAGGCTTGGGATATCCACCATCTCAGGGATCATCAGAGATACCTGCCGGGCATTGTGGGAGTGCCTACAAGCAGAATACATTCCGGAGCCATCACAGGAGAGGTGGCTGGAGATTGCACAAAATTTTCAACAAATATGCCAGTTCCCAAATTGTGTCGGAGCAGTAGATGGGAAGCATATAAGGATCGTCAAACCTTCTGGCTCTGGATCAGAATTCTACAATTATAAGAAGTACTTCTCTATTGTATTGATGGCCATAGCCGACGCACACTGCAAGTTCATCGCTGTGGATATCGGTGCGTATGGACGCGCAAATGACTCACAGATTTTTAAAACTTCACCAATGGGGCATCGGTTGTATGGAGAGACATTTGACTTTCCGCCCCCTAGACCTCTCCCTGGAACCACCGGTCCACCATTACCATTTGTTTGCGTTGGAGATGATGCCTTCCAGCTTTCCCCACATTTGCTGAAACCCTTTGGAAGTAGTGGACTGACCCAGAGGAAGAAAATTTTTAATTACCGCTTAACCAGAGCACGAAGAGTAGTGGAATGTGCTTTTGGCATCTTAACTGCTAAATGGAGAATACTACTAACTGCAATTAAACTGCAGACTGAAACTGTCGATGATGTGGTGAAGGCTTGCGTGGTACTTCACAATTTTGTTATATCAAAAGAACATGTTTCCCTGGAGGATAATGTGTCAGAAAGCACCTTGCGGGATTACCACAACACAACTTTCCGCAGTCCAGTAGCAGTCTCCAGAATGCGGGACAATTTTGCAGACTACTTCATGTCTCCTCCAGGATCTGTTGACTGGCAGTATGAAATGGTGTAAAAAAAAAAATTTTCACACTTGTAAAATACCATTTTTTTGTTTGGTTACAAAACCTTTGTACTTTACAATTGCATAACCTATACCATAACCTTGGTGGTTTTAATACAGTTTTTTTTTTTTTAAAGAGAGACAATGAAATTGTTTTTAAACCACAAAAAGTTTTATTTATTTACAATTTTTTAAAGGTTTTCATAATTTGGGGTGGAGATAGTAGCGGAGGGGCTGTCAGGGCGGGCCACGTCGATAGGGGGGGACATGACATCACGGGGAGGAACAGAAGTGGAATGGGTGGTGAAAACATGAGGTTGGGCAGGGGAGTTGAGGTACAGATGTGGTTTGTGGGAGGTATGGTGAAGGTGTTGGTGGGATTGGGAAAGGTGACGTTAAAGGGGAAGAATGGAAAGGGGAAGGTAGGAACTGGGAAATACTGAGGGGGGAAGGAAGGTATGGCGAAGGAGTAGAAGTAGGATGGACGGGAGGAGGATGGACGGGAGGAGGACGGACGGGAGGATAGACGGCGACTTGAGAGGGGAAAGGTGTTGAAACATGAAGGGTGGGTGGAGGGGCTTGGGACATCGCCTGCACTAGAGCAGTGTCAGGAGTTAGATTTTCCATGTGCCTGAGGACCGACTGAAAAAAACAGTGTCTTGGTGACTGGTTTGCATCTGATTGCATCCTATCCAGACGACTGCTGAGTTCCAGTATGCTTTTGTTAAGCATACTGTACCCAGCAGATGTTTGCTCACCCAAAAGTTTGATGGCATTCTGGAAGGCTGCATTCAGATGCAAAAACTCAGGCGCATAGCTCCTTTCCTGACCTCTCTGGCACTGCCGTCCTGACCCCAAAGGTGGTCTAGATGTTGCGGCAGTGTCAGAGGGGTGGGGTAAAGGGAACTCTAACTCATCACCTGCAGCTTCAAGTGACGAAGTCCGCCCTGCTGCTCCAGCGCTGGTGGATGGGGCCGAGGGATCACACAAAAGGGAAGGTACAGACATAGAGGGGTCGACGTGGTCCCCAGTGGCGGACCCCTGAGAGATCGCTCCAGAGGGGTGCAACTCTGATGCAGGCTCCCGAGTGCTGCAGACAGTACTGTAAAAGAAGAAAAAAAAAAATTAGTATCTTGATATTACAATTGCCCTTGCTGCCCCCAAAAATTGAAGGTTACACATTTTAACAGTTTGACTGAAAACATGTGGTGTTGAATATTTACCTTCTGCTCAGCAGCGTCGACCGGAGGAACGACAGGGCTCTCGCATATTTGTATCTGCTCCTGCGTCCTCTAGATCCACTCGGGGCCTGCATCTCCTTGTTGTACTCCCTCTTGAAGCGATCCCTGAGTGACCGCCACCGCACGATAACCCTGTTACCTGGAAAGAGAAAGCAAAAATTGGTTACTATACAACACATAAAATCATGCTAACACAAGTTAATGAAGTGTGAATACTTACGCGCTAGATTCTGGGCCCCAGCTTCGAGTTCCTCCCAGTTATCAATAACAACACTGCACACTAACTCCCATAGCCGTCGGGTGACAAACTGGTCAGCATGGCGGCGGTCCGACATGTTCCATAACGGCTCCCGACTTTGGACCGCTTGGATGAGGGTGTCCACATCTATCCCCTCCTCTTCCTCATCCTGTTCGGGAGCACGCTGTGAAGCCTTAACAAAAAAATAAGAATAAAAAGGGAAAGATTATACCACATACATTTTACAGTTTGCTAAACACCAAACCAAAAAAGGAACTTACTCTTCGGTGACCGCCGCGACTAGCATTCTGACGACTATGGGAGGTGCTCTGAGGAACTGTACGTCGAGCCCCGGATTGTGAAGACTAATAAAAAAAAAAAATTAATAAAAAAAATTATGTGCTTGGATGGAGGCATATGTACTGTGTGTGGGCTGTGCTGAATGTTTGTGTTGGGTGTAGAGTGTTTTATGTGAGGATCTGTCTCTGCAAAACTTACACTATGCGCTCCCGCTCCTCTCATTTCTCCACCCTGCCCGTCTCCTTCTGGAAGCCCCTCTGCTTCAGCTTCCTGTGGAAACAGAATAAATAATTTATTAAAAATTGTAATAATTATTAAATTAATTATAAATAAATAAAAAAATTATGAAGAAAAAAAAAAAACCTCAGGTGGTTGACGATGTGAGGGGGGGCTCTCAGAAGAAGACATTATGGTCTGTTTTCTGCCTGTGTCTGTCTTGGGTGCCTCTTGGTCCCTAGAATCTGCAAGTATAAAGAGAGTTCTAAGCTACTATACAAAAGAGTAGACGCAGCTCTTCGGGACTTTATACTTACATCTGTTTTCAAAACTTTGGGGCCTGCTTGCGTCTGTCTTGGGTGCCTCTTGGTCCCTAGAATCTGCAAGTATAAAGAGAGTTCTAAGCTACTATACTATACTATACTATACCATACGCCTGCCTGCGTGTATCTTGGGTTCCTTGCTTGGTACCACTAAAATCTTCCAAATTAAAGACAGTTTTAATTAGAATGATTATGTATTGGTATGCCAAATTACATTTCACCCCCTCCAAAAAAAAATAAATAAATTTGTAACCACACCTAAAAAAAAAAAAAAAAAAATGTTAACTTGATATGCTTGAAGTACAAGCTGCAAAACCCTCCACCTCCTGTTTCCCCCCCAAATTCCTTGAAAGAAACACCAAAACTACCGTATATACTCGAGTATAAGCCGACCCGAGTATAAGCCGACCCCCCTAATTTTGCCACAAAAAACTGGGAAAACTTGTTGACTCGAGTATAAGCCTAGAGTGGAAAATGCAGCAGCTACCGGTGAATTTCAAAAATAAAAATAGATGCTCCATACCATTGATTATTGCCCCATATATTATCCATATATAGCTGTGCCATATAGAATGCTCTGCACCGTTCATTATGGCCCCATAGATGCTCCATATAAAGCTGTGCCCCATATACAATGCTCTGCACCTGTCATGCTCGCGCCCAGACTGGTTGGCGCGGGCGTGCGGGGGAGTGGCCCCACTGGACCACAGACCAAACCTCCCTGGAAGGGGCGTAACTAAGTAGCTTCCTAGGTGTTCGCTGGAGCCTCTGATGGTGAGGTCAGACTTGTGCAATAGGAAGCTACCACTCCAGGGTGGAGTCTGGTTGTGGCTGCTGATCCCACCGGGGAGCGGATCATAGACAAGCAAGCGGGCACGGCTGGCACATAGGCAGGCAGACGGGTACAACAGGAACACTGTCAGGCAGGCGGGCACGGCTGGCTCTCTGGCAGGACTGGTGGACAAGACTGGTACACTGGAAGAACCGGTAGGGACCGGTCTGCAGGCAGGTATGTAGAACGGGTAAGAACCTGTTCAGACACGAGGACCTAGGAACAAGTAGATAAAGACCGCAAGAGCGGATGCAGAGCGAAAGCACAGGAGCTAGAGCCAAGAACAGAAATGCAGGAGGCGGAGCCAAGAGCTGGAGGCGGAGCCAAGTGCAGACAGGCAGGAGGCGGAGCCAAGAGCTGGCGGCGGAGCCAAGTGCAGGAGAAGTAGAACCGCAAAGAGCGGAGCCAGGTAGAACCGCAAGGAGCGGAGCCAGGTAGAACCGCAAGGAGCGGAGCCAGGTAGAACCGCAAGGAGCGGAGCCAGGTAGAACCGCAAGGAGCGGAGAGGTGCTGCGGGAGGGGTCTCTGCAGCAAAGCTGAGCAGAGCCACAAAGAATGTGGAGAGAAGCTGCAGCAAGGGATAACTGCAACAGCAGAAGATAAGCTGAGTAGAAAGGAGCAGAAACGCAGAAGTGAGGAGCAGAGGTAAAGTAACAAAGGTTCAGAGCAGGCAGAGCTGCAAGAGTGCGGAGTGAAAGCAGACTGAGAATACAAGGAAAGACAACAGGGAAGGAAGCCAAAGACTAGGAGACAGAGATAAGACTAAGTACAGACAAGGCAATGGAACAAGACACAAGGACAAAGACACTGGGACCAGGATATACTGCCTCCTGGTGGGCGGAACAACAAGACCAAGGAAATAACACAGAGAATCCTCCAGAGAGGGAGTAACTCAGAGAAAGGCCAGGCAAACTCAGAAACAAGACACTAACTGAGCTAACACATTGCACAGGCCCAGACCACTGGGTGGAGCTGAACTAAATACTGGAGGTCTCCTGGCAATTAGTCAGGAACAGATTGGACAGATGCACCTGATTCCTATAAGAACCAGAGAGTTCAGGCGCCGCCCCTCTATACACAGAACCATGAAGCATGCAGAGAGCAGAGACACAGAACAAGGAGCTGGCAAGAAACAGAAACCACATCATGACCTGGAGCAGTGGGTAAGATAGTGTGAGAGATGTGAGGCCATGCCGTGATGCCAGCAGAGTTGTTACAGCACCGTTCATTATGGCCCTATAGATGCTCCATATAAAGCTGTGCCCTATATGCTCTGCACCGTTCAGTTTGGCCCCATAGATGCTCCACATAAATCTGTGCCATGTATAACGCTGCTGCTGCTGCTGCAATAAAAAAAACAAAACACATACTCACCTCTCTTGCTTGCAGCTCCCCAGCGTCCGATCCCGGCGTCTCTCCGCACTGACTGATCAGGCAGAGGGCGCCGCGCACACTATATGCGTCATCGCGCCCTCTGACCTGCACAGTCAGAGCGGAGAGACGCCGGGAAGACAGAGCGGCGCCCGGCGTGTGGATCGTGGACAGGTAAATATGTGATACTTACCTGCTCCCGGCGTCCCGCTCCTTCCCCCGGACAGCTGGTCTCCGGGTGCCGCAGCCTCTTCCTCTATCAGCGGTCACCGACACCGCTGATTAGAGAAATGAATATTCATTTCTCTAATGAGCGGTCCCACGTGACCGCTGTACAGGGGAAGAGCTGCGGCACCCGAAGACAGTGTGACGGGCAGGGGGAGCGTCAGGATCGCCGGGACTAGGTGAGTATGCCTCAGCGCCCTCTCCCCCTCACCCGCCGACCCTGCCACAGACCGTGACTCGAGTATAAGCCGAGAGGGGCACTTTCAGCCCAAAAATTTGGGCTGAAAATCTCGGCTTATACTCGAGTATATACGGTACTTCAATCTTGATATGCGGCATGCGCATGTTGGTAAACCTACCCCACCCCCTCCTCCATACACAGTTTCAACCTTATAAAAAAATTCCCTCATTCAAAGTTAAAATACCAATACCCAAAAATGAAAATTATGGTTATCCTAGTTACTATTTTCTATAACCAGATAACATTTTGTATACCAAAGGTTTGCATTCTGCATTTATATATATATAGAACCTCAAACACCTTTATTGAATGTAGACCAGTTATAAATTTATCTTGAAATCATACTACGGACAGTTTTGTGTAATTTTTATTACAATTTTTTTTTTTTTCTTTTTTTGGGTTGGAAAGTAGGAGCTACACTGCTCTTTATTTGAAATAGCAGTACAGTATGTTAATGTATGAAAAAAAAAAAAAAAGGCAGAACACATCACACAGCATTTATACACACACACACACACACACACACATGTCACAGCACAGCCATTAAAAATACCAGCACAGTATGAAAAATAAAAAACATGCAAGGCAGGCACACACACACGCTGGATGGCAGTACTCACATAGCAGTCTCTGGCAGGGTCTTGATGGCTGCAAGCAGGGTATGTCTTGCTGGCAGGATCTGTCTCTCTTGCTAGCAGGGTATGTCTCGCTGTCACGGTCTCTCTCTTGCTGGCACGGTCTCTCTCTTGCTGGCACGGTCTCTCTCTTGCTGGCACGGTCTCTCTTTTGCTGGCACGGTCTCTCTCTTGCTGGCACGGTCTCTCTTGCTGGCACGCTCTCTCTCTTGCTGGCACGGTCTCTCTCTTGCTGGCAGGGTCTGTGTTCTCTCTTGATGACACATTGAGAAATGAGGCCCACCTGTCCTGTTTATATAGTTTTGGGGATGTCTGGGAAAAGACATGGACATGCTCAGTTGAAAAAAACGGATGGGGGCGACGGATCCGTCGCGGACCGCCAATTAGGCGTAGAAAAAAAACGTTACAAAGTCCGTCAATGTCTAGATAACGTCAAATTGGCGGATGGAACGGATGACCATCCGCCACAATCCGTCGCTAATGCAAGTCTATGGGGAAAATAATGGATCCGTCACAAAAAATGACGGATCCGTTATTTGATGAAAATGGTGGTTTTAGACTAACGCCAAACAACTGAAGTGTGAAAGAGGCCTTACTGTGATAATTGTGAAAACTGCAAGATTTCAAGATAAATTTTGTACGTTTAATTTTTTTTTAACCCCTTCATGACCCAGCCTATTTTGGCCTTAATGACCTTGCCGTTTTTTGAAATTCTGACCAGTGTCCCTTTATGAGGTAATAACTCAGGAACGCTTCAACGGATCCTAGCGATTCTGAGATTGTTTTTTCGTGACATATTGGGCTTCATGTTAGTGGTAAATTTAGGTCGATAATTTCTGAGTTTATTTGTGAAAAAAAACGGAAATTTGGCGAAAATTTTGAAAATGTCGCAATTTTCACATTTTTAATTTTTATTCTGTTAAACCAGAGAGTTATGTGACACAAAATAGTTAATAAAAAACGTTTCCCACATGTCTACTTTACATCAGCACAATTTTGGAAACAATTTTTTTTTTTGCTAGGAAGATATAAGGGTTAAAATTTGACCAGTGATTTCTCATTTTTACAACAAAATTTACAAAACCCTTTTTTTTAGGGACCACCTCACATTTGAAGTCATTTTGAGGGTTCTATATGGCTGAAAATACCCAGAAGTGACACCATTCTAAAAACTGCACCCCTCAAGGTGCTCAAAACCACATTCAAGAAGTTTATTAACCCTTCAGGTGTTTCACAGCAGCAGAAGCAACATGGAAGTAAAAAATGAACATTTAGCTTTTTAGTCACAAAAATGATCTTTTAGCAACAATTTTTTTATTTTCCCAAGGGTAAAAGGATAAACTGGACCACGGACGTTGTTGTCCAATTTGTCCTGAGTACGCTGATACCTCATATGTGGGGGTAAACCACTGTTTGGGCGCACGGCAGGGCTCAGAAGGGAAGGAGCGCCATTTGACTTTTTGAATGAAAAATTGGCTCCAATCTTTAGCGGACACCATGTCGCGTTTGGAGAGCCCCCGTGTGCCTAAACATTGGAGCTCCCCCACAAGTGACCCCATTTTGGAAACTAGACCCCCCAAGGAACTTATCTAGAAGCATAGTGAGCACTTTAAACCCCCAGGTGCTTCACAAATTGATCCGTAAAAATGAAAAAGTACTTTTTTTTCACAAAAAAATTATTTTAGCCTCAATTTTTTCATTTTCACATGGGCAACAGGATAAAATGGATCCTAAATTTTGTTGGGCAATTTCTCCTGAGTACGCCGATACTTCACATGTGGGAGTAAACCACTGTTTGGGCACATGGTAAGGCTCAGAAGGGAAGGAGCGCCATTTGACTTTTTGAATGAAAAATTATCTCCATCGTTAGCGGACACCATGTCGCGTTTGGAAAGCCCCTGTGTGCCTAAACATTGGAGCTCCTCCACAACTGACCCCATTTTGGAAACTAGACCCCCCAAGGAACTCATCTAGAGGCATAGTGAGCACTTTAAACCCCCAGGTGCTTCACAAATTGATCCGCAAAAATTAAAAAGTACTTTTTTTTTCACACAAAATTTCTTTTAGCCTCAATTCTTTCATTTTCACATGGGCAACAGGATAAAATGGATCCTAAAATTTGTTGGGCAATTTCTCCTGAGTACGCCGATACCTCATATGTGGGGGTAAACCACTGTTTGGGTGCACGGCAAGGCTCGGAAGGGGAGGCGTGCCATTTGACTTTTTGAATGGAAAATTAGCTCCAATCGTTAGCGGACACCATGTCACGTTTGGAGAGCCCCTGTGTGCCTAAACATTGGAGCTCCCCTACAAGTGACCCCATTTTGGAAACTAGACCCCCCAAGGAACTTATCTAGATGCATAGTGAGCACTTATAACCCCCAGGTGCTTCACAGAAGTTTATAACGCAGAGCCGTGAAAATAAAAAAATAATTTTTCTTTCCTCAAAAATGATTTTTAGCCCAGAATTTTTTATTTTCCCAAGGGTAATAGGAGAAATTGGACCCCAAATGTTGTTGTCCAGTTTGTCCTGAGTACGATGATACCCCATATGTGGGGGTAAACCACTGTTTGGGCGCACGGCAGGGCTCGGAAGGGAAGGCACGCCATTTGGCTTTTTGAATGGAAAATTAGCTCCAATCATTAGCGGACACCATGTCGCGTTTGGAGAGCCCCTGTGTGCCTAAACATTGGAGCTCCCGCACAAGTGACCCCATTTTGGAAACTAGACCTCCCAAGGAACTAATCTAGATGTGTGGTGAGCACTTTGAACCCCCAAGTGCTTCCCAGAAGTTTATAACGCAGAGCCGTGAAAATAATAAATGTGTTTCCTTTCCTCAAAAATATTTTTTTAGCCCAGAATTTTTTATTTTTGCAAGAGTAACAGGAGAAATTGGACCCCAAAAGTTGTTGTCCAGTTTCTCCTGAGTACGCTGATACCCCATATGTGGGGGTAAACCACTGTTTGGGCACATACCGGGGCTCGGAAGGGAAGTAGTGACGTTTTGGAATGCAGACTTTGATGGAATGGTCTGCGGGCATCATGTTACGTTTGCAGAGCCCCTGATATGCCTAAACAGTAGAAACCCCCCACAAATGACCCCATTTTCGAAACTAGACCCCCTAAGGAACTTATCTAGATGTGTGGTGAGCACGTTCAACCCCCAAGTGCTTCACAGAAGTTTACATCGCAGAGCCGTGAAAATAAAAAATCATTTTTCTTTCCTCAAAAAAGATGTTTTAGCAAGCAATTTTTTATTTTCACAAGGGTAAAAGGAGAATTTGGACCCCAATATTTGTTGCCCAGTTTGTTGTGAGTGTGCTGGTACCCCATATGTGGGGGTAAACCACTGTTTGGGCACACGTCAGGGCTCGGAAGGGAAGTAGTGACATTTGAAATGCAGACTTTGATGGAATGGTCTGCGGGCGTCACATTGCATTTGCAGAGCCCCTGATGTGCCTAAACAGTAGAAACACCCCACAAGTGACCCCATTTTGGAAACTAGACCCCCGAAGGAACTTATCTAGATGTGTGGTGAGCACTTTCAACCCCCAAGTGCTTCACAGAAGTTTATAACGCAGAGCCGTGAAAATAAAAAATAATTGTTCTTTCCTCAAAAATTATGTTTTAGCAAGTAATTTTTTATTTTTGCAAGGGTAACAGGAGAAATTGGACCCCAACAGTTGTTGCCCAGTTTGTCCTGAGTACGCTGGTACCCCAAATGTGGGGGTAAACCACTGTTTGGGCGCACGTCGGGGCTTGGAAGGGAGGGAGCACCATTTGACTTTTTGAACGCAAGATTGGCTGGAATCAATGGTGGCGCCATGTTGCGTTTGGAGACCCCTGATGTGCCTAAACAGTGGAAACCCCTCAATTCTAACTTCAACACTAACCCCAACACACCCCTAATCCTAATCCCAACTGTAGCCATAACCCTAATCACAACCCTAACCCCAACACACCCCTAACCACAACCCTAACCGCAACACACCCGTAACCCTAATTCCAACCCTAACCCTAATCCTAACTCTAATCCCAACCGTAACCCTAATCCCAACCCTAACCACAACTGTAACCCCAACACACCCCTAACCCTATCCGTAACCCTAACCACAAGCCTAATCTTAACCCTATTTCAAACCCTAGCCCTAATTCCAACCCTAACCCTAAGGCTATGTGCCCACGTTGCGGATTCGTGTGAGATTTTTCCGCACGATTTTTGAAAAATCTGCAGGTAAAAGGCACTGCGTTTTACCTGCGGATTTACAGCAGAATTCCAGTGTTTTTTTGTGCGGATTTCACCTGCGGATTCCTATTGAGGAACAGGTGTAAAACGCTGCGGAATCCGCACAAAGAATTGACATGCTGCGGAAAATACAACGCAGCGTTTCTGCACGGAATTTTCCGCACCATGGGCACAGCGGATTTGGTTTTCCATAGGTGTACATGGTACTGTAAACCTGATGGAAAACTGCTTCGAATTCGCAGCGGCCAATCCGCTGCGGATCCGCGGCCAATCCGCTGCGGATCCGCGGCCAATCCGCTGCGGATCCGCGGCCAATCCGCTGCGGATCCGCTGCCAATCCGCTGCGGATCCGCGGCCAATCCGCTGCGGATCCGCGGCCAATCCGCTGCGGATCCGCGGCCAATCCGCTGCGGATCCGCGGCCAATCCGCTGCGGATCCGCTGCCAATCCGCTGCGGATCCGCAGCCAAATCCGCACTGTGTGCACATGCCATAACCCTACCCCTAACCCTACCCGTAACCCTAACCCTACCCCTAACCCTAACCCTACCCTTAGTTCTAACCCTAGTTCTAACCCTAACCCTAGTGGAAAAAGAAAAAAAATATTTTCTTTATTTTATTATTGTCCCTACCTATGGGGGTGATAAAGGGGGGGGGGTTTATTTATTATTTTTTTATTTTGATCGCTGCGATAGAACCTACCACAGCGATCAAAATGTACTTGTAATGAATCTGCCGGCTGGCAGATTCGGCGGGCGCACTGCGCATGCGCCCGCCATTTTCCAAGATGGCGGCGCCCATGGAGAAGACGGCCGGACACCGGGAGGGACATCGAAGCTAGGTAAGTATGGGGGGGTGGGATCGGAACACGGGGGGGGGATCGGAGGGGTGGGGGAGCGGACAAGAGGACCGGGGGAGCGGACAGGAGGGAGGAGGGGAGCGGACAGGAGATCGGGGCAGAAAGGACGACTGGGGGGGGCGATCGGTGGTGGTGGTGGGGGGCAGATCGGGGTCTCCAACCATGGCAGATGCTATTGCAGCATCGGCCATGGCTGGATTGTAATATTTCACCATTTTCATAGGTGAAATATTACAAATCGCTCTGATTGGCTGTTTCACTTTCAACAGCCAATCAGAGCGATCGTAGCCACAGGGGGTGAAGCCACCCCCCCTGGGCTGAAGCACCACTCCCCCTGTCTCTGCAGATCGGGTGAAAATGGAGTTAACCCTTTCACCCGATCTGCAGGGACGCGATCTTTCCATGACGCCACATAGGCGTCACAGGTCGGATTGGCACCGACTTTCATGACGCCTACGTGGCGTCAAAGGTCGGGAAGGGGTTAAAGAATACGTCATTTTCTTATTACACATTCCATTTAAACACTTTGCTATCTGTACTTCAACAATACTGTTAACAATACTCATTTTTTGCCCAACTCAGAGTGGCACAAAAATGATGCGACTTTTGCCATTTTCAAGGCAGATTCTCCCAACTCCGCCAAAATGGGTATAGCTGGAGCAAGATAGGGGTGGGACTCCACAGCTCACCTAATTCATGATGAGCTGTGACCTTCTCTTCACCAGGGACTGGAGTAAAATTGCTGGCAGGCACATGGAGGCCAATTCTCTGACACTCCCCTCGTTAAAACCGGCGAGACAATTGATGGTATTGATGATTCGGGGTACAAAAATCTGTATTTAGTGAAGACAGATTGTTACTTTACTGGGATAGATGACAGTTGTTACTAATAAGATTCTATTCAAATCGAAGGAAGGAGGAGCTCTACCTCTAGCTCCTCCCTAGCCTCTGCATAGAATCTTATCAGCATCAACTCACATTTTTCAAAAGGTAGAATAGAGAACAAGAGGATCTGCAATCTTGGACCTAATTCTTACCAACAGGGAGGAAATGGTTAAGGAAGTAAAAGTGGCTGGGAATTTAGGAGGCAACGATCATGCTATCCTCAAATTTTGGATTACAAGAGGAGTAAGACCAGCAAGGACTCAGACTTTAAGGTTGTAATTCATAAAGGCAGCTTTTTATGGACTAAGATACAGGGTAGGAAAGTTCCAATGGCTGGATGTTCTAAAGGACAGAAATACCCAAGAAAGAGGGGAGATTTTGCTAAATGAAATTCTCACTGCACAATCGGTAACAATCCTGAAAAGAAGGAAGAATTGGAAGCATTTAAAGAGACCAGGGTGGATGAACATAGAACATAGTCACTTGTTAAAAAGGAAAAAAGAAATGTATATCAAATGGAAAGAGGGGGAATATCTAAAGAAGAATATAATGCTGTTTGCAAGGAATGCAGGGAAAGAGTTAGAAGAGTTAAAGCCAGTAATGAAGTAAGGCTTGCAAGGGAGATCAAAAGCAGCAAAAAAGGATTTTGGGGGTATGTCAAAAGCAAATGAAAAGTCAAAGATGCTATAGGATTTTTACAGGATGAAATGGGTGAAGTGGTCAAAAATGATGTTGAGAAGGCCGAACTTCTAAATTCCTATTTTGTATCTGTGCTCTCTAACAAACAAATTGTAACATCAACTGATCTTCATGTGCCATCAAAGAACTAAAATAATCCACTCTATCCATAAGCAGAGAGATGATGAGGGAACACTTAGCTAATTTAAATTAATTTAAATCTCCTGATCCAGATGAATTACATCTTAGGGTACTGAAAGAGTTAGCAGATTGAAAAATCCTGGAAAAATAGGGAAGTCCCAGAAGATTGGAGAAAGGCAAATGTTGTCCCTATCTTCAAAAAAGGAAAGAAGACGGAGCCAGGAAATTACAAGCCAGTGAGCCTTACTTCTAAACCAGGGAATATCTTTGAATAAATTATTAAACAGCATGTGTGGGGAATCACAAGGCTCTGTCCTGGCCCCAGTGTTCAAAATTTGCATAAATTATCTAGATAAGGGAACTGAAGGTAAACTAATCAAATTTGCAGATGATGCAAAGCTAGGAGGGATAGCTAACACTAGACACAGAGAGAATATTCTGAAGGATCTAGATAAGTTTGAACAATAGGCAGCTACTAATAGAATGGTATTTAACATGGAGAAATGTGAGATTCTACATCTGGGCAAGAAAAATGGAAATTACATGTACAGAATGGGAGGAAAAGAATTAAGTAACAACACATGTGAAAAAATATTTGGGTATACTAATAGATCACAGTCTGCACATGATTCAACAGTGTGATGCAGCAGCAAAAAAGGCAAACACTGTGCTGGGATGTATTAAGAGATGCATAGAGTCTAGATCACATGAAGTAGTTATCCCCCTCTACTCCTCCTTGGTCAGGTCGCATCTGGAATACTGTGTCCAGTTCTGGAAACCATATTTAAAAAAAAAGACATTGAAAAACTGGAGCAAGTTCATAGAACAGCTAAAAGGTTGGTGAGCGGACTGCAAAGTATGTCCTTCAAGGAACGGTTGAAGGATCTGGGAATGTTTAACTTGCAAAAATGAAGGCTAAGAGGAGACTTAATAACAAAACCACAAAAAGAGGACAAAAAAATTCTCCAAAAATAAAAAAAAAGAGCAGAAAAAAGGCAGAGATGTTTACCTACCCAGGCCTCCAAACAAATGCACTATCAGGATGCAGTGGACCCATGTAGTTAAGATGGCGGCAACACAGGTGCAAAGATACTGATGAGATAACCACTCTCAGCCTGCCGATCAATGGGGGGGGGGGTGGTTGCTTGGTATAAAGCACAATAGAGGTTGGTATGTGGCGCTGTTCACATAAAGGTGATACACACATCTGGCTGACAGCCTGTTAGTGATGCGTGAGGACCCTTGACGTGGGTTGCGAGCTTGCATATCTTGGTCAAAATATCGACTAGCACCTCACATATTTTTGTATGTGTTTTCTGCACTTCATTTTTCAGGGTGCAGTTGGGCCCATTTGGTCTTGTAAACTGTGGTGTCTGTTCACATGGGATGCATTTGGATAGCGCTGGGCAGCCCGCCTGATCTAATAGTATAGGCGTCACTAATAGGCTGTAAGCCAGATGCTGTGTATCACCTGTATGTGAAAAGCGCCACATACAAACCTCTATTGTGCATTAATATACCAAGCAACCACCCCTCCATGGATTGGCAGGCTGAGAGTGGTTGTCTCATTGGTATTTTTGCACCTGTGTTGCCATCTTAACTACATGGGTCCACTGCATCTTGATAGTGCATTTGTTTGGAGGCCTGGGCAGGTAAACATCTCTGCCTTTTTGCTGCTGTTTTTTTATTTTTTTGGAGGATTTTTAAGTCCTCCTTTTGTGATTTTGCTGTTTAGTAATGGGACTTGCAAGCGTGAGGACCCTTGACGTGGGTCGCGATCTTGCATGTCTTGGCCAAAATATCAAGGAGACTTAATAGCTGTCTACAAATATCTGCACATGGAATCACAAGAAGCAATGGAAAGAAACTGAAAGGAAGAAGATACAGATTAGAATCTAAAGAATCTGAAGACCCACCTCTTCCGACAAGCCTACAACCTGCAGTAACCACCGATCGACCAAACCGCTGCATGACCAGCTCTACCCTCACCTACTGTGTCCTCACCCATCCCTTGTAGATTGTGAGCCTTCGCGGGCAGGGTCCTCTCTCCTACTGTACCAGTTATGACTTGTATTGTTCAAGATTATTGTACTTTTTTTTATTATGTATACCCCTCCTCACTTGTAAAGCGCCATGGAATAAATGGCGCTATAACAATAAATAATAATAATAATAATAATTAGATATTAGAAAAAATGTTTTGACCTTCAGGGTGATCAATGAGTGGAACAGGCTGCCACGAGAGGTGGTGAGTTCTCCTTCAATGGAAGTCTTCAAACAGAGGCTGGACAGACATCTGTCTGAGATGGTTTAGTGAATCCTGCTTTAAGCAGGGGGTTGGACACAATGACACTTGAGGTCCCTTCCAACTCTAACATTCTATGATTCTATTATTCTATCGCCTATCTCAGTAAAGTAGTAATCTGTCTTTACAGAATACAGATTTTACCAGTAAATGGAAAATTTTGGGAAGTAATGATCAATCTTGGCAAATGGAGAAGCAGATTTATGACAAGATATATTACAAAGTTTCTTATTTTCACATGTACTATTGATTTATGGAATAAAAACTAAAATGGCGGTAACACTTTAACCCCTTCACGACACGCATTTCTGCAAACCGCAATATATATACTGCGTGAATAGCGCATGAACTAACGTCGTGCGCTGCCGCGATAAAATGCAGGTGTCAGCTCTCTATGAGAGCTGACACCCAGCAGCAACGCCCACAATCAGTTCTGGCATTAATCGTGGGTGTCTAACCCCTCTGATGCTGCTATCAGTAATGATATCGACATCAAAGGGAATCACGGAGGGAGATCCCTCTCAGCTCCCATCGGCACAACGCGATTGCGATAGCGTTGTGCTGATGGTCTCTATGGTGAGCCTGGGCAGAAAGATGGCTGCGTGGTCACCCAGAGATGGTGGCCTTTAAGCTCCTGCTCAGAGCAAGAGCGGACATGCCTCCTCCCTGCCTGTGAGACATTGCAGAGTATTAGATCAGCGATCAGAGCAGGGAAAGTTGATGCTCTATACTGAGACAAAATAAAAACATTAAAAAAAATTATTAAAAATTGTAAAGTTATTTAACAAAATCACAAAATAAAGAACAAAAATAAAAGAAAAAATAGTAATCCAATAAATACATTTATTTATGTATAAATAAAAATAAACAACAAAAAGTACACATATTTGGTATCGCTGTTTCCAAAACTGTCCCGCTAGTTAACGCCTTCAGTGAACACTGTAAAAAATGAAGCAAAAACCTGCTTTAGCACCATACCGCTGAACAAAAAGTGGAATAAAAGGCAATAACAAAAGATGAATGTAAATAAAAATGGTACCGCTGGAGACGCCATCTTGTCCCACAAAAAATAAGTCTTACCCATATCTCAGTGTGAAAATGTAAAATCTGGGGCTTATAGAAAATCTACTATATAATTGTCTAAGGGTCACTTCCGTCTTTCTGTCTGTCTCTTAACGGAAATCCCAAGTCGCTGATTGGTCGCGGCAAAACAGCCACAACTAATCAGCGACGGGCACAGTCCAGCGGCAAAATGGCCGCTCCTTACTCCCCGCAGTCAGTGCTCACACAGGGTTAATGGCAGCGTTAACGGACCGCGTTATGCCGCGGTGTAACGCACTCCGTTACCGCTGCTATTAACCCTGTGTGACCAACTTTTTACTATTGATGCTGCCTATGCAGCATCAATAGTAAAAAGATCTAATGTTAAAAATAATAAAAAAATAAAAAATTGTTATATACTGATCATCCGTCGGCCCCTCAGATCCAGAACAGGCCTGTCCCGCTCCTCACGACGCTCCGGTGACTGCTCCATGCATTGCGATCTCGCGAGATGATGACGTAGCGGTCTCGCGAGACCTCTACATCATCATCTCTCGAGACCGCAGTGCACTCTTGGGACCGGAGCGCGTGAGGAGCATAGGTAAACGCTTCGCCTGGATCCGGGGGCCAACGGAAGGTGAGTATATAACTATTTTTTATTTTAATTATTTTTTTTAACAGGGATATGATGCCCACATTGCTATATACTATGTGGGCTGTGCAATATACTACGTGGGCTGTGCAATATACTACGTGGGCTGTGCAATATACTACATGGCTGTGCAATACACTACGTGGCTGTGCAATATACTACGTGGCTGTGTTATACACTACATGGGCTGTTATATACTATGTGGGCTGTGCTATATACTCCGTGGGCTATTATATACTACGTGGGCTGTTATATACTATGTGGGCTGTGTTATACACTACGTGGGCTGTGTTATATACTGCGTGCGTGGGCTGTTATATACTACGTGAGCTGTGTTATATGCTACGTGGGCTGTTATAAACTACGTGGCTGTGTTATATGCTATGTGGGCTGTTATACACTCCGTGGGCTGTGCTATATACTCCGTGGGCTGTGTTATATACTACATGGCTGTGCTATATACTATATGGCTGTGCAATATACTACATGGCTGTGCTATGTATTACGTGGCTGTGCAATTTACTACGTGGGCTGTTATATACTACGTGGCTGTGCTATATACTACGTGGCCGGCCGCGAACAATCAGCGACAGGCGCAGTCCGGCTGCGAATTGGAGCGGGATTTGAACCACGCTTCGCTAATTGGTCGCGGTTGGCCGAATCCTGCGTATTCAATGTATTATTCTAAAATCTTCATAAATAAACTACATACATATTCTAGAATACCCGGTGCGTTAGAATCGGGCTACCATCTAGTGTTGGTCATAAAAATGTAATTTTTTTCTTCACTGCCCAATAGTATAAAATTATGTGACACACCTGTGGTGTCAATATCATCACAGCACACCTAGATGAATTAATTGAGAGGTGTAGTTTCTGAAAAAAATTAGATTTTTTTATTTTCACGGCTAAATGTCATAAATTTCTGTGAAGCACCTGCCGATCAAGATGCTCACCGCATATCTATATAAGTTCCTGGAAGGGTCTATTTTCCAAAATGGGGTCACAGGGGTTCTCCAAACGCGGCATGGCGTCCGCTAATGATTCCAGCAATTTTGCATTCAAAATGTCAAATGGTGCTTTTTCCCTTTGCAGCCCTGCTGTGGTCTAAACAGTAGTTTTTCTCCATGTATGGGGTCTTGGTGTGCTCCGGAGAAATTGCACAAAAATTTTTGGTGTCCATTTTCTCCTGTTACCCTTGTGAAAAGAAACGAAATGTGATGAGGTCCCTAAAAAAATGTTTTTGCAAATTTTGTTGGAAAAATGACAATTAGCTGGTCAACTTTTATACCTTCAAAACTTCCTAACAAAGAAAACCAAACAAACATTGTGCTGATGTAAAGTAGATATGTGGGAAATGTTATTTATTAACTATTTTGTGTGACGTCTCTCTGATTAATAAAAATTAAATGTCTGAAAATTGCAAAATGTTCTCCAAATTTCTGATATTTTCACAAATAAAAAGGCAAGTCGTATCGAACAAATTTTACTACTATCATGAAGTACGATATGTCACAAAAAAAACCAGTCTCAGAATCAGTGGGATCCGTTGAAGTGTTCCAGAGTTATTATCTCATAAAGTGACAGTAGTCAGAATTGAAAAATTGGCCTGGTCAGGAGGGTGAAAACAGGCTCGGGAGTGAAGGGGTTAAAGTCCCTGTAGTAGAACAATCTTTGCATCTAATTTTGCATGTTGTATTCTCAGGGGGCCCTGCTGTACTTGACTTGAGTGGCAATCTAGACAATCACATGACATGTAAAGTTGCTTATTTGTCATGTGATTAGAAAAGTCAAGTCAAACTAGGATTTTCTCTGCCCGGTATCCATCATGTATAATTTGCACGGTGGTAGGAATCTTGGGAATTGATCATCAGTATCCGCTCATCAGATCTGTTTATAAAATAGAAAAAAAGTGAATATTTATATTGCTTAGTTAATCTGCATGCTCTCTGATACTAATTTAAATGGTGAGAGATGGTGAAGGCTTCTCACTAAACATAACCTTAGATAGTGGGGAATATTTATATTTAATTATCATTATGGACAGCATTCCAATATACATTGAATATTTCATTTGTCAACTTAAAGAGAAAGTATTATTCAATGTTTTTACTGTAAACATACATTTTTATGGTATTTTTTGAACTTTCTGCAGTTGACTTGTTGGCTTGGCTGTGTAGACTGGAACATATTCAGCAGCAAGCATGAATTGAACACTGAAGGCCAATCTAAGGCAAATCAGCAACACTATACACTTTATACTATATACAAAATTTGGTAAACATTTTTCCAACCACTCCTGACTCCCTGATGAAAGGTCAAGGTCACCATCATGGCAAAACTAGATGCACTGATGTCAGTGACCAGGCAAATAAAGGTCACACACTAACCCGTGGGCTGCCATTCAACAATTACTCACCGGTAGCAGCACCTTTCAATCATAAAATGAATGGGATCTATTTGATGGACTGTGACCTACGCTTCCCAGATGTGTGAATGCATTAATATTCTGCATCTCTCCATCTTTCCTCCTATATAACATTAGTTTGAGAGTGTTACTGCACTCAAGAGAAAATTGAGAGTGTTTCAGTGCAATTAGCTGACTTCTTCCAAGTGCATTGACATGCCCCTAGTGCACTTTCAGCCTGATTTCGATATGTCTTCTACCTTAGATTTCCCATGACTGACACATCAGATCTCTACAAAGAAAGGTAATATTTTTATTATGGAACAAGAGCCTATATATCCACAGAACTTCCATACGCTAAAAATGACATGGTCCTTTTAAAACAGCACCAGCTTAGAGGACATCTTTGAGTCTCAGTGGAAGAGTCAAACTGTCCATGTACCCATTCTAACATCAATCACTAATGTAGACACCAATGTAGATTCATGGCATGATGCCTACACAAATCCTGTACGGCAGCGCAGAAGGCCCAAGCATCCACATTATGGGCCTGTAAACTCTTTTGGATGCGAAACCTCAACGATGAAGAAAGAAGACAGAAGAAGAAACGACGACTTCAAAATGTGGTGCTGGAGAAGGATGTTATCAGTGCCATGGATGGTAAGAACAAACAAATCAATTTTGGAACAAGTCAGGTCTGACATGTAATTCAAAGCAAGAATCACCAAGCTTCAACTTTCCTACTTTGGACACATCATACGAAGGTAGGAGGAGGGCATCATGGTAGGAAGAATAGAAGGAACAAGGCGAAGAGGTTGACCAACAACTTGATGGCTTGATATAATCAAAATAATGACAGAGAAGACTCTGATGGACCTATCTAGGCTTGCATGAGATCAATCTTCCTACAGATTGTTCATCCATTGAGTCGCCATGGCTCGAAATCAAGCTGAAGGCTGTTAAATAAGAATAATAATAGACTCTCCATATGTACTACTCTTCCCTAGCCAAAGCTTCTTTAGAGATTACCTATTGGATTACCTTCACACTGCAGAATTTTGTGATATCCCATGGGATGCAGAATTGTAGTCTGTCATAGACTATACTTTTAAATACAGTTGGGACTGTGTGAATATATCCATGCCAAAAAGACACGCTTTTGGCATATGTTCACAATATAAAGTTCATGTGCATATTGGAGTACACTGCTGTCATGCGTGCTTCCATAATATATCTGAAAAAAAAAGAAGTTTACTATAGGGCCATCACAAGCTGCTGGCTCCTTATTGATAAATCTATACAATACAAAGCCACACAGCATGAAGTCTATAAAACTGTGTTTAAATTGCTATTTTCATCACTAAATTAGATATATCATACACAACAGAAATAAATGATACATGAAAAAGATTATATCTGTAAAATAATCTACCAAAACTGTAATTTTAGAATTGCATTAGGCGGCTCAGAAGCTAAAAAAGCGTCTTTCTATGAATTCTGAAAGGATCCTTTTTCATTCGTGTTGTAATCCACACCGGTTGGCAAGTTAATAGCTGTTAAAAACTAAAGTACATATTCATCATTTACTTATTGGATATAAGCAGGAACCATAGATTGCGATCACGGATTTATAGGAGGGAGGGGCATATTGGCCTATGAATTTGTAAGCAGGAGGGCTGATGCATAATGAAGGCATGGAAGGGCTGATTACACAGTCTGTTTCATTCAGTGTAAATCATTAGTGAAATTGCATTAGCATGAAAGATAAGAGAGAGTTACGATATCCTCCTTGGTACATAATAATAACTGCAAATGACATTGAGGGCTGCGTCTGCTGGCATAACATAAACCACAGGGGACCGAACAACCAGCAGGAGAATTTCACGTCCTCTTAAAGTGATAGTCCCAATAGAATAAACGAACTTGTAAACAAGTGAGCACTGGGACATAATCACACGGACTGCTTGTACCTGCCAGCTTCCGCGGATAGAGATGTGCCCAGCTCCCGATGTGTTTTATAGCATTTGCCAACTACTATTTGGCTTTTGAAAGCAAATGTATAAAATTAATTCAGTTTAGTAAAACAAAGTCCACTTTTTACAAATATAATACATATGAATTTACATAAAAAGTGAAGCTTTTTTTTTTTTTTTTTAAAGGTAACATGTGACCCCCAAAATCGATGGTGAGCTAAGCCCTCTGGCATCAGGGGCTTATCTGCAGCATTCCGTAATGCTGTAGATAAGCCCCCGATGTATCCTAAAAGATGAGAAAAAGAGGTTAGATTATACTCACCCAGGGGCGGTCCTATCCGACGGGTGTCGCAGTCCAGGGCCTCCCATCTTCTTATGATGACGTCCTCTTCTTGTCTTCACGCTGCGGCTTCGGCGCAGGTGTACTTTGTCTGTCCTGTTGAGGGCAGAGCAAAGTACTGCAGTGCGCAGGTGCCAGGAAAGGTCAGAGAGGCCCAGCGCCTGCGCACTGCAGTACTTTGCTCTGCCCTCAACAGGGTAGACAAACTACGCCTGCGCCGGAGCCGCAGTGTGAAGACCAGAAGAGGACGTCATCTGGTGAAGATGGGAGGCGCCGGACCGGACTGCGACACTTATCGGACCGGACCGGGATCGCCCCTGGGTGAGTATAATATAACCTCTTTTTCTCATCTTTTAGCATACATCGGGGGCTTATCTACAGCATTACAGAATGCTGTAGATAAGCCCCTGATGCCGGTGGGCTTAGCTCACCCTCGATTTTGGGGGGTGACAGGTTTCCTTTAATCTGTAGAAGGGACTCCCTGCTCTCAAATGATAGATAATGTCAGGGAGAGAATGATTTTGCATGTTGAAATCTTTTTGTTCCCAGAGTAGATAAGCCACCACTAAAGGTGTCCAGAAGTTGCTTCTCCACTTTTCCCATTGTCAAAACACAGACATGTGCGCAGCCCCATCGATTATAATGCGTGTGCCTGTGTACGTGTCTCCAGTACGTGTGAAAACGGAAGTCACATGTACTGGGAACACCAACATGTGAAGGGGCCTAAAACATAGAGAATGCAAGCGAACCCTCTTTGGGTAGGAAATGGCCATCTCTGATAGACTTGAAGAGGTGACTGGTAACCTAGGCGACAATCCATACACAATACCCCCTCCATTCTTGAGATTTTTAATAAGAGGTAGATTGCAAATTCGCTTATTTTCACAAGCACTTTGCAATTTTATCCATTTATCAAGATGACACAATGTTATTGGCAATTAGTGTATAAATTGTATGTGTTATAATTTTTATGGCAACACTAACAACGAAAAATTATGGGATAATTATGGATTTGAGTAGCAAATGAAGCAAACTCAATTTCCTGGCTTATATCTAAAACTCAGCTCTTTGATATAAAAATATATATATATATATATATATATATATATATATATATATATATATATATTTTTTTTTTTTATTTTTTATTTTTTTGCAGTAAATATGTTCAGTTTTTCAGTAATTTCATCGGTTTTATTTAGTGCCATCTGCAGCAGACACACAGCAGTCATGAATCTGTCCCTCAAGTAAAAGATAAGTCATGAAATGTCCTTGAGAGACCTGGACAAAACAATGGGCAGCAGCTACTTCTGGATTCCATTTGCATCCTTTGTCTCTAGTACAAATGTATTAACCATTATTTATCTTGACCAAGAAGTAGACATTATTCACTGCTAGCTCAGCTCTCCACACTAATTCCCGGAGGCTCCTCGCTCTCCCTCACATATTACAAGTGCACAGCAGTTTCTACTGGCAATAAAAGTGGTCTATGTTTTCCCATAGAAGTACATAGGCACATATATTATTGTAACAACACTGGCACATAGAGATACAAAGTTCTTTTTAGTTGTTTAAATTATGCTGAAAAAGCAAAAAAAACACACACCACATATTCTGTTTATACTTATATACTGTATGAATGACATCTAATATGTCACGTAAATTCACAATGGGTAATTAAATGAATTTTCCTATTATTTGGATGTTTCCATAACTTTTTTTTGTAATTTTTGCAAATTTAAATAATTTATATTATTTTATATTTCAATAAAAATACTGAAAAAAAAAAATCCACTACCATTTTTATTTATGTAAATTGTCATTAATTATGCAATATGTTTATTCTACAGGCTGGTACAGTTGTGGAGATATCAAACAGATGTATTTTATAATGCGTCTTGGGACTTATATTTAATACGTTATTTACAGCATTTATCTATTTTTACTGATTTTTTTTTAGCAATACGTTTCTTACCTAAAGGGCAATTTAGTTTATTTTTGTTTTACTGTACTTAATGACATAGTTTATCTAGCATGCATGATCCTTTTGTTATCAAGGCAATATTTTTTAAATTCTTCTCTATTGCTAAATATTAAAATACTATTAAGGTGAAATAAAATGTAACATATTTGTATCTATGTTTGTGTCCGATTTACCTTTATAATTAGTATGTAGAAAAAATATTTTAAAAATGTCAATTTAATTGGGTTTGCTATTTTGAGTTTTGTTTGATATTTGGAGTTCTTTAAAGGGGTTCTCCGGTGAAATCAAGTTATCACCTACCCACAAGATAGGTGATAACTCGCTGATCGATGGATTGCCCATATGGGGATCTTTTATGCCAGTCAGAATGGAGCCGCAGTGCACATGCTTGATCGCTGCTCCACAAATTCCCTATGGGTCTATTGAAGCGATGCTATCAGCTATTTCTGACAGCCCCATAGAGAATGAATGGAGTGGCAAGCAGGTGTAAAACCTACCTCTCCATTTTGCGATTGGGATTCAAGTGCCCCATTTGTGGACAAAAATTCCTCAATCTACTGATTGGTGGACCCCCACTGAAAAATAAATAGGTGATAATGGGTAGCTGTCACAAGTGGGTCACGTCCTCCACACAGATCTGGGGTTAGAAGATCACCACGTATTGCAAATCGCAGATCTTCCATTTGGCCTGTGTATTTGTATTTCACAGTCAATGATTTGGTTTCCTTGTCATTTGCTCTTCATATAAAACATGGCTAGACCTTCTCTTTCTTGCCAGGGAAAGTTTTAATTCCTAGCTCCTTAGAGTCGCTGTGCTGAGTTGGAGATCGTTGTTGCTTCTGGAGATTATTGCATGCTGTTTTTGGGTGTATGCTTTCCTCATTGTCCTATTCCCATTTGGTTTGTACATTCTTACCCTCCCGTATATACCTCTCTAACTTTGGTGAATGTGTTGTGTTTGTGTAATGCCTGCTGCAGAAAAGTAGCACACAACCTCCACAAAGGGGTGTGAGTGAAGGAAAATAGGTACACTCACAAAGAAACCACAGACCAGCAGGCAGGAGCCACTAGGTGGCAGAAGAGTAGTCAGAAAAGCCGGGTCAGCAACAGAGAGGGAATAAAGTACCAGAGGTCACATCAATACACGTGGTCAGAAACAAGCCTAAGAAGTCAGAGCCAGTTGGGAGCAGGAAAGCCAGAGATGGAAGACAAAAGAATAGGTCAGGGGGCAAATGCCAAGAGATCACAACACAGAGAGCGAGTACTAAAACGAGGGAAGTCACAGGGAAAACAGGAATGGGACCTAGGTAAACGGGCAGAGGACAAGTCAGGGTATAACGGGATCAGCTGCTAAAGCCAGAGACTTGAACTATAACTGACACTGCTTGCAGGTAACAGCGGACTGAACTAGCCAGACAGATACCAATATGAGGCCGGGAAGATTAACCCCCGCATGACCATCCCGGGGAAAGAATAATCAGAAACAAACCCTGGACTGGATCATGACAATTTGACTTGCTTTTTGTTATCCTTGTTTGTCTTATGTGTTTATACACTAGCATATCTGTCCAATGCCTCCTGGCGGAGGGGACGGCTTAGTGAACAACAGGAGAACAGGAAGGCTGATGGTCCAATCCTCACCTTTAGAGGTATCTTCACAGAGCAGGGACATTTAGGGCCCCAGTTTAAGGGATGGTTCAGGGCCCCTTTCCCAAATCATGTAGTCACAGTGTGACAGTGGCTCAGTGGTTAGCACTGCTGTTTTATAGTGCTGGGGTCCTGGTTTCAAATCCCACTAAGGACAACATTTTATTTTTTTATTTTACTCACTTATATAATTCCACAGTGCTTTACAGACATTATCATCACTGTCCCATTGGGGCTCACAATCTAATGTAAATTCCCTATCAGTATGTTTTTGAAGTCTGCAAGGAGTTTGTATGTTCTCCCCGTGTTTGCGTGGGTTTCCTCCATGTTCTCTGGCTTCCTCCCACACTCCAAAGACATACTGATAGGGAATCTAGATTGAGAGCCCTAATGGGGACAGCGGTGATAATGTCTGTAAAATGCTGTGGAATTAATGGTGCTATATAAATGTGTAAAGAATTTTTTTTTAAAAATCATGTGGTTTCACCAGAAAACCCCTTTAATTTGTATGTTAACAGTGCATATCTGCTCTTCTTGTCCATATATGATTCATTGATGTCTATAGAATAGTAATGTAAGATAATGAGTCTTCTAAAGACTAAATTTACATGTACGCAATAAAACCATAAAGCATATTCTACAATCTCTACCAAACAGTAAATAAGTTGGTAAAAATAAATTATGGATAGATGATAAGCATGCGGTTGTTAGGGGTCTGACACTTGGCACCCCCCACCTGTCAGTTAACATCTGCTCTTGCCTGGATGTAAGTGATGTATGAAGTGAAAAAGCACAGCTCTGTACATTGTGTACTGGTGGCTAATAAGTACTCCTGTTTATCTGCCACCAATATGTTAACCCCGGTCAACCCCTTTACGGACTACATATGTCTCTTACGAAGGACCACCATCTTTATCTGAATACGTATGTTACTAAGGAAAGCAATTCTATTCTTGTATTTATAGCCTGTTGTCTAAATAGCACTGGCGTATGCCTCAGCGCTGTACAAAGTGGGATGATAGTTGCATTTCACTAGGAAATTGCATGTCAGGCAATTACCGAATATATTAATATATTCAAACTACATAATCTGTATTTTTAAAAGAATGCTCTCTCTCTCTCTCTCTCTATACATTATATATATGTATATACAGTAAAGAGTAAAAGTTTGGACACACCTTCTCATTTAAAGATTTTTCTGTATTTTCATGACTATGAAAATTGTACATTCACACTGAAGGCATCAAAACTATGAATTAACACATGTGGAATTATATATGACTTGGATAAACTTATCCTCAGAAGCAGAAATGACTCTTGGTCTTCCTTTCCTGGGGCGGTCCTCATGTGAGCCAGTTTCTTTGTAGCGCTTGATGTTTTTGCCACTGCACTTGGGGACACTTTCAAAGTTTGCCCAACTTTTCGGACTGACTGACCTTCATTTCTTAAAGCAATGATGGCCACTCGTTTTTCTTTACATAGCTGCTTTTTTCTTGCCATAATACAAATTCTAACAGTCTATTCAGTAGGACTATCAGCTGTGTATCCACCAGACTTCTGCACCAACACAACTGATGGTCCCAACCCCATTTATAAGGCAAGAAATCCCACTTATTAAACCTGACAGGGCACACCTGTGAAGTAAAAACCATTCCCAGTGACTACCTCTTGAAACTCATCAAGAGAATGCCAAGAGTGTGCAAAGCAGTCATCAAAGCAAAAGGTGGCTACTTTGAAGAACCTAGAATATAAGACATAATTTCAGTTGTTTCACACTTTTTTGTTAAGTATATAATTCCACATGTGTTAATTCATAGTTTTGATGCCTTTAGTGTGAATGTACAATTCTCATAGTCATGAAAATACAGAAAAATCTTTAAATGAGAAGGTGTGTCCAAACTTTTGGTCTGTACGGTATAATATGCACACATATATAGCTATGTAGTACAACCCCTGGCAAAAACTATGGAATCACCGGCCTTGGAGGATATTCATTCAGTTGTTTAATTTTGTAGAAAAAAAGCAGATCACAGACATGGCACAAAACTAAAGTCATTTCAAATGGCAACTTTCTGGCTTTAAGAAACACTAAAAGAAATCAAGAACAAAAATTTGGTAGTCAGTAATAGTTACCCTGTAAATTTTCATACCCAAATTAACACCAGCATCAAATTAGATCTGCTCGTTAGTCTGCATCTAAAAAGGAGTGATCACACCTTGGAGAGCTGTTGCACCTAGTGGACTGACATGAACCATGGCTCCAACACGAGAGATGTCAATTGAAACAAAGGAGAGGATTATCAAACTCTTAAAAGAGGGTAAATCATCACGCAATGTTGCAAAAGATGTTGGTTGTTCACAATCAGCTGTGTCTAAAATCTGGACCAAATACAAACAACATGGGAAGGTTGTTAAAGGCAAACATACTGGAAGACCAAGGAAGACATCAAAGCGTCAAGATCAGAAACTTAAAGCAATATGTCTCCAAAACAGGAAATGCACAACAAAACAAATGAGGAACGAATGGGTGGAAACTGGAGACAATGTCTGTGACCGAACTGTAAGAAACCGCCTAAAGGAAATGGGAGTAACATACAGAAAAGCTAAACGAAAGCCATCATTAACACCTAAACAGAAAAAAACAAGGTTACAATGGGCTAAGGAAAAGCACTCGTGGACTGTGGATGACTGGATGAAAGTCATATTCAGTGATGAATCGCAAATCTGCATTTCGCATGCTGGAACTTTTGTTTGGTTCCTTTCCAATAAGATTTATAAAGATGAATGCCTGAAGAGAACATGCAAATTTCCACAGTCATTGATGATATGGGGCTGCATGTCAGGTAAAGGCACTGGGGAGATGGCTGTCATTACATCTTCAATAAATGCACAAGTTTATGTTGATATTTTGGACACTTTTCTTATCCCATCAATTGAAAGGATGTTTGGGGATGATGAAATAATTTTTCAAGATGCATGCATCTTGCCATAGAGCAAAAACTGTGAAAACATTCCTTGAAAAAAGACACATAGGGTCAATGTCATGGCCTGCCAATAGTCCGGATCTCAATCCAATTGAAAATCTTTGGTGGAAGTTGAAGAAAATGGTCCATGACAAGGCTCCAACCTGCAAAGCTGATCTGGCAACAGCAATCAGAGAAAGTTGGAGCCAGATTGATGAAGAGTCCTGTGTGACACTCATTAAGTCCAGGCCTCAGAGACTGCAAGCTGTTATAAAAGCCAGAGGTGGTGCAACAAAATACTAGTGATGTTTTGGAGTGCTGTTTGTTTGTTTTTCATGATTCCATAATTTTTTTCCTCAGAATTGACTGATTCCATAATTTTTTCCCTATGCTTGGTTAAAAAAGTAACCATTACTCACTACCACATTTTTTGTTCTTGATTTCTTTTAGTGTTTCTTAAAGCCAGAAAGTTGCCATTTGAAATGACTTTAGTTTTGTGCCATGTCTGTGATCGGCTTTTTTTTTTACAAAATGAAACAACTGAATGAACATTAGGGTGTTTCATTTTTCCGAAGTCATGATTTTCATATGACTTTGCTGGAATCCTTGGTCTAAGTCATCTAAAAGATCTATGTAAAAAAATTTAGCGAAATCAATTAATATTTAGAGGTTGCACACTTTGATCACTTTTATCTGAAAGTACCGAAATTCATGAAAATGTATCATCGACATCACACTAATGTGTATGTTGTGTTTCTATTGTGTTTTGCGGGTAGTTTAACTGAAAAAGAGTACTAGAAAGGGAATTTGGTTACTTGAAAAGGTGCCTGGTGGTGAATTTTTGGAAGCTCAACTCCCTTCCAAGGAACACGTGCTTTTAGTTTTTATTTACCATCACAAGGAAATGAAAGAAACACTCTCGTGTGCTGCTAAATCCACAAGTATTAAACTAAAGGAAGTGTGGAAGAAAGCAAGTATCCCTGTCATGACAGAGGAGAATATCCGAACTCGTAAACAGAAGTTATACAAGGAATATCAACATCTGGGTAAAGAGAAATCAAGAAACATTGACAAACTAAATATGAAGCGGCAGATTTGGAAAGGTGATCTTGTTGTCACGGGGAGACAAGGAGGGCGAGAGCTAATAACCCGGGCCTCCTGCAATTTCCCTCAAACTAGGGAAACCCTGTCTGACCCTCTACCTGAAGTTTACACTGAAGGTGTGCATGTCCAGGCCTCCACCCTCACCCTGATTCCTGATTCAGCCCTAGACTGAACATTTTTCACAGAATAAATCTTATAGGAAGCGTCCTACCTCAATTAATATCACCGCAGAAAAAGACACTATTTCAAAAATAGAGCAAATGACTAAATAAAACTTGCAAATTGCCTCTTCTGAGAAAAAGAGGACTTAAACTCTACAGCGCCACCTATTGGAAGTAGCGATCCTACAAGTCACAATCAACCCTTTAACGAGTCGTGCAATATGACTTAGGATAAAAGCCAAATCAGTATCTCAATTCGCAGACACGGTGTTTCGGGCTGTTGGCCCTCGTCAGTGCGAAGCATGAGAACTGATTTGGCTAGGTGAGAGGCTCTGGAGTGGGGTCTAAGGGGTAACGTTTCTCCTTATGGAGAGTGACATACCATCTCTGGCTTGTCAAGGTAAGGAGGTTTATTTGCCTCTTTTTCTCAGAAGAGGCAATTTGCATATTTAAATTCCCAGAGGAGCATTGTACGGCAAATAAGCCTCCTTACCTTGACAAGCCAGAGATGGTATGTCACTCTCCATAAGGAGAAACGATACCCCTTAGACCCCATAAATAAAACTTAACATTTACTTCAATTATATAAAACACTCTATAACATTCACGATCTAAAACACATATGGCTGCTGACAAAGTTACAGGGTGCACAAACTCCCTACCAGACCAACTATCTGTACCCTTCCTAGCAGCAGAGGTTGTCACCCTATATATACCTGCGCAATGGCGCCCCTGCTCAACGTAGACTGATCCTAACTGGCCCTAATAGGCCCTGTCGTGCGGAAGATAGGTTACACATCCAGCAGACCATACATAACAGACAGACATATAATTGTCACAAATAGTGCAAGAGGTGTGTTCATTTGTTAACACACCCCTAAAAAATGTGTGTTGCACTCTAATAGGCCAAAAAAGGGGGAAAAAAGTATATATATATATATATACAGGCTTGTGCAATAGTGTGTTAGCTTATTATACACACTAAAAAGTGTAATGCACTATTCGTTGGGCCTATAATAAGGTTAGCCTGTTGAATTCAACATACTTGTGTATATGAACAGAATAGTTCTATATGAAATTATTTGCTTATATCAGCTGATTAATCTATGTCACTGTATTTTTGTGAACTTGCACTTTGTTGCACTATTTTTGCACTTTATTGCTAGTCTTTCTTCCATCACTTCCTGCCTAAATTGTCTTTATGGAATAGGGTGAGTTTGGGACAGTCGACTAGAGCGGGGGCGCCACTTGCGCAGGTATCTAGGGTGCCAACCTCCGCAGGCAGGTAGGGTGGAGGTAGGTTAAGGATAGGGGTACAGGCTAACCTTATTATAGGCCCAACGAATAGTGCATTACACTTTTTAGTGTGTATAATAAGCTAACACACTATTGCACAAGCCTGTATATATATATACTTTTTCCCCCCTTTTTTGGCCTATTAGAGTGCAACACACATTTTTTAGGATTGTGCTAACAAATGAACACACCTCTTGCACTATTTGTGACAATTATATGTCTGTCTGTTATGTATGGTCTGCTGGATGTGTAACCTATCTTCCGCACGACAGGGCCTATTAGGGCCAGTTAGGATCAGTCTACGTTGAGCAGGGGCGCCATTGCGCAGGTATATATAGGGTGCCAACCTCTGCTGCTAGGAAGGGTACAGATAGTTGGTCTGGTAGGGAGTTTGTGCACCCTGTAACTTTTTCAGCAGCCATATGAGTTTTAGATCGTGAATGTTATAGAGTGTTTTATATAATTGAAGTAAATGTTAGTTTTTTTCAGCCCTAGACTGAACACCACCGCCCACCACCCAGTGAATGCAATAGACCAATACCCACAGTTATAACAAACAAGGATAAAGGAAAATATACACCACGCCGCAGTCAATCAGGAATACACTATAAATGTGCAGGGCAAAATAAATACAAATATAGGAAGGAGTAAATAAGACAAAGGAAAATACACCACCAGCAACGATTCTCCAACAACCAGCTCTCCACTCCGGACCGAGATAACTACGGATAAGACAGAAGCTATAATTGGCGATGCCCAAAGATCAGGAGAACCATTTAAAGGAAATGGGCATGGCCCAGCTTCCAATCCGAGGATGAGATAAATTAACCCCAGAGCAGCCAGACGAAAACTAGCCGACGCCAATGAGCAAACAGTGGTCAAACGCGGAATTACCGCTGTCTGTCAGACGACCTGGTCTGAACAGTGTCCGACATGACACTTGTTGAGCTATTTGATATTGTCAGGCAAAATGTGATCTCCATGAATAGCATACTAGAAGACAATAAAGCATTCCTTATGTCACAAAGAGAGGATTATATGAGTTTATCAATGAGTGGTGTAGATAAGGTTCTTGCCTCACAAATTAAAAAGAAGAAAATAAATGCAGAAAAAGGAGGCATACAAGGAGAAACATTATAAAGAAATCGCCAAAATGAACAGTGGAACACTCAGTCTCATCTCCATCATCATCAATTCACGAAGAGGACAAATTTTCTGCACCACCAGTGAAAAAATCTTGTGCAGGTCGTAGATTAAAACCTCTTGATCACACACTCACGGCTACATGGGATCGAGAACAACTCTCCATTCGACAAGCAAGTACTTCATTTATTGCAACTGCAAAAAGCCTTGGTCACGATGTTTCATGCATCTCCATATCTCCATCTACCGTTTTCCGAGCTCGCGCGATTAACAGAAGACAAATGGCTGAGAACATGGAAAAGTCACTGTTTGAAAATCCTCCTCATTTAATCTTACATTGGGATAGGGAATTGTTGCCTGAGGGAGTGTCAAAACTCTAGAAGATAGAGCTGCTGTTCTTGAAACTGGAAAAGATTTTGAGCATTTGCTTGGCGTACCTGTTGCCCAGAAAGGTACTGGTGAGCTAATGGCTGAAGTTGTTATTCAGGAGGTATCATTGGTATATCTTTCAATGCAACTGCATCTAATACAGGAATGATCCAAGGAGCATGTATCAGAATTGAAACTGAATTTGGGAGACCATTGTTGTGGTTGGCTTGCCGCCACCACACCCACGAATTAATCTTGAAAGGAGTGTTTGGTAACTGTTGTAACATCCCATCAAGTTGTCCTGACATCCAGATTTTCCGAAAGTTCCAAAATCAGTCGAATTCAGTTGATAAGAAGTCCTATTTCACGATGTTAGATGAAGAAAATCCCATTCAAGGTTTTCTAGAAGAAAAACGTGTGAAAATAGTGGACTACCTCAACAATGTCTTGCAAGATGGCAGTCATCCAAGAGAAGATTTCAAAGAGCTATTAGAACTATCATTTCTATATCTTGGAGGCTAGGATGAAAACTATTTCGAATTTAGGGTTCCAGAGGCTCTGACTGAAGCAAGGTGGATGGCAAAGGCCATATATGTACTCAAAATTGTGCTATTCACTAAACAATTGCATATTTCTAATACCGAATTGAAAGGAATAAGAAAAGTAAAGTAGTGCGTTTTGTCTGTCTAATATATGTCCGCTTTTGGCACGAGGCAGTTGTAAGTCGATGGGCTCCAAAGAATGATTTGGAGATGCTACAGCTTTTGCAATATTATCCAGATAAAGATGTCAGAGAAAGTGCCCTTACAGTGGCTAAGAGTCACATTTGGTATCTGTCAGAAACTAACATAGGATTGGCATTTTTGGATGATCGTATCAGTCAGGCTGAGAAGGATAAGATGTTTGAAAATTTAAGAATGAAACCTGCAAAGAAAAAGGAGCTGAAACAGTTGGAAGGTAAAAAACTAGTTTTGGAAGGAAAAGACCTCGGCGATTTTGTTACAAGTAAAACAAAGACATTCTTTGGCCGCCGTCACACATGCGTGTTTTACGGACGTAAGAGCGCAGAAACTACGTGCGTAAAACTCGCATTACATACGGCACAATGATTCTCAATGGGTCTAGTCCTATCAGCCGTATATTACGGATCCGTAATATACGGCGTTCTACGGGCGCAGAAAATCGCAGCATGCTGCGTTTGTCAGCGTATCGCGCAAAAAAACGCCAATGCAAGTCTATGGGAGAGCGTATAATACGGAATGCTTACGGACCATGCGTGTGCCTTGCGAGAAATACGCAACTTACTGGCAGATGTCCTGAAATGTCCAAAGGCCTCAATCAGGCAGGTGAGACATGCTAATTAGCTGAAAAAGCCAGACAGTGAACCCGGAAGTCTGCTGCACGCCTCCACGGAGTGATATTCAGCATGGCAAACATTGTGAACGCGGACATGCTGATCATTTTGGTACAAGAGAGGCCTGTCATCTGGGACCAAAGAGACCCAAATTATGCCAACAGGGCACAAAAAGAGGCAGCATGGAGGAGCGTGTGTGTGGCCCTCTTCCCACATTATGACCAGCAGCCACGTGAGGCACAGCGACAGATAAGTAAGTACACCCATGTTTGAAATGTAATGTTATTGTGAATTATCAGGCCCTTAGTACTTTAAATTTCTCTTCAAGAATTTCTTAAATATTCATGAAGGAACTAGAAAGCACACCAGTAGATACATGGTGTTGTACATGATAAACGGATTTCATTAGTGTTTAGAATAGGTGTCCCTTTTACTAACAGTGTTTCCCATTATTTGGCCTTTTTGGTGATAGAGGTTAGGGGACTCTGTCCTTGTGGCCTTGCTTGATAATTGTGTGTGTTTTTTAAATTTAATATTAAATGTGCTCCACCAATGCCTATTTGGATGCTACACTTAAATCTGTGTAGTCAATTACACCTTTTGTGAGCACTCTGCTTAATGGGCTAATCAATGTGTTTAATTTTTGTTGTTTCAGTGGGTGATGTTACAACAAGGTGGCGGAGTATCCGCGATCAGTACAGGAGGGAGAGGCAGCAGCGGGAGAGAAGTGGAGCCGGGGCACCTCTTAAAAAAAAAAAATATATATATATATTTTGACCGCCTAAACTTTCTTAACCCCTTAAGCCCGTATGACGTACTATACCGTCGAGGTGGGGTGGGCCTTAATTCCCGGTGACGGGATAGTACATCATACGCGATCGGCCGCGCTCACGGGGGGAGCGCGGCCGATCGCGGCCGGGTGTCGGCTGCATATCGCAGCTGACATCCGGCACTATGTGCCAGGAGCGGTCACGGACCGCCCCCGGCACATTAACCCCCGGCACACCGCGATCAAACATGATCGCGGTGTACCGGCGGTACAGGGAAGCATCGCGCAGGGAGGGGGCTCCCTGCGTGCTTCCCTGAGACGATCGGTACAAGGTGATGTACTCACCTCGTACCGAACGTCTTCTCCCTGCAGGGCCCGGATCCAAAATGGCCGAGGGGCTGTATCCGGGTCCTGCAGGGAGCACTTCCGGGTCGGAGCAGGCTGCAGATGAAAGCTGCAGCCTGCTCCGATGAAAGTATGATCGCCGATCTGATAGAGTGCTGTGCAAAAAACAAAAAACAACGCTTTATTACCATACCACCGAACAAAAAGTGGAATAACACGCGATCAAAAAGACGGATATAAATAACCATGTTACCGCTGAAAACGTCATCTTGTCCCGCAAAAAACGAGCTGCCATACAGCATCATCAGCAAAAAAATAAAAAAGTTATAGTCCTCAGAATAAAGTGATGCCAAAATAATTATTTTTTCTATAAAATAGTTTTTATCGTATAAAAGCGTCAAAACATAAAAAAATGATATAAATGAGGTATCGCTGTAATCGTACTGACCCGACGAATAAAACTGCTTTATCAATTTTACCAAGCGCAGAACGGTATAAACGCCTCTCCCAAAAGAAATTCATGAATAGCTGGTTTTTGGTTATTCTGCCTCACAAAAATCGGAATAAAAAGTGATAAAAAATGGTCACGTGTCCGAAAATGTTACCAATAAAAACGTCAACTCGTCCCGCAAAAAACAAGACCTCACATGACTCTGTGGACCAAAATGTGGAAAAATTATAGGTCTCAAAATGTGGAGACGCAAAAACTTTTTTGCTATAAAAAGCGTCTTTTAGTCTGGTTTCACACTTGCGTTTTTATCTGCATGCGTTTTTTAAAAAAACCGCATGTGTGAAAAAATGCATGTAAACGCGGTAAAACGCATGCGTTTTTATAGAAAAACACAAGAAAACAAGAAAAAAACAAAAAACCCTAACCCTACCCCTAACCCTACCCCTAACCTGAAATACGTGGCACTGAAATATGTGGCACTGAAATATACGTTTATATACGTATATACGTATATAAGTGCCACGATATTTCAGTGGCCACGTATATAAGTGCCACGTATTTAAATGCCACGTATTTAAGTGCCACGTATTTAAGTGCCACGTATTTAAGTGCCACGTATTTCAGTGCCACGTATTTCAGTGCCACGTATTTCAGTGCCACGTATTTTTCAGTGCCTGAAATACGTGGCACTGAAATACGTGGCACTGAAATATCGTGGCACTGAAATATCGTGGCACTGAAGTATTTACGTGCCACGTATTTTTTCAGTGCCTGAAATACGTGGCACTGAAATACGTGGCACTGAAATACGTGGCACTGAAATATCGTGGCACTGAAATACGTGGCACTTAAATACGTGGCACTTAAATACGTGGCACTTAAATACGTGGCTCTTAAATACGTGGCACTTATATACGTGGCACTTATATACGTGGCACTTATGACTGTCAGAAAATGTTCAGTAAACGGTTAGGGGTGAGGTTAGGGGTAGGGTTTCAGGTAGAATTGGGGAGTTTCCACTGTTCAGGCACATCAGGGGCTCTCCAAACGCGACATGGCGTCCAATCTCAATTCCAGCCAATTCTGCGTTGAAAAAGTAAAACAGTGCTCCTTCCCTTCCGAGCTCTCCCGTGCGTCCAAAAAGGGGTTTACCCCAACATATGGGGTATCAGCGTACTAGGGACAAATTGAACAACAACTTCTGGGGTCCAAGTTCTCTTGTTATCCTTGGGAAAATAAAAATTTGGGGGGCTAAAAATCATTTTTGTGGGAAAAAAAATATGTTTTATTTTCACGGCTCTGCGTTGTAAACTGTAGTGAAACACTTGGGGGTTCAAAGTTCTCACAACACATCTAGATAAGTTCCTTGGGAGGTCTAGTTTCCAATATGGGGTCACTTGTGGGGGGTTTGTACTATTTGGGTACATCAGGGGCTCTGCAAATGCAACGTGACGCCTGCAGACCAATCCATTTAAGTCTGCATTCCAAATGGCGCTCCTTCCCTTCCGAGCTCTGTCATGCGCCCAAACAGTGGTTCCCCCCCACATAGGGGGTATCAGCGTACTCAGGACAAATTGGACAACAACTTCTAGGGTCCAATTTATCCTGATACCCTTGTGAAAATACAAAACTGGGGGCTAAAAAATCATTTTTGTGAAAAAAAAAAAAATTATTTTCACGGCTCTGCGTTATAAACTGTAGTGAAACACTTGGGGGTTCAAAGTTCTCACAACACATCTAGATAAGTTCCTTGGGGGGTCTAGTTTCCAATATGGGGTCACTTGTGGGGGGTTTGTACTGTTTGGGTACATCAGGGGCTCTGCAAATGCAACGTGACGCCTGCAGACCAATCCATTTAAGTCTGCATTCCAAATGGCGCTCCTTCCCTTCCGAGCTCTGTCATGCGCCCAAACAGTGGTTTCCCCCCCACATAGGGGGTATCAGCGTACTCAGGACAAATTGGACAACAACTTTTAGGGTCCAATTTATCCTGATATCCTTGTGAAAATACAAAACTGGGGGCTAAATTTCATTTTTGTGAAAAAAAAAAAATTATTTTCACGGCTCTGCGTTATAAACTGTAGTGAAACACTTGGGGGTTCAAAGTTCTCACAACACATCTAGATAAGTTCCTTGGGGGGTCTAGTTTCCAATATGGGGTCACTTGTGGGGGGTTTGTACTGTTTGGGTACATCAGGGGCTCTGCAAATGCAATGTGACGCCTGCAGACCAATCCATTTAAGTCTGCATTCCAAATGGCGCTCCTTCCCTTCCGAGCTCTGTCATGCGCCCAAACAGTGGTTCCCCCCCACATAGGGGGTATCAGCGTACTCAGGACAAATTGGACAACAACTTTTGGGGTCCAATTTATCCTGATACCCTTGTGAAAATACAAAACTGGGGGCTAAATTTCATTTTTGTGAAAAAAAAAAAAATATATATTTTCACGGCTCTGCGTTATAAACTGTAGTGAAACACTTGGGGGTTCAAAGTTCTCACAACACATCTAGATAAGTTCCTTGGGGGGTCTAGTTTCCAATATGGGGTCACTTGTGGGGGGTTTGTACTGTTTGGGTACATCAGGGGCTCTGCAAATGCAACGTGACGCCTGCAGACCAATCCATTTAAGTCTGCATTCCAAATGGCGCTCCTTCCCTTCCGAGCTCTGTCATGCGCCCAAACAGTGGTTCCCCCCCACATAGGGGGTATCAGCGTACTCAGGACAAATTGGACAACAACTTTTAGGGTCCAATTTATCCTGATACCCTTGTGAAAATACAAAACTGGGGGCTAAATTTCATTTTTGTGAAAAAAAAAAAAAAATTATTTTCACGGCTCTGCGTTATAAACTGTAGTGAAACACTTTGGGGTTCAAACTTCTCACAACACATCTAGATAAGTTCCTTGGGGGGTCTAGTTTCCAATATGGGGTCACTTGTGGGGGGTTTGTACTGTTTGGGTACATCAGGGGCTCTGCAAATGCAACGTGACGCCTGCAGACCAATCCATTTAAGTCTGCATTCCAAATGGCGCTCCTTCCCTTCCGAGCTCTGTCATGCGCCCAAACAGTGGTCCCCCCCCACAAATGGGGTATCAGCGTACTCCAGACAAATTGGACAACAACTTTTGGGGTCCAATTTATCCTGATACCCTTGTGAAAATACAAAACTGGGGGCTAAAAAATCATTTTTGTGAAAAAAAAAATAATTTTTATTTTCACGGCTCTGCGTTATAAACTGTAGTGAAACACTTGGGGGTTCAAAACTCTCAAAACACATCTAGATAAGTTCCTTAGGGGGTCTACTTTCCAAAATGGTGTCACTTGTGGGGGGGTTTAATGTTTAGGCACATCAGGGGCTCTCCAAACGCAACATGGCATCCCATCTTAATTCCAGTCAATTTTGCATTGAAAAGTAAAATAGCGCTTCTTCCCTTCTGAGCTCTGCTATGCGCCCAAACAATGGTTTACACCCACATATGGGGTATCGTCGTACTCAGGACAAATTGCACAACAACTTTTGTGGTCTAATTTCTTCTCTTACCCTTGGGGAAATAAAAAAATGGGGGTGAAAAGATCATTTTTGTGAAAAAATATGATTTTTTATTTTTACGGCTCTGCATTATAAACTTCTGTAAAGCACTTGTTGGGTCAAAGTGCTCACCACACATCTAGATAAGTTCCTTAGGGGGTCTACTTTCCAAAATGGTGTCACTTGTTAGGGGTTTCAATGTTTAGGCACATCAAGGGCTCTCTAAATGCAACATGGCGTCCCATCTCAATTCCAGTCAATTTTGCATTGAAAAGTCAAATGGCGCTCCTTCCCTTCCGAGCTCTGCCCTGCGCCCAAACAATGGTTTACACCCACATATGGGGTATCAGCGTACTCAGAACAAATTGCACAACAATTTTTGGGGTCCAATTTCTTCTCTCACCCTTGGGAAAATAAAAAATTGGGGGTGAAAAGATCATTTTTGTGAAAAAATATGATTTTTTATTTTTACAGCTCTGCATTATAAACTTCTGTAAAGCACTTGTTGGGTCAAAGTGCTCACCACACATCTAGATAAGTTCCTTAGGGGGTCTACTTTCCAAAATGGTGTCACTTGTTGGGGTTTCAATGTTTAGGCACATCAGGGGCTCTCCAAATGCAACATGGCGTCCCATCTCAATTCCAGTCAATTTTGCATTGAAAAGTCAAATGGCGCTCCTTTGCTTCCAAGCTCTGCCATGCGCCCAAACTGTGGTTTACCCCCACATATGGGGTATCAGCGTACGCAGGACAAATTGTACAACAACTTTTGGGGTCTATTTTCTCCTGTTACCCTTGGTAAAATAAAACAAATTGGAGCTGAAATAAATTTTGTATGAAATGTTCATTTTTATTTAAACATTCCAAAAATTCCTGTGAAACACCTGAAGGGTTAATAAACTTCTTGAAAGTGGTTTTGAGTACCTTGAGGGGTGCAGTTTTTAGAATGGTGTCACACTTGGGTATTTTCTATCATATAGACCCGTCAAAATGACTTCAAATGAGATGTGGTCCCTAAAAAAAAATGGTGTTGTAAAAATGAGAAATTGCTGGTCAACTTTTAACCCTTATAACTCCGTCACAAAAAAAAATTTTGGTTCCAAAATTGTGCTGATGTAAAGTAGACATGTGGGAAATGTTATTTATTAAGTATTTTGTGTGACATATGTCTGTGATTTAAGGGCATAAAAATTCAAAGTTGGAAAATTGCGAAATTTTCAAAATTTTCGCCAAATATTCATTTTTTTCACAAATAAACGCAAGTTATATCGAAGAAATTTTACCACTAACATGAAGTACAATATGTCACGAGAAAACAATGTCATTATCGCCAAGATCCGTTGAAGCGTTCCAGAGTTATAACCTCATAAAGGGACAGTGGTCAGAATTGTAAAAATTGGCCTGGTCATTAACGTGCAAACCACCCTCGGGGCTTAAGGGGTTAATCCCAGCATGGACCTCAGGCCGTAAGTAAAAACATCAATAACTTGTTTGAATTTGTATTTTTTAACAAATTTTTCCTTTGAAATTTGTAACCTAAAACATTGTTCTTTTTCAGAACTCAGTCTAACCTCACTGACAGGGAGACAGGGTCTGACTCTGAACTGGTCATTGACCCAGTTGGGGAAGGTGAAGAGGTGGCTGGTCCATCTGGTGCTCCCTCAGGCTCCATCCCTCCTGGATCCTCCTCATCTGGCCAGGCAGCTCCATCTGCATCCGAACCACACCAAGAGGCACCACAGTTTGCATCTTCCGCCGCAGCATCATCAGCAGCACCACCACCTAGCCAGGATGACCCTGGAAATAGCAGCAGCCCAACTGTTGCCCTGGATCCATCCCCACAGGCTGCAGTCAGACCACAGCGTGCACGCCGCAGAAGAGAGCTGATCCAAAGCAGGCGAAACGTGGATGCTGGGGTCATGAGCTATTTGGCCCGGGTTCGAGAGGATGATGGGGAGGAGGGCTTTACCAGGAGCCTTGCCCAATACTTAAGGTCCATAGAGCGGGAGTTAAGGCTTCGTGTGAGAGGCTGTTTTCAGATCCTTGTTGACGCATGCACCCCCCCAAATAACCCATACAATCTCATGCAGATGATTGAACAGTGGCAGATGTCACCTGAAAATATTCTGCGGCCTCAGAGATTATTAGGCCTGGCTGCTCAACAAGGATCTGAAGCACCCCCTCCACGTCAGCCAACACCTCAGCCCCAACCCACAACGAACACACAATGGCAACCTCAGCAACATATGGCGGGATATCATCAACCATCCCAATATGGCCACTTGTCCACACCCAGTGCTGGAGGCTGGTCCCAACCTGGGTATGGACAATATGGTCATTTTGGGTTGGGTTATGATTCCCGGCCATATGGTCATCAACAGCAGGGGTATCTCCCAAATCCTCGCCCCACTCTTCAAAGTTCCCAGCATCATAGCTGGGCTAATGTCCCTCAGGCCACTACAACATCTGCACAGGGTGCTGGACAATTGGGCCTACGAAGGCCACCTGATGCTGACCCTGAGCAAGCTACATCTCCTGCACCAACCTACCAGGACTTGTAATTTTTTTCTTTTCTTTTTTTTTTGTTTTTTTATGTTTCTTTTACCATTTTTTTTTTTTTTTTGAGATATGATTTTTATCCACAATTTTCGTTTGTATTGTCCCTACATAGCAGTGTTTATTGTGGATGTTGTAAAGAATTTGTTGGGCCACAAAAAATAGGCCATTTAGAGGCCAAAAATTGGTTATGTCCAAAAAATAACCAAGACCTTTAAAAAATTTATACAGTAAAACGTTATATTAATAACAATCAATGTCTGGATGCGCTGTATTCATTCTTCCATCACACACACATGATATGCTGATAACCATATGTGAAATAATAAAAGACAACAGACCGAGTTTTTAACTTGGTTAACACATACTTTATAGATCTAATTAATTACACATGCAAAAATGCATAGTCTTGCCAGGGAGTAGCACCTTGAGGAGTCAAAAAATAATTTGTAAAGATATCACGAACTTTAAGACCAGAAAGTGGACGACGCGGAGGAGGGACATATGGGGTAGGCCTACTAACATTGTTCATGAGGTTATCTTCAAAATTTGGAGAGGAACAATCATGTATTCTTGTGAAATTATGTAGAATTACACAGGCTTTTATCACTTCGTTGATTGTAGCCTCACTCAGCTGGATGGCAGACTGAAGAACACGCCATTTGGCAACAAGAATCCCAAAGGCGCACTCAACCAGTCTCTGTGCCCTTGCAAGTCTCAAATTAACACCCTCCGCCAGTGGTCAAGGTTGCGCCTGGGGTAAGGCCTCATGACGTGCCTCGACAGTTGGAAGGCCTCATCTCCAACCAAAACAAAAGGCACTGCTTCCGCATTGGAGCCTGGGAGTTGTTGTGGTGGTGGGAGGTTCAACTGGTTGTCACGTAGCCGCCGACCCATTATGGACGAATTGAAGACCCTAGAGTCTCCAGTTCGCCCATAGGCCCCAATGTCTACAATTATAAACCTGTAGTTACTGTCAGCAACAGCTAACAGAACTACAGAGAAAAACTGCTTGTAATTGTAGAATTGGGAACCAGAGTTCGGCGGCTTACGCACCCTGATATGTTTCCCATCCACAGCTCCAATGCAGTTAGGGAAGTCACAATTATTTTTGAAACCAGTGGCGATTTTAAGCCAATCGTCCTGTTTTGGCTCAGGCAACACAACTTCATGTATTTTCTGCCAGATTTGTGAACAGGTTGTCCTAACAATGCCTGAAATGGTCGACCGCCCAATCAGAAACTCCAGGTGTAGACCCACATAGGACAAGCCTGTGGACAGGAAGCTGCAATACAACAAAAAGGAAAAAAAAACATTAACATGATGACTACGAAAACAGGAATAAGCACAAGTGTATATTTCATTTACTATTACATTATTTACAATAGAAAAAGTTTCAGTTTAAAATCTTAATATACTAGAATATTTACACCATTATTTTATATGTGCTTGTGGCTTCATGTCCAAGTTAAGTTAATGAAACATAGTAGGACACCACACATTTTGACAGAAAACAAAATAACAAAACAGTATGTGCGAATGTGGAATACATACCGTAAGGTTAGTAGCAGACGCTCCTCAGCAGAGATGGCTTTTCTCATCCAGGTGTCCTGAAAGGTGAGCCCAGGACGTAAGATCTCCAACAACATGTCAAAAGTCCGGATGGACATGCGAGTATACAGGTAAAACTTGTCTGGATGTGCCCTCAAAGCTGAATATAGTCTCTGGAAATGGCCTTTACTCTAGCGTTGGGTCAATAGAGGATGTACCCACAATCTTCGTCTCCTCCTTCGCGGATCCACATTGACCTGATATGGCTGGCCAAAGCGACGAGACAACACCCAGTGAAGCAACACCCGCTGAGTTGTGCTTAAATACACAGGGTCAGACATGTTTGTAAGCTCCAAGCAACACAGCCAAAATATGCTAGAGAACATATAGGGCAGATGGGAGGGCTCCACCTGTTGTAGAGGGCTTAAATAGTGTGGTTAATGATGGTTTAAATGATTTGCAGGCCTGAAAACCGTTAAATGTCCATTTTGTGAGGGTGCGTGAAAAATACGCCATACGGATCACATACGGATTACACACGCACAAGCACATGCGCAAAATACGCGACCACACCTAAGCAACGCATTAACTACGGAAGTCGATTACGGAGACATTTTGGCATATTGAACGCATAGTAGGGACGTATAATACGTTCCGTATTGTCTTACGCCAAGTGTGACGCCGGCCTTTGAATTGAATTTTGGGATCCACAATGTAGAAGAATATTGCAGTGATACACTAAGAAGCTCCGTCAATGCTCTTAAGGTGGTGAATGACACCACAGAAAAGGGCATTGCTCTGATAAAGAAGTTTAATAATTCAATCAGAGATGGACAACCGAAACAGTTCTTGTTAAGAGTTGTCGAGTATCATAGAAAAGCCGTCAGCAAGCGAACAAAAGAAGGAGTTGCATCTTTCACAGCACATTAGTGTAAATAATTTAATACGTATGATACCGCCTATCAATGTTACTGTTTATTGTCACTATTATTCTAAGTTTTTAATTGTTTGAATTTCTAATAAAAAAATACTTAACATTGAAAATCTGTTTGGTTTTTTTTGCGTGCTTTTAAACTGATAAAAGTGTGCAACCTCTAAACATAGTTCAATCATCTTGAAAATTAGCATATATACTTTTTACATTAGTGAGACTCGGGGCGTAAGCAAAGTCTGCAAAAATTTAACATTTTAATTTTTACCAAATAAAATGAAACACCCTAATGAACATCCTCCAAGGCCGGTGATTCCATAATTTTTGCCAGGGGTTGTATATACATTTCTCAAAAAAATAAAGGGAACACTTAGACAACAGAATATAACTCCAAGTAAATCAAACTTCTGTGAAATCAAACTGTCCCGTTAAAAAGCAACACTGATTGACAATCAATTTCACATGCTGTTGTGCAAATAAAATATACAACAGATGGAACTTATTGGCAATTATCAAAACACCCCTTATAAAGGAGTAGTTCTGCAGGTGGGGACCACAGACCACATCTCAGTACCAATGCTTTCTGGCTGATGTTTTGGTCACTTTTGAATGTTGGTTGGGCTTTCACACTCGTGGTAGCATGAGACGGACTCTACAACCCACACAAGTGGCTCAGGTAGTGCAGCTCATCCAGGATGGCACATCAATGCGAGCTGTGGCAAGAAGGTTTGCTGTGTCTTTCAGCGTAGTGTCCAGAGGCTGGAGGTGCTACCAGGAGTCAGGCCAGTACACCAGGAGATGTGGAGGGGGCCGTAGGAGGGCAACAACCCAGCAGCAGGACCGCTACCTCAGCCTTTGTGCAAGGAAGAACAGGAGGAGCACTGCCAGAGCCCTGCAAAATGACCTCCAGTAGGCCACAAACCTGCACAAATGGTTAGAAACCGACTCCATTAGGATGGTCTGAGTGCCCGACATCCACAGATGGGGGTTGTGCTCACAGCCCCACATCGTGCAGGACGATTGGCATTTGCCACAGAACACCAGGATTGATAAATTCGCCACTGGTGCCCTGTGCTCTTCACAGATGAAAGCAGGTTCACACTGAGCACATGTGACAGACGTGACAGAGTCTGGAGATGCTGAGGAGAGCGATCTGCTGCCTGCAACATCCTTCAGCATGACCGGTTTGGCAGAGGGCAGTAATGGTGTGGGGTGGCATTTCTTTGGAGGGCTGCACAGCCCTCCATGTGCTCACCAGAGGTAGCCTGACTGCCATTTAGTACCGAGATGAGATCCTCAGACCCCTTGTCAGACCATATGCTGGTGCGGTTGGCCCTGGGTTCCTCCTAATGCAGGACAATGCCAGACCTTATGTGGCTGGAGTGTGTCAGCAGTTCCTGCAAGATGAAGGCATTGATGCTATGGACTGGCCCGCCTGTTCCCCAGACCTGAATCCGATTGAGCACATCTGGGACATCATGTCTCGCTCCATCCACCAACGTCACGTTGCACCACAGACTGTCCAGGAGTTGGCGGATGCTTTAGTCCAGGTCTGGGAGGAGATCCTCAGGAGACCATCCACAGCCTCATCAGGAGCATGCCCAGGCATTGTATGGAGGTCATACAGGCACGTGGAGGCCACACACACTACTGAGCATCATTTCCTTCTCTTGAGGCATTTCTACTGAAGTTGGATCAGGCTATAACTTCATTTTCAACTTTGACTTTGAGCATCATTCCAATTCTAGACCTCCGTGGTATATTAGTTATTTACATTGATCATTTTTAGGTTTTACTGTTCTCAACGCATTCCAGTATATAATGAATAAAGATTTACAACTGGAATATTTCATTCAGTGATATCTAGGGTGTGGGATTTTAGAGTTCCCTTTATTCTTTGAGCAGTGTATATATATTTACTATATAATTGTCTAAGGGGTACTTCCGTCTTTCTGTCTGTCTGTCTGCAACTTCCGTCAAGGAAATCCCGCGTCGCTGGTCTTGCCAGCTGCCTGTCCTGGCTGCCGCGACCAATCAGCGACGGGCACAGTCCGGCCGAGAATTAGTCCTTCCCTACTCCCGTGCAGTCAGTGTCCGGCGCCCGCTCCATACTCCTCTCCAATCAGAGCTCACACAGGGTTAATGACAGCGTTAACGGACCACGTTATGCCGTGGGTAACGCACTCCGTTAACGCTGCTATTAACCCTGTGTGACCAACTTTTTACTATTGCTGCTGTCTATGCAGCATCAATAGTAAAAAGATCTAATGTTAAAAATAATTAAAAAAAAACAAACCTGCTATTCTCACCTTCCGTCATCCACCGAGGCGCGAGCGGCTAGCTGCCAGCTTCCGTTCCCAGAGATGCATTGCGAAATTACCCAGAAGACTTAGCGTCTCGCGAGACCGCTACGTTATCTGGGTAATTTCGCAATGCATCCTGGGAAGGGAAGCTGGCGGCAGCCGCACGCGTATTGACAGAGCTTCGCTGGACAACGGAGGGTGAGTATATAACTATTTTTTATTTTAATTATTTTTTTTAACAGGGATATGGTGCCCACACTGCTAAATACTACGAGGGCTGTGTTATATACTGCGTGGGCTGCGTTATATACTACATTACTGCTATATACTACGTGGGCTGCTTTATATACTACATGGCTGCTATATACTACATGGCTGCTATATACTACGTGGGCAGTGTTATATACTATGTGGGCTGTGTTATATACTGTGTGGGCTGCGTTATATACTACATGGCTGCTATATACTATGTGGGCAGTGTTATATACTATGTGGGCAATGTTATATAGTGCGTGGGCTGTGTTATATACTGCATGGCTGCTATATACTACGTGGGCAGTGTTATATACTATGTGGGCTGTGTTATATACTGTGTGGGCTGCGTTATATACTACATGGCTGCTATATAATATGTGGGCAGTGTTATATACTACGTGGGCTGTGTTATATACTACATGGCTGCTATATACTATGTGGGCAGTGTGATATACTATGTGGGCTGTGTTATATACTGCGTGGGCTGCGTTATATACTACATGACTGCTATATACTACGTGGGCAGTGTTATATACTATGTGGGCAATGTTATATACTGCGTGGGCTGTGATATATACTGTTTGGGCTGTTATATACTACGTGGGATGTGTTATATACTGCATGGCTGCTATATACTACGTGGGCAATGTTATATACTATGTGGGCAATGTTATATACTGCGTGGCCTGTATTAACGCATCGGGTATTCTAGAATATGTCGTGGCCTGTGCTATATACTATGTGGCTGCTATATACATAGATACATACATATTCTAGAATACCCGATGCGCTAGAATCGGGCCACCATCTAGTATATATATATATAATCACAAAAATATAGCTATATAGTATACATATATACACACAGTGGCATAAATTGTAACTCATCGGCCCTGATGCAAAAGCTCCAACGGGGCCCCCAAATATTTTAAATCTTTAATAGCAATGGTCTTTTTCTATAGGCCAAAGGGACTTTCAGGCCCCCTAGGCTCCGGGGCCCGGGTGTGATTGCAACCCCTGCACCTGTTGTAGTTACACCCCTGTATATATGCACACACATACATAGCTATGTAGCGTACATATATACACACACACACATATAGCTATGTAGTATATATATATATATATATATATATATATATATATATATATATATATATATATACACACACACATAGATCGATAATGCCTATATCCCTACATGTGTGTAAATATAGGATACCGAGGTTTTTTAATTTCCTCAGTAAATTTTTCTACACTTTATTTCATACAATATTTAACTGTTATACAGTCACAATCCACTGCAGGCTGACAACCACAAAAACCGTGATTTCTGGTCACCTCAGCCATCTGCAGCAGAGCAGCCCTGAGCCCAGCAGCTTCTAGCTGCTGTGCTGCCATCTCCTTATACTCTGCGGAAGTGTCCGCCCCTCAAATCTCTCCGCAGCTACAGCACGCCGCAGTGCATGCTGGACAGTGTAGTTTATTGTCTTATTTGTTCTATGGGCAACACGGTAGAAAAGACTACAAACCCCAGAACCGACTGAACTCCAGGAAACCATGAAACATAGCCTGTCGCTGCTTTCTGAGCTTTTTGCTGCAACCATTTAAATGGTGTGTGGGATGGCAAGAAGTGAGTAATTACCCTGCCTGTCAGTAATGACTCCCTGTTATGTGCAGTTTCTGTGTATTAATGAGTTAATTAGTGGAAGGATACGCGAATGAGTGTGTGAGCTATTGTTACTGCTATCTGGTGCACTTTATGGTGCAAGCATACGACGTAGGAAAATGGAGTTAACCTGTGAAACACTAATACTAAGGGCCCCATTCATTCTTGCATTTACACCATTTTTCTTATTTTTTGTTATTTTTTGCCTTTATTGCTCTATGTTCATCTTTCCATTTCTGCCATTTTTTTTAAGGTCCATTGTGTGTCAATTTTTTTCTTTTTTTTTTCTCTCTCCATTGTGTGCAGAGTTTGTTTTTTTTCCAGATGTTTTCCCTTGATTTCTGCATCTAAAGTCACAAATCTGCCTCAGTTCCCCCTCCGGAGTGATTTCATGGACATTTGGAATTTTGGATAAGTTGTAACTTTAAGGCTATGTGCACACGTTGCGGATTTGCTGCAGATCCGCAGCGTTTTTTTGCGGCGCAGAAACGCTGCAGATCCGTAATTGATTTACAGTACAATGTAAATCAATGAAAAAAAAAAATGCTGTGCACACTTTGCGGAAAATCCGCTGCAGAAACGCTGCGGTTTTAAAGAAATAGCATGTCAATTCTTTTTTGTGAATCTTCAGCGTTTTTGTACCCACTCCATTATAAAAAAAACGCAGGGGTAAAACCCGCAGCAAATCCGCAAGAAAACCGCAGCAAAAACGCACAAAAAAACGCTGCGGAACCGCACAAAAAACCGCAGGTGCGTTTTCTGCCAGGAGAGGCAGAATCCGCACCAGAAATTCCTAAGCCTAATCCGCAACGTGTGCACATAGCCTTAAAGGCGCAAAACCGGTGAAAGACAATTGCTAAGGCCCCAACTCATTAGTGCTGTCTTTATTTGTATCTCTTATTTTTTTTGTCCTGTGGCTTTTGTTGATGTCTTTTGAGCCAAATTCTTCAAAACGGTTCATGAATTCTGTGCAATATAAAATCTGCTCCTTACTTTTGTCTTTGACCCACATTTTACTAAATGTTGCAAAAAATTATGCCCCCCAAAAATCAAAAACCTCTGAGCAGAGAAATAAGTAAATTTGAAGAATCGCTCGTTGCCTTCTGAAAAAAAAACAAAAAACACATTGATGTAAAAATCAGAAATCTGAAGTAGAAAAGACAAGTTTTAAAAAGGCAAAAATTGGTTGTGAATTGTTTGCAAATCAAAGGGTAACTAATTGAAAGAGAAAAAATGGGGAAAATGCAATGATCAAGTGTTTTTGTTTTGTTTTTTTACTTTGCCCAAAATGTATGAACCAATTGTGCCATTTTGAAGAATTTGGTGTTAAAAAAAAAAAAAGTGACTTAAAGAACACAAGTGATGAATCTGGACTGAAATCAGTAGGAAATGTAAACCATTTCATTCTGTCTTTTCTTCCTGTGAAACTATGTTGCAACATTTCAGGCTGTTTTACACCAGTAAAAAAAAAAAAAAAAAGTTGAAAATTGTTTAATGAATCAAAACTTTTTTTTTTTTTTCTTTTTTTTTTTTGCCCAGTTGAAGAAAATTGTGCTATATTATTATTATTATTATTATTATTATTATTGCTATAGCGAACTACAGAAAAAAATAAAGCATCTTAGAAATCAAGCAAAAACAAAGCCAAGACAAAATAATAGATTTAAAGGGATGGGGATTGTACAGCAGTTTTGTAGCAGTGATGTGTCATTCTATAATCACTTGTCACATTCTTGCTAACCTGAAACTTTGTGTCTTTAGCCGTCTCCTTGACCTTTTTTGTTGTGATGTATAACTTGCTATTATATAACTCCATTAATACTATTTACTTAGACGTGTTGAGCCCGGACTGCAGCGTCATCCCCAGCGCAGCGCCACAAAGGACGCGCAGAACGTTATACTCCAGGTCGGGGACGGTGGAAAATGTCTGTATCCTCATCAGTAGAAGGTCCCTGGGATCCTTCCCAAAAGCCACCTATAGTAATCACAGGATCACCTTGAATATTTTAAGGACAATTTTGTGTCAGGTAATGATTGCCTGTGTTGGACTCTGTGAACATTTTGTTTAGACTGTACTGTACTGTACTGTAGGGAATGATTTTACTTTGGGTCTCTGATTTAAGAGAATCCATCAGCATATTCTTTGCTATTTAATCTAAGAGCGGAATTATATAAGGCAATAGACCCTGATACCAAGGATGTGTCATTTACTCGGCTGTGTTCCTTAGTTTCAATTCAATCAGTGTTTTATCAGCAGGAGATTATCACTGCTAGACTAGGTATCATGTACACAGCAGTCATCTTAAAGGGAACCTGTCACCCCGTTTTTTCAATATGAGGTAAATATAGTGTTCAATAGTGCCTTTATTATCCCCTGATTCCCCACCTTTGCTGCCAAAATACCTTAGTAAAGTCATATTTTTCGGCTGTCAATCACGCAGGTCTGGTCAAATGGGCATTGTGAAATCGCCGTTTCTCCTCCACCTCTTGCTTTTCTTCCCGGCGTTGGTGTAGTGTTTCCCGCCTGCGCATTACAGTCTCTTCACTGTAACCTCTGCGCAATACATACTGCGCATGCGCAACAGCCGAATGCACTGCGCAACGGCAAAAAAAGAAGCGATCTGTGCTATTCACCGGTTTATCGGTGGCGGCGGCCATCTTCCTGAGGCCGCGCGTGCGCAGATGGAGTGCTCTGCTTCCCGGGGCTTCAGGAAAATGGCCACGGGATGCCGCATGTGCGCAGATGGAGATCGCGGCGGCCATTTTCCTGAAGCCCCGGGAAGCAGAGCACTCCATCTGCGCATGCGCGGCCTCAGGAAGATGGCCGCCGCCACCGATAAACCGGTGAATAGCACAGATCACGCTCTTTTTTTTTTGCCGTTGCGCAGTGCATTCGGCTGTTGCGCATGCGCAGTATGTATTGCACAGAGGTTACAGTGAAGAGACTGTAATGCACAGGCACGAAACACTACACCAACACCGGGAAGAAAAGCAAGAGGTGGGGGAGAAACAGCGATTTCACAACGCCATTTGACCAGACGACGGCGACTTTACTAAGGTATTTTGGCAGCAAAGGTGGGGAATCGGGATAATAAAGGCACAATTGTACAGCACAGCTCAGGCCCTATTGAACATTATTTTTACCTCATATTGAAAAAACCGGGTGACAGGTTCCCTTTAAACTGTGTAACCCCGCCCCCATCGCTGATTGGCAGCTTCTTGTGAACTGGAAGTAAGCTACCAATCAAGTGTGTGGGCGGGGCTATACACAGAACAGAAGTCTTAGTTCTGCTACTTCTACAACACACAAGGATTCTAACTACACAACACCAAGCAGTCCGGTAAGTGATACATTGCTGGAATCCGGCTTTCTTGCCTTATATTATGCTACTCACAAAAAAATTTCTGAACACTTGCCAAAACTCACTCTTGCATTCCCCCTCCCAAGGCAGAACGTGACAAAATGTTTCTAATAACCTTTGGTCTGGCCGATCAATTTTGATAAATAGTCACCTATCGGTAAACATTGGGTCGATGAAACAGTGATGAGGGGGACAGAACGATCGCTGACACCATTGTTTTGCACCCTTATATAGTTTCTTATTTATCTGCAACACTTGATCTGTTTACACCAGACAATGTGCTGCCGATAACGAATTTTTTTATGCCGACATAAAGATCATTGCATCTGATGAACAAGTGTTCTGTGATGATACCAGGATTTTCTCTATATAGTGCAACATTGCGTAATTACAGTATATAGAGTAAGCGATCAATCGCAGGTTTGTGTCCCACAGGGGAACTAAATAAAATTAAAAAATAAACCTTTTCAAATGTTAAGAACAATATTAAAATTCTAATCCCCCCCCCCCTTCTACCCCATAAATAAAAATACACTGCTCAAAAAAATAAAGGGAACACTTGAACATTACAAGGTAACTACAAGTCAAGCATACTTCTGTGAAATCAGCCCATCGAGTTGTGAAGCAACACTGATTGTGAATCAATTTCCTCTGCTGTTGTGCAAGTATAACAGACAACAGTTAGAAATGATAGGCAATTAGCAAGACAACCCCTATAAAGGAGTGGTTTTACAGGGGGTGACCACAGACCATTTCTCTGTTCTCATCCTTTCACCTCTCACCCCTAGAGGTCCTGCACAGTAACATGAGGCGTTGCCTACAGCCCACAGAAGTTTCTCAGGTAGTGCAGCTCATCCAGGATGGCACATCAATGCGAGCTGTGGCAAAAAGGGTAGCTGTGTCTGTCAGCGTCGTGTCCAGAGCATGGAGCAGATACCAGGAGACAGGCCAGTACACCAGGAGATATGGAGGGTGTTGTAAGTGGGCAACAACCCAGCAGCTGGACTGCTACCTCCTCCTTTGTGCAAGGAGGAACAGGAGGAGCAGTGCCAGGGCCTTGCAAAATGACCTCCAGCAGGCCACAAATGTGCATGTGTCTGCTCAAACTGTCAGACAAAGACTTCTTCAGTGTGTTATGAGGGCCCGACATCCACAGATGGGGGTTGTGCTCACAGCCCAACACCGTGCAGGGCGATTGCCATTTGCCACAGAACACCAAGATTGGCAGATACGCCACTGGCGCCCTGTGCTCTTCACAGATGAAAGCAGGTTCACACTGAGCACATGTGATAGATGTGACAGAGTCTGGAGACGCCGGGGAGAGTGATCTGCTGCCTGCAACATCCTTCAGCATGACCGGTTTGGCAGTGGGTCAGTAATGGTGCGGGGGTGGCATTTCTTTGGAGGGGCGGACAGCCCTCCATGTGCTCGCCAGAGGTAGCCTGACTGCCATTAGGTACCGAGATGAGATCCTCAGACCCCTTGTGAGACCATATGCTGGTGCGGTTGGCCCTGGGTTCCTCTTATTGCAGGACAATGCCGGACCTCATGTGGCTGGAGTGTGTCAGCAGTTCCTGCAAGATGAAGGCATTGAAGCTATGGACTGGCCCGTCCGTTCCCCAGCACTAAATCCAATTGAACACATCTGGGACATCATGTCTCGCTCCATCCACCAACGCCACATTGCACCTCAGACTGTCCAGGAGTTGACTTATGGTTTAATCCAGCTCTGGGAGGAGATCCCTCAGGAGACCATCCGTCACCTCATCGGGAGCATGTCCAGGCATTGTAGGGAGGTCATACAGACACGTGAAGGCCACACACAATACTGAGCATCATTTCCTTGTCTTGAGGCATTTCCACTGAAGTTGGATCAGCCTGCAGTTTGATTTTCCACTTTGACTTTGAGCATCATTCCAACTCCAGACCTCCATGGGATATTAGTTGTGATTTACATTCAGCATTTTTAGGTTTTATTGTTCTCAACGCATTCTACTATGTAATGAATAAAGATTTGCAAGCGGAATATTTCATTCATTGATATATAGGATGTGGGATTTTAGTGTTCCCTTTATTTTTTTGAGCAGTGCATAATACAAAAAAATTATGTTTGGAATTATTGCATCCGTAAAAGTTCTGTCTATCAAAATATAAAATTAACCTGTATGGTAAATGCCATAAATAACTAGAAATGCCAGAATTTTTTTTTTTAACAAATGTCCATTAACAAAATACAACGAAAAGCGAATTTCTGCGTAAATTTTTTTTTTCTTTTGTTTTCAAAATAAATTCAGGTTTGGTTTGGTATTGCCATAAATGTTCTGACCTGTAGAATCATGATGCCGGGTAATTTTTATCATACGGTGAATAATGTAAAAACGAAGCCCATAAAATCAATGATAGAAATGCATTTTTTTCACCATTTATTCCCACTTGTATTTTTTTTCCTGGTTTACACTACATTGTATGGTACAACAAATGGTATTAATCAAAACTATAACTTATCCAAGCACTCATATGGCTGTCAACTGGGGGGTAAAAAAAAGTTATGGCTCTTGGAAGAAGGGGAAGGAAAAAATCCAGAGGAGTAAAAAGGAAAAATGTCCCAGTCCTGAATACTTATAAAAGTTTCTGAAACACAGGAGTAGTAAAAGATGGTTTCCATTGTAAACCATGAACTGACATTTGCTTGAGATGTTTTGAAGCGACTATAAAAAAAAAAAAAAAAAATCTTAACTCTTGTTTTTCAGAAAAAGACGACATTTAAGAAAGTTTGGACCAAGCAATCAAAGTCTTCCATCAACTGTGTGAATGGAAGAATCTATTTTGATAACTTTCTGTGTTGTTACAGCAGGTAATGGCAGTAATCGTATCTCAGGTTTTTATCTTTCTCAGTGACATGCAGCTTATATTTAATATTTTCTGAGGAGTCGGTGGCCACCTTACACATCAGACTGTCGGCCGAGCCCGCCGATACCAGCAGATTCAGCCGACATTAGGCTAATATGTATGGGGGTCCTAAATGGGATCATGGGACAACAGATGGTAATACAACCAGCACAAGAAATGGAGATGAGATAAATAGGTTTGCGATGTTGCACACGTTCATATTAATTAATCTTGTTTCCATCACAGTTTTGCATGTATACCGCAGAAGTTGTATGAAATGCCGAAGTGTTTAAAGTCGGAGAAAATTGAAGACGCAATCCTGTGTGAATGCACATTGGTAAATATTCTTTTATGTAGCAAATTAGAAATATTGCTCATCCCGCATACACTCCATAGATAAAGTTAACTGTTACACCAATCTTCTTACAGCAAAAATGTAAGGAAATATCCCTGGCACCTTCTTAAAAGATCCCAGAACACTCCATAAAATCTTAGCAGTGCAGGATTTTGATCAGAATAGGCTGAGAGGGTCTGCCCACCAGGTCTTGTCTCGTGCGGACATGAGGGGGTCTGTCCACCAGGTTCTGTCTCGTGCGGACATGAGGGGGTCTGCCCACCAGGTTCTGTCTCATGTGGACATGAGGGAGTCTGCCCACGAGGTCTTGTCTCATGCGGACATGAGGGGGTCTGCACATCAGGTCCTGTCTCGAGGAGCCCTGAGGGGGTTTGCCCATCAGGTCTGGAGGAGACCTGAGGGGGTCTGGTGTCGAGGAGACCTGAGGGGGGTCTGCCCACCAGGTCCTGTCTCGAGGAGACCTGAGGGGGGTCTGCCAACCAGGTCCTGTCTCGAGGAGACCTGAGGGGGTCTGCCCACCACGTCCTGTCTCAAGGAAATCTAACGGGGTCTGCCCACCAGGTCTGGTCTCGAGAAGACCTGAGGGGGTCTGCCCACCAGGTCTGGTCTCGTGGGGACCTGAGGGGGTCTGCTCACCAAACCTGGTCTTCTGGGGACCTGAGGGGGTCTGTGCGAGATGTGAATGAGGACATCTTTACTAAAGGGGTCCAGTAGCCATTTTTCAAAAAAGCCATCAGGGTCTCCCCTTTCCTCTTTTTCAGGAACCCCAAAAAGCCTGATACAGTTGCATCTCTGGTGGTTTTCCAAATTGTCTATCTTAGCTAGTAATGCTCTGCAGCTTTCGTATGACTTTGGATGTTCTTGCATCTTCCTTCTTATTGACTCTGCCCTCCACTGCCGTCATGTGCTCTGCCACTTTTTGCAATTTAACTATAGAAATAGTCTTCTGTATATCGTCAGTGTAAGGAGCGTGGAGTTACATTTATTCACTGCATTTAAGACCTCTTGCAGAGAAGGCGCTCCTAGGGAAATTTCTCCAGGGTTGCACAGATTCCTCTTGGGTGTCTCACCAGCGATGCCTTGGCTTTGAAAGAAATAATCCATAACAGGGGACTCTTCCGCCGCCTCCTGAGCAAGTGCCATAAAGCGGGACCCTTCTGCAAACAATCCCCTCAGCCTCTGACCTCTGGTTCAGGGGACCTGAAGAAGGTGGCTTGTGGGCATACTGTTCCAGCCGCACAGCCACTTCCCCACTCGTGTCCTTCTGCCTCCGGCTGCCATCTTGGTTATTGTCCGATACCACATTGTCCTCTCTTCAAGACTTTTTAGTGCCGCTTCCCGAGAAACATTTTCCTAAGTCGAGGAGAGCTGTGTCAGCGGGACTCGCACCGGTCAGTTCTGGTGTGCCAAATGGACCGTTCATGATGAGTGCAGCGCAAACTCAGAAGAAGCACGTCTGCCCGCATTCGCCTCTCAGCCTCGCCCCTGTAAATATTCTTTATAAAGTGTACATTTGGAGTGAAGACCCCTTCTAAAAACAAGGGAATTGAAATCCTAACATTGTGCTTGGCTATCGGTGTCAGCGCCCCCATTTTGTTGCAGGCTAGGTTCATGCTGTGTTTGCTGTATAAGTGCGGACGACGTTGAGTTCGTCCCCAGGAGTCAGGATTATTCTGTTATGTTCTGAAGCTTATTTGTGGATATTCTGTTCTGTATTTTCTGACTATCAATGTCCCTCTGTAGGGAGAGCCTCTCGCTCAGGCATCAGACTATACCCCCTCTATTATCGCTGTAACTGGCCACAACTGGCTGCTTCGTATTGCCGCTGATACCGGCGAAATTCTGCAGAAGGTCTACCTGGGATTACACAGAAAGTTCAGGTGAGTGAAATGCCAGTGACTTTGATATTGTATAAAAAAAAAAACTGCGTCAGTTGTGCATATCCGGAAAAGTTACCTTTGACCACAGGCATGCTTTAAGCTGTTTGTTCATTGTGTTTATATCTTGTAAAACTTTCAATTTTCAGGTAACCAATATTCTATTCTGGATTTGTTTAAAAACAGGTATGTTTCATGGGATGAAATCCAAGAGACTTTAGTAGTAAGGTCTACTCAGAAGACTTGTGTTTACTCCAGACACCAGGTATGAACAGGATTGGCAACAAAATTGTGGGATTTTTTTTTTTTTTTTTATTGTGTACGACATGTAATGTAGGCACCAGTCTCATCCCCCTTCTCTCCTGCATGTTTTATTCTGATAGGACACCACTATGGGTCATGTTGGTTGAGTCTTGCAACCCATCTGAAAGCTAATGACAGATTCCCTTTAACACTTCACCAGGATTTTGCCATGTAATATGACAGCAGCGTAATGTAGGGACAGAGACCCTGATACCAGAGATGTGTCGCTCACTAGCCTGCTTGCAGTCTTTTTTTTTTTTTATACAATCCCTGTTTTCTCTGCTGCAGATCTAGCAGTTCTCTAAATTCTAAGCCCTGTATAACCCCACCCACACCACTGATTGGCCCACACACTGTACATTGACAGCTTCTAATCAGTGAGGTGGGTGTGGCTGGACTAGGAGGCACGTGACACCTAGTCCTGTAGTGATAATCTCCTGCTGATAAAATACCGAATTGTTTGAAATGGCAACATTCAGCCCAGTAAGTGAAACAATACTGGAAATGGGGTCTCGGCCCCTACATCTTGCTGCTCTCAGATTACATTGCAAAAACCAAACAGATTCCCTTTTAATGCACATTATCACCTTTTTCTAGTTTGTTACAGCGATAAATGGAAATGCAGGAGATTCACTGTATTATAAGCCGGCATGGTAATAATTTATCTGAAAAAAATGCACTGGAGTACCAGTTGGTATACATGCAAAATGGGAGCATGTTCACACTGGCCATTAAACAGACAAAACCTAAGACAGAAATAAAATGACCATAAACCTGGCTGCAAAAGAATATTGCAAATTTTCATTAGTGTCTAACAATTTTTACTGATGAAGATGCATAGGAGCTGTAGTCCCCAAACTATATTAAAACGTAAATATATTGTTTTCTGAAATTACTTTTTTTTGTTCTCCCAGAATAATGTGGTATGTCACATGGCGGTATTCAACGTGTTCCCGCTCTCACTGGTCGGAGTTTTGGAAATTAGTAGAAATGTAAGATTGGCTCTAAATATAATATTTTATCACTTTCCTACAGTAGCTGTTGGCTGCACAATTGTATGACTGATCCATAAGTGCACGTTGCTACATTGGGAAGAAGGCAGTAAGTGCCTGCGGAACGGAAACCAGTCGCTGGCAAGGGTTTGCATTTTGCACACTTGTGGGATACGCTAACTTCTTGCATATTACAAGATTATTTTTGGTACTTTAGTTTCTTGTTTTCATCATAGTTCCTGCAGAATAACACGGGAAATGGTATAGTTCACCATTGTGTTTGCTGATGAGCGTTATGGCTGCCCGTATCTGAGTGACACAAAGGGGTTCAGGTGATTACAAAAATATTCATACACTGTGACTTTTTTTTTTTTCACGTGACACAAACTTTAATGCATTTTATTGGGATTTGTTGTGATTTACCAACATAGAGTAGCCAGTATTTAAGTGTAAAGGAAATGATACATGGTTTTCTAATTCTGTAAAAAAAAATATATAAATCTGAGAATTGTGACGTGCATTTAGATTCAGCCCCTCTGAGTCAATAGTTTGTAGGACCACCTTTTGCTGCAATTACTACTGCAAGTCTTTTGAGGTCTGTCTCTACCAGCTTTCCACATCTACAGGTGACATTTTTGCCCATTCTTCCTTCCAAACTAGATTTAGTTTGAGATTGGATGGCGGTGTCTGTGAACAGCAATTTTCAAGACTTGCCACAGATTCTCTATGAGATATAGGTCTGGAATGTGACTGGTCCATTCACACACATGAATGTGCTTTAATCTAAACCATACATTGTATCTCTGGCAGTATGTTAAGGGTTGTTGTCCTGCTGGATGGTGAACCTATGCCGCAGTCTCAAGTCTTTTCCGCCTCTAACAGGTTTTCCTCCGGGACTGCCCTGTATTTAGCTTCATCCATCTTTGCATCACCTCTGACCAGCTTCCCTGTTCTTGCTGAAGAAAAGCCTCCCCACAGCATGATGCTGCCACCACCATGTTTGACGGTGGGGATGGTGTTTTCAGGTTAATATGCAGTGATAGTTTTCCACCGCATATAGCAACTTGCATTTAGACCAAAAAGTTCTCCTTTGGTCTCATCTGACCAGAGCACCTTCTTCCACATGCTAGCTTCTTGCCAACTGCAAATGGGTCTTCTTATTTCTTACTTTCAAAAATGGCTTTCTTCTTTTTGTCACTGTTCCATAAAGGCCACATTTGTGGAGCATGCGACTAATAGTTGTCCAGTGGACAGATTCTCCCACCTGAGGTGTGGATCTTTGCAGCTCCTCCAGAGTGACCATGGGCCTCTCTGCTGCTCCTCTGTTTAGTGCTCTCCTTGCTTGGAATGTCAGTTTAGGTGGACGGCCATGTTTTGGTAGGTTTGTGGCTGTGCCATACTACTTCCATTTTAGCTTGGGCTATTTTTTTTATAACCTAACCCTGCTTTACTCTTCTTCACAACTTTATCTCTGACCTGTCTGGGGTGTTCCTTGGTTTTCATGATACTGTTTGATCCCTCATATTCTCAAGAAAACCTCTTATACTGAGAATAAATTACACACAGGTGGACTCTTCTGGAGGCAATTGTCACTCCTGATTTTATTTAGGGGTGTCGGACTACAGGGGGCTGAATACAAATGCAGTCGCAACTTTTAAATGATTAGAAATCCATGAATCATTTCTTTTACACTTCACAAATTCTTACTACTTTTGTGTTGGTATTTCACACAAAATCCCCAAAAAATAGATTTAAGATTGGCTGTGTAAAGGGAAAAATGTGGAAAAGTTCATGGAGTATGGTGCTTTTTTAAGGCACTGTATATGTAGGAGACTTGGAGGTACATAAAAGTTATACTTATTGCATAGATTTCAGTGGTTTAGTTGCAATAAAAAAAAAAACATGCATGTAAATGAATGGCCTTCGGTGTACTCTTAGCGTGACCAAAGTGTCAATGCAGCTTTACACCCCCTTAATTTGCATATTGACCTTTTTTTTTTCTCTTAACGAGCGCTGCCCAAACTCAATTATCAGCTATGTGCGGACACTGCAGCCACACTCCGTGTCATTACCAGGTCCCTGTCTGCAGTACAGTACCGAGCTGCGGTGTCAGTGCCGGCTCACAGCGCTGGCTCTTATGTGAGTGCTGCAGCAGTGTCAGTGTGAAGGGGTTTAGAGCCGCTGATTGAGTTCAGTGTTGCCAATCAAGATATGAAGATCAGCTAAGATTGTGCTATAAAAAGAGAAATTGCCAAATCTTGTTCACTCGGAGTTAAGTCAATGGGAAGTGCAGCTCGTGACCAGCGTGAAAGTCGAAAACCTTTGCGACTCTGCGTCACCAACTGCAATGCGACGCCATAGAAAATGATGAGATGCGATGTCTGTCGTGCAGCACGTCACCATGTTTCCCCAGCATTATGTGGTAGTGCTATGCTGCATTATTAAATGGCCACAAGAGGGCGCACGTCTGTACGTTGTTCACTTTTTATGCTGTGGATCAGATTATTTGTCTAGAAATGTTTGATTTGCAACAAATTTGTCAATTTGTCAAATGATGTGCGCTTTTTTTTCCCCCAAATTGTCCTTTTGTGGTTTAGTTTTTTGATCTTCTTTTCTTTTTTTTTTTTTTTTCCTTTCATTGTGGCGCTTCCCGATATCCTAGACAGATTCATGAAATGGAAGTTTATAAAAAAAAATTTAAAGAAAGTCACAAAATATAGTGTAACTCTGCTCCAGCTCCCTTCCTCCTGGAATTATTCTAGAAATGGAGGTTATGTTGGAATTTTGCAAATTGTGCAACTTTTTTTTTTTCTGCTAAAAAGTTGAATATCAGGTGGTGAGAAAAGACAATTTGGGATTTTGCACAATAATCATGAATTGTGTCACTTTTTTTAAAAACATTTTTTATGACTTTGCCACAAAAAAAGTCAGCAAAAACCACAAGTCAAAAAGAAAACAAAACACAAATGATGAATCGAGCCCAATGTTCTTATTTCTGGCCTACTTTGCAATAGTATGAAGGGCAGATATCCTTTGTTTGTTTTTTGCCAACGCTTCAGAAGTTTTCATAAAGCAGAATTACCCATCTGGTAAATCATGATTACTTGTCTCTTGCAATCTTAGCGTTCAGATACAGGATAGTTCGGATGTTTGTTCCGGAACCAAGAGAGAAATGTGTGTACAGTTAGGTCCAGAAATATTTGGACAGTGACACAAGCTTTAACATTTTAACGGCTTACCAAAACATATTCATGATACAGTTATATCAATATGGTCTTAAAGTGCAGACTCTCAGCTTTAATTCGAGGGTATTCACATTCTAATTGGAGTAAGGGTTTAGGAATTAGAGCTCTATAATATGTAGCTGCCTCTTTTTTTAAATGACCCATAAATAATTGAACAATTATCTCAAAAGCTCTTTAATGGGCTAATCCATCACGAATTAGGCAGTTAAACATCTGAAACTGATTCCAGGTATGGCATTTGCATTTGGAAACTGTTGCTGTGAACCCACAACATGCGGTCAAAAGAGCTCTCAATAGAAGAGTAACAGTCCATCATTAGGCTGAAAATAATGAAGAAATCCATCAAAGAGCAGAAATCTCAAAAGTGGCCAAATTGAAAAGGTGCATTCTGCAAAAAAAGAAAGCACTGGTGAGATGGGGAACTCAAAAAGGCCTTGATGTCCACAGAAGACAACAGTGGTGGATGATCACAGAATCCTTTCCATGGTGAAGAAAAAACTCTTTACATATTCACCCAAGTGAAGAACTCTCTCCAGGAAGTCGGTTTTTCAGTATCTAAGTCTACCATAAAGAAAAGACTTCATGAGAGCAAATACAGAGGGTTCACCACGAGGACAGATTAGACTTTGCCAAAAAAAATCTAAAGAAGCCGCCCAGTTCTGGAAAAGCAAAACGAAGATCAACCTGTACCAGAATGATAGGAAGAAGAAAGTATGGAGAAGGCTTGGAACGACTCATGATCTGAAGCATATTACATCCTCGGAGGCAGTGTGATGGCTTGGGCATGCATGGCTTCCAGTGGCGCTGGGTCACTAGTGATTATTGATGATATGACTAAAGACAGAAGCAGCCGGATGAATTCTGAATTGTACAGGGCGATGCTTTCTGCTCAGATTCAACCAAATGCAGCAAGAATGATTGGATGGCGCATCATAGGACAGATGTACAATGACTCAAAACATACTGCGAAAGTAACCCAGGAGTTTTTTTTAAGGCAAAGAAGTGGAATATTCTGGCATGGCCGAGTCAATCACCAGATCTCAGCCCCGTCGAGAGGCATTTCACATGCTTAAGACAAATCATAAGCACAAAGACCCACAAACAAGCAACAACTGAAGTTAGTTGTGGTAAAGGCCGACAAAGCATCACAGAGGAGGAAACCCAGTGTTCGATGACGTCCATGGCTCCCAAGCTTCAGGCCGTCATTGCCTGCAAAGGATTCTCTACAAAATATTAACAATTAGCATTTTGCTTATGGTAAAGTTAATTGGTCCAATTCCATTGGAGCCCTGAAATGAGGAGGCTTTGTAGAAAAGTTGTTGCAATTCCTAAACATTTCACAGGATATTTTCGTTCACCCCTTTAATTAAACCTGAAATTCTCCTCTTTGATTTGCTTTTTATTGGCCTGTAGAGCTGAAATCACGAAGATTCGGTCACTGGAGCAGTATATAGATTATTATTATTATTATTATTATTATTTATTTTTTTTAAACCTTCTTTCTTTTTGGGCTTAAACAGGTGTTTGGAGCTAATGTGACATCGGCACTGATCAGTAATGGCGTGTTGACTGTAATGCACTGTCCTGGTCTGGTTCGTCTCTACAGTTTTGAAAGAATTCTCAAGGAGGTGAGCGAGCTGCCGGTGCACTACTGATTCCATGCTAAACGTCAATGTTTGGGAATTTTTTCTTCACTCTGTGCAATTTGATTTAATTTGTCTGTGGCCAGCGTTTGGCAAGTATATCTGATAAGAAATATAATCTACATATACCTATGAATAATATAGTTGCCGCAAACGCTAATTACTTTCCTATTCTACCATTCCATGTATGCTAGGAGTTATTGTAGCTGCCATTACTGTTTCTGAGATGCGTCCATTTTTCACTTATTTCTGAAAAATTACTATTAATATTTTTTTCATGGAAAAAAAATGTTAAAATGCTGAGAGAGACAAAAACTAACACCCGGACTGATGAAAATCTGAACCAATACATTGATGGAATGCGTTTTTTTTGTTTGTTTTTGTGTAGTACCAGCTTATCCAGTAGTGTAAGTGATAGTATTCTGGTTTCCAGTGTTGTCATGCACGGAGGGGTACATATACCTCATTTTGTCTTTTCAGTGTATGCAACAAGAATGTGTCCTAGGGGAGACGTGCAATTGGAAAGGTGAAACCGGCACAGTCGGAGACTTTCCATTTGGAATTCCGTGTAACATCACTATGACAGGTACGGACTTTTATCCTAACTGGAAGGAGTTAGTATACTGGTATCCTCTGAGGAGTCAGACCCTTGACATGAGATTTCACTGGGACCCTCAACGAAACCCCAAAATTTTATCAATTCTTGATTTCTCCGCACAACTTTCCTATTTGGACATCCGATCCCATGAGTAATGTCTACCAATATCTGGAGGTGCACTTTCATTTTTAGATCAGGGAAATGCAACAACTTTCAGCCACGTGGCAATTGGAGTATCATTATTTGCAAATTTTACTTTTTGCAAAAAAAAAAAAAAAAAGTTGCGTTTTGGCTTCATTTATTGGAATAAGACCGATTGGCAATACCAGGTAGAGCCCACTGATTAAATAGGTGCTGTGTTTGGTTAATTTATTTTGTACTTGTGAGCGGGGAGCAAATGGGCTCTATTGGACTCACATGCAGGATTGACTCTCATCCCATTCCAAGTGAAGTGACTAGGACTATGCCTCAATACCAGTCATGACCAAGAGTGGCGCTGGTTCTTTTACAAAAATTTAGCTTTTTTTTTTTTTAAGAATAGCATGGAAAATTGAAAATACAATATAAAATAAAGCAAAAATACATTTTGTTATAAAAACCTGACTTGTATAATTAGTTTTTCTGATGACATTTTCCCTTTTGTTATCCAAGTAAGTGGCAGCTGTTCTATTCTGGATTTTGCAGCGTTTATTCTTGCCAAATCGATGTCCATGGGATTGTTTGAAACTGGAAAACTCCCAGTTTGAGTTGCTAAGTTAGATCGCTATGCAATTAGCAGCGCATTGTAGTTTCCTTACTGACCTGGCGCAATGCACCATGTGCCATAAATCACATTCATTGCTTTAGTTTATACAAGGAGTGCTGGCACCAGATTAATTGATAGCGGTTCCAACATACATAAATGCCATATGTCGCATCACTTTACCACACAGGTCGTATTGTGTAAGAGTACTCCTTGTAACTAGTCGCACATATATGTAGGGTTATAGGGGGCAAAATAAGCCCAAATTATATCATGATCTGTGGTAGAGATTCTGCTGTAGTATAGGAGGTTTAAGGGGTAAAGTTTTTCCTTCTGGATAGAAGATAGATGGTTTAGGGAGACTTATAAGCCATGCAATTCTTCCTCGGGAATTTCTATATACAAATAGCCCCTTTATAGTCCTAAAAATCTATATCTGCCCTTTTAACGGACCTTGGCATAAGAGTATTGCCTGGCCTACAAGTGTTCCTACACCATCTTGCTGCTTTTTATGCCTTACGTCACTTGTCAGATGCCTCTCACCCAATCAATGTGTACTCTTGATTTGCACTGATGAGGGGCAAACACCCTGCGAGAAGTGTTGACAAATGTAGTTTCCGGTTTGGCTTATTATCCTTAGCTGTTGCCAGGATCTCTAAGGGGGGTCTGCAACCAAGTCAAAAGTGCCCACTATTTCCACTTATTTTATTCCTTCTACTCCCCTGAGTATTTTTTTTTCTGCCATACAGTTACAGACATATGAACCTTTTATTTTGTGATAATTCTTATGGTCTTTATAAAATGGGCATGACTCACAGGATTGTCAGGGGGACTTTTCTTTTAGCGGGCTTGCATTATTACCCCATTCGCACCGCCTCCTTAACATCTATGGGCTGGACACTGATCTCCCTGAGAATCTGCCTCCAGTGTTTATTATAAATGGAAGGGGAGTTACCAGTGTGAGTCATGAAGATCAGGAGAGCAGAGTGTCGGTCATTACCTGTCTCACATTGGTAATGCCCCCTTTTATTTAAAAGAATCTCTGGAGGCAGATTCTCAGGGAGATCTATGTCCCCGCCCATAGATCTTAACAGCTCGTTTACACATAAGAAATGTTGTTTTCTCTGGAACAAGACCTCAGATCGCAGATATCGAGGTATCATTTTATTCAGCTTCCTGTGACCTACATAGTCTGCTTTGAAGAGTTGCTCCTACTGAAAAATTGCCTTTAAATTAATGTCAGTTGTTTGTGTTTTGTTTGAACCTAATAACTTTCTAAATATTATAAGTGTAATTACTAGTGTACATGTCACAATAACCCTTCTGGTGCCATTTTGGCTTTTAGAAAGACCTCCAGTTCTATTTGAAGTGCATTGTCGTGAAAATGTTTTCCAAGTTGGTGGCTTTCCTTGGCATTATATCTATACACCCCATAAGAAAAAAGATAAAGGAACGCATCACATCTGCTCTATGGACGACCACAGCATGGTAAATGACCCACATGTGTTTATACTCCAATGTCAGTAAGGCCTCATTCAGATGTCCGTGCTGCACATATGGGCGAAATCAGGGCAGAGCACGTACCCGTTATAATCCATACTGCTGTTCACATGTCCGTGTCTTTCACATGTAGACATGTCCGTGTGCTGTCTGCAAACTATAGGAGAAACTTTGCTATTAATTTTTTTTTTATTATTATTATTATTATTTATTATTTTATTTTTTTTTTTAATCCATCTGTGAAAAACACTGATGGTAATAACGGACACACTGATGACACTGCTACCATTCTTTCATGTAAATGTTTAAACACAGAAGTGTGAATGATGCCTTAGGGTGCATTAATGCTGCGCTTATAGTATGGGCACACTAACATATTTTTGATCTGAGTGCCGTTCTTGGAAAAAAACAGACAGCACTCGGACCGGTGTTATGGGAATGTCCACATGATCTTTTTTATTTTTTTTTATCGTCTTGGATCAAATCTGTGTGTGAAAAAAGTATATAAAACAAATTACAGCATGCACTAGTTTCTTCCATTTGTTGGATGAGACTCGCCTGTTCTAGTCTATAATAGAAAAAAAAAGTTTTAATAAAATGGTGTTGCGTCTTCTAGTCCGCTTTTACGGTAGCTTACTGGCGGCGGAGGCAGGAGTGGGGGCCCCGGGCTGGGGAGGAGAGGTTGTTAGGCGGTGCAAGGCTGCGGCGGGACCCAGGCTTTCAGAAAATGTAGAGTCCGCACACTTCCCCATCCTTTTCACTGTGGCGAACTTCGGGAAGATAGCCGCTGGAGGTGGCACATGTGCAGATTGAGAACTTGGGAGATGTATATCATATGGCCATAGACAGGCGAACACTAACAATTTGCTGCTTTATGTTTTGCATTATTAGCAATCACATCTCGTGTTTTTTTTTAATGCCATTATTTCAGGCGAAGAATGGAATACGTGATATGAAATTCTGCTCTATAGAACCGGACTGGATTCTCTTTCATCCCGATTCCTCTGAACGAATCATCCATGTTGGACCTGATAACATCAGGTGAGTAGAACTTTAAAAAAAAAAAAAGTGATTTATGCAATTACAATCCATTTGTGACGACATTTTCTCAACTTCACATTGTGATGTGTGAACACGGGCTTGAAAGTGTCCGGTCACTGAGCGAGTCGTGTGTAATTCCTACTTGATGCCGCATAGACTTTTGCACTTTAATTTCTTTATTCTGATTATTGGTTTGTAATTTTTATCATATGGCATTTTTCAGAACTCCCAGCGCACACGCATTAGGAATAATTCTTTTATGTACACTGCAATGCCATTTTACAAACTATTTTTTATGTAGTTTTTTTTTTCTGCAGTGTTTTAAGGATAAAGGAAGTAAAAGATAGTACATGTAAATATGAGATCACCGAGGAATTTGCCATTCTTGCAGACAAAGAGCCTAAGGTAAGTAGAAAATTGTATGCACATACATTAGTTTGCAGATGCATAATTACAAATTAGCACTTAAGGTCTCATTCAGACTTTCATTTTTCACGTACACGTCCTATCTGTGATTCTTACTGATGGAACACATACCCACTTTATCAACAACACCAACAGAATAACTTATTTATACACATATAGTATGTGAATATTCACTGAACAATTGAACAAGCCTACCAAGTAATGTGAAGAAACACCAAAAAATAGTAATTTTTTTTTTTTATTGCAACATGAAAATAAAACTGTTTGAGACAGACGGGATAAAAGACATATAGAGGGGATCGAGTCCTATATAGGGAAAACGTATGGGAAGTGGGTATAACAAATGGTATTATCCCGGCATCATATGACAAGATTAGCATTATGGGTGAAGTCCATGTATAAGTGTATATGCAATAGTAGGTCTAAGTGGATTGATAAATAGCTAATCATATACAGATATCACCATAAAAATATCAATATAAGCATATACATCTATAAAAAGCAGAGAGCGTATGTTACCAGATATGAACACCCAGGAACTCCAACGCACGTTTCGCTAGGTGGCTTTCTCTAGGAGTACCTTCCCTGGTAACACACGCACTCTCTTATAAAGGTCAGCAGCATGGAGGAACTTAAAGGCATTGGCCACTGCTAGGACAACCTCTTCTTGATCAAAATGTTTGGCCCCCATAAAAAGATAAAGATAAATACTCACCTCGTGGGCTGACGCCATTCCCACTGTGATGGTACTCACTCTCCCGGGCCTCTCGTATGGTTGTTGTGACATGTGACATCGGCGCCCAATCAGCATTGGCGTTACTAGCCCCGCCTTCGGACAAATTGAACAGGAAGAGGCTTCTCTCTCACTTCCTCTTCATGCTAAATTCGACAGGAAGCGGGAACAGTGATGCCAGTACTGATTGGGCGCCGGTGTCACGAATCACAACAACAGCATGGGAACATCGGGGAGAGTGAGTGCCGACACCTGCGTGAACGGCATCGGCACGGGAGGCGACTATAAGCTTTATTATTTTATGGTCGCCAAGCGAGGGGTATGAGAAGTCATGGTCGTAGTGAACCTCATGCTTGTCATTGCAATCTGCTATGAGCATTTCCACTACACATACAGAATCGTAATGGCAGGTGAATTTCCGCTTTTAGTGAACATGGTAAAAAAGAGCCTGGGTTAATTGCTTAGCCCCATATACAGTACAGACCAAAAGCTTGGACACACCTTTTCATTTAAAGATTTTTCTGTATTTTCATGTCTATGAAAATTGTACATTCACACTGAAGGCATCAAAACTATGAATTAACACGTGGAATTATATACTTAACAAAAAAGTGTGAAACAACTGTAATTATGTCTTATATTCTAGGTTCTTCAAAGTAGCCACCTTTTGCTTTGATGACTGCTTTGCACACTCTTGGCATTCTCTTGATGAGCTTCAAGAGGTAGTCACCGGGAATGGTTTTCACTTCACAGGTGTGCCCTGTCAGGTTTAATAAGTGGGATTTCTTGCCTTATAAATGGTGTTGGGACCATCAGTTGTGTTGTGCAGAAGTCTGGTGGATACACAGCTGATAGTCCTACTGAATAGACGATTCGAATTTGTATTATGGCAAGAAAAATGCAGCTAAGTAAAGAAAAATGAGTGGCCATCATTACTTTAAGAAATGTCAGTCAGTCAGTCGGAAAAATTGGGCAAATTTTGAAAGTGTCCCCAAGTGCAGTGGCAAAAACCATCAAGCGCTACAAAGAAACTGGCTCACATGAGGACCGCCCCAGGAAAGGAAGACCAAGAGTCACCTCTGCTTCTGAGAATAAGTTTATCCGAGTCACCAGCCTCAGAAATCGCAGGTTAACAGCAGCTCAGATTAGAGACCAGGTCAATGCCACACAGAGTTCTAGCAGCAGACACATCTCTACAACAACTTTGTGCAGCAGGCCTTCATGGTAAAATAGCTGCTAGTAAACCACTGCTAAGGACAGGCAACAAGCAGAAGAGACTTGTTTGGGCTAAAGAACACAAGGAATGGACATTAGACCAGTGGAAATCTGTGCTTTGGTCTGATAAGTCCAAATTTGAGATCTTTGGTTCCAACCACCGTGTCTTTGTGTGACGCAGAAAAGGTGAACGGATGGACTCTACATGCCTGGTTCCCACCGTGAAGCATGGAGGAGGAGGTGTGATGGTGTGGGGGTGCTTTGCTGGTGACACTGTTGGGGATTTATTCAAAATTGAAGGCATACTGAACCAGCATGGCTACCACAGCATCTTGCAGCGACATGCTATTCCATCCGGTTTGCGTTTAGTTTGACCTTCATTTATTTTTCAACAGGACAATGACCCCAAACACACCTCCAGGCTGTGTAAGGGCTATTTGACCAAGAAGGAGAGTGATGGGGTGCTACGCCAGATGACCTGGCCTCCACAGTCACCAGACCTGAACCCAATCGAGATGGTTTGGGGCGAGCTGGACCGCAGAGTGAAGGCAAAAGAGTCAACAAGTGCTAAGCATCTCTGGGAACTCCTTCAAGATTGTTGGAAGACCATTCCCGGTGACTACCTCTTGAAGCTCATCAAGAGAATGCCAAGAGTGTGCAAATCAGTCATCAAAGCAAAAGGTGGCTACTTTGAAGAACCTAGAATATAAGACATATTTTCAGTTGTTTCACACTTTTTTGTTAAGTATATAATTCCACATGTGTTAATTCATAGTTTTGATGCCTTCAGTGTGAATGTACAATTTTCATAGTCATGAAAATACAGAAAAATCTTTAAATTAGAAGGTGTGTCCAAACTTTTGGTCTTTACTGTATATACCACATGCCCCCTCTATTTACAGTATGAGCTCAGACATAGCCCCTCTATATACAGTATGAGCCCCCATATATGCATACAAATGGTGAAATAAATAGATTTATAAAGGTGGTAATAACATGATATTCATGTCATTATCATGGATTGTGTGGGTTATTACCGACATCTGGTGAGAATTTCATGTCTATAGCACCTTTAGAAATATATTTAGTTAGAAAATTGGTGACGTGTTCAATACTTCATTCCACCAGACGCGATGTAGTGATGTCATGGCAGCTGCGGTCTCAGTTGCACACCCTGATTGGTGGAAGAAGAAGCCGCCGGCTCCATCCTTCACCATCGTATTCACCGCTATCAGCATCCTGGTGATGTGTATAGCCGTGACATAGGGACGTCAGGCTGGGAAGGACGGCTGCATGGTGCGACCTGTGGGCCACCGTTTCCATCCCTTAGGCAGTCTGTCAGAGGGCGAGATGTGGCACACTTGTAAATCCAATGCTGTGTGGTGACAGTTCTAACCTCAGATAACCAGACTCTGTTACCCGTACTTCTACCATAACACGGTGTTCATACACTGCAGTAATAACTTTCATTGTTTTCCTGTGGTCGAAAAAAATACCCTTTAATTGTTTATTTCTTGAGGTTGATAATCTGGTAACTTTCACTTCATCTGGAAGGATGGTAAAAAAGCGTTATGAGAAGCTGGATGACGATCCTGAAGAGGTAAGTGGTGAAACATCTACAGTTCATTCTCCCTAATGGCAAAATGTTTAATGATTTACAATCAAAACGTAGATTGTCGTCTATCTGCACAGATCTTGTGTAAATGCCCTTGTGCTCTTCAGGTGTTCTCTGACGTGATGTATGAGGATGAGCTGGATCTGCTGACGGTGGTGGCTGTGACAAATAGAAAGGAAGACGGCGTAGCGCATGTAAATCTGCATTGTAACGAGACAGGGAGGCTCCTGAAGAAGATCAAGTTGGCGGATTTTTGGGATGTGGTAGGCACTACATACATCAGATTTATGTCACTGCTTAGTCAGATGACTACAAATCATAGATGGACCTTCTATCACCCAAAGCTCTGTAACTACATACCCCGGTCAATGCAGAATGATGCCTCTACTCCCACCCAGGACCCAACCACATGCCCTGCCATGATGAGGAATCCAATAGTCCTAAACTCCATGATGAAATCCCAGGGTGCTGTAGGGTTGTGAAGGCCCCGTTACTACTTTATTGGTTCTCCTGTGACTTTGGGGTTCATAGATCGTGATTTTGTTTACTGTATACTGCAATACTGTAGTACCAGGTTCAAGTCTCCTATAGGGGAAAAAAAATATGTTACATCATCCCTTTTCCCCATTCCAAAAACAGTCATTACAGAGATGGGGGGGAAATATAAGCGCATGTGGTACGGTCTGTAAAAGTCCTTAATGGGGTTGTCCACTACTACTTCTTGATCAAAATGTTTCGCCCGGTAAAATAATAAAGCTTATGCTCGCCTCCTGTGCCAGCGCTGTTCTCACGGTGTTGGCACTTGCAGTTCCGGGGCTCTCGTGTAGTTGTTATGACGCCTGACTCCGGCGCCCAATCAGCGCTGTCATCACTGTCTCCGCCTTCGAGCAAATCGAACATGAAGATGAAGTCCGGGCTGCAGCTGACCTCAGACCAACTCTTCCTGCTCTATTCGACAGGGGGCGGGGACAGTGACTCCATCACTGATTGGGCGCTGGCGTCACATGTCGCAAGGGAGCCCCAGAGAGAACTAGTGCCGACACCGCGGGAACGGCGCCAGCATGGAAGGGAAGTATTAGCTTTATTATTTTATGGTGACCAAGAGAGGGGTATGAGAAGAAGTTGTGCAAATGGTGGACAATTCCTTTAAACCTGTAGGGTAAACACTTATAAAAAAAAATCAAAACAAGAGAATTGTCTTGATTATTTTCTTAACAATGGAGAAAAAAAAGATCATACCGATCTGTCATTTTTACTGTAAAATGAAGACCATAAAAAATTAAGCTCCAAAAACAGGGACATTACTTTAGTATTTATCACCATTTTTCCTCACCTTTTTTTTCTGTGGTAACATGAATAGAGTCATTCAAAACTACAACTCGTCCCACAAAAAAAAAAAAGAAACCCTCATACGACTGTTGATGTAAGAATAAAAAAAACCGAAATAGCCGGGTCTTTAAAGATTTGTCCAGGCTTATCATAAGTCTGTAGTCACTCTGGTCACTTAAATTGAGCGAAGCAGCACACGTCTAGTCGGAATGTGGCCGAAAGTATACATATCGCACACTGGTGGCCCCATGACTGCTCGGTCTCACCTTCTGCACCAAAGAATGCTCACATGTCCACTGTTCTTAAAGGTTAGTGTGCTACAATACTAGATTCAGCCTTTAAACAAGGGTGGCACTGTTTCTCAGCAAAAAAAAATATATTTTATGCAACTATTCCGACCAGAAAGAGTGGAATGCTGATATTGAGATCATTCATGCCTCTTGGGCCGGAAGCGGAGACCATTACAGTTACATAGTTATTAAGGTTGAAGGAAGACTTTGAGTCCATCTAGTTCAACCCATAGCCTAACCTAACATGCCCTAACATGTTGATCCAGAGGAAAGCGAAAAAAACCCATGTGGCAAAGAGTAAGCTCCACATTGGGGAAAAAAATTCCTTCCCGACTCCACATACGGCAATCAGACTAGTTCCCTGGATCAACGCCCTATCAAGGAATCTAGTGTATATACCCTGTAACATTATACTTTTCCAGAAAGGTATCCAGTCCCCTCTGACTAATATTTGTAATGTGTTCATATAGAATAATGGAAATTAATTGCTTCCGTGCATTAGTTGACTGTTACATAATCTTAAGCCTAATCTGCAGTCGTTTTTTTTCTTTTTTTTTTTTTTTCCAGACCTACAGTCATTCCGTAGTGTTTGATCGGGACACTGTGATCCATATAGAAGAGAGGCGCAACCGTAACTTCTCCTGTCAGGTGTATAAAATGCACTGCAGCTCCGAGGACTGACCGTGCCTGCAAATCTCTTATGGACAATGAGAAAATGATCATTCTGCAAAATCTCGATTTCCTTTGAAACCTTGTTTTAAAGGGGATAAATATGCATTTTTGCAGCAAGACTATTTATTTCATATTAAGCTACATAGATTTTTATTACCCCCCAACCCCAACAATTGCCTTCAGACTTGGCATCTCAGGCCATTTGTAATTTGCAGGGCCAGTAACTTGTTAATATGTTCTATACTTGGAACATTACAGTCTGGAGTACCATTTATCTAAGCAGTTTATATACATTTCCTACATTACTGGGGACTTTTGTACTTCTTCTCCTCTAGGTGCTTTTCTCAGGTGGACTTCTTTTTTATAGAGGATTTTTTCCGGCTCACCCATTTTTTTTTTTTGTCTATAATGTTTTATTAATTTACATGTTGTTGTTTTTTTGTGTTTTTGTTTAAAGTTGTATTGAATAAAAGTGCCTTTTATATTTTTGAGTTTATCTTGTCCTGCACTTTTTTTCTTGTTCCGTGTGAGTTGTGAGGTTCAACCTCCATGAGTGAGACTTCCAGCACATCCTATAAAAGCTAGATCGGATTGTGATCTATATATTTACATCTATCATGTTCCTTACCATTTTAAACCATTTTTGCAGGAGAATTCTCTTCCTGGAGTGAATACCATTTCCATGAAGTGGGGTCTATGGATGACCAATGTTACTGTTGGGCTTTGGGCATATAATTCTTTTTCATGTGTTATGAGCTTTTCCCAGCTTATTTCCCTATCTCGATAATGGGCCCCCTGCTCCGTGTCACGGGTCTTCCTCCATCTGCCTGGCTGAGCTGTTCCTCCTCTCCCTCGCCTACAGGCAGTCGATTTCTGTAACTCCTACATTCTAACCTACGCTTCCACCCTGCATTAGCCAGTCTGTGCTGTCATCCAGCTAGAGGACCATTCACACTGGACGATTATTGTGTTTCTAGGAACGCCCGTTTCACGATAATCTTGCAGTGTAAACAGGGTGCCGATCACCCAATGAATGGACAAAATGCTACACAAAAGATCATCGTTCTCGGCAGCACATTGTGCTGTATAAACAGAACAGTGTCCTGCAAATCTTTTTGCTCAATTCTACAAAGGTCACATTATTACGGCACTACAGCGAGTATGATTTATGTAGGGGAACAAAATTGTGCTTTATTATTACGTGAGACACGAAGAAAACCAGTATTACTATGTGGGACACACAAGCTGGCTCCATTACATTGCGAGGCATTATCACTGTAGCATGCCACATTTTAAGTTTCTTTTGGGGGAGCACTATCTGCCTTGGCTTGCTTTAAGGGGCAGTATTGATTTGGGTGGAGATGGGAGGTAAATATTGGTATTATTCCATTGTCTGGAATACTGTGTTTTAGGGTAATGTGAAAAACTGACATATGCCTGATCTTTCAGACTCTTGACTAAAAGCAGGGGTGCACAACCTTTTTTTTTTTTTTTTTTTTTAGTTTGAGGGCCACAGTATCATCATTTTCTATTTTAAGGGGCCTCAGAAAAACTTAAGTTGCTTTGTGTTGTACTAATAGGATACTCAAGTGTCCTCAAGTGGTGGCTAAGTAATGAAATCCTCCTATATAATCATGTTTAATATTGCTCAAACACACCTGGTCAAGAAGGGGTCAAACAGACCAATAAATGAAAGCCATTTGGTGGTCATATAACAGCCACGGTCACTATGTAGTACTTGCCTCCTTTGTCTTGCAGGTCGGGCACATACATCTTCCCTTGTGTAGTTGTAAGTCCATATAATCGCTAAGTTCCACCCCATTGTTCCTTAAGGTCCGCACCTTTTCAGAAACTTGGTGAGGCACAAAAAGAAAAGTCATTGTGCCCAAGATGATGAGGAACATCCTTCCCCTACAGCAGCAGGTGAGCGCCTGCAATGGATGGAAATTACAGAAGCTCCTGTCACACAGAGCAGTGATGTGACTGATGGGAGCCTCTCTGTATCCAATAAGTGCTTTGCGTTCGTACCAGGGAGAGCCCTGATTGGTTAATTCAGGCCCCTGTCACACATTCTCTGCCCCTGAGGAGCCTGTAATAACCAATGAAAGCTTTCCTTTGCAAAGAAGGAAAGCACCGATTATTTACTGAGCAGCAAAGTAGCTGCGGAACTCCCAGTGATTTTCTCACACACAGCCGATTGTACAGGTTTGCGACCAGTTGTTTCTGGTCAGCACTGGGACCAGACTTGGAGTAGGGCCAAAAAAGCATTGCTGTGGTTGGGAGATTTTTTTTCTTTAGCACGTTTTCAGTATTTTGCCATATTTCGATCACTTCAGTCTATTCTATGTGTTCACTTTCACGAGGCAAAAATAAACGAATTAAAAAAATAATGTAGAAGCTGAATCGCGGCTTTCCTTCTATAATTTTTAAATTAAGCTACTGAGGAAGGGAATAAAGTTTAGACAAGAAAAGAGATAGTGGCACTGTTGAAGGGATCTTTTACACTGCGTTTAGGCACCCGTTCATTGGTTTTGTTTGGGCTTACATCCGAATTCCCCACAAAGCGGCATTTGGGTGTATGCGCCGAGGGGGCCATAGACTATAATGGTGCCGACAAAGCAAAGGCGTGCATCATATTCGAGCATGTACGTCTACTGGAGGCTGACACAGCTGCAGTCTACTCCATCTGAGTGTGCGCCTCCAGTAGGCATACACACTTGAAAATAATGAACGGCAGAGCACACGTTGGCTTTGTCTGCACCATTACAGTCTATGGCGCAAACGCCCAAGTCTTGTTTTGTGGGGACTCAGACATAAGCCCAACGGGAACGATGAATGGGTGCAAAACGCAGTGTGAAAGGGAAGAGTCAGACGGCCGTATAACTCGGACGGGGATTGCAACGCAATGCTCAGACTGGCAGCCAGCTCTCCCGACCTGAACATGACCGTTCCATGTATTTCAATGCAGCTGTCACTCTCGGGTTGGGAGAGCCCGTCATCCAGTCCGAATATTGCATTGCGAGCCCCATCCAAGTTATACGGCCATCTGACTCTTCCCTAAACGGTTTAGGAAGCTCCGAACACAGCATCCACTGCTAGTTCTGACAGGCACCTGCCTGAACCACTGGTAGATGCCAAGTTCTTCGCTTCCTAAACTACTTAAAATGATAATCGCAATCCAACAATTTTTTTTTCATACAATTGGATTATAGGCATCATCTACTTACCGAAAGTGCCAAATTTTTTTGATTCTAAAGGGATGGGATCAGTGTCAGACTGAAGAACATTGGGCCCACCAGAGGATTTGATTTTGAGGGCCCACCTTTCTCCCCCACTGAAGAGCTCCATAGCGACTACACGGTTTGCACTATGAACTCTCCTGAATGAGAAGCCAGGGCCCACCGGAGGATTCTCCGGTTCTCTGGTGGGCCAGTCCAATCCTGAGTTCTCTGGTGGGCCAGTCCAACCCTGGATGGGATCATACTTGTGCACCACTAAAGAGTAGTGCCATGGTTATTTTTACATTGTTTCTTGCCTAAATTGTGACATATTATTTCTACTATAACATATATATGTAGCAAAATCAGATATTTATTCTTTTATGACTAAATTCAGTCTCGTGCTGTCAGCTTCACTTGGAATTTGTGGTAAATGCATTTATTGTGGAAATTGGCAGAGTCATCTGTGTGTTCAATATGCACGCAGTGAGCTGGACTTCCTGCCTGGTTTCCGTGCCAGGTCTGCCAGCCTCTACTCTGCCTGTATTCTTTGCATGATTTTCAACTAGGACTAGTGCAACTTCAAAAGAGGACTATAATATACAATCTCTCCTACCGCCATCAATACATTTCCAATTCTGGAGCATCTTTTCGTAGAACGCTTCCTCTGTTATTCCTCCTGAAAATGCATAAATAAACTCAAAACTGGATGTTGCCGTGTGTTGTCTCGAACTGGGTTAGATTCAAAATATTAAAATACATATATTATCGCTCAACATTTATGACAGCGAAGTTGGTTGAAGGGGAAAAATAGCATTAACGGGGCACATAGCTTTAGAACAAAAAGTCATTAAAAAAAAGAAAAACTGTTCCAGAATCATCAATTAGAGGAGGGACTCGGCTGAAATGTAAAAAATGTGAAAAATTTGCTGCAAGTTCCTCTTTGACCACTGTATAATGAAACGGTCTTCAAGATTTTAAATACATATAATTTATGCCCCACTATTTAGGATTACAATTTTTTTTGTTTTGCCTCCCCCCACCCGTTCAAACACACCACACAAAAAAAGAAAAGAAAACCTGGGAATTGTGATGAAGCTGGCAAAAGCGAACTTTGCAGTGGATCCGGGCGCTGTAAGTTCCCCCAGCATTGTAAACAGTGATATATTGAAGTATATCATGCCGCTCTCCTGGTAACGGATGTTGAAAATGTTCAAAAGGGAGACACCGTCAGACAAAGTTTTCTTGAAGTTTATGCCAGCTGTCTGCCACGCCGAACTCATATCATTGCACTTTTCTAAATATTGTAATACTGAGGTTAGAAAACAAGGCAAAAAGCAAAAATCTGTTTTTCTTACAAACATCTGGGTGACATATGACAGAACATTTTTTATTTTAAACATTTGACATAATATTTAATTAAAAAGTCATTTTTATATAAAGCATTCTAAATCCACTGTAGAGCATCTGTTTAAACAGGGGTGTAGCCTGGGCCTGGACAAGGTATTTTGGCGGCCGATGGTGCCTCCCCACCGATGAATCCTCAGCCCCCAAGTAAAGGAATGGGTCAGAGACTAAAGTAACAGGTTCCCTCCATCCTCCTGCTCCGACGACCACTTTCACTAGAATTGTAAGGCTACGTTCACACGATCCTTTTTTCCGTCCTTTTTTTTTCAGGTCCTGTTTTGAAAAACCGCAGCTAAAATCCGCACTGATTTTTCGCTGCGGTTTTTGATCCTTTTTCTTCTGCGGATTCCACTGCGGGTTTCCAACTGCAGTTTCCTATTGGGGCTGCTGGAAACCCGCAGCAGAATCCGCAGAAAGAATTGACAGGTACTTCTTTTTTTCTGCAGGCAAAACCGCTGCGGATTTGCCTGGGGAAAAAAGGATCGTCGGCACAGCGGGTTTTGTTTTCCATTGGGTTACATTGTACTGTAACCTACATGGAAAAAAGCTGCGGATCCGCAGTGCCAAATCCGCTGCGGATCCGCAGCAAAAACCGCAGCGTGTGAACATACCCTTACCTTTTTCTCCCAAAAATACCAGCATATGTAAAAAAAAATGAGTGTGTTTTAGGGGTGAAGCTCAAAAGGGGGTGTTTTTCAAAGTTCGGTATAGAATTACTCATTGTTTGAGGACCATTTACACCAGGGGTCTCAAACTGCATTCCTCGAGGGCCGCAAACTGTGCGTGTTTTCAAGATTTCCTTAGCATTGCACAAGGTGCTGGAATCATTCTCTGCAGGTGATTACATTATCACCTGTGCAATACAAGGAAATCCGGAAAACATGACCTGTTTGTAGCCCTCGAGGAATGCAGTTTGAGACCTCTGATCTACACAATATGAGGGACTGTATACTGTAGTGATATCCCTGACGGACATAAAAACCATCAGACTTATCCCTTTGTCTATAATGGAGTCTATTTAGTTTCCATTATGATATCCACCAAATGCTGGACACCTTAATTGAAACCAAACAGCACTAATTATACTGTACTTAAGCTACATTAGTTTGCATAACCATCCTTCAGCCTAACTTTTTGAATAAAGGACGTCATGCAACAAAACTGGCCATATTCCTGCACGAATAGTGGTCCTGGTGACTTATTCATGTATGGATGGTGGTTCTTTTGATGTATTCATATAGTGATGGTTGTTCTGGTGATGTATTCATCACAGAAATTATAAGTACATGAATAGAACACCAAAATTATGATCAGTACATAAGTGGAACTCTATAGTGATCATTAATATATAAATCCTGGACCAAAACCAACATCAGTAAATAAATAGGTAACTAGAAATCACCATCAGTACATGAATACAGCACTAGAACCACCATCAGTGCATTAATACATTACCAGAACTATAACCAGTATATGTTTGTCACCAGAACCACAATAATTACATGATTACAGTTGTAATGTCATGTCAGTCCCATATACATTTGTATCTCATGAAACAACAACGTTCAGTATGTCCTTAACAATATGAACGAGATGCTGAGAGTTGATGTCATCAGTCATTATCAGACTGCGGATTATGCAGTCACCATAGTACTGATGAGATGTGGTCAGTATCAACAAGTAAACATTTACCTCCAAGAACCTTTACATGAGACATCTTTTCTGATTGAGATGTTTCTTTTTGTCTCCATCTGGTCCTGATGCCCCGATGACTTTTCACATCCACAGCTCTACTCCGCAGACTTCTTTGCTCTTCTGCAGTAAATCCCAAAATGGTGCCCTTAAAAATAAGTGTTATTAAGCTGCCCTCTTCATAAAAATATTTGTCCATATTATGCCCTAAATAAGCCATGAAATGACCTTCACACTGTCCGTTTATTGATTTATAACCACTACACCGTCTGCCCTTATGAACTACCACCTATACCATGGCTGTCCCCTCTACATTGTTTTCCCTTGAATTCTCTATATCTCCACACTGTCTCCTGCCATGCTAACATCTCTCTTTACAGTGCCCAGATTGCAAGCTGCCCCCTCCCCAAATCCATTCTGAGCTTCTTCACACTATGGCCTTACACTGCCCACCATGTTGTATTCTCCAAATTAAACCCCTTCTTCACACTGTCCCCTACACGGTACGATTGTCACCACAGCAGCCCAAACAGTGTATCCACAACAGCCCCCAAATATACACTACAATGTCTACTATAGCCCCTTATGCAGTATGAAGTCCACCACTGCCCCCATTATATAGTATGTCCACCACAGTCCTCTATATACAGCCGGCTCCCATATATTGTCCCCAGATTCAGCTCCTCAATGTCCCCACAGCCAGCTCCCCAATATTATCCCCACATTCAGCCCCTTAATGTCCCCTCAATGTTCCCACAGCCAGCATCCCCATATTGTCCCCACAGTCAGCCCCTCAATGACCACACAGCCAGCTCCCCCATATTGTCCTCACATTCAGTCCCTCAATGTTCCCACAGCCTGTCCTTCATATTGTCCCCACAGCAAGTGCCTAAATGCACCCACATTCAGCCCCTCAATGTCCCCACCTCCAGCTCTCCCATAATTGTCCGTCATCCAGCCCCTCAATATCCCCACAGTCATCTTCCCGATCAGTGGTGTAACTTGAAACTCATGGGCCCCGATGCGAAAGCTCAAAACGGGGCCCCCAAATATTTTAAATCTTCAATAGCAATAGTCTTTATCTATAGGCCAAAGGGACTTTTAGGGCCCCCTAGGCTCCAGGGCCCTGGTGCGATTGCAACTCCCGCACCTGTTGTAGTTACACCCCAGTTCCCGATACTGTTGCCACAATCGGCCCCTTTTCTTATACCCACCATTTATTGGCAAAGTAAATCAAGAGAAAAAAAAAGTATACTCGCCTAATCCAGGCTCCCTATCCTCTTTGTTATCACTGCACTACGCCATCTGATGTCCCCTGCGTATGCTATCTCCATCAGGTCGTTGGCTGGAAATAGTCTGTGATCTTCTGGAATTCTCGGTGGAGCAGAGAGACGATTAATCTCCTGTGCTCCTGTCCCGGGCGGCGCTACTATCAATTGTATTCGCATCTGACAGACGTGAGTACAATCGAGTAAAGGGAGTGAGCGATGGCCGGGTGCATGCAGAGAGAGGAGTGACCGGGCACTCAATATGCTGAATGCCTGCGGCCAGAGGCATACAGCAGTGACAGATATTTTTTCCCAAACAAACAAAAAAGCAGAAGGTAGCGCCCTGAGCAGGTGGCTAGTATGCCTACCCCTTATCCCAGCCCTGGCTGTAGCTATAATAGGTGTAGAGTTTTCACCCCAGTACTAAAGTCTAGAAGAACCAAAAGGTTTCCTTAGCCACTTTGAAGAGATCTCTACTATTAAAATGGTCATCCCATTGGACAGAAAGCACACGGTAACAACCCAGTTGTCATTTGTAAGCGTTTTTAGGAGGAAAAACAGAGCGACTCTTAGGCCACGTTCACACGTTCAGTATTTGGTCAGTATTTTACATCAGTATTTGTAAAGCAAAAACCAGGAGTGGAACAATCGGAGGAAAAGTCACCACTTCTGCATTTATCACCCACTCCTGGTTTTGGCTTACAAATACTGATGTAAAATACTGACCAAATACTGAACATGTGAACAATGACTAAAACAGAGTTTTAAGAAAAGATGCTCCAGAATTGGACATGTTGTTTTAATGGGGAATACAAGTCTCTACTAAAACACGGGTATGGCAGGAGGACTAACAGGTTTTCTTATGCTCTACAAACAGAAATGTTTACAAATTTGTGCATAGCAAATTGCCTTGACAATGCTGTGCACTATGTTCATTTCTTGCAGTGATTTTGCAGCGCTTTTTCAGGTGGAATCTGCCACTGACTTTAACATTTTTCCATCAGACTTTTTTCAAAACCTGAAGTGAAAAAAAAAAACCCTCTCCAAGCACTGAAAGTATGAATAGCTAATTGGTTTTACAACAGAAATGAATAGGAAGAGTTTTTTAAGCATCTTTGGGGAATGTACACATCATGTACTTTTTTTGGCACATTCTGCCCGGAGTCCGCAAAAAAATAAACGTGATGCACAGCAATGTGAGAACGACATTTCTGTGCATGTGTTCAGTTCGGAAACCTTGATGGAACCTTGAAAGAAATAACGTTAATTCTTTGGGCAGCTTTGTTTGGAAGCCACCCAGTCTATATACCTGAAAGTACGCAGTAAAGACACCGACAGTGGAGCCACCGCAAAAATGACGGCAAAACCTTGTAAAACTTGGCATCTTAAAGACATTGTGTGCACATGGCTTTAGGGTATGTACGCGCAGAGTTTGTTGCTAAGTTTTTGGACCAGAAACTAAGCGGAAACTCTGGTCAGTTTCTACTCCGAAAACACCCAAAGACTTCTGTGTGCACATAGCCTTGTAGGAACAAATGAAAACGATATCTTAGCTGTTCTTTTGCTTTGGTGATCGTTAATTCTCTAGTAGGAGGCAGAATTACTATATACAATAATAATAATATCTCTCCACTGACTTGATATCTCGTTTCTCCTGCACTTTACTTACAAGGTATCTGGCACTCACACTGAAACCATCATGCATCTTGTGATTACAGCCAGAAAAAAAAAGTTGCAAAACAAAATCTTAAAGCTCTGTTATGTCACCAGAAACCTACTGAGTAAACTCTCCCAGGGAGTGACCCTCCTCCATCCTCTCTCCTCCTTCCCTCCATCATTTCGGGGTGGGCCCTTTCACTGGCTCATTCTAACCATTCCACAAAGTCAGTTCAGTAGCAGAGTATGAGCTGCTGAAGATGGAAGGTTACAAAAGTTTTCTGTTTTTCCTTGCGTCGTCTCTTATTTTAGGTTTCACGTTGGTCATTTTCGTTTTGATCTGGGTTTTACACTACAGTGACGGACTGGCATGGGATGGAGGCAGTGCAGAATTTAACTGGCATCCGGTATTAATCATCACAGGCTTCATCTTCATCGAAGGGATTGGTATGTGTTTAGTAGCGGTTATTACTTATCATATGATACGTTTAGAAGACCTTCTAAGAGTATTGATGCAGGCTGAGTTTGACATTTGACATCTTGATGTTTTAGACTACTACAGATGCTCTGCTACAACTTTATTTTTTTTTTACTTTTTGTACTTTAAAAGTTGTTTGTAGATTATCGCTCTGTATAAAATAGGGTGGAACATGTATTCCCCAAAAACTAGCGGCACGTGATGCGGAATGTTAAAAAATGAAGAAGTCAGTAATTGTAAACAAATAACGTTTTGTAACTACTCGCCACATGCAACATCTGGCAGGAAACCCGCACCCCAGGGAGCCCAGCAGAGTCAGGTATCCTTACATAAGCGTATGCTGAAATGTTTGATTTTGGATATGTAATAGTGTGTGTGTGTGTGTGTGTGTGTGATTGTTTAAATATTTTATTTTCCATAATATTAAATAAAATGATTCCATGCAAAATTTTTCATTCCAAATTTAAGTTAGGCTTGACTAATTACTGTGAAACTAATGGCTTTATCTCCTTTTTTAAAGGGGTTGTTCAGTCAAAATAAATTATGAGTGCCAGAATGGAGCACTTTTATCCTTTCTAGTACGTAGCAACAGTACTACACACGCTATGGCAGGGGTGGGTAATTTAATTTTTCCAAGGAGCCACATGAGAGCCTGACTGTGGTGGAGGGCTGAATTTAATTTTGCTCATTATTACTATTGTTTTGTAATAATTTTTATCACTTAACATTGAGCAGAATTAAGTCTGGTGACTCGCTGCTGCTATTAAATGTTACATCAGGGCTTATTGTAATCTGTATTCTTAGCCAATCATACCCATACATCTTTTACTAGAGTTTATTATATATATATAAATATATAAAAAAAACATTAAATCCTAATGCTCCTGTTGTTCAGCCGTTGTACCTTCATCAACAGCTCCAACACAATATGATGCCCCCACAGTACAGCTACACAGCGTGATGTTGCCATAAAGTCTCTTCACACAGTATAATGTACCCACAAGTATGGACATTTAAAATAAATAAATAAAACTACCTGCCTAACCCCACTGCTCCGGTCTGCACTGCGTATTGAAGGTCTATTCAGCAGTCACGATGTAGTGACATCTTCGCATCTGCAGCGTCCTCAGATGCACAGGCTCAAAGTTGGAAGAGGGAGCTAAGTTCTCTGCTTCACCATTATATTCACCTGTATCTTATAGCCCCTACACACACGCACAGTATGATGCCCCACACAGTACCCATACACAGTATGATTCCCCCCCCAAAAAAAAATAAAAAATAAAAATGGAACAGATAAACATAATTTGGATCCTATTCATCCTACTCTAATGGAAGCAGACGGGAGCCGTTGATTAATCTGGAGTCTGTCTGGTTTCCATTTTCATGCAGGACATTTTTCTTGCATTCTAAATAAAGTCTACCAAACAGAAACCATACAGACCCCCATATAAATCAATAGGGTCCATTTTCTTCAATTCGAAGCGGGAATGAACATGCTCTGAATTCCATTTGTTGGTTCTGTTTGTTTTAAACAAATGGACACGTCAACACGGCCTTAAAGGGGAGTTCTCAAGTTTCATCAATGAGATGGAGGATAACTTTCTTTTAGCTGGGAACCCCCACCAATCCCGAGAACAGAGGGTCTTCAGTGTGAATGGAGCAGTAGTCTATAATGAGCATTTGTATAAGCATGAATGGAGCAAAGGTGAGCGTGATTGCCCCTCCATCCTCTATTCACATGGTGTTCTTGGGAACGATGAGGGTCCCAGTAGTCGGACCCCCAGCAATGATTAAGGGATAGCTTCCAAACTCGGTAACGCCACATTGTTGACCTTCCTACACAAGTAAAAAAACAAAAACAAACCTATCCTGTACTGAAAGCGATTGTCACACAGAAAAAACAAGATGGAATGTGGAAGTATGATGGTCCATAGCCAGTTCTGAACAGAAGATGACTGTCATCTACTCCATGCACAGAACTGATTGTGTGTACACGGTTATACACCACGGAGGGCAAATAGGGTAAAATCAGGGAGTCTGTCCCATACCCAGCAGGTCATGGCTGTGTATTACAGTCACGAATGTTAACCTGTCAAATGCCGCTGTCAATCTCGGACAGCGGCATTTAACATGCGCCGCCATGGGCCTATCAGTTCGCCCGTGAAGTCATCACGGGTTGGTGATTGGTTGCTATGACAGCCGGGGGTCAGCTGATGACCCCCATGCTTGTCATTACGAAATTCCTTTTAAACCCTGCTTGTGGCCGGGAATCAAATGAGACTGTGATTACTGCTATATACAGCGATGCTGTGGCATTGCTGTATATAGCACAAGCAATCGGACAATCGCATCTTCAAACCCCTAAAGGGACTATAAAGTACAGTAAAAAGTAAAAAAAATATATATATACGTAAAAGTTCAAATCACCCCCCTTTACCGACATTGAAAACAAAGATACAGCTCTGGCAAAAATTAAGAAGCCACTGCAAAATGTTCAGTTTGTCTGATTTTTCTCTTTATAGGTTATTTTGAGTAAAATGTAAATTGTTCTTTTATTCTATAAACTTCTGACAACATGTCTCCGAATTTCCAAGCAATAAATTTTGTATTTTTTTTCTGACAAAGAAAAATGGTCAAAATTAAAAAAAAACAAACCCAGTGCTTTCAGACCTCAAATAATGCAAAGAAAACAAATTCATAATCATTTATTATTATTATTATTATTATGCCATTTACATAATAAAAACAGGTACAATAATCTTGAACAATACAAGTCACAACTGGTACAGGAGGAGAGAGGACCCTGCCCGCGAAGGCTCACAATCTACAAGGGATGGGTGAGAATACAGTAGGTGAGGATAGAGCTGGTCATGCAGCGGTTTGGTCGATCGGTGGATACTGCAGGTTGTAGGCTTGTCGGAAGAGGTGGGTCTTCAGGTTCTTTTTGAAGGTTTCGATGGTAGGTGAGAGTCTGACATGTTGCAGTAGAGAATTGCAGTAGGGGTGATGCGCGAGAGAAATCTTGTATGCGATTGTGGGAAGAGGAGATAAGAGGGGAGTAGAGAAGGAGATCTTGTGAGGATCGGAGGTTGCGTGCAGGAAAGTACCGGGAGACGAGGTCACAGATGTATGGAGGAGACAGGTTGTGGATGGCTTTGTATGTCATGGTTAGGGTTTTGTACTGGAGTCTCTGGGTAATGGGGAGCCAGTGAAGGGATTGACAGAGGGGAGAGGCCGGGGAATAGCGGGGGGACAGGTGGATTAGTCGGGCAGCTGAGTTTAGAATAGATTGGAAGGGTGCGAGAGTGTTTGAGGGGAGGCCACAGAGCAGGAGGTTACAGTAGTCGAGGTGGGAGATGATGAGGGCATGGACTAGGGTTTTTGCAGATTCTTGGTTTAGGAATGTACGGATCCGTGAAATATTTTTTAGTTGAGGGTGGCAGGAAGTGGAAAGGGCTTGGATATGCGGTTTGAAGAAGAGATCCGTGTCAAGGATTACCCCGAGACAGCGAGCTTGTGGGACTGGAGAGAGTGGGCAGCCATTTACTGTAATGGATAGGTTCGTTGGGGGGTCGCGTGAGATGGGGGGGAAAGACAATGAATTCTGTTTTGTCCATGTTAAGTTTTAGAAATCTAGCGGAGAAGAAGGATGAAATAGCGGATAGACTTTGAGGGATTCTGGTAGTAGGGTGGTGATATCTGCTCAAGAGATGTAGATCTGTGTGTCATCAGCATAGAGATGATACTGAAAACCATGAGATTCTATGAGCTGTCCCAGGCCAAAAGTGTAAATGGAGAAGAGCAGGGGCCCTAGAACTGAACCTTGCGGGACTCCGACAGCTAGGGGGTGAGGTGAGGAGGTGGTGTGTGAATGGGAGACGCTGAATGTTTGGTCAGGTAGGTATGACAAGATCCAGGATAGGGGCCAAGTCTGTGATGCCAAGGGATGAGAGGGTCTGTAGTAATAGGGAATGGTCCACTGTGTCAAAGGCAGCCAACAGGTCCAGGAGGAGGAGGATAGAGTAGTGTCGCTTGCACTTGGCAGTTAATAGGTCATTAGTGACCTTAGTTAGGGCAGTGGAGTGATGTGACCGGAAGCCTGATTGTAAGCGGTCGAAGAGGGAGCAGGAAGATAGATGGGAGGACAGTTCAAGATGGACGTGTTGTTCCAGTAGTTTTGAGACATAGGGGAGAAGTGATATAGGGCGATAGCTAGATACAGAGGATGGGTCAAGAGAGGGCTTTTTGAGGATAGGTGTGATGGAGGCATGTTTAAAGCTTGAGGGGAAAACACCAGTTGTTAGTGATACGTTGAAGAGATGGGTTAGAGTTGGGATGAAGACTGTGGCGAGGTTTGGGATGAAGTGGGAAGGGATCGGGTGAAGTGCACAGGTGGTGAGATGCGATCTTGAGAGTAGAGTGGAGAGTCGATCTTCTGTAATGGTGGAGAAGCTGGTTTTGGAGGTGGAGGGCTGGGTAGTTGGGAGGAAGGGCTCTGGGGGTTGTTGACCAAAACTGTCTCTGATGTTCTCAATCTTCTGCTTGAAAAATGAGGCAAAGTCTTCAACTGAGATGAGTGGGGAGGGAGGAGGTGCTGGGGGATGGAGAAGAGAGTTGAAGGTGTTGAATAACTGTTTAGGGTTGTGAGACAGGGAGTATATGAGATGAGAAGTACCGTAGGTTTTAGAAACAACAATACTAATGTTTTAACTCAGGAAGAGTTCAGAAATCAATATTTTGTGCAATAACCACGATCTTTAATCGCAGCTTTCATGCGTCTTGGCATGCTTTCCACCAGTCTTTCACACTGCTTCTGGCGCATAAATGTAAGCAGTTCTTCTTTGTTTGATGGCTTGTGACTATCCATCATCCTCTTTTCAGTGGGGTTCACGTCTGGAGATTGGGCTACCCGTGACAGGGTTTTGATGTGGTGATCTCTTAATTTTTGCCAGAGCTGTATATAAAATGTGGTATTTCCGTGTTCATAAAAGTCCAATCTGCGACAAAAATCTAAAAACAATTAACACAAAAAAAATCAAGAACACCAAAATTTTTTTATTTTTTTTATTTCTGCAACTCCACAAAAAATGCTGTAACAAGCAATCACAACGTCACACCTATCCCAAAATGAAATCAAATAAAAATGCCCCTAGTCCTGCAAAAAAATAAGCAATCACACTGTTCAATCTGCCAAAAATGAAAATGTTACGGGTCTCAGAAAATGGTGACACAACCCCCCTAAATTTTTATTTTTTTTTCCAAACTTCTGATTTATATTTTTTTCACATCTAAAAAAAAATCTGGACATGTTTGGTATCACCGTAATCATATTGATGAGGAGAATCATATTACCAGGTAATTTTTACAACAAATTGTACTCGTGGTAAAATGAATGGCATCATTCAAAAGTGGAACTTGGCCTGGAAAAAAAACAAGCCCTCATATCTTTGTGAACAGAAAAATAAGAGTTATGGCTCTGGGAAGAAGAGGAGGAAAAATTTAAATGTTAAAATGAAAATTGGCAGCAGAGTGAATGGATTAATCACTGTTTTGTATTTTTGTTTTTGTTTTCAATCTGCAACATTTTTTTGGGGGGTAGGTGGTTTGGTTTTATGCTTCTGTTTACCTCAGGCCCCATTCACATTTTCTTGTACATGTGTTGTCCATTTTTTAGCAGATGGCACATGGACATATTATAGCCTAGGGTTGCATTCACACAATGAATGGTTTAAAAAAAGAAACAAAGAGTCAGAGACTTGTCCATGTTTAATTTGATTTACATGAACATGTTTATGAGGTGAAAAAAAGACAGAACAGGGTGACCAGTTATGTTGCATCTGTCTGTTATGCCTCATTCACACGTCTGTGTTTAAACAAGTACGTGAAGAAAATGGTACCGTGTCGTCAGTGAGTCCGTTTTTACCATCAGTGTAGGGTCTGTGTGTCACTAGCGTACGGTCCATGTGTGACCGGTATACCCCTTGTATGTGGTATTATTAGGTTACTATGTGGTAATATGTGCTCTGGTCATGGTGTGGCGGTATTTGTCTTTTGTATGCGGTATTATTGGCCTTGGTATAGTGGATGGTGCTGTGTATAGAGGTCCCTTGTTCCCTTTGATAACATTAAGGGCAGTCTCACACGTCCAGATAATTCCGGTACCGGAAACAATCGGTACCGGAATTATCAGTGTCCGTGTGCCCCTACGTTTCTGGTGTACATCAGTGTGGCACACTTGCGGCACACGTGTGCCACCCGTGTGCCCACTGGGTACCACACGCACCGTGCTGGGTACCATACGTACCAGCATCTGGTGCTGAATCCGCGATTCATATCTTCTCTGCAGCAGCATTTGCTGCATAGAAGATATGAATAATAGTGTTTAAAAGAAAGATCTATCTGTCCGCCGCCCTCCCACCCCCTGTGCGCCCCCCCCCCGCTGTTCTGAAAATACTCATCCGCTTCCCTCGTTGGCTGTCGCTGCTTCCTGTCCTGACCGCACCTTCTACTGTATGCGGTCCCGTGGGGCCGCTGATTACAGTCATGAATATGTGGCTCCACCTCCCATAGGGGTGGAGCCGCCTATTCATGACTGTAAATGAGCGGCCCCACGTGACCGCATACAGTAGAAGGTGCGGCCAGGACAGGAAGCAGCGACATCCAACGAGGGAAGCGGGTGAGTATTTTCTGAACAGCGGGGGGGCGCACAGGGGGTGGGAGGGCGGCGGACAGATAGATCTTTCTTTTAAACACTATTATTCATATCTTCTATGCAGCAAACGCTGCTGCAGAGAAGATATGAATCACGGATTCAGCACCAGATGCTGGTATGTGTGATACCCAGCACGGTGCGTGTGGTACCCAGTGGGCACACAGGCGGCACACGTGTGCCACACTGATGTACACCAGAAACGTAGGGGCACGCGGACACGGATAATTCCGGTACCGATTGTTTCCGGTACCGGAATTATCTGGACGTGTGAGACTGCCCTAAGGGGAAGATTATTTACTTCCAAAAGAGAATAATTAACCCCTCCCTGTTCTGTGACTATTAGGGTATGTGTCCACGTTCAGGAAACGCTGCGTTTTTGACGCAGCGCTGAGCCGCAGCGTCAAAAACACAGCGTCCAGATGTTACAGCATAGTGGAGAGGATTTAATGAAATCCCGTCTCCACTGTGCATTAAAAACGCATGTGTTTTTCCCGCAAAAACGCACATGCGGTGCCTTTTTTCAGAACGCAGCATGTTGCTACTATGAGCAAAACACGCAGGAACACCGCAGGTGACCTGCCAGTGACCTCAGGTGCATTTTTGGTCAGGATTTTACCTGCATAAAATCCTGACCAAAGCCTGAAGCAAACCTGAACGTGGACACACCCTTAGGGTATGTGTCCACGTTCAGGAAACGCTGCGTTTTTGACGCTGCGTTTTTCCGCAGCGTCAAAAACGCAGCGTCCAGATGTTACAGCATAGTGGAGGGGATTTCATGAAATCCCAACTCCACTATGCGTTTAAAAACGCATGCGTTTTTGCCGCGAAAACGCATGTGCGGTGCGTTTTTTCAAAACGCAGCATGTTGCTACAATGAGCAAAACACACAGGTACACTGCAGGTGACCTGCCAGTGACCTCAGGTGCAGTTTTGGTCAGGATTTTACTTGCATAAAATCCTGACTAAAGCCTGAAGCAAGCCTGAACGTGGACACATGCCCTTAGACAGTAGCAATTATGTACTTGGAGAGGTTCTCCAGGGAAAACAAGCAATCACCTATAATAAGGCCACGCTCACATTATCAGTATTTGTAAGCCAAAACCAGGAGTGGGTGATAAATACTTTCCTCTCATTGTTCTACTCCTGATTTTGGCTTACAAATAAGTGATGTAAAATACTGAACATGTGAACGTGGCCTAAGGCTAAGTGAGAAGTTATTGATTGGTGCAGCTCCCAGCAGTCAGGTCCCTGCCAATCAGCAGAATGTAGAACTCTTATACCCAATAGAATGGAGCTCATGTGCGACTTGACCGCTGATCCATTAATTCCCTCAGTGGCCGCACGCGCTGCACTTGGCTTTTTCTGGTGAGGACGTGGTGCAGAAGTGGAGTTTTTCTAAGAGTGGACAGTGGGACTGTGGAAGGTTCAATGCGGAGCTTGGGCGGAGTCTCAAGGGGGCACGAAAATGTTGTCATTATGGGGCCCTGAAATTCTTGGCAGCCCTGATACAGAATGAGATACGCATGGTACTTTCCTGACATTCGCCAACTTTTCTAGCTGAGAATCTGAGGGCTTTTATATACTTAGAGACTCCCAACTCTGTCAAATGCTGTAGCTAGACCACTCATTCCACTGTCTACTTCTCCCAGTCCAAAAAACTTAAAGACTATATTTCCATGCTATATCTTTGGTGTTCCAGACCTCCCAAGGATCCTTCCTATTTCACTACAGGACCCAACTATACTCTTCCACAGGTCAGAGCTGTCCACGATTGCCCCAGCAGAGTTTACAGAGCTAACTACTTTGGATGAAGATACTCCACAGACATTACCCTTTAAAAAACAGCTCACAATGAAAACTCAATATTCTACACAACACAATTATCAGTCCCAAACAACTGCTGGTCGATTAATTGTTCACTGTCGACTCTGACTCATTCATCAGGTCACATGTAAGGCCGGAGTCACACTACAGTGAGATACGGCCGAGACTCGCAGGTAAAAAACAAGCTCTGGCACCTGCACTCCGGAGCGGAGCATGTGGCTCCATGTATTGCTATGCGGCTGCACGCTCCGCTCTGGAGTGCCGGTGCCAGAGCTTGGTTTTAACCTGCGAGACTCGGCCGTAACTCGCTGTGTGTGATCCCGGCCTAACAAAGCGGCTAAACGGGCGTTCCCCCTTCTCCACAGCTCTTCACAGGCGTTCCCCCTTCTCCACAGCTCTTCACAGGCATTCCCCCTTCTCCACAGCTCTTCACAGGCGTTCCCCCTTCTCCACAGCTCTTCGCAGGCGTTCCCCCTTCTCCACAGCTCTTCACAGGTCTTCCCCCTTCTCCACAGCTCTTCGCAGGCGTTCCCCCTTCTCCACAGCTCTTCGCAGGCGTTCCCCCTTCTCTGTTGTGGATTCTGTTTGTGGGCTCCCTCTGGTGGTTACTGCTGGTACTGGGTGACTTTGGTGGGTTGCGGCCTTTGGTTTCCACCTGTCCATCAGAGGCTGGGTGTTTCCTATTTTACCTGGCCTTTCTGTCATTTCCTTGCCGGCTATCAATGTATTCAGATGTGCTCTGTTTTGTTCCTGCCTACCTGCTCCCAGATCTTTCAGGATAAGCTAAGTGCTGATTTTCAGTTGTTTGTTTTTTTGTCCAGCTTGCTTATTATGTCTCTATGCTAGCTGGTAGCTCTAGTGGACTGAGGTTCTCCCCATGTGCCATGAGTTGGCACATGGGTTCTTGTAATCTCAGGATGGTTTTTTGATTAGGGTTTTTTGCTGACCGCTCAGACCCCTTTTGTATCGTTCTGCTTTCTAGTTTACAGCGGGCCTCTATTTGCTAAACCTATATATATCATCTCTATGTGTGTGCCTTCCTCTCATTTCACCGTCAATACATGTGGGGGGCAACTATACCTTTTGGGGTTCGTTCCTCTGGAGGCAAGTGAGGTCTTATTTTCTCTGCAGTACTAGTTAGCTCTTAGGCTGGTGCGTGGCGTCTAGAACCAACGTAGGCACGCTCCCTGGCTATCTCTAGTTGCGTTTGTCAGGCGTAGGGCAGCGGTCAGCCCAGGTTCCATCACCCTAGAGCTCGTCCGTTATATATTTGTACCTTGCTTGTCCTGTGCTATCCCTAGCCATTGGGATTCATGACAGTATAGCCGGCCCACAAAGTGTTAATTGTTTGGGCTGAAGCAGGAGAATAAGAAGTGTTTAAGGGAATTATATTTTTTTTTTTTTTCCCTTCAGAGTTTTGCTGCCTAGCCCTTAATTGCTGTCTAGCTGCTTCTTACCTCCTCTTAACCCTTGAATGGCTCTGATCTTAGCTGTTTAACATGGATGTCCAGAGTTTGGCTTCCAGCCTGAGTAATCTCGCGGCAAAAGTTCAAAACATACAGGATTTTGTTGTTCACACTCCCATGTCTGAACCTAGAATTCCTATTCCAGAGTTCTTCTCTGGAGATAGATCTACCTTCCTGAATTTCAGGAACAATTGTAAATTGTTTCTTTCTTTAAAATCTCGCTCCTCTGGAGACCCTGCTCAACAGGTCAGGATTGTAATATCTTTCCTGCGGGGCGACCCTCAGAATTGGGCATTTGCATTGGCACCAGGGGATCCTGCATTGCTCAGTGTGGATGCGTTTTTTCTGGCATTGGGATTGCTCTATGAGGAACCCAACCTGGAGATTCAGGCTGAAAAGGCTTTGTTAGCCCTCTCTCAGGGGCATGATGAAGCGGAAATATATTGTCAAAAATTTCGGAAATGGTCGGTGCTTACTCAGTGGAATGAGTGCGCCCTGGCTGCAAACTTCAGAAATGGTCTTTCTGAGGCCATTAAGGATATTATGGTGGGGTTCCCTACGCCTACAGGTCTGAATGAGTCTATGGCTATGGCCATACAGATTGATCGGCGTTTGCGGGAGCGCAAACCCGTGCACCAGTTGGCGGTGTCTTCTGAACAGGCACCTGAGACTATGCATTGTGATAGAATTCAGTCCAGAAGTGAACGGCAAAATTATAGGCGGAAAAATGGATTGTGTTTTTATTGTGGTGATTCAGCTCATGTTATATCAGCATGCTCTAAACGCACAAAAAAGCTTGATAAATCTTTTGCCATTGGTACTCTGCAGCCTAAGTTCATTTTGTCTGTGACTCTGATTTTTTCACTGTCTTCCATTTCCGTTGATGCCTATGTGGATTCGGGCGCTGCCCTGAGTCTTATGGATTGGTCATTTGCTAAACTCTGCGGTTTTAGTCTGGAGCCTCTGGAAGTTCCTATTCCTCTGAAGGGAATTGACTCTACACCATTGGCTATGAATAAACCGCAGTATTGGACACAAGTGACCATGCGCATGACTCCCGTTCATCAGGAGGTGATTCGCTTCCTTGTACTGTATAATTTACATGATGTACTAGTGCTTGGTCTGCCATGGTTACAAACTCATAATCCTGTCCTGGACTGGAAAACAATGTCTGTGTTAAGCTGGGGATGTCAGGGGGTTCATGGTGATGCACCTCCGATTTCAATCGCTTCATCTACTCCTTCTGAGATCCCTGCGTTTTTGTCTGACTATAGGGATGTTTTTGAGGAGCCTAAGCTCAATTCGCTCCCTCCTCATAGAGAGTGTGACTGTGCTATAGAATTGATTCCTGGCAGTAAGTTCCCTAAGGGTCGTTTATTTAATCTGTCGCTGCCAGAGCATACTGCTATGCGGAATTATATTAAGGAGTCCTTGGAAAAGGGACATATTCGTCCATCTTCGTCCCCTCTGGGAGCAGGTTTTTTTTAAGTGGCAAAAAAAGATGGTTCCCTGAGGCCTTGTATAGATTATCGCCTTCTGAATAAGATTACAGTCAAATATCAGTATCCATTGCCATTATTGACTGACTTGTTTGCTCGCATTAAGGGGGCTAGGTGGTTCACTAAGATAGATCTTCGCGGTGCGTATAATCTGGTGCGGATAAAACAAGGTGATGAGTGGAAAACCGCATTTAATACGCCTGAGGGCCATTTTGAGTATTTGGTAATGCCTTTTGGACTCTCCAATGCTCCGTCAGTCTTTCAGTCCTTTATGCACAATATTTTCCGTGAATATCTGGATAAGTTTATGATTGTGTATTTGGATGATATTTTGGTGTTTTCTGATGACTGGGAGTCTCATGTTCTACAGGTCAGGAAGGTGTTTCAGGTTCTGCGGGCCAATTCTCTGTTTGTGAAGGGCTCAAAGTGTCTCTTCGGAGTCCAGAAGATTTCTTTTTTGGGGTACATTTTTTCTCCTTCTACTATTGAGATGGATCCCGTCAAGGTTCAGGCAATTTGTGACTGGACACAACCTACATCTGTTAAGAGCCTACAGAAGTTCTTGGGGTTTGCTAATTTTTATCGTCGGTTCATTGCAAATTTTTCCAGTATTGTTAAACCTTTGACTGATTTGACTAAAAAGGGTGCTGATGTTGCTAATTGGTCTCCTGCGGCTGTGGGGGCCTTTCAGGAACTTAAGCGCCGGTTTTCTTCTGCTCCTGTGTTGTGTCAACCAGATGTTTCACTTCCTTTTCAGGTTGAGGTTGATGCTTCCGAGATTGGAGCGGGGGCGGTTTTGTCACAGAGAAGTTCTGATGGCTCGGTGATGAAGCCATGTGCATTCTTCTCTAGAAAATTCTCGCCCGCCGAGCGCAATTATGATGTGGGTAATCGGGAGCTTTTGGCCATGAAGTGGGCATTTGAGGAGTGGCGTCATTGGCTTGAGGGTGCTAAACATCGTGTGGTGGTCTTGACTGATCACAAGAATCTCATTTACCTTGAGTCTGCCAGGCGTTTGAATCCTAGACAGGCTCGTTGGTCGTTGTTTTTTTCTCGTTTCAATTTCGTGGTTTCATACCTGCCAGGTTCAAAGAATGTGAAGGCAGATGCTCTTTCCAGGAGTTTTGTGCCTGACTCTCCTGGAGATTCTGGGCCTACTGGTATCCTTAGGGATGGGGTAATATTGTCCGCCGTATCCCCAGACTTGCGACGTGCATTGCAGGAGTTTCAGGTGGATAAACCGGATCGTTGTCCACCAGAAAGACTGTTTGTTCCGGATGATTGGACCAGTAGAGTCATCTCCGAGGTCCATTCTTCTGTGTTGGCTGGTCATCCTGGAATATTTGGTACTAGAGACTTGGTGGCCAGGTCTTTTTGGTGGCCTTCCTTGTCTAGGGATGTGCGTACCTTTGTGCAGTCTTGTGAAGTGTGTGCTCGAGCTAAGCCTTGCTGTTCTCGGGCCAGTGGGTTGTTGTTATCCTTGCCCATCCCGAAGAGGCCTTGGACGCACATTTCCATGGATTTTATTTCTGATCTCCCGGTTTCACAGAAAATGTCCGTTATCTGGGTTGTGTGTGACCGCTTTTCTAAGATGGTTCATTTGGTGCCCTTGCCTAAGTTGCCTTCCTCCTCTGAGTTGGTCCCTTTATTTTTTCAGAACGTGGTTCGTTTGCATGGGATTCCGGAGAATATCGTTTCTGACAGGGGATCCCAGTTTGTGTCTAGATTTTGGCGGACATTTTGTGCCAAGATGGGCATTGATTTGTCTTTCTCGTCTGCATTCCATCCTCAGACGAATGGCCAGACGGAGCGAACTAATCAGACCTTGGAAACTTATTTGAGGTGTTTTGTTTCTGCTGACCAAGATGACTGGGTTGCTTTTTTGCCACTGGCCGAATTTGCTCTTAATAATCGGGCTAGTTCTGCCACGTTGGTCTCTCCTTTTTTTTGTAATTCGGGGTTTCATCCTCGTTTTTCCTCTGGTCAGGTGGAGTCTTCGGATTGTCCTGGAGTGGACGTGGTGGTGGACAGGCTACATCAAATTTGGAATCAGGTGGTGGACAATTTGAAGTTATCTCAGGAGAAGACTCAGCAGTTTGCTAATCGCCGTCGCCGCGTGGGTCCCCGACTTCTTGTTGGGGATTTGGTGTGGTTGTCTTCTCGTTTTGTCCCTATGAAGGTCTCTTCTCCTAAGTTCAAGCCTCGGTTCATCGGTCCTTATAGGATCTCGGAGATTCTTAACCCTGTATCTTTTCGTTTTGATCTCCCAGCATCGTTTGCTATTCATAATGTGTTCCATCGGTCGTTGTTGCGGAGGTATGAGGTGCCCGTTGTTCCTTCGGTTGAGCCTCCTGCTCCGGTGCTGGTGGAGGGAGAATTGGAGTATGTTGTTGAGAAGATCTTGGATTCTCGTGTTTCCAGACGCAAACTCCAGTATTTGGTTAAGTGGAAGGGTTATGGTCAGGAGGATAATTCCTGGGTGGTCGCCTCCGATGTTCATGCGACTGATTTGGTCCGCGCCTTCCATAGAGCTCACCCTGATCGCCCTGGGGGTTCTCGTGAGGGTTCGGTGACCCCTCCTCAAGGGGGGGGTACTGTTGTGGATTCTGTTTGTGGGCTCCCTCTGGTGGTTACTGCTGGTACTGGGTGACTTTGGTGGGTTGCGGCCTTTGGTTTCCACCTGTCCATCAGAGGCTGGGTGTTTCCTATTTTACCTGGCCTTTCTGTCATTTCCTTGCCGGCTATCAATGTATTCAGATGTGCTCTGTTTTGTTCCTGCCTACCTGCTCCCAGATCTTTCAGGATAAGCTAAGTGCTGATTTTCAGTTGTTTGGTTTTTTGTCCAGCTTGCTTATTATGTCTCTATGCTAGCTGGTAGCTCTAGTGGACTGAGGTTCTCCCCATGTGCCATGAGTTGGCACATGGGTTCTTGTAATCTCAGGATGGTTTTTTGATTAGGGTTTTTTGCTGACCGCTCAGACCCCTTTTGTATCGTTCTGCTTTCTAGTTTACAGCGGGCCTCTATTTGCTAAACCTATATATATCATCTCTATGTGTGTGCCTTCCTCTCATTTCACCGTCAATACATGTGGGGGGCAACTATACCTTTTGGGGTTCGTTCCTCTGGAGGCAAGTGAGGTCTTTATTTTCTCTGCAGTACTAGTTAGCTCTTAGGCTGGTGCGTGGCGTCTAGAACCAACGTAGGCACGCTCCCTGGCTATCTCTAGCTGCGTTTGTCAGGCGTAGGGCAGCGGTCAGCCCAGGTTCCATCACCCTAGAGCTCGTCCGTTATATATTTGTACCTTGCTTGTCCTGTGCTATCCCTAGCCATTGGGATTCATGACACTTCTCCACAGCTCTTTGCAGGAGTTTTCCCTTTTCCAGAGCTCTTTGCAGGCATTCCCCCTTTTCCACAGCTCTTCGCAGGCGTTCCCCCTTTTCCACAGCTCTTCGCAGGAGTTCCCCCTTTTCCACAGCTCTTCGCAGGAGTTCCCCCTTTTCCACAGCTCTTCGCAGGAGTTCCCCCTTTTCCACAGCTCTTCGCAGGAGTTCCCCCTTTTCCACAGCTCTTTGCAGGAGTTCCCCCTTTTCCACAGCTCTTTGCAGGAGTTCCCCCTTTTCCACAGCTCTTTGCAGGAGTTCCCCCTTTTCCACAGCTCTTTGCAGGAGTTCCCCCTTTTCCACAGCTCTTTGCAGGAGTTCCCCCTTTTCCACAGCTCTTTGCAGGAGTTCCCCCTTTTCCACAGCTCTTCGCAGGAGTTCCCCCTTTTCCACAGCTCTTCGCAGGAGTTCCCCCTTTTCCACAGCTCTTCGCAGGAGTTCCCCCTTTTCCACAGCTCTTCGCAGGAGTTCCCCCTTTTCCACAGCTCTTCGCAGGAGTTCCCCCTTTTCCACAGCTCTTCGCAGGAGTTCCCCCTTTTCCACAGCTCTTCGCAGGAGTTCCCCCTTTTCCACAGCTCTTCGCAGGAGTTCCCCCTTTTCCACAGCTCTTCGCAGGAGTTCCCCCTTTTCCACAGCTCTTCGCAGGAGTTCCCCCTTTTCCACAGCTCTTCGCAGGAGTTCCCCCTTTTCCACAGCTCTTCGCAGGAGTTCCCCCTTTTCCACAGCTCTTCGCAGGAGTTCCCCCTTTTCCACAGCTCTTCGCAGGAGTTCCCCCTTTTCCACAGCTCTTCGCAGGAGTTCCCCCTTTTCCACAGCTCTTCGCAGGAGTTCCCCCTTTTCCACAGCTCTTCGCAGGAGTTCCCCCTTTTCCACAGCTCTTCGCAGGAGTTCCCCCTTTTCCACAGCTCTTCGCAGGAGTTCCCCCTTTTCCACAGCTCTTCGCAGGAGTTCCCCCTTTTCCACAGCTCTTCGCAGGAGTTCCCCCTTTTCCACAGCTCTTCGCAGGAGTTCCCCCTTTTCCACAGCTCTTCGCAGGAGTTCCCCCTTTTCCACAGCTCTTCGCAGGAGTTCCCCCTTTTCCACAGCTCTTCGCAGGAGTTCCCCCTTTTCCACAGCTCTTCGCAGGAGTTCCCCCTTTTCCACAGCTCTTCGCAGGAGTTCCCCCTTTTCCACAGCTCTTCGCAGGAGTTCCCCCTTTTCCACAGCTCTTCGCAGGAGTTCCCCCTTTTCCACAGCTCTTCGCAGGAGTTCCCCCTTTTCCACAGCTCTTCGCAGGAGTTCCCCCTTTTCCACAGCTCTTCGCAGGAGTTCCCCCTTTTCCACAGCTCTTCGCAGGAGTTCCCCCTTTTCCACAGCTCTTCGCAGGAGTTCCCCCTTTTCCACAGCTCTTCGCAGGAGTTCCCCCTTTTCCACAGCTCTTCGCAGGAGTTCCCCCTTTTCCACAGCTCTTCGCAGGAGTTCCCCCTTTTCCACAGCTCTTCGCAGGAGTTCCCCCTTTTCCACAGCTCTTCGCAGGAGTTCCCCCTTTTCCACAGCTCTTCGCAGGAGTTCCCCCTTTTCCACAGCTCTTCGCAGGAGTTCCCCCTTTTCCACAGCTCTTCGCAGGAGTTCCCCCTTTTCCACAGCTCTTCGCAGGAGTTCCCCCTTTTCCACAGCTCTTCGCAGGAGTTTTCCCTTTTCCACAGCTCTTTGCAGGCATTCCCCCTTTTCCACAGTTCTTCGCAGGCATCCCCTGACCACTGGTCTGCCACCTGCACAAAATAAGTTTGTGGTCTTCCTTTGTATCATCACAGAGGGACAAGCTTGAGGGTTTAATTTTTAATGTCTGTTGGATTCCATAATTATTTACACTTGTCGTTTGCTAAGCAGTCACGTAAATACTTGATCTCATGTCCAAGCTGCAGGCAGCAGCTGACCTGATCTCCATTACGCCCAGTACTCCTCCACTAGCTCCTGATATACGTAAAATTTTGTTGCTGATCCACAATGATATTGCAAAAATAACACTTCAAAGCTCAAAGACTTGAAAGGGTTACTTTGAAATAGTTGTGAAACACCAGAAATCATTTCCAGAGCCAAGATGCCACTGAGCTTGTCACATGGGAGCTCATTCAACCAAAGAAAAGCGGTCTAATCCCATATGGGAGCAGTCCAGATTTGTGCTGTTGCTGTATTTTCACAGATGATTGCCTGGATTAGATATGTTGTAGTAGTTGTTAAAAATATTAGAGATTCAAAGTATTAAAGAGAGAGTCCCGCCAAATAAAATTGTTTTAATGTTTTCGAAATGCAAATTGTTTAAACTAACATATTTTAGTCTTTATTCACACTTCCGTCCAGACATTTTGTTTTGAGGAACAGACAAATGGAATAAATGTACAAAATTGATTGCATAACTGATGGAAACTGTTTTATCGGGTAAGTCTGGGTTCTGTTAGGTGTCCATGTTTAGAACAGAAGAAAAAGAAGAAAAATGCAGAACTTTTTTTTTCCAGTTTAAAAATGAACACATAACGGAACTGAGACCTACCCCCACAATAATCAATGCGGACTCTCTGCTTCTGTTTCCATCAGTTATGCAACGGATCCATTTGTTTGTTCCTTAAAGCTGAACAGACAAACAGAATGTCTGATCAGAAGTGTGAACACGGCTAGAAAGGGATTTTCACATTTTAAATATAAATAAATAAAAATAAAACCAAGCACTCCTTAGTAGTACAAGTAATGGTCCTGAAAACATATGACACTATTCTCATTTTCCTCACACGCTAATCATTACTGTGCTGCCACACAAATTATCTTTAGTCTGTGTTGCATTTTTTTTCCTGCTATTACTGTAGAAATGCAACATTTTCGCAGACATTTTGGAAATCTCAGCAAAACATTTTTGCATGTATAGCTTTCTCTCACTATCTCTATGTCTAAGCTGTAAGCTATGACAACCTTTTGCTGTTCCCTTACACCAGAAATTGGCTGCTGCATTCCCTGCCTAGGCTTTTATACAGGCTCTGATAGTCTCTCCTGATTCGTTGTGATGTGATAGTTAGAAGGTATTATTGGGAAGCCTGCCTGGACGCACCCAAGGTAATGTGAGACTTCTTTGGCTCATAATCTTCTGAACTATTTAAAATCCCTGTGACCTTTTTTGCCAATTTTTGCAAAGTGAACAGTAAATTGCTGGGTGAAAGATAGTGAGTAGGAATTTTTATCTTTATTTTTTAAAATACATTTGAAATTTAAAAAAATAAAATAAATTGGATAGTTTCTTTAATTTTGATATCTTCCCCACATACCTTACAGTTAGAACAGAGAGAATACTTCTCTCTGCTTGCACCTGATGTGAATGATGGGTGCAGGCTGCCCAGCATGGCTAATTAGCCAAGACAGCCCCTTCCCTGTCGATCTATCAATTGTGAGATAGATATTGGGGCCAATTCAGCAAAGCTTTTACAACAGAAAGCTAGCAAAAGAAAGATTTGTGAAGTCTCAATATTTTTGCACTCATTTTGCCATTTTTTTTTTTTGCTAGTTTGAGTTAACTCTGCCTAAATGGACAGAGCCTGGGAGGGATGGTGGAGTGGCTCTGCCTGTCCTTCAGATTAATAAAAAATGTGTACCAGCGCCAGAAATGCTACTCCGACCCCGACTGGAGTAGCATTTTTGGCAAAGCTCAAAAAAGGCTCCTGCCACTTACTAATTGTTATATTCAAGTAGAAAACGTATGTGCAAAACGGAGGTCTGGATGAGACATCAGCCAAAGATAAAGGCCTTCTCAATCTGCAAGCTTGCACCCAGTAAAATAATAACATTAAGGCCACGTTCACACATTCAGGATTTGGTCAGTATTTTACATCAGTGTTTTTGTAAGACAAAACCGAGAGAGGGTGAAAAATGCGGAAGTGGTGGCGTGTTTCTCCACTCCTGATTTTGGCTTACCAATACTGATGTAAAATACTGACCGAATACTTAACATGTGAACGTGGCCTTATCCTCACCTCCCATTCTAGCACCATTACAGCAGTGTCAGCGTTGTCTCTCCCAGGGCTCGCATCACGTTGCTACGTCATGCGATCCCTGTGGCGGATCACTCTCCTCTCCTTCGGACAGATCCAGAAGAAGTTAGAGGGCAGCAGCTGTTGTGATTTATTCGAGGGTGGGGAGAGTGAAGTGGCCGCTGACTGGCTGCAGGGATTGTGTGACGTAACAACGTCCAACGCCAGTCCTGGGAGAGATGACGCCTACACTACCATAACTGCGCTCGGCCCAGAGGTGAGTATATATGTTATTATTTTACTGGGACAAACATACATATTGAGAAAGGGGTTGTCTGAGGAATGGATAGCCCCTTTATATCTCAGTACTTGCTTTGTTTCATACATTGCTGCCATTACGCTGGCTAAAATCCCTGCACTTTTTAAAAATCGTGTCCTAATTTTGGCCAAACAATAGGACGCTGACACTTCTAATTTAGTTTCTTTGGTTGTTTTGGTAAAAAAAAGTGATGATCTTATTGTTCCATGCTTGGAGCACAGGATATGGAAAAACATGTGCAATAGCAAAATCTGGGACTGCACGAACAAATGTTTCATCACTAAAATCTGATAGCGCCTCTCTAGTGGGAGGATCGTGCCTACAGTGAGTACAGGCTCTTAGAATCGCCTGTCCTGTGTTATTTATGGATGGAAGATCCCGAGGGTGTTGGCTACAGATAAGGAATATATACGGTAAATGTTAACATTACACAGATTCTTCACATATATGTTACTTAAGGCTCGGTGCCCACGATGAGCTTTTGACACTGGATATTTTGCTGCGTAAAAACCGCAGCATCTTAAAGTTCCAGCAAAGTGAATGGGATTTATATAAATCTCCGGCCCTCGTTGCTTTCTTTTACGCAGTGTAAATTGACCTGCGGTGTGGGTCTGAAATCCGCGACATGTCATTTCTTTTGCGGGTGTGCTGAGAATTAGGGCTCGCTCAGACTGGCATGTAGCATATTGAAACTGATGCTATACACTAATGTTACCCCAGCCTTACATGCAGAATTTTCCCATAGAGTTGCATTAGATGCGGAAAATCCGCAGGTCAACACCGCAGCTGTGTTTTTTACTCCATTTGCACAGTGGAAACGCATAAAAAAAAACAAATGTAGTCTGCAGTTAACTGCATCAATAAATACTAGTAAATATCAAAAGCAAAGCGGCTTTATTTAAAAGAAGATGTACCAAAAAGAGACAAAGCCGCAGCGTGAAAAACTCAATAAAAATGCATGTAAAAAACGCAAGTAACATACATTTCTTAATAAGTGCAGACATTAAACAGAAAATTTGCAACATCGTAAGCTCATCGTGGGAATGTACCCTAAAAGGGGTTTTCCAGGATTAGAAAATAAATAAATAACAGTGCTGCACATGGCCACTGTTATTTTGTGGTATTGCAGCAGTTATTTTCATGAAAATGAAGATGACTTGCAAGTACCAGATGCAACTCACAGACAAGTGGTGCCGCTGCAGGTAGAAGGCAGGCATGTTATTCTGACAAACCCTTAATGAGCATCAATACGCCTTTTTAGGGCTTTCATAATTAAGTATTAGTGATGAGCAAATGTGCTGGGATAAGGTGCTCGGATACTACGTTCGAGTCCCACGGCTGCATGTATCGCGGCTGTTCGGCAGATGAAACAGATGAAGAGATTGCCTAACAAACAGACCTGCATGTGTTGCAGCTGTCGAACAGCCGTGAGATATGCAGCTGTGGGACTCGAATGTAGTATCCGAGCACACCGAAGACACTGTGTTAGCACACAAGCATGCGCAGATAACACCTTACCCCAGCACATTCGCTCATCACAATCGATTATATAAAGTCCCCCCCCCCAATTGTTGGAAATGCAGCTGTCTACTATAGCGGACAATGCCGCTGCATACAAAACAATCAGTAACTGTGCTGATCATGGTCGGGGTGGATCTGCAGTATCAGGCTGCGGTTACTATATAGATGATGGCACAGTGTTGGTGCACTCCACAACTGATCACTGATCACTGCGGCCAGCATCGAGCACAGCTTATTAGTATCCTTGTTATTTGCAATTGTTTACTTGTATACATGTTGCTGCTATTACCTTGCTGAGATCAGGGTCATGAGACTGCACCTATTGCCGCTCTCTTTTCGGTAATTTTGCCAGGTTGAACCATCTGTGCCCTATATACAGTACAGACCAAAAGTTTGGTCACACCTTCTCATTTAAAGATTTTTTCTGTATTTTCTTGACTATGAAAATTGTACATTCACACTGAAGGCATCAAAACTATGAATTAACACATGGAATTATATACTTAACAAAAAAGTGTGAAACAACTGAAATTGTCTTATAATCTAGGTTCTAAAAAGTAGCCACCTTTTGCTTTGATGACTGCTTTGCACACTCTTGGCATTCTCTTGATGATCTTCAAGAGGTTGTCACCGGGAATGGTCTTCCAACAATCTTGAAGGAGTTCCCAGAGATGCTTAGCACTTGTTGGCCCTTTTGCCTTCGCTCTGCGGTCCAGCTCACCCCAAACCATCTCGATTGGCTTCAGGTCTGGTGACTGTGGAGACGAGGTCATTTGGCGTAGCACCCCATCACTCTCCTTCTTGGTCAAATAGCCCTTACACAGCCTGGAGGTGTGTTTGGTGTAATTGTCCTGTTGAAAAATAAATTATGGTCCAACTAAACGCAAACCGGATGGAATAGCATGCCGCTGTAAGATGCTGTGGTAGCCATGCTGGTTCAGTATGCCTTCAATTTTGAATAAATCCCCAACAGTGTCACCAGCAAAGCACCCCCACACCATCACACCTCCTCCTCCATGCTTCATGGTGGAAACCAGGCATGTAAAGTCCATCCGTTCACCTTTTCTGCGTCGCACAAAGACACAGTGGTTGGAACCAAAGATCTCAAATTTTGACTTGTCAGACCAAAGCACAGCTTTCCACTGGTCTAATGTCCATTCCTTGTGTTCTTTAGCCCAAACAAGTCTCTTCTGCGTGTTGCCTGTCCTTAGCAGTGGTTTCCTAGCAGCTATTTTACCATAAAGGCCTGCTGCACAAAGTCTCCTCTTAACAGTTGTTGTAGAGATGTGTCTGCTGCTAGAACTCTGTGTGGAACTAACCTGGTTTCTAATCTGAGCTGCTGTTAACCTGCGATTTCTGAGGCAGGTGACTTGGATAAACTTATCCTCAGAAGCAGAGGTGACTCTTGTTCTTCCTTTCCTTGGGCGGTCCTCATGTGAGCCAGTTTCTTTGTAGCGCTTGATGGTTTTTGCAACTGCACTTGGGGACACTTTCAAAGTTTTCCCAATTTTTCAGACTGACTGACCTTCATTTCTTAAATGATGGCCATTTGTTTTTCTTTACTTAGCTGCTTTTTTCTTGCCATAATACAAATTCTAACAGTCTATTCAGTAGGACTATCAGCTATGTATCCACCAGACTTCTGCTCAACACAACTGATGGTCCAAATCCCACTTATTAAACCTGACAGGGCAGACCTGTGAAGTGAAAACCATTTCCGGTGACTACCTCTTGAAGCTCATCAAGAGAATGCCAAGAGTGTGCAAAGCAGTCATCAAAGCAAAAGGTGGCTACTTTGAAGAACCAAGAATATAAGACATATTTTCAGTTGTTTCACACTTTTGTTAAGTATATAATTCCACATGTGTTAATTCATAGTTTTGATGCCTTCAGTGTGAATTTACAATTTTCATAGTCATGAAAATACAGAAAAATCTTTAAATGAGAAGGTGTGTCCAAACTTTTGGTCTGTACTGTATGCTACATTTCAGGTACCGTATATAATCGAGTATAAGCCGAGATTTTCAGCCCACTTTTTTGGGCTGAAAGTGACCCTCTCAGCTTAAATTTGAGTCATTGTCAGCGGGGGGGGGTCGACGGGGGGAGCGGCGCGGTGACATACTCACCTGCTCCTGGCGCTGTCCCTGCATGTCCCATGGTCTCCGGGGCAGCTCTTTCTGTGTTCAGAGTTCACGTGGTACCGCTCATTACAGTAATGAATATGCATGCATATTCATTACTGTAATGAGCGGTACGTGACCGCTGAACACAGGATGATGCCGCCGGCTCCCAGAGACCATCTGACAGTGAGACGTTGCCAGGGACCGCGCCGGGGGCAGGTGAGTATAACGGGGGAGGTGAGCATTGCGCGATAGTCACCTTCCTCGTTCCACCGCTGCGCGCCACTCTGTCTTCCATACTCTGCACTTACTGTTAAGGTCAGAGGGCGCGATGACTCGATTAGTGTGCGCGCCGCCCTGTGCCTGAACAGTCAGTGCAGAGGATGGAAGACAGAGCGGCACGTGGAATGAGGAAGGTGACTATCGCAAGTGCCGGGGCCTGAGCGAAGAGAGGTGAGTATGTGATTATTTTTTTTTAATCGCAGCAACAGCATATGGGGCAAATGTGTGGAGCATCTCATGGGGCCATAATGTGTGGAGCATCTCATGGGGCCATAATGTGTGGAGCATCTCATGGGGTCATAATGTGTGGAGCATCTCATGGGGTCATAATGTGTGGAGCATCTCATGGGGTCATAATGTGTGGAGCATTGTTGTGAATTCCGTTCTCGGGCTCCCTCCTGTGGTCATGAGTGGTACTGTGTGAGTTTGTTCTTGGGCTCCCTCTGGTGGCCTTTAGCGATATGGCTGGTCTTTGCTGGCTCAGCTGTTTCATCTCCTGCGAGGCTGGGCCTATTTAACTCACCTGGACCTATACTTGTCGCCTGCTGTCGGTGTATTCAGTCCTGATCCTGTGCTCTCCTGAATATTCCTTGTGACCTGTCTCCTGCTATGAGAAGCTAAGTTTGCTTGTTTAGTTTCTCATTATTGCCTTGAAAACGTTTCTCATTATATTATGAGTTCAGTCCAGCTTGCTTTTATGTGATTTTTTGCTTGCTGGTAGTTCTGGGGTGCAGAGTGCTCCCCTCACATCGTGAGTCGGTGTGGGGGTTCTTGTATTCTCTGCGTGGTTTACTTTTGATAGTTTTTGTACTGACCGCACAGACTCCTATCTATTTTCAGTCTATCTAGTGTTAGCGGGCCTCATTTGCTAAACCTGTTTCATCTCTACGTTTGTGTTTTCCCCTTAACTCACCGTTATTATTTGTGGGGGGCTATCTAAAACTTTGGGGATATTTCTCTGAGGCAAGTGAGGTCTTTGCTTTCTCTCTAGGGGTAGTCAGTTTCTCAGGCTGTGAACGTGGCGTCTAGGATTTCAGGAACGCTCCACAGCTACCTTTAGTGTGTTTGGATAGGATCAGGATTGCGGTCAGTATAGTTTCCACATCCCCAGAACTTGTCCTGTATTCTGGTCATATGTGTCAGGTCAGTTTGGAGATCCTACCACCGGATCATAACAGAGCATCTCATGGGGCCATAATGTGTGGAGCATCTCATGGGGCCATAATGTGTGGAGCATCTCATTGGGCCATAATGTGTGGATCATCTTATGGGGCCATAATGTGCGGATCATCTTATGGGGCCATAATGTGTGGAGCATTTTATGGGACCATCAACCTTTATGCAGCATTGTATGGGGCAAATGTTTCTATGGAGCATCTTATGGGGCCATTATTAACCTTTTGTGCAGCATTATATGGGGCATATTTTAATATGGAGCATCTTATGGGGCCCATCATGAACTGTATGGATCATTATATGGGGCTCCTGATTCAATATTGGATATTCAAAAACACTTAACCTACTGATGTCTCAATTATTTTTACTTTTATTGGTATCTCTATTTACTTTTGACATTTACCGGTAGCTGCTTCCTTTTCCCCCCTAGGCTTATACTCGAGTCAATAAGTTTTCCCAGTTTTTTGTGGCAAAATTAGGGGGGTCGGCTTATACTCGGGTCAGCTTATACTCGAGTATATACAGTATATACTGTACATCATACTGGGCCCTAGTATATTTTTACAGATGTAATTTTTTTTATGTCTCTGATATTTTTAATGCATAGCTAATAAAATTAAATTGTTTGTTTTGTGGTTTTAAACTCCAATTCTTGACGTTATATTAGGTGTCGGCATTTCTAGTGTTTTTGCCAATTTAAATTTGTGCGTCTGTGCACATAAGGTCAATATCACTTGCACACATATTTGTATAATTGTCTTATGTTTACTTTCCAAAACAACAAACCCCATATGTCTATACATACATACAGCTCTATGCAGGACATGTTTGCCTTCATGAATAGCCACCTTTTAACTTTTTTTTTCTTCTTTTTAATCTAAATAGAATATTTATTTTATGATAATTTCTAAAAAAATATATATCTTAGACCAAAGCCTAATTTTACTAATACAGAGCTACAAATACTCTGCAGATACTCAGAGATGAAATGATACACTCCTGGCAGCTTTTAGGCTGTGTTCTGCTCCTGAAACGCTTAAAAACCGCTAACAAAACGCATCCCATTAATTTTAATTGCATTCCGCAATTGCTGTGCCCATGCTGCGTATTTATCCGCAGCGGAATCACATTGCGGTAAAATACGCAGTATGTTCATTTTTTTTTGCGGAATCGCGGCAATTCCGCCGCTATAGACTTGTATTGGAACGCTTGAAATCCGCAAATATTAAAAATGTTTGCGGATTTCAAGCACATTTGCTGCAGTTTTGTAAATCAAAACCACAGCAGATATGAAGTGACATCATGGGCATCCCATCATACCATCCCATAATCCAGATCATTCCCATCTTCCTGGATGGACTGGTATGATTTTTATTTCCCAACTTTATTTTTTATAAAAAACAACAACACTTAAACGCTTAGAAAAAACGTGTAAAAAATGCATCAAAATCCGCATGCGTATTCCCTGGCAAGGGTGTGCGGTTTGGATGAGGAAAAGTCTGCTTCTATTCTGCAACTTGGGCACATAGCCTTAGGCTATATTCATATGCATCGGTTTTGTAGTGTTTTTTTTTATTTTATTTTATTTTTTTTTCTGCATTATTTTTAAATAAAAATAAAAATCTGCTTTTTGCCAGTACCATCAAAACCAATAACGGTCAGTAAAAAAATTAAAATAAATTCTGAATTGAGTTTAATAAGTACAACGTTTTTTTAAATCTGCACCATATCAAGTCTTTTAGTGATTTTGCAGTGTATTTTCTCCCATAGAAAGCAATGGAAAAAGTGAAAACAAAAAAAATGTTTATCACTGCGTTTTTTGGTGAACAAAAATTACTTTATTAAACATTTACTGTTAACAAACCACACCTGTAACCTGCATTAAAAAATGCCGCAAAATAGCGTATTGAACACAGCTTTTTTTACTGCCGTGAGAGGAGGTTTTTATGCAGAAAAAAAAAAATGCTGCAAAAATTCTGCATGTAAACGTAGACTTGGTCACCTTCGGGTGAAGCTCACTGAATAATGTTTTATTATTGAGCTCCGCTTACAAACAGTATGCAGTAAGCGCTTAAGCTCCCCCTACTGGTGGCTGCAGGAAGTATGGATTTTACAATTTAAATTCATGCAGGGGATTTGGAGCTGTGTTTTAGGAAACAGAAAAATTACTACAAAGATTTATATATTTAGAAAGGGGTTTGCCTTGTTTTTAAAATATCAGAAAAATCCAAAAAAATAAACTATCAGAGCTTTACTTACCAATCCCTTCTCCAGCACCGGCTCTTTGTTGCTGCTGCTCCTAATCACTGTTTACAGGTTGCAGTATTAACGTGACCAATACAGCACACCTAACCGCTGCAGCTAATCACTAGTCTCATTGGCTTTACTGATGCATAGGAAACGGAGATGTAGATCAGCTTCTATTAAAATGAATAGGAGTAGAAATGCAGTATCCAGGGGACAGCCACAAAACTCTGTTATGGAGGTGCATATTGTTTGCATGCTGGTGGGGCAGATAATGGCTAGGTGCCTTGTTTAAAGGGCCACTGTCACCCCCCCCCCCTCCCAGCCGTTATAAACTAAAAGAGCCACCTTGTGCAGCAGTAATGCTGCAGTCTAACAAGGTGGCTCTTTTAGTTTTTGATTCATTTATTACCTCAATAAAGCAGAAGTGAACATAAAGTGGAGAGCACATCCGGCGGGAGAAACGTACCGGGAGAACATGGAGGGATGGATCCTGGAGCAAACTCCACCGTTTGTGTACGCCGCCTCCTCCTGGGTGCACCGCTGTCTGCGTACGCCGTCTCCTGGGTGCACCGCTGTCTGCGTATGCCGTCTCCTGGGTGCACCGCTGTCTGCGTACGCTGTCTCCTGGGTGCACCGCTGTCTGCGTACGCCGTCTCCTGGGTGCACCGCTGTCTGCGTACGCCGTCTCCTGGGTGCACCGCTGTCTGCGTATGCCGTCTCCTGGGTGCACCGCTGTCTGCGTATGCCGTCTCCTGGGTGCACCGCTGTCTGCGTACGCCGTCTCCTGGGTGCACCGCTGTCTGCGTACGCCGTCTCCTGGGTGCACCGCTGTCTGCGTACGCCGTCTCCTGGGTGCACCGCTGTCTGCGTACGCCGTCTCCTGGGTGCACCGCTGTCTGCGTACGCCGTCTCCTGGGTGCACCGCTGTCTGCGTACGCCGTCTCCTGGGTGCACCGCTGTCTGCGTACGCCGTCTCTTGGGTACACAATTGTCTGCGTACGCCGTCTTTTGGGTAAACAGTCGTCTGCGTACAGAGTCTCCTGGGTGCGCTGCTGTCGGCGTACACTGCTGCCGTCTGGGTGCGCTGCTGTCGGCGTACACTGCTGCCGTCTGGGTGCGCTGCTGTCGGCGTACACTGCTGCCGTCTGGGTGCGCTGCTGTCGGCGTACACTGCTGCCGTCTGGGTGCGCTGCTGTCGGCGTACACCCTGCGCTGTGCGTGCCTGCCTGGGGCAGGCGCAGTCTTCATTGTCAGTCACAGCTCAGACGCAGGGTGCCTGACTGCGCCTGTGCGGGCAGTGCGGCCACCCTGTTCCTGAATCCCCGCCCCGCACTGTTATTCATTATGCACAGTGCGGGGCTGGGGTTCCTGGGCATGCGCACTGCACTTGTCAGACGCTCCCCCGGTCCCCCGCCTTCCAGCGTTGTTCTTTGTGGCTGTTCAAAACGTCGGCAATGAAACCTGTATATTCCGGCAATGCTGGAAGGCGGGGGACCGGGGGAGCGTCTGACAAGCGCAGTGCTCATGCCCAGGAACCCCAGCCCCGCACTGTGCATAATGAATAACAGTGCGGGCCCCAGGCAGGCACGCACAGCGCAGGCGCCGGATTTAAGAAGCAACAGCGCTCAGGGGGCGGCGACCATCGCCCCTGAAGAGAAGAGTGACGGCAGTTGGGAGATTGATAGAGGACGATTCGGACCGCCTCCCGGTACAATATCTGGTATTTGTGGCCAATTTTTAAAACGCTTTATTGAGGTAATAAATGAATCAAAAACTAAAAGAGCCACCTTGTTAGACTGCAGCATTACTGCTGCACAAGGTGGCTCTTTTAGTTTATAACGGCTGGAGGGGGTGACAGTGGCCCTTTAAGACCCTCACCTCCTGAGGATAGGTCCTCAATAGTGATGAGTGAACGTGCTCGGATAAAGTGTTATCCGAGTATCTTGGGTGTGCTCGTATATTATGCTCGAGTCCCTGCGGCTGCATCTCTTGCGACTGTTCGAGAGCTGACACATGCAGAACAAACAGGCAATCCATGCATGTGTTGCAGCTGAGGAACAGGCACAAAACATGAAGTCGCAGGGACAAGAACATATTATCTGAGCAATCCCAAGATACTAGAATAAGACCTGAGCGTACTCAGATAACACCTTATCCGAGCACGTTCACTCATCACCAGACAAAATATCATTACCGTAGAAAATCCCTTTAAGAAATGTGAAGGTGTCTTGAGCACCTTTTATACAATATTAACCTTCTGAATGTTTCTTTTCCTTTTTCCAGCTATTATAGTTTACCGATTACCTTGGACCTGGAAATGTAGCAAGCTGCTCATGAAGTGCATACACGCCGGCCTCCACCTTACAGCAACCGTTCTCGTGGTGGTGGCTTTGGTGGCCGTATTCGATTTCCACAATGCCAAAAGCATTCCCAACATGTACAGTCTGCACAGCTGGGTTGGGCTGACTGTGGTCATACTTTTTGTTTTGCAGGTGAGACTTCTTAATGTTTGCGACATAGAGTATATAACTGATCTATATGTGTCCCCACCATTTTGGAGGGATGAAGAACTTGCCTTATGCCCTACATCTTGTCTAGATCGATGCAGAAACTGAACCGAGTGCATATTTTTTCCGTACTAAAGAATTATATTAAAAAAATAAATTATTTCCTTAGGCGATCCAGGGCCAATACTCTGACCGACACGTGTCTGCTGCCCACCAATTAGTGGCCTCGGTGGGCACGTGCTGTAGTGTAGATATCATGGGTCCTATGGCCAGGCAGTGATGGCAGAAGTAACAGCATGTTGCCACTATGGCCAATGATTGACTGCAGGGGTCACATGCAAACAATTGCAAATAAAACTAGGGGAATCTGCACAGAATAAAAAGCGACAAAAGTAGAACGTGTGCCCAGACCCTAACCCAAACAGGTAAAATTACAGACCCGTCTGGCATAACACCAAGGGGCCATAGCAGCTTTAAAACAATTGGACACAACCTGCCTGTGTTCACAAAACATCCGGACTGGAGATCGCCGGTGTCGGCGCAGTCCCAAAAGATGCTTTTTGGGGGTGAATAGCAACTTAAATATGTGAAGGGAGAAAATAAATAAATTACATAATCCGTCCCCCAGAGAATAAAACTAAGGTGTCATAGAATATAAGTAAATCCAAGGCCGACATTTTCGATTGTTGGTTGCACAAAATTTAGTTGCTTGCCAATTAAAAAACATACAGTGAACAATCGATGCTGTCAAAATTGCTCTTTTGGTACAAATGTGGTCAAGTGTACAACCAGCTTAGGTCCACTGTAGGGGTTAGTAGAGACACATTGATTTATCTTGTTTATCACTCTCAAGGTCAAATAGTCTCCCCCACAGCAGGTAAAATACCGTAAGGGTACCGTCTCACTATACGATTTACCAACGATCATGACCTGCGATACGACCTGGCCGTGATCGTTGGTAAGTCGTTGTGTGGTCGCTGGGGAGCTGTCACACAGACCGCTCTCCAGCGACCAACGATGCCGAGGTTCGCTGGTAACCAGGGTAAACATCGGGTTACTAAGCGCAGGGCCGCGCTTAGTAACCCGATGTTTACCGTGGTTACCAGCGTAAAAGTAAAAAAAAACAAACCGTACATACTCACCATCTGATGTCCGTCAGGTCCCTTGCCGTCTGCTTCCCGCTCTGACTGAGTGCCGCCGTACAGTGAGAGCAGAGTGCAGCGGTGACGTCACCGCTGTGATCTGCTCTCACTTTCCGGCCGGCAGACAGACAGAGCGGGAAGCAGACGGCAAGGGACCTGACGGACATCAGATGGTGAGTATGTACGGTTTGTTTTTTTTTACTTTTACGCTGGTAACCAGGGTAAACATCGGGTTACTAAGCGCGGCCCTGCGCTTAGTAACCCGATGTTTACCCTGGTTACCAGCGAACGCATCGCTGGATCGCTGTCACACACAACGATCCAGCGATGACAGCGGGAGATCAAGCGACGAAAGAAAGTTTCAAACGATGTGCTACGACGTACGATTCTCAGCAGGGTGTCTGATCGCAGTAGCGTGTCAGACACTGCGAGATCGTAACGATATCGCTAGAACGTCACGAATCATGCCGTCGTAGCGATAAAAATGCCACTGTGTGACGGTACCCTAAGTATTGAACACATCATCAATTTTCTAAGTAAATATATTACTGAAGGTGCTATTGACATAACATTGTCACTAGATGCCGGTAACGACCCATCCAATCCCCACACACAAATAAAATAAACCTTAGCTGTCCATAAATTATGTATAATAATGAGAAATTATACAAAAGTATTGAACATTTTTACTGAAATGTATTTAATCCTTCGTATAAAAGCCTTTGTTGGTGATGAGTTCTTCAAGACGCCTCCTGTATGGAGAAACTAGTCGCAGGCATTGCTCAAGTGTGATTTTTGGCACATTCTTCCACTTTCTTCACACCCTGAAGTTACAGTAGGCTCCTTCTATGAACTCTGAGCTTTAGTTGCTTCCATAAATTTTCTATTGTATTCAGGTCAGGTGATCGGCTCGGCCATTCTAGCAGCTTTATTTTCTTTCTCTGAAACCAATTAAGAGTTTCCTTGTCTCTGTGTTTGGGATCATTGTCTTTCTGAAATGTCCACCCTTGTTTCATCTTCATCATCCTGGTAGACGGCAGATTTTAATCAGAATGTCTCGTTACATTTGTCCATTCATCCTTCCTTCAATTACATGAAGTTTACCAGTGCTGCCGTAATGTTAAAAAAACAGCCCCACACCATGATGTTCCCACCTCCAATGAGACTTTTTATTCTGAGTGTGATAAACCCCTTACAGTGGTGTAAAGGTACCTTCACATTAAGCGACGCTGCAGCGATAGCGACAACGATGCCGATCGCTGCAGCGTCGCTGTTTGGTCGCTGGAGAGCTGTCACACAGACCGCTCTCCAGCGACCAACGATGCCGAGGTCCCCGGGTAACCAGGGTAAACATCGGGTTGCTAAGCGCAGGGCCGCGCTTAGTAACCCGATGTTTACCCTGGTAACCATCGTAAAAGTAAAAAAAACAAACAGTACATACTCGCCTGCGCGTCCCCCGGCGTCCGCTTCCTGTACTGTGTGAGCGCCGGCCCTAACAGCAGAGCGGTGACGTCACCGCTGTGCTTTCACTTTCACTTTAGGGCCGGCGCTCAGTCACAGCAGGAAGCGGATGGCAGGGGACGCGCAGGTGAGTATGTACTGTTTTTTTTTTTTACATTTTACACTGGTAACCAGGGTAAACATCGGGTTACTAAGCGCGGCCCTGCGCTTAGTAACCCGATATTTACCCTGGTTACCAGCGTAAAACATCGCTGGTATCGTTGCTTTTGGTGTCAAACCTGACGATAAACGCCGGTCTGACGACCAAATAAAGTTCTGAACTTTATTCAACGACCAGCGATATCACAGCAGGATCCTGATCGCTGCTGCGTGTCAAACTAAACGATATCTCTATCCAGGACGCTGCAACGTCACGGATCGCTAGCGATATCGTTTAGTGTGAAGGTACCTTAAGTCACCCTTGAAATTACCTATATTCTAGGCACCATAGTTTATTCTGCCTCTGAGCGCTGGTTTATCGATTTAGCTTTCAGATTTTTAACATGCTGCATGCAAATTTCTATTCAAATGGAATTTATATTTATCAGCAGGATTTCACACCCCAAACTATATGCAAATGAGGCTTAATAGCTATGGTAGATCTGAAGCCTCTGCCACTCCAGCTCTATTCCCCATCCAGTGCCCCCTCCTCCTGTTTGACTGATAGCCTCTATGATGTGGCAGCACTGGGGAAGGGAATAGAGCTGGGGTGACAGAGGCCTCAGATCTACACATAACCTTCATCTTCATTTTGTGTATTAATTCAAGCACGGATATCTCAGTCCATATAAAGGTATTGCTGGACTTAATCTTTGAAAGAGCTACATGCACATTGAAATAGTTTTGTGGGGTGAAATCCTGCTTACATACATCTGCATCAATATCCGGTCCACCACTCCCAATACTTGATGGTCACAGCACACCTCTTCTCCTTTCCTGCACTATGTCCTCTGCACAGATCAAAGCACATGCCTAGAACACTGTCCCATGGAGGTCAATGACCATCTCCAGGCTATTGTGTTCTATGGTCCATTTGGCTGCTGTTGCTCAGAAAAGATGGATGGAAAAAAAACTGTCAGTATGTGGTTTTATTTAATAAAATTTTTTAGTTTATTTATTGATGCTAAGCATTGTCCCCAAATCCTCAATGCATTCTTCATTTTGTCTTTTCAGCTCGTTGTCAGTATTTTTGTCTACCTACTTCCGTTCGCCCCTGTTTCGATACGAGCTGCCCTTATGCCGATCCACGTCTACTCTGGTCTTCTTCTGTTTGGTGGTATTATTGCGACGTCACTTATGGGAATCACTGAGAAACTCATATTTTCATTGTAAGTGTCATCACAGCAAAATTGACTCTACTATTTACAAGTCTTTGGATCTATATTAAATAGAGATGAGCAAAAGGATTTGGACCACCCTAGTTCAACATCCACTTATGGACCCCCACAGTGGCAGCCAGACCGGTGAACGTCAAACTTCCTATCTCAGCAATTGAATGTCGGCATTCTGGGTTCCTCTTTTGACTACTAGGTCCTCGCAATGTCATATGAGTTGCTAATACCCAAGTTATGATGTGAGTCCTGCCATGATGTTGCGGGGGTGGTTTAGTAATCGGAAGGAAAAAGTCACCCAGTATGCCAACAATCAAGTTCTAGCCAAAGAAGCTTATGCTGCTGGCCTGATCCGGCTGCCACGGTGCACCAAAGTGGATGCCGAATAAGGGTAGAGCAAAATTGTTTGCTCATCTCCGATAATAGCCCACCTGAAGAAAGTAAAGTGTGGCATACAATTGCCTGGTTTAAATCCCAGAGGTCAGAACCCTATCGATCTACCAGTTATTGCCTATATAAATAAAAATTGGTGTCAACTCTTACCATCAGAATACACCTGTAGTAACCAAATACATTATTCTCTGTTTAAAGGAAAAATCCGCCCTACAGTAATTTGCCACCACATGGAGTCTTCGTGAACACTTTGGGGCTCATGATTACTGTTTTTGGTGGATTAATAATTTGGATTACCACACGACCAGGCTGGAAGAGGCCACCTGAGCACGTCCTGAAAGATCAACATCCATTTGGAAGTGCTGCTGACGAAGCCAGCACCGCTGACTACAGCAAAGAAAAATCTGATGAGGATTTAAACAGTGAAGCCAGAAAGAGGAACCTGAAATTAGATGAAGCCGGGCAAAGATCAACCATGTGACGACGGTCGAGAGAAAATATATAATAAAATTGCTGGATGAGTTTCAACTGGATCCCATCAAATTTTTGTGAGATCCGTCCACCATATCGCTCCATTGTAAGAGAATATACTGCACTGTGTACGCTTTCCTTAGAAACGTTGCTCTACACATGGGAAGAAATGGTTTGCAGGCACTTACTGGCCAGATGGAGGCCGAAAGAAAACTCATTTGACCTCCATCAGGTAAATAGAGGAGCTATAAAAACACAAATGTGTACTCCAGAAGCTTGTTACCTCTCTACATATTGAAGATATAGCCTAGAAATCCATCAACGAAAGGCTAAAATTCAGTCCATTTGTTCTTTTGGTAGTACTAAACTCATGGACAACATTGACGCATATCTAGATAGTGTCAAGTTTGGATGGATTTCTCCTGTAAGTGTATTTTGTGAATAAAATGTATACCTGATAACTATCTACGGTAAGATGTATAGTGTTTTAATGATGTATACAGAATAGAGATTCAGCCACTTAATGTTCAAAAATTGATTTGCAAGCCATCTACCATTGGAATCAATTGCGCAAATTGGTTTGCAAATTTTTTACATCACAAATCTCAAAAAAGATTAACAAATTGGCATTAAAATTGTGATAAAATAAGAGTCTGGAGAAACATCTGTTTTTATTAGAAAACGCTCCATTCTTGTCTAAAAGCTGTATCTGAACACCGACAGTCGTATTTCTGGTATTTAGAAACTAATTCTCAATACTTATTTAACGACATTCCCTTCACCAGCCAAACAAAAATGGGAGGAGGATGTGGGGCCGATCACAGGGAATCAATGGATATCAGTATTAGAGTTGGAACCCCAATTATCGTTAAATGAGGCACAGAGATTTTCCCAGATTATATTAATCCATAGGAAATAGAAGACTCCTAGATTCCTATGTAATATAAGATATAGAGCTGATACCAAGTGTCCAAGATGTAAAATGGATGATTCAGGTCTACTACATATGATACGGGAGTGCCGAAAGTTGGGAAAATACTGGAAGGGAGTGTGGTCTATTGTAAAAAAAAAAAAAAAAAAAGTATATAAAATTTATATACAATCAGATCACAAAAAATGCTTCCTGGGAATATTAGAAGATGATATGGAATTTGACCCAGTTACAATAGGGATTTCACGTATTTTTTTCCAAGCCAGGAAACATATTGCATCCAAATGGATTAATCACTCACCTCCATCAATTAGGCTACTTTCACACTAGCGTTAACTGCATTACGTCGCAAATGCGTTGTTTTGCCGAAAAAACGCATCCTGCAGAAGTGCTTGCAGGATGCGTTTTTTCTGCATTGACTAACATTAGCGACGCATTTGCGACGCAATGACACACGTCGCAACCGTCCTGGGACGGTTGCGCCGTGCTGTTGCGGACCGTCGGGAGCAAAAAACGTTACATGTAATGTTTTTTGCTCCCGACGGTCCGCTTTTTCCGACCGCGCATGCGCGGCCAGAACTCCGCCCCCACCTCCCCGCACTTCCCCGCACCTCACAATGGGGCAGCGGATGCGCAGGAAAAATGCATCCGCTGCCCCCGTTGTGCGGCGGGGACAACACTAGCGTCGGGGACCTCGGCCCGACGCTAGTGTGAAAGAAGCCTAAGTGATTGAAAAATAGAATAAATAACATTATTAGATTGGAAAAGGGTATATGCAAAAAGCAAAACCCAATGAATACATTTGAGATAATATGGGGTCCATGGGTGAATACACCAGTAATGGCATCAAGAGGGTTGTTGCTGGAGAGGCAGTTTGACTTAGGGTACCGTCACACCGTGCAATTTTCGTCGCTACGACGGCACGGTCCGTGACGTCGCAGCGTCGTATGAGTATCGCTCCAGCGTCGTAGACTGCGGTCACACTTTGCAATAAATGGCGCTGGAGCGATGCCGAGGTTCGCTGGTAACCAGGGTAAACATCGGGTTACTAAGCGCAGGACCGCGCTTAGTAACCCGATGTTTACCGTGGTTACCAGCGTAAAAGTAAAAAAACCCAAACACTACATACTCACCATCTGATGTCCGTCAGGTCCCTTGCAGTCTGCTTCCTGCTCTGACTGAGTGCAGCCGTACAGTGAGAGCAGAGCGCAGCGGTGACGTCACCGCTGTGATCTGCTCTCACTTTCCGGCCGGCGCTCACAGTCAGAGCGGGAAGCAGACTGCAAGGGACCTGACGGACATCAGATGGTGAGTATGTACGTTTTTTTTTTTTTTTACTTTTACGCTGGTAACCACGGTAAACATCGGGTTACTAAGCGCGGCCCTGCGCTTAGTAACCCGATGTTTACCCTGGTTACCAGCGAACGCATCGCTGGATCGCTGTCACACACAACGATCCAGCGATGACAGCGGGAGATCCAGCGACAAAATAAAGTTTCAAACGATCTGCGCTGACGTACGATTCTCAGCAGGGTCCCTGATCGCTGCTGCGTGTCAGACACTGCGATATCGTAACGATATCGCTAGAACGTCACGAATCGTACCGTCGTAGCGATCGTAATTGCACTGTGTGACAGTACCCTTACAGGGAGGGGCGAGATCCATGTTGAGGCCGATACATTATTATTTATTTGTATAGCATTGATTCCACGGTGCTGTACATGAGAATGGGTTACATACAAATTACAGATATCACTTACAGTAAGCAAACTAACAATTACAGACTGATACAGAGGGGCGAGGACCCTGCCCTTGCGGGCTTACATTCTACAGGATGGTGGGGATGGAGACAGTAGGTTGAGGGTTGTAGGTGCTCCGGTGTTGGTGAGGACTGAAGGCAGCGGGGTCAGTGCAGACTGTAGGCTTTCCTGAAGAGATGGGTTTTCAGGTTCCGTCTGAAGGATCCGAATGTGGTTGATAGTCGGACGTGTTGGGGCAAAGAATTCCAGAGGATGGGGGTCACTGTAATGTGGATAGAACTCTTCAATATTTGTTATGGGTGTTATAATATGCCTATGTATATAGGATCAAAATGTTTATTCTAATATTGTTCTGTAAGGGATGTCAAGATCATAGATTTATGATTGTATGATGCAATGCCTGCAAATTATTGGATGGTATAGAGCTAGCCTGACTGATGTACTGGAATGATACATGTTTGTAACCCTATGTTAGGTTTTTTTGTAGTGTTTTGTTTATACTTGTCTATAAAAAGAAAAGTTTTGATTATGGTGATATATGTTATAAAAAATTAAGGAAAAAAAACAATAAAACCTTTTAAAAAAAAAAAAAAATTGGATTTAAAAAAAGCTATATCTGGTATTAGTCAGCTCCATCAAAGTGATTTTGCTTAACCTTGGAAAAACACTATTTACCTGCGGATATAGAGTTAATCTGTAGGGTAACAGCATTAAGATGGCTGGGCAGCATTGTACTTAAAGTGCGGCTACCAGGAGAAAATGAAGATATTTCCACCCACGAGCTGCCGGCTTTTAGTCATGGCGGTGTGCACAGAGCATCTTAAGTCATCCCTCACTATACTATGAGCTGCCGCTGTACGCACTCCCCGGCACTATGATTGACAGCTCGCTCTGTACTGATGTGCTGCAGAGCTGGCTGTCAATCCAAGTGCTGGGGAGTGCGTACAGCCGCCATTCACAGGGTAACGAGTGGTGCTGTGAGCGGTGACTGTAATCGCTCCGTGCACACCGCCAAAACTAAAAAACGTATTTCTAGTAAGGTGGCCAGGCAGCATTGTAGCGCCGTTTGTCTGCAGATTAACCCTATATCTGCAGGCAAATAGTGTTTTTTGAGGTGACAGATTCCCTTTAAGCTACACTGCCAATAGATAAGGCTGATGCTCAGGGGTGTAACTCTAGTGGGTGCAGGGGTTGCAATTGCACCAGTGCTCTGGAGCCTATGGGGTCCGAAAAGAGCCACCAACAGGTCATGTTTTCAGGATTTTCTTAGTATTGGCCAAGTGATGGAATTATTGTCTGTACAGGTGATGCAATTATCACCTGTGTTAATACTAAGGAAATCCTGGAAACATGACTTGTTTGTGGCTCTTGAGGACCGGAGTTGGGGAACAACGTTCTAGGGCATACAAGAGCCAAACATGAGGAACCTGGTGCTTGGGACCCACACTGTGAGCTGCTAAAACATAGCAATAGCACGTCTCACTCTGGAGGGCTCAGATCATTTATTTGGCCATCCTGTGATACAAGATTTCTCCTACAACTTCATAGAGGAAATACCAGTGACAGTGAACCCTGGCATTCATCTCAGGATTAGGGATGAGCGAATATGTTCGAAAAATGAAAGCCAAACATAATTTCGGCACGAGTATGGTACATTCAGTTTCGTGATCGGTAACACGAGCATTTATTTATTTTTTTTAAATCAGAAAAAGTCGGTAACATTTGGTAAAAGATAGAATAAAAGCCGGTAATTCATGTGCCGCGTTCAGTGTCACAGGTTAGAATAGAAAAGATAGAATATATACACATAGAATACACATATATAGATGTCAGTGACACACACAACACATATTATATACATAAATAAACAGGAGAAAAGCCGTTAATACAAATAGAATAGGTAGATATACAGATGTCAGTGACAAATACAATTAGTGCAGTGTGTGTGCAAATTATGGGACATGTATTTAATTAACGATTATTGTTCTGAAAGAAATGGTGGTCATTAAGGGGTTAATATTGTGTAATTGATATGCACAGATAAATGATCAAGGATTTGCCTTCGTAGAACAGACCACAGAGGAAAACCAAACCTTAAGTCATCTGAATTGTGCAGAAATATGAGTCTCACCGAATAAAGAGGTTTAGAGAATTACTGAACAATGACTCCAGTCATATCCAGTGCACATTATCGTAATGCACCATTAGTATTATAAAAAGAGTAATTATAGGAATTTAGGATCAGAATAAATAAGTATTACCGAAATGAACAAAATATTTTCCAGGCCTTATTGTGATTATACACCTTGGTTTACCGCTGATATTAGAAAATGATTAAATTGCACATTTTTAATGACTCATTATGCATGTTATGAAAGGTCTGCTAAGTGAGCGCTTATCATTTAATTTACTAGTATTGTAATCCTCGAAGTATAGAAGATGATAATATGATTTACAAATTTTATTTTTTTATACATTTTCAGCACCTTGTGCAACAACGAGATATGACTTCATTGAAAATGAGTGTTAAAGGGACTCTGTCACCTGAATTTGGCGGGCTATGTAAATGCCCTGTGTCTGGTCCGATGCGCGGTGTTTCCTCTTCTTTCATTCACCCCTTCCTTTCCCACTGGCCGCAATATTTTCTTGAATTTGAGTAGGTTTCCTCCGTAGTTCACGCGTGCGCAATGCAATCTTGCCTTGCGCACACGAAGTATGCTTTGCCCAACTGCGGGCAAAGCCGAAAAGCATTAGTGCGCTTGCGCCGGCGCGCTATGTCCCGGAAGTATTTTGCGGTGTTCCGGGACATAGTGTGCCGTGAACTACGGAGGAAACCTACTCAAATTCAAGAAAATATTGCGGCCTGCAGGAAAGGAAGGGGTGAATGAAAGAAGAGGAAACACCGCCCATCGGACCGGACACAGGGCCCGCCAAATTTAAGTGACAGAGTCCCTTTAACTAGAGATGAGTGGGCACTAAAAATGCTCGGGAGCTCGTTGGTTGAACCAAGCAATTTCTAATACTCTCATGCTCATTTCGAGTAAGGCTACGTGCCCATGATCAGGAATAGCAGCATTTTGGATGCAGTGCTGATGTTAGACAGCATTGATAAATATGCCCCAATATGTGGAAACACAGTATTATGTGTCACATAATGGAATCCTTTTTAGATAAATCAAAATGTGCCTCCATAGCAGTGATAGTGCCCTTATTACTGCCCTCCATAGTGCCTGCAGTAGTAATAGTAAGTCTAGGGTCACATGACTGTATTTTCTGTCATCCGAGAAAAATCTGTGTGATGATGGTAATCAGAATTTGATCACAGTGTGATCCGATTTTCTCGGCTGAGGAGAAGATGGAGGGGAAACAAAAATTCCATATTTTTGGCCATTTTGTCAGTCCATGCAAATCGGTCCGTACTCAGATGTGATTTTTTTTTCCACCTGATTCTTTGACTTGCATGGCCGAGTGTGATCCGACTATCAGATGCAAATCGTGTATGCTGCAATTTGTTTTTTTTTTCCTCACCCCAATGGAATAACATTAGTCCGAGTAAAATTCAATGTTTTGTCTGATCACACTGGGGCCGAAAATACAGTTGTCTGCTCATACCTTAAGTCATAATCTGATGCAAATAGTAACGAAGTGTTCCATCATTTATATCATTTTTCAAGCTGTTGTTATAAAGTATTCTAATTTACTGAGATAATGACTTTTGGGTCTTCATTGACTGTAAGCCATAATCATCAACATTAACAGAAATAAACACTTGAAATAGATCACTCTGTTTGTAATGACTCTATATAATATGAGTTTCACTTTTTGTATTGAAGAACTGAAATAAACTTTTTGATGATATTCTAATTTTGTGAGAAGCACTTGTATATCTTTGCCACTTTTTGCTTACATACCGTGCAGCTTTATACTTTGTAATCTTTCCCATGACCTGATTTCCCCGACCAAGGTTATATGTTGTGGCGCTGCATGCCGCCATAACTCTGCACACACTGATAACCTTGGAATGATAATACAAACATTTGATTAAATGAGAATTCAATGATGTGTGCGTATTTCCTTGGGAAGATCTACTGGACAACGTTAAGTTGCAGATAGCAGTGTCTAGTATATTTTCATTTTACTATAAATAAATCCTCTTCGTTGTTTACCGTAATTACGTTTTCCTTATAATGTGCTTTGTAGTATCAATTTATAGCAAACAATAAAACTGTACAAAGGTAATTACTTGTAAGAGAAGAAAGCACTCACCATCCGCTGTAATAGTCCTTACTTTATTGTGGCATCACATCAAAATAGCAGGGAGAAACTGTGGTTCCATACGACGACGGCCGTTTCGCGCTGATTGCGCTTCAACTGGTCTTCAATCAGCGCGAAACGGCTGTCGTCGTATGGAACCACAGTTTCTCCCTGCTATTTTGCTATTTTGATGTGATGCCACAATAAAGTAAGGACTATTACAGCGGATGGTGAGTGCTTTCTTCTCTTACACGTAATTACCTATGGAAAAGCTTTTTTCTTTTTTCTGAACAAGCACCCGATTACTGCTTTGGCATGTGTACGCTTCTCCAGCTGGACAGATGTGGCGATTTGTACTGATTGTGCGATACACTGTTTTTCTTCTTATGAATAAAACTGTACAAAATTGTATAATTGATAATCAAAGTAAGCAAGCTTAAAAGTAATTTAATATCAATTAATCAGTTGCATAATCAGTTTGATCATTTGTCAGGTAAGTGGTGCCCTGGTTCGAAAGGCCGATAATTGGGGGAAAAAAAAGTTCCTAGGTAGAGATGAGCAAACTTAAAAGTTTGGGGTTTGTACCAGACAGTTAGTGTTTCGCGCTAAATACCAAACATGGACTTATCAGGGATGTCTGATGCGAGTTTCGGAGTACCAGGGTAAGTCTGAGAGAGAGAGAATTTTTTTCGAGATCCAAAGTTCGGATCTCCATTGTTTTCAATGGGGTTCTAGTTCAAGTTCGGGTACAGTTCTGGTGCGCAATTCAAACTTTGGACTAAAGTTTGGGTCAGGCACCATCCCTATTCCTAGGAAAGCTCATTCCTTACTATTGCTCAGTGTAAATGTATCCTAAGTGATAGAGGCAGTGTCAGTAGATAAATACACAACAATAAGGCCATGTTCACAGGCAGGGTTTCTTTCTGCGTTTTAGGCTATGTGTACACGTTTCGGATTATTCGCAGATTTTTCACGGTTTTTTTTGTTTTTTCGGCGGTATTCCACCGCAAAAACGCATAAAAAAAGCATACATTATGCATCCCATCATTTCCAATGAATTCCGCAATTTTTGTGCACATGTTGCGGATTTTTACCAAAAAAACACATGCGGAAAAATACGCAGCATGTTCATTAACCCCTTAATCTCATATGATGTACTATCCCATCAAGGTGACCTGGGACTTAATTCCCAGTGACTGGATAGTACGTCATATGTGATCGGCCGCGCTCACGGGGGGAGCACGGCCGATCGCGGCCGGGTGTCAGCTTACTATCGCAGCTGATATCCGGCACTATGAGCCAGGAGTGGTCTCAGACCGCTCCCGGCACATTAACCCCCGGCACACTGCGATCATACATGATCGCAGTGTTCCGGCGGTATAGGGAAGCATCGCGCAGGGAGGGGGCTGCCTGCGTGCTTCCCTGAGACCCTCGGAGCAAAGCGATGTGATCGCGTTGCTCCGAGCGTCTTACTCCTCTCCCTGCAGGCCCCGGATCCAAAATGGCCGCGGGGCTGCATCCGGGTCCTGCAGGGAGGTGGCTTACCAAGCGCCTGCTCAGAGCAAGCGCTGGTAAGCCTGCAAGCGCTGTAAGTCAGATCGCTGATCTGACAGAGTGCTGTGCAAACTGTCAGATCAGCGATCTGTGATGTCTTCCCCTGGGACAAAGTAAAAAAAAAAAAATTTCCAAGTGTTAAAAAAAAAAAAATCCTAAATGAAGGAAAAAAAATATTATTCCCATAAATACATTTCTTTTTCTAAATTAAAAAAAAACAATAAAAGTACACATATTTAGCATCGCCGCGTCCGTAATGACCCGACCTATAAAACTGTCCCACGAGTTAACCCCTTCAGTGAACACTGTAAAAAAAAAAAAAAACCCCGAGGCAAAAAACAACGCTTTATTATTATACTGCCAAACGAAAAGTGGAATAACACGCGATCAAAAAGACGGATATAAATAACCATGGTATCGCTGAAAACGCCATCTTGTCCCGCAAAAAACGAGCCACAATACAGCATCATCACCGAAAAAATAAAAAAGTTATAGTCCTCAGAATAAAGCTATGCCAAAATAATTTTTTTTTCTATAAGATAGTTTTTATTGTATAAAAGCGCAAAACATAAAAAAATTATATAAATTAGGTATCGCTGTAATCGTACTGACCCAAAGAATAAAACTGCTTTATCAATTTTACCTAACGTGGAACGGCATAAACGCCCCCTCCAAAAGAAATTCATGAATAGCTGGTTTTTGGTCATTCTGCCTCACAAAAATCGGAATAAAAAGCGATAAAAAAATGTCACGTGCCCGAAAATGTTAACAATAAGAACATCAACTCGTCCCGCAAAAAACAAGACATCACATGACGTTGTGGACCAAAATATTAGGTTAGGGTTAGGGCTAGGGTTAGGGCTAGGGTTGGGGCTTAAGTTAGGGTTAGGGTTGGGGCTAAAGTTAGGGTTGGGGCTAAAGATAGGGTTAGGATTACATTTACGGTTGGGATTAGAGTTAGGTTTGTGTCAGGGTTAGGGGTGTGGTTAGGGTTACCATTGGGATTAGGGTTAGGGTCGTGTTTGGATTAGGGTTTCAGTTAGAATTGGGGAGTTTCCACTGTTTAGGCACATCAGGGGCTCTCCAAACGCGACATGGCGTCCGATCTCCATTCCAGCCAATTCTGTGTTGAAAAAGTAAAACAGTGCTCCTTCCCTTCTGAGCTCTCCCGTGCGCCCAAACAGGGGTTTACCCCAACATATGGGGTATCAGCTGTGGAGATTAGACTGAAAGAATCCATTGTGTCTTTCTGCTGAGACATCTGGTTTTTTTATCAAGAAACTAGAGCAAAGTTGACATTTCCTTTTATGGACGCATTCCTTTTTGATAGTGTAACCTTTTTACCTACATACTAGAAACCTTATCTCTAGTATAGACTGTTATTGTATAAGGATGTGAAATATGAGCGCTTGTACGCATGTCTGTAAAATGTTTAACTTTTTTCTATATAAAAGGAGGGGGTACAGCCCAGTGAGTCAGATGCGCTCCTGGGCTTTCCCTGTAAATGATCACACAACCTTTCGTGCTGCGTGTCATTTCACTTGGATTCCTACAGTTAGGAAGCCAGGGACAGATAAGGACTCAACATTTCTCTGGCGCACCGAACAGGGACCTGAGATAAGAGTATTTGCTCGAGATTTACCTGCGGATACGGACAACGGAGATCTGGGATAATGGACGGCAAATGAACTGAAAAACCTGGCCAGGTAAGAGACATTATTAGTTCTCTTTTATCTGCCCTGTATTATCTGAAAGATCTCTATGAGCCGTGTCACGCTGGGTTAGTCTAGTAGTGAGTAGATACCTATAAAACTCGGGTTACCATATTGTATAGACTTATGAGTCCTGTCCCTGGCAGTGTGTGAACAGTGTGAAGGTTGTGGTATGTTGTGAAAGAAGAGCAAAAGTGCGTAGAAAAATAAGCCGAAATAGTTGGGGTATAAGCCTTATACACGAAAGTCAGCCTAACTGGGTCATGTTGTTGCGTCCTTCTGGGAGACCTCCGCCCATGCTTGACTCTCAATTAAGTGCTTAACCTCCTTCATTTCTGGATAAGGTTTGATAGAATGAGCCCAGGACGCGGGTTTTCATGAGCCTGGGACAAGTATGCTAACTGACACAGAAAGTTTTGTGATCTGTATGGTGTTGCTGGGTCTGTCTGTGTGCATAATAGCACTTAAGTACGTCCTGCATATTAGAAGAAACGGAGCAGACAAGCCCTTCAATATTTTAGCTCCCTAGGAGAGAAGGCAACGAGACATCACCATAGAGTAAGTGATTGTCCAAACGTCACCTAGGGTAGTCATAGCTAATATTGAAAAGAAAAATGGGAAATAAACAGACCAAAACTGTCTTAGGACAAGTGGAAGCAGCAGATATCATACAGGAAAGATGTGGAAAGACAGTCAGAAGGCAGATTAGAAGGGTAAGAGAAAAATTGGGAATTTCAGAAGCACTTATGTTCAGTACAGAATGGGAAAGACTGAGTAAAGAACGAGGTGGAATTATCAAAGACAATGGGTGGGAAGAAATCATACACTGTATGATAGAGGTCTCAAAAACAGCTAAAGAGGAGAATTGGAAGTATGATCCAGACACTTCCAAATGGATCATGGGGAAGGGAAAAAGTTGTGACATAATCCCGCCACCTTACCTAGATCCAAAAGCCCAATCATTTGTACCATCTGGAAGAGCAGAAGGAGGAAAACAATTTCCAGCCTTGTATCCCAATCTTGGTGGGGTAGGAGGATGGGAATGTTCACGCTGTGGACAACAAAATCCAGATTGGAGAAATGATTGCCTAGCCTGTGGTACACCTAGATATGGCGCTGTACTTGCCCCTGTTAGGGTAGTACCTAGACCTTTTAGAGAAGCTGGTGCTGACGGGGTAATGAACACCAGATATCATCAGACCAGACAATACTTTCCTTGGTCCCCTGCTGAGGGTATGTCCCTCCTGCATAATGCGCCTGATCCCACTCAATATCCTATCCGATTTGCGCAGTATATACAACAAATCATGCAGACTCATGCTGGGGTCTGGGCGGACGGGGAAGAATTATGTAGAATGAAAATGTCCCCCGGACTTTTTCAGGAATTATTGACACACCTACAGCCCAATAGACCAGTGGCAGAAGGGGGTGCCTTACAGACAGAAGCATCAGGTACCCAGTTCACAGAGGCATTAATAATTTTCATGAGAGGAAAACAGAGGGAAAGGGGGTCTACAGGTGTGATTATGCAGAAATTTGGGCAAAGTATTGAAGAATATAGTCAAGAACTAGAAAATAGCTTTAGGGATGAAGGATTGGATTTGACTGATGCTTCAGTAAGGAGACTTTTTACAAAACAATTGATAGAGGGGCTAGATCCGAAAATCAGAGAAAAATTTAAATCCTCTACTCCAGATTGGAGAACAATTGAACAACCAAATATTGTGAAACAACGATGTTTAGGAATAGCCATGGATATGAGAGAGAATCGTAAGCCTGTTAGAATAGCACAAGCTAATACAGGAGGAAGAGTGAGACACAATTTTTCTTGCCACTACTGTAAAAAGCCAGGTCATTTCCAAAGAGAGTGCAGGAAGAAGTTGGCAGATATAAAGTCAGGCAAATTTGTTCCCAGAAATAACCCTCCCCAAACGGACAACCAGCAGAAATCTACCATCATAGATGGTCCCATACCAGATTCAGATTGACTCGATGTGTTACAAACTTCCCTACCAGCTAGGAGACCTATGATACAGGTGAATGTGGGGGGGGGAGAGATTCCATTTTTGATAGATACAGGTGCAACTTCCTCAATTTTGAATCAAGATTTTCTTCCGAATCCGGAAGATATTTCAGAACAAACAACTTTTGCTGAGGGTTATGATGGGGTAATTCGAACACTGCCATATACTGTGCCCCTAGAGGTCTCATTAGGACCTAAATGTTTTGCATCCAGATTTTTGTATGCCAGAGGTGCCCCAACATGTCTGTTAGGAACTGATGTACTAAAGAAATTAGAAGCTAACATCAATTTTAGGGAAGATGGCACAGTTATGCTGACTATCCCTGATGATGCAGAATCATTAGAACAATATGTCAGAATTCAGGCTTTTGAGGATTATACTGAAGAAAAAGAGTACACCACAGATCTAGACCTCTCAACGGTCCCAGAAACACTGTGGGCACAGGGTGACACTGATGTGGGATTATTGCATATCTCTCCTGTAAAACTACCTGTGCAACCAGGAGCTGTTCTCCCACAGCTCAGACAATACCCTGTGAGTGCCCAGCAGGAATTAGCAATTACAAAACAGATAGAGGGATATAGAGAGAAAGGAGTTTTGGTAGAGATACAATCACCTGCTAACACTCCTCTGTATCCAGTCAAAAAGAGAACTCTTGATAAGGGTTCCATGCCCAAATATCGTATGGTACATGATCTAAGAGAAATAAACAAAGTTCTAGATCCTATCACCCCAGTTGTACCCAATCCTCATACGTTACTATCACAGATACCAGCCAGTTCTCAAGTGTTTACTGTAATAGATCTTTCAAATGCATTTTTCTCGGTTCCTTTACACCAAGACAGTTGGCATTTGTTTGCATTTACATTTAAGGGCAAACAGTTGGCGTGGACACGCCTTCCACAGGGAATGATACACTCCCCTACTCTTTATTCAAATGCCCTACAAACAGTCCTCCAGAGGTTTGAACCCGAACCACAGGTAGTAATTTTGCAGTATGTGGATGACCTACTACTTTGCTGCCCAGATCTAGAAACTGCAGAAAGGTCCACTGTGAGTTTACTATGTTTTCTAGAAAAAGAAGGGTGTAAAGTGAATAGACAAAAGCTACAAGTTTGTCAGATCAAAGTGGTCTTTCTAGGTCATTGCATTTCTCAAGGTAAAAAGCATCTTACACCTCAAAGAACTGAAGCAATAAGACAGATGAATGAGCCTAGAAATCATAAACAGCTACGAGCATTTTTAGGAATAGTGTCTCATTGTAGACAATGGATTATACATGCCAGTCAACTAATGCAACCACTGTATGACTGTGTAAAAAGTGAACCTTATTTGTTGACAAAAGAAGGTCAGATTTCGTTCCAACAATTAAAAGATGCCCTTGTTTCAGCTCCAGCGTTAGGGCTACCAGACTACACCAAACCATTTCAGCTTATGGCTGCAGAAGTTGATTCTCATGCTACAGGAGTTCTTACCCAGAAGCATGCAGGGAAACAAAGACCAATTGCATATCTTTCAGCAAGGTTAGATCCAGTCGCTAGGGCAGCGCCAACCTGTGTACGTGTAGTTGTTGCTGTCTCACTATTGTTGGACAAAGCATCAGAAATTGTTCTAGAGCATCCACTCACAGTTCAAACTACACATGATGTTTATGGGATATTAAACCAGGTCCAACCAAAACACATTTCCATGGCCAGACATTTGCGGCTACAGTGTTCTTTGCTGCTCCCCTCTACTATCACATTTGCAAGGCTTCAGACTCTCAATTTAGCTACACTGCTACCTCTCGAGTCTGAAGGGGGGAATAAGGACACTGATCCACACGCAAATTTTTTCCCTACAGACACACATGATTGTACAGAGCTCATTTTACAAGAAACAGCAGGCTTACCCAATGTATCCGAAACACCACTTCAAAATCCAGATTTAGAGCTGTTTATAGATGGTAGTAGGTTTGCAGATGACACAGGTAACTTCCATACAGGGTATGCAGTTGTGTCAGAATCTGAAACTCTCAAAGCAGAACCACTTCCACCAAAACAGTCTGCACAAGAAGCAGAACTAACAGCATTGATCGAAGCGCTAAAAATAGCTGAGAATCAGACAGCTAATATATACACTGATTCTAGGTATGCACATGGTATTGTGTTTGACTTTGGAGTAATCTGGAGAGCTAGAGGTTACATGACAGCGTCAGGACAACCTGTAAAACATGCTTCTTTGATCAAACAGATCTTAGAGGCTGCACAAGAAACAAAAGAAGTAGCAGTAATTAAGGTAGCTGCACATGTGAGACTCGACACTAGGGAATCTAGGGGAAATGATAGGGCTGATAAAGCAGCCAAAGCAGCAGCAGTCAAACCCTTACAGCAGGTTCATACTGTAAACCTCACAGAAAATACTGAAGATAGACTGAGACAAGCACAGGAAGATGCAGGAGAAGAGGAGAGGGACAGGTGGAAAAAGGAAGGGGCAGAAGAACAAGCAGGAATTTGGAAGAAAGATGGACTAATATGTCTACCTAGAGCCTGGTACCCGATTGTAGTTGGTGGACTACACCACCCTACTCATGTGTCTGCAAATGCAATGACACTACTGGCAAAGCAAGTCTGGTTGGCTCCAGGTTTTGGCAACTACGCAAGAGACCATTGTGCTGCATGCGCTATATGCCTGGCACATAATCCCGGACAGACGACAAAGACCCCTATGAAGCACCACGTCCGACCTCTCTATCCGTTTCAGCGATTACAAATAGACTTTATCCAGCTGCCAAAAAGTAATGGGTATGAGTATGTGTTGGTGTGTGTGGACATGTTCTCAGGGTGGCCAGAGGCCTATCCAGTTCGGAAGGCTTCAGCTAAAAACACTGCTGTAAAGCTAGTTGCCGAACTGATACCCCGTTACGGTCTCCCTGAAGTGATCGAGTCAGATAGGGGTACTCATTTCACTGGAGAAATATTTCAAAATGTACTGAAAATGTTGGGTGTTGAAAGTCAGTTACACACTCCGTACCATCCTCAAAGTTCTGGTAAGGTGGAACGCATGAATGGAACTTTAAAATTAAAAATACAGAAAGCCATGGCTGAAACAGGAAAGCCTTGGACAGAATGCCTTCCACTGGCCCTTTACTCAATACGCAATACCCCAAGGGGTAAGACTAAACTGTCTCCATATGAAATTTTGTTTGGCAGGACTGCCAATTTAGGATGTTATTTTCCACAACAACTTGTATTAAATATTGAGTCATTGACTTCTTATGTGCAAAATCTTCAGAAACAATTAACTAAGGTGCATGCACAAGTTTTTGCTTCCCTTCCAGATCCTGACAACACAGAAGGAAGTCACAAGTTGGAACCAGGTGATCAAGTCTATGTAAAAAGACACACCAGAAAGGCTCTAGAACCAAGGTTTGACGGACCCTTCCAAGTCCTGTTGACAACACCTACATCAGTCAAGCTTGAAGGAAAGGCATCATGGATACATGCAAGCCACTGCAAAAAAGCAGTACAAAACTCATGATATTGATGTTAATAATGTTAATCTCAACGGAGGCATGGGATAGACTAAAATCTCTAGCCCCTTTGAACAATAGATTCGTACAACATCATAGAAAATTAGTGCATGACTTGTTAAATAATACACAACCCCTGGCAGATTGTTGGATCTGTACCCATTCACCGGTATCAGCCACAAGTATACCTTTTCTAGCAGTTCCCGTATCAGCAGAAGAAATATTCGCTTGGCCTAATTGTTCAGACAAACTGGCCAACAACCAAACTGGTAATGCTAGGCTGTGGAATACTACAATCGCCATACCAATTGTGGGATGGGTAGAATTTCCTTGGTGGCAGGGTAATCTCTCAGGGAGTAATACACATCTACAATATTTAGCATTCAGGGGAGGAAAATGGGTACCTAGGAATAAGACTGGATTAACTGATCTAGGACAGGTCCCCACTGAAAATCTACAGCTCAGTTTCAGTACAACCGTCCCTTCCTCTGATGCCTTCAAACCTGTAGTATTGGAAAGATACATACACAATAGAAATTGGGAACATTCTGAGTTGTTCCCTCAAGGTAATGAAAGAGATTGTACAAGCAAACTGGGGAACCTGGTTTGTAATGAATCCGATGAATATATCAATGGAATGCCTGTATGTGGAAATCCCGCAGCCGGGTACTGTAGCCCTTTGGGACAAAAACCCTCTTGGTGTATGCTTCAGAATGTATCTAGATTTGTGGATTTGGCTCACAGATTGGTATTGCAGCACTCAGCTCTATGGGATCTGCCTGAAGGTACATTTTGGATATGCGGAGAAGGAGCATATAAATGGCTTCCCGTAGGTATAAAGGGTACTGGTACATTAGGACGCCTAACCCCGGCTACTTTCATAATTTCGAACAAACAAGTGAATATGCAAGCCGTGCCCAAGCACACACTGTATAAAAGAGCTGCAGATAACTCACCACGTCCCTCGGGGAGACCACACATAGTGCAAATGGGTATAGCCAATAAAATTGTCAGTTCTATTTTTATTTACCCTATGATTACACAAATGTGGGATAAACTGGTTAGGGCCACAGACTATCTAGATGATCAAATTTGGGATATATTGGATATACTAAACACTAGTATAGCAGTACAGAATCAGCTTATAATAGTCATCAACCAACATACTCTGGTATTGGATTACCTAACTGCCTCACAAGGGGGTATGTGTCAAATCATCGGACCCACCTGCTGTCATTATATAGACCCGAATAGTACTATGAGTATGACATTTAAATTAAAGGACGTACAACGACTCAGAGATCAGTATGACAAAGATAATGACCAGAGTAAGGATAACTGGTGGTCAGATACCTTTTCTTTTCTTAACCCAGCCAACTGGTTCAGAGGAATCGGTGGGTGGGTTGCTGGGATTATGCAGAGCATAATACATATAGTTATGATTATTGTAGTCATATACGTACTATTCCAGATTGTGCTCAAGGGTATCTCAGTATGCACAGATAAACTTTGTGTAATAGATGCAAGAGTATAAATTAATATTACCGTACTAATTTTTGTTTTTATATTTTAGTATACTGCTAAAGAAGAAAATAATTTGCAATAGAAGAATTAATACTAGATTTGATTCTCTTATTAATAATATAAGTGTGTGTATGTGTAATACCAAAAATAAAGGCTTTGTCTTTGGCCCTATGGTAATAAATAAAAAGAATATGTCAAAGGGGGGAATTGTGGAGATTAGACTGAAAGAATCCATTGTGTCTTTCTGCTGAGACATCTGGTTTTTTTATCAAGAAACTAGAGCAAAGTTGACATTTCCTTTTATGGACGCATTCCTTTTTGATAGTGTAACCTTTTTACCTACATACTAGAAACCTTATCTCTAGTATAGACTGTTATTGTATAAGGATGTGAAATATGAGCGCTTGTACGCATGTCTGTAAAATGTTTAACTTTTTTCTATATAAAAGGAGGGGGTACAGCCCAGTGAGTCAGATGCGCTCCTGGGCTTTCCCTGTAAATGATCACACAACCTTTCGTGCTGCGTGTCATTTCACTTGGATTCCTACAGTTAGGAAGCCAGGGACAGATAAGGACTCAACACAGCGTACTCGGGACAAATTGTACAACAACTTTTGGGGTCCAAGTTCTCTTGTTACCCTTGGAAAAATAAAAATTTGGGGGGCTAAAAATCATTTTTGTGGGAAAAAAAGGATTTTTTATTTTCACGGCTCTGTATTGTAAACTGTAGTGAAACACTTGGGGGTTCAAAGTTCTCACAACACATGTAGATAAGTTCCTTTGGAGGTCTAGTTTCCAATATGGGGTCACTTATGGGGGTTTCTACTGTTTGGGTACATCAGGGGCTCTGCAAATGCAACGTGATGCCTGCAGACCAATCCATCTAAGTCTGCATTCCAAATGGCGCTCCTTCCCTTCCGAGCTCTGCCATGCGCCCAAACAGTGGTTCCCCCCCACATATGGGGTATCAGCGTACTCAGGACAAATTGGACAACAACTTTTGGGGTCCAATTTCTCCTGTTACCCTTGGGAAAATACAAAACTGGGGGCTAAAAAATTATTTTGGGGAAAAAATTTTTTTTTTTATTTTCATGGCTCTGCGTTATAAACTGTAGTGAAACACTTGGGGGTTCAAAGCTCTCAAAACACATCTAGATAAGTTCCTTAAGGGGTCTACTTTCCAAAATGGTGTCACTTGTGGGGGGTTTCAATGTTTAAGCACATCAGGGGCTCTACAAACGCAACATGGCGTCCCATCTCAATTCCAGTCAATTTTGCATTGAAAAGTCAAATGGCACTCCTTCCCTTCCGAGCTCTGCCATGCGCCCAAACAGTGGTTTACCCCCACATACGGTATGGGGTATCAGCGTACTCAGGACAAATTGTACAACAACTTTTGGGGTCCATTTTCTCCTGTTACCCTTGGTAAAATAAAACAAATTGGAGCTGAAATAAATTTTGTGTGAAAAAAAGTGAAATGTTGATTTTTATTTAAGCATTCCAAAAGTTCCTGTGAAACACCTGAAGGGTTAATAAACTTCTTGAATGTGGTTTTGAGCACCTTGAGGGGTGCAGTTTTTAGAATGGTGTCACACTTGGGTATTTTCTATCATATAGACCCCTCAAAATGACTTCTAATGAGATGTGGTCCCTAAAAAATGGTGTTGTAAAAATGAGAAATTGCTGGTCAACTTTTAACCCTTATAACTCCCTAACAAAAAAAAATTTTTGGTTCCAAAATTGTGCTAATGTAAAATAGACATGTGGGAAATGTTACTTATTAAGTATTTTGTGTGACATATCTCTGTGATTTAAGGGCATAAAGATTCAAATTTGGAAAATAGTGAAATTTTCAAAATTTTCACCAATTTTCCGTTTTTTCCACAAATAAACGCAAGTAATATCAAAGAAATTTTACCACTCTCATGAAGTACAATATGTCACAAGAAAACAATGTCAGAATCGCCAAGATCCTTTGAAGTGTTCCAGAGTTATAACCTCATAAAGGCACAGGGGTCAGAATTGTAAAAATTGGCCCGGTCATTAACTTGCAAACCACCCTCTGGGCTTAAGGGGTTAATTTTGTGGATTTTTTGCGGATTTCCCACTATGTTATTGAATTGGGAAGCTCTGGAAAAAAGCACCCCCCACACTCCCCGCACGGGAGAGCCACAAAGAGGACAGATGGTGGGGCGCACAGACGGCTTTGTCCTTCCTCAGGACCCCTTACAAAAATAGTGATTTATGCTCACTTTATAGCTTAACACAGAGGTTGAGAGTTGGATTGAATGAGAGGAGATAAATTAACCCTTGCAGGTGCACCCCACGTCATGTGTTGAGAAGTGTGTACGTGACAGTGGTCATGCTCGGTCTTCACTCCATTCATTGGTTATAAGACTGCTGAAAATAGCCGAGTGCTGTACTTGGCTGTCCCATAGAAAATGAACATCCTCTTAATTCAGAACAGGATTGCAGAGCCCCAATATTGGGGGTTCCAAAGCTCTAGTCTTGATATCACTGGTGGTCTCAGCAGTCAGACCACCAGCAATCAGCAATTTATACCCTATTAGGAGAGGCATAGGGGCATGCCACTAGAAGTGGTATTAGGGGGGACGTGCCACTAGGAGTGTTATTAGGAGGGATGTGCCATTAGTAGTGGTATTAGGAAGGACAAATACAGACATTGCATTATCAGACACATAATTACAGCCCTTATATTTCTGTTTGCCTTCATATTGTGGCAGCCATGGATCATAAAAATGAGAACTAATATATACAACTACCTGAGTGCTGTATAAAAATAAAGACATAAGGAGACCGATCATTGATTTTAAACATATTTTATTAAATACAATCTTTACCTCTACCTAAGACCAATGATCCAGAAGAAGGCAAAAAACCTGGACACGTTCAGCCAATGTGTGTTACAGGGAAAAAATTCCTTCTTGACCCTGGGAAAAGGCGATCAGTTCGAGAACCCTGGACCAAGGCCATACTACAACTAACTAACTTACTGACATATATACAGCAATAATATTCAATATGGAGACTAATTTCTGGATAGCAGATCTTCTTTGTCCTGGTAAGTCGCCTCACCTTTCCTCGTCAGATCAGACCCTGAAGCTCATAGCTTGGCCATGTTCATCTCCCCTGTAAAAAAACAGAACAGTACCCCCCACAGAACACTACCCCCCCACACACAGAACACTACCCCCCTACAAACACTACTCCTTAATATACATTGGATTGTTGCATCATATCAGGACCATTATACAGTTGGCAAACAAATAAAGTTGCACTCTGTAGTGCTAAAGCATGTAAATATGTATGTTCTACTCCTTATACCGTTGGATAAGACAGCAGACACCTAAACAATATGATGTCATGATGCACTGATTCCAGGATTAGTTCCATATAATCAGCATATAATGACATCATAAGACAACAAATATAATGTACAGACATATTAAATGATTAACACTAAATAAATCGTGTGGCTCTCTTTAGATTCTTCATGTTCCTTCCAGGATCCAGATTCTCTCCCTGGTAAGAAAAACAATAATATGAAGGGGGAGTATCAGTATAAAACCTGTAGAAAGAGTCATAAATATATTGTACTCTATGCAGATAAACAAGCCCCCTTTTCTCTGCATTTTTAAGTTTTGACGTAAACTCTTAAAAATGGTGTACTAAATTTGTTTTTTTAAAAATGTTGTAAATGCAGTTATATATAAGTAAAATAAATAAAATAAAATAGGAAAATAAAATGGTAAACTAAATAAATAAAAAGAAAGTAAAGTAAACAAATATATTTTCCCCCAATGTATGTACACCAACCTCTCTCCCATGTGGGGGAATAATGGTACATTTTTTGCCCCAATAATCTTAAATTGAAGTGACAGAACCACCACCAACAATCTGTGCCAGCCACAGATACAACTTGAAGTGTCACTGACCATAGAGGCGATAGTGGTCTCTCCATCCGAGGTGCGATCTTTGTGCTGACCTCTCTGATGTCCCCATGTTTGCTGTATAGAACTCTCAGTGTCCAACATTCCGCTGTGTGACCTCACAAAGAACCTTCATCACCCAAGTCTAGAGATTCTACCAGCAAAGGCTGAAGAAATCTAGAACCTTACAGACACAATCTGTAGACTTGGAGGGTCCATGTTGGCGCTAAGTTCACTAACTTAAATCCCTGTAAGGTTTCTTATTTACCTGCATCCTCAATCCTGGAACTTCCACTCTCCTCATCTTCATCTCCTGAAATGAGAATCTGTGTCCTTGATCCTGGATCCTCCGCTCTCCTCGTCTTCATCTTCTGAAATGAGCTTCTGCCCCCAGAACACCTGTTTTTATAGATCCACAGTCATTGTGACATCATGCTGTGAGGTAATAATGGCCTCCTGTATTTGATGATGTCACATATGACCAGGGGTGGATTAAGGGTAGCCAGGGCCCCGGGCTGTTCAGACACTGTGGGCCCCCCCGGTCATGTGACGGGGTCATGTGACGGGGGCAGGGGTGGATTAAGGGTAGCCAGGGCCCCGGGCTGTTCAGACACTGTGGGCCCCCCCGGTCATGTGACGGGGGTCATGTGACGGGGGTCATGTTATACCCGAACCAGATTATTCCAGAAAAATGGCCGGGCCCTACTCTACTGTTACCTATTAAATATTTGTTAAAATCTGCAATACAATTTAGGTATATTTTGACCAATAATATCACATACAAGGAACAAATACCACCGCGCCATGACCAGACCACAAATTACAACCACAGTGATCGAATAATATCACATACAAGGAACAAATACCACTGCACCATGTCAAGACCACATATTACCACCACTTGGTGACCAAATAGCACATTCAAGGGACAAATACCACAACACCATTTCTAGACCACATATTACCACCACATAGTGACTGAATACTGCAATACTGATCAGTAATTAAAAAAAAAAAAAACAACACAATACTATCACCATGAGTGCCAGTATTCACAGGAGATCTGTACTTAGTATGCAGTGTCTGTGTAGAGGTAATACAGAGATCACTGGTGGTATTATACACAGGAGCTCTGTATATAATGTATAGGTAATACAGTGATCACTGGTGACATTGTACACAGGACCTCTGTATATAGTATACAGTGTATAGTGTCAGTGTATAGGTAACACTGACTCACCAGTGACGTCTCTAGGTGAAGTCCTTCATCTTTCATCCAGCACAGACCGCCATCATTTCTTCCAGCCAGGACTCATTTCTGCAGGAAATAACACAGTTATCTCGAGCTCTGCTTGCAGAACACATTACTTAATTTTTCACAACTTCTACATTACACCACATGGAGAAAAAAAGGCGATATAGTGTCACTCTGCACAGTAACAGGACCGCCCCCCCATTTAAAACAGTATACTCAAAAAATAAAATAAATATATCACTGCAGTAATAATATCCCTTAATTAGCCCCTATGGTAATAATATTCCCACACCCTGGCCCCGTGTGTCTCATTCCTGGCTCCAGCCATATGTTCTCCCATCCTGCACTCATGAGAATCCATTCTACCCCATGTGATCTCCCCATCCTGCCCCATCTGTCTCCATCATATCCATCCTGCCCCATGATCCAAACCTGCCCCATGTCTTTCATTCTGCACCGTGTCTCCAATCATGCCCCGTGTCTACATTCTGCCCATGCCTCCAGTCCTGCCCCCAGTGTGTCCAGCAATCTGCCCCAGTGTGTCCAGCATATTACCCCCAGTGTGTCCAGCATATTACCCCCAGTGTGTCCAGCAATCTGCCCCAGTATGTCCAGCATATTGCCCCAGTATGTCCAGCAATCTGCCCCAGTGTGTCCAGCATTGCCCCCAGACAGTGTCTCCAGCAATCTGCCCCAGTGTCTGACTCCAGCATATTGCCCCCAGTGTGTCCAGCATTGCCCCCAGACAGTGTGTCCAGCAATCTGCCCCAGTGTGTCCAGCATATTACCACCAGCGTGTCCAGCAATCTGCCCCAGTATGTCCAGCATATTACCACCAGTGTGTCCAGCAATCTGCCCCAGTATGTCCAATTGTCCAGCATTGCCCACAGTGTGTCCAGCATTGCCCCAGTGTCTCCAGCATTGCCCCAGTGTCTCCAGCATTGCCCCAGTGTCTCCAGCATTGCCCCCAGACAGTGTGTTCAACAATCTGCCCCAGTATGTCCAGCATATTGCCCCAGAGTATCCAGCATTGCCCCCAGTGTGTCCAACAATCTGCCCCAGTGTCTCCAGCATATTACCCCCAGTGTGTCCAGCAATGTGCCCCAGTATGTCCAGCATTGCCGTCAGTCTGTCCAGCAATCTGCCCCAGTGTCTCCAGCATTGCTCTATTGTCTCCAGCATTGCCCCAGTGTCTCCAGCATTGTCCCAGTGTCTCCAGCATTGCCCCCAGTGTGTCCTCCAGCATTGCCCCCAGTGTGTCCAGCAATCTGCCCCAGTGTCTCCAGCATTGCCCCAGTGTCTCCAGCAATCTGCCCCAGTGTGTCCTCCAGCATTGCCCCAGTGTATCCTCCAGCATTGCCCCAGTGTCTCCAGCAATCTGCCTGTTGTGAATTCCGTTCTCGGGCTCCCTCCTGTGGTCGTGAATGGCACTTTGGTGAGTTCTGTCCTTGGAAACCCTCTGGTGGCTTTGAGTAGAACTGCTGATCTTTGAGGTTGGCTTTCTCAGCTGCCCTCGTTTATTGCTTCTGCTTGCTTCCCTATTTAACTCTGCCCAGGTCGTTAGTTCATGCCAGCTGTCAATGTCTCAGTACTGGTTCAGATCTCTCTTGGAATTCTCAGATGACCCTGTATAGATTACCGCCTTCTCAATAAAATCACGGTCAAATTTCAGTACCCTTTGCCTCTGTTGTCTGATTTGTTTGCTCGGATTAAGGGGGCTAGTTGGTTTACCAAGATTGACCTTCGAGGGGCGTATAATCTTGTGCGTATTAAACAGGGCGATGAATGGAAAACAGCATTTAATACGCCCGAGGGCCATTTTGAGTACCTGGTGATGCCATTCGGGCTTTCTAATGCTCCATCTGTGTTTCAGTCCTTTATGCACGACATCTTCCGGAAGTATCTGGATAGGTTCATGATCGTATATTTGGATGATATTTTGGTCTTTTCGGATGATTGGGAGTCTCATGTAAGGCAGGTCAGGATGGTGTTCCAGGTCCTTCGTGCTAATGCGTTGTGTGTGAAGGGCTCTAAATGCCTCTTTGGAGTTCAGAAGGTTTCCTTTTTGGGCTTCATTTTTTCTCCTTCTACTATCGAGATGGATCCTGTCAAAGTTCAGGCCATTTATGATTGGACTCAACCTACATCTGTGAAGAGTCTTCAGAAGTTCCTGGGCTTTGCTAATTTTTACCGTCGCTTCATCGCTAATTTTTCTAGTGTGGTTAAACCTTTGACTGAGCGAAGAAAGGTGCTGATGTGGTGAATTGGTCCCCTGCGGCCGTTGAGGCCTTTCAGGAGCTTAAACGTCGTTTTACTTCGGCCCCTGTGTTGCGTCAGCCAGATGTTTTGCTCCCTTTTCAGGTCGAGGTTGATGCTTCTGAGATTGGGGCAGGGGCTGTTTTGTCTCAGAGAAGTTCTGATGGCTCCTTGATGAAGCCGTGTGCTTTCTTTTCTAGAAAGTTTTCGCCTGCCGAGCGTAATTATGATGTCGGGAATCGGGAGTTGTTGGCTATGAAGTGGGCATTTGAGGAGTGGCGACATTGGCTTGAGGGAGCCAAACATCGCGTGGTGGTCCTGACTGATCACAAGAATCTGACTTACCTCGAGTCCGCCAAGCGGTTGAACCCTAGACAGGCTCGATGGTCACTGTTTTTCTCCCGTTTCGATTTTGTGGTCTCATACCTTCCGGGATCTAAGAATGTGAAGGCTGATGCCCTTTCTAGGAGTTTTTTGCCTGATTCTCCGGGAGTCCCGGAGCTGGCTGGTATTCTTAAAGAGGGGGTGATTCTGTCTGCCATCTCCCCTGATTTGCGGCGGGTGCTGCAGGAGTTTCAGAATGATAGACCTGACCGCTGCCCAGTGGAGAAACTGTTTGTCCCTGATAGATGGACTAGTAGGGTTATTTCTGAGGTTCATTGTTCAGTGTTGGCTGGTCATCCTGGGATTTTTGGTACCAGAGATTTGGTTGCCAGGTCCTTTTGGTGGCCGTCCTTGTCACGGGATGTGCGTTCTTTTGTGCAGTCCTGTGGGACTTGTGCTCGGGCCAAACCTTGCTGTTCTCGTGCCAGTGGGTTGCTTTTGCCTTTGCCTGTCTCGAAGAGGCCCTGGACACATATTTCCATGGATTTTATTTCTGATCTTCCTGTCTCTCAAAGGATGTCTGTCATCTGGGTGGTTTGTGATCGGTTTTCTAAGATGGTCCATTTGGTACCCTTGCCTAAATTGCCTTCCTCCTCTGATTTGGTTCCATTATTTTTTCAGCATGTGGTTCGTTTGCATGGCATTCCGGAGAACATTGTGTCGGACAGAGGTTCCCAATTTGTTTCTAGGTTTTGGCGGTCCTTTTGTGCTAAGATGGGCATTGATTTGTCTTTTTCTTCAGCGTTCCATCCTCAGACAAATGGCCAAACCGAACGAACCAATCAGACCTTGGAAACCTATCTGAGATGCTTTGTTTCTGCTGATCAGGATGATTGGGTGACCTTCTTGCCATTGGCCGAGTTCGCCCTTAATAATCGGGCTAGTTCTGCTACTTTGGTTTCGCCTTTTTTTTGTAATTCTGGTTTTCATCCTCGTTTTTCTTCAGGGCAGGTTGAGTCTTCTGACTGTCCTGGTGTGGATTCTGTGGTGGACAGGTTGCAACAAATTTGGACTCACGTGGTGGACAATTTGACGTTGTCTCAGGAGAAGGCGCAACGTTTTGCTAACCGCCGTCGCTGTGTTGGTCCCCGACTTCGTGTTGGGGATTTGGTTTGGTTGTCTTCTCGTTATGTTCCTATGAAGGTTTCTTCTCCTAAGTTCAAGCCTCGTTTCATTGGTCCTTATAAGATTTCTGAAATTATCAATCCTGTGTCGTTTCGTTTGGCCCTTCCAACTTCTTTTGCCATCCATAATGTGTTCCATATGTCGTTGTTGCGGAGATATGTGGCGCCTATGGTTCCTTCCGTTGATCCTCCTGCTCCAGTGTTGGTTGAGGGGGAGTTGGAGTATGTGGTGGAGAAGATTTTAGATTCTCGTATTTCGAGACGGAAGCTTCAGTGCCTGGTTAAATGGAAGGGCTATGGTCAGGAGGATAATTCCTGGGTTGTTGCCTCCGATGTCGATGCTGCCGATTTGGTTCGTGCCTTTCATTTGGCTCATCCTGATCGGCCTGGGGGCTCTGGTGAGGGTTCGGTGACCCCTCCTCAAGGGGGGGGTACTGTTGTGAATTCCGTTCTCGGGCTCCCTCCTGTGGTCGTGAATGGTACTTTGGTGAGTACTGTCCTTGGACACCCTCTGGTGGCTTTGAGTGGAACTGCTGATCTTTGAGGTTGGCTTTCTCAGCTGCCCTCGTTTATTGCTTCTGCTCGCTTCCCTATTTAACTTTGCCCAGGTCGTTAGTTCATGCCAGCTGTCAATGTCTCAGTACTGGTTCAGATCTCTCTTGGAATTCTCAGATGACCTGACTACTCCAGCAGAAGCTAAGTCCTTGCTAGTCATTTGCTGTTCATTGGTTTTTGAATATATTTTTCAGTACATGCTATGTTTCAGTCCAGCCTGCTATTATGATATTTCCTTGCTAGCTGGAAGCTCTGGGGGTGCAGAGCTGCACCTTCACACCGTGAGTCGGTGTGGAGGTCTTTTTGCATACTCTGCGTGGTTTTTCTAGTTTTTATACTGACCGCATAGTTCCCTTTCCTATCCTCTGTCTTTCTAGAGAAGATTTGCCCTCCTTTGCTAAAATCTGTTTCATTCCTGTGTTTGTCACTTCCCTCTTAACTCACAGTTAATATTTTTGGGGGGCTACCTTTACTTTGGGGAATTTCTCTGAGGCAAGGTAGGCTACTATTTATATCTTTAGGGGTAGTTAGCTCTTAGGCTGTGAAGAGGCGTCTAGGGAGAGTTAGGTACGCTCCACGGCTATTTCTAGTGTGTGTGATAGGATTAGGGATTGCGGTCAGTAGAGTTACCACTTCCTCAGAGCTTGTCCCAGGTTTTCTGTTTTAACTATCAGGTCACTTCGGGTGCTCCTAACCACCAGGTCATAACATCTGCCCCAGTGTCTCCAGCAATCTGCCCCAGTGTCTCCAGCAATCTGCCCCAGTGTCTCCAGCAATCTGCCCCAGTGTGTCCTCCAGCATTGCCCCAGTGTGTCCAGCAATCTACCCCAGTGTCTCCAGCAATCTGCCCCAGTGTCTCCAGCATTGCCCCAGTGTCTCCAGCAATCTGCCCCAGTGTGTCCTCCAGCATTGCCCCAGTGTGTCCAGCAATCTGCCCCAGTGTCTCCAGCAATCTGCCCCAGTGTCTCCAGCATTGCCCCAGTGTGTCCAGCATTGCCCCCAGTGTCTCCAGCAATCTGCCCCAGTGTCTCCAGCATTGCCCCCAGTGTGTCCAGCATTGCCCCCAGTGTCTCCAGCAATCTGCCCCAGTGTCTCCAGCATTGCCCCCAGTGTGTCCACCGTTAGCTTATAAAAAAACAAAACAAAACAAAACAAAAAAAACCAAACATCTTCTCACCTGACCAGCGATCCAGGCGGCGAGCTCCCTCCAGCAGCGCACACTCGCCGGCGACTGACAATGACGTCAGACGCCGGCGACGTGTGCGCTGCGGGCGGCCGACTTCAGCTGCCAGCCTCCAATTGGCTGGCGGCTGTTGTTAACTATTGATAATAGGAAACCGCCGCAGCGCCGGAAGGGGCCCGGTGAGCAGATGAGAAGGGGTCCGATCCGGGTCCGGTTGCACATAAATGCCGGCGCCGGCGGGCATTCACAGTACTCTGGTGGATTATCAGAGGGTCAATCTGTGCGGTAGCCCAGGGCCCCCCCACACCACTGGGTCCTGGGCTACCGCCCATATTGACCCTCTGATAATCCGCCCCTGCATATGACCATGAGTGATATCTCCACAGGTATTAATTAATATTGACCACAAGTAGTAATAATATGGCAGACCACATTGGCTACCATCAAGGCTGGAGGAGCCGGGCGATTGAGGAAAAGTTCCCAAAAGTAAAATGCATTTACTGAGTCTGAAAAAAATAAAGGACTTTATAATAATTTACCTCAAACGTAATTAAATTCTAGGCCCTATGACAACACTTCCCCCTTTTTACAGCATTACACTCTTACCATAGGAACAAAGACCTCATTTACAAAATTAACACAACTTTAGCAATTGCCCATAGCAACCAGTCTGATTCCACCTTTAGTGTTATTTATTATTATTATTATTATTATTATTATTATTATTATTATTATTATTTATTTATATAGCACCATTGATTCCATGGTGCTGTACATGAGAAGGGGTTACATACAAATTACAGATATCACTTACAGTAAGCAAACTAACAATGACAGACTGATAGAGAGGGGAGAAGACCCTGCCCTTGCGGGCTTAAATTCTACAGGATGGAGGGGAAACATCTTGTAACAAGAACACTGAGTGTTTCTTTGCTGGTGATTCATCTAGCCAGAGCCGGTTTTAGACAAATTGGGGCCCTAGGCAAAATTCAAAGTGGGGCCCCCATGTCCATATAAAACACGTACATGTTACACCGATATCGGTGTCATCAGTGATTTCAATCAGTGTGCCATCCATGTGCCATCCGTGTTTTTCCGGTATGGATAATGGAAATGAAATTACAAAGCTTCCGATATACTTTCCATGTTAAGCACAGACGGCACACGGACGGCACACGGATGGCACATGGACGGCATGTTTACATGGACTCATAGACTTGTATTGGCCCTTGTCATCTGTGCTGCTGAGAAAACACGGACATGAGTGCAGCATGGAGTTTGGTGCTGCGGGTGTACGGTGTCGCGAGGGCTCTGCCGACATTTTGTGAAAGGCCAGAGCCCCCGCAGTTGCATGGTTTCCTATGGGGTTCTGGCCTTTCACAAAATGTTGGCAGAGCCCCTGCAGCACCGAACACCAGCAGCGGTGCGCCACAAATCGGAACACCCCCTCATCCCAGCCTGTGGCCTGCAGCAACGCTTCACTCTTGCCTCCTCCAGTAGTGACCCTGGGACCCCGCCCCACCGCAGACACCACCCCCCGGTAAGCAATAAGACGCATGAATTATAAGAAGCACCACCATTTTATTAAAAAAAGTTTTTTTTCCTATTTTTCTCTTCAAAATTTGGGGTGCTTCTTATAATCCGGAGAGTTTTATAATCCGTAAAAACGGTAAACTACTGATTCCTATTATAGCGACACTACAATTACAGAACTATATACTGTATGAAGCACATATACACAGATACACTCTATACATGTACACACATATATGCATTATAAATATAGAAACACACACTATAACAAGTATATACACAGAAACATACAGTTTATATACAGTGTCACGGATCCCCACTCTGTGGTGTCACTAATTCCTCACGTACCCGCTCTCAGCACGTGACTTGGGGTTGTGCCTGCAAGAGTTAATCTATCTCCCCACTCTCAGTCCAGCATTCAACCTCTGTCCTATGCTGTAATAGGAGCATAAATCACACACCGACCCAGGCCACACACCCGCTCATACACGCTGCCACCACTCACCAAATACACGGGCAATGAGTCCCGGAAATAGTAGTAATAATATTGTCTAGCACTCATACGGCTCACACACCTTAGGCTATTTAAGGTTCAACTTGTTAAAGTTTATACTTTAATACAAAAAGGTTCAGTGCTTACAGTAAGAAAAAGGTATAAAAATATAATAAAAAGACATACAACTTATGCAAAACAGTACAAAATAACAGGAGAAAAACTTACAGAAATAGTTAACTTGTAGTCTGCTTCTGCTCCCTGAGGGGGGTGAATATGGAGTTGGTGGAACACATCAGCTTTGACTACCCTCACATGTGAACACGATTCTAGGTATACAGGTCTAATTTATAGCTTTGGTCTGGAGGTCAGATTTCTAGACCAGTCCCTCAGGTTAATATCAAAAGTGCTTGTTTTTGATTGGACCACGGCCGCGTTACCAATGAATATATTATTTTCTCTTGAGATCCTTTGTGTAAACATTCTCACAGAGATACTATCAGGCCGTAATTGACATATCTCTTCCAAGAGCTAGGAGGTGTCAAGTGTTACCCTTTCTTCTTGGTCCTAGCTAGACCCCCTGGTGAGATTTGGAGACAGACGTCTGCTTGTCTCAGGAAAATACATATTAACACCTGGGTGAGACATGCAGCCTTCAGGACAGATGTTAATAGTCACACAATACCTATACATAGGTCACTGCACACACACACACACACACACACACACACACACACACACACACACACACACACACACACACACACACACACATATATATATATATATATATATATATATATAAATACACATATTTCACCACACGTCCCTCTTTGTGAACATGCATGGGGGTTGACTTACAGGTCAGCTCCCGTGCACGTATCTGGTTCCACTCCACCTTGGCGAGATAGGCCATCAGCAATGCCATGATTGACTCCCTTCTTATGCTGAATTGTGAAATCATATTGTTGGAATATCAGACTCCATCTTAGCAATTTTCCGTTGTCCCCAACTACTCTGATGAGCCAACTCAATGGGTTATGATCTGTGATCACGGTGAAGCTGCGCATATAGAGGTATGGTTGCAGCTTCTGCAGAGCCCACACAATTGCCAAACATTCCTTTTCAATGGAGGCATTAGCCACTTCTCTGGGCAGGTGTACCTGCCAATATCTCCTACTTAGGTCCATGATGGTGAGGTCTGATTCTTTAGCTAGCTGCTCTAACAGCTCGTCTATCCTTGGCATGGGGTAGACCTCACATGTAGTCAGTGCATTTAATTTCCTGTAGTCTACAGAGAACTGGGTAGTACGGTTCTTTTTTGGGACAAGAACCACCGGCGAGGCCCAGGCACTCTGGGATTTTTAACCACAAAAACCTCTCTGACATCTTTAAGTCAGAAGCAAAGGCTATAGTTAGCCCATATAGCAACAGAAAGTATACCTACTCAAAACAGCATATTAAGACTGGAGGAATAAGAGTTGTACTAGGTATAAGTAACGTGGAAAAAACTTCAAATTTATTAGAAATTCACATAGCATAAACTAGACATAATACATAAATAGAATAAAAAGGTACATGTGCAAGGAGTGACACACTAGGGAAACCATAACCCTCTGGGATTTTTGTATCACCTTGAGGTTCAGCATCTCCTCTACCTGTTCCCTCATGTGTGTCTTTACCTCTGCAAACACACGGTATGCAGACTGCCATACTGGGGAATTAGTACCAGTGTCCACATGGTAAGCTGCTAAGTGCATCCTCCCAGGCTCCCCTATGAAGACTTCGGTGAACTCGCTGAGCGCCCCCATCAGCTCAGACCTCTGACTGTGGATAGCTCCGTGCTGTGAATTAGACTTTTTGGCTCCCTCTTGTGGTTACTTGTGATATGACTCTGGGATTGTCTTTCCTCAGTTTGGCACCCACCTGGGTCGTTAGTCCAGGGGTGTTGCTATATAAACTTCCTGGATCCTTAGTCCAGTGCCTGGCATCATTGTAATCAGATCCTTTCTGTTTGCTCCTGTCTGCTGGTCCGGTTCGTGCAAAATTAAGCTAAGTCCTGCTTCTTTGTTTTTTGGTTATTTGCTTTGCTCTTATTTTTGTCCAGCTTGTACTAAATGTGATTCCTGACTTTGCTGGAAGCTCTAGGGGGCTGGTGTTCTCCCCCCGGGCCGTTAGACGGTTCGGGGGTTCTTGAATGTCCAGCGTGGATATTTTGATAGGGTTTTTGCTGACCATATAAGTCATCTTACTATATTCTGCTATTAGCTAGTGGGCCTCTCTTTGCTAAATACCTAGCTCATTCTTACGTTTGTCTTTTCCTCTTACCTCACCGTTATTATTTGTTGGGGGCTGGTATCCAACTTTTGGGGTATTTTCTCTGGAGGCAAGAAAGGTCTTTCTTTTCCCTTCTAGGGTTAGTTAGTTCTCCGGCTGGCGCGAGACGTCTAGAACCAACGTAGGCACGTTCCCCGGCTGCTGCTATTTGTGGTGCTAGGATTAGATATATGGTCAGCTCAGTTACCACTGCCCTATGAGCTGGTTTTTAGTGTTTGCAGACTTAGTAATTATTTCTGAGACCCTCTGCCATTGGGGTCATAACAGTATGCCAGGGCCAACATTGAATGTTTAATGCATTGCAGAAGTGGGATAATAAGAAAGGAAATTCTGAGTTTTTTTTTTTTTTCTTCCTCTCTTCCTCCCCTTTACCTCTGAGTGGCTTGTGCTTGCTGCAGACATGAATGTCCAGACCTTGATTACAAGTGTATACCAGCTTGCTGCTCGTGTGCAGGGCATACAAGATTTTGTTACCAGTAGTCCAATGTCTGAACCTAAAATACCTATTCCTGAACTGTTTTCTGGAGACCGATTTAAGTTTAGGAATTTCAGGAATAATTGTAAATTGTTTCTATCTCTGAGACCCCGTTCATCTGGAGATTCAGCTCAGCAAGTTAAAATTGTTATCTCTTTTTTACGGGGCGACCCTCAGGATTGGGCTTTCTCGCTAGCGCCAGGAGATCCGGCATTGGCAAATATTGATGCGTTTTTTTCTGGCGCTCGGATTGCTTTACGAGGAACCCAATCTTGAAGTTCAGGCAGAAAAAGCCTTGCTGGCTATTTCTCAGGGCCAGGATGAAGCTGAAGTGTATTGCCAAAAATTTCGGAAATGGTCCGTGCTTACTCAGTGGAATGAGTGTGCTCTGGCCGCAAATTTCAGAAATGGCCTTTCTGAAGCCATTAAGAATGTGATGGTGGGTTTCCCCATTCCTACAAGTCTGAATGATTCCATGGCGCTGGCTATTCAAATTGACCGGCGTTTGCGGGAGCGCAAAACCGCTAATCCTCTGGTGGTGTTGTCTGAACAAACACCTGATTTAATGCAATGTGATAGAATTCAGACTAGAAATGAGCGGAAAAATCATAGACGTCAGAATGGGTTGTGTTTTTACTGTGGTGATTCTACACATGTTATATCAGCATGCTCTAAACGCCTAACAAGGGTTGTTAGTCCTGTCGCCATTGGTAATTTGCAACCTAAATTTATTTTGTCTGTGACTTGCTCATTGTCTTCTTACCCTGTTATGGCGTTTGTGGATTCAGGTGCTGCCCTGAGTCTTATGGATCTGTCATTTGCCAAGCGCTGTGGTTTTGTTCTTGAACCGTTGGTAAATCCTATTCCTCTTAGATGCTACGCCATTGGCGGAAAATAAACCGCAGTTTTGGACGCAGGTAACCATGTGCATGACTCCTAAACATCGGGAGGGGATTCGTTTTCTTGTTCTGCATAAAATGCATGATTTGGTCGTTTTGGGTCTGCCATGGTTACAGACCCACAATCCAGTCTTGGATTGGAAGGCAATGTCTGTGTCAAGTTGGGGCTGTCAGGGAATTCATGCTGATTCCCCGCCGGTGTCTATTGCTTCCTCTACTCCTTCGGAAGTTCCTGAGTATTTGTCTGATTATCAGGATGTATTCAGCGAGTCCAGGTCCAATGCTCTGCCTCCTCATAGGGACTGTGACTGCGCCATAGATTTGATTCCAGGTAGTAAATTTCCTAAGGGAAGACTATTTAATCTGTCTGTACCTGAGCATGCCGCAATGCGTTCGTATATCAAGGAGTCTCTGGAGAAGGGGCATATCCGTCCATCCTCTTCCCCTCTTGGTGCGGGATTCTTTTTTGTGGCCAAGAAGGACGGATCTTTGAGACCTTGTATTGACTATCGGCTTCTGAATAAAATCACTGTTAAATTTCAGTATCCTTTGCCTCTGTTGTCGGACTTGTTTGCCGGATTAAAGGTGCCAAGTGGTTCACCAAGATAGATCTTCGCGGTGCGTACAACCTTGTGCGCATTAAGCAAGGAGATGAATGGAAGACAGCATTTAATACGCCCGAAGGTCATTTTGAGTACTTGGTGATGCCTTTTGGGCTCTCTAATGCTCCCTCAGTGTTTCAGTCCTTTATGCATGATATTTTCCGGAAGTATCTGGATAAATTTATGATTGTTTATCTGGATGATATTCTGGTTTTCTCTGAAGATTGGGACTCACATGTGGAGCAGGTCAGGATGGTGTTTCAGGTTTTGCGTGAGAATGCTTTGTTTGTTAAGGGCTCAAAGTGTCTCTTTGGAGTACAGAAGGTTCCCTTTTTGGGGTTTATTTTTTCCCCTTCTGCTGTGGAGATGGACCAAGAAAGGTTCTGATGTCGCTAACTGGGCTCCTGCAGCCGTGGAGGCGTTCCAAGAGTTGAAGCGCCGGTTTACTTCGGCGCCTGTTTTGTGCCAGCCTGATGTCTCACTTCCCTTTCAGGTCGAAGTGGATGCTTCTGAGATTGGGGCAGGGGCCGTTTTGTCGCAGAGAGGCCCTGGTTGCTCGGTAATGAGACCATGTGCTTTCTTCTCTAGGAAGTTTTCGCCTGCTGAGCGGAATTATGATGTTGGCAATCGGGAGTTGCTGGCCATGAAGTGGGCATTTGAGGAGTGGCGTCATTGGCTCGAGGGTGCTAAGCATCGTGTGGTGGTCTTGACTGATCACAAAAATTTGATGTATCTCGAGTCTGCTAAACGCCTAAATCCTAGACAGGCCCGCTGGTCATTGTTTTTCTCCCGTTTTGACTTTGTGGTCTCGTATTTACCAGGTTCAAAGAATGTGAAGGCTGATGCTCTTTCAAGGAGCTTTGTGCCTGACTCTCCTGGAGTCGCAGAACCAGTTGGTATTCTTAAAGAGGGAGTTATCTTGTCGGCCATTTCTCCTGATTTGCGACGTGTGTTGCAGAGATTTCAGGCTGGTAGACCTGACTCCTGTCCACCTGACAGACTGTTTGTTCCTGATAGGTGGACCAGCAGAGTCATTTCCGAGGTTCATTCCTCGGTGTTGGCAGGGCATCCGGGAATTTTTGGCACCAGAGATCTGGTGGCTAGGTCCTTTTGGTGGCCTTCCTTGTCACGGGATGTGCGGTCATTTGTGCAGTCCTGTGGGACTTGTGCTCGAGCTAAGCCTTGCTGTTCTCGTGCCAGATGGTTGCTCTTGCCCTTGCCTGTCCCGAAGAGGCCTTGGACACACATTTCCATGGATTTCATTTCAGATCTCCCGGTTTCTCAGGGCATGTCTGTCATCTGGGTGGTATGTGATCGCTTTTCTAAAATGGTCCATTTGGTGCCTTTGCCTAAGCTGCCTTCAAGCTCTTCCGATCTGGTTCCTGTGTTCTTTCAGAATGTGGTTCGTTTACACGGCATTCCTGAGAATATTGTGTCTGACAGAGGATCCCAGTTTGTTTCCAGGTTCTGGCGATCCTTTTGTGCTAGGATGGGCATTGATTTGTCGTTTTCGTCTGCCTGTCATCCTCAGACTAATGGACAAACGGAGCGAACTAATCAGACTCTGGAGGCTTATTTGAGGTGTTTTGTTTCGGCAGATCAGGATGATTGGGTGACCTTCTTGCCGTTGGCTGAGTTTGCCCTTAATAATCGGGCTAGTTCCGCTACTTTGGTTTCGCCATTTTTCTGCAACTCTGGTTTCCATCCTCGTTTTTCCTCGGGACATGTGGAGCCTTCTGACTGTCCTGGGGTAGATTCTGTGGTGGATAGGTTGCAGCAGATCTGGAATCATGTGGTGGACAACTTAAAGTTGTCACAGGAGAAGGCTCAGCGTTTTGCCAACCGCCGCCGCGGTGTGGGTCCCCGACTTCGTGTTGGGGATTTGGTATGCCTGTCTTCTCGATTTGTTCCTATGAACGTCTCCTCTCCTAAATTTAAGCCTCGCTTCATCGGTCCTTACAAGATATTGGAAATCCTTAATCCTGTGTCCTTTCGCTTGGATCTTCCGGTGCCGTTTGCCATTCACAACGTGTTCCATAGGTCTTTGTTGCGGCGGTACGTTGTACCTGTGGTTCCTTCTGTTGAGCCTCCTGCTCCGGTGTTGGTTGAGGGGGAGTTGGAGTACGTGGTGGAGAAGATCTTGGATTCTCGTCTCTCCAGACGGAGGCTTCAGTATCTGGTCAAGTGGAAGGGCTATGGTCAGGAGGATAATTCCTGGGTGGTTGCTTCTGATGTGCATGCGGCCGATTTAGTTCGTGCCTTTCACGCTGCTCATCCTGATCGCCCTGGTGGTCTTGGTGAGGGTTCGGTGACCCCTCCTTAAGGGGGGGGTACTGTTGTGAATTTGGATTCTGGGCTCCCCCGGTGGCTACTGGTGGAATTGAACTTGTGACATCATCTTCCCTGTTCACCTGTTCTGATTAGATCTGGGTGTCGCTATATAACCTGGCTTCTCTGTTAGATGCTTGCCGGTCAACAATGTTATCAGAAGCCTCTCTGTGCTTGTTCCTGCTCCCAGACATCTACTAGATAAGTTGGACATTCGTCCATGTTTTGTTTTTGTATTTTGGTTCCAGTTCACAGCTGCAGTTTCGTTACTGTGTCTGGAAAGCTCTTGTTGATCAGGAATTGCCACTCTGGTATTATGAGTTAATGCCAGAGTCCTAAAGTAATTTCTGGATGTGTTTTGTTAGGGTTTTCTACTGACCATGAAAGTATGCTTTCTGTCTTCTGCTATCTAGAAAGCGGACCTCAAATTTGCTAAAACTATTTTCCTGCTGCGTTTGTTGTTTCATCTCATATCACCGCCAATATATGTGGGGGGCTTCTGTCTCCTTTTGGGCATTTCTCTAGAGGTGAGTCAGGTCTTATATTTCCCTCTGCTAGCATTATTTAGTTCTCCGGCCGGCGCTGGGCATATAGGGATAAAAAGTAGGACATGCTACCTGGCTACTTCTAGATGATGCGGTAGGTTTAGTTCATGGTCAGTACAGTTACATCTTCCAAGAGCTTGTTCCTATAGAGGCTTATGCTAGTTCTCTGGCCATGGAGATCATGACAGTTTGACCGGCCCACTAAAGGGTTAAAATCCTTGGCTGAGAAAGGAGAGAAATAAGAAGTCTGCTGAGAGTTTTTTTTTTTTTTTTTTTCCTCTGTGCTCTTAATTGGATCACTTGCCAGTCTGTCTATGCTGCAGTCTTTCTTTTTTTTCTCTCTCCTTATAATCTTTGAATGGCTTTGTGTTCACCTGTTAATAATGGATCTTCAGAGTGTAACTGCAGGTTTGAATAATCTCACCACGAAAGTACAAAATTTGCAAGATTTTATTATTCATGCTCCGGTATCTGAGCCGAGAATTCCTTTGCCGGAATTCTTCTCAGGGAATAGATCTAGCTTTCAGAATTTTAGAAATAATTGTAAGCTATTTTTGTCCCTGAAATCTCGTTCTGCTGGAGACTCTGCACAGCAGGTTGGGATTGTGATTTCCTTGCTCCGCGGCGACCCTCAAGACTGGGCTTTTGCATTGGCACCAGGGGATCCTGCGTTGCGCAATGTGGATGCGTTTTTTTTGGCCTTGGGCTTGCTGTATGAGGAACCTCATTTGGAACTTCAGGCAGAAAAAACTTTGATGTCCCTATCGCAGGGGCAAGATGAAGCTGAAATTTACTGCCAAAGATTCCGTAAATGGTCTGTGCTTACTCAGTGGAATGAGTGTGCCTTGGCGGCTACTTTCAGAGAGGGTCTCTCTGATGCCATTAAGGATGTTATGGTGGGGTTCCCTGTGCCTGCGGGTCTGAATGAGTCCATGACAATGGCCATTCAGATCGATAGGCGTCTGCGGGAGCGCAAACCTGTGCACCATCTGGCGGTGTCCACTGAGAAGACGCCAGAAAGCATGCAGTGTGATAGAATTCTGTCCAGAAGCGAGCGGCAGAATTTTAGACGGAAAAATGGGTTGTGTTTCTATTGTGGGGATTCTACTCATGTTATATCAGCGTGCTCTAAGCGTACTAAAAAGCTTGATAAATCCGTTTCCATTGGCACTTTACAGTCTAAATTTATTTTGTCTGTGACCCTGATTTGCTCTTTGTCATCTATTACTACTGACGCCTATATCGACTCTGGCGCCGCTTTGAGTCTTATGGATTGGTCCTTTGCCAATCGTTGTGGGTATGATTTAGAGCCTTTGGAAACTCTTATTCCTATGAAGGGGATTGACTCCACCCCATTGGCTAATAATAAACCACAATACTGGACACAAGTGACTATGTGTATTAATCCGGATCACCAGGAGACTATTCGTTTTCTAGTGCTGTATAATCTACATGAGGATTTGGTGCTGGGATTGCCATGGCTGCAGTCTCACAACCCAGTCCTTGACTGGAGAGCTATGTCTGTGTTGAGCTGGGGATGTAAGGGGACTCATGGGGACGTACCTTTGGTGTCCATTTCATCATCTATTCCCTCTGAAATCCCTGAGTTCCTGTCTGATTATCGTGACGTCTTTGAAGAACCCAAGCTGGGTTCACTACCTCCGCACCGTGAGTGCGATTGTGCTATAGATTTAATTCCGGGTAGTAAATACCCAAAGGGTCGTTTATTTAATCTGTCTGTGCCTGAACATACTGCTATGCGAGAATATATAAAGGAGTCCTTGGAAAAGGGACATATTCGTCCATCGTCATCTCCCTTAGGAGCCGGTTTTTTCTTTGTGTCAAAAAAAGACGGCTCTTTGAGACCATGTATTGATTATCGGCTTTTGAATAAAATCACGGTTAAATATCAATACCCATTGCCGTTGCTGACTGATTTGTTTGCTCGCATAAAGGGGGCCAAGTGGTTCTCTAAGATTGATCTCCGTGGGGCGTATAATTTGGTGCGGATCAGGCAGGGGGATGAGTGGAAAACCGCATTTAATACGCCCGAGGGCCACTTTGAGTATTTGGTGATGCCTTTTGGTCTTTCTAATGCCCCTTCAGTCTTCCAGTCCTTTATGCATGATATTTTCCGCGATTTTTTGGATAAATTTATGATAGTGTATCTGGATGATATTCTGATTTTTTCGGATGACTGGGACTCTCATGTCCGGCAAGTTAAGAGGGTTTTTCAGGTTTTGCGGTCTAATTCTCTGTGTGTCAAGGGTTCTAAGTGCGTTTTTGGGGTTCAGAGAATTTCCTTTTTGGGATATATTTTTTCTCCCTCTTCCATTGAGATGGATCCTGTCAAGGTTCAAGCTATTTGTGATTGGACGCAGCCCTCTTCTCTTAAAAGTCTTCAGAAATTTTTGGGCTTTGCCAACTTTTATCGTCGATTTATTTCTGGTTTTTCGGATGTCGTTAAGCCATTGACCGATTTGACTAGACAGGGTGCTGATGTTGCTAATTGGTCCCCTGATGCTGTGGAGGCCTTTCAGGAGCTTAAGCGCCGTTTTTCTTCTGCCCCTGTGTTGCGTCAGCCTGATGTGACTCTTCCTTTTCAGGTTGAGGTCGACGCTTCTGAGATCGGAGCTGGGGCAGTGTTGTCGCAGAAAAGTTCTGACTGCGCCGTGATGAGGCCTTGTGCCTTCTTTTCCCGTAAATTTTCGCCCGCTGAGCGGAATTATGATGTTGGGAATCGGGAGCTTTTGGCCATGAAGTGGGCGTTTGAGGAGTGGCGCCATTGGCTCGAGGGGGCCAGACATCAGGTGGTGGTATTGACTGACCACAAAAATTTGATTTATCTTGAGACCGCCAGGCGCCTGAATCCTAGACAGGCGCGCTGGTCATTATTTTTTTCTCGGTTTAATTTTGTGGTATCGTACCTACCAGGTTCTAAGAATGTTAAGGCGGATGCCCTTTCTAGGAGTTTTGAGCCTGATTCACCTGGCAATTCTGACCCCACAGGTATTCTTAAGGAGGGAGTTATCTTGTCAGCTGTTTCTCCAGACCTGCGGCGGGCCTTGCAGGAGTTTCAGGCGGATAGACCGGATCGTTGTCCGCCTGATAGGCTGTTTGTTCCTGATGATTGGACCAGTAAAGTCATCTCTGAGGTGCATTCTTCTGCGTTGGCAGGTCATCCTGGAATTTTTGGTACCAGGGATTTGGTGGCAAGATCCTTCTGGTGGCCTTCCCTGTCACGAGATGTGCGAGGCTTTGTGCAGTCTTGTGACGTTTGTGCTCGGGCCAAGCCTTGTTGTTCTCGGGCTAGTGGATTATTGTTGCCCTTGCCTATTCCTAAGAGGCCTTGGACACACATCTCGATGGATTTTATTTCAGATCTGCCTGTTTCTCAGAAGATGTCTGTCATCTGGGTGGTGTGTGACCGTTTTTCTAAGATGGTTCATTTGGTTCCCCTGCCCAAATTGCCTTCTTCTTCCGAGTTGGTGCCCCTGTTTTTTCAAAATGTTGTTCGTTTGCATGGTATTCCTGAGAATATCGTTTCTGACAGAGGAACCCAATTTGTGTCTAGATTTTGGCGGGCATTTTGTGCTAGGATGGGCATAGATTTGTCTTTTTCGTCTGCTTTTCACCCTCAGACTAATGGCCAGACCGAGCGGACTAATCAGACCCTGGAGACATATCTGAGGTGTTTTGTGTCTGCTGACCAGGATGATTGGGTTGCTTTTTTGCCATTGGCGGAGTTCGCCCTCAATAATCGGGCCAGCTCTGCCACCTTGGTTTCCCCGTTTTTCTGTAATTCGGGGTTCCATCCTCGATTTTCCTCCGGTCAGATGGAATCCTCGGATTGTCCTGGAGTGGATGCGGTGGTGGAGAGATTGCATCATATCTGGGGGCAGGTGATGGACAATTTAAAGTTGTCCCAGGAGAAGACTCAGCTTTTTGCCAACCGCCACCGTCGTGTTGGTCCTCGGCTTTGTGTTGGAGATTTGGTGTGGTTGTCTTCTCGTTTTGTCCCTATGAGGGTCTCATCTCCTAAGTTTAAGCCTCGGTTCATCGGTCCGTATAAAATATTGGAGATTCTTAACCCTGTTTCCTTCCGTTTGGACCTCCCTGCATCCTTTTCTATTCATAACGTTTTTCATCGGTCGTTATTGCGCAGGTATGAGGCACCGGTTGTGCCTTCCGTTGAGCCTCCTGCTCCGGTGTTGGTTGAGGGTGAGTTGGAGTACGTTGTGGAAAAAATCCTAGACTCCCGTGTTTCCAGACGGAGACTCCAGTATCTGGTCAAGTGGAAGGGATACGGCCAGGAGGATAATTCTTGGGTCACTGCATCTGATGTTCATGCCTCTGATCTGGTTCGTGCCTTTCATAGGGCCCATCCTGATCGCCCTGGTGGTTCTGGTGAGGGTTCGGTGCCCCCTCCTTGAGGGGGGGGTACTGTTGTGAATTTGGATTCTGGGCTCCCCCGGTGGCTACTGGTGGAATTGAACTTGTGACATCATCTTCCCTGTTCACCTGTTCTGATTAGATCTGGGTGTCGCTATATAACCTGGCTTCTCTGTTAGATGCTTGCCGGTCAACAATGTTATCAGAAGCCTCTCTGTGCTTGTTCCTGCTCCCAGACATCTACTAGATAAGTTGGACATTCGTCCATGTTTTGTTTTTGTATTTTGGTTCCAGTTCACAGCTGCAGTTTCGTTACTGTGTCTGGAAAGCTCTTGTTGATCAGGAATTGCCACTCTGGTATTATGAGTTAATGCCAGAGTCCTAAAGTAATTTCTGGATGTGTTTTGTTAGGGTTTTCTACTGACCATGAAAGTATGCTTTCTGTCTTCTGCTATCTAGAAAGCGGACCTCAAATTTGCTAAAACTATTTTCCTGCTGCGTTTGTTGTTTCATCTCATATCACCGCCAATATATGTGGGGGGCTTCTGTCTCCTTTTGGGCATTTCTCTAGAGGTGAGTCAGGTCTTATATTTCCCTCTGCTAGCATTATTTAGTTCTCCGGCCGGCGCTGGGCATATAGGGATAAAAAGTAGGACATGCTACCTGGCTACTTCTAGATGATGCGGTAGGTTTAGTTCATGGTCAGTACAGTTACATCTTCCAAGAGCTTGTTCCTATAGAGGCTTATGCTAGTTCTCTGGCCATGGAGATCATGACAGGGTACTGTTGTGAATTAGACTTTTTGGCTCCCTCTTGTGGTTACTTGTGATATGACTCTGGGATTGTCTTTCCTCAGTTTGGCACCCACCTGGGTCGTTAGTCCAGGGGTGTTGCTATATAAACTTCCTGGATCCTTAGTCCAGTGCCTGGCATCGTTGTAATCAGATCCTTTCTGTTTGCTCCTGTCTGCTGGTCCGGTTCGTGCAAAATTAAGCTAAGTCCTGCTTCTTTGTTTTTTGGTTATTTGCTTTGCTCTTATTTTTGTCCAGCTTGTACTAAATGTGATTCCTGACTTTGCTGGAAGCTCTAGGGGGCTGGTGTTCTCCCCCCGGGCCGTTAGACGGTTCGGGGGTTCTTGAATATCCAGCGTGGATATTTTGATAGGGTTTTTGCTGACCATATAAGTCATCTTACTATATTCTGCTATTAGCTAGTGGGCCTCTCTTTGCTAAATACCTAGCTCATTCTTACGTTTGTCTTTTCCTCTTACCTCACCGTTATTATTTGTTGGGGGCTGGTATCCAACTTTTGGGGTCTTTTCTCTGGAGGCAAGAAAGGTCTTTCTTTTCCCTTCTAGGGTTAGTTAGTTCTCCGGCTGGCGCGAGACGTCTAGAACCAACGTAGGCACGTTCCCCGGCTGCTGCTATTTGTGGTGCTAGGATTAGATATATGGTCAGCTCAGTTACCACTGCCCTATGAGCTGGTTTTTAGTGTTTGCAGACTTAGTAATTATTTCTGAGACCCTCTGCCATTGGGGTCATAACAGCTCCGGGTTTAATTCTGCTGACTCCAGGGACTCCATTTACTGAGTCTCAGCCCCCACATCTAGTAACAGACCAGCCTCCCCCTCTTCAGGCAGGCTACAGACAGGTAAGACACAGGTCTCCCTGTCATGATGAGCCTTCAGAATATTCACATGAAATACTTTCTGATGCTTTGCATTCTCATCTAGTGTCACCACATACCGTATATACTCGAGTATAAGCCGACCCGAGTATAAGCCGACTCCCCTAATTTTGCCACAAAAAACTGGGAAAAAACAGCAAAACATGGCAGAGATGCTTACCTGCCTAGGCCTCCAAACAAATGCACTATCAGGATGCAATGGACCCATGTGGTGGAAAAAACACAGGTGCAGCATAACCGATGAGGCAGCCACTCACAACCTACCAAACTAATGGAGGGGGTGGCTGCTTGGCACATTGCTGCACAAAAAAGACTTGTATGTGGCGCTGTTCACACAATGGAGATGCACAGCATCCAGGCAGGCCTAGTAGTGACACCCTTCTATTAGATCAGGCGGGCCTGCCCAGCGCTATCCAAATGCACCCCATGTGAACAGACACCACAGTTTACAAGAGAAAAATGGGCCCAACTGCACCCCGGAAAAAAGTGCAAAAAACACATAAAAAATTTTTTTATGTGAGGTATTATTTGATATTTTGGCCAAAATAAAGAAGCTCATGACCCACGTCAAGGGTCCCCACGCTCATGAGTCCTAACTCTAAAATAGCTAAAAGCACAAAAAGAGGATTCAGAGATCCTCCAAAAATGAGAAAAAAACAGCAAAACATGGCAGAGATGCTTACCTGCCTAGGCCTCCAAACAAATGCACTATCAGGATGCAGTGGACCCATGTGGTGGAAAAAACACAGGTGCAGCATAACCGATGAGGCAGCCACTCACAACCTACCAAACTAATGGAGGGGGTGGCTGCTTGGCACATTGCTGCACAAAAAAGACTTGTATGTGGCGCTGTTCACACAATCTCTGCCATGTTTTGCTGTTTTTTCTCATTTTTGGAGGATCTCTGAATCCTCTTTTTGTGCTTTTAGCTATTTTAGAGTTAGGACTCATGAGCGTGGGGACCCTTGACGTGGGTCATGAGCTTCTTTATTTTGGCCAAAATATCAACTAATACCTCACATAAAAAATTTTTTTATGTGTTTTTTGCACTTTTTTCCGGGGTGCAGTTGGGCCCATTTTTCTCTTGTAAACTGTCGTGTCTGTTCACATGGGGTGCATTTGGATAGCGCTGGGCAGGCCCGCCTGATCTAATAGAAGGGTGTCGCTACTAGGCCTGCCTGGATGCTGTGCATCTCCATTGTGTGAACAGCGCCACATACAAGTCTTTTTTGTGCAGCAATGTGCCAAGCAGCCACCCCCTCCATTAGTTTGGTAGGTTGTGAGTGGCTGCCTCATCGGTTATGCTGCACCTGTGTTTTTTCCACCACATGGGTCCACTGCATCCTGATAGTGCATTTGTTTGGAGGCCTAGGCAGGTAAGCATCTCTGCCATGTTTTGCTGTTTTTTCTCATTTTTGGAGGATCTCTGAATCCTCTTTTTGTGCTTTTAGCTATTTTAGAGCCACAAAAAACTGGGAAAACTTATTGACTCGAGTATAAGCCTAGGGGGGAAAATGCAGCAGCTACCGGTAAATGTCAAAAGTAATAATAGATACCAATAAAAGTAAAATTAATTGAGACATCAGTAGGTTAAGTGTCTTTGAATATCCATATTGAATCAGGAGCCCCATATAATGATCCATACTGTTCATTATGGCCCCATAAGATGTTCCATATTAAAATATGCCCCATATAATCCTGCATAAAGGTTAATAAAGGCCCCATAAGATGCTCCATAGACACATTTGCCCAATATAATGCTGCACAAATGCTGATTATGGCCCCATAAGATGCTCTATAAAGATATTTGCCCCTTATAGTGCTGCACAAACGTTATGGCCCTATAAGATGCTCCATACAGACACTTGCCCCATATGCCGTAGTGCCCTACAAACGTTAATTATGGCCCCATACAGACACTTGCCCCATATAGTGCTGCACAAACATTATGCCCCTATATAGTGCTGCACAAACGTTATGGCCCCATATAGTGCTGCAGAAACGTTATGGCCCCATATAGTGCTGCAGAAACGTTATGGCCCCATATAGTGCTGCAGGAATGTTATGGCCCCATATAGTGCTGCAGGAATGTTATGGCCCCATATAGTGCTGCAGGAATGTTATGGCCCCATATAGTGCTGCAGGAACGTTATGGCCCCCATATAGTGCTGCAGGAATGTTATGGCCCCATATAGTGCTGCAGGAATGTTATGGCCCCATATAGTGCTGCAGGAACGTTATGGCCCCCATATAGTGCTGCAGGAATGTTATGGCCCCATATAGTGCTGCAGGAATGTTATGGCCCCATATAGTGCTGCAGGACCGTTATGGCCCCCATATAGTGCTGCAGGAATGTTATGGCCCCATATAGTGCTGCAGAAACATTATGGCCCCATATAGTGCTGCAGGAACGTTATGGCCCCCATATAGTGCCGCAGGAATGTTATGGCCCCATATAGTGCTGCAGGAATGTTATGGCCCCATATAGTGCTGCAGGAACGTTATGGCCCCATAGATGCTCCATACAGACACTTGCCCCATTTGCTGCGATAAAAAAAATAAATCACATACTCACCTCTCCGTCGCTCAGGCCCCCGGCACTTTCAATAGTCACCTGCTCCTCGTTCCGGCGCCGATCTGTCTCCAGCACTGACGTTCAGCAGAGGGCGCGCACTGACCACGTCACCGCGCCCTCTGACCTCAGCGTCACTGCTGGAGACAGATCGGCGCCCGGAACGAGGAGCAGGTGACTATCGCGCAGCGCTGCGCTCCCCTCCCCGTATACTCACCTGGTCCTGCCGCTGTGTAGATCCTGCTTCCCCGACACCGCAGCGCTTCATCCTGTACTCAGCGGTCACATGGTACAGCTGATTACAGTAATGAATATGCGGCTCCACCCCTATGGGAGGTGGAGCCGAATATTCATTTACTGTAATGAGCGGTACCATGTGACCGCTGAGTACAGGAAGAAGCTGAAGCTGCTGCTGCCGGCGCCGGGGAAGCAGGGACCGTGCCTGGACTAGGTGAGTATTTTTAGACAGCCCCCGCTCCCCCTCCCCTGCCGACCCCCGGTATGACTTGAGTATAAGCCGAGAGGGGCAGTTTCAGCCCAAAAAAGTGGGCGAGTATATACGGTAATTAACATCATTCAGCCGCTTATGTACAGTGTATGGTCCCTCCCATGCGGCCTGCAATTTATTCTGTAACAGGAACCAACACCCAAACCTTCTGCCCCTCCTCGTGTGCCCTCAGTCTGGCTTTACGGTCATACCAGACCTTCTGGTTGATTTGGGCCTGGGTCACGTTCTCATGGGCCAGGTTGCTCAGTTTTTGCATTCTCTGAGCCGTAGTACATATTCAACCACTGAGACTCCAGTAGTTCTGGGGTTGTCCTCCTAACAGTCCTTAATCAAATCAAGTGGCCCCCTGACCCTCCTTCCATAAACCTGTTCAAAGGGGGAGAATCCTGTAGATGCCTGGGGTACCTCTCTGTATGCGAACAACAGATGGGGAGGTACCGCTCCCAGTCTCTCCCTTCAGTCTTCACCAGCATTTTGAGCATTTGCTTTAATGTTCCGTTAAAACGTTCGCAGAATCCATTGGTTTGGAGATGATAGGCGCTGGCCACAAAATGCTGTACTTGTACTTTTTCACAGAGTCTTTCCATCAGATTGGACATGAACTGGGTTCCCTGATCGATTAACATTTCCCTGGGGAAACCCACACGAGAGAACACAGTCAGTAATGCATCCGCCACTTTGTCAGCTCGGATGGAGGACAGTGCCACAGCTTCCGGGTATCGTGTAGCATAGTCCACCACTGTGAGGATGAACTTTTTGCCAGAGCTGCTAGGGATTGCAAGTGGCCCTATGATATCCACAGCCACTCGCTGGAAAGACTCATCGATCACAGGCAGTGGTATCAATGGAGCTTTCTGTATATTCCCGGACTTTCCAACTCTCTGACAAACTATGCAGGATTGACAGTAATTGGCAATATCTGTCCCCATCTTGGGCCAATAGAAGTTATGTGTCAGGCAAGCTGTAGTCTTTTGTATTCCAAGGTGTCCGGCCAAAGGAATTTCATGGGCAATTCTCAGTAATTGTTCCCTAAATGGATAAGGGACGATCAGCCGCCTTTCATAGTCCCAAGATTCTGTCGTATCCGTGGGGAGGGTCTCTTTATACAGTCTGCCTTGGTCCCAGTATACTCTCTCTTTGCCAGAAGAAGCAGGGGGTTGGTCTGCAAGACATCTGAGCTCTTCCATACTGACATCTGTCCGCAAGGCCTCCTGGAAGCTCTGACTGTCAGCCTGCAGGCCCTGGCCTAGTGTGACTGCCAGGCCCTGGTCTGAAGCTGAGTCTTCAGTGTCTGTTATCAGGGACCTTGTTGGGTCTTCCATGTGATTAGGCTTCGGCGCCACAGTATGGGCCTCCTGTTCTGGCAGTTCTCTCTGAGACTCACCCTCTAATCTCTGGGCCTGAGTCTGAGCCGCAGCCCGACTCCGGGTCACAGCTGCCACATATTTACAGTCCTGTGCATTGGGACATTTTCCCTCCTCGCACAGGATCTCAGGTGGGTCACTTGCTTCCACCTTCTCTGTAGCATTTACTTGCAAGGGAGGAACATAGTGGGACACCATCATCCCCAGGTCCATGCCTAGCAACACATTGGTGGGAATAGCCTCTGATTCTCCCATTTCTCTCAGTCCTTTCCCTGCTCCCCAGTCCAGGTACACACGGGCCATGAGCACGGCAGGGCTGACCCCCTCCAATCCCGGTTATAGACATAGTCTTTCCTGGTATGATATTGACAGGGGTTATCATGGCTGGACGCACCAGGGTCACCTCTGCCCCAGTGTCCCTGAGACCAATGGTGACTTTATTGCCAACAGTGACAGATTGACAGTTTTCATTAGCCCTCGCATCAGAGCCGGCCACAAAGAGGACAGACGGTGGGGACACAGACGGCTTTGTCCTTCCTCAGGACTCTATACAAAAATAGTGATTTATGCTCACTTTATAGCCTAACACAGAGGTTGAGAGTTGGATTGAATGAGAGGAGATGAATTAACCCTTGCAGGTGCACCCCACCTCATGTGTTGAGAAGTGTGTACGTGACAGTGGTCATGCTTGGTCTTCACTCCATTCATTGTTTATAAGACTTCTGAAATTAGCAGACTGCTGTACTTGGCTGTCCCATAGAAAATTAACCTCCTCTTAATTCAGAACAGGATTGCAGAGCCCCAATATTGAGGGTTCCAAAGCTCTAGTCTTGATATCACTGGTGGTCTCAGCAGTCAGACCACCAGCAATCAGCAATTTATACCCTATTAGGAGAGGCATAGGGGCATGCCACTAGAAGTGGTATTAGGGGGGACGTGTCACTAGGAGTGTTATTAGGAGGGATGTGCCATTAGTAGTGGTATTAGGAAGGACAAATACAGACATTGCATTAGCAGACACATAATTACAGCCCTTTTATTTCTGTTTGCCTTCATATTGTGGCAGCCATGGATCATAAAAATGAGAACTAATATATACAACTACCTGAGTGCTGTATAAAAATAAAGACATAAGGAGACCGATCATTGATTTTAAACATATTTTATTAAATACAATCTTTACCTCTACCTAAAGCCAATGATCCAGAAGAAGCCAAAAAACCTGGACACGTTCAGCCAATGTGTGTTACAGGGAAAAAATTCCTTCTTGACCCCGGGAAAAGGCGATCAGTTCGAGAACCCTGGACCAAGGCCATACTACAACTAACTAACTGACATATATATATATAGCAATGATATTCAATATGGAGACTCATTTCTGGATAGCAGATCTTCTCTGTCCTGGTAAGTCGCCTTACCTTTCCTCATAAGATCAGACCCTGAAGCTCATAGCTTGGCCATGTTCGTCTCCCCTGAAAAAAAACAGAACAGTACCCCCCCACACAGAACACTACCCCCCTACAAACACTACTCCTTAATATACATAGGATTGTTGCATCATATCAGGACCATTATACAGTTGGCAAACATATAAAGTTGCACTCTGTAGTGCTAAAGCATGTAAATATGTATGTTCTACTCCTTATACCGTTGGATAAGACAGCAGACACCTAAACAATATGATGCCATGATGCACTGATTCCAGGATTAGTTCCATATAATCAGCATATAATGACATCATAAGACAACAAATATAATATACAGACATAATAAATGATTAACACTAAATAATCGCGTGGCTCTCTTTAGATTCTTCAATCTTCCTTCCAGGATTCAGATTCTCTCCCTGGTAAGAAAAAAAATAATATGAGGGGAAGTATCGGCATAAAACCTGTAGAAAGCGTCATAAATATATTGTACTTTATGCAGATAAACAAGCCCCCTTTTCTAGGCATTTTTAAGTTTTGACGTAAACTCTTAAAAATGGTGTACTAAATTTGTTTTTTAAAAAATGTTGTAAATGCAGTAATATATAAGTAAAGTAAATTAAATAAAATAGGAAAATAAAGTGGTAAACTAAATAAATAAAAAGAAAGTAAAGTAAACAAATAAATATATTTTCTCCCAATGTTTGTACACCAACCTCTCTCCTATGTGGGGGAATAATGGTACTTTTTTTGCCCCAATAATCTTAAATTGAAATGACCGAACCACCACTCTCAGTGTCCAACATTCCGCTGTGTGACCTCAGAAAGAACCTTCATCACCCAAGTCTAGAGATTCTACCAGCAAGGACTGAAAAAATCTAGAACCTTACAGTCATTATCTGTAGACTTGCAGGGTCCATGTTGGCACTAAGTTCACTAAATTATATCCCTGTAAGGTTTCTTATTTACCTGTATCCTCAATCCTGGAACTTCCGCTCTCCTCATCTTCATCTCCTGAAATGAGAGTCTGTGTCCTTGATCCTGGATCCTCCGCTCTCCTTGTCTTCATCTTATGAAATGAGCTACTGCCCCAGAACACCTGTTTGTATAGACCCACAGTCATTGTGACATCATGCTGTGAGGTAACAATGGCCTCCTGTATTTGATGATGTCACATATGACCATGAGTGATATCTCCACAGGTATTAATTAATATTGACCACAAGTAGTAATAATATGGCAGACCACCTTGGCTACCATCAAGGCTGGGGGAGCCGGGCGATTGAGGAAAAGTTCCCAAAAGTAAAATGCATTTACTGCGTCTGAAAAAAATAAAGGACTTTATAATAATCTACCTCAAACGTAATTATATTCTAGGCCCTATGACAACACTTCCCCCTTTTTACAGCATTACACTCTTACCATAGGAACAAAGACCTCATTTACAAAACTATTAACAAAACTTTACCAATTGTCCATAGCAACCAGTCTGATTCCACCTTTAGTGTTATTTATTATTATTATTATTATTATTATTATTATTATTTTTTTATATTGCACCATTGGTTCCATGGTGCTGTACATGAGAAGGGGTTACATACAAATTACAGATATCACTTACAGTAAGCAAACTAACAATGACAGACTGATAGAGAGGGGCGAGGACCCTGCCCTTGCGGGCTTACATTCTACAGGATGGAGGGGAAACATCTTGAAACAAGAACACTGAGTGTTTCTTTGCTGGTGGTGAGATTCAACTTGTCTTGATACAGCAATCCCTTTAACTAGTTTCTTTGAAATCAATGTAAAAACCAACTGGATCTGCTCCTTCTAGCTCTGAATTGCATAATTTATAGCGGGTTTATTAATATGTCTTTTTAATATTTTCGTTAGTGGCTACCAGCTAGCTATAGTGAATTTCTGGGCATTGGTGCTGAAACTTATTTCCCGCCCATCAATGCTGCCTTTATACCCGGTGAACAAAGAGTCATATTCACAAGACTTCTTACATTCCTTTGCTCCTGCTTCTGGTAGTAAAGCAAATTCCCAGTTACAGCTTACAGCACATGATTTGAGCAGGAGATTTTAATCAAGTATTGCTGACCCTACTGCCCCTACTAAGGAGAAAAACACAGCTACTGGACTAAGACAAGCAGCCGCAGCCTGGCACACAATCAGTAATACCGGTGATTTTTTTTTTACTGTCCTTGTAAAGTAGCAGAAACACAGAGCTTATAATTTTATATATTTTTTTTTTTATATTTAGCATTTATAGGTAATATACAGTACAGACCAAAAGTTTGGACACACCTTCTCATTTAAAGAGTTTTCTGTATTTTCATGACTATGAAAATTGTAAATTCACACTGAAGGCATCAAAACTATGAATTAACACATGTGGAATTATATACTTAACAAAAAAGTGTGAAACAACTGAAAATATGTCTTATATTCTAGATTCTTCAAAGTAGCCACCTTTTTCTTTGATGACTGCTTTGCACACTCTTGGCATTCTCTTGATGAGCTTCAAGAGGTAGTCACCGGAAATGCTTTTCGCTTCACAGGTGTGCCCTGTCAGGTTTAATAAGTGTGATTTCTTGCCTTATAAATGGAGTTGGGACCATCAGCTGTGTTGAGCAGAAGTCTGGTGGATACACAGCTGATAATCCTACTGAATAGACTGTTAGAATTTGTATTATGGCAAGAAAAAAGCAGCTAAGTAAATACAAATGAGTGGCCATCATTACTTTAAGAAATTAAGGTCAGTCAGTCCAAAAAATTGGGAAAACTTTGAAAGTGTCTCCAAGTGCAGTTGCAAAAACCATCAAGCGCTACAAAGAAACTGGCTCACATGAGGACCGCTGTTGTGATTTTGCTTTTTGCTCCCTCTAGTGGTTATTAGTGATTTGACTCTGGAGCTTCTGTCTTTTCCTATATCCTCACCTGGGCCGTTAGTTCAGGGGCGTTGCTATATAAGCTCCCTGGACCTTCAGTTCAATGCCTGGCATCGTTGAAATCAGAGCTAATCTGTTGTGCTCTTGTCCTATGATCCTGGTTCCTGTATTTCAAGCTAAGTCTGCTTCCTTGCTTTTTGCTTTTGTTTTGTTTGGTATTTTTGTCCAGCTTGTATCCTGACCTTTGCTGGAAGCTCTAGGGGGCTGGTGTTCTCCCCCCGGACCGTTAGACGGTTCGGGGGTTCTTGAATCTCCAGCGTGGATTTTTATAGGGTTTTTGTTGACCAGATAAGTTATCTTGCTATATTCTGCTATTAGTAAGCTGGCCTCTCTTTGCTGAACCTGGTTCATTTCTGTGTTTGTCATTTCCTCTTACCTCACCGTTATTATTTGTGGGGGGCTTGTATCTTGCTTTGGGGTCCCTTTCTCTGGAGGCAAGAGAGGTCTTTGTTTTCTTCTCCTAGGGGTAGTTAGATTCTCCGGCTGGCGCGAGTCATCTAGCGATCACCGTAGGCATGATCCCCGGCTACTTCTAGTGTTGGCGTTAGGAGTAGCTATTTGGTCAACCCAGTTACCACAGCCCTATGAGCTGGATTTTTGAATCTCGCAGACTTACACGTTCCTCTGAGACCCTGTCCACTGGGGTCATAATAGTATGCCAGGCCAGTATTAAATGTTTAATGCATTGCAGAAGTGGGATTATAAGAAAGAAAATTTTGAGTTTTGTTTTTCCCTCTCTCATTTTTTTTTTTTTTTCTTTTCCCCTTTACCGCAGAGTGGCTTAAGCTTGCTGCAGACATGAATGTACAGACCTTGATTACAAGTGTGGACTAGCTTGCCGCTCGTGTGCAGGGTATACAAGATTATGTTACCAGAAATCCTAGGTCTGAACCCAAGATTCCGATTCCTGAACTGTTTTCAGGAGACCGATTTAAGTTTAGGAATTTCAGGAATAATTGTAAATTGTTTTTGTCCCTGAAACCTTGTTCGTCTGGAGACTCTGCTCAACAAGTAAAAATTGTTATTTCATTCTTACGGGGTGACCCTCAAGATTGGGCTTTTTCGTTGGCGCCAGGAGATCCGGCATTGGCTGATATTGATGCGTTTTTTCTGGCGCTCGGTTTACTTTATGAGGAACCCAATCTTGAGATTCAGGCAGAGATAGCCTTGCTGGCTATGTCTCAGGGCCAGGACGAGGCTGAGGTGTATTGCCAAAAATTTCGGAAATGGTCCGTGCTGACACATTGGAACGAGTGTGCACTGGCCGCTAATTTTAGAAATGGCCTTTCTGAGGCCATTAAGAATGTTATGGTGGGTTTTCCCATTCCCACAGGTCTGAATGATACCATGTCCCTGGCTATTCAAATTGACCGGCGGTTGCGGGAGCGCAAAACCGCAAATTCACTCATGTTGTTGTCTGAACAGACACCTGATGTGATGCAATATGATAGAAAAACCGCAAATTCCCTCATGGTGCTGTCTGAACGGACACCTGATTTGATGCAATGTGATAGAATCCTGACTAGAAATGAGAGGAAAATTCATAGACGCCGGAATGGCTTGTGCTACTACTGTGGTGATTCTACACATGTTATCTCAGCATGCTCTAAACGTATATCTAAGGTTGTTAGTCCTGTCACCGTTGGTAATTTGCATCCTAAGTTTATTCTGTCTGTAACTTTGATTTGCTCACTGTCATCTTATCCTGTCATGGCGTTTGTAGATTCAGGTGCTGCCCTGAGTCTTATGGATCTCTCATTTGCTAAGCGCTGTGGTTTTATTCTTGAACCATTAGAAAATCCTATCCCTCTTAGGGGTATTGATGCTACGCCATTAGCAGAAAATAAACCGCAGTATTGGACACAGGTTACCATGTGCATGACTCCTGAACACCGCGAGGTGATACGTTTTCTCGTTCTACATAAAATGCATGATTTGGTTGTTTTGGGGCTGCCATGGTTACAGAACCATAATCCAGTCCTTGACTGGAAGGCTATGTCAGTGTCTAGTTGGGGCTGTCGTGGTATTCATGAGGATTCCCTGCCTGTGTCTATTGCTTCTTCTACGCCTTCGGAAGTTCCGGAGTATTTGTCTGATTATCAGGATGTCTTTAGCGAGTCCAGGTCCAGTGCATTGCCTCCTCATAGGGAATGTGACTGTGCAATAGATTTGATTCCAGGCAGTAAATTTCCTAAGGGAAGACTGTTTAATCTGTCGATACCTGAACATACCGCTATGCGTTCATATATCAAGGAGTCTCTGGAGAAAGGACACATCCGTCCGTCTTCTTCCCCTCTTGGTGCGGGATTCTTTTTTGTGGCTAAAAAGGACGGATCTTTGAGGCCTTGTATTGACTATCGGCTTTTAAATAAGATCACTGTCAAATTTCAGTATCCTTTGCCGCTGTTGTCTGACTTGTTTGCCCGGATTAAAGGTGCCAAGTGGTTTACCAAGATAGACCTTCGTGGTGCGTACAACCTTGTGCGCATTAAGCAAGGGGATGAATGGAAAACCGCATTCAATACGCCCGAAGGTCATTTTGAGTACTTGGTGATGCCTTTTGGGCTCTCTAATGCCCCTTCAGTTTTTCAGTCCTTTATGCATGACATTTTCCGGAACTATCTGGATAAATTTTTGATCGTTTATCTGGATGATATTCTGGTTTTTTCTGATAATTGGGACTCGCATGTGGAGCAGGTCAGGATGGTTTTTAAAATTTTGCGTGAAAATTCTTTGTTTGTCAAGGGCTCAAAGTGTCTTTTTGGTGTACAGAAGGTTCCCTTTTTGGGGTTCATTTTTTCCCCTTCTGCTGTGGAGATGGACCCAGTCAAGGTCCGAGCTATTCTTGATTGGACTCAGCCCTCGTCAGTTAAGAGTCTTCAGAAGTTCTTGGGTTTCGCTAACTTCTACCGTCGTTTTATCGCTAACGTTTCTAGCATTGTGAAACCTTTGACGGATATGACTAAGAAGGGCTCCGATGTGGTTAATTGGGCTCCTGCTGCCGTGGAGGCTTTCCAGGAGTTGAAACGTCGGTTTACTTCGGCGCCTGTTTTGTGCCAGCCTGATGTCTCGCTTCCCTTTCAGGTTGAGGTGGATGCTTCAGAGATTGGAGCAGGGGCCGTTTTGTCGCAGAGAGGCCCTGGTTGCTCTGTTATGAGACCTTGCGCCTTTTTCTCTAGGAAGTTTTCGCCTGCGGAGCGAAATTATGATGTGGGCAATCGGGAGTTGTTGGCCATGAAATGGGCATTTGAGGAGTGGCGTCATTGGCTCGAGGGTGCTAAGCATCGTGTGGTGGTCTTGACTGATCACAAAAATCTGATGTATCTCGAGTCTGCTAAACGCCTGAATCCTAGACAGGCCCGCTGGTCATTGTTTTTCTCCCGTTTTGACTTTGTTGTCTCGTATTTACCAGGTTCAAAAAATGTGAAGGCCGATGCTCTTTCCAGGAGCTTTGTGCCTGATGCTCCTGGAGTCGCTGAACCTGTTGGTATTCTTAAGGATGGTATTATCTTGTCAGCTATTTCTCCAGATCTGCGACGTGTGTTGCAGAGATTTCAGGCTGATAGGCCTGATTCTTGTCCACCTGACAGACTGTTTGTGCCTGATAAGTGGACCAGCAGAGTCATTTCCGAGGTTCATTCCTCGGTGTTGGCAGGTCACCCAGGAATTTTTGGCACCAGAGATCTGGTGGCCAGATCCTTTTGGTGGCCTTCCTTGTCTAGGGATGTGCGGTCATTTGTACAGTCCTGTGGGACTTGTGCTCGAGCTAAGCCTTGCTGTTCTCGTGCCAGCGGGTTGCTCTTGCCCTTGCCTGTCCCTAAGAGACCTTGGACACATATCTCCATGGATTTCTTTTCTGATCTTCCGGTGTCTCAAGGCATGTCTGTTATCTGGGTGATATGTGATCGCTTCTCCAAGATGGTCCATTTGGTTCCTTTGCCTAAGCTGCCTTCCTCTTCCGATCTGGTTCCTGTGTTTTTCCAGAACGTGGTTCGTTTGCACGGCATCCCTGAGAATATTGTGTCAGACAGAGGATGCCAGTTCGTTTCCAGATTCTGGCGATCCTTTTGTAGTAGGATGGGCATTGACTTGTCGTTTTCGTCTGCTTTCCATCCTCAGACTAATGGACAGACGGAGCGAACTAATCAGACTTTGGAGGCTTATTTGAGGTGTTTTGTCTCTGCTGATCAGGACGATTGGGTGACCTTCTTACCGTTGGCTGAGTTTGCCCTTAATAATCGGGCTAGTTCCGCCACCTTGGTTTCGCCGTTTTTCTGCAACTCTGGTTTCCACCCTCGTTTTTCTTCGGGTCATGTGGAACCTTCTGACTGCCCTGGGGTGGATTCTGTGGTGGATAGGTTGCAGCGGATCTGGAATCTTGTGGTGGACAACTTGAAGTTGTCACAGGAGAGGGCTCAGCGCTTTGCCAACCGCCGCCGCGGTGTGGGTCCCCGACTACGTGTTGGGGATTTGGTGTGGCTTTCTTCCCGCTTTGTTCCTATGAAGGTTTCCTCTCCCAAATTTAAACCTCGTTTTATTGGTCCTTACAAGATATTGGAAATCCTTAATCCTGTATCCTTTCGCCTGGATCTTCCTGTGTCGTTTGCTATCCACAACGTGTTTCATAGGTCCTTGTTGCGGCGGTACGTTGTGCCTGTGGTTCCTTCTGCTGAGCCTCCTGCTCCGGTGTTGGTTGAGGGCGAGTTGGAGTACGTGGTGGAGAAGATCTTGGATTCTCGTCTCTCCAGGCGGAGGCTTCAGTACCTGGTCAAGTGGAAGGGCTATGGTCAGGAAGATAATTCCTGGGTGGTCGCCTCTGATGTTCATGCGGCCGATTTAGTTCGTGCCTTTCACGCCGCTCGTCCTGATCGCCCTGGTGGTCGTGGTGAGGGTTCGGTGACCCCTCACTAAGGGGGGGGTACTGTTGTGATTTTGCTTTTTGCTCCCTCTAGTGGTTATTAGTGATTTGACTCTGGAGCTTCTGTCTTTTCCTATATCCTCACCTGGGCCGTTAGTTCAGGGGCGTTGCTATATAAGCTCCCTGGACCTTCAGTTCAATGCCTGGCATCGTTGAAATCAGAGCTAATCTGTTGTGCTCTTGTCCTATGATCCTGGTTCCTGTATTTCAAGCTAAGTCTGCTTCCTTGCTTTTTGCTTTTGTTTTGTTTGGTATTTTTGTCCAGCTTGTTCCAATCTGTATCCTGACCTTTGCTGGAAGCTCTAGGGGGCTGGTGTTCTCCCCCCGGACCGTTAGACGGTTCGGGGGTTCTTGAATCTCCAGCGTGGATTTTTATAGGGTTTTTGTTGACCAGATAAGTTATCTTGCTATATTCTGCTATTAGTAAGCTGGCCTCTCTTTGCTGAACCTGGTTCATTTCTGTGTTTGTCATTTCCTCTTACCTCACCGTTATTATTTGTGGGGGGCTTGTATCTTGCTTTGGGGTCCCTTTCTCTGGAGGCAAGAGAGGTCTTTGTTTTCTTCTCCTAGGGGTAGTTAGATTCTCCGGCTGGCGCGAGTCATCTAGCGATCACCGTAGGCATGATCCCCAGCTACTTCTAGTGTTGGCGTTAGGAGTAGCTATTTGGTCAACCCAGTTACCACAGCCCTATGAGCTGGATTTTTGAATCTCGCAGACTTACACGTTCCTCTGAGACCCTGTCCACTGGGGTCATAATAGACCGCCCCAGGAAAGGAAGACCAAGAGTCACCTCTGCTTCTGAGGATAAGTTTATCCGAGTCACCAGCCGTAGAAATCACAGGTTAACAGCAGCTCAGATTAGAGACCAGGTCAATGCCACACAGATTTCTAGTAGCAGACACATCTCTACAACAGCTGTTAAGAGGAGACTTTGTGCAGCAGGCCTTCATAGTAAAATAGCTGCTAGGAAACCACTGCTAAGGACAGGCAACAAGCAAAAGAGACTTGTTTGAGCTAAAGTACACAAGGAATGGACATTAGACCAGTGGAAATCTGTGCTTTGGTCTGATGAATCCAAATTTGAGATCTTTGGTTCCAACCACCATGCCTTTGTGCGAGGCAGAAAAGGTGAACGGATGGACTCTACATGCCTGGTTCCCACCATGAAGCATCGAGGAGGAGGTGTGATGGTGTGGTTGTGCTTTGCTGGTGACACTGTTGGGAATTTATTCAAAATTGAAGCCATACTGAACCAGCATGGCTACCACAGCATCTTGCAGCGGCATGCTATTCCATCTGCTTTGCGTTTAGTTGGACCATCATTTATTTTTCAACAGGACAATGACCCCAAACACACCTCCAGGCTGTGTAAGGGCTATTTGACCAAGAAGAAGAGTGATAGGATGCTACGCCAGATGACCTGGCCTCCACAGTCACCAGATCTGAACACAATTGAGATGGTTTGGGATGAGCTGGACCGCAGAGTGAAGGCAAAAGGGCCAACAAGTGCTGAGCATCTCTGGGAACTCCTTCAAGATTGTTGGAAGACCATTTCCGGTGACTACCTCTTGAAGCTCATCAAGAAAATGCCAAGAGTGTGCAAAGCAGTCATCAAAGCAAAAGGTGGCTTCTTTGAAGAACCTAGAATATAAGACATAATTTCAGTTGTTTCACACTTTTTTGCTAAGTATATAATTCCACATGTGTTAATTCATAGTTTTGATGCCTTCAGTGTGAATTTATAATTTTCATAGTCATGAAAATGCAGAAAAATCTTTAAATGAGAAGGTGTGTCCAAACTTTTGGTCTTTACTGTATGTGAAGAATATTTGGGGATTTAACAGTAGCTTGCAATCCTCCTTCAGCATGTGTAGCTGTAACAGGACACCTGGCTCAGCAGATGGTTCAGCCACCCCAGCTAGTATCAAGCTCATGCAGGATTACCCCCTGTGGAGTCCACACTGTGTAACTGCTTCCCACAGAGATTTTTTTCGAGATCTCTGGAACAGGCCGGACGCTTCCAGGGTCTCGATCTTTTCTAGTACCCCAGGATGGGGAGATATGCAAAACAGCTTGTAGAAGCCAGGCTGCAAAGCCGTGTTTGGTCGCCAAGCATAAGGTGGGGCGGATCCGATGGCTTCAGAAACGCCACCCTGTGACCTATGATCTTTCATAGGTTTTGGGAGTTTTAGCTACCAACCCCAGGTGAGGGTGATAAGCACCATCCTGAGGGTGCAAAATGGTTTGACTGACCAAGAGGTTAAAGGCTTGTGCAAGGCCATGTGCTCTCACGCTATCTTTGCCATGCTTGCTGTTCACTTCTAAAGGGGGCCACATTGAGTAATGTTCTGCAAGGACTTGTAACCAGTTGGCCCCCATGCTTACACTGTTGTCCTACCTACTGTATTTACATTTCTGACCATTGCATATGTATAACCATTGTGTATATAGTGTTTTGTCTAGTGTGCCTTTAAGGTGATTAAATAAATAATTTAACCTTTAGCTCCCCTTGCGTCTTGATCCACAAATCCACACGTCTGTGTTATCAGTTTTAACTTCACATGCTACCGGGGATGGTTTCTGGTGCGATGTAATGACATTAACGGACAGGGTTTATATCTAACGAGAAACTGGTGGCAGTCTTACCGGGCTGATAAGGCTCTGTTTCACTGGTGCTAGCGAAAAGGGCCTCTCAGCCTGTCAGGGTTGTGAGCGAGTGTCGTGCCACATCAGCGGCTGCATGGGCCACATTCCTCACTCCACGTGCCTCTCTGGGCCCATGTGGACAGGGGGTGTCTGCTTAAAACTGTGGCAAGCTTACCTTACGTGTCCCTAAGTGGTGCAGAATGTCACATTGGTGCAAGTGGGGAAACCTTACAACGTGATCTCTCTGACATAATAGTGATGTCAGGTGCGGTGGCGAAGTGCGGGTTCGTCACATGTGGTGGCAGCACGGTAGAATCGAAATAATAGTGTATGTGAGTGTGAGACCCATACTCCCAGACACTAAAGATTACCAGCAGTAGCTTTTGCTACTGGGGTCTTAAGATCAACTCAGAACTAGACAGTCCGAGTGCAAATACTGTAAGGTGTGTGGGTGCATCAGGTTGCAGTTCTGTGTCAGTAACCAAAGATGGCCGGTGGCACCAGGGGCAGAGCCAGGGAGGTGGCAAATGCTACAGATGATCAGGAGGAGGTAGAAGATGATTTTGCCCAAGCAGAGAGAGAATCAAGCCCAGGCTCCCCAAGAACTCAGTCGCCAATAGTCAGTCCCACAATGGGTCGCTCACTACCTGCCCTTTTCCCCAGCCAGTCTGGCTCAGATACCCTCCTGCAAGCGGCCCTGGCCAGTCTCAAGGCTGGAGACAAGGCCTTCTATGAGATCCTCATGGCAGCATCAGAATGTTGTGAGGAAGCTGAGTGCGAGCACCAGTGACAATTCCTCAAGCTCCAACTCCAGCTGCCGGAGGACTTCCACCTGCTGGATAAAGGAGGGAACTTCGACACGTTCTTGCTGGAATTTGAAACAATTTGTATTCCATACCATCTGCCTGAGGACCAGTGGGTCCGGTTCTTAACCCCTCGCCTCAGGGGTAAGGCCCTGGAAATCTTTGGGTACCTGCCCAGCGAGATCATCCTAAGTTATGAGGCTATCAAGCAGGCTCTGGTACGGCAGCATAACTTGACCCCTGAGATGAACCAGAAGAAGCTCCGGAGTATGCAGCGGGGTCCTGCAGACAGCTGGGTCAATCACATGCGGGCCCAACTGAGAGCAGTCGACTAATAGATCACAGGATTGAAGCTTATCATCGTCCAGCAGCTGAAGGAGATCATCATAACTAAGCAGTTTTTGTGGAACTGCCTGGAGGATTTCCAGCAGTATATCCATGACCAGAAGCAAAAGGGGACTCTGCAACAGTGACACTTGCAGACAAGTACTCCACCAACAAGACTCCAGAGACCAAGAAACCTGCAGGCTGGAGAGGGAGTAAGATGAACACTGTGCCTTCTGTCCCTGCTAAAACCAAAATCTCAATTTGCAGACACTGTGTTTCGGTGTACTGCTCCTCGTCAGTGCAAAGTGTGAGATCTGGTTTGGCTGGGTGAGAGGCGTTTGACTGGGATCCAAGGTGTAATGTTCTTCCTTACGGAGAGCGACTCATCAAGCTTAATATACCGAGGTGAGGAGACTTTTAAGCTGCAATGCTCCTCTAGGAAATATGCAAATTGTCTCGTCAGAGAGGAAGAGGGCTAGAACTCTAGTGCCACCTATAGGAAGTTGCAATCCTAATAGTCAATATCAACTCTCTTGGCTTTAATCTTAAGTCATGTGACAAGGCTCGTTAGAGAATCGATATTGACTTTTAGGATTGCTACTTCCTATAAGTGGCACTAGAGTTCTAGCCCTCTTCCTCTCTGACAAGACAATTTGTATATTTCCCAGAGGAACATTGCAGCTTAAAAGTCTCCTCATCTCAGCATGTCACTCTCCGCAAGGAGGAGCGTTACCCCTTGGTTTACAACAGCAGAAACACACACACAACTTCCCCAAGCACCAGACAAGTACACTGCTTGCATTCAGACATACATAGAGTAACACAACAACTCGGCCAAGCTTTCCTTCTTTGAGTTTGTGTGTACATTTAGAGCAGCAAAGAACTAACTTATTAGATTTCAGATTTAATATACAACAAATGGTACAGTGCTCACAAAGGTACAAGAGATGAAATAATAAAAAGAAATACACACAAGGCAAAAACAGCATAAAACTAAAAGGTATAAATAAAGAAAACTCTTACAATTAGATCCATGAGCCATTATTTGCAAAGGAGCCTAGACAGATCTACTATCCTAGTTGTTCTCCTTGGATCAGACAATGAGTTTTTAAGGATATAATAAAGGGTCTCATTCACACCCTTCACCCCTCCTCGTGATCAGGTGAGAGAGGAGTATGGCTAATCGGATGCAAAGAAAGATGGGCGCCGGACATAGTTCTAATTTGTCATATTTTCCCAAAGGAACCTCCTAGTGGAATAATATGACCGACATACTGTATTTCCAAGCATTCATTCACCATCTTAGACACACATGACTATGATATATCCATAATTTGTGTAGGTATTACATTTCTGTGATTTCCCAAGGTTGAAAATCCTGGCGCTTGAACCCACAGAAGAGATCATGTCCCCCGATCATAGATATATCCATGGATTGTGTTGACAGTAGATTATTATTAGTGATGAGTGAATATACTCGTTACTCGAGATTTCCCGAGCATGCTTTGGTGTCCTCCGGGTATTTTTTGGTGCTCGGAGATTTAGTTCTCATCGCCGCAGCTGAATGACTTACAGCTACTAGCTAGATTAAGTACATGTGGGGGTTGCCTGGTTGCTAGGGAATCCCCACATGTAATCAAGCTGGCTAAGAGATGTAAATCATTCAGCTGCGTCGATGAAAACTAAATCTCCGAGCACCAAAAAATACTCAGAGGACACCCGAGCATGCTCGGGAAATCTCGAGTAACGAGTATATTCGCTCATCACTAATTATTATCAATATGACATAGAAATATTGCATGTCCATTGTGCCATTTGATGTCCCTGGTTTGTACTGGAGACGTCCAGTCTGTCTAGGGCAATTATATTCACCTCCTTATTTCACCACCCTTTTATCTAGTATCTAATCTGAGGTAGATTCTTGCTGGCTCTCCCCATCCTGTTTTCCATGACTGATAGGACTCTCCCTATGGGCACAGTCAGATGGCCATATAACACGGGCAACAATTGCATCACAGTGCATGGACTGGACAGCGGCTCTCCAGACTTGAGCCTAACAGCTGCATAGAAATACATGCTTTCACGCTTGGGTCAAGAGAGCCGCCGGGCAGTCCGAGCATTGAGATGTAATCATCGTCCGTGTTATACTATCGTCTGACTGCACCTGTAGTATGAAAGTAGGAAGAGTGCAGTCAGTCTAGAGGACCTGGGAAGGGAGAACCATGTAGGGAGCAATTTCAACTAGTCCGATGAGACACTTAGGCGCCTATTCATCAACGCAATTATGCCAATATTCTGGAGTAAAGCGCTTTGAAAAATTACAAAATCTTTACACAATGTCAAGTTGCGAAAAATTTTTGTGACTTTTGGCATTTTTTTTTAAGCCTATCTTTGCATGCCAAAATTGCTGGATCTGGGGTGAGACGTCACAGCTTGTCGAATTCATGGCTAGCTGTGCTTTTTAATGAATGAGGAGTGTCTGAGTTCAGGACATCTCATCAATAGTGATGCTAACATTACTAGTCTTGATGAATTGGAGCCAGAGTACGTGTTACCGGATATGCTGCTTAGTTCTGGCAGCATGAGCAAACTTTCAGATTCGTTTTAAACGGGTGGGAATACGGTAATCATTTATTACAAGGCATAAAATATATCAATGAAGGTAACAGCGGCTTTTAAGACTCTATTCTAGCGTCATCACTTACAGCTATAAACGGTGAATGAACAGCGAAACGAGATTCATTTTCAAATGTTTAGATAGATATTGGCAAACGTCAAGAAGGGCTTTAATGGCGTATATCAGGGCCCTGCATTGTAATGGCAACAGAATGGCAGCAGAAGACTTACTGAAAGCCCCTATATCTGCCGCTTGGTCTTCAGAGGAAAGAGATCATGCAAAAACCAGTATATTTTCCAGATTATATCACCATTTTTTCTATGATTCCTATGATGGAGAGCTGGCTACGGCGTAGCTAATAATGGAAATAAGTTGCCCTCTGCTGGACAAATTTGGGAATTCTTAAAACAGGAGGGGAGAGGTCAAAAAGAGTCATTTGCAACAGTCTTTACTATGTACGGTATCTTATACTACTTGCAGGGGATTTGAATATATAGTCTTTAATTGTAACAGTAATGTTAACCCAGATATAAGAATTATACATACAGTGGCATGTAAAAGTTTGTTCACCCCTTGTCAAAATTACTGTTATTGTGAACAGTTAAGCAAGTTGAAGATGAAATTATCTCTAAAAGGCCTAAAGTTAAGGATGATTCAAACAAAAAGCAGCACACTCTAATGTTAAAATATAGAAATATGAAAAACTGTGAACGTTTAGAGCATAAATTGTCCAATTCATGTGTACTCGGCAGCCACGATAAGGCGATTCTGGTTGCCAGGACCTAATGCCAATCCTCTCTTAGGCCGGCGTCACACTAGAGAGAAATATGGATGAGTGAGAGGCGCAAAACAACGCATTGCACTCAGACCAATATTTCTCTATGGGGCAGCTTCCGTCAGCCGTATATTTCTAGGCCGTATTTTACGGGCAGAGAAAATCGCAGCATGCTGCGATTGTCAGCCTATTCCTCCGAAAATACACCAATGCAAGTCTATGGGGGCGAGAAAAATACGGATTACACACGGACCACACGTCTAACTTGCGAGAAATACGCACCGGTGTCCTATAGAAAAGCCGGTAATTCAGTGTGGTGCACAGTAAAATCACACTGACAGGTTAAAAAAAGAATAGATAAAATAAATGTCTATGGAGCGCCCCCACACCGCCGCAGGGCCTAGGGGTACCCGGAGCCGGGCCTCTGGGTCTCAGTCCTGGGATTGTCACGGTGGCTAGACCCGGTCCGTGGCCCTGTCTGTCAGTGGGGGACGTCCGGTGCAATAAGTGGTGTTGTAACGGTGCAGTTGTGGGGTGCAGGTCGCGGTAAATAACGAGGACACCAGGTTGCAGTCTCTTTACCTCTTTACTGAAGATCTCTGAGTCCTCAGTCCAGAATACGGCTCACCAGGCTACGCAAGTCCGGCCGGTCCAATGACACTTCCAGAGTTCTCTTCACAGGAGGAAATCTGTGCCTTCCCCCTAGCGCTATGTGTTGTAGTCCTTCCCTGCTGTGCTTACGGAAAGTACCCCACAACTGTTGTGTCTGTTTCTGATGTTCCCTCACAACTCGATTAGATGATGTTCTGCTAATCCTCCGTCCCTCCCTGAGGTTCGGGTAGGAACGGCACCCGTTTGACGGGTAGGCCTGGAGTTCTTCCGGGACCCTAGAGACGCCCCTCTCCCGCAATTGCCTCCCAAGACTTCATAGGTGATTTGAGTTAGACAGCCCGCCTGAGACTGATTGTCCTGCCGCTGTTTGGAGTATTGCTTGAAGCTGAATGTTATTCTACTCCCTCGGCGTTCCGGCCACCGGTAGTGCGCCTCAGTAGGATGTTGCTTCGGTCTTACAGCACGACTCCTACTGGTATTTCTCCTTTTGCGTGATCCCGTTTCTCACTCAGCACAATCTATCTCTCTTCTAATCCTTTCTTGGGCACCGCCGCTACCCGGAGCAGGCACGGTCCCGTTACGTTCGTTCTAGTTGCCAAGCCTCTGTCAGGATCCCACCCCTGACAGAGACCCTACTGTATCTTCCCCTACAACACCCTCTGCCACAAGGTGTTGCCTGGTTCCAACCCAGTCAGCTTCTGATCTAACTTCCTGCCTGACCCCCAGTTTACCCACTATGGTGGGGAGTGGCCTAATGAATAGAACCCTTAGCTCCCCCCGGAGGCCCGGCTGTGAAATGTATTGGTGTCTGTGATACCTGATCAGATGAACTCCTTCAGTGCCATCGGACGCACCATAGCTCCCCATAGTGGCGGAGCCACAGTACTGCAACGACCAGGACTCTGGGGCGCTGCATCTACACATTGCATAGGTATATATATATATATATATATATATATATATATATATATATATATCAGTGAGACACATATATATATATTTATATTTAATTCAGAGATAGATAGTAGAAAAGCCAGTAATTCAATTGTTGGCTTTTGCTAAGTCCTTACCGAACCTGACAGGATATGAGACATGGTTTACATACAGTAACCCATTTCATATCCCTTATATTTTTAAATATTCCTCATTAATAATGTTAGTATTGTGTCTCTTTGTAAAATTTGGGAGCTGTAGGTGTTAATTTAAAGGGTTAATTCACGGAAAAAAAACCTGGCGTTGGCTCCTACGCAATTTTTTGAGAGGGAAAGCCAGTGACTGAGGGCAGATATTAATAGCCTAGAGAGGGTCCATGGTTATTGCCCCCCCCCCCCCCGGCTAAAAACATCCGTCCCCAGCCACCCCAGAAAAGGCGGGAAAGGTCAGAGAGGCCCGGCGCCTGCGCACTGCAGTACTTTGCTCTGCCCTCAACAGGGCAGACAAAGTACGCCTGCGCAGGAGCCGTGGCAGAAAGAAAAGAAGAGGACGTCATCGTAAGAAGATGGGAGGCACTGGATCCGGATCGCGACGCCCATTGGACCGGACCGCCCCGGGACCGCCCCTGGGTGAGTATAATCTAACTTGTTTTTCTTATCTTGCAGGGTACAACAAGGGCTTATCTACAGCATTACATCCAAAAATCGCATCCTCGCATTGAATACGGATCACTGTTCAGGAACTTTTCTGCGTATCTTGGCCGTAAAAAATGGCCGTATTTTTATACGTTAGGTGTGACGCCGGCCTAAGACTGAGGTTTAAATCTCTATGGGAATCTAATGTGAATCCTCTCTTCAACTGAAATCTATATCTCTATGGAGGGGTAGGATCCTGCTGCAATTAAAAATGCCTGAAGCTAAAGGTACCGTCACACTCAGCAACTTTGCAAAGAGAACGACAACAATCGGTGACGTTGCAGCGTCCTGGATAGCGATCTCGTTGTGTTTGACACGCAGCAGCGATCTGGATCCCGCTGTGCCATCGCTGGTCGGAGCTAGAAGTCCAGAACTTTATTTCATCGCCAGGTCGGCGTGTATCGTCATGTTTGACATCAAAAGCAACGACGCCAGCAACGAGCATAGGGGGCGTCGCAGCGTCTCCTTCTAGCCAGTCGGTACACTCCGGCTGTTTGACATGGAGCTAACAACCAGCGAGAACGAGAAGTGAGTCTCCGTTACGTCACTGGATCGCTCCTGCATCGTTCTGGAGCTGCTGTGTTTGACGTCTCTACAGCGACCTAAACAGCGACGCTCCAGCGATCTAGTTTAGGTCAGCTCGTTGTCTATATCGCTGCAGCGTCACTGAGTGTGACGGTACCTTAAGGGGAGAATGCTCAGTCAGAAGGCTAATGAGTACAAATAACAAAAGACTGACCGCCACATCCAAACATAAATAGGTCTGAACAGGTGCTTACCTAGAGTCATTAACTCATATACATTCAAACAAAAAGCAGCGCTCTGTAATGCTAAAACACGAAATATGACAATTGAATTGCATTACTGCACTAGAAATATGAATGCCTTAGCTTCAGGCGTTTTTAATTGCAGCAGGATCCTACAGCATAAGGAAAATCTGCTTTTTTATGTAGCTTCTTTCCTGCCAAGAGATCAGGATTTGCTGCAGAAAAAAAGCCTAATGTGAACTTATCCTTAAGATGCTGCTGAACTGTGCGGTTTTAGTGCTTTTTTTTTTCTCTCTTGTCTCTTATGTGGAGCCTAACAAAAATGCAAATAAAAAACTGCAGATACTTTTTTAAGTGCAGAATTAAAGCTTTTCTGTGCTACCGAAACTACATAAAAAATGCGTCTTCACATCTGCACCAGAAACGCATGAAATAAGAGGGAAAAGACTGTTATTGTGTAGTTTGGTACAGATATCTGCAGAAAACAAAAAACATGGTATTTATGTTGCGTGTAAACACGGCCTTACAGATGCAAAAAAGCCAGATGTCATATAGTGAGGCTACATCAACATGAGAAAGTTCTGGCGGCTCCGACTGTGAATATATGAACAGAAAAATAACCCACAGGTCTCAACTAGAGACGAGCAGGACACACAGATGACATCGCCCAGTCCTGGGGATGCCGGAAGGTAAGAGATTCGCCGCCTCCCGTCCAGCTGCTAGGTACCACTGATCTGGACCAGAGACCCCTGAATCGATCAGGTTATGTATACTAGATTCCTTGATAGGGCGTTGATCCAGGGAACTAGTCTGATTGCCGTATGTGGAGTCGGGAAGGAATTTTTTTCCCCAATGTGGAGCTTACTCTTTGCCACATGGTTTTTTTTTTGCCTTCCTCTGGATCAACATGTTAGGGCATGTTAGGTTAGGCTATGGGTTGAACTAGATGGACTTAAAGTCTTCCTTCAACCTTAATAACTATGTTACTATGATCTCAACTCTAGTCCTCCTGCCCAGGGAGAAAGAAATGGTAAATGGCTGTGGATTGGGGTGTGGCCAAAATTTGCCACGGCGACTCATGAAGTGTCCTTCTTTCTGATCTTTAAAAGTTGGGCAGCATGGTGTTATGGTCTCTTCCTTTCTAGAATGCAAACAGGTGGGAGAGTGACTCATTTTGTGGCGAGTGACTGTCCTGGAACGTGCATATCGGACATTTCTGGCTTTAAAGGGAACCTGTCACCCCCAAAATGGAAGGTGAGCTAAGCCCACCGGCATCAGGGGCTTATCTACAGCATTCTGTAATGCTGTAGATAAGCCCCCGATGTATCCTGAAAGATGAGAAAAAGAGGTTAGATTATACTCACCCAGGGGCGGTCCCGCTGACGTCCGGTCCGAAGGGCGTCGCGGTCCGGGGCCTCCCATCTTCTTAAGATGACGTCCTCTTCTTGTATTCAGGCTGCGGCTCCGGGGCAGGTATACTTTGTCTTCCCTGTTGAGGGCAGAGCAAAGTACTGCAGTGTGCAGGCATCGGGCCTCTCTGACCTTTCCCGGCACCTGTGCACTGCAGTACTTTGCTCTGCCCTCAACAGGGAAGACAAAGTACACCTGCGCCGGAGCCGCAGCATGAATGCAAGAAGAGGACGTCATCTTAAGATGGGAGGCCCCGGACCGCGACGCCCTTCGGACCAGAACCACCCCTGGGTGAGTATAATATATAACCTCTTTTTCTCATCTTTCAGGATACATTGGGGGCTTATCTACAGCATTACAGAATGCTGTAGATAAGCCCCTGATGCTGGTGGGTTAGCACACCTTAGATTTTGGGGGTGACGGGTTCCCTTTAATGATAATTCTTTATAAAAGGCCCAGATCATAATGGCGCTTCAGATTTTATTGCGGCCCTTGGAATTGGTTCAAAATGACAGTGTGGCCCCTGGAAAAAGAAGAGGTTGCAGACCCCCAGCCTTAGAGGGTCCTCCGCAGTCTGTACAAGGAAGCAGCCATAGTGCCATATATGTAAATTAATTTTACTTTGGCCACCTCTCCCCTTTTTCTGGTGGCCTCTCTGACAGGGTTGCCCACCCTAAGCCATAACTATCAATAATGACATCACCGAACATTCACATTTTGTAACCAAAGAGTTGGCAAAACCACATGTCACTAGGACAACGGCTATAAAACATGTCCCCTATCCGAATAATAATGCGATATGTTTCCCGGAGACCAACGCCCATTATAGCCTACGCTCATATCCACAGTAAAATGGCTCCTGCTGTGGAGACACACAGGAAGCATCTGTGGCGCGCTCTAGTACTTAGCGTCCAGTTCTCCTGTGGGATGACGTCATTGCAGCTGCGCGCTGGGTTTTTTGTCCGGTTTGGGTCTCCGTACAGCATCAGTCATTCGCAGTGTATGTGGCCGGTGTCGGGCGGGGTGCACAGGGAAGACAGGGTGGTGACGAGATTGGACCCGGTGGGGGAGACGTGAGGTTGGTTATTCGGTGGGTATGGGCGATAGGCTGGCAGGAGGGTTCACACTGAGGCCTTGTTATTGTCACATTGTGGCCGGGTGGCGCAGCACTGCGTCTATTATGGGCTATGACCTGCTATGTATAGGGTACCACAGGTACCAGCATGCCCTGACAGCTGTTGTTCCTGTATCTTGGAAAGCTGGGTGGCAGCACTGATGCTAGGGGAGGTCACTCTGCTTTCCCGGACACCCTGTGTGCAGGTCTCGTCCATCTCCTTGCTATTTCTGCCTTTCTGGGTGGATGTGACATTCTGGGATACGGGAGAGTTGTGTCCTGCCCTGTACGGTGGCCGTTACATTGGCCCCAGGGGGCTCGGTGCGGCCCCTGCGGACGGCACCTGTTATCTAGCGATGCATCCATGCTCAGCGTCATATTCAGGACAGGAAAGCATCTAGGGAATGATTTTCCGCTGCTGATTTGCATGTGGAAAAATCCGCCGTGTTTTACAATGCCAGAATTACGGGTGATATTTTAAGAAATCGCATCCACACTATCCGACAGAAATAAACATTGCAGCGGATTTAGGCTATGTGCACACGTCAGGATTTCTTGCAGAAATTTTCCTGACAAAAATCCGGACATTTCTACCAGAAATCCGCATGCGTTTTTTTTTGCGTGGATTTTACGCGGATTTTGCACTTTTTTTGGGCGGAATTATTGCGGATTTCTCCTGTCACTCCAAAATCATGGGAAATCTGCAAAAAATGCGCAAAAAGAATGAACATGCTGCTTTTTTTTCCGGATTGCGTTTTTTATGCGGAAAAAAACACATTTGCACAAAAAATGCGGAATGCATTCTAAATGATAGGATGCATCATGTATGCAGATTTTGTGCAGAATTATAGCGTTTTTATCAGGGAATTCCACAAAAAAAACGCAAAAAATCCGGACGAAATCCTGACGTGTGCACATAGCCTCAACATTCAGTGCAAAAGATGAAATCTGCAGGACATTCACATGTGGCGCTCAGCCTTCTGCATGGAAAAGGGGGGAAATCAGCTGTAAAAATCCGCTATGCGAAAATCCTCGTGGATGAGATTGGTGAAATCTCTCCTTCTCTGGCCCTGTGCTCCCCACACAGGAAACCTGCAGCATTTCTGTATGGGGCCACATTCACATGGCGTGCTCTTGAGGTGGCTCAATGCAACCGGTTTTTCAGCAGAGACCGATGCAGGAACCTTTCTTTTTTCTGATTGGTTTGGAGCAGATTCCATTAAGATTCGCTGAAAAGAAGTGAGATGTTTTATTTCCACTTAGTGTTCACACGTTCAGTATTTCGTCAGTATTTTACATCAGTATTTGTAATCCAAGACCAGGAGAGGAACAATCTGAGGAAAAGTATAACCGAAACATATGCTCCACTTCTGTGTTTATCACCCACTCCTGGTTTTGGCTTACAAATACTGATGTAAAATACTGAACGGGTGAATGTGGCTTTAAGAAAAAAGATGCTTGAAAAATTCTACAAAAAACCAATATGGATGTGTCTATGTCCAAAAGACACAATGTGCATATATCCTTAGGTCAGGTTCACACGTTCTGGATTTATCACCCACTCCTGGTTTTGGTTTACAAATACTGAAGTGGAGCATATGTTTCTATTATACTTTTCCTCTGATTGTTCCACTCCAGGATTTGGCTTACAAATACTGATATAAAATACTGAACATGTGCACGTGGCCGTAGGGTTTGTTCACACTGATGTTTTTTTGTTTATGGAGCAGAAATTCTCCAAATCTTTAAACAAAAAAACTTGGAGTTTTCACTCCAAAAACTCAGCGAATAGACTGTGCACATACGTTTAGACATCATTGTGTCCGTTATTCACGTACGTGCCCATCATAATCTGTCGATGAATTCACCAGTGGCAGATTTGTTGCTAAAATTTCTACAACTGGAAAGTGCCCTCCACACACGTGATTGGGTCCATTTCTACAAACACTGTTCGAATGAATCAGTTTACATCAAATCAGCTGTGTGTGAATTACTCTTATGGGCTTTAGTGGCAGTAAAAAAAAAAAAAAAAAATTCTGAAAACATAAAATGTTACAAATAAATTAAAAAAAAAGTAGGATTCTTTTTTAATCTCTCAGTGCTCCGGTTCCTCCAATGCTTCCCGATACCCCGCAGGCCACTATTTTCTCTGCAGATGTTCCTTCTAAGTGGTTTTGTTAGCTGATTTTTCTTTTTTCTGCAAAACCCATCATTGTCATTGGTTCAGCATTTTAGCAGTTCCATAGAGAGTACATGGGGCAGTGGTGCTCATGCTTCACTTAGACCAGGTTTGGGGAATCTTTTTTTCTGCCAAGGGCCATTTGGATATTTATTTCATCCTTCAGGGGCCGTACAAACTTCGCCCACAAAGTGCATCCTGACTCTGGCACTGGTTTCAGGATGTGCGGAAACGCTGAGTTGTATTTTCCGCAGCATGTCAATTCTGCCTGCGGAATCCGCAGCGTTTTACACTTGTTCCTGTATAAGAATCCGCAGGTGTAAAACCGTAGGTGATATCCTCGGTAAATCCACTTGTAATCCGCAGGTAAAACGCACTGCATTTTATCTGTGAATTTTTCAAAAACGGTGCTGAAAAATCCGCATACGAATCCACAACGTGTGCACATAGCCAAAATAGTTCGGATTATCCCTTCAACCTAGTGTATTTGCTTTCTGTAATATGATTTTCCATCTGCAAATCTGTGTGCAAATTCCACATTGCATCCACCATGTGTGCACATGGCCCAACGTGCAGGTGAGTTTCTTGTGGCTCTGGCTAGTTCAGAGGTTTTGTGCATTTATATATGCCATTTGGTTTGCCAGATTTGGAGTAGTGTTAATCAGTTGTGCTTTTTTTTTTTTGGTATTCATTGTTTTTTTTTTGTTTTTTTTTTACACCAAATTATTTTAAATTTTACACACGGTTTATGACTTTTGTACAAAATAAAAATTGCTTCTTATTTTTGTGTATGACCCATCTAGCAGCTTTAGTTCAGAAAGTCATACCTGAAAAAAGGCGTTTTTTGCAGAAAAAATAATTATCATGCATAAAATCCCTTTTAACAATTTTTTTAAAAAGTCACAATTGATCAATCAATCACCCAAATACATCTGGAAACCCCAAATTTTGCTCACTATGACGAACATTTACAGTAAATAATTAAAAAAAAAAATACTCCAGGAGAACACACGCAAAATCTGCCTTAAAAAAGGCACAAATTAGAAGTAGAATTAGTTGCAAATGAAAAACAGGCAAAAAAAGGCAGAAATGCAACAATGAATCGGACCCATAGAGTTAACAGGTCGCAGTGGGTGTGATGGCCGGCCGTGCAGACGGGTGCTCAATACCACACCATTCCCATTATCTTTGCAATAGGTGACAGGTCATTCCCAATAATTTAGCAAAATGTATGTTGCTGTGCTTGGTAATTAATGATGGGCAGTTGCTGCTCTGTGCAGAAAATATATATATATATATATATATATATATATATATATATATATATATATATATATATATATATATATATATATATATATATATATATATATATATTTAATTTGTATATTATGTATTCTGAATGCACGTTATGACAGGTATTTTTTTTGTCTTTTCAGTCGAATAAAAGCTTGAATTCCTTCCTTTTCTTACTGGAGGATTGCAAGGTAAGTGTTTGCTATGTTTGACCTGTGCCATTAATTCTCATCTTAAAGGCCTATTCCCGCCCAAAAAGCAGGTTACACCTTATGCATTGGATAGGAGATAACTTGCTGACCATGGGAGTCCCCGCTGTTAAACACCCAGGGATCCTAAGATTGGGGCCTTGGAGCTTCATCTTGAGGCCTTCACTCCATTCTTTGTTTATGGGACTGTCAGACACAGCCGAGCGCTGCACTCAGCACTCAGGCAATGAGTGGGGTGGAGGCTGAGTGCGCTCACCTCCGCTCCATTTAGTAGAACGCTCCATGGCCTGATCTCGCGATCACTAGGGTTTCTAGCCATTAGACCCCCCCAGAGAGCAGAAAGTTATCCCCTATCCACTGGATTTTTTTCTGGCAGTCCCATAGACAATGATTGGAGTGGTTTTTGCATGCACAGCCATTGATGCATTCCAACAGACATTTTGGAGCCCTGTACGTAGCATTACTGGGGGGAGAGGCCCTGGTATTTTGGACCCCTACATGGATATCCCACATCTCCCATTCAAGTAAAGCATTGTGATTGGGAGACATGATGCCCCTAGGAGTCCCAGCGGTGGACCCCTACCAATTCAGCAGTCATCTATCCTATGTATAAGTGACATATGACTGGAATACCCCTTTAAGGTGAACACTTCTGTGCCGTACATGGAGGGAACAGGTCGGTCACTGTTGCACATTCCCTGAATGCTTTCCTCCTCTCCTCTGCGTCTGGCCATGTAAATCTGTAATTATTGCTTCCTTTTGAAGATTCACCTTCCATCCTGTCTACGTGATAATGATCCGTCGGCGCTGTCGAGTAATAATGGTTTTCCAGTAACATATTCTTTGATGTCTCTAGAATAAAACTGTTCTGCCCCCACCGGCTGTAACATAAGAGCTTTACATCCTGCAGACTTACTGCACATTGCCGTAGATTAGTATAAGCGATGTTCTCTGTTTGTGTCTACATTGGAAGCTCAGAGATTCATGGATGAAACATTAAAAAAAAAAGAAATAAATTGCCTTTAAGAGAGGATATGGGACCTATAAACATGCAACTTAATAGGCTATGAATGGTGACGGCTCTGGTCCTTGGATGAGCGTATTTTAAAGGGAAGCGATCATCAGAAAATGATGAATAATCATTTTTTTATGCTACTTGCAGTTATTTTTTTTTATATCTCAATTTAAAAAAAAAAACAACAAAATTAGTGATCTTGCAATTTCTCACACTGACCAATGGGCCTTTTTTAAGTCTAGTACTTCCTGTCCTTTTAGGAACAGTTTTCAGCAGGCTCCTTATCATCAGAGACAGAATTACAATGACAGGTAACACCTCTATGCACAGCTGGTAACACAGGATCCACCAATCACAATAGGCGAACTCACAGCTCATCTCCTCCCTTTACAATCTCTTTTGCACACGCTCATTAAATGCTTCAGTACAAAAGATAGGCATTGCTAATTTACATGTGCATTTCCTGAATCAACAGGAAGTTAGAATCTAAAAAAAGCTCTAGTGGCCAATGTGAAAATTGCAATTATTATTTTTTTTTTTTTTAATACAGATTGTGATATATTAGTGAAAAACTATTGCAAAAAACAATAAAACAAAAATTTTTCGCACAAAATCCGTGCTTAAACAGTAACTTATTTTCTGAGCATAAATTGTATTTAAAGGGTTCTTGTCTCCTCGTTCATGCTGTTCGAACCACAGACAGTCAGCAAGGACCAATCCTTTAACCCATTAACGACCGCCGATGCGCCTTTTAACGGCGGCCGCTAAGGGTACTTAAACCACAGCGCCGTTAATTAACGGCGCTGTGGAAAAAGTGAATAGCGCCCCCCAGAGTTGGATTTTCTCTGGGGTCTCGGTTGCCAAGGGTAGCCGAGACCCCAGAGAACATGATTCGGGGGGTTTTTACCGACCCCCGAGTTGCGATCGCCGGTAATTAACCGTTTACCGGCGGTCGCACATCGGAGGACAGAGAAATAGTGTCCCCGATGGCCCCCAATAGCCCCCCAATACTCACCTATCTCCACCGGTGCTCCTCGTGGCTCCCGATGGGCGCCGCCATCTTTTTTCCGGGAGAAAATGGCGGGCGCATGCGCAGTGCGCCCGGCACACGGAAGATCTTTGGGGTCTCGGCTGCCGGGGGTAGCCGAGACCCCAAAGAACATGATCGGGTCGGTTTTTACCGACCCCTGTTTTGCGATCGCCAGTAATTAACTGTTTACCGGCGACCGCAAAAAAAAAAAAAAAAAAAAAAAAGCGAACTGTAATTCTCTGTCCTCTGATGTGATCGCACATCAGATGACAGAGAAATAGGGGGATTCGGGGACCCTATCATACTCACCCGGTGTCCCTGGGTCCTCCTGCGTCTTCTCCGGCCGGCTTCTTCCTCGGCAAAGAAAATGGCGGGCGCATGCGCAGTGCGCCCGCCATCTGCTGCCATCTGCCGGCCGGCAGGAGAGACGAGTTGGGGCTAAAATTAGGGTTAGGGTTAGGGCTAGGGTTAGGGTTGGGGCTAAATTTAGGGTTAGGGCTAGGGTTAGGGTTAGGCTACTTTCACACTAACGTTTTTTGGCTTCTGTCGCAATGCGTCGTTGGAGAAAAAACGCATCCTGCAAAAGTGCTTGCAGGATGCGTTTTTTCTCCATTGACTTGCATTAGCGACACATTGCGATGGATTGCGGACCGTCAGCACAAAAAAACCGCTACATGTAACTTTTTTTGTGCGACGTGTCTGCCATTTCCGACCGCGCATGCGCGGCCGGAACTCCGCCCCGCCTCCCCGCACCTCACAATGGGGCAGCGGATGCGTTGAAAAAACAGCATCCGCTGCACCCGTTGTGCGGCGCTTACAACGCTAGCGTCGGTACGTCGGCCCGACACACTGCGATGGGCCGAGTACGACGCTAGTGTGAAAGTAGCCTTAGGCTTCTTTCACACTTGCGTCTGTACGGGGCGGTCTCAATGCGTTGGCCCGACGTACCGACGCACGTGGTGAAAATTGTGCACAACGTGGGCAAGCGGATGCAGTTTTTCAACGCATCCGCTGCCCAGTCTATGTCCTGGGGAGGAGGGGGCAGAGTTACGGCCACGCATGCGTGGAAATGGCGGACGCGACGTACAAAAAAAAGGTTACATTGAACTTTTTTTGTGACGACGGTCCGCCAAAACACAACGGATCCAGTGCACGATGGACGCGACGTGTGGCCATCCGTCGGTAATACAAGTCTATGGGCAAAAAAGGCATCCTGTGGGCACATTTGCAGGATCCATTTTTTGTACAAAACGACGGATTGCGACGGATGCCACACGACGCAAGTGTGAAAGTAGCCTTAGGGTTAGGGTTGGGGCTAAAGTTAGGGCTAGGGTTAGGGTTAAATTTAGGGTTAGGGTTGGGGCTAAAGTTAGGGTTGGGGCTAAAATTAGGGTTAGGGTTGGGGCTAAAGTTAGGGTTAGAGTTGGGATTAGGGTTAGAGTTTGGATTAGGGTTGGTATTAGGGTTCCGTTTGGGATTAGGGTTGGGATTAGGGTTACGTTTGGGATTAGGGTTACGTTTGGGATTAGGGTTGGGATTAGGGTTAGGGTTGGGATTAGGGTTAGGGGTGTATTGGGATTAGGGTTAGGTTTGAGGTTAGGGTTGAGATTAGGGTTAGGGGTGTGTTGGATTTAGGGTTTTGATTAGGGTTATGGTTAGGGTTGAGATTAGGGCTGTTTTGGGGTTAGGGTTGTGATTATCGTTAGGTTTGTGATTAGGATTATGGATCGTGTTGAGATTAGGGTTAGGGGTGTGTTGGAGTTAGGGTTGGAGTTAGAATTGGGGCGTTTCCACTGTTTAGGTACATCAGGGGGTCTCCAAACACGACAGCCAATTTTGCGCTAAAAAAGTCAAATGGTGCTCCCTCCCTTCTGAACTCTGCCGTGCGCCCAAACAGTGGTTTACCCCCACATATGGGGCATCAGCGTACTCGGGATAAATTGGACAACAACTTTTGGGGTCCAATTTCTCCTGTTACCCTTGTGAAAATAAAAACTTGGGGGCTAAAAATATTTTTTGTGGGAAAAAAAAATATTTTTTTATTTTCACTACTCTGCATTATAAACTTCTGTGAAGCACTTGAGCATTCAAAGTTCTCACCACATATCTAGATAAGTTCCATGGGGGGTCTAGTTTCCAAAATGGGGTCACTTTTGGGGGGTTTCTACTGTTTAGGCACATCAGGGGCTCTCCAAACGCGACATGGCGTCCGATCTCAATTCCAGTCAATTTTGCATTGAAAAGTCAAATGGCGCTCCTTTGCTTTCGAGCTCAGCCATGCGCCCAAACAGTGGTTTACCCCCACATATGGGGTGTCGGCGTACTCAGGACAAATTGTACAACAACTTCTGGGGCCCATTTTCTCCTGTTACCCTTGGTAAAATAAAAATTTGGAGGCAAAAAGATCATTTTTGTAGAAAAAATTTGAATTTTTTATTTTCACGGCTCTACGTTATAAACTTCTGTGAAGCACTTGGGGGTTCAAAGTGCTCACCACACATCTAGATAAGTTCCTTAAGGGGTCTAGTTTCCAAAATGGTGTCACTTGTGGGGGGTTTCCACTGTTTAGGCACATCAGGGGCTCTCCAAACGCGACATGGCGTCCGATCTCAATTCCAGCCAATTCTGCATTGAAACAGTCAAACGGCGCTCCTTCTCTTCCAAGCTCTGCGGTGCGCCCAAACAGTGGTTTACCTCCACATATGGGGTATCGGCGTACTCAGGAGAAATTGCACAACAAAATTTGTGGTTAAATTTCTGTTTTTACACTTGTGAAAATTAAAAAAATGGTTCTGAATAAAATGTTTGCAAAAAAAAGTTAAATGTTCATTTTTTTCTTCCACATTGTTTCAGTTCCTGTGAAGCACGTAAAGGGTTAATAAACTTCTTGAATGTGGTTTTGAGCAGCTTGAGGGGTGCAGTTTTTAGAATGGTGTCACACTTGGTTATTTTCTATCATATAGACCCCTCAAAATGACTTCAAAGGTGATGTGGTCCCTAAAAAAAACATGGTGTTGTAAAAATGAGAAATTGCTGGTCAACTTTTAACCCTTATGACTCCCTAACAAAAAAAAAAATTTTGTTTCCAAAATTGTGCTGATGTAAAGTAGACATGTGGGAAATGTTATTTATTAACTATTTTTCGTGACATATGTCTCTGATTTAAGGGCATAAAAATACAAAGTTTGAAAATTGCAAAATTTTAAAAATTTTCGCCATATTTCTGTTTTTTTCATAAATAATCGCAAGTAATATCGAAGAAATGTTACCACCAACTTGAAGTACAATATGTCACAAAAAAACAATCTCAGAATCAGCGGGATCCGATAAAGCGTTCCAGAGTTATAACCTCATAAAGTGACAGTGGTCAGAATTGTAAAAATTGGCCCGGTCATTAAGTACCAAATTGGCTCTGTCACTAAGGGGTTAAGCCACGTTCTCACAATGAGTTTTTGATGTTGCAGATTTTCTGCACATATTAAATTAGGTACCTTGCTTTTTTTTCATTGCTTTTTCAGTGCATTTTTCTTTTTACATGCGTTTTTATTGTGCTTTTTTGAATATTTTTGGTACGTCCTGTTTTAAATAAAGCTGCCTTTTTTTTTCTTTTTTTTTTTTTTTATTCTTCCTCGTATTTGTCTTTGACCAATCTTTAGGCTATGTGCCCACGTTGCGGATGTAGCAACGCCTTGGACGCAGCGTATTTTCGCTGCCTTCTATTAAACGCAGGTAAATCCACATGTGCGGATTTACTGCATTCAATACATTCTTTTGATGTAATTTCTCTTGCCGAGATTCGTGTCTCTGCAAGAGTAATTAGCATGTCGCGGTCTTGAAAGACGCTCCTCATGTCAGTGTCTGCGGGTGATCCGCAGGCGCACATAGACACATAGTGGACGTGCGATTTCTTGAAATCCTATCCCTATGCTGTAATATTTGGCCGCTGCGGGTTTGACGCTACATGAATGCACAACGTCAGTCCCGCAGTATTTTTAGTGTTTCCGCAGCGTAAATGCAAATTATTATTTTTTTTTTACTTCTGATTTTTTTTTTTTGCATCTAATCAAGTCTATGTGGAAAATCTGCACATAAAACTCAGCGCACCCGAAGACAAGTTGACATGTTCTGGATTTAAAAAACGCACTGCAATTTGGATTATGCAGCGTAAATAAAAATACAGTGCTGTCTATGTATCTATCTATCTATGTATCTATCTATCTATCTATGTATCTATCTATCTATGTATCTATCTATCTATGGGTTATCTCGGGGTGTATGACTCGGCATGGGTTATCTCGGGGTGTGTGACGAGTCTGCAGCGGTGGAGACAGCGGCATTGTCGGGCACTCAATGCCCTCCTTTGTGTTTGAGGCATCCAGCTGTACATGTGTGCAGGGCGCCATGTCAGTGTCTTTCCCTCATTTTTCCGGAGTTGGTTATTTCACTGTGTTTTGTTTTCTAGATTTTGTGTTCAGTTTCTGAGGTTTCCCATAGTGTGTCAGACATAAAGCAGGTTCATATTATTTTGTCACTGGAGAAAATTGTATCAATGATGCTAATCGCACTCTGATCAGACTGTGATCCAATTTTCTTAGATGTGAAGAAGACGGAGAATGAAGTCTCCATTGTGTCAGATCGTGGAAATCGAACTGCACTCGGATGTCATCTGAATGCAGTCTGATATTTTTCATGGCCGAGCTCAATCCGAGGATAGGATGAAACTCTGGCTTGCATCGATTTTTGTCTTCAGGCAGTCTCTGTCCTATGAAAAAATTGGACAAGTATAGAGATGGCTAGCACACGATCAAGGGGAGTAAGGTGCTAGTGAACGGGAAGTAATCCCATCAACATAAATAAGTCTATAATCACTGCACACTTTGCAACAAGGTTTATGCTTCCAAATAATGTGTGTTTTTATTATAAATGAAAAGGCGACAAGTATAGACGTTTCGGCCACTCTGTGGCCTTGATCACTGTGTCGCGTAGTCTAAATGTGTCACTGAGTGATGTTCGAGCGTCCTGGACCAGTAAGGGTCAAACTCTGGATAACACCAGCAAATATGGTGAATGCACTTTCTTTGGTAAGGTGCAATAGTAGATCTGTATGAGCCCAGATAGTATAGATGCCAACCGGCAAATATAGTGGATGTGCCCTCTTTGCGCAATAACGGAGCTGTATGAGCTCAGAGTCCGGGCAAGGCAGGTGCCGATCAGGACCGGATACAGGGTTGTAGGGGTGCTGGCACAGCTGTGCCTTAGCAGTGGGACGCGTCCCACTGCTAAGGCACAGCTGTGCCAGCACCCCTACAACCCTGTATCCGGTCCTGATCGGCACCTGCCTTGCCCGGACTCTGAGCTCATACAGCTCCGTTATTGCGCAAAGAGGGCACATCCACTATATTTGCCGGTTGGCATCTATACTATCTGGGCTCATACAGATCTACTATTGCACCTTACCAAAGAAAGTGCATTCACCATATTTGCTGGTGTTATCCAGAGTTTGACCCTTACTGGTCCAGGACGCTCGAACATCACTCAGTGACACATTTAGACTACGCGACACAGTGATCAAGGCCACAGAGTGGCCGAAACGTCTATACTTGTCGCCTTTTCATTTATAATAAAAACACACATTATTTGGAAGCATAAACTTTTCTATGAAAAAATTGGACATGTGCATGGCCCCATAGAATAAAATTTGGTCCAAGTGTGATCCGATGTTTTGTCGGATTGCGCCTGGACTAATAATCCGGTCCTCTGCACCAGCCCGTAGACTGTGCCCCTTGTGAGCCAGCACTGCCATCATGCTACGTGCAAGGCCTCAACTTAGTAGGGATTTTCTGGTATTTTAATTTATGGTAATGTATTGCTTCTCATATGGTGCCATCCATGCCTATGTCAAGGCTGCAGCCAATCACTGGCCTCAGAAGTCATGCTGATATGTTTGACACCTAAGGACAGTGATTGGCTGCAGTGGTCACATGTACATAGACCGCTTACCATCCCTGCAGGAAATAAGCAGAGACTTTCAGGGACCATTAGAGCTGCAACACTGGAGCCAGCGGGGGAATAAACGGATGAGTGTAGGTCACTTCTATTTTAAAGAGTTGGGGTAAGGTTTGAAGAATTAGGAAAAACCTTTGTTTACATTTACTCGGCCAATTCAGCCTTTTCGTTTTGCAAGTTTTTCTTTGGTACTTTTTTTTTTTTTTTTGTTGCATTATTTATGTTGGCGACAGACCGTATTGCTGGTTTCTCTGAAGTCTCTTCCCATTTCTGTTGCGTTCCTTGTCCCTCTCTTCAGACGGTGTCTGCGTTTTAAGCCCGATGTGTCCTGACAAGTTCCAGGAGGCGATACCTGGGAGTGAGACGCTGGGGGTTATTAGGCTGGTGTGTCGCTACCACCTCAGTTACTCAGGAGCTACACTTCATTTTTTTGGACTCCTTTCTGGGTCGTGTGCAGTGACGTTCCCAGCCTTGTACACGAGCGTCCATCCCCTTTTGCCGCAATGACTCCCATTTCTTTTATTTTGTGGATGTTTTGAAAATGTGGAGCCTTTTCCTGTTACATTTTTATATAGTTTTTGGAGAAGAATTTTACTTTATAAGACTTCATCCTAGATAGGTTACAACGGAATAAATCCTAATAGAAGTGACATGTACAGTGCCGTCAATTCTTTTTTTACAAGTTCAACGAAACCACAAACTTTTAATATTCAAGCGTTTTATTGTGGTTATTTAATTACAACTAGTGTTGTATAGCGGGGTTTTGCTGGTGAACAACTGTATAACAAGGAAAATAAACCTCCCTTGTTGCCCGCAGCAAAATTTATATATATATATATATATATATATATATATATATATATATATATATATATATATATATATATATATGTGTATATATACATACATACATACATACACATATATATATATATATATATATATATATATATATATATATATATATATATATATATATATATATATTATATTTATTTAAGTGCATCTGCCACCAGATATCACAATGCAAACTGCGTATATTAATAAATGGATCTCGGTCCTGATGAGGCTGGTGCACTTATCACCCTGAAGATCTAATTCCTAATGGTTGTATAATCCTGGTGATAACATAACAGCTAGAGTTTATTTTAATATTTGGTGTGAAAAGTTAGCAAAAAATGATTTATACAGCCATCACCTGCCTCTAACAGCAACAGAGCTAGCTTCGGTCACTGCTGTTTATCCACTTTAATGGCATTATCATTTTTGACAGCGGCTTTTAAGGGCCATGATCGTGTTGGTGCATCCATTCTTGCACTTGTTTCCCCCTGTGATTGTGTGGTTCCGATGTGTTGCATTGATAGTCGAGTGCCTTTTAAATGCCCCTGTCTCTGCCACCTTTGTGCCTTTAAAAAAGAAAAAAAAAAGGGTGGTTTAAAAATAAAGTAACGTCATAAAATGTTGACATGCAAGTGTTAGGAGACTTATAGGCCATGTAATGCTCTTTAAATATGCAAATATCTTACTGAGCAAGGAAGAGGACAGGAACTCTAGTGCGACCTATTGGAAGTAGTGATCCTTAACGTCACTATCGACTCTTTAACGAGCCTTTACACATGACTTAGGATAAAAGCCAAACCAACATCTCAGTTTATAGACACATCAGGGTGTTGCCCCTCCTCAGTGCAAAGCATGACAATCTGATTTGGCTGTATGAGAGGCCTCTGGTGTCTAACTTGTAAGGTTTCTTCTTGTGGAGAGTGACGTGCTTTGCATTGAGTGCTCACATACGGCCATATCAGATCTCATACGTTGCACTAATGAGGGGCAACTTCCCTGAAACTTGTCTACAAATTGAGATTCTGGCTTTTATTCTAAGGGTACTGTCACACAGTGCAATTTTGATCGCTACGACGGCACGATTCGTGACGTTCTAGCGATATCGTTACGATCTCGCAGTGTCTGACACGCTACTGCGATCAGGGACCCTGCTGAGAATCGTACGTCGTAGCAGATCGTTTGAAACTTTCTTTCGTCGCTGGATCTCCCGCTGTCATCGCTGGATCGTTGTGTGTGACAGCGATCCAGCGATGCGTTCGCTGGTAACCAGGGTAAACATCGGGTTACTAAGCGCAGGGCCGCGCTTAGTAACCCGATGTTTACCGTGGTTACCAGCGTAAAAGTAAAAAAAAACAAACCGTACATACTCACCATCTGATGTCCGTCAGGTCCCTTGCCGTCTGCTTCCCGCTCTGACTGTCTGCCGGCCGGAAAGTGAGAGCAGATCACAGCGGTGACGTCACTGCTGCGCTCTGCTCTCACTGTACGGCGGCGCTCAGTCACAGCAGGAAGCAGACGGCAAGGGACCTGACGGACATCAGATGGTGAGTATGTACGGTTTGTTTTTTTTTTTTACTTTTACGCTGGTAACCACGGTAAACATCGGGTTACTAAGCGCGGCCCTGCGCTTAGTAACCCGATGTTTACCCTGGTTACCCAGGGACTTCGGCATCGCTCCAGCGCCGTGATTGCAAAGTGTGACCGCAGTCTACGACGCTGGAGCGATAATCATACGACGCTGCAACGTCACAAATCGTGCCGTCGTAGCGATCAAAATTGCACTGTGTGACAGTACCCTAACTCCTGTGGCAAGGCTCGTTAAAAGCTCAATATTGACTTTTAGGATCGCTGCTTCCAATGGGTGGCGCTAGAATTCTAGTTCCCTTTTCTGAAGAGACAATTTGCTAAAGTAGTAATAACAGGTTCTTAAATTTATATATATATATATATATATATATATATATATATATATATATATATATATATATATATATATATATATATATATATATATATATATATATATATAATTATTTTTTTTGCTATTGTGAAATAACACATTTGGTATAGCCACACAACTTAATGTCCAATTATCAAGAAATATTACATTTATATATGGTAAACACTGAAAATAAAAATCTAAATGTCAGAATTGCTGTCGTTAGGTTGTCAAAAAAAAAAGTTAGAAAGCGATCAAAACATCCCGAATAACCAAAACAAAAAAACAAAAATGACATGTGTATGTGTCAGATATATATCAGACAACTGACTATGGACTATCATTAGCTAAACATAGGAGGAAACGAGCGCCCTTTCAGCATAGGTACGTGCAGCATATGTGTTTCCATTTTAGTGTTAAAGTCCCAATTTTCTTCCTTTTCTAACCTAAAGAAGAGAATGGCTGCAGTGGGGACACCGCACAATGCGAGTTGTCCTGTATCACATATCCAACTTATTAAAATCTTATTTTTCTTTGTCCAGGTTCCTCGCCATGTCTGACAAAAGTGAACTGAAGGCCGAGTTGGAGAGAAAGAAGCAGCGTTTGGCTCAGATAAGAGAAGAGAAAAAACGGAAAGAAGAAGAAAAGAAAAAGAAGGAGGTAACGGGTTGAACTGAAGTATTGTTCTCACTGTCTTAGATGGCTTAATGGCTCTCCTGACATTAATTTAGTATGTTTTTCTGTTCCTCTGCTAAACTTCCTGAAAATGTATAGATAAATGAATAACTGTGCTATTTCTTATATCAATGGGGTGGGATCCTACACATACTTATCAATCAATGCTAAATTGTCAGACAATCTTTACACACCAACAAATTGTCTAAGGAATTGGTGAAACCCACTTTATTCATACAATTCCAGGAGAGGCAACAAAGGATCAACACAATGCGGAGTTTTAAAAAATATCAAGAATTATCTCATGGAAAATACATCTACTTTCTAAAACGGACATGACAGGAGACGTGACGATTCTTCTGACCGGTCTGTTTCGATATATACTTCTATTATACTTCTATTTCCTATTAAATAATTCTGGAACATTTTTTTTCTTAGAATTGTGCATTGAGGCCGATCCTTGTTTATTCCACCTGTAAATGTATGACTATAGTGAATGAAGGCGTCACTGTGCCCCCAAGTCCCCAGAGGAACCAATTCATTTTCACCGAGGTCCACATCCAGATTCTGGTTACCTTCAAAGGGCCACGTGTAATTGTAAGGGTTCATACAGACATCCGTCCAACATGGACTGCAGTGCACGGACTATAACGTGCGGTCCCTGGGTGGTAGGGCTAAGAAACCTGTGCCAGACTCAGAGGCCAAGATTGACTGCTTCATATGCTAAGTACTGTCTGCGTTTTCCATGATTCAAAGATGGAACCACACAAAAGTGCTGGCTGAGTGCATTCACGGCGTGCGCGCTGGCTGAGTGCGTTCAATAATTTTTGATGTGTCATTTCTCATTATTACACATAACATAATTTATGGACATCTTTGGTGATTTTCTTTGCCTGTGTAGATTGGATGGGTTGTTGCCGACATCGGTGATAATTTCATGTCAATTGCACCTTTAGAAATACGTAGAAAATTGGGGACGACATGTTCAATACTTATTTCACCCGCTGTATGTGTAGTGAGCAGCGCCATGAGTCTATGCAGTCACTGGGCGAAGCCTCTCCCCTAAATTCTCTAGGTACCCCACGGCTTAGTGACATGGATGGGATATTACACCTGATGGCTCAGGGATGCAGAACCTTGTTTGGTCAAAGGGCCACATAGGTTCAGTATAACAATCTGGGGGCCACACTAAAAATGTAGGGAGTTTGCCCTTCTGTGACACGTATGGAACATCTAAAGTATATATAATAGGGGCAAATTCTATCAGACATTGATTTATAGGGCTTTTCCCTCCATCAATCGGCTCTCTAATGATATGTTCACAGGTTTTGATGAGACTTAATGAAATGATCTGTCTTTTTGTACCAAGCACATGCTCTCCATGCACCCCGGGTGTACTTACCACCTACTTGTTTTCCCTCTATCCCACCCTCTTCTTCCTTGATTGACAGCTCTTATTTGACAGGTGCTAGAGGAGGGCAGAGAAAGATGGCAAACAGGAAGGTGCGCTGAACCGTTTGGCTACACGCTGGGTGCATCATACACCTGTGCTTGGTTTGCACAGTCATTTTGCACTGAAAGTCTTTATGACCTCTATAAAACACAGGCCAAATTTTCGTCATGAAAGGAAGGGAGAGTCGGGCAACTGGGCGAACGCTGCTGACCAGTAGCACAAGGCCTCCGTCTACCACCTCTGTACCCAGGACTGTGTAAAGGAGAAGTCAGTCTGATTGTTCACATGTCCAGTTGTCGTCCGTTTGTAATGTGGGTAGCGTTTAAAAAACCCCAAAACAAAATAAAACTGGATTTGTTAGAAACGTAGAGGAAAAAAAATACAGGTGATGTGCTCTCCGGTTTCCATTTTTCATTCTATTTTTTCACTTTTGTAGTGGATCCATTTTTACTAAAGGCGTCTGTGATCGCCTCTGTTCTGGGCATGTGCAGTGCTTAATAAACGGATCACCAACCATTATGATCCCTTTCCCATAGGCTTCATTGTTAAATTTAATTTTTGTTTATAGCAAAAATAAAAAAATTTGGTGGTTGTAAGTACGGTATTTTTTTTTTCTTGTCCCCCACCCCCCCATTAAAGTTGTATTGAAAATTTTTCAAGAACAGACAATGAAAACAAAGATTAAGCAAATTGCATAAAAATGACAATAAGATTCAACAGTAAGTGTACTGAGAGGACCTGATATGTACTGGTGACAAAGTAACCTACTAATAACATGGATAGGGAAATAAGCCCTGACGTAGGAAACCATATTATCCAGCAACAAAACAAAAAACAAAACAAAAAAAACAGATTGCATTGAACTGGAAGAGATTTTGGGATATTTCCATCTCTATTCCATTAGGTTGCTCCTGTACTCCATCATTTTATTTCCATTTTTGTCCTCCCAATAATGATTAAATAACAAACCCAATATAACTGCTGGACATGTGAACAGTGCCTCGTCTATCAGAAGAGGTCTGACCTGCACTCTTCATTATTGCATTGAGGGTAGAAGTTAAACTGAGATTGTCCCAAGTAAAAAGCAGTCGTAGGAATTACCCTTTAAAAAAAAAAAAAAAAAAAGTTTACAGCATGTCCCATTCAAGTGCACGGTACCCGCTCCAATTCCCTGCACATTTTGAGTGGCCAGGAGCGCTAAAAGACTGAGATGTAGCACTAAAACTTAACATGATGTTTTAGCACAAATGTGTGTGTTAACTTGAGGAATAATACTATTTTGGATCATCTTATGACCAGTATCCTACAATTTTAAAGTTAATTCTTTTTTTTTTTTTTTGTCAGTTGTCTTTGAGCTAGCGAGTGGAAACTAACTGCTGTGATGTCGCGCATAACATTGTACGACAGGCTGGGGGAGTATAGCATTGATTGAGAAGCAGCATTATGGAGGCCCTACAGAACTACTGAGTAGGGTTGAGCGACCTTTAGTTTTTTAGGGTCGAGTCGGGTTTTGTGAAACCCGACTGTCTTAAAAGTCGAGTTGAGTGAAATCGGCCGACCACCGTGAAAAGTCGGGTTTCGGCCGAAACACAATGAAGGAAATATATATTTTTTTTTTTTTTCTCCCTCTCCCTCTCCCTCTCCCTCTCCCTCTCCCTCTCCCTCTCCCTCTCCCTCTCCCTCTCCCTCTCCCTCTCCCTCTCCCTCTCCCTCTCCCTCTCCCTCTCCCTCTCCCTCTCCCTCTCCCTCTGTATTGCACATTCCAAATCCCTACTCCGCACACTCCCTCCCTCCGTATTGCACATTCCAAATCCGTACTCCGCACACTCCCTCCCTCTGTATTGCACATTCCAAATCCCTACTCCGCACACTCCCTCCCTCCCTCCCTCCGTATTGCACATTCCAAATCCCTACTCCGCACAAGCGTTAACATGACGATAGGCGTTCACTCCCCTAATACCTATGTCATCACTCTGCCCACGCTCATTCATTGGCTGAAAAAATGGCGCTAAACGCGTCATACGAAACGCGACTTTGGCGCCAAGATCGCGTACCGCATGGCCGACCCCGCACAGGGATCGGGTCGGGTTTCATGAGACGCCGACTTTGCCAAAAGTCGGCGACTTATGAAAATGAATGACCCGTTTCGCTCAACCCTACTACTGAGCATTGTAGTTGTGAATCCTGCATTAGGGTGTGATATAAAGCTGTGTGTGTACTTGTTGTGTTTCTGGTTTTTTTTTTTTTGTGTGCATTTTCTGCATGAATTTTGTGCGGAAACTGTACCAGCAAAGGGAATGAGATTTCTGAAATCTCTTGCATATTTCTCCTACGCCTCATTGGGGGACACAGGACCATGGGTGTTATGCTTCTGCCACTAGGAGGACACTAAGTAATACAGAAAGAATAGCTCCTCCCCTGCAGTATACACCCTCCTGCTGGCTCTCAGCTCCTCCCCTGCAGTATACACCCTCCTGCTGGCTCTCAGCTCCTCCCCTGCAGTATACACCCTCCTGCTGGCTCTCAGCTCCTCCTCTGCAGTATACACCCTCCTGCTGGCTCTCAGTGAACCAGTTCTTGCTTAGTGTCTGTAGAAGGCACTTGGGTCTTTCAGACCCCACCGTTTTTATTTTAATTTTTACTTTTTATTCTATTTTTTCCTTTAACGGAGCGAATGGGGGCGACGGTTCCTTTCTAGGTTCCGATCCCCCCGAACCATCAACAGGCAAGTACGTGGAGCGTCCCTCCCGTATCCTTTCCTGCAACGTTGGATGCCAGCCCTAAGCTCACCTTGCGGGCGACCGTTCCTTCGCGTTCTGATCTCCCCCCCCCTCCATAGCAGGTGACCACATGGAGTAGCCCTCCATCTACCTCTCATGGAGCCAGGTGCATAGCCGGGCATATGAATGGCGTCCGTGCAGCCCCCCTCTGCATCACCACTGATGTAGCGGAAGACGCATGGCGGCAGAAGCTCTCCACCCCCTCCCTGACTATGGCGACGGGGGATTGAGCACCGGCCCACCGCATCTACCGTAAGTACAGTGCGGGGGCCGAGGCGCTGGGGGGTCCTGGTCCCCAGGGTATGGGAGGTCCGCACCTTAAAACCCGGGTCCGTGGGTGGTCTGCAGTGCGGCAGTTCATTCAGGGAGTGTGGCTTAAGAATGGCGCTAGTATCGGTCGCAGCACTGCAGGTTTAAAATTTATCCCCCGGCTTGTCCCCTTCATACAGGCCGGCGTTTTGGCCACGCACACCGGCAGTTACCGCCGCCCACTCTTTCTGGCGCTTCTCGTTCTCTGAGAGACACTTCCTGATCTCGGCAGCCATCTTGGTACACCCACAGGACTGATGCTGCAGCGCTGCTCCAGCCTTTTCAATCACAGCCTTCAGGACTAGCGATTCCTGTGCATAACTCCCGTGGCATCACACTGCGGACCTCCCCTGGAGACTCAAGACACAGGACCATGGGTAAGCTCCAGAAGCATAGCTTAACCCTTCCCCTGTTAGTAAGCGCTCTCCTCAAGGCTATGCTATGCCTCAATCAAAACCTCACAAAGTCTGGGAAAACCCACACAGTTTTTTTTTTTTTTTTTCGGCATGTACCGCTCGTAAGGTGTCACTATCCCGGGGTCACAATACTGCATTATGCACAGCTTGTGAACCGGTGACTGCTCAGGAAACACCTGTTACTGGTACCGAACCCTGTGAGTCTAGTCCCCCTGAGTGGGCTACCTCCCTTACCTGGTCTATGGCATCCCTGGCAAAAGCGTTAGAATCGTTCCGAGAGCCCTCCTCTAACCATTGCACTATTTCAGGCAACGCTTCCGATGATCAGAACCCCTTGTACTCCAGGGATTGTACCTTGCCAAGGAGATCTCGCTCTTCCAGGAACAGGACTCAAGCCATATCCTCAGACCATCACCGGGATTTGGGTTCTGAGAGCTCCATTTCTCGCTCCCCTTCCATTGGGGCTAGTAGAGAACCTGTTTCAGAGGACGATTCTGATACGTCCCTAGATCAGGAATTTCATCACGATGAGGAGACTCTCTCCTCTCTCATTGAGTCAGTGAATAAGGCTTTGAAGCTTGAGGAGGAACCTTAATCTAAAACGGATCATGCCGTGTCCTTTAAGAGGACCAAGCGAGCTCACAGAGTGTTCGCCACTCTCACGAATTTAAGGAAACCGTTGATTCTCGCAAGATCCGTCCAGATAAACGATTCACAGGGGCAGAAGCCCATGGAGTCAAAATATTCCTTTGCCCAGGATCCAAGAAAAGATTGGTTGCAGTCTCCCCCTATCGCGCCTGGCTACTAAATCTGTTTTATCCTCCTTGGGGGCGCCTCTCTTAAAAGACCCAAACGATCGTCAGATCGACACTATAGCTCGTTTGGCCTCTGAAGCCTCAGTAGCCGCACTCTTCCAATCTTTTGCCGCTACGTGGGTGGCTAAGGCTATAACCCACTGGGTTGAGGTCTTGTCTTCAGCGGTGCTGGATACCAATCTTCCCCCCCGGGATAGCGGGCCTCGCTACTCAGATAGCCAGAGTTGGAGATTTCGTAGTAACCGCATCCCTGGATGCCGCTAACTGCGCTTCTCAAGCAGCAGCAAACGCCATCACCATCCGGAGGTCCTTATAGCTCAGGGACTGGCGAGCGGATTCTGCTTCCAAAAGGTCATTGACTTCTCTACCATATCAGAGCGGTCGCCTTTTTTTTTTTTTTTTTTTTTGCGAAAAGCTCGACCAATTGATTTCCGACGCCACTGGAGGGGAGAGTAAATTTCTTCCGCAACCACAGGCTCGGTCCCGATTTTTTTTCGTTACAACTCCAACTGGTCCTCTACTTCCACATCTCCTGCTTCCGGCCAGGCACAACGTGCAGACAGAGGTTTCCAGGCCTCTGATGCCCCTTTCCCTTGATGGAAGGGCAGGTCTAGGCAGTTGGGATCCAGAGGTTCCAGAACGGGCAGATCTTCCACACAATGACTCCCTTTGGTATCCGGGGGACACCCTTAAAGTAGGTGGCCGCCTGCTTTCCTTCAGTGCCGCGTGGCTCTCGGTCGTTCACGAGGAGTGGATCCGCGACTTAGTGTTCTCTGGATACAAGATAGACTTCTTATCTCGTCTTCCTAGGGCAAAAGCTTCAAAGTTTCTTCAAAGCTATATGCTCTCTGAGTAAAGACGAACTTATTATTCCGGTCCCTCAAAGTGAACGGTTTCAAGGTTTTTATTCAAACCTCTTCATGGTTCCAAAGAAGGACGCGACAGTACGGCCCATACTGGACCTAAAACTGCTGAACACGTTCGTCAGGGTGCGACGGTTCCAGATGGAATCGCTTCATTCTGTCATCGCCTCCATGGGAATAGGCGAGTTCCTGGCATCTATAGACATCCAGGACGCGTACGTCAACATTTCTATTTTACCTTCCCACTAAAGGTTTCTTCACTTCGCAGTTCAGGAGCAACAGCTCTGCCCTTCTGCCTCGCCATCGCCCCCAGGGTACACACAAAGGTCATGGTGGCTGCAGTGGCCATACTCCACTCCCAAGGAGTGGTGGTGCTACCGTATCTTGACGATATCCTCATCAAAGGCCCCTCTTTCCACACCTGCAAGGAGGCCGTGAACCTCACAATAGATACTCTTTCTCGCCTGGGTTGGAAGATAAACTTCAAAAAATCTTCCCCAGTACCGGCTCAGCGAATTTCCTCTCTAGGAATGATACTGGACTGGTCCCAGGGGTTGGTGCTTCTTTCCCCAGAAAAGATCTCAGCCTTACAGCGGGAAGCTCGAAAGCTCTCCCAATCGCATACTTGCTCTCTGCGTTTCAGTATGAGACTCCTCGGCAGGATGGTAGCAGCCTTGGAGGCGCTTCCATTTGCCCAAATACACCTCCGTCCCTTACAGCATGCCTTCCTGGCCGTTTGGGACATGAACCTGTTCTTCCTTGACCGTCGGTTCTTCTTTCCCCAGCGAGTCAGACAGTTTCTCATGTGGTGGACACTAATGTCCTCCCTGAATCAAGGGAAGTCTTTTCTTCCAGTACATTGGCTAGTTGTGACAACAGATGCCAGTCTTCTAGGCTGGGGAGCGGTGTTCTTACGTCACACTGCTCAGGGCCACCGTTCACTTCAGGTATCACGCCTTCTGACCAACATCTTAGAAATTCGGGCTATCAGGTTAGCTCTTCTCCAATTCTATCCCTTCCTGGCGGGTCATCCCATCAGGATGCAGTCAGACAATGCCACTGCAGTGGCATACATCAACTGACAAGGGGGAACCTACAGCATGGCAGCCATGAACAACATTCTCTGTTGGGCCGAGGAAAACCACTCAATGATTTCTGCGGTTCACATCCTGGGAGTGGACAATTGGGAGGCAGATTTCCTAAGTCGTCAAGGCCTCGACTCCGGGGAGTGGTCTCTCCATCTGTAGATTTTCCACCAAATCTTCTGTCATTGGAGGTCCCCCGACGTGGATCTGATGGCCTCACGGCTAAATTCCAAGGTTCCCGACTTCATAGCTCGGTCCCGCGATCCAGCAGCAATCTGGGCAGATGCACTCGTATTCCAGTGGCGTCATTTTCGGCTTCCGTACATATTTACCCCGCTCCCCTTACTGCCGAGAGTCATCAGGAAGATCAGAGAGGAGGGAGTACCGGTAATCCTGATTGCGCCAGATTGGCGCGCCGGGTGTGGTACGCGGAACTAGTTCAACTAGTCGCCGATGTTCCCTTGCAATTACCAAATCACGCAGACCTCCTTTCACAGGGCCCCATTTACCACCAGAACTCCGAGGCCCTGTGTTTGACGGCATGGCCGTTGAGTCCTGGGTTCCAACCTAGGCAGGTTTCTCTCCAGAAGTCATCTCTACCAAGATCAGCGCCAGAAAGCCTACGTCTATGCGCATTTATCATTGCACTTAGAAATTTTTTTTTTCCTGGTGCAACGACCGGGGACGTTCTCCTCTTGCAATTTTCCATTCCTTCCATCTTCAAATTTTTTTTTTTACAAACGGGTTTGGACTTAGGTCTCGCCCTTAGTTCTCTCAAGGGGCAGTTTTCAGCCCTATCCGTTCTGTTCCAACGTAGGATTGCTAACAGATTACAGGTGAAGACGTTCATTCAGGGAGTCTCCCATAGGGTGCCGCCCTATAAGATGCCGTTGGAACCCTGGGACCTTAATCTGGTCCTCGGAGTCTTGCAAGAAGCTCTTTTCAAACCTCTACAGGAGGTTTCCCTGTCTTTTCTTTCAATCCATTAGACGGGTCTCAGAGCTGGCGGTTCTGTCTTGTCAAGTTTCCGTTCCTGAATTTTCATCAGAATAAGGTGGTTTTGAGAACATCCCCGTCCTTTTGCCAAAAGTTGTCTCATCCTTCCATCTCAATCAGGAGATTGTCTTACCGTCACTCTGTCCGGCACCAGTACATCGCATCGAGAAGGCCCTCCACACACTGGATTTAGTGAGAGCTCTCAAGAGATACGTCTTGCGGACGGCGTCCTTCCGCAGGTCGGATGCCCTGTTTGCACTCCAGGAAGGGCCAAGGAAGGGGTTTCTTTCTCCCATGGCGACACTAGCAAAACGGATTCGTTCAGCTATTCAGGTGTCCTCCCGAGTCAGAGGTCATTCTGTCCCAGCAGGGATTAAGGCTCATTCCACTTGGTCAGTGGGTGCGTCTTGGTCCATCCGGCATCAAGCTTCGGGAGCACAAGTTTGCAGAGCTGCGACCTGGTCAAGTCTGCATACGTTTACAAAACATTGCCATATTCATTCTCAGGCCTCGGCATATGTGACCGTCGGCAGACGAATTTTGCAGGCGGCTGTTCCGCACCTGTAACTTGTGAGTACAAGGAGCAATTACAGTTGATTGTTCCCCACCCAGGGACTGCTTTAGGACGTCCCGTGGTCCTGTGTCCCCCAATGAGGCATAGGAGAAATAGGGATTTTTGTGTACTCACCGTAAAATCCTTTTCTCCGAGCCAATCATTGGGGGACACTGCACCCCCTCACCCACACCAAGTGGGGAAAGATATGCGACAATAACTTGCTTTTTTTTTTTTGCCAACCTTTCAGGATTTTCAGCAGAATTTTCTGCTGCAAATCCTGAAAGCCGAGCACATAGCCTAAAAGTGCAGTTTTTTTTTCTGCTACTGTTTTTAAAAAAGAAAAAGTTATAAAAATAAACATTATCTACCATTTACATTTTTCTTTATGGTTGCAGCATTACATGTTTTTTTTCCTTTTTTTTTTTTTTTCTTGCAAGAAACAATATTCCTTGAATGTAGATCATATGCAGTACACCGGATGGATGATACTTCCACCATAAACAACCAAAAATGCAGCGTTGTGAGAACTGTCAAACAATTATTTAAATGAACATATTATGAAAATTTTCACTAAATAGTTAAAACTGAGATTTGGTTCCTCTAGGTTAAATTTTTATGACCCACAGCAGGAGGGTATGTACAAAAAATTTAGGTCTCTTGAAAATAATTTAAGTGCAAATAATTTTTATATTTACAGCAAATTACTCATTACAGTTTTTGCTAACGATCGTTGCAATCATTGATGCCTCCAGCAGGGGGCACCCAGCTCTTAGGTTTTTCACGCAATGGTTAATGTCGCGATGTTCATCTCTACCACTGAAAACAAACAACTAATAAAAACAAACAAAAAAAGCTTCAAAGTTTTTAGATTTTGCATTTTTTTTTTTTTTTAAGCAGAATGAATATTTCTGACAATATAATATACGGCCCTAAACCCCATTACTCAACTTTTGGTAGCAGAAATGGCTTTCATATAATTTACTCCTTGTGAAAATTGGAAATGGTTCAAGGAAAACATACATTTTTGTGAAAACCCATTTACAGGGGTTTAGCTTTTTTAAAAAATTTTTTATTCTTATTACTTGTATGTATTTGGGGCTAAAAATGTACAATTGGATTTAAACATTTTAAACCATGAAATGTGTGAAATAAATAAAAATTTCTTTGATCTAAAAATGTTAAAGCATAGGCTTCCTATAGGATTCTGTGTTGCACGTCTATTGCTGCTTGCAGAGTGAGTTAACTGAGAATCAATCAGTGAGCTTCACCTGTGTTTTTTATTTTTTAGCTGATTTATTATCACAGACCAAATGTCGAATGCAGAGCGAAACAAAGAGGCTGTAAAAGCCGAACGGTACAGCATTTTTAATCACACCCAAACACAAAAAAAATAAGTTTGGTCCTAAATATGTACATTTGTCAGTGTAGAACTGGACGGTTTCATATATTCGTGGAAAATGGACATGATTATATCGCAGTGCCCATCCTGAGATTCGGGACTCTTGACCTGAGTCATGTATGTCTGAGACAAGTATCTCCTGTCGGGGGTCCCGGCGGTGAGTCGGGACGTTACGATGGCAGCATGGTCTGTGCTTCACTGACTTGTGAAATTAGTCTCCGTCATTTGGTCTATTTTTAAGGGAAGACATTTTATGTATAAACCTGATTAAACTGAAGACACTTTTCCTTGTTTATGACAGTCTGATCAGAAGAAGGATGCCCCCCCTCCACAGGAAGAGTCTGATTTGGAGAAGAAGAGGAGAGAAGCTGAAGCCTTACTACAGAGCATGGGGATCACCCCTGAGCCCCCCCTGGGTAAGGGCCCAGAAGCTTACATTCGCCTGCTTGCTCGCTTGCATGCGTGCTTGCCTCATGGTAATGCTGCCTGCACAATCATCATACAGCACCGTCCTCCGATTCACTAAAAAGCGAAAGAAAATATTTCAGTGCAGTATTTAGTTACAGAACGTGATGCGTTCACAATCATTTTAAAGAGCCCTGTGTCCCGGCTGCAATTTGTTTTTAAAATCAATCTGTGCATTATTCACCCTCCCCAGGTCCGACTCTGCTGCTGCTTCCAATGCCTGTTGTCTGCAGCGCTGAACGTGGACCGTTCTGCAGACCTTGAACGACGGCCTGAGCCCGAGCTGCTTATCAGCTGCACTGCTGTCGACGTAACGTCAGCGCTGCAAACAGTAATGGGCACCAAAAACAGCGGCGCAAACTGGGAAGGATAAGACAACACCTTTTTTTTTTCTTTTTTTTTTTTTTTTTTACCGCAAACGGGATAGGGATTTTCTAAAACCAGAAACCCCTAGGGTGTGTGCACACGTCAGGATTTCTTGCAGAAATCTCCTGAAGAAAACCGGAAATTTTCTGCAAGAAATTCCCTTTGTTTTTTTTGCGTTTGGTTGTACGGAAAGATAAGGTTAAAGTTTGGCAGTGGCAGGTAAGCAAAGCGAAATCTGTACAACTTGATAAATGGGTTGTCCCTCAGGTTATTATTATTTAACTTTAGTTCAAAACATGATCAATGTTTCAATTGGAATGTTTTGTTTTTTTTTGTTGTTGCTTTTACTTCTTATGGCGCCATCCAGTGGTGTTTTCCCCTTTTGGAGCCTCCTCTTAAAGGCGTTGTCCAGGACCAAAGTGGTGTTCATTTATCCTTTTGGATAGGTCATCAATATGAGATGGGTGTGGGTCGGACACCCAGCACCCACGCCGATCAGCTGAAAACTGCTGAGACCGCAACTGGGTCATAAATGTTGAGCTTAACTTTAGAAAGCTCACTGACCAATTCTCAGTCAACTCGTGTAATCACAAAGAACATATAAAAGCCAAACCGTGCAAATTTTGTAATGAAACCCAATTGCAAAAATTATTTGTAGCCCCAAATACATATATTTGAGTAAAGTTACCGAATGGTGTCCATGTGCTCTTTAATTATAGCATTTTTTTTATCATCATTATTTTGGGTGAGATACAATATTTCTGATGTTGTAGCTCTCACACAGACTGCACGGAGCGTCACTGCTTCTTTTGATCTTGGGATTTTTGGGGTTAATCCGTATTGATCGCACATTGACTGTCTATCCGATGGCAGTAGCCATCTTGTTCATTTCTTTATCTCAGTCATTATTTTTATTTTAGGGTGAAAAATTCTATATTAGTTATTAGATATGGCCATTTATTTATGGTCTCCCCTTACAAAGCGTTGTTAAACCTCACGTCCTCCTCTTCTTCAGCGAGCGGCTGGCGCAGGGATCCTCACTTTTGGCCAGGTGTCTGCATCCTAACCAGCATTAATTGGTTTGTTAGTGGTGTCCTATTAGTGAATGGGCTGAGACTGAACGGAGCCCGGCAGGGGGCCCGCTAGGGATTAGAAGGCAAGTCAGTGGGAATAGGCCGGCTCTTGTGAACCAGCCACACTTCATTTCCCCACACTGCTTATCTGTCCCCTCTTCAGATGACCTAAATACACTGTCAATGTGGCCGGGCCCCGCGCTGAACAATAGAACAGTTGGGAAGTGCAGTCGTATTCGGCGCTCGCTCACAGCTACTGCTCCTATGTTTGCAGACCTTGCCCTTCTTGGCCACCAGATTTGCACATGGAGAACATTTCAGACACCATTCCTGCTCACATAATGTATCATCTGCTCTAGTAACGTCACTTTAGAAATTTTATTATCCTTTTTTCATAGTAGCATGCAATCATGAAAATGCTAGTGGAGCCGCCGTATTTGGATGAATTACAAATATGGATCACCCCCTTTACAACTATACATACTAATTTATATTTTTTGCAACATGTAAAGGTGCCATCCCCTTCTTTTGAGTCAAAGTGTCTGTGACGATCACATTAGAAAACTCAGCCCAGCCCTAAGTGTGGAAGTGAGCGGCTGAAGGGAGAATATAACTTAATTTTCTATCTGCAGCCGCACGTCTAATAAACCAGCCTAATGTGATATAAAGGAAGCCTGTCAGCAGAGAATATAAACATAAGGATGAATGACCTCGGGGAGATCAAAACATCCAACACAGCGGAGACACCATCACGTGTTTCTCAACGCAGTGATCCAGAACACTGCCCCCATCCCTAAAGGGAAATATGCAAATGCATGTAGAAAAGCCGCGGAGACACCATCACATGTTTCTCAACGCAAGCAGTGAATAGCCAGGTCTTTCACCAGGAAGGAACAACCACGGGAAGGGCAGCATCCAATAAAGGAAAACCACCTATGCCAAAACATGGTATCCATCCACAGACAGCTGTTTCGGGGTATTTGCCCCTCATCAGTGTGGAGTAGAAAAATGGCTATTAGGAGCAGTGCCTAGTGAAAAGGCTGTAAACATAAGGGTGAATGACCTCGAGGAGATCAAAACATCCAGCACCGCGGAGACACCATCACGTGTCTCTCAACGCAGTGATCCTTTATTGGATGCTGCCCTTCCCGTGGTTGTTCCTTCCCGGTGAAAGACCTGGCTATTCATTGCTTGCGTTGAGAAACACGTGATGGTGTCTCCGCGGCTTTTCTACATGCATTTGCATATTTCCCTTTAAGGATGGGGGCAGTGTTCTGGATCACTGCGTTGAGAAACACGTGATTGTGTCTCCACGGTGTTGGATGTTTTGATCTCCCCGAGGTCATTCATCCTTATGTTTATAGCCTTTTCACTAGGCACTGCTCCTAATAGCCAGTTTTCTACTCCACACTGATGAGGGGCAAATACCCCGAAACAGCTGTCTGTGGATGGATACCATGATTTGGCAAAGGTGGTTTTCTTTTATTGGATGCTGCCCTTCCCGTGGTTGTTCCTTCCCGGTGAAAGACCTGGCTATTCATTGCTTGTGTTGAGAAACACGTGATGGTGTCTCCGCGGCTTTTCTACATGCATGTGTCAGCAGAGAATGACTGTTCAAACCAAGCACAGGCGCTCTGTGCATCATGGCACGGCCATTCGGTTCTGTGCACCTTCCTTCCTACTTGTTTTTCGTTTAATTCTGCTCTTCTTGGGTTCTATAAAGACAGAGCTGTCAATCAAAATAGAAGGAAAACAAGTAGCTGGGATGGTGCGCTGAATTTTATGGCCTCTGGGATGGTGCCCTGAATTGTATGGCTGCTGGGATGGTGCGCTGAATTGTATGGCTGCTGGGATGGTGCACTGAGTTGTATGGCTGCTGGGATGGTGCACTGAGTTGTATGGCTGCTGGGATGGTGCTCTGAATTGTATGGCTGCTGGGATGGTGCGCTGAATTGTATGGCTGCTGGGATGGTGCACTGAGTTGTATGGCTGCTGGGATGGTGCTCTGAATTGTATGGCTGCTGGGATGGTGCACTGAATTGTATTGCCTCTGGGATGGTGCGCTGAATTGTATGGCTGCTGGGATGGTGCACTGAGTTGTATGGCTGCTGGGATGGTGCTCTGAATTGTATGGCCGCTGCAAGGTGCACTGAATTGTATGGCCGCTGTGATGGTGCACTGAATTGTATGGCCGCTGGGATGGTGCGCTGAATTGTATGGCTGCTGGGATGGTGCGCTGAATTGTATGGCCGCTGTGATGGTGCGCTGAATTGTATGGCCGCTGGGATGGTGCGCTGAATTGTATGGCTGCTGGGATGGTGCACTGAATTGTATGGCCGCTGGGATGGTGCGCTGAATTGTATGGCCGCTGGGATGGTGCGCTGAATTGTATGGCCGCTGGGATGGTGCGCTGAATTGTATGGCCGCTGGGATGGTGCGCTGAATTGTATGGCTGCTGGGATGGTGCGCTGAATTGTATGGCTGCTGGGATGGTGCGCTGAATTGTATGGCTGCTGGGATGGTGCGCTGAATTGTATGGCCGCTGGGATGGTGCACTGAATTGTATGGCCGCTGGGATGGTGCACTGAATTGTATGGCCGCTGGGATGGTGCGCTGAATTGTATGGCTGCTGGGATGGTGCGCTGAATTGTATGGCCGCTGGGATGGTGCGCTGAATTGTATGGCCGCTGGGATGGTGCGCTGAATTGTATGGCCGCTGCACGGTGCACCGAGCGCCTGCATTTGGTTTTAGCATTCGTTCTGTGCTGACAGTCCTTTTAAATGCTATTTACCTGCAGATTACACTATGTGGGCAGTAAGTGTCATGTCTGCAGGATTCACTTTAAAGGGGCAAAAATGTAAAATATTATTCCAAAATACCTCGTTTTAACAATCTTCAAGAATGGAGGGATTTTTAAGGTTTTTTTTTTTTTCTGGCTACGAGCCACCGTTGCAGTCTGATCAGAGGCGGACCATTTGCTGTTTGCGATAGAGCTTGCAAGCGCTGATCTGAAATTGACTTGCCCTGTTCCATTGCTGCAGATGCAAAATTGTCAGTGCTTGCAGCACAGGAGAGAGTGCACTGTTTGGCTCCAATGTGCTGCTGACCCGAACTGTCAGTCACGAGGAGCACTCCACCCTCTGGCATGCAGGAACCTGGAAGGCAAAGGAACGGTGCGCTCCCAAAACTAAATTATGAGAAAACTCCTTTTAATAAAAAAATAAATAAAAGGAACGTTACGTGGATTTGTTCTCCAGCTGACCGGCAGGGGTCCAGAGTCTGACTCCTTACAGTCTGACTTTACACCACTAGGGAACTTTTTTTTTTTTCTTTTTTAATAAATCTTTATTGATAAATTTAGATAGTTATTTGCTCGTTATTATTTTTTTGAGATGGTGTTACAGCAATCTGCTTTCCCAAGCGTAAGGTTATGAGCAAGTGCGATGTATACAAAGTGACCGCACACAACATGGCGGTGTAGTTCAGCAATCAGCGGCATTTATAATACGCGATTCTGCACTTTCTACCAGAGCGGCATCAGTAATGCAAGACGCCAGGTCACATTTGATTTTTTTCAGTTCATCATTGCTTATATATCGCCTTTATATTTTCTACATAATTATATATGCCGATGCCTTCCCTTCATGTCCCCCATGCTCCATAGTTTGGGTTTCCAGGCAAAAATGGCCGAGGTGTAGACCCAGAGGTCAGCGCCGCGTCTCGTCTCCTGAAACACTTTCTTGTATTATTAACTGAGCCTGTGGAGGGGAACTAATCTTCTCATGCCTCATTATGCTTCCACTAGGCGTTTTCTCTTCCCCCGGATTACATGCCTAAAAGGGAGGAGGAAAAGGGGATTTAAATGTAAATAATTGAGTAAATCCTATAGAACCCAAAAGAATAAAGAAAGTGGTATCGAAGCCCATCAGCAACACTTACAGGGGATCCTTACACATAAAGGTGATACGGCATCTCTGTATCCCTCTATTTATTAGCTGACCATTAAATGACGTATAAATATATATATATATAGGCCGGCACTTAACGGTAGGAATGAATGCACCCCAAGTGGGACGGACGCCGTTCTGTATACTGCCGGTGCGTCACGTCTGCTGGAGTTTGTCGGCTGCTTGCAATATGCACTTTTATGTTTTCATCACAGATCCTCAGGCTTATTTTACCACTAGATGGCAGTACTGGTCTGAACGTGTGATTCAGACACAATTCACATACTAAGAAAAAAAAAAAAAAAAAAAAAAACAATAATAAAAAAAAAATCTAGAAAATAATATATTCCTCCTTAAGTATATTATTCAAATTCAGGGGGAAAAGAGTTTGCCAACATTTACGTTAAAGTGCACTCACTTTTATTTTCTAGTCTCTAAAGCCATCATTTATCTTTTTAATAGCAATATCTGATCACTAAAGGGTGAAAATATATATCGTGTTATTAGGTTGAATAATTTTAATGAAGTTGGCTTGAAATGGGGGGAAATATATTCGGACCCCATGGGGACTGATGGGAGATAGAAGCAGCCGCAGAGATTCGAACATATTATTAGAGCACGCCGAAGGCACTGTTAGCACCCGAGCATGCTCAGATAACACCTTATCCGACCACGTTCGGTCATCACTAGTGTTAATAGATTATATATTTTATCCATTAACAAAATGTAAAGTGAATGAACAAAAGAGAAATCTAAATCAGATCAATGTTTGGTGCGACCGCCTTTTGCCTTCAAAACTGCATCACTTTTTCTAGGTACACATTCAAAAAGTCAGAGATTCTGCAGGACTGTAGTCAGGTGGATGGGCAACCAACTGTACCAAACAGGTGATAATGATGATAATTTTTCATATGTAGGTAGAAACAGTCAGAAAGTACTATAAAACAGAAACAGCTGTGTAGAAGGTTTAACACTGGGTAAGGAACAACCAAAGTGTTACAAAGATGAGGTTGTGGAAGACAAATTTGTCATAGGTCATATTACCTTGGCAAAGAGGACACAAGGTAGTTATACTGCATCAGCAAGTCGTCTCCCAGGCAAATATTTCAAAGCATGCTCAGGTTTTCAAGATGGTTTCTCTTTACATTGATTTGATTTAGATTTCTCTTTTGTTCATTCACTGTGCATTTTGTTAATTATCTGCTATTGTGAAAGCATCCTTGCTTTACAGTATCCCCCCCACCTAATTAAAGGGAGCCTGTCACCAGAAAAAAAAAGGACATATTATGCAGATATAGGGTTAATTTGCAGGTTAATAGTGTTATTAGCCTGTCCGGAGCCTGAACTGTGGGGAGAAATTGAGCTTTATTATCCTGCTGAGTTCTGCTTTCAGTCACTGGGGCGGCTGTATCTGCGCCCACCGACCCTGACTGACAGTGGCTCTGTATTGGGGCTGGATGTCAGTCAGAGCAGGGCGCTGTTACAGCTGCCACGGTGACTAAACCGGCGCTGCCCCCAAGATTGAAACCTGAATGTTGCAGGGGGGAATTCAGTTCATTTTCTCCCTGCAGCGTTCAGCTAAGTGCAGGCGTTATACAGGTTAATAATGCTATTAACCTGCAGATTAACCCCATAATTGTTTTTTTGTGGTGACAGGTTCCCTTTAAGGATATATGCACTCTTTGCATATTTGTAGTGAAAAGTGCAACATTTTACTGTCCCAGAAAAGTGAATGAGGTTTCTGAAATCTCATGCACATTTAGATTATTTTAGCATTTTTAACCCATTTTCTGGAAAAAGAAAAGCATAAAAAATGCAAGCAAAAAACTTTTGATTATTTGTGCATATATATTTTTCATGTGACGCGATGTCTGACTTGGAGTATAATGCCGGCTGAGGCACTCTGCAGTAATTAAACATAATTTATTCCCACGGCTGAGTTATCAGTAAGTTAGAGGGAGGGTAAAGTGCGGTGTACATTTCCTCCAAGCGCTGTCAGTGTGCGACTCGGCGTCATTAGCATACAGATGGTGCAGAAAGCCAGTGCAGCGCTTCCCTCCTAACACACTGACTCTGGGACATGACATAAATCGTGTAAAGATAGAAAAACACACAAAAAAACCATATAAATATAAAATTGTGTAATATCGCTTAATAAGGGCTCATTCACACTGAGGTTTTTTCTGCTCACTTTTCAAGAGTAAGCAAAGTGCTGGTGCTGTAAAAAGCTGCAAATTGAGATTTCTGAAGTATGCAGATGCTGCTTTATTTTTTTCCATGCGGATTTAAACCATCATGTTTGTTTGTTTTTCTTATTTCAAATCCGCAGTGAGTCAATTTTTTCAGCGTTTTTCACCCATTCAGATGAATAAGGGGAAAAAACACATTCAAAAGCGCGTCAGAAACTTGTTTATTTTATTCGCAGCAGATTTTTTTCCACTAAAAAAACAAAAGTAGGTATATACCTGAAATGTAAAAAAATCTCACGAGCTGGGGTAAAGAAGCACAGATAGGGGATCATGTATCATTGCATCTTCATGCATACATTGTGTAAGGTCACGCACCTGACCATTAAGACTTCCACAATGGTATCGCAACTGAAAGTCCAAAGTGATGAGCTATGATTAGTGATGAGCCAATCTGCCTCAAATATGACTTTGAATTTTTTTTTTTTTTCACATCTAATGTATTTTATTAAATTATGATCCAAGGTCTTTCCTGACCCCAGAGTAAAATAAACATGTTAAAAATAAAATTGTCCTAAGTTGGCCCGTATGGTTTGATCATCTTCTTCAGATCGGTCAGCGGTGCAGTCTTCATTGGGCCATCTTCTTTTTTTCCTTCTACGTTTTCCAGTTCCGAGCATCTTTGTCGACTCCTGCGCTGACTAGGCTGTGACGTACATGACCTAGTCAGTGCAGGGGAAGAGTACTGATAAGTCCCAATGGAGACTGCCCTGGTGATCGGACCAAGTGAGAGTTGGGTGTTTTCTTTTTTTGGTTTGTTTTTTTGGTCCTTTTTGCCTTTTTTTTTTTCTTACACTCTTTGGCACTTTTAAATAAGCAAAATGTTGTCATTTTATCATATAATTGACTAAATTGTATATTTATTTAAAAATGTTGATCGTATGCAACATGGGTGCATACATATATGTATGCAAATTATGTTAAAGGAACATACAGGGGAAACTCTCAAAACTATCCGCCCCTTTCCCCTCCCAAACTATATATATGGTCATGTTCCTCTCTGAAAGATCATGGCATCCATAACCTGTACTTATGCATTTTTTTTATTCCCTGGCTGAAAAAAAAGGCTTTTTGCTTGATATACAAATGAGGCTTAAGTGCAGTGGGTGTGATCAAAGCATTTCCCAAGTCTCTGCCTCTCTCCCTCTATTCCCCGCCTTCCGTCATTTTGAGATTGATGGCCTGTCCTAAAGATAAATGAACACTAAAGTCCTGGAAAAAAAGTCCTTTTCAGATCATTACATCTGCGACATTGCTCAGATTTGCAATCTATGAACTAGTTTTCTCTTTGGCAGAAGCAGCTTGCCGGAAGTTGCTGAATTTTTAGCAATTCAGACATTAACACTGTGGGTAAAAAAAAGCAAAGCAATAGTTGAAAAAAAAGCCCAAGTGAAAAGTCAGAATCATGAAATGCTGAGATTTACTGAATCAAGTTATAAAGTCTTGATTTATTGCATTATTGTACAGGATGACTATATTCTGATATTAAAGGGCATTTTGTCACCAGAGCAGAGACCCTGATTCCAGCGATGTCACTTACTGGACTGTTTGCTCTCATTTTTACAAAATCACTTTTATCTGCTGCAGATTTAGCAGTGCTCTGAATATTGAGCTCTGTATAACCCCGCCCACACCACTGGCCACCTTCTGCCTATGCACAGTGTACATGAAAAGCTGCCAATCATTGGAGAGGGGGGTGGCGTTACACAGAGCTCATTTTATCAAAACTACAATGAGCAGCACAGTAAGGGACGCATCGCTGGAATCGGGGTTTCTGCCCCTCCATCATACTGCTCTCAGATTAGGTGGCAAAAACCTGGTGATAGATTCCCTTTTAAAGGGTGTAATCCAATTTCCAAGACCCTATACCAATATGTAGTAGGTGTAATGATATTAGCAAATGCCTCCAATTAGAAATGCAGTTTTCTGATTTGGTACATCTTTCCTCATGTGCAGGCATTGCAGGACTTTAGATATCCATGGTTACGACCATGACTAGTAGCTGCTAGTGGTCATAACCATGGATACCTAAGGTCTTGCAATGCCTGCACATGAGTAAAGACATAGCATATCAGAAAAACTATACTACATTTCTAATTGGAGGTATTTGCTATTATCATTATTACACCTTCTACATATTGAGATAGGATCTTGGACATGGGAATACCCCCTTTTAATCATGCCTCTTTTCATTTTTTTATTTATATTGCAATTTTTTTTGGGGGGTGGAATATTTTGTTTGTATTGTTAAAATTTTTCACCAGACACTGAGTTTTTTTTTTTTAGACTTCTACTTCCTGTCCTTTCAGGAAGTCTCATTTTCATTATAGGCAAGATTACAATGTCACAGCTCCCCCTCCCTTCACAATGACTTTTTCATACACTCATTAGATGCTTCAATGCAAAAGATAGTCTGGGTGTGACCATTGTGTATAATGTACATGTGTTGTTTCCTAAAACATAAGGAAGATAGTCTAAAAATGCCCCAGTGTTCAATGTGAAAATTGCAGGATTTCTTTCAATTTTTTTTTTTTTTAACAAATTGCAATATGTACAAAAAAATGTAAACATTAAAAAAACATAACTTTCTGATTTTAATCCATAGGTAATTTTTCTGATCATAACATCTCTTTAATTACAGATTGTAATATAGTAATGGATGCTGAAATTGTCATAAAGTTATAATTATTAGTGATGAGCGAGCATGCTCGGATACGTTATCTGAGCATGCTCGGGTGCTAATAGTGTCTTCCTGTGCTCTAATACTACGTTTGAATCCCTGCGGCTGCATGTCTCGCGGATCACTTGCAGGGATTGTCTAACAAACGCCAAAGTCACTCTATTAGCACTCGAGCATGCTCGCTCATCACTAATGATTATTCCTAATAACTTACAATTCCATGGTCTTAGAGACTCTGATAATGTCATGGGATAGTGACCAGCAAGTATCTGTGTAAGAGGCTAAGCGCAGGCATGTGTTGTGCCCATTGCACCCTCCAGGGTTGCAGGGGTGCTCTATACCACTTTTGTCGATTTCCTATTTTAGGCAGCCGGACCATTCCAGACGGAAATACTCCGATTTATTGCACTTCACAATGGTAGAAGTGGCGTAGAGCACCTCCAAACTCTTATGGATGGCTGTAATTAAATCTTCACAGTTTCAAAAGTGAAAATTTAATGAGCGCTTTCTGTAGAGCCATCATTAATCATCATGGTAGTAAATATGGAATAATTCCATAATTAATATTGCTCCTGAAGCCCCCCTGTAAATAGCTCATATTGCCCAAAAAAAGTTGCAAGCAGATAGATAGAAATGTCTGCTTGTTTCTCTTTTCCCTCTTAAGACACATACATATGTGCCAAAGTTTATGTGCTTGAGTATAGGGCAAGGGAGAAAAGGAATAACCAGATAGTACTCGAATGTGTAGATAGACCACATCACCATGACTTGCTGATATATGTGTGCAGTAGGATAAATAAGTATCCCAAATTATCCATTTTTTGCTGAAATGGGTAGTAATCATGGGTAAAGTGCACAGCTGTGAAGCTCCGTCACCTGTCAGTAGACATTGGCGCTCACACTCATAGGGACAGTGAGGGTAATGATGCTCAGCCGTGCGGGTCCAGCACCATCACAGTCAGTAGATCTGGGCTCGCACTCATAGGGACAGTGAGGGTAATGATGCTCAGCTGTGCAGCTCCAGCACTATCAGTCAGTAGATTTTTGCGTGCACATTCATAGGGACAGTGAGGGTAATGATGCTCAGCCTTGCAGCTCCATCACCTGTCAGTAGACATGGGTGTGCGCACTCATAGGGACAGTGAGGGTAATGATGCTCAGCCTTACAGCTCCAGCACTATCACAGTCAGTAGATCTGGGCTTGCACTCATAGGGACAGTGAGGGTAATGATGCTCAGCCGTGCGGCTCCAGCACTGTCACAGTCAGTTCAGTAGATCTTGGCGTGCACACTCATAGGGACAGTGAGGGTAATGATGCACAGCTGTGTGGCTCCAGCACTATCAGTCAGTAGATCTGGGCTCGCACTCATAGGGACAGTGAGGGTAATGATGCTCAGCCATGTGGCTCCAGCACTATCAGTCAGTAGATCTGGGCTCGCACTCATAGGGACAGTGAGGGTAATGATGCTCAGCCGTGCGGCTCCAGCACTATCACAGTCAGTAGATCTTGGGGTTGCACACTCATAGGGACAGTGAGGGTAATGATGCACAGCTGTGTGGCTCCAGCACTATCACAGTCAGTAGATTTGGGTGTGCGCACTCATAGGGTCAGTGAGGGTAATGATGCTCAGCCGTACGGCTCCAGCACTATCAGTCAGTAGACATGGGTGTGCGCCCTCATAGGGTCAGTGACGGTAATGATGCTCAGCCGTGCTGGCTCCAGCACTATCACAGTCAGTAGAGCTGAGCGTGCGGAACAGTGAGCGTAATGATGAATCACAATTCTGATATTCACACACATCTCATCTTAGAATTGTCCGACACCTTCCTCATCACTCTCCATCCTCTCCTTCCCTCTTTTATCACCGACATGTTATATACAAATGCATGAATAAGCCAGCATGTGATTGGTAACTCTCTCTCTTCCCTTCTTTTTTCCCCCATTCTTCATCTCCATCCACGTACATTTTGGTTTGCCATCCTTCTGGTTTTGTTTCCCATTTTCTATTTCTTTTGATCAACCCTTCATGTTAAACTTGCTTTGGAAACATCTTAAGCGGTCCAACCCCTGCGAATAGTAACAGAGGATACGTGTCTGTTTCACTATTTAGTCCCTCCGCCAACGTCTCCTTCCTCTAAGTCTGTGAGCACGCCAAGCGAAGCTGGAAGCCAGGACTCCGCTGATGGGACGACTGGAGCCAGGTGAGCTCTCATACCTTTAATACAGTTTGGCAGTCATTTTACTTTTGTTAGTTTTTTTTTTTTTTTGTTGTGTTTGTTTCTTGGTTTGGTTAAAAAAAAACACAAAAAAACAAATTCTCCAAAAACGTAATGGGTTTCCATAAAATCTATATGAACGCCAGCTGCGGATACATTGCAGTTTCTTCTCACAATGCCTGAAGCTGATCCTCTAAGTTGTCAGGGTATGTTCACATGTTGCTTTTTCTTTCCTGCAGCAAAAACTAGACTGGTGATCTTGAAAAAAAAAAAAAAAAGCGTACAGCACATGTATTATTGTCACTTTTTTATGTGCATTTTTCAATTATCTATTTTAATGGGTGAAGTTAGAAAAAGCGCTGAAAGAATTGATATGCTTCATATTGGCAAAAGCGCAGCGGGGCTCAAAATTCTCCCGGGAAAAAACAAAACGAAGCGTTTGCCTGAGATTTCAGAAATCTTATTGATTATGCTGGTATTATAAAGCGCAAATACGCTGCTTAAAATATGCAGAAAAATGCCATGTGTGAACATACCCTTACTGGCTTGGGTTTATGAGAGGCAGGACATTGCAGAGTGGGAGGCTGTGAGCTTCATCCCACCATTTTTCTTTACTATTACAGCTGTGTTTTTGCACTTTATTTAGTGGGTACAACAGGAATGATTGTAGACTATATAGATTATAATCCATAGGCTATAATGCCATCTATTTAAGAAAGATGTCATAAGACTTATCCTTCAAATGGAGGCCATCATATCCAAACAGAGGCGGAGGCCAGAGTCCTTTATGGCCCCTGTTTTAAAGGGTTGTACCCATTTTCATAAATAGTAATAGTGGTGCTAAATATGAGCACTTTTGCAGTTTACTGCTTATTAAAATTTTGAGTCATTCTTGAGATATTAACACTTCTGCTTACAGATTGTTGCCTTGGAGACTGACCACCTCTGCTAGACAGTAAGAACATGCACAGTGTTTACAAGCCCTCTCTTCTAATGAGCTTGTAAGCACTCTTTTGAAGCTGGCCAGGATCGCTGGAGTGCACTGTTGTCTCCTAATCTTGGCCAGCTTCTGCCTGGTCCTTAAAAGCTAGACAGCAGAGGTGGTCGGTCTCCTACGTAATGAGCTGTAAAGTAAAATCTCAATATTAGTGGTGAGAGAGCGTGCTCAGATAAGGTGTTATGCAAACAAACTTGTGTCCTAATTGAGTATTTTTGGTGTGCTCTAAAAATATGCTCATGTCTGTTAGACAGCCGCAACACATGCATGGATTGCCTGTTTGTTAGTAAATCCCTGCATGTGTTGCTGCTGTCGAACAGGCGCGAAACATGCAGGCTCAGCAAGTCGAGCATTTTTTTTTGAGCTTGCCAAAAATGCTCGATGTGGGCCACTCCTTATCCGCTCGCTCATCATTACTTAATATCTCAAGAACGACTGCACTTTTCAATAAGCAGTCAATTTCAAAAGTGTTTGTTTTTTTACTAGCACTCTCTGACATTATCCATCTGTGAAGATGAGAATACCCCTTTAATAACGTATATTTTAAGCAGATGGAAACCACCTGATAAGAACAGGACCTTATAGATCCGGTGATCAGCATGTAATATGTGGATGAGCCAGGACAGCCAGAAAGCTAAACTGGGGCTGTTTGCTTTAGATCATAGTAGGGATTGCCATCAAATGTCGATGGAGGCAGATGTAAATTAGGAAAGTCCTACAACTACAGAACATACAGCGCCTTGCGAAAGTATTCTGCCCCCTGGAACTTTTCAACTTTTTCCCATATATCAGGCTTCAAACATAAAGATACCAAATGTACATTTTTGGTGAAGAATCAACAAGTGGGCTTTCCCTCTGGTCGCAATTGTCCTGTGCTGACCCAGCCTCACAGCCCCCTTCAGCTGGCACGGTTTTTTTTGGATTTCTCACAGCATTGCGCTGTAGCCATTACACCAACTTGGAGGGTAATTATGCAGGACATGGTTTCCTTAAATATAGAGCATATTTCTATCGTATCCTCCCCCCTTTAATGTTCATGTGGGCACTTTTCGTGCTACTAGCTCTGTTTCATCCACAGTTACCTTGCTGGGGGCTAGATTATGGTGAGGGGTTGCATTGCATTTGGTCTTTTCCACGAGGCTCTGTGTACTTGCATGATGCTATACTACATTGTTTGTTAGAGTCAGGTCCAGCTTCCATTGTATTGCCGAGAGGTGGACTGTTAATATTGAATGCAATGTACTAAATGTAGTGCACTGAGGGTCTTGTACATTATACATGCTCCATTATTATATGTGAGTTCTGGTTATACAGTATACAGGAGTCACAGGTACAAATGCACAGAGGGTGTTTTCATTGGTTTTAATTGTTTTTAATTATGTTGTCAATAAAGCTTATTCTATTCTTATTCTAAATTTGGTGGTGTGCAGATATTTATGGTGGCTCCTTTTCTTGTGCTTATGTGACTTTATATACTAAGCCATCATTTTTGCACCTCCATTCATTATTGTTTTATCTACCATAGTAGTGCGCCAGCTATTCCATATGAGAATCAACAAGTGGAACACAATTGTGAAGTTGATCGAAATTTATTGATTATTTTAAATTTTTGTGGAAATTCAAAAACTGAAAAGTGGGGCGTGCAGTATTATCCGACCCCTTTAGCTTAATACTTTGTTGCGCCACCTTTTGCTGCGATTACAGCTGCAAGTCGCTTGGGGTATGTCTCTTAGTTTTGTACATCGAGAGACTGAAATTCTTGCCCATTCTTCCTTGGCAAACAGCTCGAGCTCAGTGAGTTTGATGGAGACCGTTTGTGAACAGCAGTTTTCAGCTCTTTCCACAGATTCTCAAATGGATTGAGGTTGTCTGGACTTTGACTTGGCTCTTGTCCTGTATTTGACTCCATCCATCTTCCCATCAATTTTAACTATCTTCCCTGCCCCTGCTGAAGAAAAGCAGGCCCAAACCATGTTGCTGCCACCACCATGTTTGACAGTGGGGATGGTGTGTTCAGGGTGATGAGCTGTTGCCTTTACGCCAAACGTATCGTTTGGCATTGTTGCCAAAAAGTTCGATTTTGGTTTCAACTGACCAGAGCACCTTCTTCCACATATTTGGTGTGTCTCCCAGGTGGCTTGTTGCAAACGTTAAACACTTTTTATGGATATCTTTGAGAAATGGCTTTGTTCTTGCCACTCTTCCATAAAGGCCAGATTTGTGCAGTGTACGACTGATTGTTGTCCTATGGACAGACTGTCCCACCTCAGCTGTAGATCTCTGCAGAGTGATCATGGGCCTCTTGGCTGCATCTCTGATCAGTCTTCTCCTTGTTTGAGATGAAAGTGTAGAGGGACTGCCGGGTCTTGGTAGATTTGCAGTGGTATGATACTCCTTCCATTTCAATATGATCGTTTGCACAGTGCTCCTTGGGATGTTTAAAGCTTTGAAAATAATTTCTCCTACGCCTCATTGGGGGACACAGGACCATGGGTGTTATGCTGCCGCCACTAGGAGGACACTAAGTAATACAGAATGAATAATAATAATAATCTTTATTTTTTATATAGCGCTAACATATTCCGCAGCGCTTTACAGATTTGCACACATTATCATCACTGTCCCCGATGGGGCTCACAATCTAAATTCCCTATCAGTATGTCTTTGGAATGTGGGAGGAAACCGGAGTGCCCAGTGGAAACCCACGCAAACACGGAGAGAACATACAAACTCTTTGCAGATGTTGTCCTTAGTGGGGTTTGAACCCAGGACTCCAGCGCTGCAAGGCTGCTGTGCTAACCACTGTGCCGCCCATATGAATAGCTCCTCCCCTGCAGTATACACCCTCCTGCTGGCTCCAAGTGAACCAGTTCTTGCTTAGTGTCTGTAGGAGGCACTTGGGTCTGCTTTCAGACCCCATTGTTTTTATTTTTATTCTATTTTTCCCTTAACGGAGCGAATGGGGGCGACGGACCCTTTCTAGGTTCCGATCTCCCCCGAACCATCAATAGGCAAGAACGCGGAGCGTCCCTCCCCGTACCTTTTCCTGCACCGTTGGATGCCAGCCCTGAGTTCACTTTACGGGCGACGGTTCCTTCACGTTCTGATCTCCCCCTCCATAGCAGGCGACCACATGGAGTAGCCCTCCATCTACCTCTCCTGGAGCCAGGTGCATAGCCGGACATGATGTTTATGGCGTCCGTGCAGCCCTCAACTGCATCACCACTGTTATAGCGGATGATGGAAGGTGGCAGAAGCTCTCCACCCCCTCCCTGACTACGGCGGCGGTGGATTGAGCACCGGCCCACCGCATCTACCGTGAGTACACCTGCGGGGCCGAGGTGCTGGGGGGTCCAGGTCCCTGGGATAAGGGAGCTCCGCAAATACCTTAAAGCCCGGGTCCGTGGGTTACGTCGCACAAATAGCGGTAGCGGCGCTACAGTCCGCAACCGCAAGCTTAAAATTTAGCCCCGGCTTTTGCCTCTTTCAGGCCAGAACGTTGGCTCCGCCCACCGACAGTTACCGCCGCCCACTCTCTCTGGCGCTTCTCGTTCTGCGAGAAGCACCTTCTCTTCCTGTTCTCGGCAGCCATCTTTGGACTCCAGCGCTGCTCCAGTGTTTTGAATCACAGCTTCAGGGAGCGATTTCTGTGGACATTGCGGACCTCCTCCGGGGAATCAAGACACAGGACCTGCGTAAGCTGCAGAAACATAGCTTAACCCTTCCCCTGCTAGTAATCGCTCTCCTCAAGGCTACACTATGTCTCAATCAAAGCCTAACAAAAAGTCTGGGAAAACCCACACTGTGTTTTTTGCTGCTTGTACCTCTTGTAAGGTATCTCTACCCCGTTGTCACAATATTTCTCAATAATGCTCAGCTTGTGAACCGGTGACTGCTCAGGAACCACCTGTTACTGATACCGAACCCAGTGAGCCTAGTCCCCCTGAGTGGGTTACCTTCCTTACCCGGTCTATGGCATCCCTGGCCAAAGCGTTAGACTCGTTCCGAGACCCTTCCTCTAACCAGGGCACTCTTACGGACAATGCTTCCGATGATCAGAACCCCTTGTTTACTAGGGGTCGTACCTTACCAAGGAGCTCTTGCTCTTCCAGGAAAAGGACTCATGCCTTGTCCTCAGACTATCACCGGGAATCGGGTTCTGAGAGTTCCGTTTCTCGCTCCCCTTCCCTTGGGGCTAGTAGAGAACCTGTCTCAGAAGACGATGCTGACACGTTCCTAGATCAGGAATTTCAACACGATCAAGAGACTCTCGACTCTCTCATTGAGTCAGTAAACAAGGCCCTGAAGCTAGATGAGGAACCTTTATCTAAAACGGATCATGCTGTGTCCTTTAAGAGGACCAAGCGGGCTCACAGTGTTCGCCAATCATCCCGAATATAAGGAAATCGTTGAATCTCATAGGATCCGTCCAGATAAATGCTTCACAGGGCAAAAGCCCATGGAGTCAAAATATCCCTTTGCCCCTGATCTAAGAAAAGATTGGTCACAGTCTCCTCCAGTAGATCCTCCAGTATCGCGCCTAGCTACTAAATCTATTTTATGCTCTTCAGAGGGTGCCTCGATTAAAAACCCCACTGATCGTCAGATCGACAATATGGCTTGTTCAGCTTTTGAAGCCTCAGCAGCTGCACTTTTTCCATCTTTTGCCGCTACGTGGGTGGTTAAGGCTATGACCCATTGGGCTGAGGTCTTGTCTTCAGCTTTTCTGGATACCAATCTTCCCCCCCGAGGTAGCAGACCTTGCTACTCAGATAGCCAGAGCTGGGGATTTTCTAGTGACCGCGTCTCTGGATGCCGCTGACTGCGCTTCTCAAGCAGTAGCAAACGCCATCACCATTCGGAGGTCCTTATGGCTCAGGGACTGGCGTGTGGATTCTGCTTCCAAAAATTCATTGACTTCTTTTCCATATCAGAGCGGTCGCCTTTTTGGCGAAAAACTCGATCAATTAATTTCGGACGCCACTGGAGGGAAGAGTAAATTTCTCCGACAGCAGAGACCCTTTCGGCCCTTTCGGAACCAGCAACAGCAGCCTCGGTCCCGATTTTTTTCGTTCCAACTCAAATTGGTCCTCTGCTTCCACATCTTCCAGTCCCGGCCGAGCACAACGTAGGGATAGAGGTCCCCAGACCTCTTACAAACCTTCCCCTTCATGGAGAGGCAGGCCTAGGCAGTCAGGATCCAGGGGGTCCAGATCGGGCAGATCTCCCACACAATGACTGCCTGTGGTATCCGGGGGACACCCTCAAAGTAGGCGGCCGCCTGCTTTCCTTCAGCGACGCGTGGCTCTCGGTCGTTCACGACGAATGGGTCCGTGACCTAATGTCCCCTGGATACAAGATAGAATTCTCCTCTCTCCCAACAAATCGTTTTTTCCTTTCTTCTCCTCCCAGGGCAAAGGCCTCAGAGTTCTTCCAAGCCATAAGCTCTCTAAAAGAAGGTGGGGTTATTATCCTGGTCCCTCAGAGCGAAAGGTTTCAAGATTTTTATTCAAACCTGTTCATTGTTCCAAAGAAGGATGGTACAGTACGGCCCATACTGGACCTAAAACTGCTGAACAAGTTCGTCAGGGTATGACGGTTCCAAATGGAATCGCTTTGTTCTGTCATCGCCTCCATGGAAAAAGGCGAATTCCTGGTGTCTATAGACATCCAGGACGGGTACCTCCACATTCCAATTTTCCCATCTCACCAGAGGTTCCTTCGCTTCGCAGTTCAGGAACAACACTTCCAATTCGCTGCTTTGCCCTTCCGCCTCACCACCGCTCCCATGGTATTCACTAAGGTCACGGCGGCCGCCATGGCCATCCTTCACACCCGAGGCGTGGTGGTGCTACCGTATCTAGACGATATCCTCATCAAAGGCCCCTTTTTCCGCGCCTGCAAGGAGGCCGTGAACATCACAATGGATTCTCTTTCTCGCCTGGGTTGGAAGATAAACTTCAAAAAATCTTCCCCAGTACCGGCTCTGCGAATTTTCTTTCTAGGAATGATACTGGACTCGTCCCAGGGGTTGGTGCTTCTTCCCCCGAAAAAGATCTCAGCCTTACAGCGAGAAGCTCTCTCAACCTCGCACTCACTCTCTGCTCTTCAGTATGAGAGTCCTCGGCAGGATGGTAGCAGCTGTGGAGGCAGTTCCATTTGCCCAATTACACCTCCGTCCCTTACAGCATGCCCTCCTGGCTGTTTGGGACAGTAACCCGTCCTCCCTCGACTGTCGGTTCTTCCTTCCCCAGCGAGTCAGACAGTCTCTCAGGAGGTGGACATTGAAGTCCTCCCTGAATCAAGGGAAGTCTTTTCTTCCAGTACATTGGCTAGTTGTGACAAAAGATGCCAGCCTTCTAGGCTGGGGAGCGGTGTTCCTACATCACACTGCTCAGGGCCGCTGGTCTCTAAAGGAATCACGCCTTCCGATCAACATCTTAGAAATTCGGGCAATTAGGTTAGCTCTTCTCCAGTTCCATCCCTTCCTGGCAGGTCGTCCCATCAGGATTCAGTCCGACAATGCCACTGCAGTGGCATACATCGACCGACCGGGGAACCCGCAGCATGGCAGCCATGAGCGAGGTAGGCTACATTCTCCGTTGGGCCGAGGAAAACCGCTCAATGATTTCTGCAGTTCACATCCCGGGAGTGGACAATTGAGGCAGACTTCCCCAGTCGGCAATGCCTCGACTCCGGGGAGTGGTCTCTCCATCCGGAGATCTTCCACCAGATCTGCTGTCATTGGGGAACCCCGGACGTGGATCTGATGGCCTCATGGCTAAATTCCAAGGTTCCCGACTTCATAGCTTGGTCCCACGATCCAACAGCCATCGGGGCAGATGCACTCGTACTCCCGTGGCATCATTTTCGGCTTCCGTACATATTTCCCCCGCTCCCCTTACTGCCGAGAGTCATGAAGAAAATCAGAGCAGAGGGGAGTACCTGTAATCCTGATTGCACCAGATTGACCACGCCGGGTGTGGTACGCGGAACTAGTTCAACTAGTCGCCGATGTTCCCTGGCGAATACTGAATCGCGCAGACCTGCTATCACAGGGCCCCATTTACTACCAGAACTCCTAGGCCCTGTGTTTGACGGCATGGCCGTTGAGTCCTGGGTTCTAACCCAGGCATGTTTCTCTACGGAAGTCATCTCTACCATGATTAGCACTAGAAAGCCTACGTCTATGCGTATTTATCATCGCACTTGGAAAACCTTCTTTTCCTGGTGCAACGACCGGAGACGTTCTCCTCTTGAATTTTCCATTCCTTCCATCCTCGAATTTTTACAAACCGGTTTGGACTTAGGTCTCGCCCTTAGTTTTCTCAAGGGGCAGATTTCAGCCCTGTCGTTCTTTTCCAACGCAGGATTGCCAACAAATTACAAGTGAAGACGTTCATTCAGGGAGTCTCCCATAAGGTGCCCCCCTATAAGATGCCGTTGGAACCATGGGACCTTAATCTGGTCCTCGGAGTCTTGCAAGAAGCTCCTTTCGAACCTCTACAGGAGGTTTCCCTGTCCTTTCTTTCATGGAAGGTTGCCTTCCTGGTTGCGGTCACGTCCATTAGATGAGTCTCAGAGCTGGCGGCTCTGTCTTGTCAAGTTCCGTTCCTGAATTTTCATCAGAATAAGGTGGTTTTAAGAACATCCCCGTCCTTTTGCCAAAAGTTGTCTCATCCTTCCATCTCAATCAGGAGATTGTCTTACCGTCACTCTGTCCGGCACCAGTACATCGCATCGAGAAGACCCTCCACACACTGGATTTAGTCAGAGCTCTCAAGCGGTACGTCTTGTGGACAGCGTCCTTCCGCAGGTCAGATGCCCTGTTTGTGCTCCCGGAAGGGCCAAGGAAGCGGTTTCCCGCTTCCAAGGCAACAATAGCCAAATGGATTCGTTCAGCTATTCACAAGTCCTACCGAGTCAGAGGTCTTCCTGTCCCAGCAGGGATTAAGGCTCATTCCACTCGGTCAGTGGAATGAGCCCAAGTTTGCATTGCTGCGACCTGGTCCAGTCTGCATACGTTTACAAAACATTACCATATTCATTCTCAGGCCTCGGCAGATGCGACCGTCGGCCGACGAATTTTGCAGGTGGCTGTGCGGCATCTGTAACCTGTGGGTACAAGGAGCAATTACAGTTTATTGTTCCCCACCCAGGGACTGCTTTAGGACGTCCCATGGTCCTGTGTCCCCCAATGAGGCGTAGGAGAAACAGGGATTTTTGTGTACTCACCGTAAAATCCTTTTCTCCGAGCCAATCATTGGGGGACACAGCACCCACCCTGTTAGCCTAACGGCTTTTGTTTTCTGTGTTGGCTTGGTTTTGACATAGCTCATCCTGGTTTAATGTTAAGCTCCTACTGCTTTGTTACCGAACTGGTTCACTTGGAGCCAGCAGGAGGGTGTATACTGCAGGGGAGGAGCTATTCTTTCTGTATTACTTAGTGTCCTCCTAGTGACAGCAACATAACACCCATTGTCCTGTGTCCTCCAATGATTGGCTCGGAGAAAAGGATTTTACAGGGAGTACACAAAAATCCCTGTTTTGTTTCCAAATCCAGCTTTAAAATTCTCCACAACAGTATCACGGACCTGCCTGTTGTGTTCCTTGGTCTTCATGATGCTCTCTGTGCTTCAAACAGAACCCTGAGACTATCACAGAGCAGGTGCTTTTATACGGAGACTTGATTACACACAGGTGGATTATATTTATCATCATTAGGCATTTAAGACAACATTGGATCATTCAGAGATCCACAATGAACTTCTGGAGTGAGTTTGCTGCACTGCAAGTAAAAGGACTGAATAATATTGCACACCCCACTTTTCAGTTTTTGAATTTCCGCAAAAATTTAAAATAACCAATACATTTCGTTCAAATTCACAATTGTGTTCCACTTGATGATTCTTCACCAAAAATTTACATTTGGTGTCTTTGTTTGAAGCATGATATGTGGGAAAAGGTTGAAAAGTTCCAGGGGGCTGAATACTTTCGCAAGGCAATGTATATCACATTTCATTCCAGGCACGGTACTGTGGAAGAACACAGTTCTGACTTGCCTATTGCGTATCTGGCTAGGAGGAGCTTTCTAGGACCATGGAAGGTGCATACAGGACATAAGTCTGGTTCTAAATTAAATCCAGTCATTTTGACCATTGGATGTGTTACTTCTCTCCATGCGAATGGCTGACAGCTTACATTAGTCTCGGTAGCTCTAGTTTCTTTGTAAATTCGTTTTAAGGAATGGCCAACGTCTCGAAGGACTGACATAAGATGTTGGTCATGGTATAGACTCCAAGAAGAAGTTTGGGGATCACAATGACTCCTTTAATATCTCTATAGCCAATTGACCTCTGCTTATTCTTCTGCTAGCTTTATGTTGTGGGCACTGGCCTTTTATAATAAAAAGGTACCTTCCATTGTTTCCAAGCACAGACTGTACTTACCGGACTGTTAGCACAGACGTCAGCCACATCTTATGTAGGTACGTAGGCGTGGGTGAGACGTTCTTGCAGGATGTATCACTGGAAGATACCTGTTGGTTATCGGTCTTGCATTTAGATCCCTCGTCGCTTACTAACCTCTTGCATGTGCTTGTTTTACAGTTCCAGACCCGCAGATACCAAGAAGTAAAGCATATTCCTTTTCCTTGTTTTTAACGTTTTTTTTATGCATTTTTTTGCAAAACTGTATTACTGTAGTGAAGGGTAGTCATAGATAAATGGGGTTTCTTCTGCACCATGTCGGGAACTGTGACGCTGTGTCGACAGGTGCCTGGCAGGACCCGTGGACTACACACGTTGACTGTGCACCTGTCGATGCAACGTTATTATCCTAACTTTCCGATTTCCTGATAGGATCGGTCTTTCCATGTTCTCACAAAGAAGATAAAACTCTTCTGTAGGTTTCGGTCATTTTCCAGAAGAAGAAGAAGAAAAAAAACAAACTTATCTCTTTACGTGTTATCTCCCTGGATAATACTTTATTTTTCTACAGGTTTTCGAGGGGCAAATCCACATGTATAATGTGCAGCATTGCAGTCCTGGGTGGTTGTACCCTTCTTGTGTATTTTTATATTCATTTATTTACTTTTTCGTAACAATCCTGCAGCTCGGTGATCACCTTGACGGCAAATGTTGTGCTTGCCTTGTATTTTTTTGGGGGGAGGTGTAGAGCACACACATGTAGTATTTGATTTCTAGTGCATACTCAAAAGTCTGGTGTAAAACCAAAATGAAGGTGATCTGTAATGGTGTAAGGTAGAGTTTTTACAAAATCCTTAAATATGCTCAGTGGAGCCGAGTATTGGGTATTGGCTCAGTGTTTAATGTCACCCCTCACCCCCATGGAGGACTTGAAAGGAAGCAACCAGCGACCTCCACCGCAGATCATGGGGGGTTAAGCAGTTTTTCCCGGTCCTGCAGGCCCACTGAATTTATATTAGACGTATGCTGGGTTTCACATGGATTGACACATCTGAGCCTAAGGCTGTGGTTAACCTATAATTACAGCCGTGTCACATCTTGGAAACACTATCAGTACCACATCCCAGTGGAAATGCAGATTGTTTCCTTACCAAAGAGCCGATGTGTTAGCCGTCTTCCTGCAGCAATAGCTCCATTTCCTGCACATGTTTTCTGCTGTGGGCAATGTCACAAGATACCGATCATTCACACCCAACATGTAGACGTTCTGCTCAGGATCACATCTCCGACTGGATGAGAAACAGATTAACAGGTTCTGTGCGGAGCAAACACGACTACATCAGAGGAGCGGAGTCACATCATGGGGGACATTCCGAATAAGTCTGGTGTTTCATGTTCCTGGGGGAAAAAATGCATTTGGGTGAATTGCATTAAATCGCAATCCTCTTAAGGGCTGCAATGAATGGCCTGGACGCGAGCATGGCACCATCATGGAGACATATGAAGTTGTCATGCTTCTCGTTGGGAGTCCCGTGGCCAGTCCATGTGTTGCGGTCCACACTCGGACCAAGGTCCACGGACATCTGCATGAGCCCTTATACATTCGGTATATTTTGGACAGTCCTAAAGTCAGAAACTGTAAGCTGCTAGTATGCCTGCACTTTTTTAGGTGTAGCACCAAAATGTTATGGCTTTGATAGTAATCAGTCAAGAAGACCACGGCCTCCTACTTTTCACTGTGCTTAAAAATAAAGCAAAAAGTGAGAAGTCACCAATCTTTTTGGACATAAGAAGTGCTCCATGAATTGCGACTTTCTCGCATTGAGCTGCGATGTCGAAAATTAATGATATTCAATGCGCACAGAACAATCCTTTACCGATTGTGCTGTGCACATCATTAGTCACCCTGGCTAAATAGGCCATTAAAGGACTCCCAGCAGGCAAACGTAGTTGTTTAATGCCGTGGATCGTCCCTTGTACTCCAGTTTGCGCACATTTACATGGATGTTTTTACGGCGCATGTAAGAGCTCGCAATCAGCAGCTTGTTTATGCTGCACAATCCCGATAATGGTGCAGGGTAAATATACCGCTTGTTGCTGTTGTACGCATCATGTAGAATGGGCAATACTCTGAGAAAACAGCAGACCTTGTTCTTTATAGCGATCAAGAAGGATCGGAAGTGATATTTTAACAATAATTGCTTTCAAGATTCAAAAAAAATGCCTAAAGGAACACTGGGGGAGAGACAGTATTGGGGTGGTCTCACACACATTGGGACAAGTTTTCTAAAACTGTCTAAGGGTGCGTACCCATAACTGTTCAACCAGGCATATTCCATCTGGAGAATGTTTGAAGGAGGGTAAAAAAAAAAACCGCTGAGGTCTTCCTAAAGCATCTCCCTATAACTCAAACAATGTAGGTATGGCAGTGTCGAAAAAAAAAAAAAAATTGCAGTGTTCACATACCCTATGCTTTACAGTCTTAAAATGAGTCAAATTTGTCACAGTAGTTCATACAGGGTGAAAAATTTGACTTCTTTAGCCTGTGTCCTCTGTGCACCATCTATTATTTGGATTACTTTGTCCCAGAAATGTGCACTGTTTTTTTGGCACATTTTTGGTGTCCTAGTGGTCCTCTTTCTTGTGAAACTTTACCCTTTTTTCGGTACAGTCCCTTTTTTTTTTTTTTTAATATGGTCAGTGGACCAATGGTAGTGTCTAAAGCCGGCCATGCACAATAGATGGCTGTCTGTCGAAGGTTTGACCAACAGCCATCTCGGCCGTCCCTCCTATTCTCGGGAGCACTCACTTGACAGTTCCCCGTTGTCTTTGAAAAAGCCACCAATTGACACATGGGGCGGATTAACTCTGGGAGAACAATATGATTTGCATTCTGAAATTGGACATATGTGATCATCTCTTCCGAATGACGCCCTCATACACATTAGGGTGTTTGCCGAAAGTGTTGATATTGGTGGGTTCAGCCAGTATATATGGAGGGCCTTGAAGGGAACCTGTCAGTAGGTTTTTTCCCATGTAACCTACAGCCCTCACCTTGTGTTATAGCATGCTGGAATGCTGTATGTAAGTCTCCAAGCCACCCTGAAAAAAAAAAAAGACCTTTCATTATTCTCGCCTACAGTCCGGTCCGATGGATGTCGCTGGTTTTGGTTCGGCACCTCTTCTCTTCTTGCGATTGCCGTCCTCCTTCTCTGCTTTTTGTGGATGACATGTTCTAAGTCATGCTCAGTGTTCCCCGTTGCGCTCCTGCAGGGGGCAGAGCAAAATACTGTGCTGCGCATGCACGGAGAAAGGCCAAAGAGTGTCAGCGTATGCGCAATACAGCACTTTCCTCTACCCGCAACAGTAAAGAGAGAAGTGCGCCTGCGCATCATCCACATGTAGCAATGAAGGAGGATGGTGATTTGTAAGAAGAGAGGAGGCGCCAGACCTAGACCATTGATGCCCATCGGACCGGACCACCCCTTAGACAAGTATAATGAAAGGTAATTTGTTTTGCGGGGCGGCTTGGAGACTTATATATGAACTCCAGTATGCTGTAACACCGGGCTGAAAGGTGGTGGCCCTTTAAATCACATAATATTGGTTCAGGAGTCTAACACCATTATTTATTTATTTTTCTCGCACAATTTGCTACAAAATTTTAGCACATTTAGCATCGTTCATCCCGCCTAGAGTTTTGAAAATAGGTTCCCAGGTAGCGAAAATGCAACATATTCACTTGCGGAAAATCTGTTGCCTTTTGCATTGGCAGCACAGTGCTTGATATTTTAAGGAATCTCATGTGCGCACACGCTGTGAAATCTGCATCCAAAATGGACAACATGCTGCGGATATCAATGCCAATTTCGCCCTTTGCAACTCCCCGGCTTATGGGAAGTTCAATAAGCGATTTTATCAAGACTTCAGATGAAAATGATGTAATTTAAGACGCGCTTATTTCCGTGGAGTCAGTGCTGAGGATCATGTTTGACGCTTCTGCTCCAACCTTTATTTTTACGTCAGAAATAGCCCCATATAATTGTTGGTCAGTAACCTCTACGGGGGAACGCGCGGACGTCTGGTGACACCACTCGCTGCACACCAGACACGCTGCATGTAAAGAGAGAACATTTTGCCCTATTTTTTTTTAAGATGCGTTGCTCATGTCCTATGTGTTTTTTAGCAGTTCGTACCAGTGTTTAGTTAGTATTTTAATATGATCATTTTTTACAGTTCATGAAATGCATTTTTTTTATACAAGGGAATCATCACTAACTGCATAATTGAGTATCCCTAGCTCGCGTGCACTAACTGCTGTATGATATTTTGGTATCTGTCTTATATGCACTAGTTTTTTAACCCTTTGTTGTGTTTGCTTAACTAATTCTGACCTCTTCTGCTAACGCTGCGTGGTTGTCAACCAGGACTCTGCACTGGGACACTGATCCGTCCGTTCTTCAGCTCCACTCTGACTCCGATCTGGGGTACTGCAACCATTTATTTATTATTACGCTCTACCTGTTGTGTCGTCTATAGAGCAGTCATGCCATATGTTATCGTTGCCATTCCTTGGATGCTAGTCGTAATTATATAATATTTTTAATGCAAAAAATATATATTATGATATGTATATGTTATGTATTTTTCACTTCACGGTCATGGATTGGGGTAACTGCATCTCACGGTATTTGATAAGATGCTTCCAAGGCCTATGAAAGGGTTGCCAATGGGGATTTGGGTGCACAGATTTTTTTTTTTATTATTATTATTATTATTATTGTTATATGCTATATACTAATATATATTGATTTCCTGTTATGCCGGTTATGAATATCTATAGACGTGGTCCCTTGAAGTTGGGCATGGCCAAAATTACACAAGTGGATTTCCCTCCTCGAGAGACCGTAACTTATACAAAGGAGACACAGACCCCAGTCGTCACCCATGAAAATGAAGGTAAAATTACCTGTTTTAGATCTAAACAATTGTGAATATTTAGATATATGGTATTTTTTTTTGTTATGGGTTTTAATCGCGTAAGGGCAGTATTTGACATTAAGCACTTAAGAGCCAGTGCCTAGGGCGGCAATTTACGTCGAGGGGGCAGAAGAAGACCCTCATAATTATAATCGGACATTAGCATATTTATCTTTTCTTGACTTACATGAAAACATGCTACCGTGAGTAAATCTAGTACATTATCTTCACAACGTTTTCTGACATAGAGGAAATATGCAACAAAATGTTTAACAGAAACTTTTATACAATTCTTAAATGGTCACTGTTAATTAAATGTCATGCAAATATGATTTTTTTTTATTTATTTTTTTTACACTGCTTACTCTTCCTCCAGAATTCAACATTCTCTCTGAAAAAATGCTAAAAATCTATCTTGGTCAAAGCAAAATGGACTGCGGATTAGCTAATAATTGCCTATTGAGGTCTATAGAGAAGGCAGGAGCAGAGTGAAAGATGAAGGCACTGATACAAACATTGTGCTCCTTTCTAGTTTGTGTTTTATCTCACCCCCAGCACTGGATTCACAGCTGTATTGCTCAGGAGTGCTGTAAATTTCCCACCCTGCTTCTGCTTCTTCTGATCATATGCTACATAGAGAAAATAGAGTAGGAATCCCATCATGTCTGCATGTGCTGTGCATGATAGCAGCTAGTCTTCACCCACTAGCTCAGAGGCCACTGAAAATTAGAAATGGAGCCTGCAGAGGAGAAAAATTGCTGAAAAAATGTACAGTACAGACCAAAAGTTTGGACACACCTTCTCTTTTAAAGATTTTTCTGTATTTTCATGACTATGAAAATTGTACATTCACACTGAAGGCATCAAAACTATGAATTAACACATGTGGAATTATATACTTAAAGGGCCACTGTCACCCCCTCCAGCCGTTATAAACTAAAAGAGCCACCTTGTGCAGCAGTAATGCTGCAGTCTAACAAGGTGGCTCTTTTAGTTTTTGATTCCGTTATTCCCTCAATAAAGCATTTTAAAATTTGCCCTAACTACCTGTCTGCAGACCTGGAGGCGGTCCGAAGCCTCCTCGGTGAATCTCCCAACGGCCGTCACTCTTCTCTTCTGGGGATGTGGTCGCCGCCCCCTTCGCGCTGTTTCTTCTTAAATCCGGCACCTGCGCTGTGCGTGCCTGCCTGGGGCAGGCGCAGTCTTCATTGTCCGTCATAGGTCAGATGCAGGGTAGTGCGGCAGTGCGGCCACCCTGTTGCTGAATCCCCGCCCCGCACTGTGTTATTCATTATGCACAGTGCGGGGCTGGGGTTCCTGGGCATGCGCACTGCGCTGTTCAGACGCTCCCCCGCTCCCCCGCCTTCCAGCGTTGCCGTAATATACAGGTTTCCTTGCCAGCGTTTGGAATGAAGCAGCCGCAAATAACAACGCTGGAAGGCGGGGGAGCGTCTGAGCTGGGGGAGCGTCTGAGCAGCGCAGTGCGCATGCCCAGGAACCCCAGCCCCGCACTGTGCATAATGAATAACACAGTGCGGGGCGGGGATTCAGCAACAGGGTGGCCGCACTGCCGGCACAGGCGCGGTCAGGCACCCTGCATCTGACCTATGACGGACAATGAAGACTGCGCCTGTCACAGGCAGGCACGCACAGGGCAGGCGCCGGATTTAAGAAGAAACAGCGCGAAGGGGGCGGCGACCACATCCCCAGAAGAGAAGAGTGACGGCCGTTGGGAGATTCACAGAGGAGGCTTCGGACCGCCTCCAAGTCTGCAGATAGGTAGTTAGGGCAAATTTTAAAACGCTTTATTGAGGGAATAACGGAATCAAAAACTAAAAGAGCCACCTTGCTAGACTGCAGCATTACTGCTGCACAAGGTGGCTCTTGTAGTTTATAACGGCTGGAGGGGGTGACAGTGGCCCTTTAACAAAAAAGTGTGAAACAACTGAAAATGTCTTATATTCTAGGTTCTTCAAAGTAGCCACCTTTTGCTTTGATGACTGATTTGCACACTCTTGGCATTCTCTTGATGAGCTTCAAGAGGTAGTCACCGGGAATAGTTTTCACTTCACAGGTGTGCCCTGTCAGGTTAAAAAAGTGGGATTTCTTGCCTTATAAATGATGTTGGGACCATCAGTTGTTTAGTGCAGAAGTCTGGTGGATACACAGCTGATAGTCCTACTGAATAGACTGTTAGAATTTGTATTATGGCAAGAAAAAAGCAGCTAAGTAAAGAAAAATGAGTGGCCATCATTACTTTAAGAGATGAAGGTCAGTCAGTCCGAAAAATTGGGAAAACTTTGAAAGTGTCCCCAAGTGCAGTGGCAAAAAACATCCAGCGCTGCAAAGAAACTGGCTCCCATGAGGACCACCCCAGGAAAGGAAGACCAAGAGTCACCTCTGCTTCTGAGGATAAGTTTATCCGAGTCACCAGCCTCAGAAATCGCAGGTTAACAGCAGCTCAGATTAGAGACCAGGTTAGTTCCACACAGAGTTCTAGCAGCAGACACATCTCTACAACAACTGTTAAGAGGAGACTTTGTGCAGCAGGCCTTCATAGTAAAATAGCTGATAGGCAACCACTGCTAAGGACAGGCAACAAGCAGAAGAGACTTGTTTGGGCTAAATAACACAAGGAATGGACATTAGACCAGTGGACATCTGTGCTTTGGTCTGATGAGTCCAAATTTGAGATCTTTGGTTCCAACCACCGTGTCTTTGTGCGACGCAGAAAAGGTGAACGGATGGACTCTACATGCCTGGTTCCCACCGTGAAGCATGGAGGAGGAGGTGTGATGGTGTGGGGGTGCTTTGCTGGTGACACTGTTGGGGATTTATTCAAAATTGAAGGCATACTGAACCAGCATGGTTACCACAGCATCTTGCAGCGGCATGCTATTCCATCCAGTTTGCGTTTAGTTGGACCATCATTTATTTTTCAACAGGACAATGACCCCAAACACACCTCCAGGCTGTGTAAGGGCTATTTGACCAAGAAGGAGAGTGATGGGGTGCTACGTCAGATGACCTGGCCTCCACAGTCACCAGACCTGAACCCAATCGAGATGGTTTGGGGTGAGCTGGACCGCAGAGTGAAGGCAAATGGGCCAACAAGTGCTAAGCATCTCTGGGAACTCCTTCAAGATTGTTGGAAGACCATTCCCAGTGACTACCTCTTGAAGCTCATCAAGAGAATGCCAAGAGTGTGCAAAGCAGTCATCAAAGCAAAAGGTGGCTACTTTGAAGAACCAAGAATATAAGACATAATTTCAGTTGTTTCACACTTTTTTGTTAAGTATATAATTCCACATGTGTTAATTCATAGTTTTGATGCCTTCAGTGTGAATGTACAATTCTCATAGTCATGAAAATACAGAAAAATCTTTAAATGAGAAGGTGTGTCCAAACTTTTGGTCTGTACTGTAGGTTAAAGTCCTCTAATGGGCAGAAAGTGTTATTCCTTGTGTTCACACACGACAGCTTATATTATTCTGAAGAGTAACCTGAAACGCCAGGTTAGGGTTAGTTCTACACAGTCCTTCCTGCTGTATTTTACCCTCTCAAGGTAATTCTTTGCAAATGGAAATATGGCCACAGTAGGCAATTACTAACCAGAATAATGACTTATTTGTCTTGAGACGGAGTTAAACAATTTCTGTATGACAGGTGTACATTAGTTTTCCTGATTCTGGCTGTGTTTTTCTTATGTTCCTGCGCCTCTCTGTTCTTGTAATATGTGCCCCTGAATGTAGGTCTAGTCTATTTATTCAAGGGGGCGTGGTCATCTTCCACAGACTCTTCGATTGTCCTGCCCTTTGGCTAACAACACAAGATTTACATACAGGGAAGAGGGGGGGCCATATCTCATCATCCAAGGGGGAGTGATTGTCAAAAAGGCACCCACAGAGAAGAGTTGAGAACCAGGCCCCCTTGGCTAAAAAGGGAATAGGGGCCCATATCTCGGGAACAGAGAGGTTCAGAAACAAGAGGAGAACATCTCCATTTTCAGGAGAATGGTGGCATTTACACCAGGTTAAAAAAATATATAAATGGCAGTACTAGTTAGGTTGTGCTGATGGGAGAGTGGAGGGGGAGAATCTTTATGGCATAATTTCTGTACAAATAGTCAGTATGTACCGCTTTGCAGGATATAGTAAAATACCATGCAATGTCACATGTGACAAGATCCGCACATTATATATGTATGTATTCATATGCTTTAAAAGCTGTTAAGTTCTGAAGAGATGAAATGATCGGATGCCAGGCTACAGAGACAGCTCTTAAGGAACGGCGCTGAAATAAATGAACCCCTCCTTTTTTATTTTTTTTTCTCCTCCTTTTTTATTCTTAGATGAATCTGTAAATAACAGATTGACAGACACCTGAAATTGTCCTGACGGTAATCAGCTCCAATGTCGAGATTAGTCCAAGCGCTGCAAAAAAAAAAATGAATGTGTAGAAGTCGTGCAGCACGCACAAGTCTGCGTCGGGGGGTTACACCGCAGCTGCCTGCGCCGGTATAGAGATGGTCACAAAATCCCCTATTTATTCCCCGTCTGAGCATCATAATAATAATGTTTATTTATATAATGCTCGGCTCCCGCGGGGAACCTGAAATGATTCCCAGTTACCAGTGAAATCCTGATACTGTATAGAAAGAAGACACAATATCCAGGAGATAAAAGCTCTGCACGTGCATCCAGAGGAGATTCATAGTCGCGGAGACTTGGGTCACAGCCGTCACACATCTTCAGAGGCCGGCGAGGGCAGGAACAATAACCAATGACCACGCTCTGCCTGCCGATCATACATGGAGATACTTCAGGCTCAGCGTCCCTTTAATTCTGGGGGGTCGACGTGCGTTTCATCTTTTTATTCCATTGGATATATATATCAGGACTATTCATCTAAATGAAGCCGACCACATACACGAGAGTAATGACGTATATTGCACACATCAGCCATTGGAGAGCAAAGTGTTAAACATGTTTTGTGTCTCTGTATAGAAAAGCATACTAGAATACACTTTACTATACGGTGGGGGAAAAAAAAGGATTTATACACTGGGACAATGGAGACTTATGACTATGGAAACCCAGGAAAATAAATGTGAACAGGCCTTTATGAATGTAGTCTATTGGTCCCAGTCATCGGCTGTCGTAGGCTCGGGAGGCTAATGGCCTGTGGTGGAATTCATGAATAGGGATCCATCATGTTTGTCACTGTACCGTGAGATCGTTATGTCAATTATCACTGTGTGCATTATCCCTGTACTGTGACATTTCTGTGTTTATTATTGCTCTATTGTGACGACACTGGGCACATTATCCCTTTACTCTGACTTCACTGGGTGCATTTGCCTTCTACTGTGACATTGCTGGGGGGCATTGGCCCTCTACTGTGACATTGCTGGGGGGCATTCCCTCTACTGTGACATTGCTGGGGGGCATTCCCTCTACTGTGACATTGCTGGGGGGCATTCCCTCTACTGTGACATTGCTGGGGTCATTGGCTCTCTACTGTGACATTGCTGGGGGGCATTGGCCCTCTACTGTGACATTGCTGGGGGGCATTGGCCCTCTACTGTGACATTGCTGAGGGGCATTGGCCCTCTACTGTGACATTGCTGGGGTCATTGGCCCTCTGCTGTGACATTGCTGGAGGCATTGACCCTCTACTGTGACATTGCTGGGGGGCATTGGCCCTCTACTGTGACATTGCTGGGGGGCATTGGCCCTCTACTGTGACATTGCTGGGGGGAATTGGGGGGCATTGGCCCTCTACTGTGACATTGCTGGGGGGCATTGGCCCTCTACTGTGATATTGCTGGGGGGCATTGGCCTTCTACTGTGACATTGCTGGGGGGCATTGGCCTTCTACTGTGACATTGCTGGGGGGAATTGGCCCTCTACTGTGACATTACTGGGGGGCATTGGCTCTTTGCCCTTTGCATTCTTTTCCTTTCATCAGATATATAGTGCAAGTTATCTATTTTGGCCTTATTCAGAAATCTCTGATGTAAAAAACGAACAAACAAACTGATATTCATGAGACTTTTGGATCAGATTTTCATCGGTACAGTGTTTAATTGGTGATTTTTCTTGCATGCAAACAAAAAAAAACCTGCAAAACTTTTTTTTTTTTTTTAAAGTCCCATAGACATGTATGGGTGATTTCTGATCCATAACTAGGGACAGAAACAGACACGTGAACAGCCCCATAGACCATACATGTTATATATATGTGAAATACAGTTGGTGGAATGAGGCCTACAGTGACATATTCAAGAAGTGTCCTTTTGTCCTTATTTTGAGCTAATCTTTGCCGCTACACCTTTATTCTGCAGTATGGAATAGTGCAATATGCTGCATTATATCGTACAGAAATTATACTGCTTTTGCTTTTAGCTAAAACCAAGGATATTCTGTCAGCAGAGTAAACCACATGAATACTGCCCTTAAGGGGTTCTCCTAGAATGTAATTAATTGGCCCCATTCATGTAACGCAAATGGCAGCCTGTCCTAGACACGTGTCGGGATGGACGGCAAGCAGAAGAATCACCGCTCCTGAGACCTGTGACTCAGCTGTCGAAGAAGCTGCATCGTAAGCTCACATACAGGAGCTGCCAGAGATGAGCTGCGGTAGGAAAAGAGTAAAAAAAACAAAATCTCAGCTGACTGCGTATGGAGGACTGTAGCTGGAGAAAAAATATTTTGTGCTTGGTCAGCCGAGGAGTAGATTTATTTCTTCTCCTGCACAGCCCTTCTCCATAAGTGTGCTTACAAGAGCTCCTCTGTCAGTTGAGACACAGGTGTTTGGAGCTGGGTTGCTTCAAACACGTAACAAGGATGGGCTGTTGTTTAAAATATGTGATAGGGGGCTATTTTATTACCTTCTTGGAGTACCCCTTTAAAAAAAGAACACTTGGCACATCATCATATGCTTTTACATCAAACTACTGTGATAGTACAGTAGGTTACTGTACCACAGTCATTCCAACGATAACCCATTGACTCCCTTGGATAACATTGTCGTTTCCCATCATTTATTTCTTATTTTAATAGAAGGCTTGTTAATTGAGCTCTATTTTCCCATCAGGTTTTGTTTTACAGAATTAATCTAAATTCTGACTCCGAACATATAAAGCGGCCGCGCTTGACACCTACAAAGACTAGGTTATCACTGGGAATGCCGACATGCAGATTTTTATTTTTTGACATGCAAGACACGCGGTAAATATACATATTTTAGAGCCCTCGCTAGCTCGCCTGGCTGTCTCCTCCGATTCCCTCCTTCATGGGGCATGCCCAAAATCTTAAATGAAATCCTGCTCGAAAATCTTTGATATGAAGACACCTTGAGCTTAACAAAAGGCACCCATTTCACAGATGATTTAACTTTGATTAACCTGCTCCGCGGCAAAAGATTATTCAGACAACTGGAATTTTACTCTATAGTGTTATTGCCGGCTGCAGCCTAATTTCCACAGCTGTTTTTCTTTCCATCTCACCAAAATACATCACAATTTTGATGTTATCTCCAAGTAAAAATTCACTGGTTCATTAAACGAGGCTTTAGCATCTATTGACAAGAGGTTTGTCATCGCTTAAGGCAACCGCTACTTTTCTGCCATTTTTTACTATACTGTGTGTAACCTTAGCTCTCCTGTCAGGAAAAGCATGGAGTTAACCACTTAGGAGACGGCAATGAATATTCATTGATCCATTGACATGACATCCAGGGTCTTAACAGCTTGGAAGTTCAAGAAAAGTTGCTGTTTTTTTTTTTTTTGTATTCCTTTGTTTTATGTTTTTTATTATTCACTGCACTTTACCAGCTGTAAATGAATGGAAAAATAACTGGAGGGGGAATACATCATTTTAAAAGGTAGGAGAAAATGGTCATGCATAAATGCATTACAAATCCGTGACATACATTCTTGTACTATCAGAGCCCAGAGACAGATCATGGAATAATTACTCGCTTTACCAGTTTGAGTTTTTTTTTTTTTGTTACTTTTTTCTTCTATTGACTACAGAAGATTTTTTAACACTTGGAAAAAGTACCGTAGACTGAACCCCATTGGTTATATCACATTGGTACCGCTTTAGGTCATCTATACAGATTCTCTGACCATTCATTTTAGAGTATGTTCACACTAAGTTTTGGGTTGGGACACACACTTTCTTTTCTTCTTTCTTTTCTTCTTTCTTTTCTTCTTTCTTTTCTTCTTTCTTTTCTTCTTTCTTATTTTTTCTTTTCTTCTTTCTTTTCTTCTTTCTTTTCTTCTTTCTTTTCTTCTTTCTTTTCTTCTTTCTTTTCTTCTTTCTTTTCTTCTTTTCTTCTTTCTTTTCTTCTTTCTTTTCTTCTTTCTTTCTTACTTTAAATGCTTTTGCGCCCAAAAGTATTCTCGGAGTGATGCCTTTATTGTCTGTCCAGAAAAAATGTATTTGCAAGCTTTCAGAGCATTGAGGCTCTTACTTCAGGTAGCTTTGCAAATAAATTAAAATTTAAAGGTATCACTCCAAGAATACTTTTGTCGTTTTTGGGCATAAAAGTATGTACATCGATTTTTCTGGCCAACATGGTACGAAAATATAATTTTGTTAATTTTTTTTACAAAAAAAAAAATCCACTTCCAAAAATAGTTTGTTTTTTTTTTTTCTGCTTTTTTTTATGCACTTTCTTTTATACATGGGGTGGTTTTACTTCTGCTTTTGTTGATTCAGTGGTCAAATTTCAAGCTTTTTTTTTTTTTTTTTAAGCGGAAATGACTCGACTTGACATGTTGCTGCTTTGTACACTCTACATAAAAAAGCTCTATAAGCAATGTTTCCTATAAATCAATAGGAAACTTTATGTAAGGTATGTTCACATGGTGTCAGATGGCACCGTTCATACCCGAGGAGTTTAAGGCGAAGACACTTAAGGAAAAAGCCAGCGGTTTTCCTGAAGCATTATCTTTGACATTTTAACCATTATTTTTAATTTTTTATTTAAAAAAAAAAAAAAAACTACGGTATTTAAACTTTTAAATTACAAGCTATTTCCAATCAGAAGCCACCCAAAGAAGGAATTTGCTGCTTCTTTTATCCACTTCATGGCTCTTAAAGCCTGAAGCGGTTAAAAGAAGTGACTTGAAGATCCGCTTTAAAATCCTCCTCAATAATCTCCGATGAGCGTAGCCATAAACTATGGTATATTCCCATTTGATGTTGTTGATTTAGCTGCAGAAAGCACATTTCAGCCCTTTGCAGCATCCGCATCTTAGAAGTAGTATGTTGCACATCTCCAAAATAGTGGCATACGGTCGGGTTCCCACGTCGCCGATTCTGAAATGCAAATATGCAGCAGTTTACAGTACAATACAAGTAAATGGGTTTTTATCAAAATTCCAATAAAGTGTCGAGCGAAAAATTCTGCAGGTAAATGAAAGCACTGTGCGGATTTAATAATCTGCTGAATGCTCATTATTATTACGTGGATTTTCATTGCGGATTTCACCCTATTCAATACTTAAATGGAGTAGGGTGGAATACTCAAACATCCTGAACTGTAGGGAAAAATCCATGGACCCCACAACCAAAAATCATACATTGATCTGATGCTGTTGGAATACTCGGGTAACCTGTGCGGAATCTGCCTGCGGATGTGTTGCAGGTTTGTCATAATTTAAATTTCCCGACACTCTGGATTTCACCCTTTGCACTGAAAAGATAATTCTCTTCAGATATATATAAATTGTTAACCAGAGGAGAGGTCATTACCAATCATTGTTATGTGCATATCACTAAATGGACTGATGGAAATTCGTACCATCAGACGTACCGGATATATGATTTCCCTATTAAAATTTTTTCACTTGTTAAAACAATTGTTTTTGCATATTTTGTGACAAATATGGCAACTTCTAGTCTGAAACCCTTCAACAGTCCATCGTAAATAGCGCCTGTCGCCACTCCTGATATGTCAGTGTTAGTAAATACTCCCATTCCCCATAATATAAGGAAACTGGAGCATCTTTTCTCAAGCCTCTATGTAGCACTGGTTCTCTATTATTCTTCCTAGAAATTTGAATAAATTGACAACTGGGTGTTGCCAGTTATGGGCGTGTTACTTTATATTCTGAATTTGCCCTATCAGTGCTATCTGCATTGGACCACATCCCTTTTACAATATGATTAGTAATGCCTAGTTGTCAATTTCATATCTTTCTAGGAGGAAAAACGGAGAAAACTGTACATTGCGAAGTTTTAAAGGGCATATGTCAGTAGAAACCGCCCTCCTAAGCTGTATATGTAGGCCATAGGAAGCTGAATAAAATGACACCTTGATATCTGCATTCCGATGTCTTATTCCAGAGTAAACCACATTTTTCGGAATATGTAAATGATCTCTTAAGATCTATGGGCTGGACATAGATCTTCCTGAGACTTTCTTTAGAGATTATTTTAAAGGAGGCAGTGTGAGATATGTAGATCAGTAGAGCAGACTGTCAATCATTACATTTCTCACACTGGTAACTCTAAAATAATCTCTGAAGAAAGTCTTGGGAAGATCTATGCCCGACCCATAGATCTTAACAGCTCATTTACATATTAGGAAAATGTGTATTTCTCTAGAATTAACTGTGGGACCGCATATATCAAGGTGTCACTTTATTCAGCTTCCGATGGCCTACATGCCCATATATATGGCTTTGGAGCGTTAACCCTACCGACAGATTCCCTTTTAGAAAAGGTGAACCAGGTTTCCGTTTTCATCATAAATGGAAGTTTTTACTTAAATGGACATGTCAGCAGAGTTCACTTTTTTTTTATACATTATCATTGTCCTGTGATATTTCCAACCTTTTTTTTTTTTTTTTTTTTATAATATAAAGGAGGTCCTCACCATGGATAGCACTGCATCTAGGTTTGATTGTAACATATAAATGAGTTACACTTGCCTTATACAACATTGAAGCAAAAACCGCCTTTCTCTATCGCCTCATTGGGGGACACAGGAACCATGGTGTATGCTGCTGCCACTAGGAGGCTGACACTGTGCAAATAAAAGTTAGCTCCTCCTCTGCAGTGTACACCCCACCGACAGAAAGTAGGATATCCAGTTTAGCTTAGTGTCAGTAGGAAGTGGACACGGGTCTTTCATTAGACTCATATCTACCTCAGTGTACGTCGTTTCTTTTCAGGTTTCCGGAGGGATACAGGGTGAACAGTCACACCTGTAATCCCACAATACGGACTATGAGTACTGCGTGTACTGCCACTCCGTATCCTCATACGTCTGTCCTGCAGGACCCATGATGGTCCTGTCTCCGTCTCCCACCCACTCGCCCACCAGAGCTTGTCGGTTGGAGGAGACGCGGATGTCCTACATCGAAAGATCTTCTGCCAGTCCTGCCTCTGTTCTCCTACCCATTCGCCCACCAGAGCCTGTCTGTCTGAGGAGACGCGGACATCCCATATCGCAGACGATCTATCCTGGACGGGGAGGTACTTTCTCTTTTCCCCCAGGTTCTGGTGATGTCAGGCAGAAGATAAGAAGAAAAGAATTTCAGGGAAAATCTTTATTTCTTTCAACCTTTGCGGCGCCCTTCTGTCCTCCGCCCTGTAATTTTTATTGAGGTTTTTAGCTTGGGGAGCCTTTCCTGTCACTTAAAATGGAAGTGGGGGCACTGGGAATTCCACCGCGGCGTTTTGACGCCTCTGCGCTGCCCCCATCCCCATGCTCCGGCGGTCACTTGCTGTAAATCTGGGTCCCGGCTTCTCTCGGGCCTAGTTACAGCGTTGACTCCGCCCCCATCCTCTCAACTTGACTCTCTCTGCCTCTTCCTGCGCAGGGCGCTAGCTCCGCCCACTACTCCCAGCCTTCCCAGTCGCCCTGGGATCGCCGCCATAGAACACAAGGAGAAAAAGACTATGCACAAAGTGGGATCAACTTCATATAGCAAATTTTATTGTACATAACACCTCACCACACACAAGGCACAGTAGGGAGGAACAAACATTTAAAAACAATTAAAAACAGAACATACCTATCCACATCCCCCCCCCCCGCCATCACTTCTATTAGGCGTGTCTTGGAGTTGGTGGCTCTCTCCTGTCGCCCCATTTCTTGGTTCTTCACTAGGAAAAGGTAGTTTAACGGCCTTCGTCGCCTTTTCTTCTCAGGGTGGTGTCCTCCTTTTTACTTGAATAAGATCGTCCTTCCCACCTTTTGTCCTGCTCCGACCTATTCTCTGGGGCGTTCCCTGAACAGGCTAGACCTGGTCATGGCGGTGAGGATCTATTCGTCTAGGACCGCCTTCTTTACGAAGACGGACCGTCTATTTGTCATTCCAGACGGTGCGCCAAGAGGCCTGCCGGCCTCCAAGGCTACGATTGCTCTCTGGATCAGATCTTCCATTCTGGAGGCTTAGGCTACTTTCACACTAGCGTCGTTTGCAATACGTCGCAATGCGTTGTTCAGGAGAAAAAACGCATCCTGCAAAGTTGTCTGCAGGATGCGTTTTTTCCCGTAGACTAACATTACCGACGCATTGCGACGTATTACCACACGTCGCAACCGTCGTGCGACGGTTGCGTTGTGTTTTGGCGGACCGTCGGCACAAAAACGTTACATGTAACATTTTTTTGCGTGTCGTGTCCGCCATTTTCGACCGCGCATGCGCGGCCGAAACGCCACCCCCTCCTCCCCGGAACTTACAATGGGGCAGCGGAAGCGTCGTAAGACTGCTTCCGCTGCCCACGTCGGGCATTTCTTTAACAGCATGCGTCGGTACGTCGGCCCGACGCACTGCAACTGGCCCGTACCGACACTAGTGTGAAAGCAGCCTTACCGGGTCAAGAACAAAGTGACTCCACCTGGGATTAAGACTCACTCTGCCCCAGGCAGTGGGCGCCTCCTGGGTGGTGCACCATGGGGCATCCGCCCTACAACTCTGCAGGGCGGCAACCTGGTGTTCCATTCACTCATTTGCCAAATTTTATAAGCTCCATACCTACGCTTCGGCAGTTGCCAGCCTAGGCGGAAGGATCTTGCATTCGGCAGTGGTGAGTCCTCCGACCTGAATGGAGTTTTCTGCTGTTCCCTCCCCAGGGACTGCTTTGGGACGTCCCATGGATTCCTGTGTCCCCCAATGAAGCGATAGAGAAAACAGGATTTTTGGTATCTTACCGTAAAATCTGTTTCTCGGAGCCTTCATTGGGGGACACGGCACCCTCCCAAGTTGAACAGCTCTGTTTTATTGTGTTATATTGTTACAGTTTGAGTTTCTATCTTTTACATGTTGCTTCTCCTACTGCTTTCTTACTAACTGAATATCCTCCTTCCTGTCGGTGGGGTATATACTGCAGAGGAGGAGCTAACTTTTTAATTTGCATAGTGTCAGCCTCCTAGTGGCAGCAGCATACACCCCATGGTTTCTGTGTCCCCCAATGAAGGCTCCGAGAAACAGATTTTTACGGTGAGCAACCAAAAATCCTGTTTTCTTCATGTATCCGGCCAGTTAATCCATCCTTGTAAGTGGGCTCCCTGTCCAGACTCGTGATGAATGGAGCACTCATTTCTCATGGTTTCTTTTATGTGTATATTATGGAAAATAAGTCATAGACATTTATCACTTTTTTGATAAATCTGTTTAATATAACGTACTTTTTGTTCAGTCCAATCTTCCTTAAAATTGCAATTTCTATGGTTGTAGGGGTGGATTATCATTTGTGCTACCTGTGCAGCCACACAGGGGCCCAATAGGGATATAAGGGTCCCACATCCAAAGCAGCAAGCAGCTTATATCATGGACACATAAAAGAAAACAAGTGTTGCCCTGCAAAGGGCCCATATACAGTTCCTGATCAGTACCCTCTTCTACCTGTGTCTGCCCCGGTATGGTTGTATAGAGCTTTAGTTTAACTATTTCTTCTAGTTTAGTCCTGGTTAGAGATGGGTGAATAGATTTGCAGCACCATGTCTGGTGGACCGGTCAGTAATCGGTGGCTGTTGGATGGAAGCACCGTGAATTGTCTCCTACCTCATGGCATCCTCAGCTCCTCTTTTAATTAGCTGACCTGTTGCTATGCACACACAATGTCGCACCAGGCTGGCTAATCAAAAGAAGACCCACGGATGCCGGCATCTAGGAGGTGGTTTGCAGGGCTCCCTGCAGATTTTGGGTTAATCTACAGATGAATAGTGTGACAATACTGTGGCTACCAGGAGAACATAAACTGTATTCCTCCCAATTTCGGTCATAGAGACAACTGAAAGCACGACCTGCCACATTGACTGACAGCCGGCTCTCACTGGTTGACGGACAGCCGGCCCTCACTAGTTGACTGACAGCCGGCGCAATAAATTTAATTTCCTCCCTGTAGCCGGACTTTCGGTGCGGTGGCCGGTCAGCTTTGGAACGCAATATAACCTTCAGATTAACCCCATATCTTCAGGTTAATGGCGACTGGAGACATGACGGGTTCCCTTTTAAGCTTATTAAGCAGTTCACTTTTAAGAGCTATTCTCCAATCAAGCTTCTAGGAGGTGGTTTGCAGGGCACCCTACAGATTTCGGGTTAATCTACAGATGAATAGTGAGACAATACTGCGGCTATGTCCCAGGAGAACATAAACTGTATTCCTCCAAATTTCGGTCATAGAGACAACTGAAAGCACGACACGCCACATTGACTGACAGCCGGCCCTCACTGGTTGACTGACAGCCGGCCCTCACTGGTTGACTGACAGCCGGCCCTCACTGGTTGACTGACAGCCGGCCCTCACTGGTTGACTGACAGCCGGCCCTCACTGGTTGACTGACAGCCGGCCCTCACTGGTTGACTGACAGCCGGCCCTCACTGGTTGACTGACAGCCGGAGCAATAAATTTAATTTCCTCTCGGTAGCTGGACTTTGTGCGGTGGCCGCGCTGCTTTGGAACGCAATATCACATACAGATTAACCCCATATTTTCAGGATAATGGCGACTGGAGACATGACCGGTTCCCTTTTAAGCTTATTAAGCAGTTCACTTTTAAGAGCTATTCTCTAATCAATGTAACATAGGTCGTACGTTTTCAGGCAACATGGCTACTTTCTCTTATAGACAGCGTCACCCCTGTCCATACCTGGTATTGCTATGAAATTTAATTGTAATTCACACAGTTGCCAATTTTGGAGGGAGAAAAGCCAAAAAGCCGCCATTGTTTGTTTTTTCTTGTAATTTTTTTTTTTTTATTAACCCTGTACACAGTCATGTTACAGATCTGTGTTGTATGTGCGGCTTTAATGATTTCATAAAGAGGCATACAAAGTTGTTTTTGTTTTCTTCTTTCTTACAAATTCATAATGTATTGGATTATTCTAGTTGTAACATTATTTATTTCTATTGATACAACATCAGAAGGTGAGCTTGTCTTTCCAGTTACCAGGCAGGGATTGCATCTTCCATCCACAGACATGTCATCTAATTCCTTTTCCATTGAATGATCTGCTGTTCTGTGTTTCCTTTTCTTATTTCCTAGTAATAAAAAACAAAACAAAAACGTTTTTCCAGTGTGGACCGCTACATTTCTGGCTTACCAATAGGAAAGGTGTGAAGGGTAATATTTAAAAGCAAAGTATCTTCAACTATTTTTAATATGATTTTCGCTTAAAAGTTTGGGATGTGATGTCATTTCTTCTTTCTGCAGGAAAAAAAAAGTAATAAAAATATATGCATTTATTTGCAAAGTGCATCCATTAACTACATCTCAGGCTTCTGCACAAAAGGTTATTCCTCTATCCCTTGTCCCTTATCTCTGACCTCTTCACGAGCGGCTTATTTCAGCCAATTCATCCCTTACCGCCATCTTTTTTCCACTCTCTTGATTATTTTGCCCCCCCCCCCCCCCATCCCAACCCTGGAAAAAAATTAAAAAGGCTTTCTCTTTTTTTTTTTTTTTCTTCTTCCCTTTCCAAGAAGCACAAAAGCACTAACTGGCATGCTTTGTAAAAAAGTGTCAGTGTGTTACTGAGTGCAGATCAGTGCGATTTCTTTGAAGCGCTCTTTCCCCTTTGCACCACCGCCTCCTCAGCGGGGTCACTGAGATCACTAGCTTTTCTTGAAATGGCCATTTTCACTGGCAGGTGCATTATACCCTGTATTTTCAGATTGTTTTTCCATTCTGAATGCTTGGCAGGTTGATTGCTCGGGCTGCATTGACGGAGAAAGGGCTGACAAATGCGGTTGGGCCGGCTGAAAAGACAGTGATTACTGTTTTCCTTTGTGGCTGATTGAGGCCCTTGAAAGGAAAGATTTTAACCTTCACCATTTGGTTCAAAAGTATGAGCATATATTGAAATCATTCATGCCATTTATCCGAGTTCTGTAAACTTGTCAGAACGTGCAAATCACTCAATTTCAAGTAATGTCGGACCGGCGTGTGTCATTACCATTTGGATTAAAGCACCCATCATTCTTTAAAAAAAAAAAAAGAGAGAAGAAAAATCTCTTTAAATCTTAAACATGTCTACAGGATTTTATTGGAATGGCGCCCTTGTGCATGGAATGGCGCGCTCCATGCATTCAGATTTTAATTTGACCTTCGTGTTTGCGGATCTGTCAGCAGATATTAGTCAGCATCGTAATATTTTATGATGAAACCCGCCCAGTGGTGCTGTGTCACCGCAATCCGACTTCATTTACATCGCTGTAACATTTACTTTCCTTGCTTGGTACAGGAATTTATGAACCCATTTGATGATGATGATTGTTATTATTATTGTTCTCTAGATGGCTTTTTTTTTTTTTCTCCTTTTCAGGCACAGCTTCAGCTTGCTGCGTTGTGCATCTATGGAGTCTATCCAGTAACTGTCAATGCGGCATTAGTATAATAGCATGTTTTCTTGGCTCTTAGAGTATCCGGCATTTTATTTTATTTTTCTCATAAATCAATAGTACATGTACAAATGTTAAACTCTGCAATATATCTTCTTAAACGAAGCTGCTGCTTTCTCTTTCTGGACTGATTTTTTTCATTCTAACTTCACAGATAAATTCTGTCTCAATTGAACACAGATTTTTCCCATTTCTGAGACCGGAGATGGCAGTTGGTGCTCATAAAGTTCTATGGAGAACTTACAGCAGAATGTCTGTGTGTTCCACTAGCTCCTCCCCCCTCTCTCCATAGAATTTTACGAGAACTAACTGACATATCCTATCTCAGTAATGGGAATAATCTGATTTCACTAAAAAAAATGTTTACCCGTAATTTGAGAATGATCAGTCCTGGAGCAGATTTCTCTGATAAGATATGTTACAAAGTTTCCTATTTTAGCATATACTATTGATTTATGGAATAGAAATTAAAGCGACGGTTACTCTGCAAGGCTTAGGGCTTCCTGGGGACAAGAGATCGGACACTTGTCGCATCTAATGATTTCTTATGGTGTTGAGTTGCGACCTGCAACCTCCTGCGACCGTCACAAATGTTTCTAAATGTGTATGCTTTTCTGCCGTAAGTCACGAGCGACTTGTTTGCCATAGACTTCTATACGAGTCCCGTGCGACTTATCTGTGATTTGGCCATTATTTTTTACATCAGAATCGCAGCTCTGAAATGGTCGCTTAACAGCAAGTCGCAGACAAGTTGTACACATGTTTTTGGTGGCGCCACTTGTCTGAGAATTGCTGTAGCATAAAATAGGTCTTTATTTCTGTCTTTTAGCCCCCATTGGTTCCTCCATGCTTAATAGATTTCCCTAAAATAGTTTTTGTTATTCAGGCAGGGACATGTTTATTAGTGGGTGACTAGTCATGGGGGCGTTGTTTCCCTAGTCATGGGGGCGTTGTTTCCCTAGTCATGGGGGCGTTGTTTCCATAGTCATGGGGGCGTTGTTTCCATAGTCATGGGGGCGTTGTTTCCATAGTCATGGGGGCGTTGTTTCCCTAGTCATGGGGGCGTTGTTTCCCTAGTCATGGGGGCGTTGTTTCCCTAGTCATGGGGGCGTTGTTTCCCTAGTCATGGGGGCGTTGTTTCCCTAGTCATGGGGGCGTTGTTTCCCTAGTCATGGGGGCGTTGTTTCCCTAGTCATGGGGGCGTTGTTTCCCTAGTCATGGGGGCGTTGTTTCCCTAGTCATGGGGGCGTTGTTTCCCTAGTCATGGGGGCGTTGTTTCCCTAGTCATGGGGGCGTTGTTTCCCTAGTCATGGGGGCGTTGTTTCCCTAGTCATGGGGGCGTTGTTTGCCTAGTCATGGGGGCGTTGTTTGCCTAGTCATGGGGGCCGTTGTTTGCCTAGTCATGGGGGCCGTTGTTTGCCTAGTCATGGGGGCCGTTGTTTGCCTAGTCATGGGGGCCGTTGTTTGCCTAGTCATGGGGGCGTTGTTTCCCCAAGCGAATTGTCCCACTAATCATGTTGTACCACAATTATGTGGGCATTAGTGACATAATTTGCAAGGGTAAAGTCGCCGCCGGCTCCTATCAAATATTGCGCATAGTGCAACATTCACCCCTTCCTCCATCCTAAGTTTGTCCCAATCGTCCTGACCTGGAGAATCCCCATTACAAGGTATTTTTTATTATACAATGAGTGTTCAAACATTAATCTCCTCTCAAATTAAAAAATATTGTAGAATTATTTTGTATTCAGTTTTTTTTCTTCAGTATTTTATGTAATAAAGTAATGGTGTCATTGAAAAATACCACTTTTTATGCTAAAAAAATAAGGACCAGCAGAGAATTAAAAAAAAAAAAAAAAAAAAAAAAAAACCGATGAGGAGAAAAAAAAAGTAAAGCTTGTCTGCGTCCTCAAGGGTTTAGATTATAATGGAAGAATTGGGTAGATAACGAGAGAGATTATGGATCTAAGGCCACGTTCAGTATTTTACATCTGTATTTGGAGCCAAAACCAGGAGTGGGTGATAAATCCAAAAGTGGTGACGTGTTTCTATTATACTTTTCCTCTGATTGTTCCACTCCTGGGTTTGGCTTACTGATGTAAAATACTGACCAAATACTGAGCGTGTGCATGTGGCCTAAGGCTAATATACGGATATAGAGACTGGTAGGTACAGATTAGGGTATATGATGGGATCTAAATCCATGGATGGTCCGGCCGTTCCACTTATAGATGGAAATGTGACGGCCCACCAATATCGATCTTTATGCAACCCCTTATCTAACAGGCGGCACCTATGGAATAAAACTATAAAGGTGTGATCCGCTCTGTATTACATCGGCATTACCACACCGGAATGGAGTAAATACACGTTTCCATGTAGCCCCGAGAAAGTGAGTGACCCGTGCGCTCTGTCCGGGGTCTTGTCTGTGTGTGGTTTGGCAGCTGGTCATAGAGCCCAGTAGGATGTATTATTTTTGCATTGCTCGGGTGCATTCTCCTCTGCGGACCGCCTGCAGTGTCAGTAATTGCACATTCTTACCATTGGGGAAAGCCATGATTGGAAGCAGCCAAGCAGAAAAATGCTGTGCCATCCCATCGCCACCTCCGCAGCACAGCGACACAATCCCCAGCAGTGCCATCTGGTTGCTGCTATCTTGTCAGCTGGCTAAGCTGGCTCAGACGTGGGCTTTGCAGCTGTTCAGTGTCCCTTTACCATTTTTTTTTTTATGCGGCGCTTTGGCAAACTTTGAACATGGGTCAGAGGCATTATAGAGCCTCACAAGTTGACCTCCTGTTGAATGGCTGCTCATTACCAGGGATAAAGCTGGTTTCAGTCCCCCGCTGCCATTTCCTCATAGACGGATGACCTCGCTGTTTGACCAGTCGTGTTTTACCGTGGGAGGCAGCAAGTAGGAAATGCCTGCCTCGCCTGCTTTTAACCAAGTCGTTAAGGTTATTTTCCGATCCCCGTTTTCAGTAGTAGGATATATAGTGATTATGCAAAGCGGTTGTCACGCAGCATTCTGCCAGGCAGCGCCTCTCCGCACGCCGTACCAGGCTCCTGCATTATTCATGGAAATTAGGAAAATACATTTTGGTTTCAAATTCTCATTGTCAAACATGATACTGTGTGGCAAATGAGTCTTACATCCGGGATGACAGGGGAGTCAAATGCAGCGGAGACTATTATGTTTTGTAAGAATTTGTCTACAGCAGCCATCTGAAAGCTAATGAAAGACATCTTTATGCCAGCAGGCCCGGGGCCCATTAAGCCGATGATCACAAGCCCCACTTTGGAAGATGGTCTTTATTCAGCAGTATTAATATGTCACTGTGTTGCATATAACTATACCGCAAGCATTTGCTTTGTTTGACTTTGCATCCGAAATACATGTATTTGTTAGTGATTTCCACTGAGGTTTCCAATAAATTTCATTGCAGCTTCCTGACACCATTTATCATGAAATCTCCCCTGTATTCAGTGGGGTTCATCAGAGAAGGCGGCGGGTTTTTTTTTTTGTGTGTGTAACTTACTGTATATGTAAAATAACTGCACACTTCATGAATACTTTATTACTTATAGTTGTGTTTGCATATGTTACAGCAAAGCGAGCATGTATAAAATGCGCTTTATACAGTGTGTGCGTGCGTGTGTGTATGTATATATATATATATATATATATATATATATATATATATATATATATATATATATATTATATATAATATATGTGTGTATATGTATATATGTGTGTGTGTATATATGTGTACTGTGTGTGTGATATATATGTATATATATATATATATATATATATATATATATACATAATGTGTATGTGTGCATATGTATATATGTGTATATGTATACATATATATGTGTGTGTATGTATATATATATATATATATATTATATATATATATATATATATATATATATATATATATAGTGTGTATATTATTATTTTTTTCCTCTTAAAACAGATTTTAAACACACTCACTTTGCCGTAACTTATCCAAACAGGGCATGGCTACTGCACAAAACTATAATTGTGTGTATATATGCAATTACACGTGTTTGGTTATTCACATGTTTATTTTCTTTATGTATTTTGGAACAACAAAAAGACAGACGAAAAAAATGCAAATTGGACATAATTAAACACAAAACCCCCAAAAATGGTCCAGACAAAATAGTTGTCACCTTTCCAAAATTGTGGGTAAACAACTTTGTTTCAAGCATGTGATGCTCGTTCAAACTCACCTGTGGCAAGTAACAGGTGTGGGCAATATGAAAATCGCACCTGAAACCAGATGAAAAGGGAAGAAGTTGACTCAATCTTTGCATTTTGTGTGCCACACTAAGCATGGAGAGCAGAAAGAGAAGAGAATGTCTGAGGACTTGGGAACCAAATTTTTTTAAAAAATATCAACAATCTCAAGGTTTCAAGTCCATCTCCAGAGATCTTGATGTTAGTTTATCCACAGTGCGCAACATAATCAAGAAGCTACATCCCATGGCACTGTTGCAACCCAGCTGATCACCCTGGATGTGGACATTAGAGAAGAATTGTTGAAAGTCAACATTGGGTAGTCCGGATGGTGGCTAAGCAGCTCCAATCAAGTTCCCAAGAAATTCAAACTGTCCTGCAGGCTCAGGGTGCATCAGTGTCAGCACGAACTATCTGTCAACATTTCAAGCAGGAGGGCCCCACTACTGACACAGACAAAAAGAAACTAGGCTGCAGTTTGCCAAAATGTATGTGAGAAAGCCATAATTCTTCTGGGAAAGTGTCTTGTGGACAGATGAGACCAAGATAGAGCTTTTTGGTAAAGCACATCATTCTACTAATTACTAAAAACGAAATCAGGCCTACAAAGGAAAGAACACAGTACCTACAGTCAAATAAAGTGGATGTTCAAATATGTTTTGGGGTTGTTTTGCTGCCTTTGGCATTGGGTGCCTTGACTGTGTGCAAGGCATCATATAATCTGAAGGTTACCAAAGGATTTTGGGTTTCAATGTAGTGGCCAGTGTCAGAACGCTGGGTTTGCGTCCCAGGTCATGGGTCTTCCATCAGGACAATGACCCCAAACATACTTCATGAAGCCCCCAGAAATGGTTGGAAACAAAGCGCAGGAGAGTTCTGAAGTGGCCGGCAATGAGTCCGGATCTAAATCCCATTGAACACCTGTGGAGAGATCTTAAAATTGCTGTTGGGAGAAGACGCCTTCACATATGAGAGACCTGGAGCAGTTTACAAAAGAAAAGTGGTGCAAAACTCCAGCTGAGAGGTGTAAGAAGCTTGTTGATGGGTAAAGGAAGCGATTGCAGTTATTTATCCCAAAGGTTGTGCAACCTAATATTAAGTTTGAGGGTGACAACAGTTTTGTCCAGCCCCTTTCGGGGGATTTGTGTGAAATTTTGTTCAATTTGCTTTTGGTATTTTTATTTTTTTTTGTTGTTGTGTTTTTTTGTTTTTTTTTAAACCTTTTTTATTTTTCCAAAACACAAAGGGATTGAATGTGAGTAGCAAAACGAGTATAATTGCAATAATTTTCTGGGAGAAATACGGTCGTTTTCTGGAACATCGCAAGGGTTCCGATACTTTCAACCATGACACTGTGTTGCGTAAAAATTTTGCAACATTCCGAAAGGCCTCATGATGGATTAACCAAAAGCATCTGGATAATGAAAACCAGGCCTACATCGTTGAGCAAACTTAAAATAAGAAAAAAATGGCAAGGACTGAAAAAACTAGCGTTAAGATGGTGAATGAGTTTAGGGCAAGCCTAAAAATGCCTAAAGCTGAAATAAAAGCTCAATGAACGAGTAGTTGGAGACTTGTGGGTGAAGCACACCTATGCACATCCATGTAGTTTTGTCTCTAAAAGTTCTGCCTGGTGCCTCAGTTGCAGCAGCACGGTGTAAGTATAGTTATTATGATTGACCTTTTCATGCTGTTAGAACTCATTGCTTAAGTAGTGTTTTTAATTTTTATATATACACTCACTGGCCACTTTATTAGGTACACCTGTCCAACTTCTTGTTAACACTTAATTTCTAATCAGCCAATCACATGGCGGCAACTCAGTGCATTTAGGCATGTAGACATGGTCAAGACAATCTCCTGCAGTTCAAACCGAGCATCAGTATGGGGAAGAAAGGTGATTTGAGTGCCTTTGAACGTGGCATGGTTGTTGGTGCCAGAAGGGCTGGTCTGAGTATTTCAGAAACTGCTGATCTACTGGGATTTTCACGCACAACCATCTCTAGGGTTTACTGAGAATGGTCCGAAAAAGAAAAAAAATCCAGTGAGCGGCAGTTCTGTGGGCGGAAATGCCTTGTTGATGCCAGAGGTCAGAGGAGAATGGGCAGACTGGTTCGAGCTGATAGAAAGGCAACAGTGACTCAAATCGCCACCCGTTACAACCAAGGTAGGCCTAAGAGCATCTCTGAACGCACAGTGCGTCGAACTTTGAGGCAGATGGGCTACAGCAGCAGAAGACCACACCGGGTACCACTCCTTTCAGCTAAGAACAGGAAACTGAGGCTACAATTTGTACAAGCTCATCGAAATTGGACAGTAGAAGATTGGAAAAACGTTGCTTGGTCTGATGAGTCTCGATTTCTGCTGCGACATTCGGATGGTAGGGTCAGAATTTGGCGTAAACAACATGAAAGCATGGATCCATCCTGCCTTGTATGGAGCATCTTTGGGATGTGCAGCCGACAAATCTGCGGCAACTGTGTGATGCCATCATGTCAATATGGACCAAAATCTCTGAGGAATGCTTCCAGCACCTTGTTGAATCTATGCCACGAAGAATTGAGGCAGTTCTGAAGGCAAAAGGGGGTCCAACCCGTTACTAGCATGGTGTACCTAATAAAGTGGCCGGTGAGTGTATATTTGCAGTGTTTTATGTTTTTTCGTAATCTGTGATAACTTGGTTGTCTCGTGCACATTGCCCTTGTTTTAATATGGAAGTCTCTTAATTAAGAAACATTGGTGAAATGACATTTTAGTGTTTTTAAGACTCGTGTCTCTGGTAGTTCATGTCTGAGGCCAAGTATAGACAGACCCAGCAGGGATTCAATACTTATTATTTTCCAATTTTTCAGGATTTTAACCGCAAGGGCTACTACTTGCCAAAAGTGAGACAAAAGGGAAGAAGGGTAGACCGTGTATTTTGTTGGTTCATTACACATAAATTAAACCATAAAGACCAAATGTATTTGGATTTTTGATTTATTTTTCAGATTACCTGTACAAGCTGCATTGGCCAAGCCCTCCCATCATTTGATGTAACTGGTGCCCTCTCAACTCTCCCCCACAGATGATGTTGGGGATGAGCAGGATCTCGGGTAGTTGGCATTTCAATTCTTGGTTCTCTGGTTTTCAGGGATAATAACCCACTTTTGGAGTTGTCTGGTAACAAGTTTCTTATCTCTCCTCCTTGGAAACACATGAACCAAGCAGTAATGTATATGGGGGAGTCCGGCGAAATAGCGTCAATCGGTCAAATGTTCAGCCGACATCTTTCTCATGTATATGTCCAGCTTAGAATGGCGTGATAACCCCAGTGTAATATATGGGTGTTTGTTGTTTACTATATTATATAAAAAAACTACAACATTCTTCTTATTCTAAAAGGTAGCCACTTAAAGGGCCTCTGTCAGTAGGATCAACCACCATAAGCAGTCTATATGGCCATGTACAGTGGCATGCAAAAGTTTTGACCCCCTTGTTTTTTTTTTACCTATTTTGTTACATTACAACCTGTGTTTAAATCTTTTTATAATATGACTTGTGTGTGTGATGCATCAGCACTAAATAGTCTAAGGTGTAGTGCTAAAAATATAGGCATAAATTAAATTTATGGGATCAAATAACTAAAAGCATGTGCATATGTATTCACTGCTTTTGCAAATTTCTGGTGCAAGCAATTACCTTCATAAGTCACGTGCTTGGTGAAAGGAAGTCTACCTGTGTACAATCTGTCGTATGGTCTTTCAGTATATACACGTTACCATCTCTGAAAGGCCACAGAGGCTGCAACACCGTTAACTAGAAACACTACTAACCAAACAACAGGATGAAGACCAAGGAGATCTCTGAACAAGTCAGGAACTAATTTGTTGAGAAATGCAAATCAAGGTTGGGTTCTTAAAAAGAAAAAAAAATCCGTTATCAAATACATTATCCTAAAATGGAAAGAACATGGTACCACAACAAACCTGCCAATAGAAGGCCACCCACCAAAATTCTCAGCCCAGGCAAGGAGAGCATTTATCAGAGAGGCAGCACAGAGATCAACGATAACCCTGAAAGAGCTGCAGAGTTCCCGAGCAGAGACTGGAGTATCTGTCCATACGACCACAATAAGCCATACACTCTATAGAGGTGGCCTTTATGGAATAGTGGGCAGAGAAAAGCCTTTACTTACACACAAACATTGTAAGGCTTGTTTTGAGTTTGACACAAGACACGTGGGAAACTCCCCAAATGTATATAGGAAGGTGCTGTGGTCAGATGAGACCAAATTTGAACTTTTTTGCTACCTAGGTAAACTCTATGTCTGTCTCCAAACCAACACAGCTCATTTGCCCAAGAGCACCATCCCTACAGTGAAACGTGGTGGCAGCATCATGTGTGGGGATCTTTGTTTTTTGGCAGCAGGAAGATGGATGGTGCGAAATACAGGGATATTCTTGAGCAAAACCTGTTTTGTCTGTCAGTGATTTGAGACTGGGATGGAGGTTCACTTTCCAACAAGACAATGACCCAAAGCATACTGCTAAAGCAACACTCAAGTGGTTTAAGGGGAAACGTATAAATGTTTTGGAGTGGCCTAGTCATAGCCCAGACCTTAATCCAATTGAGACTCTGTGGTCAGACTTGAAGATTGCTGTTTACCAGAAGAATCCATCTAACTTGAAGAAGCAGGAGCAGTTTTACCTTGAGGAATGGGCAAAAATCCTACTGGTAAGATGTGGAAAGCTCATGGAGACTTATTTGAAGCGACTGGCAGCTATAATTGCAGCAGAAGAAGGCTCTAAAAAGCAGGGCTGTAGAGTTGGAGTCAGTGTTCATTTTGGTGGAATTGGTATAAAATGGACAGACTCCTGAAATATATAATATATTGGGTTCAGTAGTTCAGTGCAGGATGTGCTGTAAATGTTTTCATAATTTGGGAAAGATATGAAATGTTTGTTCTGTTCCTGATCTAAGGATCTCTTCTTTTAGTGGAGATGAATCTGTGCTGCACTTTATGTACATGCTCAGTAGTGACCAGTGCTGTGGAGTCGGAGTCATGGAAATTGAGGCGTGTGAGTCAGAGATTTGACTTAGCGACTCCACAGACCTTGCTAAAAAGTACTGACTTTAGGGGGCTGAATAGTTATGCACACAGAAGTTTTCAGTTATTTTGTCTTTTTTGTTGTTCACTTAATGATAAAAAAACAACAACAAATGTTCACAGTTGTAGGCATGTTCTTTACATGAACTGATACAAACTCTCAAAAAAAAGTAAAATTCCAGATTGTGAAGTAGAAAAACACGAACAATGCTAAGGTGGGTAAATACTTTCACAAGCCACTTTCGGTCATAGGAAGTTGAATAAAACGATACCCTGAGAAAACCACTTTTTTCTTAATGTGTAAATGAGCTGTTAAGATCTATAGGTCGGACATAGATCTCCCTGAGGATCTGCCTCCAGAGATAAGTGTCCGTAAAGTCACGGTGCACTTTTGACCAGTAACTGGAAAGCAACAAAAACGATAGAAATGTGAAATCTGCTCCAAATAAAAGAAAAACTCTCCCAGTTTCATACCTCTTCAGTGCAGTTCGATGTGGGCTCCATTTGTAGCCCTACACACATCCAAACGATAGTGAAGTTCTTGCCACACACAGGTAAGGACGTCTGATGTAACAGAGTGAATAACATCTGTGATTCTCTGTTTTATGGAAGGTCGCCTCATCGCTAAACACAATCTTCTGCAAAAATCTTGCATCATTGTCGATCTCATGAAGCACATCTGTAGCAAATGTTCATCGTTTGGGTCTATCCGCCGGTTTGATCGCGTGCAACAGCCGCATTTTGTACCCCGTAAAACAGAGACGTTTCTTTAACACCTTATGAACTGTAGTCTTGCTTAGGTGTAATTGTCGAGCACACGCACGCTCAGATTTTTTATGGCTCCTTAGGTAGCTATCCCGTATAGCCTCTACAGACTCGTCACTGACTGATGGCCTACCAGAACGGGGTTTCTCCACCAAACTGCCGGTTTCCTTAAACTGCTTATCCCACCGAGTAATGAATCCTATGTGGTGGCGCGTTATAAACGCGCCGATATTCACGTAGCACTTTGGTCATAGATTCGAGTTTAGCGAGCCATAGAACACACTGAACTCACCTCTGTACCGTCCACATGTCGACTGACATGAAAAACCACACAGCTGGCATAAGCTTGTGGTTACATGATGTCACAGACCTGGTAGTGTATTAATCAGAGTTCAGTTTATCAGAGGTTAATCTGACTGGGGCCTCAGCTTAAATGAGTTTGTGTTGTTTGATTGGTTCTTGTTATCTCTCCACATGAACAGGTCTGATATGATTGGGCCAGAGAAAGGGCGCCAATATGTAAACTATAAATAGATCCTGTGATTGGTAAAAAATGCACCATGACTTTACGGACACACTGTATTTTAAATGAATGTATATCAGGAGAGCAGACTGTCAGTTATTACATGTCTCACACTGGTAACTCCCCCTTTCATTTACAGTAATCTCTGGAGGCAGATTCTCAGGGAGATCTATGTCCCTCCCATAGATCTTAATAGTTCATTTACATACTAAATAAAAATGTGGATTTCTCTGGAATAAAACATTGGATTTCAGATTTCAAGGTATCGTTTTATTCAACACTCTAAGACCTGCGTGCCCTTACAGATGGCTTAGCAGGGGTGATCCTACTGACACATTCCCTTGAAGGTCAGCAATCCTGGTTTTGTTAGTGGTACGCCTTCCCATGTCTCAAGCTTTAAATTAGATGGAAGAGATTTGAGGGTCAAGTCCGTGCTTGTAATCTTGAGGCCGGTTGGGTTGAATGATCTCCCCTGCAAGCCAAATCAAATTAGGGTATAATGAGGTCATGAATAAATGCCCAACATTACATTTTCAGCTGTAGGAGAAGTGAATCTGTAAAATTTTATATGGCATGGATCTGCTTGATGTAGAACATATATGCCGTGGAAAGTAAATTTAATAATATTGTATATTATTCACAAGTGGAAGGAGCAGGAAAAAATACAAAGAATTGCTTATTCCTTCAATTATCATACCTTCTTCCTTTAAAGACTCCTACAAAAAAAAACAGTAGAGCACAGTCATTTATTGTAAATAGATATTTGACAAAACCTGAAACTTAATATGTTGCTGATTGTCATTCGACTAAATGGGTCTGATTAGAATTTGTAAGATAATCATTATAATAGTGAAGAATCTTCCCCGGGCCTCTCGGAGCAGATGAAAGCTCTGGGATTCTTCGAGAAGAACATCAGGATAGAATAAAAGTTTGAGGTTTTTCCTTCTGGTTCTGCATCTCCACCCTCTCAAAGGAAACTAAGAGACACTTAATACTCATGTATGAGAAATGGTTACATAATCTGCAGGAGTATTGCATCCCCGGCCGTGGAATTTACCCTTATAACAGATCTTATATATTGCTGCTATAATGGTTACATTTCCATCCCACAAAGAGATGCTGGCTTTCCCTATATATTTTTTTTAATTTTTTTTTAAAATGCCCCAAATCTGCATTTTATTTGAAATGATGGTCATAATTTACATTTACACAACCATGTTATGGCTTTAGATGTACTGAGATATAAGGCACCCAAAGAAGTCTGGAGGACCTCATTCACCTTCATCCAGAGGTTTCTTTACTGTTGCGTTTTGTGTTGACCCATTAGAGTCCAGGTTGGAATGTATCATCCCTTTTAACTCTAGTTTTTTGGCATCAAAGAGTTACAAATTGTATTTGCACAAAAAGTTGTGACTTTAAGGCCATGTTCACACTATCGGTATTTAGTCAGTATTTTACAACAGTATTTGTAAGCCAAAATCAGAATATTTTTTTTGTTTTTTGATTCATTCGAGCCACAGTCGGTTTACTCTCTCATCAGGTGATTGCTGGCCAGATTAGACATGCCGATGAATCTTGAAAGAAGTGTTTTTTGGAACGCACATCCACAATGATCAGCAAATATAAAGGGCCCTAACACGTTTCTGATGTATTTCTTCCTTGATGACGTTCTATCGTAATAACGTTCTCTACGGCCTCCCATGAAGCCAACATGCAGTAAAGAAGGAAGAAAAGGCACCTCTGATATAATGTAGACCTGCTCATCAACTGATACCCTGCATCCAGTGGACAAGGGGGAATATCTCCGCAATATGGCGCCTCATGGAGATGCCATATACCGGCACACAGAGTACCAAGAGAAGCGATAGGGACTCCCTATAGATCTTTATAGAAGTAAGAAAATGGACTTTACAGTTTAGATTTTATCCAAAATGATGTTTCTCGTTATTGCTGAAAGAGAACTGTTGGGAAAACTTCATTATTTTTTTTTTGTAGCTTAGAATGTCATTTTAGTCATATTCACATGTTTAGTTTTTTTTCTGATGCACAAAAAAGCAGATTGTTGGCAGAGGAAATGCTGTTGAAATACACTTGTTTTTACATCCATTTTCAGTACGTTTTTACTTGCATATTTCTTCTCATTCATTTGAATGGGTTAAAAAAACACTAAAAACCTTGACATGCTGCAGACACGGAAGGAAAAAATTGCAGCATGTACATGAGATTTCAGACATCTCATTCAAATTGCTGGTACTGTAAACGCTGATTATCTCCCCCCCCCCCCCCCCCTCCCTTCCATCCCCCCCCTCCTCCCTGGGGAGGAAACGCAACGTGTGAACAAACCTTACGACTATCTTAACACTAGGGTTTTTTTCAGTGTTTTTTTTTTTGGGGGGGGGGGGGTTATGTGTTTTACTGTACCAGCAAAGTCTGAGATTTCAGAAATATAAACATAAGGGTGAATGACCTCGGGGAGATCAAAACATCCAACACCGCGGAGACACCATCATGTGTTTCTCAACGCAGTGATCCAGAACACTGCCCCCATCCCTTATGGGAGATATGCAAATGCATGTAGAAAAGCCGCGGAGACACCATCACGTGTTTCTCAACGCAAGCAATGGATAGCCAGATCTTTCACCGGGAAGGAACAACCACGGGAAGGGCAGCATCCAATAAAGGAAAACCATCTATGCCAAAACATGGTATCCATCCACAAACAGCTGTTTCGGGGTATTTGCCCCTCATCAGTGTGGAGTAGGAAACTGGCTATTAGGAGCAGTGCCTAGTGAAAAGACTATAAACATAAGGGTGAATGACCTCGGGGAGATCAAAACATCCAACACCGCGGAGACACCATCACGTTCGGGGTATTTACCCTGAAACAGCTGTCTGTGGATGGATACCATGTTTTGGCATAGGTGGTTTTCTTTCATTGGATGCTGCCCTTCCCATGGTTGTTCCTTCCCGGTGAAAGACCTGGCTATTCATTGCTTGCGTTGAGAAACGCGTGATTGTGTCTCCGCGGCTTTTCTACATGAGATTTCAGAAATGTCATGCACACACATTGATTTTTTGGGGGTCATTATTTTGTGCTTTGCTTGTTTTTTGGCAGAATAGAGCATGTCACTTCTTTCAGCGTTTTTCACCCATCAAAAGTAATGGGTGGTGAAAAAAACACAGCAAAAAAAACCAAGCAATACCAGCCTTTTTCTGAAGCTCCTTTACTTCCAAGAGAGCAGGTTTTGCTGCAGAAAAACACACAGCCCCTAGTGGCCTAAGAGTCGATCTGTCGGCAGCCTTGTTTCTTGAGACTCTGCTGCCGCCATTGTGTGTTACAAAAACTTCCACCTATCAGAAAATATTTGCGCTGGTGGATAATGGAGGCATTCTCATTCTTGTATATTTTTTGCATATTTTTTACAACCTTTTGCTTATTAAAACAAGAATTGAAAAAGCCAGACATGCAAAACCTAGAGCAGATGATTGGGAGCCGAAGCGACAATTGAGCTTGTATTTGTGGATATGTATGAAAACTCTCGGCCCTGCTCCTCGGTCATGAATATTTCAGTGTGTTTACGGACCCGTCGCAACCTGAATGTTTCATATTCATGCCATATGTGCAAAAACGCTGAGATCATTACTTTGATCAAGTATTCGCTCCACTTATTAGGAGGCCTTCCCATGACTGCTCGTTTCCTTACTGAGCCCTTCATTCTTATTTAAAACTTCTTGAGTAGCTCCATTGTCTTTTGATTGCCGCAACATTTGTGCAGCTGTTTTCACTGATTAGAACTGGCAGGAAAACATCTTTTTTTTTCCCCTCCTTATAATATTTCAATCTGCTGAATATATTTACATTGTAGTTACAAGGATGCTTGGCAACGATCATGTGTATTTACATATTCCACCAAGTCGCTCGATATTTGCCACCTCGAAATCAAGTGTTTTACCTACCGTATATATTCCGCGTCATTCTAGTATGTAAAAAAAAAAAGTAAATGTTTGTGTTTTAATGCATTAATTAGGGTTTTTTGGAATTTTTTTTCTGCCAATTTAGATAAATTTTATTTGTTTTCTATTTGGAGGGGGAAGCATCAATATCAAATTATGATAACTCATCAGACCAACAATGGATCCATTCTGTTTTATTTTATAGCAGACCAAAAAATGGCTTCTATACCAAGTTCACAAAGTGTTTGAGAAGGTTTTTTTTGGGGAGGATGGGAACAACTCTAAATACTCCTGAGAAACACTTGGAAAACTTTTCCTATTCAATATATTTCAGACATTTATTTTTCTGTTTTAATATGAGGACTTTTCTGAGCCTCTTTTTTTTTTTTTTTTCCTGACGAGGTTTGAAAAACATTTACGGTAGTGAAAGTGGGGTGGCGAGATGTCTCCTTTTTTTTTAAGCAGATCCGCATGGAGCGATCCAAGCTTTGCATTATCAAATCATAAGGCTGCAAAATAAAAATGCGTCATTAAAAAAAATAACACTTTCAAAATTCTTTGAGTATGTTCACATGACATCTTATTTTCAAAAGACAGAGCTACCAAGGTTTTACTTTGCAAAGCTAATCGGTAACGAAAAGCCGGTGGTCTTTTTCCTGAAGCGACCTCATTGGTGGTTGTCATTGGTTTTTTTGTTTGTTTTGTTTTTTCCCGATCGTTCTTTAAATGTGTCCGCTTCCAAACAAAGCTGCGTGAAGAATGAACATGTTACTGATTTTAACCACTCCAGAGTTTTAGAACCCTGAAGCAGTTAAAAGAAGTAACAAAAGACTTAACATGAGCACAGCACTGTCGTTTTTATATTGCTGTGCATTATGTTCATTTGTTGCAGCGGTTGTAGTCGGAATATGCCTATAAAAGTCTGTATACACTTACCTAGACTTCCAGAGATAAGGGTAGCCTTGAGGGTAAACCATAGGACTAGAATACTCAAAATTGTGAAGTGTACCGTCGTTTTACATGACTTCATCAATGATGTGCTATTGATTTATGCAAATATAGTTGAAAGCAAAGTTCCCATTTAGAGGTTAGGATAATTTGCCATATTGATAACTTTTTGGAGTCAGGAATAACAAGTTCTTAAAAACCACATTGTTGACTACCTTGATATACATTGCTGCTGCTGCACAAGCGGTTGTGGGGACAGGATCGTCTTTTGAAGCGGTTTGTCTGGATAAAACAAGTTAATAGGTGATAACTTGTAGGTGTCCAGCCACTGGGACTATCGCCAATCGGCAGAACAGGGAACGTCTATCCCTGTAAGGCTATGTTCACATGTCTATTAGCTGGCCATTAACAAAAAAGTTGTGCAGCTACAACTGATGGCTATTTAACAAAACGGTTTTTCATAGGCTAAAATGTAAAAAAAAAAAAGAAAACCTGATCTTTTTAAAATCTCCTTTTTTTTTTTTTTTTTTTTTTTTTAACCTGACCAACGTTAACGTATTACTGCTGGATCCGTTCTGATTCCTGGACTTGTGAACGTAGCCTTAGAATGGAGCGCAGTGCACATGTTTTGACCATCGCTCCATTTATTCCCTATGGGGCTCGGCTTGAGTATGGAATGAATGGAGCTGCAGTCCGGTGTCCGACCTGCCCCGTCCTCTTGTGACGGGTATAATCGTTCCCTTTATTTGCTGATTACCCTCATGACTGATCCGACTGCTTCTGGGAGGAAATAAGTTGGTTTCCTCCCTGTAGCCGCTCTTCAGTAAGGCGGAGGGGCAGCATTGTGACGCAGTTTGCCTGTCCCTATATCTGCAGGTATAGTGGTTTCCAATATGACTAGCTCCCTTATAATGGTATTTAAAAATGTAATTTTCTGTAGGTCATTAGTAATAAATAACACAATTGTGTATCTTCTCTTTTTTTTAAATCTCTAGGAGATGACGATGAAGAGGAAACTGTTGCACCAAAGCAGTCAGCTGCACCTGAAGAGGAGAAACCTGCAAAGAAGGAAGAGAAAAGTGAACGTAATGACTTATATTATTATTATTATTATTATTGTCCTTGTGTATTTTGGGGTCTTCCCGACAGTTTTTGGCTTACAATCGATCACTTTCCAAGAACCCAAAACAAGTGATGTATAAAAGTCTGGTCACAATTTAATATTTTCTACTTGGGTCGCACCGATATCCCATAATGACACATGATTTTGGGTGCACGTTCTTATGGTCGTATAATACATTGTTGGTCGGAGCCGGACACGTGCAAGCAATGCTACTTATGAGTATCTCTCTGCTTTAGCTTTATTGAAGGTGGTGGGACGGGGTCTTATGGATGATGTTACTTAATCCGGATTGTGGATATCTCCAGTCAGACATGGAACCCCAAATTTAATGAAGGCTAGGCTGACTGCAGTCTATCCTGACTCCTATGTGCACATGCACGCTCCATTTGGTCGAGTGTGCATGTGTTTTTAGTAGGAAGAGGAGAGTAAGCCGCACCTCTCGGTGCCAAACACATTGCTCGATCCTCATCTCCTTTGACATTTACCATCAGAATAAAGTCAAGAGGTGCCACAAACATAAGCAGGTTTGACTTGTATAAATCTAATGGGTATGAAAATCACAAGCTTATATGGTCATAATCATTGTGAAAGGAGCCATTTTCTCCGATTATTTCCATCTGGTTGGCATGTGTAAAGCACAAGCAGCATTTCTGTTATTACAATTAGTGATATTTATCCTCTGATTATTAATCCTATACATTATTCCCTCAGTCCCCCCACACGAGCTCACAGAAGAGGAGAAACAGCAGATCGTTCACACGGAAGAGTTTATAAGTTTCATTGACCACAGCACAAGAATCGTGGAGCGCGCCCTGTCTGAGCAAGTCAACATCTTCTTTGATTACAGCGGCCGAGACTTGGAAGAGAAAGAAGGGTAATTACGGAAGACGGAACCTCCGTTCTAATCTTCTCTAGAATTAGGGTCATGCACGTTTTACATTCCAGCTAATCATTGTTGATGTTTTCTGTATTTAACAGGGAAATACAAGCGGGGGCAAAGTTATCGCTGAATAGGCAATTCTTTGATGAGCGTTGGTCGAAGCATCGTGTCGTCAGCTGCTTGGACTGGTCTTCTCAGGTACGAAGATTCCGCAGAATCATTTTCCTTTTAGAAGATATTGCAACTTTTAATTCGTCTTCTTACATAGGAGATATTTTTGGTGTGACCTGTACAGACGTGTTGTTTTTGCCAAATACTAGATTAGCAGAAATGCAGGTTACTAGTTACCCAATGGTGTTTTACTATTTGTACCATCACATACTGTCATGGAGATCAATCAATCGATCGACATCCACGACACTAACTGATGGCACAAAGGGAAATGTGCCTTGTTGCTTAAAATGATCCTTCATCAAGGACATACATAATATAAATGTGCGTGTACGCCAATGATGAAGAATCCTGTAGTAATCTACTATTCACTGCTGTCCCCTTCATTCACCCATTAGGTAACTTCAAGGGAATGCGAAGTGTTTAGAACCATTTTAAGGGTCAAATATTGGGGTAAATTTTTTAGTTTCCCCTCTTAAGTCATAGAGATTTAATTACTATCTTAAATTGATTTTACATCAGTCTTCACATTTGCTTCTCACTGTTATATCACAATGTTTTGTTGCAGAGTTTTGCATCTTTAAAAAAAATAAAAAAAAATCAAAAAAAAATCTGAGAACAATATGGCTTCTAACTAAATCGCCTTAGGCTGTGTAGTAACTAGTGTTGAGCGATACCGTCCGATACTTGAAAGTATCGGTATCGGAAAGTATCGGCCGATACCGGCAAAGTATTGGATCCAATCCGATACCGATACCCGATACCAATACAAGTCAATGGGACTCAGGTATCGGACGGTATTCCTGATGGTTCCCAGGGTCTGAAGGAGAGGAAACTCTCCTTCAGGCCCTGGGATCCATATAAATGTGTAAAAGAAAGAATTAAAATAAAAAATATCGCTATACTCACCTGTCCGACGCAGCCTGGACCTCAGCGAGGGAACCGGCAGCGTTGTTTGTTTAAAATTCGCGCTTTTACTTGGTTACGTGAAGTCCCGGCTTGTGATTGGTCAGGGCGGCCATGTTGCCGGGACGCGGACCAATCACAGCAAGCCGTGACGAAATTACGTCACGGCTTGCTGTGATTGGTCCGCGTCCCGGCAACATGGCCGCCATTAACCAATCACAAGCCGTGACGTCACGGGAGGCTGGACACGCGCCCATTTTAAAAAGCGCGCGTGTCCAGCCTCCAGTGACGTCCCGGCTTATGATTGGTCACGGTGCCATGTTGCCGGGACGCGGACCAATCACAGCAAGCCGTGACGAAATTACGTCACGGCTTGCTGTGATTGGTCCGCGTCCCGGCAACATGGCCGCCATTAACCAATCACAAGCCGTGACGTCACGGGAGGCTGGACACGCGCGCTTTTTAAAATGGGCGCGTGTCCAGCCTCCCGTGACGTCCCGGCTTGTGATTGGTTGCGTCTCCCATGTGACTGCGACGCAACCAATCACAACGCCGGAACGTAATTTTAAAATCCTGAAGGACCTGAAATTACGTCACGGCTTGCTGTGATTGGTTGCGTCCCGGTCACATGGGCGGCACGCAACCAATCACAAGCCGGGACTCACGTAAAGGAAAGAAAAGCGCAAATTTTAAACAAAGAACGCTGCCGCTTCCCTCGGTAAGGTGCAGGCTGCGTCGGAGAGGTGAGTATAGCAATATTTTTTATTTTAATTCTCTCTTTTACACATTTTTACATTAATGTTGTTTCGATACCGATACCCGATATCACAAAAATATCGGATCTCGGTATCGGAATTCCGATACAGCAAGTATCGGCCGATACCCGATACTTGCAGTATCGGAATGCTCAACACTAGTAGTAACATCTAGTATTCTGCAACCTCTTAATTGCACCAGTTGTAGTTGACTTCTTTGCGACTTGCCAGTGTTTTTATCATGAAGATAAATTTTGAGATAATGGAAAATAATAATAATAATTAAAAAAAAAAAAAAAACTGGTGGGTCATTCCATAACAAGTGATCCAAATATGAATATTTTTTTACCTTACATCTTTAGATTTTTTTTATTTTTTGTTTTTATGAAGTACAACTTTATTTAATTACAAATTAAAAGTTTAGAATTTTTTTCTTCATCAGTTAATTTTTTACAGATTTTTAAAGTTTTGAAAAAGCGCTGATTTTGGCCTGGTATGGCTTTACATTTTTTATCATATCTCGGGCTAGAATTAAGATATAGAGGTGGGAGAAGAATCATTTTTCTCAGAACGGTACCGGCTTTCATTTGATATGTCACAAGACTATGTTTCTTTATATTTTGTTTTGGAGAAATCAAATTAAAAATTTTGATGCGCAATTCTGAAAAAAACGTATGTTTTAAAATTGTGAAAACATGCATGTGTGTTACTTGTGTCCTTGTTTATATTTGTACAGGGATTCAACTTGGGATCTATCACATTTGTATTTTTTTTTAAGCCTTGAATCATCTGATTTTATGTTTGTGTGAGTTTCTTCCTTTTTTTCTTTTCAAATTACAACTTATTGCATTCAACATTTATATGTAACAATAAAGAAACACAAAAAACAAATACCAAAGTGCCAGAATAAATGCATCTTAATCATCATAACAACTTGCTCAGCATTTTCAACCTGAATTCATTGAACAAGCCAAAAGATAAAAGGTGATCACATCCTCAAGTGTGATTTTCTAAATACAGTCTCGTCCTAATTATGTTAAAAACAAGATTAAAAGAACCAATATTTCTACCACCTATTTATACATGGAACAATTTATTTTCTACTATATCACTAAACATGTCATTTCTGAAGTGTTTAAGAAGAATAGTCCAGTAGTTAAATCCTCTACTATAAAATATGAACTAATCAAACAATAGTAGGTTTTTACACTGGCCTGTTATCATCAATGTGTCCATTCTAGTGGGTGAAATGTCATCTTGTCCATAAGCGCTCACTAGCAATGGCCGTCTCCTTCTGTGTCAGTATGTGCGGCTGTCATGGTGCTCGGTTCCACCTGAGTTATATCTGATTTTTGTTCACTTTTACAATGTCTGATTTTCTTGGATACACAAAGGACGGCGCTGGACCAGACGGTGCAGAAAAGTCACTTCTATGTCTAAATTTTCACTATCTTTGGAGAGTCCAGTAGCCGTCAGCGCCGATCATATTCACAGGTCACATAGCCAGTTGTGTCATCCATGGCCGATCTTGTGCCGCCTTCTACCACGTCATGGACGTCACTGTCTTTATTTCCACTATATGTGATGACAGTCCGGTATTGCCGAGTCCCTGTGATGGGTTCTGCTTCCTGTAACCGATATAACAAACTCCTCCTCCCCTCGTAGTCCAGGTTTGTACAATACATGAACATGGATGTTAAGAATATTTTTCTCCCTCCATTTGAGGAGTTGCCTGGGTGTTAAGATTTGGTGTGAACGTGGCCTCTGGAGGCCCGAGCTGCGGCCTGTCATCTGCTCTGCAGTCACCGTCTACCCCTGGTCATTCTCAGCCCTAACAAAGCTTCTCCTCTGTCCTCTCCTGCTTCTAAGCTCTAACATAATAAAATAATACAGTAATATCTAGCAATCATGGATTATTAGGTAAATATGGACCCCACACTTCTACACCACAGGCTGAACAGATCTGAAATCAAGATTTTTGAACTGACACTAATAGTTTTATTTTTTAAAATATGATCCCATCATGATCCCATCTTGTAATTTGGTAGAGATGTGAATAGGAGCATAGCAGGCACATGTGCAGTTTTTGAAATTTTTAAATTAAACGTTTTTTTCGGAAATGCGTTTTAAAGTTTTGCGCTTGCGTTCGCATAGGTAAATTATTATCAAAGATATGCTTGTGACATATCTGGTGAAAGCCTGTACTGTTCTGAGTAGAATGTTGTTTATTTTGTTTCTCTATCACTTTTCTAGCCTGAGTTATGGGGAGAAATGTAAAGGCAGGCAACACCGAAATTCGCACTTTTTCCGAACTTTGAAAATCAATAAAAAAAATAAAAATAAAAAAATCTAGAATTTTTTTTTTCTTCACATTTTGCATTCTCTGACACACTATTACCAAATAACAAAATCTCAAAAGAATTAAAAATATAGTGGTAAAAATCATTGGTTCACTTGACATGGAATGACCCAGTGAGCAAGATGCATCAAAGGATGTGCAAGAATCTCAAGGCAAAAAAGATCTAATATAAGTAACGGTAGCCTAATGTTTGATTTACGGTACTCGCCAATTAATAATTTTGAATTGTGCGTGCTGCCATATTGTGGAAAGTATTATCTGTGCACTGTGCAGCCTTATTATTTTGGCACTGCATTATATGTTTTGTTGTATAATGTGGCGCCAATTACATTATTGATGATTTACATGTACATATATTATAGGCAAATACAATTTTAGAGGCATTCCAGATGCAGTTAGTGATGAGCGAACGTGCTCGGATAAGGTTATCTGAGCATGCTCAGGTGCTAATCAAGTGTCTTCGGCATGCTCGAATAATATATTGGAGTCCCCACGGCTGCATGTCTCGTGGCTCTTTGACAGCCGGAACACATGTAGGGATTACCTTTTTTGTTATGCCATCCCTGCATGTGTTGCGGCTGTCGGAACAGCCATGAGACATGCAGCCACCGGGACTCGGAACATGTTTTTGGAGCACGATGAAGACACTCGGTTAGCACTCGAGCATGCCCGGATGACACCTTATCAGAGCACGTTCGCTCATTACTAAAATAATGTACTAATTTAATTCTGTTATCAAATATCCACCAATGTCTGCCCTTTATCCCGGTAAGTTTACTTTAGCACTTTGTAAAGGGGGCTGGTGGGCCACTCATTTGTGTAGTCAAGCCAGACCCCTTTTCTGTCAAATATAAAAGGGCCTGGCTTAGCTATTGATATGAGCCAGGCTGCCAGCTCCCTTCCCATATCGCAATGATAAAGTGCAGGCGCAGGAAACATTCTGACCATTACAGAGATGGGAGTGGAGCATCTAGGACTGATGGGTGAATCTGGGATAATGGCTGATCTTTGTGAACGCAGGTACATTATTGGGGCATATATGAGTGAATCAGGCGATCATCTAAGCGGTCTATTCTTTTTCTGAAATGCCCAACCCCTTCTAATACCGGTGCATGTTGTGATTTCTCTGACAGTACCCAGAGTTGCTTGTTGCATCATACAACAACAACGAGGACGCCCCGCATGAACCAGATGGCGTGGCTCTCGTATGGAACATGAAATATAAGAAGACAACCCCGGAGTATGTGTTTCACTGCCAGGTATGAAAGCAGACATATTATGCTAATCATTTGCCTTCATGCTGGGCCTATGCCCCCTAATACTAATTATCATAACAATTTCATTGCCCCTATGTAAACCACATGCATTTACAAACATATGTTGATTGAGCCCTTCATCCGTTCAGAAAGGAAAAAAAAAAATACATTTTTTTTTTTTCTTCTGGACCTGCTGACATTATTCACATGATAAAGAGAAGCCAAAATCCTGCATGCTACGTCCCCTCTGATTTTTATTAATTCAAGCCTTCCCAGGCCCAGAGAAAAAAAAACCTCTCGCCGATTTCTCATGCCAGACGATACGTTTTTGGGCCATTAAAAGAGAAGAGCGTGGCCCGAGGAGATGGAAACAGACTTGTTTAAGTGGAAACACATGCTCCGAATGGGATCGAAATAAGAAATAAAGAGAAAAAAGCTTAAATGTGTTTGCCAACAAGTGAGCGGCTTCTATTTTCTGGATGTCAAATTTTGCTGAGTTTATTGTGATGGATTAAATGTAGCGTGTAATCCGGAGCTGTCAGATTACTGTCAGAGCACGGTAGAGATGACTGACAAATGCTAATTTTGCTGAAACTGATAGGAGAAAAACCCCTAAACATTTCTGAGTTTAAAAACTATATTTTCATGTTCTTTTTCTTTTTTTTCTGCCTCTTTAAAAATTTGCAATAGTTTTACTTGATAATAGTAGGGAACTGCTACAAGATGTTAGTCGTTCAGCCACAGCTGTAAAACTGTGCAGGAAAGCAGAGGAATGTTTTGTAGTCCAGCTGGATAGGCGAGAGGCCACACAAGTGAGCGCGACTGCGCCAGATATCTGCACTAAAGACATCCTATCTGCAGAAATACTGGAAATCTGCTGCACATTATTTTTTTTTTTAATATGTTTGGATGTGTCTAGACTAAAGTGCGGTTACAGGGAGAAAATGAAGTGATATTTTCCCTGCAGCCACTTGCGTACAGTCATCATCACTCATCACCGGGGCTGTGACAGTCACCGCTCGCTGTACTCGCTTCCTCCTGCACCTTGGACAGCCTGCTCTGCATACTCACTGGATGTCAGTCAAAGAGTAGGGGGAGGGTGCACCACTCCAGGTGATTGACAGGTCTCTCTTGTGCTTGTAAATTGGGAGAGACCCGCCAATCAGCTAGAGAGGTGCAAGGAAAAGACTAGTGATGAGCAAACGTCCTCGGATAAGGTGTTTTCTGAGCATGCTCATGTGCTTAGAGAGTGTCTTCGGTGTGCTCGAATAATATGTCCGAGTCCCCGCGGCTGCATGTCTCACAGCTGTTCAACAACCGCAACACATGTGGGGATTGCCTAACAAACAGGCAATCCATGAATGTGTTGTGGCTGTTGAACAGCTGCGAGACATGCAGCCGCGGGGACTCGAACCTATTATTCGAGCACGCGCGCAAGTCACTCAGTTAGCACCCGAGCATGCTCAGATAACACCTTATCCAACCACATTCGCTCATCACTAGGGAAGACGCCTGGAAGATCCTGCCAGACTAGTCTGGTTTCTCCTTATGGTCTTCGGCCGGCTCTTTGAGCTATGTTTCAGAGAATAATCGATCTCCTGTCTGTTGTTTGGGCAGCATGAATCGAGTGACAAGTTGCCTTTTTAAACAATTTTTTTTCTTTTTTTTCTTTTTTTATAAAAAAAAACACTTGCACTTTTCTTACACCAGCCACTAGACCTAATTTAGGACTTATTTCTTTGGGGCATATAGACACTAGCAACAAAACACTGACGCCGACTCTATATATTTTATTTTTTTGATTTAAAAACTTTCTGATCTTGTAATCTGGGCAAGGGTTATTTTTGAAGGGTGGGGGAGGAGGTGAGCTGTGACATCAACTATTATGATTGATAGGTGGATCCTGTGTTATATGAGATGTATAGAGTTGTTATTGTAATCCTGCCTGTGATGGCAATGAGACTGCTGAAAAGTCCTCTTTGTAGACCAGAAAACGTGAGTTTAGTATAAAGCATAAAGGTCAGTGTAAGATGAAAATTAAAAAAAATAATTAAGAATACATTTAACAAAAAAATCTAATTTAAAAAAATAGGAAATGTTCTGATAACACGTGTCATTCATTGTCAATGGTAGGACACAGCACACACCACAATATTTTTAAGTTTTCCGTTCCCGGGGCACGCGACTGGGCCCTGTTCTTCGGATAGATGCTCTTCCCAGCGTTGGGACCTATAACTGTCAGACATTTAGTGTGTGCCCTGTGAATGGGTAAACCATAAATGTACGAGATAGGACAACCCTTTAAGATTCTTTAAATAAGCCTGGTAAATTTTAGCTACTGTTTTGATGGTATATTTGTGGGCTTTTTTTTTTCTAGTCTGCAGTTATGTCTGCTGCTTTTGCAAAGTTTCATCCCAACCTGGTAGTTGGTGGGACATATTCAGGCCAAATTGTCTTGTGGGACAATCGAAGTAACAAGAGGACGCCGGTCCAGAGGACACCACTATCTGCCGCTGCTCACACGGTAAGGGATAAATCGATGGGGATGCATCCGTCCTTCAGGAGCCATATCCAGTTATTAGACACAGAATTAACAAAAGTAACATTTTTATTTAATAATTGAATAGTTGTTATACTGGAATTTTTTAAATACATAATTTAGATTGAAGATTCTATGCACCACGAGTCTATTCTGGGGATTAAAAACCCCAAAATAAATCCCATATTGAGTTATCGTTCTGCTTCAAGAGTAAAGCGAAGCAATGGGAAGGTGGATTTTAAATTCTCATTAATATTTTAGGGTATTAATATACGTATATAAATCTGTTGATAAATCACTAAAGGCATAACATGTTAATTGAACAATAAATCTATTTCTCTTTTAGCACCCGGTGTACTGTGTTAATGTGGTTGGCACACAGAACGCCCACAATTTGATCAGTATATCAACAGATGGCAAGATCTGTTCTTGGAGCCTTGATATGCTCTCTCAGCCGCAGGTAAGTCCACAGTTAAGAATCATTTAAAAAAGGAAAAAACAGTAAAAACAAAAGAAAGCCTCAAATTCCGTATTTTCAGCTGGACGGTTAGTCCGGCCTGTTTTGCTTCTCGGTAATTAGCTTGTATTGTTCTAGAGTCCGTGTCAAACCAATCAACTCACTAATATTTCTCCACTCCAGAAATAAACTTTTGAAACAATCTTTGAATTTTAGGATGTTTTACACATTGTTCTACACATTGGGGCTGATTTATCGATACTAATTCTAATTTATGATTAGGCTTCACTCTGTTTTGGAATTATGACGTCATCCAAACCATAATAAAATTTGTTTTCCTGACTTAGTCGATTTTTATTTGTGTTGGAACTTTGCACCACAATTTTGCCACACTTTAGGCCACATTTACTCTTAACCATACCCATTCTTGCATTACCAAGCTCTCTTTTTTTTTTTTAGACAAGGAGCAGAAAGTGACTGAAACTCAGATTAAATATTTTCCTGCACTTTTTTTTTCAAAACCAGATGTCAGAAAGTCAGTAGGAAATATTAAACACACTAAAGTGAAATTATTTTGTTTGCCACTTTTATCATTTTCTCATAGACTTCTCTGTAGGACTTAAAATAGCATAAAAATGCATGTGAAAAAATGTCTGAAAATAAGGCAGAAAGAAAGCAAAAGCCCTTAGTGTAAAGGAATTGGTACTAGTTATTTGTTGTACCGAACATCTGCAACTAATGCTGATCTTTCCCTACTCTGCTAGATAATGGTCAGTCCTCCAGGAATATTCAGTCTGATTGTGCAGCGCTTTGTCACGGGATACACTTGATATACGTCTTCGCTCATCTCTGTGTTCCCAGTGAGGAGACACTTGTCAGTAAACGCTGCTGTTTGTTGGGACTCTGATATGGGAACCATTTGATTGCAATAATTGGGGTTTATTTCATTAAGAGCAGTAGTAGGTTCCAGTTACACATTAGAGGGATGTACTCCTTTTACTGGTAGGATATTTTTCTGTTTTTAATAAACCAATATCCCAGTCCCTATTACACATAACTTTCCCTCTCCAAGAATGATCTTGTATAAAAGACAAAATATCCCCCCCCCCCCTTTAGTTTAAAAAAAAAAAAAAAGCCCCAAATATTGTCACATTAAAATTAAAGATAATCTGTCACCAGGTTTTTACACCCCATCTGAGAGCAGCATCAAGTAGGGGAAGAGGCCCTGATTCCAGCGGTATCACTTATTTTACTGGTTGCTGCCGTTTTGATAAACATTTTCTCTCCTGCAGATTTAGCAGTTCTCTGAATGCTGAGCTGTGTGTAACCTCCACACTCAACAGTGTCAGATTTCTGTGTACACTATGCATAGGCAGAAAGTTGCCTATCGGTGATGGGGGGGTTGGCAGGGTTATACAGAGCTCATGAATATGGAGGATAACACTTTTCAAAACTACAGCCGGCAGCCCAGTAAGTGACACATCACTGGAATCGGGGTCTCTGACTTTACATTATGCTCCTCTCAGATTTGGTGGTGAAAACCTGGTTACAGATTCCCTTTTAAAACTATTTCTGGAGAAACTCTAGGACTACCGGTATTTTAGATCCAAACAGTCCAGGTCTTTTTTCTGCAGTATTGAAATGTGAATGAGACCTGAAGTGGTGGAGCATGGGCAGATAAGCATGAGATATTCCCTTTAAGCTTTGCTTTTGTCCCCTGTCAGTATGGTCAACCACCCAGCTCCGGCTCAAGCAGCATATTTGGTCATGCAGGTCTTTGAAATCTAAATCCATGGACACCTTTAAGTCTCCTATCTGGTGTTGCATTCCCGAGAAATTAGCCTTTGCCAGAGGTGTTACGTGCTCTGGACATGACCGAGCGCTTCCTTAGCCACTGCCTCCAGAGCTTGTTTTATCCTCCCAGCACCAGCCTCTTTAGCTGGACTGTCAGCTCACCGTCTGGCTGACAACATGCACTATGAGCTATCAGTCAAGCTAAAATCTGTGGTGGCTCATGAAGTGCTCTCTAATGCCCAGAGCACTTAACACCTCATTTGCATATGAATGGTAATGCAGCAGCAGATAGATGATAAAAAGGAGTTAGATGAATTTACATTTCAAAGTCCTGTATATCCATGTATGCTTTAGGAGGTTTATGTAACCAGACGTAACTCTCCATCAGCTGGCTATGCACAAGCTTCACCATTACTTCACTTCCGATTAGCGGTCCTTTGTAGTAGGAGGAACTGGGAATGCGGGGGTCTGGTTCCAGCAAATGGGTAGGGGTCTTGGCAACCATTAGGTGATTAATGGAGGGAAAAAACCCTTTTATATTTCCTTCTTTAAATACTTACACTATCACATCCTGCTAAGTATTTGCGTATTTTTCAGACTATAAGATGCAGCGGACCATAGGACGTACCCCAAATTTTGGCAAGGAAAATATATATTTTTTATAATATTGGGGTCCGTCTTAAAGTCCAAATTTAAGGTATCTTGCGTGGGGGCGGTAGAGCAGGATCACATTTCAGCGGTGAGGCAGAGCTGAGTGCATCGCTTTCCTGATTGTCGCTCTACTGAAGCAGTGTGCCGCCGGAGACAGCTCATGCGCAGACTGGAATCTCTTCCCGACCAAGATCTCAATCTATGCAAGCGTTGCCTCCACCGGCCATCTTACCGCCCGCCCCTGGTAAACTATATTCAGACTGTAGACGCACACCACTATTTTCCCCCAAAAAATTGGGAAAATAGTGCATCTTATGGTCTGAAAAATACGGTATTTTATTTATTTATTTTTGAAACTTGTGTACGTATAAGTATAGGGAGGGATCTGTCTTCAGTGTAAGGCTACTTTCACACTTGCGTCGTGTGACGTACATTGCAATCCGTCGTTTTGGGGAAAAAACGGATCCTGCAAATGTGCCCTCAGGATGCTGTTTTTTCCCATAGACTTGTATTGCCGACGGATCGCGACGTATGGCCATACGCCGCGTCCGTCGTGCACTGGATCCGTCGTGTTTTGGCGGACCGTAGACACAAAAAAAGTTCAATGTAATGTTTTTTCGTACGTCGCGTCCACCATTTTCTACCACACATGTGCAGCCGGAACTCCGCTCCCTCCTCCCCGGACTTTAGAATGGGCAGTGGATGCGTCGAAAAACTGCATCCGCTGCCCACGTCGTGCATAATTTTCACAACGTGCGTCGGTACGTTGCGCCGACGCTTAGCGACGGACCCGTACCGACACAAGTGTGAAAGTAGCCTGGCCTGTTTGTGTGGGTTTTTTGGCTTTGTTTTTTTTCCACCAGATTTTATCCTTTATTATTTTAGCATCTTTTTATTTAGCCTTTTGTAAATCTGAAATGTAAGCCATCTTGTAAGCGGCAGTCGTTATGTAGCGTGGAGAACACATTACTCGGAGCATGAGAATCTATTTTTGCCTCCCTACTTCTTCCCAGGACAGCATGGAGTTAGTTCACAAGCAATCGAAGGCCGTAGCTGTCACCTGTATGTCCTTCCCGGTGGGAGATGTCAACAACTTTGTGGTGGGAAGTGAAGAAGGGTCTGTCTACACCGCATGCCGCCATGGAAGGTAAAGTGTTCAATCCTTTCTTCATGCAGTTCATAAAGATGACAAGGAAGAAATCCCCCCACTCCCATCCAAGGCAGACATATCGGCAAGAAATCTCCGGTTACATATTTAATGGAAACTTCCCCATTTGGGGAGAACTAAAATACAGAACGTGAATAGCTCTGTATCTGCCTCGGCTGCTTTTCATGCTTTTTTTTTTTTTTTTTATTACTTTTATTTCATTTTTTTTTGCCCTTCAAGTGTTTAACATAAATATATATATATATATATATATATATATATATATATATATATATATATATATATATATATATATATTATATTTTGTAGGACACCCCACCCTTTTTTAATACAGAAAAAAAAATAAGGATAAAGAGGACACAAATGACCTCTTTAATACATGTCCCCTCAAGTAGCCCTGGAGCCAATGGCGCACATGTTCGTTTGTTTTTATATAGGTTTTTATGCCCGCAAAGCATTCACCTAAATACAGTTTGGGGGCCCATTAAACCAGATATGGTGAATCTTTTAATTACCGTAAAATAATTATTGTTTACCAAATAAAATATGAATATATAGACAAGTGCTACTAAGACCGTAGCAACAGGAGCGCTCGTCAACTGGTGCAAAATATGCATAAAAAAGGACAGTACCTCCCCAACCCCCCCCCCCCCCCCCCCCAAAAAAAAAAAACAAAAAAAAACCCCCTAGTGTCCATATTATTTATATTTTTGTATCTTCTAAATAAAAGGCGTTGATGGGTTCCATCCTTTGAATTAAAAAAAAATATGTTCATGCATGTCTCACGGCTATCCTAACAGGCAATCCCCACATGTGCTGAAGCTTTTGAACAGCAGCGAAACATGTAGCCGTGGGGACTTGTACATATTATTCGAGCACGCCAAAGGCACCCGAGTATGCTCTGAGAACACCTTATCTAAGCACGTTCATTCATCACTAGTAATGAGCAAACTCCACTGGTATAACAATAGCACCGCTACTTACAGGGTATGAACAAATATATACCCAAACAATGTATATTATCAAGCGACTACTAATAGACAAAAAAGCAGGAATAGCAGCAAATGACAGCAGATGGGGCAGTGCATCTAAAGGTTTGTGTTAATGAGGTGGTGATCCCAACACGTTTCGCTGGTATCGCTTCTTCATTGGTTCCCAAATGTTAAAAAATGTTTTTTTCAAAACACATCTAAATAAAAATATGCACACATACTAGCATGTAAACCCTCAATTCTCTGAAAGATTTTAGTTTTATGTATGTATATCTTGTTTTGTAGCAAAGCCGGTATAAGTGAAATGTTTGAAGGACATCAAGGACCAATCACCGGGATCCACTGCCACTCTGCTGTGGGAGCCGTGGACTTCTCTCACCTTTTCGTCACCTCCTCCTTCGATTGGACAGTAAAACTGTGGACAACAAAGGTAAATATAGATATTTTGTATGTAAGAGTGAGCACAATGCATGTGGATGTAAAAGCCACAATATAGATCTGTATTCCGATAAACTGTTGTAAAATCTCTGCATTGCTTGACCTGTACGGATGCGGAGTTACAGCCTGTGTTCTGGCCGAAAACTGTTATTCTTCTTCCCATTACTACTGGGCCAGTTGGTAGACTTTTGCCTGACAGCCCCTGCCCTAAGAATACGTTACCATTGGTTGAAAAAAATGGACCGACACCATAACTTCTAGGCATGGAGCTAGTTGTGGGTAAGGATATTAATCAGTTAATAATATTTGTCTCTACTCCCCAATAGTTCTCACCACTTCTTGTCTGAAACAGTTCTTTAGACTTGAGCCGGATTTCTTTATGACCCTCCCCACCGTTTTAAGACTGCAAATATTTTCTTCCTTCCTTGTGCAAATCGGCACCATCAGATGGATACACACTAGTCTCCTATCTACATCTACAGATGCTCCTTTGGTCCAAAAGAGGTCCGCTTTCACAACTGCTCTGATCCTTCTCCAAAGCATTATTCCAGCTTTGTTTTAGATAGCCATGTAGTCTAACCAGAGAATCAGCTGAAACATCAATTGTACACAATCCATCTGGTTTCGCCTTATCAAGCTTTCTCAAGGGTTTATAACCTCCATACCTTGCATTTTAAACCTTGGCATCAATTATATTAAAAAGAACTAACTGGAAAAAAACAACTAAATTTAGATGTGAAAGATAAAAATTAACTTTTAATGCAAATTATTAAAAAGACAAACCACAAACATGACCGTGCTCTCTAAGTGAACTCTGCAATAGATTCCCTAGACTCAATACCTGCATTAAAAGTTAATTTTTATCTTTCACATCTAAATTTTGGTTTTTTTTTTCCAGTTAGTTCTTTTTGATTCATAACCCCCACTAGTCAATAGTCTCCAATATTTTCTCTATCAATTACCGTATATTAAGGTTAAGGTTGACAAGTTCTTCACATTTGAAATTTTACCGCTTGTCAATTTATTCAACAGTCATCTCCTCAGAATTCATCCTTTGTTATGCAAATGCTAAAATGTATAGCGCATCCACTGCACACTTTTGCTAGTTTGTTCCAAAATATATTTCTTAATATGGCATATTGTAAAGTACACTTTTAACTTATCACAGCTATGGCATAAAACCTATGCTGTTGCAATATGGAAGATCTTTTTAATTTGAATTTGATTTTTTTTTTTTTTTTACTGTTCGTTACTATACATCACCTGGCATGAAAACCACTCTTCACAAAATGCATATCTGTATGGAGATATTGTATATATTATTCTCCGTGTTTGCGTGGGTTTTCTCCAGATACTTTATTTTCCTCCCACACTCCAAAAACATACTGATAGGTTGTTTTAGCTGGTATTAAAACGTCCCTGATGTGTGTTAGATAGACAGACAAATTAGATTATGAGCCCCTCTGGGAACAGCGACTGATGTAAGTACCAACAGTATCTTTACAGATTGCAGATTGTTTGTGCTGTACATGCAATGGCAAATATGTACCATATTTCTTGGGCTATAGTCACACTTTTTAGCAAGAGAAAATCTTGCTAAAAAGTGTGTTTAAGGCCTCATTCATACGTTCTTGTTTTAAACACTTACATGAAAGAATGGCACCGATTTTCATCAGTGTTTTGGGTCAGTGTATGGCCTGTTTGTCCATTTTTACAATCGGCGTATCATCAGTATTTTTCACTGACGGATAAATAAACTACAAGTCTCCTGTACTTTGTAATGTTAAATATGTACAGCACACAGATTGTACACTGATGCCATCTGTTTGTTGTTCCTTTTTTATCGGTCGTCCATGACAGCACTACGGAGAGAGGGGATCCGCCCTTCAGGAACAGGAAACCTACGGATACATAAGGGCGGCACCTCTCCCACGCATCAGTTGGTTTCCTGTTCCTGGAGGACAGGATTCCCTTCAGATACGACTTTGTTTCTCCTATCAATACCCAGGCCGGCTGTCCGACCCAGGTAGCGAGGGGGTCTCCTTCCTCGGGCAGTGCGGGTCCCTGGAAGCGCCACGGTGGGTCTGGGTAGGACTCCACGACAGTGAGCGGTGCAGTGTGGAGTGGTGAGTATGTCCCCCCCGGGGTCCGCTCACCCCCCTGGACCTCGGTCTTCCCCGCTCTGATCGCCGTCGGTGCGGTGCAGCATCCTGTGCGCTCCTTTCGGTTCAGGGCCGGAGCTGGGGGTCGGACGCCGGCTTCTGCCGCAATTGCCGCTGTGCTGCGGCCGCAGGCGGCAATGGTATGGCGGCCGGGTGGTCCGGCGGCACCGTCCCCCGGCTTCCGGGCGCGTTCCTGAGCGCTCTGTCCGATACAGGAAGTGACGCGCGGGGGGCGGGGCCAGGACCGGAAGTCAAACGCCGGCCGGCTTTTTTGCAAAAAACGCCGCTGTCCTGAATGCGGCGGGGGGGGGGGGGGGGGAGCGATTGGGGGCGGGGGGGGGGAGCAGTGACCTGCAAGGGGGGGGGAGCGATTGGGGGCGGGGGGGGGGGGGGGGGAGCAGTGACCTGCAAGTGGGGGGGTGGATTTGGCCACGCACCTGCACTGATTCCGGATCCGGGGGGAAGGGCTATTTATAGCCAAACAGAATGCTGCAGGGCTGCTTGTGAGCCCATCTACAGCTATGGATGAGCCGGAAGCTGCCGTCGGTCTGCTGGAGCAGGAGCAGGACAGATCCTCGGAGAGGTCCCATGCGAACCCCCAGCTGAAGACCCGCGGACGCAGTAATCAGGCCAGTCGCAGATCGAGACAGAAGGATCTGGACCGACCCCCCAGTAATCCGGTATCTACCGCTACTGCCTGGGTAAGAGATCTTCGTGAATGTACCCTGATGCAGTCTTTTCCTATGTTTATTTCCGTAGGGGAAAAAATGCGCTGGTAAAGCAAAAAACAAGGAGTGCGCGCTATGCGCTTGCCCTTTGCCAGATGCCTACCCTAAGAGACTTTGTCAGTCGTGTGTACGGCAGACGGTAGGAAATAAATTGATGGGAACACTGATAGCGGTAGCGCCAGATAAATTACATAGCCTTTTTCTCCGCTCCCATAAGTGGCGGAAGAGTCTACTGATTTCACATCAAACCTTAGGGAGATTATCAGGAAGGAGGTGAAAGATTCCCTGAAATCCCTGTCCCGGGGGGAGCCTTCCAAAAGAAGAAGGGAGCCTAGCGCCTCAGATTCGGATTCGTCCGCTGGCCCTAGTAGGGAGAATGATTCAGACGCCTCTGTCTCCTCAGCGTCCTCTTCAGAAGAGGAGTCTAACTGTTTCTGTTTCCCGTTGGACCAAATGGACAAACTGATTAAATCAGTTAGATCCACCATGGGGGTGGCTGACGATAGGCCAGAACTTTTAGCGCAGGACCTAATGTTTGGCGGTCTAGACCCAAAAAAGCGTAGGTCTTTTCTGCTCAATGACAAGGTTCAGAACCTCATCAAAAGGGAATGGAAAAAGCCAGAGAAAAAAGGCTCTTTTCCACCGGCTTTTAAATGTAGATATCCCTTTGAGGACCCCATGGTGAACACATGGGATAAAGCACCAAAACTGGATGCAGCGGTGGCTAAGGCGTCTAAAAAATCATCTATCCCCTTTGACGACATGGCTTCCCTAAAGGATCCTCTCGATAAGAAGGCTGACTCGTTCCTTAAAGGGACATGGGAGATGTCGGCGGGTGCCCTGAGACCTGCTGTAGCTGCGACATGTGCAGCCAGATCGATGATGGTCTGGCTGGATCAGCTAGGGTCTAAGTGGGAAGAGGGTGTTTCCAGAGATTCTATGTTGAAATTCCTGCCAACAATTCAGAATGCAGCGGCCTTTCTCGCGGACGCATCTGCGGATTCGGCAAGAATGGCGGCTAGAGCGGCAGGACTATCAAACGCAGCATGCAGGGCCCTATGGCTGAAATGTTGGCCGGGTGACCTTCAATCCAGATCCCGTCTGTGCTCTATCCCATGCGAAGGGGAATACCTCTTTGGTCCAGTCCTAGACGAACTGCTGGAGAAAGCCGGAGACGAGAAGAAGTTTCCCAATCTACCAACAACTTCTTACAGGCGTCCCTTCGCAGGGAAAAGATTCTTTCGAAGGAGACCAGCCAGAGACCAGAGCAGATGGGACGATAAAAAGAAGAAAGGTACTGGATTTATGTTTGGAGGTGGAGGACGTCGGGAGCCATCCCGTGAGGTCAAAAAACCACCCCAATGACTAGTCGCCCCAGTGGGAGGTAGACTATCTGCCTTCTACCCGGCCTGGTCCAAAATCTCCAGTAGCGATTGGATTTTGGGGTTAATAGCTACGGGTCTGCGGCTAGAGTTGTCCTCTATCCCTCAGAACTTCTTCAGAATTACCCCACTCAGGTCCTCTCCAGCAGAACAGGCGGCCCTGGAAACGGAAGTTCACGACCTGCCCAATAAGGATGTCCTGTCAGAGGTTCCGGAAGGAGAACAGGGTAGTGGATTCTACTCTCCTCTATTCCTAATAAGTAAACCTGACGGCTCCTTCAGAACAATTATTAACCTTAGGGCTCTTAATAATTTCCTGACCGTTCAATCATTTAAAATGGAAACTATTAACACCGCAATAAAGCTGCTGTTTAAAAACTGCTTTATGGTAGTATTGGATTTGAAGGACGCCTATTACCATATCCCTATTTATGCAGGTCACCAACGATACCTGAGGGTGGCGGTACGGTTGGATGGGGTAGTCAGACACTTCCAGTATAGGGCCCTCCCCTTTGGTATATCGGTCGTCCCTCGGGTGTTTACCAAAGTAATAGCTGAAGTTATGGCACACCTACATGAGTCCGACATTCTAATAATCCCCTACCTGGACGATCTCCTTATCGTAGGTAAAATGGCGGATCACTGTCTGGAACAGTTACATAAAGTGATGTCGGCTCTGGAGCGTCTGGGGTGGTTGCTAAATGTTAAAAAATCACGGTTACAGCCCATGACAGCTCAGCGATTTTTAGGCCTGACCCTGGATTCCCAGGTTCAGGAATGCCATTTGCCTCAAGAGAAAATTGATCGCCTGCACCTTCAAGTGCTGAATGCCTCTAAAAACCCCACCATGTCCCTTAGAAGAGCCATGTCTCTGTTAGGCTCTCTCTCGTCCTGTATTCCAGCGGTCCGATGGGCCCAGTATCATACGAGGATACTTCAGGGCGAGGTGCTGTTACAACAAAAAAGGTTGGGGGGATGTCTGGAGAGCCTGCTGACCCTATCCCAAGAAGCTATTGTATCCCTCGGATGGTGGCTAGACCAAGAGAACCTGTTCACAGGGGTCCCCTGGGAATATAATGTAACTCGTATAGTCACCTCGGACGCTAGCCCTTCTGGGTGGGGGGCTCACATGGGGGATACATTGGTCCAGGGGCTTTGGCATCGGGGTCAGATGGAAATGTCCTCCAACCTGAAGGAGTTAACGGCAGTGGAACAGGCAGTTAAAACACTCCTTGTCTATCTACAGGGCCACCACGTGCGGGTATTCTCGGACAATCGTGTCACCGTGGCATACATAAATCACCAAGGCGGGACTCGTTCCAAATCCCTAATGTGCGTAGCAGATCGTCTATTCCATCTAGCAGAGCAACATCTTCTCTCATTGACGGCTCTTCACATAAGAGGGGCAGAAAACACTACGGCGGATTTCTTAAGCCGCAACACATTGAGGCAGGGAGAGTGGTCCCTGAATGGCTCCATCTTCAACCTCATCGTGGAAAGATGGGGTCAACCAGAGGTAGACCTGTTTGCCACAAAAGAAAACAGGAAAGTGGCACAATTCTGCTCTCTGAACCCCAGAGAAAATCCTCTGTCAGTAGACGCCCTCCTCATAGACTGGAACTTCAGGCTAGCCTACGCCTTTCCTCCCCTGTCTCTACTTCCTCTGGTGGTGAGGAAAATCAGGAAGGACAAAGCCACAGTGATAATAATTGCCCCCTTCTGGCCCAGAAGAACGTGGTTTCCATGCCTGAGGGCTATGTCGATATCCGACCCATGGGTCTTGCCAGACATCCCGGATCTCCTATCCCAGGGCCCAGTCTACCATCCTCAGGCGGTTGGCCTTCATCTGACGGCGTGGATTTTGAGTGGGCGCTGTTAAAGGATAGGGGGTTCTCTCCGGCCCTCATTAACACGCTGCTGAAGAGCAGAAAAATAATAACCACAAAAATCTATGTCAGAATCTGGAAGAGATTTCTTCAGAACTCGGGGGCAATACCTGGACAGTCAATACCGATTGACCAGATCTTGGAATTCTTACAGAAGGGGTTAGATATGGGGTTATCCCCAAATACTCTTAAAGTGCAGGTATCAGCCTTAGGGGCCCTCTTTGGCTGCAACATTGCTGAGAATCACTGGGTCAGCAGATTCATCAGGGCGACAAAACGGTCTAGGCCAATGGTGAAGAATAGAGTCATGCCATGGGACCTGAACCTTGTCCTCTCAGCCATGACAGAGGCCCCATTTGAGCCAATTTCTTCGGCCTCTATTAAAAATTTATCTCTTAAAGTAGCCTTCCTGGTGGCCCTAACATCGGCGCATAGGATAGGCGACATCCAAGCATTATCCAGGGTTCCCCCTTACATGCAGCTTAGGGATGATAGAGTGATACTATCCCCTGATCCAGCATATCTTCCTAAAGTAGTGTCCAGATTCCACAGAACACAGGAAATAGTTCTTCCATCCTTCCTCCCCAATCCTACTAACGATAAGGAAAGGAAGCTACACACTTTAGATGTAAAAAGATGTATCCTGGAATATCTAGCAGTAACTGATCCCTGGAAGACAGATAACGCCCTATTCGTGTCATATCAGGGTAGTAGGAAGGGTCATAGGGCATCGAAATCTACTTTAGCTAGATGGATCAGGGAGGCTATCTCGCTGGCATACATCTCAAAGGGCAAGCCGGCGCCTGAAGGTCTGAAAGCGCATTCCACTAGAGCTATGGCGGCTTCGTGGGCGGAAAGATTGGAGGTGTCGATTGACCAAATTTGTAAGGCTGCTACTTGGTCTTCCCCAAACACATTCTATAACCACTATAGAATGAACTTGGGTGCCTCTTCTGACCTTTCCTTTGGTGTAAGGGTGCTGCAAGCTGTAGTCCCTCCCTAGTTAGTTACTCTCTGTAATTCTCTCCGTAGTGCTGTCATGGACGACCGATAAAGTCTTAGTTACTCACCGGTTAACGGTGTTTTTCGGAGTCCATGACAGCACCTGTACATACCCTCCCGTCTTCTTAAGTTCTGGGTGTACACCTCTTCCTTTATTTATATATTTCACGGGTAGTGAATAGTTAGTTATTTGTGTCATTGTTTATTATGTATGCTATTAACCTTGGTGGTCCTCTTGTGCTCTGTAAACCAACTGATGCGTGGGAGAGGTGCCGCCCTTATGTATCTGTAGGTTTCCTGTTCCTGAAGGGCGGATCCCCTCTCTCCGTAGTGCTGTCATGGACTCCGAAAAACACCGTTAACCGGTGAGTAACTAAGACTTTTCCACCCACCCATAAACTTTTATTGGCCCTTTTCAGCCGTGATAGCGGAAAAAAACCACACGTCTGAGTATTATATGTTCCCACAGTCGATGAAAAAAACAGCGGTGCCGCAGCGGTGTTGCGTGCCGCAGCGGTGTTGCGTGCCGCAGCGGTGTTGCGTGCCGCAGCGGTGTAGTAGCTGAGGTGCGTGCTGTAGCTGTGATGTGTTGTAACGTTATTTGTGTATAATAATCAAGCTTCAGATAAACGCCAACCATACAGAACTGTTACCTCCTTTTCTACCCTATTGCTCTAAAATTAGCAATATTGACCCCTCCACTACTTTACACCGCCAGTGATGTTCCAATTAGCCGAACACATGTTCTTCCTATTTTCTGCTGACTGAACTTGGGGTGTGCCTTATAGACTGAAAAATGTGGTAAATATTACTGAACTTTGCTCTGTCTAGAGACTGATCAAGCAGGAGGTGCACAGATATATATCAACATTATGATGTTAAAAGCAGCTCTTTCATAAAAGCTGTGAAGTCAGGTCGGCACCTTTTGATTAGAAGAATACTTTTTTTTTTCCCCGAAATGCATTTTTCAGCACAAATCAATTTTTGTTCTTGCCTAATGCTGAATTGTTCGGAACCCCCGGAGTAGCCCTTCCCATTTCTCCATTAATTAACAATCCTGTAGGTGGTTCTAAATGAAATAATTCTATTTTTCGAGAAGAGAATAAAAAAAGTTTGGCTGAGAAAGAGAAACCGATTTCAGGTTGTGAAGTCGTCCGTATAAATAAAATGTATAAATCCGAGGAAGTGCGAATGCAAATGATGTTTAATTATAGTTTTGTAAATGTAAGACTTGTTAATTGGAAATTGCTTGTTGTGTTCGCAGGCACACGAGTCTCTGTATAGTCGCTCATCGGGGCCTGATTCTAAAAAAAATAAATAAAATAAAATATATATAAAATAAAAATCTCCCGATATTGTACTTCTCGCTTTCCTGACAAGCCTTTGAGAAAATAATTTTGCCGAAAGATGACATTCAAAAATGTTTAGTGTGTGCATAAAAGATATTTCTCTATAATCATGATGAAGAAAAAGCGCATTTTAGACAGAATAATACCGCATGATGCTCACCTGTCACTCACGGCGGCAATTCCTTCAATAAATTGTTTGTAAGTGTGGCAATATCAGTACTTTGTGAAGGAGGTAATTAGGCAGAAAACCAGGGGAAGGTAGCAATCGTCAAATGTAAGTATTAGCGCTGCTTTAGTCAAATAAACCTCCATACTACGTACACATTGCACTCAAAACCGCTATTCCTCTACTCAACAGATAAGAAACCAATAATCATCCTCCTAGAAAATATTGCTTCTATGGGGAAAAAAGAAAAGGTTTTTTACTACATGACCAAAATAAAACGCCTTTCTGAGAGTCGTGTCTGGGCTTTTACTGCACTTTTTAAATGGGGATTATCACTCCATATGGTAACATTACCGTGTAGTTACAATGTGGTGTCTGCCATTCATGATATCATTATGTCTGATGAACCATCAAAATGACACTGATTGCAGTATTCTCCAATGTCTGATCGACAACCCCCCCCCGACCCCTAAAAAAATGCATGTAATATAAAAAGACATGACCGGTAAGTAAAAGCACTTAAAGACATGACCGGTAAGTAAAAGCACTTATCCTTTACCGTCCTCCATTAAGGTTTCTATAAGAAACTAGTCGCTCCCAGACTCCGTAATGGTAAATCCTGCCTAGCTATATATGATACATTGCTAATAGTGATGAGCGAACGTCCTCGGATAAGGTGTTATCTGAGCATGCTCTGGTGCTAACAGTGTGTCTTCGATGTGCTCATACATTGATTCTTGAGGTCCCACTATTCAGCCACATGCAACAATAACCTGTCCTTAGTACACACAATTAACTTTTGCATCTGTGTAATATTAGTTTGGCTAGTTTGTTTACAGAATGAATAGATGATTCCTTTTTCTACCAGTTGTGAATCAAGTGTAATATCCTTGCTTACCAGCACTCCTTCACAGGGGCCTACCGGAGGATTCTGCTGTTGACCAGTCCCAGCCTGCTGGCCGCTATCCGACTTTCTAGAAGCCCCACAATCGGATAATTGAAGGGGCCTATGTGATCTGTTCAAATTATTTATTTTATTTTACCGCCTTTTTGACTCCTTATCCTCTTTATTCACTCTTTTTTTATTTTACTTTTGTCTTGTAGAATAACAAGCCTTTGTATTCATTTGAGGACAATGCTGACTACGTCTATGACGTCATGTGGTCTCCCACTCATCCCGCCCTGTTTGCTTGTGTGGATGGAGTGGGGCGATTGGATCTGTGGAACCTCAACAACGATACAGAGGTAAGAAGGTGGCAACATAGAGGACCGTACTCGGGTCAAAGAAACACAGTCCTTCTAAAAATTAGATCCGTCTTGGAGAACAATTTCTGTCCCGCTTTTGATGGTGAATATATGATGGTTATCGATGAGAACTGATATATACATTCATAAATAACGTTGGGTACAGATCTCTGCCAATTACAGATATTGCAAGGTGCACGGGCTCCGTTTCCACTGGAGAGGTTCATGGAGAACAGCCACCTAGGACTTCTGGTTCTCGGCAGACACTATTTATTATACCATAAAATGTAATAAGCCAAAGCCAGAGTTCAGTCTTCGATAAAATATAGCGTTATGTGCTGCAAAAGTGTCAGTACACCTAATAGAGCTCATCTGTTTTCTGTAAGCCATAATGTGCCCGTACACCTATCTCTCCGGACTTTGCCATACACTGCCACTGCTTTATGTCTTATGTCTTATCACCAGGGAAAACAAAAGGATCGAACTTTGATATTTAACAAGCCAGATCCTTCCTGTCATGTCTTCATCTATCAGGCTCGAGTTGGGAGGCCCTGAGCTGACCGGCTTATTCCATTGAAATCGACTGACTCGGATGACGTGTCTCTAAGGCAGGGTTCACATAGCAGTTGCCACTGTGGTCAGTGGCTACGTCAGAGGTTTACGTCCAAACCCCTGTGAAACTGGATTTGGGTGTGTGCGCTGATGGGGCCATTGACTATAATGATGTAGAGTTACTGTACTCTTGTGCATAATATTCGGCTCTATCCGCCTGTTGGAGGCAGGCACCAAGACCTAGTTGACTACATCTTGCTGCCTACCTCAACTAGTTGCTTACACCCAGATATAAGCCTCAGCGGACCCACTTACCGTAGTGGAACACGCCATGTGAACCCTGCCCGCTGTGCATTGCGGAATTTTGTATCCGTCTACATGCACATACCTGCTTAGATTAAATATTTGCCAAATTTTTTATCTGTCCCCTTTTACTTAGTTTTAGATTGGTGGATATCCCGGTCCCGAGATCCCCCATCATCCATTTAAATGCTTGCTCTGTAGTGATGAGAGAACCTGCCGGGATAAGGTGTTATCTGAGCATGCTCCAGTGCTGAAAGAATGTCTTCGGCTTGCTCGAATAATATGTTCAAATCTCCGCGGCTGCATGTCTCGCGGCTGTTCGACAGCCTCAACACATGCAGGGATTGTCTAACAGGAAATGTAGCCGCGGGGACTCGAACATATTATTCACGCAGACTCAGATAATGCCTTATCCCAGCTTGTGCGCTCATCACTATTGCTCAGGCCAGAGGTGTGAGCTTCCATCTCCTGAGCTGTACACTCCTTAAAGGTCTTTTGAATAATCGATGGTAGTTCTCAAAACCCGGATGTCCACCAATCAGAAAGCAAATGAGTGTTACTAAAAAAAAAATCTATAAAAGATTTGACAAATGTTAACTCTTTAATTGCCCCGTCCCAATTTTTTTTTCTGTGAACGCTTGTCATGTAGCATCCGGTGGAGAACTTGTGGTCACCAAGACCGACTGCAAGACAAGTTATTAGGAAGAGAGCAGCAAGAAGAGCAGTGATCATAGGATCTGTATTATGTGCAATGAAGTCATGTGTGAATCCCGCTATGGCATTAAAGGAGCCTCGCACCTCCAAAGTGCAAATTAAGCTGCTTAATCCTTTATTTAAGTGACTTGGCCCCTTTAAAATGTAAATGCCTGATAGGGCGCCTTAGGGCGCTGTCAGACAGCCGTACAAATTGGATCGAGATCGGACTGAAGTTCTCGGACTGGCCGGCAGCTCTCCTGACCGGAGTGTGACCGCAGACCAACAGGAGGCAGAGCGGGTCTGCAGCCACATTGTGTGTGCTCTGACACTATGAGCGGGCACCTGCAATGTGTAGATAAGGGACTGTGCTTAATAAGCAAATTGGAGGCTGTAGCTGCTCACCAAGCCGTAGGTCACACCACGGGTGTGCCAGGCCGTAGGTCACGCCGCGGGTGCGCCAGGCCGTAGGTCGCGCCGCGGGTGCGCCAGGCCGTAGGTCGCGCCGCGGGTGCGCCAGGCCGTAGGCCGTAGGTCGCGCCGCGGGTGCGCCAGGCCGTAGGTCGCGCCGCGGGTGCGCCAGGCCGTAGGTCGCGCCGCGGGTGCGCCAGGCCGTAGGTCGCGCCGCGGGTGCGCCAGGCCGTAGGTCGCGCCGCGGGTGCGCCAGGCCGTAGGTCGCGCCGCGGGTGTGCCAGGCCGTAGGTCGCGCCGCGGGTGCGCCAGGCCGTAGGTCGCGCCGCGGGTGCGCCAGGCCGTAGGTCGCGCCGCGGGTGCGCCAGGCCGTAGGTCGCACTAGGCAGTAGGTCGCAGTAGGGTGCGCCAATGCTCCCTCATTTACATATTACATAAAAGTAGATTTTTCTGCAGATATTACTTTAATGTGTATACGCCCACTATGATATTTATAGCGGCTATGTGCCCTGTATAAATCTTTTGCACTTTGGGCACAGACTCCTTTACGCCTTATTAGTAATTAATTGTGGCCATTGAATTCCATTACAGAGAAATCCGTACAGTATATTTTGCCTGAAATAGGATTTTATATTGGAGAAATTAGTCTAAACGTCAGAGTTACTCGCCTGGGAATGAACTAATTGCAGCGTTCTCATCTGCCTATGAAGATTGGTCTGATCGTGCTTTTATTTTCTCACCTCGAGTGGTTAACAAGCAGTTTGCCGAGAGACTCTCCAAGACTCATTAACACTTATTATTTTGTAATTGTGTTTGATATAATAGATGTGAATTGATGCAAAGTTAATTATAGTTTCTATCATTAATATCAAAGTAATATCTAGTATTTGCCTCGGTGCAAGCTTTTGTCCAATCTTAGAGACTTCTAGAAAACACTGGTGTATTATTGTAATCATAGATTCCATGTCAGAACGTCTGCGGTGTAAGTAGAGAAGTGGATGGAAATGGCTAATATTACCCCAAGAGTCGTGAAAAATACAGGGGAGTGATCGGCCGCAGAAGCTTTTCTGTTCCATCCCACAAAGCATCAGATAAAGAGAAGCAAAATAAGACTAATAAATCAACCGCTTGTATCACACCAACTAAAGGGGTAGAATCACAAAGGGCTTCTGGCGGCTTCCCTTTTACCAACGCATAGTTTAGGCCATTGGTTCAGCCATGCTGCTGGCCCCCAACTGGCAATCTTTATCAACTCCCCAACCACCGGCCTGCAGGAGCATCGCACATCATAGACATAGAGCATTAATAGGTTAAGTAGAATCCGTCAGCGGGATTTCACCCCCCATATTTATATGTACATGTAGTTATTTCAAAGGCAAGTCCAGTAATATCTTTACATGGCCAGTCGGTCCCTCCATTACTGAGAAATCAGGGTTTTAATTGATATGCAAATGAGCCTGTAGATCTCTCAAGGCTCCGTCACTCCAGCTCTATTCCCCACAAAGTGCCACAACCTCCTTTTTGACAGCTCATTTGTCTGAAGTCACACAGCTTATAGGCTACCAGTCAAGTAGGAGGTGGTGGCACTGGGCAGGGAAACAAGTCGGTGTGACAAAGCCTTCAGATCTACCATAGCACTTCAGCCTCATTTGCATATCACTTCAATCATTTCCAGTAATTGAGGAACGGATGAGCCATGAAAAGATATTGCTGGACTTGTCTTTGAAAGAACTTCATGTACATATAAATATGGGGGGCTGGAATCCTGCTGACAAATTATTTTTTAACCTATTAATATGAAATGTCCTCCAAAAATTACCAATGGTTTAAATCTGTTTTTTTAGGATATATATATATATATATATATTTTATTTATTTTTTTAATATCGCGATCCAAACAAAATAAGATCTCACAATTATTCACATCTTGTTTTATGATCAGGTTCCTACTGCCAGCATTACAGTAGAGGGAAACCCGGCTCTCAATCGGGTCAGATGGACTCATTCTGGTAGAGAAATCGCAGTGGGAGACTCCGAAGGAGAAATCTTTATCTATGATGTAGGAGAGGTAAGATATTCCACCATCGCTTTCTTACTAGTGTACAGCAATGGCTGTGATTATAAATACAGTGTATGGGGAAAAGCTTTCTGATGTTCTTTGAATTGTCGGACTTTTAACAAAGTGATGTTTTTGAGGGGGTAAAATAGCTTTTTGGAATATATGTGTCCGATTTTCCGTTCTTCTCATATAGAGCTCAAAATCCCCAGTGTGATGTTCAACAATAAAGTGTTGTATGCCTGCAGCCACCACTAGAGGGAGCTGTCTGCATACTGTTTTATTGTCTTGTAAACTCCCCCTGGTGGTCACGACCGAGAATGTCCAAAGCATGCACATGACATTGGTAACGTTTCATCCACTTCCATGGTGCTGTAAGCCGCCTATAAAATCCTCCCACTTTATTCTGATATATCACGACATTAGTCAGTACACAGAACTTTGGACTAACTGTGGAGAGACAAAGTGGAAAAGTTCATTAGTCATAATCCTCTATTTTCATGTTAAAGTGTATAGACACCATCTGTGTGTTGTTGTTTTTTTTTTTTTTACCAAAATGCATGAATTTTGGATTACAAATAATTTTGCCTTACTAGCTGCAAAATGAGTTAACTGAGAATCCATCAGTGAACTCATCTTCTGCATTTACAGCTCTTTTCTCTCCTAAACGGATTTATAATCTCATCTTCAGTTTGATGTGGTCTTAAACTGATGTACCAGAGCTGGAGAAAAGAGATGAGCACTAATCCCTTCCTTCAAAAAGAGTTTGACAGATTCTCAGTTAACTCCTTTTGCAGCTGTAAATGTAGAGTGAAGCATTAAGTCCTATAAAGGCTGAATCCTCCAAAATATTGTAATTAAATCCAATGATTCTTAACCCAAAATAAATTAATTTAAGTAAAAACAAAATTACCACCGAAGGTGTCAATATTCTGTACACTTGCCATATGGCAGCTTTTTCATTTACAAGGAATATGTCAGCAGTTTTTTTCCCTATGTAATCTGAGAGCAGCATGATGTAGGGGCAGAGATCCCGATTCCAGCAATATAGCTGTTACTGAGCTGTTTGGTGCAGTTTTCATAGAATGCCTGTTTATTCTGCTGTAGATGTAGCAGTGCTCAAAATGCTCAGCTCTGTATAACCCCACCCACACCCCTGATTGGCAGCCTGCTGACAATGTACACAGGAAGATGCCAATCAGTGGTGGGGGCGTGGTTACACAGATTAGCTGGACTGCCTCGCACAAGACACCTAGTCCTGCCCTCTGATTATGTCGTAATGATAAATCACTGATAATATTGAAACTACACCAAGCTGCTGAGCAAGTGCCGTATCCCAGGAATCAGACTCCCTGCCCCTACATCATGCTGCTCTCAGATTAAATGGCAAAAACCTGCTGACACATTCCCTTTAAATGGCTGCACAGCCTGTATGGGAGATCTGCGCTGCATCACAGCCATGCTGAAGAATCGGGTGGGAACTTTTTGCTAGTTTTTGTATCGCCCACAATGAAGGCTATTTTGCTTTTTTGATGTTGATTTTTTTGTCTTTTGTTTACTTCATAGCAAATTTCCGTGCCTCGAAATGACGAATGGACCCGCTTTGCAAGAACACTTGCAGAAATCAATGCCAACAGGGCCGACGCGGAGGAGGAAGCCGCGAACCGCATCCCTGGCTAAATGTTCTATAGAAGGTGTGACATCGGCTGATGTCCCCTACGGAGCGTTGGCATGTATCTGTGCAAAAGATGAATTAATAAGCCGTATGTGGATAGGATCTGTGGACTACAATGTTTTATAAACTTCATTACAACCAAATGCAGTGTCCCTTTTTATTTGTACCTCCAGTCCTCCATTCCTCCACTCCTGGTCTCCAGTCCTCCCGTCCTACAGTCCTCCCGTCCTACAGTCCTCCCGTCCTACAGTCCTCCCGTCCTACAGTCCTCCCGTCCTACAGTCCTCCCGTCCTACAGTCCTCCCATCCTACAGTCCTCCCGTCCTACAGTCCTCCCGTCCTACACTCCTGGTCTCCAGTCCTCCCGTCCTCCACTCCCATCCTCCATTCCTCCACTCCTCCCATCCTCCATTCCTCCACTCCTGGTCTCCAGTCCTTTCGTCCTCCGCTCACATCCTCCATTCCTCCCCTCCCGTCCTCCATTCCTCCAGTCCTCCCTTTTCTATGTGTACCGATCGTCCGCCTCTGTATACCCTTACCGTCAGACGAGCTGCTGCTCATTGTATTTCCACTTTTTAAAATAATCCATTTACCTTACTAACGAAAATCCTATTTTTTAAACTTTAAGCCTAACCCCTCGGGATAGCACTATTACTAGCGCTGTGTACCTGCCGCGTTCCCTTCGCTCACAACGAACTTCTGCATGCAGCGGACACTTCCTGTTAATACCGTTATCTAGTCTGCCATTTTATTAAAGCAAAATGTTTCTAACTTGATCTTTCCAATGAGCGTCTCGTGTTTTGTCTGGTGTCACTTACTAGTGACTGTTAGATTTCTGTACAGGTGCGCGCTCGCTCCTTTCTGGGACAGATTTTGTCTTGTAGTCCTGTACGTATGGGAAACTGAACAGTAAACGCAACAAAAAAATAGAAACCTGAATAAGGTCCATTTGCAATAAAAGTAAAGTACGACGAGTTGAATTTTTTCTAGCAAAATTTACGAATCTGCTGCTTGTAATAAATCAACAAAATAAGATCGATTCAAATGTCATCACAAGTAATATAATAAGTTTAATAATTATTTTTATTAGCATTAAAAGTTACTTTTAAAGGGGCTCTCCACTGGACAATCCTTCTTGTTATGAAATTCCGCTGAGAGAGATAGTTGCATGTAATTTATGAGGAATCGGCAGTATGTGGGTTTTTTTTTTCCACAACACCAAAACAGGTGAACTAAAGTAGTCAGACGTTAGCGCAGTATTCAGAGTTTAATAATGTTTATTTTACTCATTGAAATAGTTATTGGTTTTGGATCACATCAGTTTCCAAAAAAATGACTTTTATTCTTTGTAGATTGAGATTCATATAATTTTTTTTTTTTTTCCTTTTTCAAGATCTCTGCTTACTTTAATTTAACGAGAACCTGTTCCCAGGTTTTTCCGTGTAAAGTAGGCTCAACACCGGTAAGCCCTAATATACAGCATTTATCACTGGTGTATATATGTCCTCTACGGGCGGTCCTGCCTAATGGGAGTCACTGTTCGTGGTCCGACTCTTCCTCTCGTCTTGTGGTCGCTGTCGTCCTTCTTGCTCCGTGTGGATGATGCGTCCTACGGTGTCCTCCATCGCAGACTTACTTCTCTCTGTCCTGCCGAGGGCAGAGCTAAGTGTCGTAGTGCCCACGCCGGTGCTCTTTGGCTTTTCCCGGCACATGCGTATTACCATCTTAGCTCTGCACTCAGCAAGCAGAAAGAAGTACACCTGCGAAGGAACGCGATGGAGGACACTGTGTGGAGGATGTAGGGCACATCATCCACATGAAGCAAGGAGTAGGATGGAGGACACTGTGTGGAGGATGTAGGGCACATCATCCACATGAAGCAAGGAGTAGGATGGAGGACACTGTGTGGAGGATGTAGGGCACATCACATGAAGCAAGGAGTAGGATGGAGGACACTGTGTGGAGGATGTAGGGCACATCATCCACATGAAGCAAGGAGTAGGATGGAGGACACTGTGTGGAGGATGTAGGGCACATCACATGAAGCAAGGAGTAGGATGGAGGACACTGTGGAGGATGTAGGGCACATCATCCACATGAAGCAAGGAGTAGGATGGAGGACACTGTGTGGAGGATGTAGGGCACATCATCCACATGAAGCAAGGAGTAGGATGGAGGACAGCAATCACAAGAAGAGGAGGCTCCGGATCAAGATCAGCAACACCCATTGGACCGGACTGCGCCATAGGCGAGTATAATAAAAGCTGTTTTTTGTGTTCTGCAGAGTGCATTAGGGACATATATACACAATACTAGACTGCTATATATGAGGGCGTACAGTGCTGGCACCACTGTATATGGGGATAACCTGGTGACAGGTGCTCTTTAATTGGTGACTGTACATACTGTTATTTTATAGATATGAGAAGTCTACACATCCTCTGCTTAACTCGCTGTCTAGTGTAATCTGTCTGCAACAGCACAGAAAAAAAATGGATTATAGGTAGTGAGGAAGGGTCTTTGTTTTTTCCATCGTCTCCTGTCTGTTAAATTACACACAAGCGTAAAAGGAAGAAATGCTATTAGCTAAGGCTTGTAGAATGGCGGAAGTACTGCACGCTGGGTGCAAGTGAGAAACCGAAGGTTCCAGAACCTATAGTGCAGGCAGAATTCTGATGAAGAGGAACTATCACCTAAGAGTGATTGGCAGATTGAAGACACCTAAGATAGTTCCTGGACATCGGGATGGTATGTGCACCAAAAGCTGCTTTAAAGGGACTCGGTCAGTACAGAATGACTGTTCAGACTAAGTCCCGCCGCTTGGCGATTCATGGCAGGGCAACAAAAAAGTGACCCTATACCATATTGGTATAGGATCACATTTTTGATGCTTTAATGTTTTTTGACCTTACTGGTATATCATTGAATGTTTGACAGATTCATGGCGGGGCCAATCATATATCTCTTTCCACCTTGTTTTCCCTCAATCTCCTTCCTCTCCTTTGCGTAACAGTGAGTTTGCTGGCCAATCAAGCACAGTGATACTGTTGTTTGTAAACCAGGTATTGGTACTTTTGGCAGTGTGGACAGGTGCCAAGTCCTGCTGGAGAATGACATTTCCATCTCCAAAAAGCTTGTCGGCAGAAGGAAGCATGAAGTGCTCTAAAATGTCCTGGTAGACTGCTGCGCTGACTTTGGTCTTGATAAAACACAGTGGACCTACACCAGCAGATGACATGGCTCCCCAAACCATCACTGGTTGTGGAAGACGCTTCTGGCATTGTCTATTGGTCATGAGTTTCCTGACACAAGGAATGTGACACTTGTAGCCCATGTCCTGGATACGTCTGTGTGTGGTGGTTCTTGAAGCAATGACTCCAGCAGCAGTCCACTCCTTGTGAATCTCCCCCAAATTTTTGAATGGCCTTTTCTTACCAATCCTTTCAAGACTGCGGTTATCCCGGTTGCTTGTGCACCTTTTTCTACCACACTTTTTCCTTCCACTCAACTTTCCATTAATATGCTTGGATACAGCACTCTGTGAACTGCCAGCTTCTTTAGCAATAATGACCTTTTGTGGCTTCCCCTCCTTGTGGAGTGTGTCAGTGACTGCCTTCTGGACATCTGTCAAGTCAGCAGTCTTCCCCATGATTGTGGAGCTACTGAAACAAAATAAGGGACCTTTTTAAAATGCTTAGAAAGCCTTTGCAGGTGTTTTCTGTTAATTATTCTAATTTACGGACATAATAACTTTTGGGTTTTCATAGGCTGTAAGCCATAATCATCAACATTAACAGAAATAAACACTAGAAATAGATCACTCTGTTTGTAATGACTCTATATTACATGAGATTCACTTTTTCTGTTGAAGAACTGAAATAAATTAACTTTTTGATGATATTCTAATTTTGTGATAAACACCTGTATTTTTGGATAATCTCCCTTTTAAGAATGGCTCACAAGGTCTTAATAAGGTTTACGTTGGGTGTGGAAGGGACTTTCATTCTTCCATCTTTAAGGACATCACTGGCACCAAGCAGTGGGGATGTCGATGCTGCGATGAAGCATTGGCTTACATAAAGATCATGGTTTTCTTGAAAGATACAGACTTTTTCCTGTACCAGTTGCTTGATTACATTGTCTTATAATCTGGCAGTAGGTTTGGGAGTTGATTTTGAGTCCATCATCAACCCTAAGAGGTCCAACTAGCTCATCTATAATAATGCCAGCCTATAACAGTAGCCACCTGCACCTTCTTGGTGTCTGAGTGGAAGTGGAGGTCTGTACCAGTTACTGATCCAACCATGGACCCATCCATCTGGTCTGTCAGGAGTCGCTCTAATCGGTTCGTAAAACCTTAAAACAATCTGTTTTCAGATATTTCTTGGCCCAGTCTTGACTTTTGTGTCTTTCTCAGTTGTGGTCGGGTTCAGCCTTCCTTACCTCGGCCGTGTCTCTGAGCACTGAACACCTTGTACTTCTGTGTCTTTCTCAGTGGTGGTCTGGTTCAGCCTTCCTTACCTCGGCCGTGTCTCTGAGCACTGAACACCTTGTACTTCTGAGTCTTGCTCAGTGGTGGTCGGGTTCAGCCTTCCTTACCCCGGCCATGTCTCTGAGCACTGAACACCTTGTACTTCTGTGTCCTTCTCAGTGGTGGTCTGGTTCAGCCTTCCTTACCTCGGCCGTGTCTCTGAGCACTGAACACCTTGTACTTCTGTGTCTTTCTCAGTGGTGGTCTGGTTCAGCCTTCCTTACCTCGGCCGTGTCTCTGAGCACTGAACACCTTGTACTTCTGAGTCTTGCTCAGTGGTGGTCGGGTTCAGCCTTCCTTACCCCGGCCATGTCTCTGAGCACTGAACACCTTGTACTTCTGTGTCCTTCTCAGTGGTGGTCTGGTTCAGCCTTCCTTACCTCGGCCGTGTCTCTGAGCACTGAACACCTTGTACTTCTGTGTCTTGTTCAGTGGTGGTCGGGCTCAGCTTTCCTTTCCTCGGCCATGTCTCTGAGCATTAAACATCTTGTACCTCTAGCCTCCAGGAAGGTTGCCGTTCTGGTATATGACAGCACTGGAGGTTAATGGCTTCTGTTCTGGTTCTTTGATGGTTCTGTGATTGTACCTCAATATTTTTCCAATTTCAGGAGTGCTGCCTCCCTCTAAGGCTACTTTCACACTAGCGTCGGATGACGAATTGCGTCGTTGCGACGTACCGACGCTAGCAGTGAATGCGCGGCACAACGGGGGCAGCAGATGCTGTTTTTCAACGCATCCGTTGCCCCATTGTGATGTGCGGGGGCGGAGTTCCAGCCGCGCATGCGCGGTCGGAAAAGACAGGCACGACGCACCAAAAAACGTTACAAGCAACATTTTTTGGTGGCAGTCCGACGCAACATGACGCAACCGACGTGTGGCAATGCGTCGCTAATGCAAGTCAATGGAGAAAAAACGCATCCTGCAAGCACTTTTGCAGGATGCGTTTTTTCTACAAACCGACGCATAACGACGTGCAGTGCAAGTGTGAAAGTAACCTAAGACTTGTAACAATTTCTTTTACTTTTCAGAGTCAGTTAAATCCTCTCTTTGGCCCATTTTGCCTGAGGAATACAAGCTGCCTAATAATTCTGCATACCTTAATAAAGGGAGGTGCATCCTTAGGCCTCACCCCCTCGTTACATAAATACACATCACTAGTGATGATCAAATAGCTTCGGATAACTCCCTTATCCGAATAGCAGCCTTGCCAACCCGGACACGTGGAGTGCTCCCGATGATCAGCTGTTTGACAGTCACAACACATGTATGGAGACCCCAACAAACAGGCTCTCCATGCATGTGTTGTGCCTGTCACACAGCCACGACACATGCAGCTGCAGCACTAAACACCTGATTATTGGGAGAGCTCTAGGAATCCGGGTTCCCGATGCAGCTATTCGGTAAGCGCTATAACTATTCGGGGTAAGCCCTTATCCGAAGCTATTCGATCAACACTACACATCACCTGATCTGTTTCATCCGATAACGATTGAAGTTTATACAGCTCGGAGGTGGAAAATCTGTATAAAAATATGGTCAAAATACTCAATAATTGTGCACAGCGTATAGTGCTGTGATTTAGAGCTGATCTAATATTCTAAATTTTGACCCCTTTTACTATGTGTTTGTAGCCTGAAAACTATTAATGGGGTTGTCCAAGTTTGGGATGAAAGTCTGCAGTCTTTTGAATCCTAGACACATACAGGGATTACCAAACAGGCAATCCCTGCATGTGTTGCCGCTGTTGAACAGCCATGAGATATACAGACGCGGGAACTCGAACATATTTTTCGAACATGCCGAAGACACTTGGTTAGCCCCCGAGCATGGTTGGATGACACCTTATCCCCGCATGTTCGCTCATCAATACTCCATGTATGAATTTCAGACCCAGATGTGTATATGAGGTTGTACATTTGGATCTGGAGACCCGTAATTCACAGAATGTGAAATATTGCCTTCAAAACCCGGCCCAACTCCGAACACTCACAACATGCTGTATCTTATGTACAGTCAATAAATGAAGACTGTATCCAGTATTGCGCGCCTTCTAGGTAAATCGCAACAACAAAAGTTAAAAGCGCTATATTCCCTTTATGTTACGCAGAAGCAAAGTTTCACATGAATCCTGTAGGTAACATTCACTAGTTCCTTTGAAATACATATTTTTTTTCATACTTTTGACAGAGGCTTAGAATTGTGAAATAATAAACATTCATCTCATGGAACACATTACAGAATCCTTCATAAACCTGTCAAATGAAATGTATGTAAAACATAAATGTATAAAATGAAGGTCACGGATCCGGCTTGTTTATGCGGCAGCGCCGGCGTGTTTGTGACGTGATGCGGTGGCGGCAGCCATTGTTGGTTGAACACTAAGCATTTAAGGTCTTGTCAAGTTTTCTTCTACCGTTGAGTTGTGTTTGATGAGGCTTCACTCACAGCCTGTTCTACAGCAGCCTGCCTGAATAGTCTTTGTGTTCCCGCTGGCATCTCGAGGCAGGAAGAAAACCCGTTCTCTGCTGTAATCACCGGTTTATGCAGAGATTAGCCGGTTTGGTTTCTAGCACATCTGCTCTCTCGCTCCATTTCTCCAATATATTGGTAGTGATTAGTGAGACCCTCCAAGATTGACTGGAGTATATCAAGTGAAAATTGCTCGAAAAATGAGATTCAAGAAATTGTTCCATCAATGATTCCCGATTTCCTGTGGAGAGAGAATATTTCACAGTCTTCGTATTACTCCAGAGCTTAAAGACCCTCATCGCAGACCCCTTGACCGATGCAGTGAACACTTACCGGCATCTAATATGTCACTGGTTGTGTTTTAATTCATGTGAAATAATTTTCCTTTATCCAGAGCAGCCCTTCTAAATTAACCTTAGGATATCGAAAGATTTGAAACCCATTTTATAGTCAAGAACTTACATTAAAAAAATGAGTTACATTCGTGGGATAGATTCACTGCACAATGTGCTAAAATTTTGTCGCAAAAAAGAGCATGTGGCAGAATTGCATGTTTTTATCAGGAGTCTCAAACAAATCCTTCTTGGCTACTATCGTGGTATCGAATATCGCAAGAAAACTCGAAAACGTGCTTACGTGAAAAAATATATTTTTCTTTTAGTGGACACAAAAGTAAATGAGGTCACAAGCGTCCTAAGACCTGGCAGGTCTCTTGCTCTTATTTGATGGCTCTATTTGTGCCTAAGAGATTGATGTAGGACAATCGAGACGGAACAGAGGAGCAGCTCAGCGTTTTACTGAGAAGAGCATCATTGGCAAATATGATAATAGTTGCAGATCAAAGGTTACATGACACTCAATGAGGGACATTTAATAGTGCGTTTACACCAGATTCTAAATGTAAATTGCACCAGAATATTGGCGCACAACATTTGCATAAGATAGAAATGCTGCAAAAATGCAACAAGTTCTACACTTTGGTTCTGCTGAAAGACGGTAAGGCTTGTCTAAGTTTTTGAAACATTGTGAAAAAAAAATTGAATTTGGTGTAAAAAATACTTGCGCAAAGTAAACCAAGTTAGTAGTGTTGTAAAAAAATGCAAGGTTTCTCCAAAAGGTATATTATAGGATAAGGATATGGTAACACTGATATGCTTCAAATACGCTTTGATGAGGATTTGAAAGCTTCAAAACCCATGCTAAAAAACTTGTGAGAACATAGCCTAACAATTTTTTTTCATATTCATACTATATATATATATATATATATATATATATATATATATATATATACACATGTATATGTAATTCTTCAATGCCATATTCTGACTTTGTCTTTCTCAAACACCATGCTGCAGTGCTGCTTCACCTGCCCAGTTGATGCTCCTTTCATTTTACGCTTCCATGTTTTCTGGTTCAGGTATGGACTGCGAAACATTGACCAGTCGCTGATCTCCTGATAGACTCAGACATATATGAGGCTGGTGAGTTTAGGCCTGGAGTCCGGTTGTCTTTGCTATAAACATTTTTGTAAGGGTACATTCATTTTTGCTGTCTGCATGGAAAATGGACCCCACATGGGCGGCACAAGGACCAATGTTAATCAAAGTTGACAGTTCCCATAAATGTTTTCTCACAGGGACCAATGGTTTGTGTTAAAAAAAAAAAAAAAAAAAAAAAAATGAGTTTCAGCTCTCGCCAAAGATTTTCTATTGGGATCAAATCTGGAGGCTTGCTAGGCCACTCCAGGACCTTGAAATGCTTCTTACGGAGCCACTCTTTAGTTGCTGTGTGTTTTAGGTCATTGTCGTACTGGAAGGCCCAGCCACAAACCATCTTCCGTGCTCTTACTGAGGGAGGAGGTTGTTGGTCAAAATCAGGTGATACATGTCCCCATCCTTTCTCCCTTCAATACGGTGCAGTTGTCCAGTCCCCTTGCAGAAAAGCACCCCCAAAGTATGATGTTTCCACCACCATGTTTCACGGTTGGGACTGTGTTCTTGGGGTTTTACTCACCCTTCTTCCTCCAAACGCAGCGATTGGAGTTGATACCAAAAAGTTATTTTTTGGTCTCATCTGACCACATGACCTTCTCCCATTCCGCCTCTGGATCATCCAGATGGTCATTGAGAAGCTTCAAACGAGCCTGGACATGTGATGGAGTGAGCAGGGGGACCTTGTGTACCCTACAGGATTTTAATCCCTGACGGCGTAGTATGTTACTAACTAATGTTTGAGACTCTGGTCCCAGCTCTCTTCAGGTCATTGACCAGGTCCTACCGTGTAGTTATGGGCGGATTCCTGACCTTTCTCAGAATCTTCCTTACCCCATGAGGCGAGATCTTGCATAGAGCTCCAGACACAGGAAGATTGAGTCATCTTGTGTTTCTTCCATTTTCTAATAATTGTGCCAACAGTTGTTGCCTTCTCACCAATCTGCTTGCCTATTTTCCTGTAGCCCATCCCAGCCTTGTGCAGGTCTACAATTTTGTCCCTGGTGTTTTTAGACTGCTCTTTGGTCTTGGCCATGGTGGAGAGATTGGAGTGTGATTGAATGTGTGGACAGGTGTTTTTTATACAGGTAATGAGTTCAAACAGATGCAATTATTACAGGTAATGAATGGAGAGTAGGAGGGCCTCTTAAAGAAAAACTAACAGGTCTGTGAGAGACATAATTCTTGCTGGTTGGTAGGTGATCAAATAATTAATTTGCATTTTATTGCATGAAATATGTAATGATCATACAATGTGACTTTCTGTTTTTTTATGATTAGATTGTCTTTCACAGGTGAAGGGTATCTACGATAAAAATTACAGACTTCTCCATTCTTTGTAGAAGGGAAAACTTGCAAAATCGGCAGCGTATCAAATACTTGAAATACATGAAAGCATGCATCAGTTCATAATGGATCCATTGCAATCACTAACATAGAAAATCATAATTTTTTAATTATTGATGTATAAAAACTGGTGACAATACAGATGAAAGATTTGTCAGGGGTTTTTTTTTGTTGTTCTTGAGAAATGGATTATTTTTCATGCGCTCGTGTGAACCCTAACCTAAAATGTTAGAAAATGTAATATTTGCAGACAGTTTATGCACTTACCATTTACCGCTCACCACTAGAAATTCTTAGCTCAGTAAATCAGCAATTACACTGAATTATTAAAATTAACAAATCCTATAGAAATGGGTCCCATTCAGGCGGTTGATTTTTGATTCGGCAACATACAAAGTAATGGTTTCTTACCAGCGCACCCGGAGCACGGCAACACTAGCTGTGTACTAGATGTATAATTTTAATCACAAGGCATTATTGATATTTATTCCTTGGTATATTTGTGATTGTAGTGTGGCTTTCATCGTAATTAGAAAATTTCATATTTTAGCAGGAAAATTGGTCTCTTACTATTCTGTATCCCTGGTAACCAGCCAGACAGGTTAAATGCAAAAACCCTCCAGTTATTAACATACAGTACGGAGTAACGTCTCGTAACTGTAAAGGCTCGTGATTTGCTGAAGAAGATTTTGTATTATCAGTTGTTCCACTGATTTGAAAGAGTCATCGCAGTTGGCAGCACATTCCTTCGTATAAACGGTATGTGCTGCCGACCAAAAATAAAACTCCTACATCCGCACATATTGACAGTGATGGCGCCATGTAAATGGAAGCAAAAGAGCGCTGATAAACTTGGTGTCTCATCAATCGATGTCCATATTTTTTTCCCATGTGAAAGAGCCTTAGTGTTACAAAAGTCAAACTTACCTAAAAGTTAAGAAACTTATGTAAAACTTATGTTATGAAACTCACATGATGAATGCAACTTTTTTTTGTGATTTAAAATAGTTAGAAAAAAAAATATTATTTACCATCTCTAGCCATCTAAAACACCCATATATTGGGATGGATTAATGAGGATCTTGAGTCCGGGAAGGTTTAACCGAAGAGTGGGAGATTAAGCTTTACTTCCCACTGTTCCTTTTGAATATTGCAATTTAAATTATTAAAAGGGGCACCCAAAGAGGATGAAAAAGAGATTATGTAAGTCAATATTATTTATTGATACATCACAATGATTTGATACACAATTGGGTATTCGAGGATAAAATAAAAAACCATATTGTGGGGCAGCACCTTTTGAAGTATGTACACAGTCTCTTTTAGGCAGACGAATTGGCCAAATTTTCCAAGAGGAAGATGCTTCAGGAAATGCTGGCATTTTCTTTTGTGGGGCAATTTAAAAAAAAAAAAAAAAGTTCTCTTTAGTCAAAATTTTTCAATAATTCAGTCGTAAGGCACAAATGTGTCACATTAGAACAGTAGTAACAATGACCAACAGAAATACATCAATAAAGATTAATAGAGCACAAAGAACTTTAAAAAACATTAATCCATTGTAACAATAAAACCAAATATGCATTGTAGTCAGGCTTGGACTGACCCACAGGAGAATCCGCCGGTGGCCCCCTATGCAAGAGTAAAGGTACCGTCACACTAAACGATATCGCTAGCGATCCGTGACGTTGCAGCGTCCTCGCTAGCGATATCGTTTAGTTTGACACGCAGCAGCGATCAGGATCCTGCTGTGATGTCGCTGGTCGCTGAATAAAGTCCAGAACTTTATTTGGTCGTCCGATCGCCGTGTATCGTTGTGTTTGACACCAAAAGCAACGATACCAGCGATGTTTTACACTGGTAACCAGGGTAAACATCGGGTTACTAAGCGCAGGGCCGCGCTTAGTAACCCGATGTTTACCCTGGTTACCAGCGTAAAAGTAAAAAAAACAAACAGTACATGCTCACCTGCGCGTCCCCCAGCGTCTGCTTCCTGACACTTACTGAGCGCCGGCCCTAAAGTGAAAGTGAAAGCACAGCGGTGACGTCACCGCTGTGCTGTTAGGGCCGGAGCTCAGTCAGTGTCAGGAAGCAGACGCGCAGGTGAGCATGTACTGTTTGTTTTTTTTACTTTTACGCTGGTAACCAGGGTAAACATCGGGTTACTAAGCGCGGCCCTGCGCTTAGCAACCCGATGTTTACCCTGGTTACCCGGGGACCTCGGCATCGTTGGTCGCTGGAGAGCGGTCTGTGTGACAGCTCTCCAGCGACCAAACAGCGACGCTGCAGCGATCGGCATCGTTGTCGCTATCGCTGCGGCGTCGCTCAATGTGACGGTACCTTAAGCTATTTACCTCCAACATGAGCAGTAGTTGGCCAATACATTCATTCACTATGCACAGACAAAAGCAGGATCTCCTCATTCATTCAGCAAACTATCTAGTTTATTTTTATATACAACCCCTGGCAAAAATTATGGAATCACTGGCCTTGGAGGATGTTCATTCAGTTGTTTAATGTTGTAGAAAAAAAGCAGATCACAGACATGGCACAAAACTAAAGTCATTTCAATTGGCAACTTTCTGGCTTTAAGAAACACTAAAAGAAATCAAGAACAAAAAATGTAGTCAGTAGTGTTGAGCATTCCGATACTGAGTTCCGATATTTTTGCGATATCGGGAATCAGGATCCATATTCATGTAAAAAATAAAGAATAAAAATAAAAAATAAGGATATACTCACCCACCGACGGCCCCGGCTCGCAGCGGTGCAACCGGCAGCCTCTGTTCCTAAGAATGCAGTGAGTGTAGGACCTGCGATGATGTCGCGGTCTTGTGATTGGTCGCGTGACCGCTCATGTGACCGCGACATCATCGAAGGTCCTTCACTCTGCATTCTTAGGAACGGAGGCAGACGCTTGCAGCGGTGACAGCCAGGGCTCGTCCGAGGGTGAGTATATCCATATTTTTTATTCTTTATTTTTTACATGAATATGGATCCCAGGGCCTGAAGGAGAGTTTCCTCTCCTACAGACCCTGGGAACCATCCAGGATCACTTCCGATATTTGTGTCCCATTGACTTGTATTGGTATCGGCGATATCCGATATTTTTTGGATATCAGCCGATCCAATCCGATACCGATACTTTCAAATATCGGAAGGTATCGCTCAACACTAGTAGTCAGTAATGGTTACTTTTTTAACCAAGCATAGGGAAAAAATGATGGAATCACTCAATTCTGAGGAAAAAATTATGGAATTGCCTTGGAAATTTTCATACGGTTTTTCAAGGAGTTTTTTTTTTTTAAAGCGGATCCTCGTTAAAATCCTTCTCAAAATGGCTTGAAAACTCTTCCAAACCTTTTCTATGGGAAATCTACTTTACTCTTCTAAGGTGATTTTTTTTTTTTTTTTTTTTTTCAAGAAGAAATCTTATGAATGAATATACATGGAGTCTTTGGATGGGTACTCATGAATCTTCTAATTAGAGATAGAATATTTACGATGCTATCCTTTAATTGTTAGTCCTCTTTTTTCTTTTTTTTTTTCCTTCTTCTCCCCCTCATACGAATTTTATACTCCGTTATTCTAGAACTGCTCTGAAAATGAAAATGGTCCTCTCAGGGATGGTGGGATTTGGGTTTAGGGTGGGTTATGGAATTGTAGTTGAGATACTTTGTTTATCAACACAAAATGATTTGATTTAAAAAAAAAAAAAAGTAAAGGATCCCGAAGGGTATCTCATCAAAAAGTATTGACTTTCCAATTAAAAAAATGTTTAAAAAAAACTCGTCAGGGGAAAAAAAAACACTTTTCCAAAACTCTTAAAAGTCACTTACAGTAACTAAAATAAAATCTCCTCTTAAACTCTCAAACAGGTGAGTTTCACTAATAAGTTTCTACTTTAAAATCTTGTGCTTTTTTAACTCTTCAAAAAAAAAAATTAATAAGAGGTTGTCCAGTAGTGAACAACATGGATGATGTAGACGTAATTCCAGTAAGAAAAAAAAAAAAATTTCATAGTGCAAAAGGAATATCACACAAATGTACATGAAGGCAAGAACATATGTGATATTTGCATTCTATAAATATCAACGTATCGGCTTAGGATGATCCCACTCCCAATAAATAAAAAAAAAAAAAAGTATGGCTGTATTTGAGCAAAAACCTGTCCATGAAATTTTGTCTGGTATTGTAGGTTGGATGGTAGTGAGCGGCAATGCCAGACACAAACAAGGGTGGAAAAAAATGAAGTAAAAACCCAGACATTTGTTTTTAACTGTGAGAACTTTCCACTCTCCACATATAACTCCAATACATTTTAGAACTTTGTGTGTGGCTGTATGTATACAGAAAGCTAGTGGTGTCTGCATGCAACCAACATTTTATTATTTGACTTTTTTTACTGACTCCGATTTATTCATCAATTTTCACCAGTTTCACCAAAACAATTTGAAAATTAGCAAAAAAAAAATTCAATTCTTTGTGTTTTTTTGCCATTTCAGATCTGTTCTGCCTACTTTAAAAAAACAACAACATTAAAATAGAAAAAAAAAGGTAAAAAAATAAAAATAAATGAGAAGAGCTTTGAGGGATGGGCATAGCCTAGCATCACAAAGGTGTTGTAAATTACAACAGAAATGTGCCCCAGTCCCGCCCCAGTCCCTCCCCAGAGGACATTTCATGCTGTGGCACACGGCAGCTGAAAGATGAGACAAATTCATTAAGAAGCACAAGCCTATTAATTAATTTGGTGCATTTCACTCCTGCTCCCTCTTAATCTATTGAAAAATTGGGGTCAATGTCTAACCTTTTCAGTCTTGGGCTAAAATTACCTCAGGCACTGCTCATAACCAATTTTCTATAAATTATCAAAAATCACTAAAAACCCTATAATTAAATCGTAGTCAAAATTCCACTTAAGAAATGAAAAAAAGAAAATGGGCTTATCTATCTATTAACCAACAGGCCAGACCGCATATCAAATATAAGGGTTGGGGGTCACTTGGGGAATAGTGATCACAAAATAATAAGTTTTCATGTAACCTTTAATAAGATGGGTAGTAGGGGGGTGACAAGGACACTAAACTTCAGGAGGGCAAATTTCCAACGGATGAGAGAGGATCTTGGTGCAATTAACTGGGATGATATCCTGAGACACAAAAATACACAAAGAAAATGGGAGACGTTTATTAGCATCCTGGATAGGACCTGTGCACAGTATATACCGTATGGGAATAAACATACTAGAAATAGGAGGAAACCAATATGGCTAAATAGAGCTGTAAGGGGCGCAATAAATGACAAAAAGAAAGCATTTAGAGAATTAAAGGAAGTAGGTAGTGAGGAGGCATTAAATAAATACAGAAAATTAAATAAATTCTGTAAAAAGCAAATCAAGGCAGCAAAGATTGAGACAGAGAGACTCATTGCCAGAGAGAGTAAAAATAATCCCAAAATATTCTTTAACTATATAAATAGTAAGAAACTAAAAAATGACAGTGTTGGCCCCCTTAAAAATAGTCTGGGTGAAATGGTGGATGAGGATGAGGAAAAAGCCAATCTGCTAAATGACTTTTTTTCATCAGTATTTACAAAAGAAAATCCCATGGCAGCCAATATGACTAGTGATAAAAATTTCCCATTAAATGTCACCTGCTTAATCCAGCAGGAAGTACAGCGGCGTCTAAAAATCACTAAAATTGACAAATCTCCGGGCCCGGATGGGATACACCCCCGAGTACTGCAGGAATTAAGTACAGTCATTGATAGACCATTATTTTTAATCTTTAAAGACTCCATAATAACAGGGTCTGTACCACAGGACTGGCGTATAGCAAATGTGGTGCCAATATTCAAAAAAGGGGCAAAAACTGAACTCGGTAATTATAGGCCAGTAAGTTTAACCTCTACTGTGGGTAAAATCCTGGAGGGCATTCTAAGGGATGCTATACTGGAGTATCTGAAGAGGAATAACCTCATGACCCAGTATCAGCACGGGTTTACTAGGGACCGCTCATGTCAGACTAATTTGATCAGCTTCTATGAAGAGGTAAGTTCCGGACTGGACCAAGGGAACCCAGTGGACGTAGTGTATATGGACTTTTCCAAAGCTTTTGATACGGTGCCACACAAAAGGTTGATACATAAAATGAGAGTAATGGGGATAGGGGAAAATATGTGTAAGTGGGTTGAGAGCTGGCTCAGGGATAGGAAACAAAGGGTGGTTATTAATGGAGCACACTCGGACTGGGTCGCGGTTAGCAGTGGGGTACCACAGGGGTCAGTATTGGGCCCTCTTCTTTTTAACATATTTATTAATGACCTTGTAGGGGGCATTCAGAGTAGAATTTCAAAATTTGCAGATGACACTAAACTCTGTAGGGTAATCAATACAGGGGAGGACAATTTTATATTACAGGATGATTTATGTAAACTAGAAGCTTGGGCTGATAAATGGCAAATGAGCTTTAATGGGGATAAATGTAAGGTCATGCACTTGGGTAGAAGTAATAAGATGTATAACTATGTGCTTAATTCTAAAACTCTGGGCAAAACCATCAATGAAAAAGACCTGGGTGTATGGGTGGATGACAGACTCATATTCAGTGGCCAGTGTCAGGCAGCTGCTACAAAGGCAAATAAAATAATGGGATGTATTAAAAGAGGCATAGATGCTCATGAGGAGAACATAATTTTACCTCTATACAAGTCACTAGTTCGACCACACTTAGAATACTGTGCACAGTTCTGGTCTCCGGTGTATAAGAAAGACATAGCTGAACTAGAGCGGGTGCAGAGAAGAGCGACCAAGGTTATTAGAGGACTGAGGGGTCTGCAATAACAAGATAGGTTATTACACTTGGGGCTGTTTAGTTTGGAAAAACGAAGACTAAGGGGTGATCTTATTTTAATGTATAAATATATGAGGGGACAGTACAAAGACCTTTCTGCTGATCTTTTTAATCATAGACCTGAGACAGGGACAAGGGGGCATCCTCTACGTCTGGAGGAAAGAAGGTTTAAACATAATAACAGACGCGGATTCTTTACTGTAAGAGCAGTGAGACTATGGAACTCTCTGCCGTATGATGTTGTAATGAGTGATTCATTAATTAAATTTAAGAGGGGACTGGATACCTTTCTGGAAAAGTATAATATTACAGGGTATATACACTAGATTCATTGATAGGGCGTTGATCCAGGGAACTAGTCTGATTGCCGTATGTGGAGTCGGGAAGGAATTTTTTTCCCCATGGTGGAGTTACTCTTTGCCACATGGGTTTTTTTTGCCTTCCTCTGGATCAACATGTTAGGGCATGTTAGGTTAGGCTATGGGTTGAACTAGATGGACTTAAAGTCTTCCTTCAACCTCAATAACTATGTAACTATGTAACTATCAAGACTTGCATATTCTTACACAAGACTTGTTCTAAGCCATGGACCTCTGTGCATTATAAAGGCAGGGGTCAGCCCCAGCCCTATCGTTCATTCATTATTTCTCCGGCTGTAAAACTTTGTGGAATATTTTGTTGCTATATAAATACAATTTCTCCCTGCCCTTGGTAAGAAGGCGCACGGACACTGTGTGTCACCGTACTGCCGTCTGCATGTGGCTCTGAAACTGAACGGGGTTACCAACCTGATGTTTTCTTTTTTTCTTCCGAGACGTCTTATTGGACAGCCATAATTTTAATGGACACATTGGATAAGTATAAAGAATATAAGTAATATCAGTCTATTGATTAGAATAATGATGCAAATAAATTAGCAGCATTTACTGTAAATCATGATGATTCCAATAAACTGTACAAGCGTCCAAAGCTTTAAAGAATGATCACAGATACTGGAAAACAAAAAATGGCTTTTACTTTTACAGCTTGACCAAACAGTTACAGTTGATAATCTTAAAGAGAACCTTTTGCTCCTGAGAAAAACACACAATGGGACAGTAGATTACATTTTGAGAAATGTCTAAAATACATATAATTAACAAATCAAATGATTTTCCTTAGCTTTACATGGATGCAGGTTTTACTTTAAAGAGTCTGTCCACTACCCTTAGTTACTGGTTTTGCCATAAATGCGGAAGGATAGTGCCCCCAAGTAAATAAATACATCTTTATTTTTATATAGCGCTAACATATTCCGCAGTGCTTTACAGTCATTATCATCGCTGTCCCCAATGGGGCTCATATTCTACATTCCTTATCAGTATGTCTTTGGAATGTGGGAGGAAACCGGAGAACCCGGAGGAAACCCACGCAAACACTGGGAGAACATACAAACTCTTTGCAGATGTATCCCCCTGATATCTTTTCTACCAAGTTTCATGTTGTTTATGTATTTCTGCTTTGTTTCCTGCGTTCTGGCATCAGCTCTGTTGTCATAGCAATCACTTCCTCTTTAGAATCCTTTACTCCCTTCTTACTACATTTTCCTTCATTGGTTGTGCTGGGCTGCAAGCCAGCAGTGAGCACAGACCTGTAAATCGCCTGAGCCTTCCCAGTCCTCCCTCAGTGTCACACACAGGCCCAGCACCATCTTCTGCATAGTACTCTGTGGGGAATATAAGTAATGTACAAAGCACCATTACACCTGCACTGACTATAAAGATGATCCCATACTCTCCCTCACTGACATGGATTATGGGATGGATTAATGCATAGATGGGGAGAGATCTGAATATAAAGAATCTCTGCACTGTTAATATAATGAAAACAACTGCTTATTAGGCAATGCCATACACTAAAGACAACTGCTAAAAGCAGCAACCTGATTGAATTGCTACCATTAACTGAAAATTTACAAAGCACTTGAAGGATAATTATGGCTTTTTTTATTTTATCACAGATGAAATAATAAAAATAAGGTTGCTAAATACAACAAAATATAAACCGCATATTACAGCGAGAGATAGGAAGTAAATTGCCCTTACCATGCATGTTATAACAGTCCAGCGTGTGTCCATACGATGAAAGATCGGTAGTAGTTGTCCTGTGGTTGAATGATTCTATATGCTGTAGTTTTTGGTCTATGGCATTGTCTGTTAAGCAGTTGTCTTTAGTGTATGACACTGTCTTTTAAGCAGTAGTCTTCTCATTATACTAATAGCATGAATATGCTTTGAATGCCTTATACTGGTTATTGCTAAAATATTCCGAGGTGTGGAGAACCAAAAATTATCTCCGGCAGCTGGCAGCGTGTTAGCATTGCATTGTGATTTCTTTGGAGGCGCTGGTGTATTCGCCATATACATTGCTCAAAAAAAATAAAGGGAACTCTAAAATACCACATCCTAGATATCTCTGAATAAAATATTCCTGTTGCAAATTTTTATTCATTGCATAGTGGAATGTGTTCAGAGCAATAAAACATAACAATTATCAATGTAAATCAAAATGAATATCCCATGGAGGTCTGGATTTGGAATGATACTCAAAATCAATGTGGAAAATCAAATTACAGGCTGATCCAACTTCAGTGAAAATGCCTTATGACAATGAAAAGATGCTCAATAGTGTGTGTGGCCTCCTCGTGCCTGTAAGACCTCCCTTCAATGCCTGGGCATGTTCCTGATGAGGCGGCGGATGGTCTCCTGAGGAATCTCCTCCCAGACCTGGACTAAAGTATCCGTCAACTTCTGGACAGTCTGTGGTGCAACGTGATGTTGGTGGATGGAGCGAGACATGATGTTTCAGATGAGTTCAATCAGATTCAGGTCTGGGGAACGGGGGGCCAGTCCATAGCTTCAATGCCTTGATCTTGCAGGAACTGCTGACACACTCCAGCCACATGAGGTCTGTCATTGTCCTGCATTAGGAGGAACCCAGGGCCAACCGCACCAGCATATGGTCTGACAAGGGGTCTAAATATCTCATCTCGGTACCTAATGGCAGTCAGGCTACCTATGGCGAGCACATGGAGGGCTGTGCAGCTCTCCAAAGAAATGCCACCCCACACCATTACTGACCCACTGCCAAACCAGTCATGCTGAAGGATGTTGCAGGCAGCAGATCACTCTCCACGGCTTCTCCAGACTGTCACATGTGCTCAGTGTGAACTTGCTGTCATCTGTGAAGAGCACAGGGTGCCAGTGGCAAATTTGCCAATCCTGAAGTTCTGTGGCAAATGCCAAGCGTCCTGCCTGGTGTTGGGCTGTGAGCACAACCCCCATCTGTGGATGTCGATCACTCAGACCATCCTCATGGAGTTGGTTTCTAACCGTTTATGCAGACACATGCACATTTGTGGCCTGCTGGAGGTCATTTTGCAGGGCTCTGGCAGTGCTCATCCTGTTCCTCCTTGCACAAAGGCGTAGGTAGAAGTCCTGCTGCTGGGTTGTTGCCCTCCTACGGCCCCCTCCACGTCTCCTGGTCTACTGGTCTGTCTCCTGGTAGCGCCTCCAGCCTCTGGACACTACGCTGACAGACACAGCAAACCTTGCCACAGCTCGCATTGATGTGCCATCCTGGATGAGCTGCACTACCTGAGCCACTTGTGTGCTACCACGAGTGTGAAAGTACAACCAACGTTCAAAAGTGACCAAAACATCAGCCAGAAAGCATTGGTACTTAGATGTGGTCTGTGGTCCCCACCTGCAGAACCACTCCTTTATTGAAGGTGTCTTGATAATTGCCAATAATTTCCATCTGTTGTCTATTCCATTTGCACAACAGCATGTGAAATTGATTGTCAGTGTTGCTTCCTAAGTGGACAGTTTGATTTCACAGAAGTTTTATTTACTTGGAGTTAGATTCTGTTGTTTAAGTGTTCCCTTTATTTTTTTGAGCAGTGTATACTAGTAAGAGATCTGAATGTATTCACATTATAAATGGAATTGAGCAGGGAGTATATACATTGCACAGGTATACATAAGTGTGTACATGTATATATACCCTGCTGTATACATAAAGATAGAAGAGAGAGCCAAGTCTGCAGGGAGAGCTGTCAGCATTAATAGTGAGCTCTGCTTAAAGTAGCCCCGCCCACCCATGTGGCAAGCCACACCCACCTTCAGGAAGTCTCATCAGCTCAGCAAGCCCAGCCTACCTGCGCCCTCATCTGTCTGATTCCAGGGCCTGGAAGTGTGGGCGAATCTGACATCACAGGAGGCAGGAGATACTCAGACATAGGTTATGTGACCTGAAGAGCAGCTGAGGTCACAGCAGAATGTGACAAAGCTAGAGATTTAGTGAAGTGCTTATCTATGGGAGTTAGTTCACATAAGATGGACATGTAAAGTAGCTTTCATCCCCTTTAATTTTACCAAAATAAGTTAAATATCTGGTTACATTCTCCTTTCTAGCAGATACCAATCGTTAGTGGATGAATACAGCATATGAATGCTCAATGGAGCTTTGTGCGCACATCTTAGAAGATTTTGACATGTATATGCTATATAGAATGGCATAAAGGAATTGATTTAACTATTTTTCTTATAAATTTTGCCAGAAGTACAAACCTAGTAAAAAAAAAATCACCAGTGCCTCTCAATGAGTTACGAATCAGCAAAAAGAAAATCAGGTGAAAACTGATCTAGTTGCAAACCAGGAGCCTGATTTTTAAAACATACAGAATATTGTTATGTATCAGCCATGGATTAAAATGTCACCGTGTATTATACAGCCTATAGGATACAGCTGCTTCTAAGGGGTTCATCTGCAGGAGAATATAGCTGCTATTAAAAGTTTAAGAGGAAAAAGGTGACATAGCTGCATGAAAAGGGTTAATCTGCAAAATGAGGAAATAACTGCTTCTGAAGTGTTAACCTGCACAAGTGCGACATAGCTGCATCTAAAGGAATAATCTACAAGATGAAGATTTCGCTGCTTCTAAAAGGTTAGTCAGCAAAAATTAGGACATAGCTGCTTCTAAAGGTTTATTCATCCAAATAAGAAATTATCTGTTTCTAAAGGGTTAATATATTATAGGGTAACATAGCCGCTTTTTAAGAGTTAAGCTTAGTCTCTCACTGGTTTTAACTTTGTAGCATTATTTTTTTTAGCCATCTCTTCTTCCCCTGCTGCTCTGTAGTACACAGGAATCCATTTTATATTGCTATACATAGTACTATGCCAGCCTGAAGAATAGCAGAAAAATTCTTCCTTCAGTTGACACCTTTCATTGTGATATCTCCCAGTTTAGAATCAGGAAGTCTCACAAAGCTGTGAAAATAGTTTGTAGGTGAAGAGACCAACTTCAACCTCCTTCTTTTAAAGGGCAAGAGCTTTTGTTTCTAAATTAGTGAGGGAATTGTGTACTTTTCCTTATTAGAAAAATGGCTAAATAGTGAATAGCAATGCAGATTGGCCCTTGAACAAAATTGAGAGGTATTGGGGTTTTTTTTCCCCCAGATTTAGATGCATATTTTCCTATGGGTTAGCATAGCCCTATGAACTTGCCCCTACGATATATATTGACCCGTTTATTACTGATGCATGGTCTTTATCATTTGTTGCAAATCTGTATTATTTCTTTAAATAGTCAATAGTTTTGTTTTTTTCATTGACTCATTTTTTTCCCTTACCAAGGTGACATTTATTTCTATTAATAAAAATCTCTAGGGATTTTCTGGCCATCATCATGACAGGAGAAGAAAAAAAAAGGATTGTGAAAGGAGAAAAACAAACTAAAAAGAAAAAAAACCACTCTGGAATTCCATTAGAAGAAGCTCATGCGGTGTCCTTCTCCAGCAATCAGAGTCGTGCCTTCAGGTGGTTAGCCTTGCTGAATGGGTTTGAAGAGGCCTAGCTCCAGGCTTTCCAACAGGTTACTTCATCATAACTATCCCCTCTATTTCCAATCCAAAACCACCGCTGTTCAATTTGACATTTGCCCTGTGTGTTTTCATCACCTTTCTCTCTTTTTTTCCCCCTTCTTTACCGGCATTTCTGAAAGCCAGTCACTTGAAAGAGGCAGGTCTGCGCCACCGCCACCGCCACTCCGACCTCATAATTTACATATAATTGCTGTCCAGCAGAGAATGGAATTAACCCTTTTCTATTTTTCGTACCAAAGACACTTTCCATTGGACGTCGTTCTTTATTTTACATGTCAGCATAGCCCATATGGCTATCAGTATTTGTTAGGAAGAACATAATGCATGTCATTTCTGATACAAAGGCTAAAAAACAAACAAAAAACCTACACCTGTGGCGTCCCGGCTGTGTTATGAGCACCGTGGCAAACATCCAAATTAAATGTGGAATTTCATGGCAATTCACTTGTTTACTTGGGTAATTCTTTGTCTTTTTTTTTTTTTTAGCCAAAGGACCACCAGCTGCTTTGGAAAATCAAGGCTGACAAGGCATGCTGAGACTTGTAGTGAAAAACTATCAATCCAAATTGCTGGCGGGTTTTTTTTTCTTCAAATTAATCAGTTTATAAATTTTGCTATGCTATTTTTATCAACATGTCTTGCGACTTTTTAGCTACACTAATATGTTCTAAAAATAGCGCCAAAGATTGAGGTGTACATAAAATCATTACGGTGGTGGTGTTGTGTGTGTGTGTGTGTGTGTGTGTGTGTGTGTGTGTGTGTGTGTGTGTGTGTGTGTGTGGAGTAGATTCAAGTAAAATTTTGTGACTGTTTTAAAACGTTTTCAAAGTATGAGTCACTAAGAAATATCTAGATATCCTAAGCTTTGGCCACAGTAGCAAAGCCAAAATAAAAGAAAAAAAACAGATAAGCACAAAAAATGACTTTAAAAATGCTGAAAATTGAAAGATTAATATGGCACAAAAAACAAACAAAAGAGAGCAAAACTAAAAAACTAGACAAAAAACTAGTCATGAATGCAAAAATAAATTGGGGCCATATATAATATATACACTGCTCAAAAAAAATAAAGCGAACACTTAGACAACAGAATATAACTCCAAGTAAATCAAACTTCGGTGAAATCAAACTGTCCACTTAGGAAGCAACACTGCTTGACAATCAATTTCACCTGCTGTTGTGCAAATGGAATAGACAACAGATGGAAATGATTGGCAATTATCAAAACACAGTCAATAAAGGAGTGGTTCTGCAGGTGGGGACCACAGACCACATCTCAGTACCAATGCTTTCTGGCTGATGTTTTGGTCACTTTTGAATGTTGGTTGTGCTTTCACACTCGTGGTAGCATGAGACGGACTCTACAACCCACACAAGTGGCTCAGATCAATGCGAGCTGTGGCAAGAAGGTTTGCTGTCTGTCAGCGTAGTGTCTAGAGGCTGGAGCCGCTACCAGGAGACAGACCAGTACACCAGGAGACATGGAGGGGCTGTAGGAGGGCAACAACCCAGCAGCAGGACCGCTACCTCCACCTTTGTGCAAGGAGGAACAGGAGGAGCACTGCCAGAGCCCTGCAAAATTACCTCCAGCAGGCCACAATTGTGCATGTGTCTGCACAAACAGTTAGAAACCGACTCCATGATGATGGTCTGAGGGCCCGACGTCCACAGATGGGGGTTGTGCTCACAGCCCAACACCGTCCAGGACGCTTGGCATTCGCCACAGAACACCAGGATTGGCAAATTTGCCACTGGCGCCCTGTGCTCTTCACAAATGAAAGCAGGTTCACACTGAGCACATGTGACAGACGTGACAGAGTCTGGAGATGCCGTGGAGAGCTATCTGCTGCATGCAACATCCTTCAGCATGACCAGTTTGGCAGTGGGTCAGTAATGGTGTGGGGTGGCATTTACTTGGAGGGCCACACAGCCCTCCATGTGTTCGCCAGAGGTAGCCAGACTGCCATTAGGTACCGAGATGAGATCCTCAGACCCCTTGTGAGACCATATGCTGGTGCGGTTGGTCCAGGGTTCTTCCTAATGCAGGACAATGCCAGACCTCATGTGGCTGGAGTGTGTCAGCAGTTCCTGCAAGATGAAGGCATTGAAGCTATGGACTGGCCGCCCGTTCCCCAGACCGGAATCCGATTGAGCACATCTGGGACATCATGTCTCGCTCCAGCCACCAACATCACGCTTCACCACAGACTGTCCAGGAGACCATCCACCGTCTCATGAGGAGCATGCCCAGGTGTTGTAGGGAGGTCATACAGGCACGTGGAGGCCACACACAATACTGAGCATCTTTTCCTTGTCACGAGGCATTTCCACTGAAGTCGGATCAGCCTATAATTTGATTTTCCACTTTGATTTTGGGTATCATTCCAAATCCAGACCTCCATGGGATATTCATTTTGATTTACATTGATAATTGTTATGTTTTATTGTTCTGAACACATTCCACTATGCAATGAATGAAAAATTGCAACTGGAATATTTAATTCAGAGATATCTAGGATGTGGTATTGTAGTGTTCCCTTTATTTTTTTGAGCAGTGTATATACATACAGTGTCATGTAAAAGTTTGTGCACCCCTGGTCAAAATTATTGTTATTGTGAATAGTGTTGAGCGATACTTTCCGATATCGGAAAGTATCGGTATCGGAAAGTATCGGCCGATACCGTCACAGTATCGGAATCCAATCCGATACCGATACCCGATCCCAATGCAAGTCAATGGGACGAAAATATCGGAATTAAAATAAACCCTTTATACACTTGTAGGTTCATTCTACATGAAGGAAAACAACTAAGAATATTGTAGGATGTATTGGGGGACGTGGCGGAGATATTAAAGGGACAGAGGTTTAGCCCAATGTAATAGAATAGCAGGATTTTTTATTTTTTTTTATGAAGTTCGGCGTTAAAAAAAAAAAAAAAAACATAGTCAAATTCTTTCTATGTCAGATATTGATGTTTCACTACTTCCACGCCCTTCACCTTCTTTTTTACTTCTCCCACGCTTTCTTCTTAATTATCCTCATCATCAGCTTCTTTGACATCAACTTCTTCACCTTATTCATCTTCTTCTTCATCTTCTACCTATTATTTTTTGGGTTACATTGTTCATATTCTTTTTATTTTACTATTATCTTCATCATATTCAACTTCTTCATCATATTCTTATTTGTGACAGGCATTCCCGTAGTTGTTATCTATAAAAGTTTGAAGATTACACCTTCCGTTCTGCCTGTCACAAAACAGTTACATTTGTCCGCGTTCAGTTTGGCCTGCAGCATCAGGCTTTATCCAGGGGCACCACGAGGAGGAACGGACTCACCCCCATACACTGCTTAGTCTTCTTCTGCTTATAATTTAGATAATATTTTTTGCTCTGATATTTAGTGTTATGCTTAATGTTCTTCTGCTCTTTGTTCTGCAGCCTCTTGTTCTTCTGCTTCTCGGTCTTCCAGGTCGTCGTCGTCTCCAGGGTCGTCGTCTCCGGGGTCGTCGTCATCGGGGTGGTCTTCAGGGTCGTCGTCTCCGGGGTCGTCGTCATCGGGGTGGTCTTCGGGGTCATCGTCTCCAGGGTCGTCGTCATCACGGTGGTTGTCGTCTCTGGTGTCGTCGTCATCTTAGGGGTGGTCTTCTGGGTCATTGTGTTTAGTCTCTTGAACTTGGAAATGTAGCAGAAGGTACAAGAAGGCTGAGAAAATGCCGAGAACCAGCTGATGGAACTGGAACTCGGATGGCTACCCGAAGGTCCAAGAGCCAATGGAACTACCGAGGACCAGCTGACGTTACTGGAACCCGGTTACTAAGCAGGAGGTACCTGTGCTGAAAGCACTACCAAGGACCACCTGACGTTGGTGGAACTCGGATACCCAGAGGGAGGCACCTAAGCCAAAGGCTCTGCCCGGAACCAGCTGACGGTACTGGAACCAGGATGGGGAGCAGAAGGTACAAGAGCAAAAGACACTGCCGAGAACCAGCTGACGGTGCTGGAACCCGGATGGGTAGCCGAAGGTCCAAGAGCCAATGGAACTACCGAGGACCAGCTGACGTTACTGGAACCCGGTTACTAAGCAGGAGGTACCCGTGCCTGAAAGCACTACCAAGGACCACCTGACGTTGGTGGAACTCGGATACCAAAGGGAGGCACCTAAGCCAAAGGCTCTGCCCGGAACCAGCTGACGGTACTGGAACCAGGATGGGGAGCAGAAGGTACAAGAGCAAGTGTCTGCGTGGCTTTTGCAGGACACGATGCCGGCTGCACAGCAGGGGAACAGCTGGCGGTGCTGGACCCCACTGACACATTGGCGAGGTGTTTTTCTCTGTGCAGCTAGCACATCTGGGCCCCAACTGGCGGTTTGTTAGAGCCCAGGGTCAGCAGGAGGAGGAGCAGGAGGAGGAGGAGCAGGGGGAGGGGAGTGTAGGCCGAAGCCTGCACTGGCGGCAGCTTTGGGTCTGTTGTGTCTGCGTGGCTTTTGCAGGACACGTTGCCGGCTACACAGCAGGGGAACAGCTGGCGGTGCTGGACCCCACTGACACATTGGCGAGGTGTTTGGCTCTGTGCAGCCAGCACTTCCGGACAGCAACTAGCGTTGTTGGAGCCCGGGCTCTGCAGGTGGAGCAGAGTGTAGGCCGAAGCCTAATTGAACCGATTTCAAAAGTCACCTTTAACCCCCCCTCAGGGGTTACAAAGTAGAAGAGCCACAGCTTATGCAGCAGCAGTGCTGCGCAAGTCAAAGGTTGCTCTTGTAATTTTTCTCCTTGCACACGCTGAATGGAACACGTATAACATTCAGCCCTTTATACAGTCAAACTGTGTAATGGAGGCGCGAGTTCCCTTTGTAATGAGACGCAGCACAGGTGTCAAGAATCCCACCTTGGTGCTGGGTGCAGCCTCCCGAGCGTTGTTATTTGCTGTACAGGAGTCTGCGCTGTCGTGTTATCCCCTGGCCTAGCGCCGTTAGCGCTGCCCATCTTCTGGCATCATGTAATGTCGGCCGGTGCGGTTCGCGATGACCATGAATCCCAGCCCCGCAGTGTCTTAACATTGTTAAAACACTGCGGGGCTGGGATTCAGGGCCTGGCGCAGCACATATGTTGGCCTCTCACACTCGGGTCCTTACACCCGCTTCAGACTGTGCGGCGTCATCTGATCCCTTATCGCATGCCACGGCCATGAAGCCGCACAGTCCGAAGAAGGCGGAAGGAGAGGAGGGACAGGCGAACTGATGCACTGATCCTGCCCATGAATCACACCCTCGCAGTCCCAATAAATAAGACACCGAGGGGCGTTGTGTGGGTCAGGGCGGCCGCAGAGGCGCAGCCAGCCAAACAATGATGCCAGAAGACGGGCAGCGCTACCAAGGGGGTTGCAGCGTGTCATTACAAAGGAAAGTCACACCACCGGGACGGTTAAATGGTCACACAGAGGACACATTTCAGACGTGTTTTCAGTTCCACATGTGCGAGGAGAATACGTTTCTGAGCCACCTTGCACACATGCAGCATTACCGCTGTACAAGGTGGCTGGATAACGTAAAAACGCCTGGGGGAGGGGGGACAGGTTCCCTTCAATTTCAGTTCTTGTGTCTGCGTGGCTTTTGCAGGACACGTTGCCGGCTGCACAGCAGGGGAACAGCTGGCGGTGCTGGACCCCACTGACACATTGGCTGGTGTTTTTCTCTGTGCAGCTAGCACATCTGGGCCCCAACTGGCGGTGTGTTAGAGCCCAGGGACAGCAGGAGGAGGAGCAGGAGGAGGAGGAGCAGGGGGAGGGGAGTGTAGGCCGAAGCCTGCACTGGCGGCAGCTTTGGGTCTGTTGTGTCTGCGTGGCTTTTGCAGGACACGTTGCCGGCTACACAGCAGGGGAACAGCTGGCGGTGCTGGACCCCACTGACACATTGGCGAGGTGTTTGGCTCTGTGCAGCCAGCACTTCCGGACAGCAACTAGCGTTGTTGGAGCCCGGGCTCTGCAGGTGGAGCAGAGTGTAGGCCGAAGCCTAATTGAACCGATTTCAAAAGTCACCTTTAACCCCCCCTCAGGGGTTACAAAGTAGAAGAGCCACAGCTTATGCAGCAGCAGTGCTGCGCAAGTCAAAGGTTGCTCTTGTAATTTTTCTCCTTGCACACGCTGAATGGAACACGTATAACATTCAGCCCTTTATACAGTCAAACTGTGTAATGGAGGCGCGAGTTCCCTTTGTAATGAGACGCAGCACAGGTGTCAAGAATCCCACCTTGGTGCTGGGTGCAGCCTCCCGAGCGTTGTTATTTGCTGTACAGGAGTCTGCGCTGTCGTGTTATCCCCTGGCCTAGCGCCGTTAGCGCTGCCCATCTTCTGGCATCATGTAATGTCGGCCGGTGCGGTTCGCGATGACCATGAATCCCAGCCCCGCAGTGTCTTAACATTGTTAAAACACTGCGGGGCTGGGATTCAGGGCCTGGCGCAGCACATATGTTGGCCTCTCACACTCGGGTCCTTACACCCGCTTCAGACTGTGCGGCGTCATCTGATCCCTTATCGCATGCCACGGCCATGAAGCCGCACAGTCCGAAGAAGGCGGAAGGAGAGGAGGGACAGGCGAACTGATGCACTGATCCTGCCCATGAATCGCACCCTCGCAGTCCCAATAAATAAGACACCGAGGGGCGTTGTGTGGGTCAGGGCGGCCGCAGAGGCGCAGCCAGCCAAACAATGATGCCAGAAGACGGGCAGCGCTACCAAGGGGGTTGCAGCGTGTCATTACAAAGGAAAGTCACACCACCGGGACGGTTAAATGGTCACACAGAGGACACATTTCAGACGTGTTTTCAGTTCCACATGTGCGAGGAGAATACGTTTCTGAGCCACCTTGCACACATGCAGCATTACCGCTGTACAAGGTGGCTGGATAACGTAAAAACGCCTGGGGGAGGGGGGACAGGTTCCCTTCAATTTCAGTTCTTGTGTCTGCGTGGCTTTTGCAGGACACGTTGCCGGCTGCACAGCAGGGGAACAGCTGGCGGTGCTGGACCCCACTGACACATTGGCTGGTGTTTTTCTCTGTGCAGCTAGCACATCTGGGCCCCAACTGGCGGTGTGTTAGAGCCCAGGGACAGCAGGAGGAGGAGCAGGAGGAGGAGGAGCAGGGGGAGGGGAGTGTAGGCCGAAGCCTGCACTGGCGGCAGCTTTGGGTCTGTTGTGTCTGCGTGGCTTTTGCAGGACACGTTGCCGGCTACACAGCAGGGGAACAGCTGGCGGTGCTGGACCCCACTGACACATTGGCGAGGTGTTTGGCTCTGTGCAGCCAGCACTTCCGGACAGCAACTAGCGTTGTTGGAGCCCGGGCTCTGCAGGTGGAGCAGAGTGTAGGCCGAAGCCTAATTGAACCGATTTCAAAAGTCACCTTTAACCCCCCCTCAGGGGTTACAAAGTAGAAGAGCCACAGCTTATGCAGCAGCAGTGCTGCGCAAGTCAAAGGTTGCTCTTGTAATTTTTCTCCTTGCACACGCTGAATGGAACACGTATAACATTCAGCCCTTTATACAGTCAAACTGTGTAATGGAGGCGCGAGTTCCCTTTGTAATGAGACGCAGCACAGGTGTCAAGAATCCCACCTTGGTGCTGGGTGCAGCCTCCCGAGCGTTGTTATTTGCTGTACAGGAGTCTGCGCTGTCGTGTTATCCCCTGGCCTAGCGCCGTTAGCGCTGCCCATCTTCTGGCATCATGTAATGTCGGCCGGTGCGGTTCGCGATGACCATGAATCCCAGCCCCGCAGTGTCTTAACATTGTTAAAACACTGCGGGGCTGGGATTCAGGGCCTGGCGCAGCACATATGTTGGCCTCTCACACTCGGGTCCTTACACCCGCTTCAGACTGTGCGGCGTCATCTGATCCCTTATCGCATGCCACGGCCATGAAGCCGCACAGTCCGAAGAAGGCGGAAGGAGAGGAGGGACAGGCGAACTGATGCACTGATCCTGCCCATGAATCACACCCTCGCAGTCCCAATAAATAAGACACCGAGGGGCGTTGTGTGGGTCAGGGCGGCCGCAGAGGCGCAGCCAGCCAAACAATGATGCCAGAAGACGGGCAGCGCTACCAAGGGGGTTGCAGCGTGTCATTACAAAGGAAAGTCACACCACCGGGACGGTTAAATGGTCACACAGAGGACACATTTCAGACGTGTTTTCAGTTCCACATGTGCGAGGAGAATACGTTTCTGAGCCACCTTGCACACATGCAGCATTACCGCTGTACAAGGTGGCTGGATAACGTAAAAACGCCTGGGGGAGGGGGGACAGGTTCCCTTCAATTTCAGTTCTTGTGTCTGCGTGGCTTTTGCAGGACACGTTGCCGGCTGCACAGCAGGGGAACAGCTGGCGGTGCTGGACCCCACTGACACATTGGCTGGTGTTTTTCTCTGTGCAGCTAGCACATCTGGGCCCCAACTGGCGGTGTGTTAGAGCCCAGGGACAGCAGGAGGAGGAGCAGGAGGAGGAGGAGCAGGGGGAGGGGAGTGTAGGCCGAAGCCTGCACTGGCGGCAGCTTTGGGTCTGTTGTGTCTGCGTGGCTTTTGCAGGACACGTTGCCGGCTACACAGCAGGGGAACAGCTGGCGGTGCTGGACCCCACTGACACATTGGCGAGGTGTTTGGCTCTGTGCAGCCAGCACTTCCGGACAGCAACTAGCGTTGTTGGAGCCCGGGCTCTGCAGGTGGAGCAGAGTGTAGGCCGAAGCCTAATTGAACCGATTTCAAAAGTCACCTTTAACCCCCCCTCAGGGGTTACAAAGTAGAAGAGCCACAGCTTATGCAGCAGCAGTGCTGCGCAAGTCAAAGGTTGCTCTTGTAATTTTTCTCCTTGCACACGCTGAATGGAACACGTATAACATTCAGCCCTTTATACAGTCAAACTGTGTAATGGAGGCGCGAGTTCCCTTTGTAATGAGACGCAGCACAGGTGTCAAGAATCCCACCTTGGTGCTGGGTGCAGCCTCCCGAGCGTTGTTATTTGCTGTACAGGAGTCTGCGCTGTCGTGTTATCCCCTGGCCTAGCGCCGTTAGCGCTGCCCATCTTCTGGCATCATGTAATGTCGGCCGGTGCGGTTCGCGATGACCATGAATCCCAGCCCCGCAGTGTCTTAACATTGTTAAAACACTGCGGGGCTGGGATTCAGGGCCTGGCGCAGCACATATGTTGGCCTCTCACACTCGGGTCCTTACACCCGCTTCAGACTGTGCGGCGTCATCTGATCCCTTATCGCATGCCACGGCCATGAAGCCGCACAGTCCGAAGAAGGCGGAAGGAGAGGAGGGACAGGCGAACTGATGCACTGATCCTGCCCATGAATCACACCCTCGCAGTCCCAATAAATAAGACACCGAGGGGCGTTGTGTGGGTCAGGGCGGCCGCAGAGGCGCAGCCAGCCAAACAATGATGCCAGAAGACGGGCAGCGCTACCAAGGGGGTTGCAGCGTGTCATTACAAAGGAAAGTCACACCACCGGGACGGTTAAATGGTCACACAGAGGACACATTTCAGACGTGTTTTCAGTTCCACATGTGCGAGGAGAATACGTTTCTGAGCCACCTTGCACACATGCAGCATTACCGCTGTACAAGGTGGCTGGATAACGTAAAAACGCCTGGGGGAGGGGGGACAGGTTCCCTTCAATTTCAGTTCTTGTGTCTGCGTGGCTTTTGCAGGACACGTTGCCGGCTGCACAGCAGGGGAACAGCTGGCGGTGCTGGACCCCACTGACACATTGGCTGGTGTTTTTCTCTGTGCAGCTAGCACATCTGGGCCCCAACTGGCGGTGTGTTAGAGCCCAGGGACAGCAGGAGGAGGAGCAGGAGGAGGAGGAGCAGGGGGAGGGGAGTGTAGGCCGAAGCCTGCACTGGCGGCAGCTTTGGGTCTGTTGTGTCTGCGTGGCTTTTGCAGGACACGTTGCCGGCTACACAGCAGGGGAACAGCTGGCGGTGCTGGACCCCACTGACACATTGGCGAGGTGTTTGGCTCTGTGCAGCCAGCACTTCCGGACAGCAACTAGCGTTGTTGGAGCCCGGGCTCTGCAGGTGGAGCAGAGTGTAGGCCGAAGCCTAATTGAACCGATTTCAAAAGTCACCTTTAACCCCCCCTCAGGGGTTACAAAGTAGAAGAGCCACAGCTTATGCAGCAGCAGTGCTGCGCAAGTCAAAGGTTGCTCTTGTAATTTTTCTCCTTGCACACGCTGAATGGAACACGTATAACATTCAGCCCTTTATACAGTCAAACTGTGTAATGGAGGCGCGAGTTCCCTTTGTAATGAGACGCAGCACAGGTGTCAAGAATCCCACCTTGGTGCTGGGTGCAGCCTCCCGAGCGTTGTTATTTGCTGTACAGGAGTCTGCGCTGTCGTGTTATCCCCTGGCCTAGCGCCGTTAGCGCTGCCCATCTTCTGGCATCATGTAATGTCGGCCGGTGCGGTTCGCGATGACCATGAATCCCAGCCCCGCAGTGTCTTAACATTGTTAAAACACTGCGGGGCTGGGATTCAGGGCCTGGCGCAGCACATATGTTGGCCTCTCACACTCGGGTCCTTACACCCGCTTCAGACTGTGCGGCGTCATCTGATCCCTTATCGCATGCCACGGCCATGAAGCCGCACAGTCCGAAGAAGGCGGAAGGAGAGGAGGGACAGGCGAACTGATGCACTGATCCTGCCCATGAATCACACCCTCGCAGTCCCAATAAATAAGACACCGAGGGGCGTTGTGTGGGTCAGGGCGGCCGCAGAGGCGCAGCCAGCCAAACAATGATGCCAGAAGACGGGCAGCGCTACCAAGGGGGTTGCAGCGTGTCATTACAAAGGAAAGTCACACCACCGGGACGGTTAAATGGTCACACAGAGGACACATTTCAGACGTGTTTTCAGTTCCACATGTGCGAGGAGAATAAGTTTCTGAGCCACCTTGCACACATGCAGCATTACCGCTGTACAAGGTGGCTGGATAACGTAAAAACGCCTGGGGGAGGGGGGACAGGTTCCCTTCAATTTCAGTTCTTGTGTCTGCGTGGCTTTTGCAGGACACGTTGCCGGCTGCACAGCAGGGGAACAGCTGGCGGTGCTGGACCCCACTGACACATTGGCTGGTGTTTTTCTCTGTGCAGCTAGCACATCTGGGCCCCAACTGGCGGTGTGTTAGAGCCCAGGGACAGCAGGAGGAGGAGCAGGAGGAGGAGGAGCAGGGGGAGGGGAGTGTAGGCCGAAGCCTGCACTGGCGGCAGCTTTGGGTCTGTTGTGTCTGCGTGGCTTTTGCAGGACACGTTGCCGGCTACACAGCAGGGGAACAGCTGGCGGTGCTGGACCCCACTGACACATTGGCGAGGTGTTTGGCTCTGTGCAGCCAGCACTTCCGGACAGCAACTAGCGTTGTTGGAGCCCGGGCTCTGCAGGTGGAGCAGAGTGTAGGCCGAAGCCTAATTGAACCGATTTCAAAAGTCACCTTTAACCCCCCCTCAGGGGTTACAAAGTAGAAGAGCCACAGCTTATGCAGCAGCAGTGCTGCGCAAGTCAAAGGTTGCTCTTGTAATTTTTCTCCTTGCACACGCTGAATGGAACACGTATAACATTCAGCCCTTTATACAGTCAAACTGTGTAATGGAGGCGCGAGTTCCCTTTGTAATGAGACGCAGCACAGGTGTCAAGAATCCCACCTTGGTGCTGGGTGCAGCCTCCCGAGCGTTGTTATTTGCTGTACAGGAGTCTGCGCTGTCGTGTTATCCCCTGGCCTAGCGCCGTTAGCGCTGCCCATCTTCTGGCATCATGTAATGTCGGCCGGTGCGGTTCGCGATGACCATGAATCCCAGCCCCGCAGTGTCTTAACATTGTTAAAACACTGCGGGGCTGGGATTCAGGGCCTGGCGCAGCACATATGTTGGCCTCTCACACTCGGGTCCTTACACCCGCTTCAGACTGTGCGGCGTCATCTGATCCCTTATCGCATGCCACGGCCATGAAGCCGCACAGTCCGAAGAAGGCGGAAGGAGAGGAGGGACAGGTGAACTGATGCACTGATCCTGCCCATGAATCACACCCTCGCAGTCCCAATAAATAAGACACCGAGGGGCGTTGTGTGGGTCAGGGCGGCCGCAGAGGCGCAGCCAGCCAAACAATGATGCCAGAAGACGGGCAGCGCTACCAAGGGGGTTGCAGCGTGTCATTACAAAGGAAAGTCACACCACCGGGACGGTTAAATGGTCACACAGAGGACACATTTCAGACGTGTTTTCAGTTCCACATGTGCGAGGAGAATACGTTTCTGAGCCACCTTGCACACATGCAGCATTACCGCTGTACAAGGTGGCTGGATAACGTAAAAACGCCTGGGGGAGGGGGGACAGGTTCCCTTCAATTTCAGTTCTTGTGTCTGCGTGGCTTTTGCAGGACACGTTGCCGGCTGCACAGCAGGGGAACAGCTGGCGGTGCTGGACCCCACTGACACATTGGCTGGTGTTTTTCTCTGTGCAGCTAGCACATCTGGGCCCCAACTGGCGGTGTGTTAGAGCCCAGGGACAGCAGGAGGAGGAGCAGGAGGAGGAGGAGCAGGGGGAGGGGAGTGTAGGCCGAAGCCTGCACTGGCGGCAGCTTTGGGTCTGTTGTGTCTGCGTGGCTTTTGCAGGACACGTTGCCGGCTACACAGCAGGGGAACAGCTGGCGGTGCTGGACCCCACTGACACATTGGCGAGGTGTTTGGCTCTGTGCAGCCAGCACTTCCGGACAGCAACTAGCGTTGTTGGAGCCCGGGCTCTGCAGGTGGAGCAGAGTGTAGGCCGAAGCCTAATTGAACCGATTTCAAAAGTCACCTTTAACCCCCCCTCAGGGGTTACAAAGTAGAAGAGCCACAGCTTATGCAGCAGCAGTGCTGCGCAAGTCAAAGGTTGCTCTTGTAATTTTTCTCCTTGCACACGCTGAATGGAACACGTATAACATTCAGCCCTTTATACAGTCAAACTGTGTAATGGAGGCGCGAGTTCCCTTTGTAATGAGACGCAGCACAGGTGTCAAGAATCCCACCTTGGTGCTGGGTGCAGCCTCCCGAGCGTTGTTATTTGCTGTACAGGAGTCTGCGCTGTCGTGTTATCCCCTGGCCTAGCGCCGTTAGCGCTGCCCATCTTCTGGCATCATGTAATGTCGGCCGGTGCGGTTCGCGATGACCATGAATCCCAGCCCCGCAGTGTCTTAACATTGTTAAAACACTGCGGGGCTGGGATTCAGGGCCTGGCGCAGCACATATGTTGGCCTCTCACACTCGGGTCCTTACACCCGCTTCAGACTGTGCGGCGTCATCTGATCCCTTATCGCATGCCACGGCCATGAAGCCGCACAGTCCGAAGAAGGCGGAAGGAGAGGAGGGACAGGCGAACTGATGCACTGATCCTGCCCATGAATCACACCCTCGCAGTCCCAATAAATAAGACACCGAGGGGCGTTGTGTGGGTCAGGGCGGCCGCAGAGGCGCAGCCAGCCAAACAATGATGCCAGAAGACGGGCAGCGCTACCAAGGGGGTTGCAGCGTGTCATTACAAAGGAAAGTCACACCACCGGGACGGTTAAATGGTCACACAGAGGACACATTTCAGACGTGTTTTCAGTTCCACATGTGCGAGGAGAATAAGTTTCTGAGCCACCTTGAACACATGCAGCATTACTGCTGTTCAAGGTAGCTGTAAAACATAGAAACACCTGGGGGAGGGGGGACAGGTTCCCTTCAATTTCAGTTCTTGTGTCTGCGTGGCGGTCGCAGGACACGTTGCCGGCTACACAGCAGGGGAACAGCTGGCGGTGCTGAACCCCACTGACACATTGGCTGGTGTTTTTCTCTGTGCAGCTAGCACATCTGGGCAAAAACTGGCGGTGTTAGAGCCCAGGGTCAGCAGGAGGAGCAGGGGGAGCGGAGTGTAGGCCGAAGCCTGCACTCGAGCAAGTTGAAAGGAAACCTTTAACCCCCCCCCCCCCCCCAGGCGTTTGTAGCTGAAAGAGCCATTGTGTACAGCACTAATGCTGGAAAAGGTAAACTTAGCTCTTTTAATTATGGTCCTTGTACATGCGGAACCTAACATTTATGAAATGTGTCTCCTCACAGCGTTAAACCGTCCGGTAGGTGGAACTTTCCTTTGTCGTGTGACGCAGCACAGCCATCATTTTTACCCCCTTGGCGCCGTGCGCCGCCTCCTCAGCGTTGTTTGAATCTGTCCCGGAGCCTGCGCTGTTAGGTTAGCCCTTGGCCATGCACACATGTTGCGCTGCCCGTCTTCTGACCTAATTTGGTGTCAGGCTGGCTGCGCCTGTGCGGGTGCGCTGGCCGAGATCCCGCCTCGCAGTGTCGTCTAATGTAATCCCACCGCGGGCCTGTGATCCGTGCCCGTGCGCAGTGCATATCCTCTCCTCTCACTCCCCTCCCTACGGCTTTTTCAGACTGTGCGGTGTCACGGCCGTGGCATGCTATTAGGGACCAGCTGACATCGCACAGTCTGAAGAAGCCGTAGGGAGGGGAGTGAGAGGAGAGGATATGCACTGCGCACGGGCACGGATCACAGGCCCGCGGTGGGATTACATTAGACGACACTGCGAGGCGGGATCTCGGCCAGCGCACCCACACAGGCGCAGCCAGCCTGACACCAAATGAGGTCAGAAGACGGGCAGCGCAACATGTGTGCATGGCCAAGGGCTAACCTAACAGCGCAGGCTCCGGGACAGATTCAAACAACGCTGAGGAGGGGGCGCACGGCGCCAAGGGGGTAAAAATGATGGCTGTGCTGCGTCACACGACAAAGGAAAGTTCCACCTACCGGACGGTTTAACGCTGTGTGGGGACACATTTCATAAGTGTTTGGTTCAGCATGTGCAAGGAGCATCACGAAAAGAGGCACTTTTTCCCTTTGCATCATTACTGCTGCACAAGGTGGCTCCTTCAGTAACAAACGCCTGGGGGGGGGGGGGGTCAGGTTCCCTTACATTTAACTTGTTGTGCCTGCGTGGCGGTCGCAGTACACGTTGCCGTATGCACAGCAGGGGAACAGCTGGCGGTGCTGAACCCCACTAACACATTGGCGAGGTGTTTGGCTCTGTGCGTACAGCACTTCTGGACGGCAACTAGCGGTGTTGGAGCCCAGGGACAGGTGGAGGAGGAGGAGGTTGGAGGAGGTTGGAGGGATTGCCACACACACAGCAGGGGAACAGCTGACGTTACTGAACCCCAATAACAGAGGAGGGACTGTTGACTGTGCGTACAGCACTTCTGGACGGCAACTGGCGGTGTTGGAGCCCAGGGACAGGTGGAGGAGGAGGAGGTTGGAGGAGGTAGGAGGGATTGCCACACACACAGCAGGGGAACAGCTGACGTTACTGAACCCCAATAACAGAGGAGGGACTGTTGACTGTGCGTACAGCACTTCTGGACGGCAACTGGCGGTGTTGGAGCCCAGGGACAGGTGGAGGAGGAGGAGGTTGGAGGAGGTAGGAGGGATTGCCACACACACAGCAGGGGAACAGCTGACGTTACTGAACCCCAATAACAGAGGAGGGACTGTTGACTGTGCGTACAGCACTTCTGGACGGCAACTAGCGGTGTTGGAGCCCAGGGACAGGTGGAGGAGGAGGAGGTTGGAGGAGGTAGGAGGGATTGCCACACACACAGCAGGGGAACAGCTGACGTTACTGAACCCCAATAACAGAGGAGCGACTGTTGACTGTGCGTACAGCACTTCTGGACGGCAACTGGCGTTGTTGGAGCCCAGGGACAGGTGGAGGAGGAGGAGGTTGGAGGAGGTAGGAGGGATTGCCACACACACAGCAGGGGAACAGCTGACGTTACTGAACCCCAATAACAGAGGAGGGACTGTTGACTGTGCGTACAGCACTTCTGGACGGCAACTAGCGGTGTTGGAGCCCAGGGACAGGTGGAGGAGGAGGAGGTTGGAAGAGGTTGGAGGAGGTAGGAGGGATTGCCACACACACAGCAGGGGAACAGCTGACGTTACTGAACCCCAATAACAGAGGAGCGACTGTTGACTGTGCGTACAGCACTTCTGGACGGCAACTGGCGTTGTTGGAGCCCAGGGACAGGTGGAGGAGGAGGAGGTTGGAGGAGGTAGGAGGGATTGCCACACACACAGCAGGGGAACAGCTGACGTTACTGAACCCCAATAACAGAGGAGGGACTGTTGACTGTGCGTACAGCACTTCTGGACGGCAACTGGCGGTGTTGGAGCCCAGGGACAGGTGGAGGAGGAGGAGGTTGGAGGAGGTAGGAGGGATTGCCACACACACAGCAGGGGAACAGCTGACGTTACTGAACCCCAATAACAGAGGAGGGACTGTTGACTGTGCGTACAGCACTTCTGGACGGCAACTGGCGGTGTTGGAGCCCAGGGACAGGTGGAGGAGGAGGAGGTTGGAGGAGGTAGGAGTGATTGCCACACACACAGCAGGGGAACAGCTGACGTTACTGAACCCCAATAACAGAGGAGGGACTGTTGACTGTGCGTACAGCACTTCTGGACGGCAACTGGCGGTGTTGGAGCCCAGGGACAGGTGGAGGAGGAGGAGGTTGGAGGAGGTAGGAGGGATTGCCACACACACAGCAGGGGAACAGCTGACGTTACTGAACCCCAATAACAGAGGAGGGACTGTTGACTGTGCGTACAGCACTTCTGGACGGCAACTGGCGGTGTTGGAGCCCAGGGACAGGTGGAGGAGGAGGAGGTTGGAGGAGGTTGGAGGAGGTAGGAGGGATTGCCACACACACAGCAGGGGAACAGCTGACGTTACTGAACCCCAATAACAGAGGAGGGACTGTTGACTGTGCGTACAGCACTTCTGGACGGCAACTGGCGGTGTTGGAGCCCAGGGACAGGTGGAGGAGGAGGAGGTTGGAGGAGGTAGGAGGGATTGCCACACACACAGCAGGGGAACAGCTGACGTTACTGAACCCCAATAACAGAGGAGGGACTGTTGACTGTGCGTACAGCACTTCTGGACGGCAACTGGCGGTGTTGGAGCCCAGGGACAGGTGGAGGAGGAGGAGGTTGGAGGAGGTTGGAGGAGGTAGGAGGGATTGCCACACACACAGCAGGGGAACAGCTGACGTTACTGAACCCCAATAACAGAGGAGGGACTGTTGACTGTGCGTACAGCACTTCTGGACGGCAACTGGCGGTGTTGGAGCCCAGGGACAGGTGGAGGAGGAGGAGGTTGGAGGAGGTAGGAGGGATTGCCACACACACAGCAGGGGAACAGCTGACGTTACTGAACCCCAATAACAGAGGAGGGACTGTTGACTGTGCGTACAGCACTTCTGGACGGCAACTGGCGGTGTTGGAGCCCAGGGACAGGTGGAGGAGGAGGAGGTTGGAGGAGGTTGGAGGAGGTAGGAGGGATTGCCACACACACAGCAGGGGAACAGCTGACGTTACTGAACCCCAATAACAGAGGAGCGACTGTTGACTGTGCGTACAGCACTTCTGGACGGCAACTGGCGGTGTTGGAGCCCAGGGACAGGTGGAGGAGGAGGAGGTTGGAGGAGGTAGGAGGGATTGCCACACACACAGCAGGGGAACAGCTGACGTTACTGAACCCCAATAACAGAGGAGGGACTGTTGACTGTGCGTACAGCACTTCTGGACGGCAACTGGCGGTGTTGGAGCCCAGGGACAGGTGGAGGAGGAGGAGGTTGGAGGAGGTAGGAGGGATTGCCACACACACAGCAGGGGAACAGCTGACGTTACTGAACCCCAATAACAGAGGAGCGACTGTTGACTGTGCGTACAGCACTTCTGGACGGCAACTGGCGGTGTTGGAGCCCAGGGACAGGTGGAGGAGGAGGAGGTTGGAGGAGGTAGGAGGGATTGCCACACACACAGCAGGGGAACAGCTGACGTTACTGAACCCCAATAACAGAGGAGGGACTGTTGACTGTGCGTACAGCACTTCTGGACGGCAACTGGCGGTGTTGGAGCCCAGGGACAGGTGGAGGAGGAGGAGGTTGGAGGAGGTAGGAGGGATTGCCACACACACAGCAGGGGAACAGCTGACGTTACTGAACCCCAATAACAGAGGAGGGACTGTTGACTGTGCGTACAGCACTTCTGGACGGCAACTAGCGGTGTTGGAGCCCAGGGGCAGGTGGAAAAGCAGAGGAACACAATGTAGGCCGAAGCCTGAGAAAGTCGAAAGGGAACCTTTAACCCCCCCCCCAAGGCGTTTGTAGCTGAAAGAGCCAGCTTGTGCAGCACAAAAGATGCAAAAGGAAAAGGTGGCTCTTTTCATCATGCTCCTTGCAAACACAGAACTAAACACTTATAAAATGTGTCCCCTGAAGCCGTGAAACCGTCCCGGAGGTGGGACTTTCCTTCGTAATATGACGCAGCACAGCCATCATTACTACCCCCCCGCCGCCGTGCCCCGGCTCCTCAGCGTTGTTTGATTCCGTCCCGGAGCCTGCGCTGTTATGTTATCCCGTGGCCAGGCACACTTAGCGCTGCCCATCTTCTGACATCATTTGGTGTCAGGCTGGCTGCGCCTGTGCGGCCGCGCTGGCCGAGAGCCCGCCTCGCAGTGTCTTCTGATGTAATCCCACTGGGGGCCTGGGATCCATGGCCATGCGCAGTGCATATCCTCGCCTCTCACTCCCCTCCCTACGGCTTCTTTTTCAGACTGTGCGGTGTCACGGCCGTGGCATGCTATTAGGGACCAGCTGACACCGAACAGTCTGAAGAAGCCATAGGGAGATGAGTGAGAGGTGGAGGTTCAGATATGCACTGCGCATGTCCATAGATCCCAGGCCCCCAGTGGGATTAAATCAGAAGACACTGCGAGGCGGGCTCTCGGCCAGCGTGGCCGCACAGGCGCAGCCAGCCTGACACCAAATGATGCCAGAAGACGGGCAGCGCTAAGTGTGCCTGGCCACGGGATAACATAACAGCGCAGGCTCCGGGACGGAATCAAACAACGCTGAGGAGCCGGGGCGCGGCGCCGGGGGGGTAGGAATGACGGCTGTGCTGCGTCATATTACGAAGGAAAGTCCCACCTCCGGGACGGTTTTACGGTATCAGTGGACACATTTTATAAGTGTTAAGTTTTGCGTGTGCAAGGAGCAAAACCAAAATAGCTACCTTTTTCCTTGTGCAGCATTACTGCTGCACAAGGTGGCTCTTTCAGTAACAAACGCCTTGGGGGGGGGGGGGACAGATTCCCTTACATTTCAGTTGTTGTGTCAGCGTGGCGGTCGCATGACACATTGCCGGCTACACAGCTGGGGATCAGCTGACGTTACTGAAACCCAATAACACTGGGTCGTATGTTTTGACTGTGCAGACGGCACGTCTGAGCCTCAACTGGCGGTGTTGGAGCCCAGGAATTTAAGTTCAGGTGGTAGAAAGATGAACACAACAGGAGACCTGGATAACGTATACAGTGACCTAATTATTTAATCAGGAGGAGGAGTGGCAAATTCCTGCGAGATCCAGGCCTTGTTCATTTTCAGAAAAGTAAGCCGGTCAACGTTATCGGAGGATAGTCGCATGCGACGGTCAGTTAGTACACCACCTGCAGCAGTAAAGACACGTTCCGATAATACACTGGCCGCAGGGCAAGACAGCACCTCCAATGCATACTGGCTTAGCTCTGGCCATGTATCCAGCTTTGAGACCCAAAACTTGAAAGGGGAAGAGCCGTCTGGGAGTACAGCAAGAGGGCAAGACATGTAGTCTGTCACCATCTGACGGAACCGTTGCCTCCTGCTGACTGGAGCCGTCTGTGATGGTGTAGACTTTTGTGGGGGGCACACAAAACTGTGCCACAGTTGGGCCATACTGGTCTTGCCTTGGGCAGAGGCACTGCTTCTGCTCCCTCTTTGTGCAGAGCCTCCACCACTGCCTGGACGCACTGAGCTGCTTTGGAATGCAGTAGCAGCACTTCTCTCAGTTGGAATGGAGAAGATGATGGAACTGACCAGTGTGTCTTGGTACTCCCGCATTTTTCGCTCCCGGTTCAACGGTGTGATGAGGCTTTCTACGTTGTCCCGGTAGCGAGGATCGAGGAGGGTGAACACCCAATAATCAGACATGTTGAGAATGTGGTCGATGCGGCGGTCGTTTCTCAGGCACTGCAGCATGTAATCCACCATGTGCTGCAGACTGCCAACTGCCCAAGAAACGCTGTCCCCAGCTGGAGGCGTGATCTCTGCCCGCTCGTCATCACCCCACCCTCGCTGTACACACTGAGTACTGGACAATTGTGTAACTCCCTCCTCTGGACGGATGTCTTCCTCCTCCATTGACTCCTCCTCACAAACTGTCCCCTGCCTACGCGTTTGTGAGGAACCACGTGGCGCTGACTGTCCAGAAGATGATGGAAGTGGTGAATCCTCATCCTCCACCTCTTCCACAACATCATCCCTTAGCGCTTGCAGTGATTTTTCAAGCAGGCAGATAAGGGGGACAGTCATGCTGACTAGTGCATCATCTGCACTCGCCATCCGCGTGGAATAATCAAAGGGACGCAAAACCTGGCAGACATCCTTCATAGTGGCCCACTCTGTGGTTGTGAAGTCTGTACGGCGCTGACTGCGACTTTTTTGCGCCTGATACAGCTGGTACTCCATTACAGCTTGCTGCTGCTCACACAACCGCTCCAACATATGTAACGTGGAATTCCACCTGGTAGGTAGGTCACATATGATGCGATGTTCCGGCAGGCGGTGTCGGCGCTGCAGAGCCGCAATGCGCGCTTTTGCCGTGCTGGAACGCCGCAAGTGAGCACACTCTAGGCGGACCTTGTGCAGCAGTGCATCAAGATCCGGATAGTCCCTCAAAAAACTCTGCACGACCAAATTGAGCACATGTGCCAGACATGGGATGTGAGTGAGGTTGCCGAGGCCCAGGGCTGCCACCAGATTTCGGCCATTATCACACACTACCATGCCTGGCTGGAGATTCGCTGGCTCAAACCACACATCGCTCTCCTGCTTGATGGCATTCCAGAGCTCCTGCGCTGTGTGGCTACGATTCCCCAAAAAAATTAATTTCAAGACGGCCTGTTGACGTTTGGCCACGGCTGTGCTCATGTCGGTCGTAACAGGTACACGTTCATCACGGGTCCATGTGGAGGTGGACTGTGACGGCTCCTGCAGCGATGATTCTGAGGAACTGGTGTAAGAGGAGGAGTCAATGCGTACAGAATGGATTCCTGCAATCCTTGGAGTGGGCAGGACACGTCCTGCGCCACTCGCACGGTCTGTACCCGGCTCAACTACATTAACCCAATGGGCAGTGAGGGAAAGGTATCGCCCCTGTCCATGTTGACTGGTCCACGCATCGGTGGTGAGGTGGACCTTGCTACTGACGGCGTTCAGTAGCGCGTGTTTTATGTGTCCCTCCACATGCTTGTGCAGGGCAGGGACGGCTTGCCTGCTGAAGTAAAAGCGGCTGGGCACATTGTACTGTGGGACTGCCAATGACATCAAGTCACGGAAGCTGTCAGTCTCCACCAGCCTGAATGACAGCATTTCCAGTGACAGAAGTTTGGCAATGCCTGCAGTCAGAGCCTGTGCTCGTGGGTGGTTTGACGAGAAAGGCCGCCTTTTCTCCCATGCCTGTACTACCGATGGCTGTAGACTGGGCTGGGAGTGTGTGGATGACTGGGAAAGTGGTGCTGCGGGTGGAATGACAGCGGGTCTCTGGACAACAGGGCCAGAGGTTCTTCCACGGCGATCCTGGGAGGAAGCCGAACCAGCTGCGTGTGAGCTAGAGGAAGAGGCAACACGAGCTGAAGAGGTGGTAGCTGCCGCTGTTGGTTGGCCTAGCTCTTCAGTGTGTTTGTCTAACTCCGCCGGGTGCCTGTTGCGCACATGTTTCCACATGTTGGAGGTATTGAGGTTGGCGACTTTTTGACCTCTTTTGATTTTTTGATGACACACCTTGCATCTGACATAGCAAATGTCATCTGCAACTGTGTCAAAAAAGGACCAGGCACTGCAAGTCTTGGGAGCCCCCCTTTTGACTTTTGGAAGAGACATGCTCCTTACGGGTGCCAAAGCGGAGGCTGCAGGATCCGCAGTCTTCCCCCTCCCTCTCCCTCTTTGGGCCGTACGGGGAATCTCTTCCTCAGAGCTGCTCCCACCACCTTCCTGTCCCTGACGCCAAGATGGGTCAAGGACCTCATCATCTACACTACCCTCTGCCCCCAACTGCTCCTCCTGGGTAGTCTCAGCAGCAGAGCACGCACCAGTAAGTGGCACCTGAGTGTCATCATCAGCTGATGCGGCCTGCGAGGTGGTGACCGGAGCCACTGGCCCACCCGCCTCTTCAGAGGAAGACAGAAAAAGCGGTTGGGCATCACTGCACCCTGCCTCTTCTTCCATTTCTCCAATGCTGCTTGGCTGGCCCCCTGTTTCCAAGCCAAGAGATGATTCAGAGAACAGAAGTAGAGACTGCTCCTGTCCTGGGATCTCTGTCTGCCTGGGCAATTTTGCAGGTGGTGAAGAGACAGATGGCTGCTCTCCAGTGCTCTGTGTCTGAGAGGATGTGGCACTAATGGAAGTTGATGCATTAGCTGCCATCCATCCCACAACGGCTTCAATTTGGTCTTCACGCAGCAGCGGTGTACGGCGCTCGGCGACAAAGCTGCGCATGAACGACTGTTCCCTTGTGAAAGTGGGTGCTGATGACTCACCGGTGCCCGCAGCAGGCACAGAATCCCCACGTCCCCTCCCTGCTCCGCGCCCACGCCCACGTGCCTTACTCACTGCCTTCTTCATCTTGGTTGACTGATAAAGATAAGCAGAAAAGTACTAACGGCTTTGTGTGCTTATTCCTGAGCAACTCCTCCTAACAGGTATAAGACACACTAATTTTCTAAAGTGTGGACTAGACTTGAATATGAGCTAATGTGGCCTACACAAATGTAAAGTGGTGTGTAACTGGTGTGTTTGGTGAACTTTATTATTTATTTATTTTTTTGGGGCTGAACTGACAACGGATAGAGCTGCAATCACACGGAGACCGTGCAGACAGCCGTAAACGGCGCTGCAAGGCCCAAAAACCCTCCTCTACTTTATCCTATGTAGTGTTTTTCCACAAATTAGCTGGAGACGGGTGGAAAGACACTAATAGGATTTTTTAAAATAAATTAGCAGCAGACTACACTACTTTGAAAAAAAAGAAAATTGATTTGGCGGTATGACGCAGTGAAAAACCCTGAGCTGGAGACAACCAGGCTATAGCTGCTCACAGATTACAGGGCGAGCTGCAGTCACACGGAGACCGTGCAGACAGCCGTAAACGGCGCTGCAAGGCCCAAAAACCCTCCTCTACTTTATCCTATGTAGTGTTTTTCCACAAATTAGCTGGAGACGGGTGGAAAGACACTAATAGGAATTTTTGGAAAAAATGTGCAGCAGCCTGCACTACTTCAAAAAAAAAAAAAAAAAGGACAGTATGAGGCAATGAACCACCCTCCCTGAACTGAATACAACCAGCTATGGATGGCCTATGTGGCTGCACTCAGACTAGAGAGTGGGCTGCACTCACACACACACACACAGAGAGACCTTGCAGATCGCTGTGAAAACAGCGCTACAAGGCAAAAGGAAGGTGAATAGTAGGTGAACACAGCGGTTGCTAAATTAGCCTTTGGAAAGCACAAAGAAGCAAATCGCTATCTCTAAACTGTCCCTCAGTCAGCAAACAGCGTCCTGTCACTAACTGAATTCACAGCAGAGTGATCGCAAAATGGCGCCAGCGACTTTTAAACTGCATCATGACATCATTTCAGCAGCCAATCACAGCCATGCCAGTAGTTTCATGCCCTCCATGCTGAACAGGATGTGCCCACACTTGAAATCATTCTCATTGGCTGAATTTCTGCATTTTGAATCTGGGAACTTCCGATTCCGGTATCCGATACGCGGCAAGTATCGGAATCCCGGTATCGGAATTCCGATACCGCTAGTATCGGCCGATACCCGATACTTGCGGTATCGGAATGCTCAACACTAATTGTGAACAGTTAAGCAAGTTGAAGATTAAACTCTCTCTAAAAGGGCTAAAGTTAAACATGACACATTTCCTTTGCATTTTAGGCAAAAAAAATGATATAGGTAATTTTTTACATTTTAAAAATTACAAAAAGGAAAATGGGCCAATTCATAAGTTTATGCACCCTGCATGGTTAATACCTAGTAGCACCTCCTTTTGAAAGTATCACAGTTTTTAAACACTTTTTGTAGCCAGACAAGAGCCTTTCAATTCTTGTTTGAGGGATTTTCTTCCATTCTTCCTTGGAAAATTCCAGTTCTGTGAGATTCCTGGGTCGTCTTGCATGTTCTGCTACTTTGAGGTCTAGCCACAGATTTTCAATGATGTTCAGATCAGGGGACTGTGAGGGCCATAGTAAAACATTCAGCTTGCCCCTTTTGAGGTTGTCTGTTGTGGATTTTGATGTAGCACATATGTCAAACTGACCCATGGGCCAAATCTGGCCGGCAGGGCGAGTATATTTAGCTCACAACGCCGGGCTTGTCCCCCAAATATATTTGGCCCACAGGCCCGAATTGCACTTTCAACCATATCAACATCCTAGATGCCCATACAGTTGAAAGGAATGATGAAGGGAGCATCAGTGTCATTATTCACACTCATAGTAGGGTCATCATATCGTGCATGTGCAGGGTACATTGGAGGTATCATACTGTGTTTGGAGCCCTTTTGTTTGCATCATACTTTAATTTATTTGTATCTGTTAATACATATTTAAATTAGGCTATTGGGCCATGTGCATTTACTGCTCTTACATATATTATTCAAATATTTTACTCTAAGATCTATTAATTAAAATGTACTTTTTTTTTTTTTTTAAATTCGTTTATTAAAACACTAAATTCACATGAACATACACAATTTACATATTTCCATGTCAGTGCAGGTACAGCATACAGATAGATTCATCAACATAATACTTTATACACCGATCGAGTCATGCAAATTTGAAATATAATAGTATGTCACATATACTGAAAATCCTAAAACTCAAACTATCTTACTGCCTAAACAAAACAAAACAGTCTCCATCACCTTAGCACAGCAGTTTTAAAGCTCAGCGTGAAACACTCTGTTTCTCAAGTCTTTACTATACATAATCTAGGCTCTTAACTACGTGATGACACAGTGAGGTATGACGAGTTCCACAAGTCCCAGATTTTATTAAATTTATCCAAACAGCCTCTATTTTGGTATAAGGTGCGTTCATATGGCACGACTAGATTTACCAACTCTATCCAGGCCCTAAGAGACGGATGTGAAGTGCCCATCCAACGCAAGGCAATCAATTTTCTTGCCAGAAAAAGTGTCTCTCTCAAAAAAATTTGAACATGGTGACCCCACATCTCCTCCTCCAGTATCCCAAACAAACACACTGATGGGGTCAGGGGAACAGGAATTTGTACAAGGGAAGTCAACAACGAGGTCACCTCTGTCCAATATGTCATAATAACTGGACATTCCCATATCATGTGTATAAAATCCGCCTCCTCCATATGACATCTAATACATTCTGAAGACCGGGACAACCCAATTTTAAATAGTCGCAGAGGGGTTAGATATGATTGATGCAAAATATATAACTGTATCATTTTATTGTTAGCCGAGGGTGACACCCTGGTTGGGGACTCAAGGGCCATCTCCCAGTCCTCACCCTGCAGATCGGGTATCAGGACCCTCCACTTTTCCCTTATCGGCAGTAAGGTAGCATCAGCACCTACGGACAACATATAAGTATACAGTACGGAGATAAGACCCCGGGGTCCCTGTGACTTGAAGATCCCTATCAATGGGAAAGAGGACATTATTTGTGCCATTTCCACGCTACGAAACTGTGACTGAATCGCTGATCTGAGTTGAAGATATCGGAAGAACTGAGGTCTCGGTATATCATATTTATGCTGCATTTGTTCAAAGGACATTAGGGTTCCTTGTTCATAAAGATCATTAAGCGACGAAACACCATGCAATATCCAGAATTGAGCGGAGGGGTGATTCAGCAAGCTCGGGAAATATTCATTATCCCATAATGGCATTTCAGCTACAATGCCATCAAAATGAATTACCCTTTTCACTTGTCGCCAAATCAATCTTGCCAGCCGAAGCAATGGCAGTAATCTAGATACAGAGGGTTTGTTCACCTCCAAGAAACCCAACGGGCAGTTGATCTTGGCAGCCTGAGCCAGATGGTGTTCTGAGTTCGGTAAATCCCCCCCCGGCATCCATTTTCCCAGAGCTCTAAGTTGTCCAGCTAAGTAGTATAAGAAGAAATCTGGCAACGCCGCCCCTCCCATCTGTTTAGATCTATGCAAGGTGGATAATTTAAGTTTGGGTCTAGCCCTTCCCCAAATAAAAGATGTAGTTAATGAGTTCAAGTTGGCAAAAAAGGATTTGGGGACCGGCACTGCACTATGTTGGAGGGAATAATTAAGCTTCGGGAGAAGTATCATTTTTATCAAATTTATGCGGCCCGAGACAGATAAAGGTAGTTTACTCCATATTGCAAATTTATGTTTAACAAGCTCCAGCAACGGGAAGACATTAAGCTGTAGATCAAGTCTACTATATCTTGGTATAATTATTCCTAGGTATTTAAAGCTAGTAACAACCGGTAATGGGGATAAAGTATTGAGGTGTGTCACCGAGCCTTGAAAAAGAGGCATCAAGGCAGATTTGTCCCAATTAATATATAATCCTGAACGCCTACCGAATCCCTCTATGGTGTTAATCACATGTGGCAGGGTCTCCTCCACCTCATCAAGAAATACCACCATATCATCCGCATATAGACCAATAGTATCCGTGCGGTCTGCTATCGTAATACCCCTAATAAGTGGGGAGGACCTCATCCGAATCGCCAACGCCTCTATCGCTAGGGCAAATAAGGCCGGAGATAGAGGACATCCCTGGCGAGTCCCTCTCTCTAAGGGGAATGATTCAGAAATAGAATTATTAATAATTATCCGAGCTCTTGGCTTCAAATATAGTGCTGCAATCCATTTTTGGAATTTAGGACCAAATTGAAATCGTTGTAAACATGCAGATAGGAAGGGCCATTCAAGAGAATCAAATGCCTTAGCCGCGTCCAGCGAGGCCATGGCCCATTTATTCTCAGGTACCAACGTACTATATTGAGCTATTGACTGAACCCTCCTGATGTTAATAGAAGTACTCTTGCCCGGCATAAAACCCGTCTGGTCCGGATGTATTATATCTAATATTACCGTATTTAACCTAGTAGCTAGAATTTTAGTGAATATCTTATAGTCCACATTAACTAATGAAATAGGGCGATAAGATCCACAGTCTAGGGGGTCCTTCCCTTCCTTTTTTAAGACTATGATATTTGCTTCATAATAAGAATCCGGCAAGGAACCACCCTCCCAAATCCCCTGAAACACTTTCAAAAGAATTGGAACTAGAGCATCTCTATATTTTCTATATACTTCTATAGGGAAGCCATCCGGGCCCGGTGCCTTGCCAGAAGCCATATCTGTTATGGCCCTGTTTACCTCGTCAAGAGTAAAGTCTGCGTCTAAAAAGGCTTGCTGTGCAGCATTCAACGTAGGGAATACTAAGTCTGATAGATAATTTAGGCATTCCAAGATATCAGAATCTCCTTTGGAACTATATAGCTTTTTATAATAATCACAAAAACATTGGAGTATGTCATCTGTCGAGGTCACTACAGAGTCGTCTGACTTCCGGATTTTAAGTATGGTGTTGGATGTATTGTGCTGACGTACCATATATGCTAGGAGTTTACTGGACTGGTTTCCCAGTTCAAAGTAAGTCTGCTTAGTAAAAAATAATTTACGCTTGGATTTAGTGTCCGTATATTGACTATGAAGTCTGTGCAAGTGTAACCACTCCGTCCTGTTCTCACTTGTCTGGTTAGCTATATAGGCCGCCTCCGAGTCTCTCAAACGCCTATCCATGTCATCGTCTTCCTTTGAGGTCTGTCGCTTAATATACGAGATGGTAGAAGACAAACAACCCCTCAGATATGCTTTGAGGGTATCCCAAAGAATAGTAATATTTTGCGGCATAGGGTGGGATGTAATGAAACAGTCCAGTTGGTCAACAGTCCGGTCTTCCGGGCCTATTAACTTCAGCCAGAATGGATTCACTTTCCAATTTATAATGTTCCTCACCCGACTCAGCTTAAGTTTAAGAATCACTGGACTATGGTCTGAGACACCTCTATTCCCATGACACACCTCTCCCACCCGTACCGCCAGGCTACTAGAGCCAAATATATAGTCTAAGCGAGATAAAGTGCGTCTGACAGATGAGTGACAAGTAAACTCCCTTACGTCGGCGTGGCATGTTCTCCAGAGATCTAACCAACCGGTACCTTCCATGAATATTGACAATCGAGATGGTGAAGGATTTACATCTGTGGCCTTCCCATCAAGCCGAAGTCTATCCATACATTCATCCATTAGCATATTGAAGTCTCCCATACACAAAACATGCGCATCTGGATAATTTAAGGCAAAGTCAACCGCCTTCTTGACAACCGACATCTTAGCAGGGGGAGGGTTATATATACATATTATAACATAGTCCTCTGAATTCACATTCGCGTACACAAACACAAAACGACCTTCCGGATCTCTCCGAACCTCTCTGACCTCCCATCTGATATCCTTATGAATTAACAGAGATACTCCTCTAGAGTAACTAGTGTGGAACGCATGCACAGACCATTGTACCCAAGGTTTTTGCACATAGCGGGCTGAGTCCCTAGTCAGATGTGTTTCGACCAAAGCTACTATATGAGGGTGATAACGTCGTATCTGAGAAAATACTTTGACTCTCTTACGAGGCGACCCAAGGCCCCTTACATTCCACGTCATGCATGTTATGTCAGACGCCATATCTCATCAGACTAGAATGTATAGTGTCACGTCGAACTTCTGCTACACCTGTTGTGGAGAAAAACATGGCAGTAATTTCTAAGTAGCTAACAATAAACAAAACCAAAACATTGAAAAGCAAGAAGTGCTTCATAAGGGAGCAAAAATCCATGCTCCACATAACCCAGTTCAAAAAAGGGGATACCATCTCTGAACGCAGAGTTCGGTAAAGTTGTTTCCCAGGACGCTGGCAAAGGAGCTCCCCTCACCGTTAAGGAAAATCCGGCGAGAGAGTTCCAAATTCTAGATAAATGAAGACAGCGGTCCTCTTAGGATTTCTCTCCTCCCCCGCCCGCCCCCACACACGACCGCATCCACTCCTCAGCCTCGGTTGGAGTTGCAAAAAAGGAAGAAGAGCCTTGGTATACCACTCTGAGCCTGGCAGGGTAGAGCATTGAATATAAGATATTTTTCTCTCTGAGCCGTTTTTTAATCTCCATAAATTGGGAGCGTTGTTTTTGCAATTCCATGGAGAAATCTGGAAACACAGAGATAGTGGCATTGTTATACTTGATAGGGCTTTTTTGTCTAGCCAAGCGAAGGACAGTGTCTCTGTCCTTGCAATTAAGAAGACGTGCCAGAAAGGGTCTCGGTGGAGCGCCGGGAATGGGAGGCTTTGTCGGCACTCTATGGGCTCTTTCCACAGAAAAGGTGGCGGAGAATCCATCTCCCAAAGTATCCTTAAGCCAATCCTCCAGGAATGTTTCGGGGTGTTGACCCTCCGACCGCTCCGGCAGGCCAATGATGCGAATATTATTCCGTCGTAGTCTGTTTTCAAGATCGTCCGCCTTCTGTTTCCATGCATTTATAGAGCCAGCTACCTTTGTCAATTTAGTCTCCATAGGCCCATAATTATCTTCCAAGCGAGACACACGTGATTCAACCTCTGTAATACGTCCTCCCATGGTCTGCATGTCCTGTCTGAGGCGCCCCACTTCAGAGTGCACCTCCTCTATCTTCCCCGATAGTGATGTCCTCGTCAGTGATATAGCTTGCATCAATTGCTCGGACGCCTGTTTCAGTGTCAAGTCCTCCTGATCTCCATTCTCCTCACCATCAGAGGCATAGTTTTTTGATTGGTTTTCAAGTTTACTCACAGGCGAAGGAGAAGTTTTTTTTGAACGTATACTATCAGGTGGATCCATTCGTGCAAACTTTTTAAGTTTATCAGCTGTGCCCGAGTTTTTAGAGCGGCTCATAATGAGTGTTAAGGATTAGAATATCACTGCAGTAGAATATGACTTAGTTAACAAGCCACCAAGTCACAATGCACAGCCTGCAGGGTTTTCCCTGTGCAACCTCGCCAAAGCAGCAGTATAGTGCAGAGTTCACCACTATGAATGCAAAGGAGGGGAGAGTCCCAGGAGCAGCCCCCACCACAGATAAGGCTCAGTTTCTTATATTAGTTGTAGGCTCTGTCTCCCAGAGCGCAAGTTTTAGGGTCGGCCGTCCGGGGATCACGGGAGATTTATTACTCCTGTCTGGGTAGCCGTGCAGGGGAGAGGTTTTAATGTTATGGGCGGCACCGGAGCCAGCCGGCTCTGTATAATATAGTGCGGCTGCAACAAGGGGGAGTACGGGGTCCGTCTTCCAGGACTCACACCGCACAATTCCCCTCAGTACCTCCGTTAGTTGTGGCAAGTTTCAGCCGGCTCCCTCCTGAGCCGCGTGCTGCAAGGAAAATGGCCGCCGCCTCCTGTCCTCTCTGTCCTCCGTCCGCGCGCCTCGGGGATCTCACCCGACCGAAGCCGCACCTCGCGCCCTCTCTGAAGCCGGGGACCCCCAGGCACCCAGAGGATTCCAGCGGTGCTCACCGAATCCCTCCGGGGTGAGTATATAATGCAGGATTCTGCAGGATTATGGGAGCTCCAGCCTGACGCGTCTGTTCAGCTCCGTTACATCGCCACGCCCCCAATTAAAATGTACTTTGATTGTAGGACAACCCCTTTAAATTTATTTCTATATGAAAAAGTTAAATATAATATATTTCATGATAAGGAAAAACTTCCTCAATTGTAGACTTTTTTTTAATAAATATCAAGGTTAGCTCGAGACTTTGTCCAAGCTTTTAATTTTTCCACTCTGTGTATATGAGTTTGACATCCTTGGCCTACAGGCATATATGGAGTTGTTGAGTTTGGGACAGGAGACCCCGCGGACAGTCCATGCATTGTGGTCTATGTAGGAACTGAATTTCACAAACGTCTGCATGAACCCTTAGACTGAAATAGTTTTTTCAGCTGCTTCGTCAATTGCAACATTTTATAGAGTGCAAAATGTTGGCGCAAACGTACTCCAGTCCCGCTTCCTTTGGAGTGATTTTATATACATCTGGAATTTTTGTAACGTTGCATTTTTGGAGGGGGTTCTAAAAAGGCTCAAACAAGACAAACATGAAGAGTTTTTTTTTTCATTTGCACCAAATTTAGGAACCACATGTGACAGTTTGAAGAATTTGGCGCTAAAAGAAAAAAAAAAAGTTTAAGACGACTTTTTTTTTTAAACCGATGAATCGGGCCCTTAGTTGATTTGCTAGGGACTAGTATTTTAATGTAGAAACCCTTGAAGTAAGATAAAAGTTGTAATTACCCTAATCCTGGATGATCTATATGAGAGGGGCCGGGTAGTTACCTGGGGGTTGGGTTCTCCAATTTCCAGCTTGAAGATGGTTGAGTGAATTCCTCTTCTTAATCAGAAAAGTGATGTACGTTGGAATTGAAAGGCGCTAGAGAGACACAAGTTATTATATTACTGCTAGTACTGGCATCCCAGCAGGAATTCATTTGTCGCTGGTGCTGACACGACGCACAATGCTGGTAATATCACACTCGTTAGATCAAATTGGTCACTAAAACCTTAACGACGACCATCCCAGACGTCTCCTCCTCCGGCCACCAACTGTTGAGTGAGCGTTTTTCCGCAAGTGAATTAGGAGATTTTATAAGTGGAAAGAAAATATTACGGGGCTTAAAATAATATTTAGAAATGTTTTGGTCCCTGACTTAGTGTGAACGAGTCTCTTAGGCCATTACATTTCTACGTAATGTCAAATATAATTACTTTCAGCCAGAAAGCCCAGCATGACATTGTTCAGTGCAAATGGAGCTGATGTAATAGATTGGACATCTCCGTTATTGCCTTGTAAAAACCCTTAATTTGTTAAATAAGGAATAACACAATGACAATATCCGAATAATGCGTCCATTGTGAAAGTTCACCAGTAAATGCTATCAGTGTTATCAGAGACCGGTGATGTAAGCCATTATAAATGTGCAATGTAATCAATTAGTCACGCTTATTATTAAGACTGATGGGCAACATAATTCCAATATCACAGCTATCAGGAGACATTACTCAGCTCTTACATGCTTCTTATGTAACGTGTCCTAATGTTACGGTAGGAAGCTCTTACATCATCTGCTACAGGACGCCGCTCAGTTTTCTACTAAAAAGTTATGTGCTTGTGCGTTACACGTACATTATATTGTAATAATCGCTTCCATGGTATTGAAGAGGTTAATCAAGCCATTAGAACAGAGGGTTGGAGGCATGTATTGTAAAATTGTGAGGTCTATCAGATACATTTATCTTACGTGGTCTTCATGGTCTTAAATGGAAGCTATCATCAGGCAATCACCTATTGTTTAAATAAAGTTTTTGTGTTAAATACATTTTGATAAACATTTTTTGGCAATAGGGTTTTTCCCCTTCCATATTACAATTTGTAAAAAAAAATCTTGCAATTTTCACAATGGCCATTAGGGCTTTTTTTAGACTCTAACTTCCTGCGGTTTCAGGAAACAACACATGTACATAGCCACAATGGTTAGACCCCCGTCCCTATCTTTTGTATTGAAGTGACTAATGAGCATGTGCCGAGATGATTGTGAAGGGAGGGTGACATTGACTATTGTGAATGGTTGATCCTGTGTTTCACCTGTATTATAGAGGTGTTACATGTTATTGTAATCCTGTCTCTGATGATAAGACTGCTGAAAACTCTTCCTAAAAAGACAGGAAGTAGGAGTCTAAAATAGCCCCAGTGGCCAGTGTGAAAATCTTTTTCCAAAGATTTTATTTGGATTTTAAAATAACAGGCAAGAAAAGGGAATAAGGGCGGGATAGGACGGTGGGGTGGAGAAAAAGGGGGTAATAAGGGGGAGGGGAAAGAAGGGATGGGACCAGTGTGAAAATCTTAATCTTAAGATTACTAATTTAGAGATCATGATATGAAAAAAAAAAACCATCATTGACATTTTTTTTTAAATACATGGAACCCAAAAATCTGATTTAACCGATTCACTTTAAGTATCGTCTATAATTCAGATGTAATTTTGCACTATTCATCATATGAGAAACCTGTTTCTGTTTTAGATTATTGTTTTTGTTATTTTTCTGCAAGATGCTTGTTGTTATTTCATGTGTAAGTGGAGGCTGAAACGCGTCACCTAATGAATGTTTCTATCTTGCATTTTTATCTGGACAGTGCCACTTGTTATGGCTTAAAAAAAAAATAATAATACTTGAAAATAAAACTGCTAATTTTAAAGAGGCCCACATCTCAAAAATATACAAAATAGAAATACAATAAATCAACACACAAATTCGTTTAGTGTTTTATAATCCTACGTAACAGGAAGATACACTTTAAAGCATCACTAGGGTAATTTTTAATTTCAGTGCTGGAGTGGTGTTACTAATCTAAGTTCCCTGACCCTAGTATTCTACTTACCAGCCACGTTCCCGATGCCGCCATTTTGTGATTGCAGCTTCTCACTGACCGGAACTCAGAGGTATCGGTCACAAGTTCTCATTGTAAGCCTATGCGATCCTCGTTCTGGCTCTCAGACTTACATTTTTTTTGTCTGACCCCCTCAAAAGTCATGAGGTTTTCCAGTAGAAGCTGCTCCAGGAAAGGCTCCCTTATTGGGGTGTTTTTGTGAAGGAGTTTCTTTTTTTTCTGAAAAGTTTTTAGAGTGTTTTGGAAGAGATTTTTTTTTTCCTAAAGCGTTCTTTGCTCTTTGATTTGACAAATTTGGAAAGTGCCACCGACTGGAAAAAGTGTCTCAAAACTGTGTTTTCTTTGAAACATTATAGGGTTTCAAAGTAGACCATAATTTATTGCAATGAGGTAGTGAGCCGCTATTTCATGCTGCCTGCAGCTAAGACAGCGAGAAGCTGCTGCGCTAACAATAATTCCTGTATCAGGCAAAAGCCCATTCAAAATCAGTCTTAGAGTCAGTGATAGGTTTGTTTGCTGGCGTGACAATTTAAAGGGAATTTGTCACCTCCCTTATGCTGCCCTCTATGAGAGACGTATATGGTAGTTGTAGAAGAGGAGGTTTGTGGTGGCGCTGGGATGGATCTGTGGTGGCGGGAGCGGAGTATATGCAATCACCTATGCAGCACCAATTCCTACCCCTTCAGTCCTCCCAGCAGCTGACAAAAGGTTCGGTCCGGACCAAAAACCAGTCTGCGCTTTCAGGACTTCTAATAAAGGTATGTCCTGAGTACTCGCTATGTGGTTTCCCTTCCAGAACGGACAGCGCACCGGCGGCATATTCCCGTTACACGTCTCCCAGTACAAGGTAGTGACAGGTGCCGAATTACACATTCTGTTATGTGTCTACGTCCTGTAGTTTTGGAGACAGTCATAAGAGTAATGTCAGATGCCCCCCCACCTATACAGTAAATATTAGACAACGCCTTTAATTGTTTAAGAAGCAGGACGTGCATCAGAGTTTGGTGGGATTGTCCAAGTCATAGCAAGTAATTTACTTCTAATTGCAACCCCTATAATTTCACTAACAGGAGCAGATTTTTTTTTGTATGTTACAGCCATTTGGACACTTGAGAACCACAAGGAGCATGTGCTTGGAGCCTCCACCATTCATCCTTCCAGACCAGGCTACCCAAGCCCAGTCAGGAGTGATAGTTTTTCAGGGGGTGCACTTGGCTCACTGTCCTGCCATACACTCAGGCTAATCCTAGCTTGCATCCATCTCACCTTTTGGTGATCCTATCTAGCCAAGAGGTGGCCAGACTTCCATGTGGTGCTCTCGTTGGACAAGGCCACATGCATCCATGTCCATGTCTCTTATTTTTGGTCATGCTGATGAGTTATGCTCCCAGAGGTGGGATAGATGCCTACAGCAATTTTAAAGGGAGTTTGTCAGCACAAAATGACTGTTCAGAACTAGCACAGGTACTCGGTGCACCCTTGACGTGGCCAACACTTCAGTGCAACTTCCCACCTACTTGTTTTCTATCTATCACTGCCCTGATCTTTCTTGATTGACAGCTCTGGCTTCACAGTAGCCAGAAAAGGGCAACGATAGATGGGAAACAAGTAGGTGGGAAGTTGCACTGAACTGTTTGGCCACACCAAGGGTGCACCAAGTGCCAGTGGTTGGTTTGAACAGTGATTTTGCTGACAGAGTCCATTTATTACAGCCGCATGCACCAAAGAAAAAAGACAATCAAACAATGATTTATTTTCCATAAAATACATTAAAACGAGTAAATTATGAAATCATAATACATTATATTATTCCATGGTTCTTAATAAAACACCTCCAATATGTTCTGTACATTTTCCGCCACCCCTCGTACAAAAAGTAACAGATGTCTTATGTGCCGCGGTGTCTGTACAGATGTACAATATGTACATTAATAATAAGTGCAAAGCTATGGAAAGCCGGATATTAAAAAAACAAAACGCATGCTCTCTTTCCGGAAACAAAGATACATTCTATGTGCTGAACAAGGCGGGAAACCTCGTCTGTGCAAACAGGTGATTCACCTCCCAACAAATGAATATATCATAGAAAATGGGACAAGCAGCTTGGAGAAAACTCACATGCAATTGACCAAAGAGATACCGCACTGTGCCGCACCTGCGCTGTGTCGCCCCCATGGAGGCGTCTGCATTATACAGAGGGCGCAGCTTTGCCTTTAGCAGGAGCTGCATCTGGAGATCTAAACTTTGGTAAGTAAAGGCCAAATTTGTTCTCTATTCCGGCAAAGGTTGCGGTTGCCAGTCTGTAGCCTCCTATATGGTCGGGGTGCGCAGGAGGCAGGTTGGAGATTCTCGTCTTTGGAGAAGGCTCTGTCCCGGAAGGTTTGCTGCAGAAAAAGAAATTTTCTATCAATAAACAAGTCGGTGGTGTGCCATCTCACACAACACAAGACGTTGACACTAGGCAATCAGCGAGCCGCGGCTTACAGAGCTGTTTATTTTATCGAATGGACTAAGCTCACAAGCATCATTATGTGGCTCGGAAAGAGGCCGGAGCATGGAACATTTACACATCAGACTTACTGATTTACTTGGACAGTTCTCAAGGATATTGCAAGGACTCGCAAACACCAAACCAAATTCCTCGTTAGAATTCACCATTTATTCACACATCAACTTATTTTACTTATTTTTCACTGACGTAGGGGATAGGACGCAAGCACCTAGATGGTGTGGAAGAGCCTGAATCTCACAAAGGGTATGTTCCCACGGCATCTCAGACGCAGGCATACCGGCTGAGTTTTTAAAGCAGAAGACACTTCAAGAAAATGCCAGCGGTGTCTTTTCTGAAGCGTCTTTTGCAGTGGTAACTTCTTTTTTTTTTTTCATTCTACCTATAAAATAGTGACGGCTTTCAATCAGAAACCGTGTGAAGAATGATCGTGATCCAAGGGTTAGGGTTAGGGTTTCCTTGCGGAAAGCGACATGTCAAGCCTGACGTGAACGAGGTGAGGAGACTTTTAAGCCACTGTGCTCCTCTGGGAAATATACAAATTGTCTCTTCAGAGAGGAAGAGGACTAGAACGCTAGCGCCACCAATGAGAAGATGCAATCCTAAAAGTCAATATCGACTCTCTAACGAACCTTGTCACATGACTTAGACTAAAAGCCAAAACCAAAATCTCAATTTGCAGACACTGTTTCAGAGTATTGAGCCTTGTCAGTGCAAAGTGTGAGATCTGGTTTGGCTGGATGACAGGCGTCCGACCAGAATCCAAGGGGTAACGTTCCTCCTTGTGGAGAACGACACGTCAAGCCTAACATGCCGAGGTGAGGGGACATTTAAGCTGCAATGCTTCCCTGGGAAACCAGATCTCACACTTTGTTTCGGGGCACTGCTCCTAGAAAGTGCACAGTGTCTGCAAATTAAGATTTTGGTTTTGGCTTTTATCCTAAGTCATGAGACAAGGCTCGTTAGAGAGTTGATCTTGACTTTTAGGATTGCTACTTTCTATAGGTGGCGCTAGAGTTCTAGTTCTCTTCCTCTCTGAAGAGACAATTTGTAAGAATGATCATGTCGCGCCTTTTAGCCTCTTCGTGGCTTTCTAGGCCTGAAGTGATTAAAAGAAGCTGAAAAAAAATAGAGCATGTGCACTGTAAGTCGTTCTGACATTGTTGTGCATATGTTTATTACTTTTAATGTTTATTGAGCAATTTATCAGGGGGTTTCTAGGGAGAATCTGCCTTAAAAAAACAAAATCTCAGCACACACTAATCTCCTCCATAAATCAGATGAGTCTCACTCATTGAAATCTATGGGTGTGTAAAAGAAAAATTGGATGCCATATGGAACCACAGTGTAACATCCAATTTTTACAGATAATTTGAAGTTCTTGTAACACAGGGAACTGTAAATGGTTTTGTAAATGATTAATAACTGCTGTAAAAAAAAAGGATTGAATACAAACTGCCCAAGTGAGAATAAAATCATCCACTTTTCTGGATGTAAGTTGGACCGTTTTTTTTTTGTTTTATTTTTAATACGGTTGTGTGAACTTACCCTAAGGCGCATTCGGACATCCGTACAAAAATGGATCCGAGATTGGACCGCAGTGCACAGAATATATGAAGAAGTCGCGCTCGGATCAGGAGACCCAATGCGGGCCAATCTCAGATCGATTTGTTTGCACAACCAAATGCAACCTAAAAGTGAGGTACACATGGCCGTATTCTGCTGAAGGCAGAAGCATTTTATATTAAAAGGGTTAACGGTGCCGCTCACTTCCACATTGGAGGCAAGTGATGCCGATGACGTTTTGACCTTCGCTCCTGCCGAGACTTGTGCATAATCATCAATTATTGTGCACGTGTCCTGTTCAGTACAATAGGACATATACATGATACTTGCACCCGGCGGGTGTGTGGGGTTGTATCGTCATCAGCACCGTTCACCGTTATCAGTAATTAAAGGGGTTGACTCAACACGTCAACTCTTTCCGACAATGAGGCTGATGCACAGATCGGCTGTTATTGCCGAGGGAAGTGGCAGCTTGCCATAATTTCCCCCGGCAATGAACAAGTAGCACATCTTATCTTGTAGATTGTGGTGGGGAATCTGTTCTGATTGATGGGGCAACTTATAAATTTATTTAAAAAAAATCCAAAACTAATTTTTCAATCCAGAAATGGATCATACTGGTCAATGCAAGTTAATGGGTCAAAAGAAAAAACACTTAAAAAAGACAGCACTCAGATGTCATCCATTTTTCATTTGAAATAAATTTACATGGTAGGAATAGATTGAAATTTAGAAAATGGATAGTTTGTTCTTGAATGCAAAAAAAAAAAAAGATTAAAATGGAAGTCTGAATATACGGTAGTTTTAGGACACAGGAAATGCTGTGCAACAAGCCAATAATTGGGAACTGGTGCTCAATGTTTTAATTTTATTTTTTATTTTTTTTGGGGGGGGACATAAAATGATGCAGTGGTTCTTCCATTATAAGGATATTTTCTTCAAACAAACACACACACACACAGACACATATATCCATACATACATATACGGTGCCTTTGAAAAAGTATTCATACCTTGTGAACTTTTCTACATTTTTTTCACGTTACATCGAGAAACTTAAATGTATATTATTTGGATTTTATATGATATACCAATGCAGAGTAGCCAGTATTTGTGAAGTGTAAAGGAAATGATACACGGTTTTCTAATGGTTTTAAAAATATAAATCTTAAAATTGTGGCATACATTTGTATTAAGCAGCCCACCCTCCAGAGTCAATATTTTGTAGGACCACCTTTCGCTGCAATCACTGCTGCAAGTCTTTTTTGGGGTCTTTCAGTCTCTAGATGTGAAAGCTGGTGGAGAAAGTTTTGCTCCTTCTTCGCAAACTAGTTAAGTGAGATTGGATGGAGGTGTCCGTGAACAGCAATTTTCAAGTCTTGACACAGATTCTCAATGGGATTTAGGTCTGGACTGTGACTGGGCAGTTCAAACACATGACTATGCTTTGACCTGAACCATTCACTGTAGCTTTGGCTGTATGTTTAGGGTCTGTGTCCTGCTGGAAGGTTAATCTATGCCTCAGTCTCAATTTTTTTCTAGCCTCTATCAGGTTTTCCTAAAGGATTGCCTTGTTTTTAGCACTTTCCGTCTTCCCATCAACTCTGACCAACTTCTGTCTCTGATGCTGCCACCACCATATTTGACAGTGAGGATGGTGTTTTCACAGTGATGTCCAGTGTCAGTTTTCAGCCACACATAACATTTTGCATTTAGCCCAATAAATTCTACTTTGATCTCATATGACCAGAGCACCTTCTTGCACATGCTAGCTGTGACCTCCTATATGGCCTTTTACAAACTGCAAACCAGACTTCTATGGCTTGCTGTCAAAAATGGCTTTCTTTGTACCACTGTTCCACAAAGGACAGATTTGTGAAATAAACCACTAATAGTTGTCCACAGTGATCTATGCAGCTCCTCTAGAGTGACCATGGGCCTCTTGGCTGTTTAATTAGTGTTCTCCTTGCTTGGGATTTAGGTGGACCGCATGTATTGGTAGGCTTGCAGTTGCGCCAAACTCCTTCCATTTTTGGATGATGGATTGACAAATTTGTCTGTGAGATATTCTTAGCTAGGGCTATTTTATAACCTAACCCTGCTTTACTCCTCTGCACAACTTTATCCCTGACCTGTCTGGTGTGTTCCTTGGTTTTCATGATGCTGTATTATCCCTAATGTTCTCAAGAGAACCTCTGAGGCCTTCACAGAACAGCTGTAGTTATACTGAGAATAAATGACACGTAGGTGAACTCCATTTACTAATTATGTGGCTTCTAGAGAGAAATGGTCACTCAGGATTTTATTTAGGGGTATCAGACTACAGGAGGCTGAATACAAATGCATGTCACAATTTTCAGATTTATATTTTCACAATAAATAGAAATCCATGTATCATTTCCTTTTCACTTCACAAATACTTGCTACTTTGTGTTGGTATATCACATACAATCCCAATAAAATACATTTAATTTTGTGGGTGTAAAGTGAAAAAATGTGGAAAAGCCCACAGGTGATGAATACTTTTTCATATATACATACAAACATATACTTGTATATACACATACATATTGTACATATATGTAGGTACAGTATGTTAGGTTTACTCCTGGATCCTGGGAAAGCTATCAGACATTCATTTGTATGGAACAGAGGAAAGAAAGGAAAATGGGTTTAGTTAAAGGACACAGTTTCAATTTGAGATGTGTTCGGCTAAATGATAGCTTTTTTTTTTTCCGCGCTCTGAATTGATATCATTCTGCACAGGAATCCAGACTTTCGGAGAGACATGCCTCTCATGTCAGCCAGAGACCGGAAAAAAATAAAATGTTCTATATTAAGCGCAGACAGGCGATGTTCACATCTCAGAAATCAGGCTTATTTTCAGCTACATATATATATAAAATGCACCGTGCGCACAAAATTCATCCATGATACTTACACCCCTCCAAAGTCCACGTACAGCCATCTCTGCAGTAGCTCATAGGTCACCAGTGTCACGCCGAATTGTGGGGAGGATCGGAACACTCGAGCTGCGGGAGGATTAGATGTAATACTTCACTATAGTAATTAAGAGAGGACATAAGATTAATCTAGAACATGCTGCTCATAAACTGGTTTATCGTATGGCACCACACGGTGTCTATGGTCTGCATTAGCCATTGCAGCTCCACCCGAACTAAACAAACCCTATCTGCCAAGTCTGGAAACATCTTTTATGTCTATTTAGTACTCCCAGCATCGAATCAGGAGGAGAATGTTTTGAGGGACCACCCTCCATTTGTAGGGCATGTGGATTCCATTGATATGTAGACAGGTACGGACTGATGCAGAAATTCAGCCCTGGCATTTCAAATCACACAGGCCCATGTTTTCTCCGTCCCCAAGAACCAGATGGGATATATCACTAGTATTACCCTGGATGGATGAAAGGAAGATTTACTACAAGACCAATATTTCTAATGATACCCATGGCCTGCTGGGGTAAGTGATGAAGTCAGCGACTTTGTGCCCCGTCACAACTTTTAACAGTATGGGTGTCTTGAGAATGTTAATTCTGTTAACAACGTAGCAGACAAGGCGGCCCATGACTAGACAGGCCCTTCTGGTATTTGTCAGAATTGCCAAATGGCCAGTCCGGCCTTGTATGTAGATATATACGGTAGTATCAGCGATATGGACTTGGGTTTTATTTATAAATTAACCCATGAAATAAAACACAGTCTCTGGCTGGGAGGCCCGCCAACCCTCAGATCAGCGGACCTGTTACTCCCCCTACAACAAGACTGCCGGTAAAGTAGATAGAAGTGGCGTTCTGTTGTGCCCATTGCCCTTCGTTCCAAGTTTATGGCACTGACACAAACATCTCAGCGTCAAATCCTCCTACACGTGGTCTTATGGCTGGGGGCAAAAAGTGTACTCCTCCATTTTTTCTATTGATGGGGATTCAAAATAATCTATCCAATGGATAGGAACAAAAGCGTAACTTGAAGATCGTCGGTCCTGAAGCCAAATCTCCAATAAGGTCTAGATAAAGATTTAAAGGGGTTTTCTGGTTTTGGAAAACCTGTCCTTCTTCTGCAGTTTGTTTAACAAAATAAAAATAAACAACTTGTCCTTTACTCACCCTCCCCGGGAGCGGCACAAATCTCACTAGCTGATCGCGATGTCTTATTTTCTGCAGCGCTGACATCATTTTGACAGCACTGCAGCTAATCACTGAACTCAGCGGCTCTGCCTGAGTTGACTCGGCTGCTGAGCTCAGTGATTGGCTGCAGTACTGTTGATGTGACAGGTAACAACAGACACTGGGAACAGCAGCAGAGAGTGTGGACCGGGGGAGGGTGAGTAAGCCTCAGTTTGACACATTTTTTTAAACAAACTGCAAAAGGAGGGACAAGGGTTTTCCAAAATCTGTATTTTCTCATATGGACCAAACGGACCTTTTGGGATTCAATATCCTCCAGGTCCCAGGTGCGAATCCAAACATTGCACCCGTTACAGTGAAATCCCTAAATAGGAGATACAGTAAATTATTATCATCGTGTATTATATCACACCACGATTATTCTACAGGCCGGCATCTTCAGACTCATTTAATATGACACACAAGACACCACCAGATACGATACAAACCTCCGGCTCCTTTCCAGAATGCCCTTGCTCCTTCTTCTTTGAGGATTTTTCTGAAGCAGTCGATAACACCGTTGTACGTCGTCTGACCGGCCCGAGCTGCCACTTGCAGTCTCGTCTTGATGACATCGGCAGGGGTTACTAAAGAAGCCGCAGGTACGCCTAACCGAAAATGGAAAGAAAAAGACACAAAAGAACATTAGAAGATCTCGGGGGCGAAAATCCGAAGATGTCTGATAATTTTTTCGCAGTCAATATCGGGATGGCAAGATAGTATATATTATATATGTATTAGGTAAGGAAGCTATGGGGTAGTTGATGGTGAAAAATGACTGCCCGATGTACAGCGCCGATACGTCACGCTCTTCTGGGACTCAATCCATGTGTTCCAAGGCAGATTCCTTGGGTAGTAAATTACACGCTTGTTAGGATTGCTACACACACCCGGCACTAAACAAAGTGAGCTTAATGGATACACAAATTGATTAGCACGCTTGTGTCACACGCAGAGGAGCTGTGAATGACTTATCTATGGCAAATCCGTAAGGGGAGAATCCCGATGATGGATCCGTCTAGAACGCTCGCTGGGTTTTTTGTTACCTGAATGGTTTTCTTTCCTAGACTACGAGCCGCGAGCCCCTCGCTGTACTCACATCTACAGGGGGCTCTGTTATTTAGTGACACTCAATAGAGCCGGGGAATGCTGCATTGCTAGCAGGCACATGAATAGATGGCTTTTTCGGGAGTAAAAAAAATATGACAATGCCACCTCTATGACTGGTCAGCAGGAAGCAGAGCGGCCGCATCCTGCCATCAGCTTGGCCCCGGGCACGAGGCGGCTTTTGCCCCGATTTGCCTGGAAGTCAGGATGTTCCAGTACTTGAGCACAATGTGGTTTATTGGAGAGGACAGACCCTTGTCTGCGCCACCTATTCCCCCCCGACTGTCTTCAAACCGTGTCACATAGACTCCTGGGAAACAGAATGTGACATATGGAAGGAGAAGGAGAGGAATGATTTCATATTCCATGAAGAAGGGTGACTTTTTTTTTTTTTTTTTTTTTTTAAATCGGGGAGGAAATTGATATAGGTCTTATGTAATGAAAATACAAGCTGGACTTTTTATGGCCTTAATTTCAATCTGTGGCTCAATTGATGGCGTTATTGTCAAGGAAAATGAAAAAAAAAAAAACTTCTTAGCCAAGTATGGATTACAATACGGTCAACTGTGCATTAAGACGGAGACATTTTATATGAGATCATTATCTTACTGTACTAAACTTGGAATGATAAACTCAGTCACAGAAAGTATAGAAAAAGTTTTCTTAAATAAACTATAAAAGTAATTTTTCAATTTTTTTTTTTTTAAGCACCATTAGGACAGTGTAAAAATAAGCAGCACATGGCAGCAAAGTGCTGACAAATCTTAGATCAAAGGAGCTGGAAAATTAACTTATGAAAAAAAATTAAAAAAATCTGGTAAAAATTCTGATGAGAATGTCCCTCATTAAAAAAAAAAATTTAAAGAGTTTAATTTTTTTTATATATTATCAGAGAAATCTGCTTGTTTTACCTCCCGGACTGACCTTTGTTTCTCAATTCATTTATAAAATCTGTATTCAGTGAAGACAGATTTTCCCATTATTGAAATGGGAGATGACAGTTGGTGCTTTTAAAGTTCTATGGGGAGGGGAGGAGCTAGTGGAACACAGACATTCTGCTGCAAGTTCTCCTGAATCGTCGGTTACAGTTCTACATAGAACTTTATAAGAACCAACTGTCATCTCCTATCTCAGTGAAGAAAGATGTTACCTGTGAATTGGAGAATTTTGAGAATGACCGATCGTTCCAGGAGGAGAAAGAAGCAGATCTCAATAATAAAATATATTACAAAGTTTGTTATTTTCACATATTCTAATGATTTATGTAAAAGCTATCACAAGTATTTTATTTTTTTTATATAAAGCAGACATTAGGTAAATAGAAAAATGGGTAGAATGGGGCAGCAAGGTGCAAATTGTAAATTAAAAGGGCTGTCTGGATTACAAAACCCATCTTACAAATAATAAAACAATTTGTAATAAAAGTCTGATGAAAAAAGCGCATTACAATTACCCTCATTTATTAGTCAAAATGGCAACACAGGGCATTGTTCTAGTTCTCTCTCTCGAGAACCCGGCATACTCTACTTAAGTATTACATACCGTCCATTGATGTTGATGTGCAAATTAATGCCCGTTACCCAATTACTCCAAAGCTCAGAGCAGATTGAAATATTTAGGTTATTGTCAAATAACTCTTCTAAGAAAAAAGATTGGCCAAAATGGACAACCCCTTTAACTTGCTTAGTGAGACCACAGGCAGCGGAATTATCAAAAAGCATTAAGTCCATGGCCGCCCTAGGTACCTTAGTGGATTGACAAAGGAAGAACGGGTCATTTTGGTGTATGACTGCTGTAAGGGTTTATTTTATTGTATAAGTCAATTTGGTAGTTGAAACAAAAGATGCCTGCCAGGAATTGTCTAGAAAAGCCATGTTGGCTTGAGAAGTGCGAGTGGAGAAAGTAGAGAGAAAAAAAATGTGTCTTGCGTCACACGTTACGTCTTACAAGTTTTACAAAGTTTATATTCGCTTGTAAACTTTATATTACACTAAAGAAAAGGCATAGAAGCAATTTTTTTTCTGATAACATCATTTGTATGTGTAAAAAATGTAATTCTATCATCCATATGGGAAAGAGTTCTTTACAGTAAGAGTGGTAAAAAACTTATGTTAAGCGGTAAAAGGCAAAAGGGGTGAAAAAATTACAAAAAAGGGGGATATATTTAATGTATGGATAATGTCGTTGAGGGTAGCATGAAGATGTATTAATTTCTGAAGATTGAGTCTAAGAATGGACAGACTTTAGTTTCTTTCAACCAAACTGAAGAAGGTGGGAGCTGTATGTGGCTCTTCGACTTCCGGCCATATGCTCCCTAACCGTACACAGCTGCAGGTTTGGTGAAAATTTGGCACCGCTGTTGCAGCATTACTGAAATTTGTCTCTTTTTTGGGGCGAAATAGTTGACAAATGTTAATAAACTTAACGGTAACACTTGGATAATTTCCGTTACAAGTTTGACAATCCATTTTTGTTGACTTCTGAACCCGAACTGTTGCATTAACAGTTTACAAAATTAAATTCTCATGAAAAAAAAAGAAAAAAAAGCTTTAGTCCATGATAGGCCTGGGTTCAGGTGGATCACGCAACTATACAACACTGCTCATAAGTTGACAATTTGAGTGTTCAGCCATATACACACACATCAGGTAATCAGCCGCCTTGCTTTCTCTACCGAAATATTTTCCACCAACCTCAACATCTCAGAAGCCTCTTTTGACAGAAGCTCGCTACAGATGGACACCCATAATGCTGCGCCAAATCTCAGAACGAAGTTAAGCTGTTTACACCAGTTATGCTAATGTAATTAGCGCTCATTAACAGAACGACATCACCCACCGCGAGCATATATTTACTGCTCCTCGGTGGTGACTGATACTGCTTTTGTATAAACGGGCTGATGAGGACAATTTTCATGTTCTCTATTAACAAAAACAGACTAAGGAAGAAAAAATTAAAAAGATATCCAAAAATAGGGTCTTACCTGCGATTGCACCAGCTGTTAGTAACTGCAACGCTCCTATATGTCCCTCTTCATTGGCAAACTGCGATTTACAGTGTGCATAAACTGGGAAGTAGATGGCAGAGAATGGGATGTCACGGAGGAAGCAGGCTTTGGCACCCTGCAACAAGCGTTCGTATTAGTTTGGTAGTTTCATTTTGACCCCTTAACTTTCTATTCGATGCCCGAATGTACAGTGCCATGTAAAAGTTTTAAGCACCCCTGGTCAAAATTACTGTTATTGTGAACAGTTAAGCAAATTGAAGATGATATCATCTCTAAAAGTCCTAAAGATAGTTAAAGATTACACATTTTCTCTGTAGTATTTTAGGCAAAAAAAAAATCAGTCAATATATATATTATTTTTTTTTTTTCTTTGCCTAAAATATAAAGGAAATGAAGGTCTAAAACCTTGGTCGTAGTTATCTGAGCACACAAACCTCCAAGGGTGCCCAAACGTTTTGTAATTTTTAAAATGTGACAAACTACTAATACATATAGTCATTTTTCACATTTTAAAAATTACAAAACGTTTGGGCACCCTTGGAGATTTGTGTGCTCTGATAACTAGGACTAAGGTTTCAGACATTAAGTAGCCTGTTAGGGTCATGGCTTGTTCACTATCATCGTTAGGAAAGGCCAGGTGATGCAAATTTCCGAACTTTATATAAATCAGCCTCCTCTAACCATATGCAAAAAACCAAAGCCATATGTTCTTCTAAGCAGCTGCCTAGCACTCTGAAAATGAAAATGGTGGAGGCCCACAAAGCAGGAGAAAGCTATAAGAAAATAGCAAAATGTTTTTGAAGTTGCTCTTTCCTTAGTTCAAAATGTAATCAGGAAATGGTAGTTAACGGTAACAGTGGAGGCCAAGATAGGGTCTAGAAGACCAAGCAAAATTTTAGGGAGATCGGCTCGCAGGATTGATAGAGAGGCAAATCAGAACCCACGCTTGACTGCAAAATACCTTCAGAAAGATTTAGCAAACTCTGGAATTGTGGTACATTGTTCTACCGTTCAGAGTCACCTGCACAAATATGTCCTTCATGGAAGAGTCATCAGAAGAAAACCTCTCTTGTGTCCTCAACATAAAATTCAGCATCAAAAGTATGCAAAACAACATCTAAACAAGCCCGAAGCATTTTTTAAATAATCCTGTGGATGGATCAAGTTAAAATAGAACTCTTTGGTCACAATGATCAACAGGTACAGTATTTATGGAGTAAAAAGGGCACAGAATTTCAGGAAAAGAACATCTTCCCAACCATTATGCATGGGAGTGGATCAATTATGCTTTGGGGTTGTGTGGCAGCCAATGGCACAGGGAACATTTCACTGGTAGAGGGAAGAATGGATTCAATGCAATTTCAACAAATTCTTGATGCAAACATAACACTATGTGTACAACAGCTGAAGGTGAAAAGAGGATGGCTTCTACAAATGGACAATGATCCTAAATACAGGTCAAAATCCACAACAGATTACCTCAAAAGGTGCATGGTGTGATTTTACAATGGCCCTCACAGTCCCCCTGATCTGAACCTCATTAAAAATCTATGGCTAGACCACAAAATAGCAGTGCATGCAAGGCGACCCAGGAATCTCACAGAACTGTTAGAATTTTCCAAGGATGAAAATCACTCACACAAGAATTGTAAGACTCTTGTCTGGCTACAAAAAGCATTTACAAGCTGTTACACAAAAGGGGGTGTTACTAAATACTACCCACGCAGGGTGGCCACACATTTGCATCGGCCCATTTTCCTTTTGTAATTTTTAAAATGTAAAAAATGAAAATGTTTTTTTTTTGTCTAAAATACAAAGGAAATATGTCATCTTTAATTTTAGGCCTTTTAGAGATCATTTCATCTTCAACTTGCTTAACTGCTCACAATAACAGTAATTTTGACCAGGAAAGTTTAAAAAAAGTAGACGATGCAAAGCTAGGACGGATAGCTAACACTAGAGAAGACGGAGAAAGGATTCAGAAGGATCTAGATAAGCTTGAACAATAGACAGCTACTAATAGAATGGTATTTAACAGGGATAAATGCAAGATTCTATATCTGGACAAGAAAAATGAAAATTACATCTATAGAATGTGAGGAATAGAAATAAGCAACAGCACGTGTAAAAAAGATGTGGGTATACTAATAGATCACAGACTACACATGAGTCAACAGTGTGATACAGCAGGAAAAAAGGCAAACACAGGTCCAGGATGTATTAAGAGAAGCATAGAGTCTAGATCATGTGAAGTAATTATCCCCTTCCTCTTCTCCTCTTTGGTCAGGCCTCATCTGGAATACTGTGTCCAGTTCTGGGCACCACATATTAGAAAAACACATTGAAAAACTAGAGCAAGTTCAGAGAAGAGCTACCAGGATGGTGAGCGGACTGCAAAGTATGTCCTACGAGGATCTGGGAATATTTAGCTTGCAAAAAAGAAGGCTAAGAGGAGACTTAATAGCTGTCTACAAATATCTGGAGGGATGTCATAGTGTAGAAGGATCATCCTAATTCTCATTTGCACATGGAAACACGAGAAGCAATGGAATGAAAGTGAAAGGGAGAAGATAAAGATTAGATGTTAGAAAAAACTTTTTGACAGTGAGGGTGATCAATGAGTGGAACAGGCGGTCACGAGAGGTGGTGAGTTCTCCTTCCATGGAATTCACGAAACAGAGGCTGGACAGACATCTGTCTGAGATGGTTTAGTGAAACCGGCAGTGAGCAGGGGTGTTAGACACGATGACCCTTGAGGTCCCTTCCAACTCTAACATTCTATGTTTCATTTTTATTTCATAAACAGTACACACCAAAATAAGCAACTTTGTAAAATATCTTATCAGAGAAATCTGCTTCTTTCTGGATTGATCTTTCACCCTCAATTCAGGGATACAATCTGTGTTCAGTGAAGACAAATGTGCACATTACTGAGATAGGAGATGACAGTTGGTGCTCTTAAAGTTCTATGGGGAGGGGAGGAGCTAGAGGCAGACATGGACATTCCGCAAGTTCTCTTGAACCGACAGTTAGGCCTCATTCACATGTCAGTTTAGGTGACAAATGGTGCTTTTAAAATTATATGGAGTAAAAGGGAGAATCTACAGGACGCAAAACTCCTATCTCAGTAATGGGAAAATCTGTATTCACTGAATTTTACTCATGAATTGAGAATTGTGAGAGTAAAAGAGGAGTACAGGAGGAGAAAGAAGCAGATTTCTCTAACAAGATATTTTACAAAGTTTGTTATTTTTACATGTACTCCTGATTTATAAAAAGAAATAAACAAAAATTGACGGTTACACTTTAAGTCTTTGCATAATATGAAGATGGAATAACTATATAAATACATAAGTATACAATAAATATGTATAATATAAAGGACTCACCTTATAAAGGCCGAAGAAACCCAAGTCTCTGAGTACAGTGACTGCACTGACTCTGGGGCCGGTAGTAATTTCTCCTGCGACCTGTAAGCGAATCTTGACAATCTCCAGCGGGTTTGTGAAAATGACTTGGGAGCCTCCTGCCTGCACACAAATAGACAATTCCGTCAGATCCTTTACCAGCCGTTACGGGAGCAGACCTTTAGATTGTGTAAGGAGAATGCTGAGATAAACTCATTCCCTCGCCTCCAGTGCCCTGTATAAAGTCGTTAAATACTAATGATATTACTTGTGTCATAAATTCTGGATCTTGATCCCTTGAGCTTCACCATAAAAACGATGAAGTCTTGTATCTGGAAGGGATTAAAGCTCGTCTGCGAAACGAGGAAAATTAATTTAAACATCTCACGTGTAATATTTGTATGTGGAATGTGGCAGCTGGAGAGGTTTGTTCACAGGTTAATCAATATTCCTGAAAACATGATAATCTATAGGGGAAAATGGTTATTTTGGGGGAGGGTTTATTTGCACCCCCATTATTGTTAAAACCAGTTATCATTACTCTTTATCTACTTGAAAATGTTTAACCATTACTATAGTATAATATTGGCTGTTTTTCTTTTCCTGTAAAATTGGAAAAATTTCAATAAAAATTACAATGAAAAAACTAAACAGTTATCAAGGTAAAAAGAAATACAAGGGGGTAAATTTACATGTCCTGTCCAATAAAATTAGGCTAACATCTCAGGCAATTTGGGGTTGCAGCCAATGGCACGGAGAACATTTCACTGGTAGAGGGCAGAATGGATTCAATGCATTTTCAACAAACCCTGTATGGTAAACACTATAAAGAGGGGAAAAAAAACAAATGTTAGAATTGAAATTAAACAATAAAAGTGACCAAATTGTTGTATGCACCACAAGTAGGTGTCAATAAAAATGTCAGTTCACAACGCAAAAAGACAGGTCCTAGTATGGCTCATTGTCATTCAAAGCTACAACTCATCCCGCAAAAATACAAGTCCTCATATGACGATGTTAAGGGAAAAAAAAAAATCTGAATGGACGTCTGGGCTTGCAATTTTTTTTTATCACCTGCATGCTGCACATTGTAATACAAAAGATTATAAATCAGTGCAGTTCAAAAGTTCAATTAACGTGAAGAACTTCTGGATGCTGCAGCCATCACTACAGGAGAAGAGATTATTGAAATTAATGACTTTCTGGGTTTTATTTATAATTTTTATTGTAGTTCGTGGACTGCTTCCAAGAAAGTTTCAGATGCGATTTCAGCTCATCTCAAAGTTCGGAAGTTTGATATATTTTTTAAATTAAAAAAAGTACAGAAATAATAATAAACGTAGATATGAATTAAGATGCTGGATACAGGATATAGGATAAAACACTCAGAAGTTAATTCTGCAGTCATCAGTCTGCCCTGAGCAGATGAGTGGATGTGTTGTGACCGGTGACCTTCTGGGGTCGGCACAATGTCCGCAGGTTACTTCCCGACACAAGACTGTGATTGTTCTTTGTTTATCTATGAAGATTTTACTGTGACACAACACATATTAAACCTTCATTCCTGCAGTCTCTTGTCTGAATTAAAAGTCGTGGATTTAATAAAAGCATAAACTTTTCAAAGTTTTGTTAAAAATTAAATTATATCTTTCCAACGGGAAAACTTTCACTATCAGCAGAGAAGTTTTTCCCCAGCAATTTCAGTAACTTTTATCCACCCAACTCTCAAGATTCTATCGGTTTCTTTAGACTGAAGAAGGATTTTAAATAGGGAGGGGCTTTATATGACATCATCTCAATTACACAGAATTATGAGTGATGTCATCACAGGATAAGTCACTTACAATTATGGTTTAATAGTGACCTTGTGACCCCGACAGCTTAGAGTCACCCGATACATGACAAAAGCCCTTACCGGAACATAGAATTCTTCATCTAAGCTTAAAGTGCATTTACTAGCATCCAGTATATATTTCCTATACACTGGTGTTTAATTTTTTTAGGTTTGCAAACAGGACAAGTCAAAGAACAAAGGGATAAATAAAACAATTTACCTACAGTATATCCCTTGTGGGACAGTTTCCCATATTTGTCTTTTACCGTCCGAGCATGGACCGGACTGGCCACAGGTCTACCGGCTTGAAATTGACAGCATTTATGAGCCTTTCGAGTTTGGATCCAAAGACCAGCGGCCAGTCCGTACATCGCAGTCCACACTCCAGACAGTGAAACGCAGATGTGTGACACCGGCCTAAGGCTGCATTCACACATTCTATTGTGCGTTACCATTTTATTGAAATGGATCGATTTTTATCTCAAGTGTCACTTCAATCTTTTTTTTTTTCTAATTTTTTCCACCGGAGCAGATAGACAGACGGATGGAACTCTGAAGTACAAAGCTTATCTTCCTAGTTACATCCGTTTTATAAGAAACCCTATTAATGGACGAGTATAATTGCAAAAAATGGATGAGAATAGGATGAGTGCTGATTCTCACGGACCCGTTTAGAAAACTGATGATTGTATGGCTCAATGAAAATCTAGGGCCATGTTTCTCAAAACTGGCGTAAAACTTTTTGAAAAAGGTGGCAACATTTTTGCACAAGGACTTGCACAAAAAAATTTGCGCCTTTTGGTATCTTCATGCCAGTTTGAAGTTGGACCATCAAAATGGACCAGCAATGAGTCCAGATCTAAATCCCATTGAACACTTGTGGAGAGATCTTAAAATTGCAGTTGGGAGAAGGCGCCTTAAAATATCAGAGACCGGGAGCAGTTTACAAAAGGCGAGTGATCCAAAATCCCAGATGAGAGGTGTAAGAAGCTTGATGATTGTTATAGGAAGTGATTGATTGCAGTTATTTATTCCAAAGGGTGTGCAACCAAATATTAAGTTAAGGGTGCTTATAATTTTGTCCGGCCCATTTTGGGGTTTTTGTGTGAAAAAAACAAAGGAAATAAACGTGTATAGCAAAACATGTAAATGCAATCATTTTCTGGGAGAAATACATCATTTTCTGGACAAATTTCAAGGGTGTCAACAGTTTTGGCCATGACTATATATACTGTCACTCAGTTTTTGTGGAATGCCATTAATCTATATATCACAAAATGGGCAGTTTCTAAATGTGTTTGTTATTTAAAGCATTATAACACAATTATGACCAGAGGTAAATAGGGAAAATGATTAAACGGCCAATAATTAGAATTCAAAGGTAACATTTTTGCCATTTCTGGGATTCTTAAAAAAAAAAATAAATAATAATCAGTTTGGTAACAGACACTTTTCAATGTGTTGACAAATTACACTATAAATACTCATTACCGAGAGCATCAATGTAAATAGCAGGAGTCATCTGTTTAACCTTTGTGTCAACCAAATGGGGTAAAACGCCCACAACGAACAATTAAGCAAAACAAAGAGAAAAAAGAAAACCTAAAAGAATCGGGCACAAAAATATGCACACTAATATCCGGAAGACAACACCCCGTGCCACTCTATTGCTGCAGGGTGGAAACATGTGACCCGACACATTAGACCTATTGCCCTTTACAATTCCACCCAAAGGCAAATCCTTCAAATATTAGGATGTCCCAAAGAAAGTCAATCAGATCCTCCTACTTCCAACCTACACATCCCCGTCAATTAACTGTTTGTTTATGGAAGGGTGTAATTCTTTTTTCTGCCTCTTGGGGCAGTAATGTTACATCTGGGGGAAATTGTTTTCCTGCATGAAGAGTATTCTTGACACTGTAAAAAGATTTCCATTTTTCCTATCACTTTTTTTTTTCTATTAATGATGCAATTAAATACTGAGAAGAAAAAAAATATTTCCAATAATAACACCAATATAATTCAAAGCACTATATTTATATATGAAGACACAAGCACATAGTAAAACTGCATATGTCCGATAGTTCAGCATCTTCCCATTCTGGTGCAGTCGCGTAGCCTCGCGAGGGCACCACTTTGAAATATCCTGTCTACATGACATCGATACTGTTTGATCCTGCTGTAGAGCGTGGAACCATTAGCTACCTACCCTACCACTTACCCATGTATATAGCACAATATAAGGACCAGTAAATGCCTTGAAACGCTTTGTTGCTACTTAGTACAATGTACAAGGACCCTACTAGTGCTTCGCTCAGACTTTACACATATGCTGTTAATAAGGCTCCGAAACACGTTGCTTCTACTTAGAACAAGGACACATTTAGTATTTCAGTAAGACTATACACATATGTGACTAATAAGGCCCCGAAAAGTGCAGCTTCTACTTAATGCAATGAACAAGGACTAGAGATGAGTCAACCCAAACTTAAAAGTTCAGAGTTCGGCCCGGACACTGAATTCTCCCGGAAGTCCGTTGCAATGATTGGAGTTCTGGGGGAAGTCAGAGAGGGGAGAGAGAGAGAGAGAGAAAGCATTTTCCTAGCTGAAAAGTATGGGGTCCTCATTGTGTTCAATGGATTTCGGGTTCAAGTTCATGTACAGTCCTGGTACCTGACCTTTGAAATAAAGTTTGGGTCGTGTACAAGAACTCGAATTTCCACAGGTCCACTCATCCCTAACAAGAACACTACTAGTACTTAGGTCAGATTACACACATATATGGCTAATAATGTACCGAAACGCGTTGCTTCTACTAAGTGCAATGTACAAGGACTCTACTAGTAGTTCGCTCAGATTACACACATATATGGCTAATAAGGTACCAAAACGCATTACTTCTAATAAGTGCAATGTACATGGACACTACTAGCGCTTGACTCAGACTATACACATATATGGCTAATAAGGCACTGAAACGCGTTGCATTGTATACTTTGCTAGTAGGAAAAACATATCTTCCTTTAAAAGCTTAAGTGTCCTAAAAGAATCAACCAGATATTGGGAGCAAAGTAATAGACTGAATTGTGTCATTGCAAAGGGAACATATTCCTCCCCATACATTACAGCGGCTCTGCTCCCTTAGTCTTGGGCTACAGATTGTGAAATGGAACGACAAAGAATGATATAAGACAGAGATCTTGTGGGGTGAAAATGCAGACATAGCCCATAAGTGATATACATGTTATGTCTGTGCAGTGTTCCCATCTGATAATTTAATTGGATCTTGGTCACAAGCAGAAGAAATCAGATTACAGGGCACCACTTATTTTTATATATATATATATATATATATTCTCCACTAATAATATCAGGACAGATGTCACCATGATGATCTCAAGAACAAAGAGTTGATCAAATCTGTAGAGCTCAATCAACATCACTTCCAGCAATGAATTACATGCGCTGTGTGGGTGAAGGGACTTCGTTTGAAAAAAAAAAAAAACATGAAGTGTCTGCAATCCTGAATCCTTCATCATTTTATTACTTGATGTGTCAGTTTTCTGAAAGATCCTCAATCTGTAATTCAGGTAAACTATAAGAGATTCAATTGGTAGAAATGTTGCATAATTAATACCACAATTGAGTATTTGTGCAGGTTTTTTTTTTCCTTTTTAAAATCACTATAGCCATTCTTAAAAGAAGTAAATCCATGTTTCAGGAAAAATTCTGTATGAAAAAGAGAAAAAACAAAAGTAATTACAGTCTTGGAAAGAAAACTGATCACAGAAGTCTAGAGTCCACTCCATTATGACCTTTATTCTGAGGTTCTGTTCATTCATTTTAGGGACAGATAAATGGACGAAGTGATCTGAGGCATCAGTTTTGGAAACAGAAGCAGAAGGGACCCAATTCATTATTATGGGATTTTGTCTAGGTTCCACTTTTTAGAATGTTTAGCATGCTGGATTTCTTTTTTTTCTTCCAAGAAGTGGACTCCATCATTATCAATGGGGCCCTTCTGTTTCTATTTGCAACAGGCAAACGGAGTATTCAAACGTCCCTGTGGACAAAGCGTTAAGGTCAACTTTCATAGTATTTTTTTCATATTCGGGAGGCCTTTAAAATGCCTGGAGATCGGTGGCCATCCAGGTCTTCAGACCTCACCGATTACACAAATAATATCCTGAACACTGCACAACTGCTGTTGATTGCGCACAGAGCGCAGTACGGATCTGGTAGAAAGCAAGGGCTTCCTAGGCAGTCTACTTTAAACATAGGCTTGCCACTTGTCAAGTGGTGGGATATATTGAGTAGTAAGTGAACAATGGAATTAAAGTTGATGTGTTGGAAGCAGGAGCAATGAGTAAGAATAAGGATCTGAGCAACTAACAAGGGCTAAATTGTGACGGCTGGACGACCGGATGACATCATCTCCTAAGCAGCAGATCTTTTGAGCTGTTTTCCTTGTATAGAGGTTAATCCATATAAAATATAGTCCAAGGAAGGACCTGACCAGTGTCGAAGGAAGGGTTCTTTGATGTGCATGGGGTAAGAAGGTTAGCTTGTATGTTCCAATAATCCTACAAATAAAACTACTGTAGCACAAATGGCTAAAACAATTACTGTTGGCTGTGAACGAAAGACATAAGAAAACAAAGAGCATCACAGCTCAATGTGCTCCATGGAACGCTAACACAATGGACATATCAGCAACATTGAGCAATGACGAGTACGGTCCGGTATGTAAAATCAAGTGGATGGTTAGGTGTGTGTTCATTGCTTATCTGGGGAAGAAATAGCATCAGAGATGCACTTTTTTAAGAAGATAAGTCAGGCTTTAGAAGGCAGTGTGAATCTCTGGGCAATGTTCTGCTGGAAAAGCTTGGGTCCTGGTATTCATGAGGATGCTAATTTGAAGCAATAAAAAAAACAAAAAAACTTTAAAACCTAACTTTTATTATGTTACCAGTTGTGACAGCAATGGGTTTGGACACACTGTGCCACTGGCCGGGCTTACTCTGGATGAGCGCGAGTAAGTGACTACCTGTTCTTCACTAGAGCCTCTGATGGTGAGGTTAGGCTTGTGTCATTAGGGTAGCCACCAGGTGCCATTCCAGGGCAGTGCCAGGACCTGCAACAGCTGACCAATGGGTGAAGGCAGAGACACTAGGTGCAGAAGGTACAGACAGACATATTCAGACAGTCTGAGATTGGTGCAGGCAACACAGGCTCAAATACGTAGCTGGGTTCAGGAGCGGAGAGACAAGACGAGATGACAAGCTGGGTCAGTAATGGGAGAGATAAACAACAAAACACTTTGACTGGGAACTAGATGCTAACTGCAAACTGAAACCAAAGCTCAGCCAAGGAGTGGAAGGATGAGCTGTGTAATATATCACCTACTAGCAGGAGATAGGCCAGGGAAGCTAATCTCTGGAGGACACAGCAGGGTTAAATTACTGCAGAGTCTGGCTGATTGTCCCTGTAGCCAGGTGGAAACAGCAGGAAGATGAAGCAGTGTTGAGAGCGCTGCAAGAGGCAAACTTACTGAGACGACCTGACACGAGGAGAAGCAGAGCGGTGACCGCAGTGAGTAGGACGTCACTGAGAAGATGTGCAAGATACCGGCATTAAACCAAATAAAAAAAAAATAAAAAAAGAATATCCATCTAAACATAGAACGTGATTACAGTGGATGGATACAGGAGAGTGGTATAATATGGTTGCCACAGCGTAAAATTAACGTATTGTTGTATACAAGCATAAGCCACAATACACAAAGTTGTCAACAAGAGTGACCTCTTTCAGTGGTATAATGCCTCTGCCACACTGCAAACATTGCTCAGAAATGGTTTGGAGGAACATGACAAAGAGTTCAAGGTCTTGACTTGGCCTCTAAATTCCCCAAATCTCAATCTGATTGTGCATCCATGGGATGTGGTGGAAGAACGAGTCGGAACCATGGAGGCAAAGGTTGCACAAAGTATGGAAATTATCCCTCTATCCACAGTATAGGGGTATAACTTCCCGATTGCCAGGAGCCTGACTGCTGGGACCCCCACCTGAAGAGCTCTGTGTGAATGGAGCAGCAGGAGTGCTAAAAACCAGCCGATTACTGCGCTTTGCTTTCTCTGGTGGTACCATTAAGAATTAATGGAGTGGAGGTGTGCATGATTGACCACTGCGCCATTCACACAGGGCTCTTCAAAGTTCTAGTTCTCGGGATCAGAGGTGGGTGTCACCAGTCGAACCCCCAGCGTTATTCTTTATGCCATTGATATCTTGGTACATTCCCTTTAAAGGATCTCTTAACACCATCTTGGTGCCAGACACCACTGCACACATTTATATGTCTTGTAAAGTCCGTGCCATCAACAGTGGTTTTGGCAACACAAAATCGACCTACAAAATAATGTTTGTTGGAATTCAAGTTTATTTATACATTCTTTTTCATTTCATATCTGCTATATAAAAATAAATTAATACATTTTTAAGGGAAACAAATAACAAATCTGCATTTAAGGGGCATTCATACTTTTAGGACAATTCCACACATGGCAGGTTTCACCCTATCCGTTGCAAAGAAATTTTACAGCATGCTAATATTTCTGCTACATGTGGATTGGGTCTTGGGTGTTGAAAACTCAACTCACTTGTATTGTACTATACATTTCTGTGTATTTGCAGTGCAAAAACCGGAAGGCAAACCTGCTGCAATTCCACCATATTGACGCTTTCCCAGCAAAATAATAACAAAAAGAAAAGAGGAAATACCATTGTGCGGAGTACTTGAACTGTGTACAAAGTTTACCCGTCATTGGGTATATTGGACCGGTGAAGTCTTTGCAGAGATAGCCGTGATCTGCATGGAAAATAGAGCCCTGGCTGTACTTGTTTCCTTTTTTACGGATTGCCCCCACTTTCTTCACAACACTGTCTCTCTCATATGGCGCTGAATGCAAACTTTGTGTAGTGACAGGTGAAGGCCTAGGTATGCACAAGGCTGCCAGATCCAATCACGGGAGACTAGAAGCAGCCTCCTTCAGGGGCCCCCTAGGGATGTGTCTCTGAAGTAGAAACCAGCCGGGGTCATTAACCCCACTGCCCTGATTTCTGGGAGTGGATAGTTGTTTTTTTTTTTTTTTATGTAATCCAAGCCTGTCAGCTTCACTCAAATGGAAGTCATTAGAAATCAAAAGCTTGGAAAAAAATGACATCTCCAGGATATTCCCAACACACACAAAAAAAAAACATGCAAGGAGATCAATTTTTAGGACTAAGCCTGTTCTCCCAAATAGTCAAAAACATTAAAAAAATCTAATTCACTTTTATAAGCCCACTTTTGGCATTGTAAGCATGCATAAAGGTACTCCGTTCACTTTTCCAAGTAAGCGCCGTTTCCGTATCTCCAGAATAAATCAATACGTAAAAGAAAATGTGTGAAAGAATATCAAGTAAGAACACAATGGGAATCCACAGTGCATTAAATATCCCAAAACATCACAGTTTTTTTGTTTTATTTTATTTTTACTGGAGGCTCAGAACATATTCAGAGGTTTACGCTGCGCATAGGTGCAGACGACCGTGTATTGTCACATCCGAGAGAATCGGGTCGATTATGCAAATCACACTCTGATGAAACGCTGGTCAAAGTTTGATCAGAGTGTGATCCGATTTTATCAGATGAAAAGAACTCCATTTTCTCCATTCTGTCAGTCTGTCAGATGTTATCCGAGTGCAGTCTGATGACTTCCATGCACTCATTGACTTGCATGGCTGAGAGTGATGCGAATATTGGAGAATTACTCAGACCATCTCTGTCGAGGAAAAAATCTGCCATGTGTACGACCCCATAGAATAACATTGGTCCTAGTGCGATCCAATGTTTTGTCGGGTCTCACTTGGACCTAAAATAATAATAAATAATAATAATAATAAATACGGTCATCTACACTAGCCCTAAACCATCATTCCTGTTAATGATCCATTAGATAAGCACCACCTTGAAATTAATATCCTTCACATTATTTCTTACTTGCCTAGATGTTTGGCAATTCTTGCAATGTTGGCATCATCCGTGTTCCACAGTTCCAGTATGGACCACAATATTTGGACCGGCCACAGTCCAATGACCTAAATATAACAGCCCCATATATGAATATGAGGCTGTTTAGTTCGAGTCAAGAGACCTGAGACAAGTCCGGATTTTACAGTCCAAACTTAGTCTATGCAAACCGACCTAATGGATAAATTCACAAGAGCATATAAAAAAATTGTCCAATTTTCATACTGAAAAAAACTTTCGTTTTTATACAGTATATCAACAGTGAATACAATTTACAAGACTAAATTTAGTTTCCTTTATTAAAAAATTACAATGCATCCGTAAAAAGTGGAGGCGACACGGTTGATCTGAATAAGCAAGTCTCACCCGGAACATAGAAAAGATTATGCTGAAATATTTTTCACGTGGAGATCTGAACAACCCTGGTGAATTACTTCAGACAGTTTTTTCCCACAAACAGCCCTCCGAAAGAATATGTGGGTCTTGCATTCGTAGCCAAAAAGTGGTAGCCATTGCTAGGGTTAGTCAGTTCAGTTGCTCTCCTGGAGCTCTCCATCATGGAGTGGCTCAGCTTTTCTGTGTTGGACACTCCCCCCTGGCATATATGCTTGCCACTGGCATTTGGGAATTGCCAGTGATAGTTCATTCTGCCTGGTTTGGAGTTGATAAAGTTGTTCGGTGTTTGGAGTTGGCATTTGGAGAGTTGTTCTGGCAATTTCTGTGTGGTTTGTTTGCGTATTCATCCTCATCTTCTCCTATTTGGTTTCACCTTTATATACCTCCCTTGTGTTCCACTCTGTTTTTTGATTAGTGCATTTTGTTTCTATGATTTCATTTATCTTGTTTGTCTTCCCTTGTCCGTCTGGTTAGTGTAATCCTATACATTTTGGCCTCACACCATCCTGGGTGTGGGAGGTAACAGATAGGGGTAAGTCAGGAGTATAACAAGGCATATGACCCCGGCATCTCCACCTTCCGGGCTAATTTGGGGAACAGGGATAGACATGGGGCAACCTAGCTTGAGGGATAGGGAAGAAGCCCCTTTCCCCAAGAAATCCTTCAACAGTACCGTGACAGAAATTCTTTCTCAGATCAGGTGAAAAGCAAAAGCCAGGCTAAGTAAATAATTATATATAACAGTGTTTTGGGCCATCATGCACACAGCAGTATTACACATCCATGTTGTATGAATCAGCAATATGATACCCATAAATTGCAATGGTCTCATACTATATATTTATGTGACTCTGATCTTATAGACAAGCCTACAGAAGTTTTTTCTCCATTTCTGCATGCATCCGTTACAGAGGTAGGCACCATATGACAACATGAAAAGTGCCTATGGCTAACATGGCTCCATGTGCCACTGTATCAGGTCCATATATGCATAAATCAATATATATGGGCTGCAAATTTATAAAAGACCTTAACTTTTTTTTCTGTAGCCCAGTGCAAAATAAATAAGATCGGACCATCAACATTTTCTTTCCTCAATTGCATCACTAAACAAGATACTCACACAGCCACCAGCCATTATTTCAGCCATGAGCGGAATGGATCCATCTCGCTGAGTAAACTTGTCTCGAACAAAATCATTAACCTACATAAAGAAAGGAAAATTGTGACATAAGTAAACAAAATGATTACATCCCCTGAACATCTCCTGGGCCGCGGCGTCTTCCACCAGATTATTGGCAGCGCCGCTCTTTTATAAAACAGACATAACAATTTATAATGCTATCTATAAACAAGAGCCGCTACATGATGCAATCTGCCTTTCACACTCCCATAATGGGCTCCGCAGGCCTAGATTGTAGCTGAAGAACTGACAAAACACACGACTGGTTTCTTTTTTTTAACTTTTTATAACAAATGAAAGCCAATAAGGAGTGAATTTAGAGAAATAGGCAAAATTATTGACGGCAGGACACCAAACTTTGCTAACATATGTCTGCTATTGTCAACTTCAGAGGGAGAGCAGAGCCGAAACTCAATTTTGTTATTACATGAAAAATGATCCACGACAAAAGAAATATATGGCGCTTTATTATAAGATGATACATAGCTTTATTTTGGAATTATTTAGACTTTTGAGGGATGATTTTATCTTTACAGTGTCTTGCAAGTGTAAAGTACTGAAGATGAAAAGCTACTGAGTACTGACTGTTGAAAGCAAATTCTACACCGGGATTTTGAAAGATTTAGTGAATGAGGTTGGATCTGTGCATGCAACATATATTTAGGGGCAACTCAGTTATGACTACAAGATTTACGGAGTATGAAATTCATGATCTGGAATGGATTTATGCACAAGATACAGTTAGGTAGCCTACGGTCTGTGGTTCGGGGACATATTCTACCGTGGATACACTGGTAAAAAATACTATTGGGAGGTCACAACAGAAAAAAAAAACAAGCAATTCCAAGAGAATCATAATTCTACTACAATGGTGTTCTCAAGTTTGAAAGTTATCTTCTAGGATACAGTATTGATCACTGGGGGATTGACCAGTGGGGCCACCAGCGATCTTAAGAACCGGAGCCCTGATAAGCCTTGTGTGAATGGAGCGGCGGTCGATCATGCACAGTGCCGCTCCCATCATTCTTAATAGGACTGCTGGAGGCAGCCGAGCGCAGAACTCAGCTGGTCTTCGCACTCCCATAAGATAGGCAATTCGGCAAACCGCTGGAAATACAAGAAGCTTATTCAGTTTTCTTGCAGGATTCTATTGTACCTGTGTCTTTATAGCACAGATACAACTGAAAATGTTACCGGTGATGCCAGGTGCAAGCAACCGCCATGTGGTTTCCTACACTAGCGCCTTCCCAGTAAAGCATGCCGCCTACATTTTGGAGCATCGAAGGAAGAGAAGACCGGCGAGTTGTCACGCTTGGTGGTGAAGACTAGGAAGAGGTAAGTGTTTCTTACTGGATTGCTGCTGGGGGAACTATTACCATGTGTGGTGGCATGGAGTTGGTGCTATTACCATTTGTGAGCAAAGTGAAGGGCCTTTAGAACCAAGTGGGGACTCAGAGGAGTTACTATTATCACGTGATCACTCAGAGGGGGCACTATTATCGTGTGTGGTGGCACAGAGAAAGCGCTATTACCATTTGTGAGCAAAGTGGAGGGGCACTATTACCATATATGGACTCAGAGGGGGCAATATCATATATGGACTCAGAGGGGGCACTATTACCATATATGGACTCAGAGGGGGCAATATTACCATATATGGACTCAGAGGGGGCACTATTATCATATATGGACTCACAGGGGGGCACTATTACAATGTTTGAGCTTGAGGATATCCTACGCCTGAACAACCTCAAGCCAAACATTTACTTCTTCTTGTTCTACTTCTTGTAGATAGATACTAGGATCATCTTCAAGCTGCGTACAGACATTAGGCCGTTTTCACACTTTCGAGATTCAATGTTGGCGTAGGGACCATCATGTCTGTACCGGCCAGGGGTCTATTGACTTGAACTCAACAGCCTTATAGTCGTATATAAAGGTGCTAAGTTCAAATCAGGATACCTGTTGGGAGTCGGGAAATTGTGGCCATACCACGACAGTGAATGCCTGAACGTTGTCCGGAACCACAGTTAATGACCGCCTGGCAGTCTAATGTTCAAGAGAGTGTCCTAAGTTGCCTTCACTGAAAGAAATCAAAGGAAACAAGCTTGGGCACGCTGTATGTCAACATGCCTGATCCTTTGTTCTCAATGGAGACAAGTAACCGCCGTAGGTGTCTGGCAGCAGTCTACTATCCTCTCCCAATTAAAAATGGCAGACCACATATATATAGGAAAGGTGGGGAAAGCGGCTCTCAGTCTAGTCAGTCTAGTGTCAACTTATGTCACTTACTGTCAATTTAATAGCCTTCTCTGGTGCCACTCCTACAAGTTGTGGTAGCAGACCTGTACAAGAAACAGAAGAGAAAACATTACAAAAATCGTTCACATATACCGTAAATGTTCACCACCAATTTCCAAAATGCATTATTTATTTCAGGTTTATAACAGACCTGTTACGTATGTACTGCACAGTAATTGTATGTTCTGCATCATGTTTGATATCGTGTACCACCCTAAGAAGGTTTTACAATTCTGTCAGCCAGAAAATTGTTATTGGTAAAAAGGTTATTGACCCATCCAAAAAATAAAATAAAATCACCATGCGCCTGATTGTCTGGTCTTTATTGAAGGGACTGTCTTGTTAAAGGAGTTGCTGCTTACTTGTGCATCGAAGGTGGAAAATGTTTTATATTATTTTTGATTTTTGTTTTTTTTTAACCTATAAAGCATTCAGTATGTCACCGCTAATAATGATTTTGTTTGTGGTGGCAGTGAGAGGCAATTAATCCAATCAAATAATGGTTTCATGCTGTCTTCTCATAAAATGCAAATATTCCCATTCATAGAATATTATAGGCATTGCTCCCCAATAGAAAGGAAACACAATTAAGTACAGAAAAGATTTATTCAAACAGCAAGAAATGTGTTTCTCAATACTGTACGCGGCAGAAAGCAACAACACTCCATGGATTAATTAACCTGAAGAATATTCAATCATAGCTCAATAATATTTAGTCATTTTAGTTTTAGAAAGGCAGAAACTGGGAAAATTGCAGGCTTTTTTCAGATCACGTAACAATGCACAAGTCATTAATAGTATTGATAAAATCAGTTTCCTAATAAAGAGACAACATATTCCCTAATGTAAAAAGAGATATTACATAGAGCGAGGTGAACTTTCCAATGGAACACAAATAGTAAAAATAATTTAGAGTCCCCAGTTGATGAATGCCAGAACTACTCCCAATTAACCTCTACTTTAAGCCCTCTTTTTGCTGGTGTACCGCTACACTCTGAACCTAGATACCCTACTGTCCCCAACAGTCAGTCCCACAAGGGCTCCATAAGCTCTTTCCAAGTCCTAACACTAATAGTTTTACCCTCAACATTTTTTTTTTAATTAGAAAAACCTATCACCCCCTTTTCTTCAAGGCGCATGGCAATGGCATTAAAGGAGTTGTTCAGTTTGGGCACAATTATTTGTCAACTTTTTTTATGAAAACAAATTGTAAAAATAATTTTTAGACTCAATTACATGCATTGTAATGTAGTCTAAAAATTATTTTTACAATTTATTTTCATTTAAAAAAATTGTTCTGTTTGCCTTCTATAGCCTCAGTGCTGCACTGGCTGCAGGAAGAGCTAACAGAATCTATCAGTCAATCAGCCTGCTATGACAGCCTGTCGGGGAGTTTGCAACTCATTTATTTATTTGTCTTTTTTGTATCCTCTCAGCTGATTTATGACTACAGACCACATAAAATTTGAATTTGCAGGGATACCTAGAGCCTGTAGAAACTAAACAGTGCAAAATATTTAATAAAGCTCAAATTGCTAAATTTATTTTTAGCTCCAAATAAATGCATTTAGGTAAAAAAAAAAATATCCAGAAAAGTGGACAACCCCTTTAATGCATGTAGAGGTCTAAAGCCCCTTTTCCATAGGCTATGACTGGCACAACCCATGTACACAGGAATGATCGCTCCCAAACACTGCCTGGGTAAACAGCTTAAAAATGCTTGTTCAATTATTATTATTATTATTATTATTAATAATAATAATTTTTATTATCAATTTAAAATAATTATCATTTATTAACACATTTTCACAATATATTTTATTTCTGTGCAGGATAATCAGATCCTCTGGATTATCAGACGCTTTATTAAAAGCAATTTCACTTGACTATACCAGCATATACAGTGGGGAAAATAAATACACCTTTCCACACAATCAATCACACTCCAACCTCTCCACCATGGCCAAGAACAAAGAGCTGTCTAAGGGTCAAAATTGTAGACCTGCACAAGGCTCAGTGGGCTACAGGAAAATAGGCAAGCAGCTTGGTGAGAAGGCAATAACTGTTATTAGAAAATGGAAGAAACACAAGATGGCGGTCAATCTTCCTCAGTCTGGGGCTTTATGCAAGATCTCGCATCGTGGGGTAAAGATGAGTCTGAGAAAGGTCAAGAATCAGGCCAAAATTACACGTGAGTACACTGGCAATGACCTGAAGAGAGATTGGATCTCAGTCTCAAACATTACCGTAACACACTACACCGTCATGAATTAAAATCCTGTACGGCACGCAAGGTCCCCCTGCTCAAGCCAGCACATGTCCAGGCCCTTTGAAGTTCACCAATGACCATCTGGATGATCCAGAGGAGGCATGGTAGAAGGTCATGTGGTCAGATTACACCATAATAGAACTTTTTGGTATCAACTGCACTTGTCGTGCTTGGAGGAAGAAGGATGAGTTCAACCCTAAGAACAAACAGTAAAGCATGGTGGGGTAAACATACTTTGGGGGTGCTATTCTGCAAAGGAGATAGGATGACTGCACCATATTGAAGGGAGGATGGATGGGGCCCATGTATCGCAAGATTTTGGCCAACAACCTGTTTCCCTCAGTAAGAGCATTGAAGATGGCACATGGCTGGGTCTTCCAGCATGACAATGACCTGAAACACACAGCCAAGGAAACTAAGAAGAATTTCAAAGCCCTGAAGTGGCCTAGCCAATCTCCAGACCTGAGCCCAATAGAAAATCTTTGGAAGGAGCTGAAACTCAATGTTTCCCAGCGACAGCCCCGAAACCTGAAAGATCTGGAGAAGATCTGTACTTAGTAGGGGGCTAAAATCCCTGCTGCAGTGTGTGCAAATTTGGTCTAGAACTACAGGAAATTGCAAACAAAGGTTTCTGTACCAAATATTAAGTTCTGTTTTTCTATTGTATCAAATACTTACGGTATTTCATGCAATAAAATGCAAATTATGTAAAAGTCATACAATGTAGTTTTCTGGATTTTTTTTAATTAGGTTCTCCCTTTCACAGGTGAAGTGTACCTACGATGAAAATTACAGACCTCTCCATTCTTTGTAGGTGGGAAAATTAGCAAAATAGTCCGTGTATAAAATAATTACTTATTTTCCCCAGTGTAGTTAAAGAAAGAGGTGTAGAACATAAAATATATTTGTAAAGGTAAATTACCGCCGACTATACAGTAATATAGGATTATAAATGACTCAGTGATCCATATATTATAATGCAGATAAATTATGATTATTTCAAGAACTTTAAGTAGAAAAAAAAAAAAACGACAAAACTTGAAAAATAGGAGTAAGGAAAAACTACTCTGGGACCCAACCAATTTCATAGCATGTGTGTTCTAACCTCAAGCTCAACCCCATAGCAGATGTTTGCTAAACCGACGTCGTACCACATGGAGAGCAGCTATTCTCCATCCACAGAGATCCCCTGATTGCTGGTTGTCTTTAAAGATGCAATTTAAAGTGACAATAAAATAGAAGAGCGTTCCCTGTACAGCCCAGCGATTGGCTGATGATACATCATAGAGCAATAAATAACACATTATATGCAAGAAATAAAAGTGTTAACGCAAATACATCCAACATACTGTAGATTACATAGAATATAGAATATTATACATAATAGATAAATAATCAAGAGTGTTATCCAGGCGTTGATGCACCAGGGTCTTAATACATGGTCAAGACAGGTTTGTTGGCACCCACCGCCAGGCACTCAGACCACCCAGCCCTATACAAAACGAATTAACTTAAATAAATATGACCATTGCAAAAGAAGAACATTTTAGACGAGATGTTTGCACTAAAGGGGCCTCTGTCACCATAGAACGTTCACACTGAGTACAGATGCTCGGTGCACCCTTGGAGTGGCCAAACATTTACGTGCACCTTCCCACCTGCTTCATTTCCCTCTTTCTCCACCTCCTCCCATCTACTTTGATTAACAGCTCTGAGTTCATAGAGCCACGGAAGGGAGGAGATAGATGGAAAACAAGCAGGTGGCAAGGTGCACAACTGTCTTACCATCTTCGTGTCTTCCTTTCCTTCATGGGTCCTGATTAGAATTGAAGATCAGGTGCCAAAGGATTGTTTGAACATAGAAAAGCTTTCAAGGCAAAACACACCTTGAGCCACCATTCGGAGGAAGAGATGACCTTCCTATTCTCCTAGACAGTTTTTCAGGCAGGGGCCCATGATTCCCCCCATTTTATCCTCCCCTATATTGGTTAGGCCATTGAACTTGCCTATGTGCATATATTTTTTTTTTTCAGGCTTGGATGCCAGGTTGAATTTATCAATAAATCAAGGTAATTGCTCCTATGACGTCCACCAGTTGAGGACATTCCACCCTCCAATATATTACCATTTCAACAAAACTATCTTATTTATAGGGTGCAGTCAGAAAACCGTGTAAATCGGACTGCAGTGCTCAGACTTGACGGCGGCTCTCCTAACCCAAGTGTGACAGCTTCATGTACTTCCATACAGCTGTCACGGTCGGGTCATCAGAGTCGTCGGCCAGTCTGAAAACTACCGTCTAATCTCAGTCGAATTTATACGTCCGTCTGACTGGGGTCGAACAGGGAACTAATAACTTTTCCCATAGAGGATTTCCCATTTCCTCCAACTGTCCCATCTAAATTTGGCTTTCAGAAATGGATGGATTTGCCGAAAACACAAAATTCATTCAGCCGCATGTAACTGATTTGCAGACTAAGGAATTTTCTCCAATAGAAGTGTGTGAATATACCCTTAAAGAGGGGTTGTCCTTTTTCAGCAAACTTTTGTCTGCAGCATCAGATAGGTGTAAAAAGAGAAACTGTACTAATTTTCCCTCCCCGAGTCAAGCGGCTCTGCGCGTCTGTCGCTGCCGCAGTCTCGGTCATTTGGCTATTTGAGCTCACTTAGACAGCGCTGCAGCTAATCTCATAGGCTGACAGCACTTGCCTCTGAGCTCAGTGATTGGCGGCAGCGTTGTCGACGTGACTTCACCGCTGTAGCCAAGAACAAAGACGTTAGTCCTCCTTGAACAATCTTCCTTATTTCGACACCAATTGAACATAAAAGGAAAAAAATTGTCTGCAGCACAAAAGCATAAATGCTTGGATCATACAGATCATAATATTAATATAATCATGATATAAATGCTCAATCATAAGGATCCGTGTTGTGTTTTGGGTATAGGTTCACTGCACTAGTTGTTTTCTTCCAATTTCTATTGTACTTGGTATTTGTAATATTAAACATCATAAATTATAAGAACGAGTATATACGCATCCTCCCAGCTGTGCTGCAGATGTCGCTCAGCTAGCATCAAATAAATCATCGGCACATTCACAGCCACACAATCATTTCAACTCAATCAGAAAACACCTACAATTTTTTGGTAAAAAAAAAAAAGAATTCTTTTGATAGCGATAAATATCTGAAGGCGCCCCATGTGTACTTGCCACCTCCATACTGTGTATAGGTGGGCCATTAAATGGTGTTATTGACTATAAAACTCATGATAGTCATTAAAAGGTTATTCTAGTTACTAAACGTTGTCTCCTACAAAAAGGATAGGCGATAATTACTAGAGTGGTGGGGTGGGTGGGGCCCGGGGGTCCAACCGTTGAGACCCCCATTGAATAATGAATCCTCAACCACACATTTGATTTTTGAATATGCGGTTGCTCCGTTTTTTATCTTTGCTTTGTACCTTTTATAGTCCATGGGTCTTTTGGCGTGTCCAATTATTATTATTTTTCCTTAATAATTGATTGTTACGTGTATGAGATTAAAAAAAAAAAAAAAAGCTTTAAAAACAGAAAACTGTTGTCCTAGCCATAAAAAAATCTTGTTCTTAATTTTCTCTGCCTTTGATTTTAGAATTGTTAACATACCAACCCCCAAAATACACGTGAAGCAATGGACAAGCAATGCACATTGAGGCAGACCCATTTCAATGCCTGTCAGCTCAAAATGACTTTACTGTTTTCTTCCTTGATTGACAGCTTTGGCTTTACAGGACCCAAAGATAGGGGGAGATAAATGAAAAACAAGTAGCTGGGCAGCTGAATTAAACATCTCGGCCACTCCAAAGGAGAACCAAACGACTGTGCTTGGAAGGGAAGGAGCACCATTTGACTTTTTGAATTAAAAATTGGCTCCAATCTTTAGCGGACACCATGTCGCGTTTGGAGAGCCCCTGTGTGCCTAAAGATTGGAGCTCCCCCACAAGTGATCCCATTTTGAAAACTAGACCTCCCAAGGAACTAATCTAGATGTGTGGTGAGCACTTTGAACCCCCAAGAGCTTCACAGAAGTTTATAACGCAGAGCCGTAAAAATAAAAAATCATTTTTCTTTCCTCAAAAATAATTTTTTAGCCCGCCATTTATTTATTTTCACAAGGGTAACAGGAGAAATTGGACCCCAAAAGTTGTTGTCCAGTTTGTCATGAGTATGCTGGTACCCCATATGTGTGGGTAAACCACTGTTTGGGCACATGTCGGGGCTCGGAAGGGAGGGAGCACCATTTGACTTTTTGAACGCAAGATTGGTTGGAATCAATGGTGGCGCCATGTCGCGTTTGGAGACCCCCTGATGTGCCTAAACAGAGGAAACCCCTCAATTCTAACTCCAACACTAACCCAAACACACCCCTAACCCTAATCCCAACTCTAACCATGACCCTAATCACAACCCTAACCCCAACACACCCCTAACCACAACCCCAACACACCCCTAACCCTAATTCCAACCCTAACCACAACCCTAACCCCAACACACCCCTAACCCTAATCCCAACCCTAACCATAACCCTAACCACAAGCCTAACCCTAACCCCAACACATCCCTAACCCTAATCTTAACCCTAATTCCAACCCTAACCCTAATTCCAACCCTAACTCTTATTCCAACCTTAACATTAAGGCTATGTGCCCACGTTGCGGATTTGTGTGCAGATTTTTCCGCACCGTTTTTGAAAAATCTACGGGTAAAACGCACTGTGTTTTACCTGCGGATTTACTGCGGAGTTCCAGTGTTTTTTGTGTGGATTTCTCCTGTGGATTCCTATACAGGAACAGGTGTAAAAGCTGCGGAATCCGCACAAAGAATTAACATGCTGCGAAAAATACTGAGCGGTATTTTCCACACCATGGGCACAGCGGATTTGGTTTTCCATAGGTTTACATGGTACTGTAAACATGATGGAAAACTGCTATAAATCTGCAGTGGCCAATCCGCTGCAGATGTGCAGCCAAATCCACACCGTGAGCACATAGCCTAATTCTAACCCTAACCCTAATTGCAACCCTAACCCTAATTGCTACCCTAACCCTAGTGGAAAAATAAAAATAAAAATATTTTCTTTATTTTATTATCCACCATTACAGAAGATCGACTCTCCACTCTACTCTCAAGATCGCATCTCACCATCTGTGCACTTGACCCGATCCCTTCCCACTTCATCCCAAACCTCGCCACAGTCTTCATCCCAACCCTATCCCATCTCTTCAACCTATCACTAGCAACTGGTGTTTTCCCGTCAAGCTTTAAACATGCCTCAATCACACCTATCCTCAAAAAAGCCCTCTCTTGACCCATCCTTTGTATCGCCCTATATCACTTCTCCCCTATGCCTCAAAACTACTGGAACAACATGTCCATCTTGAACTGTCCTCCCATCTATCTTCCTGCTCCCTCTTCGACTGCTTACAATCAGGTTTCCGGTCACACCAATCCACTGAAACTGCCCTAACTAAGGTCACCAATGACCTATCAACCGCCAAGAGCAAGAGACACTACTCTATCCTCCTCCTCCTGGATCTGTCCTCTGCCTTTGACACAGTGGACCATTCCCTGTTGCTGCAGACCCTCTCATCCCTTGGCATCACAGACTTGGCCCTATCCTGGATCTCGTCATACCTAACTGACCGGACATTCAGCGTCTCCCACTCACACACCACCTCCTCACCTCGCCCCCTATCTGTCGTAGTCCTGCAAGGTTCAGTTCTAGGGCCCCTGCTCTTCTCCATTTACACTTTTGGCCTGGGACAGCTCATAGAATCTCACAGTTTTCAGTATCATCTCTATGCTGACGACACACAGATCTACATCTCTGGACCAGATATCACCACCCTACTAACCAGAATCCCTCAAAGTCTATCCGCTATTTCATCCTTCTTCTCCGCTAGATTTCTAAAACTTAACATGGACAAAACAGAATTCATCATCTTTCCTCCATCTCACGCGACCCCCCCCACGAACCTATCCATTACAGTAAACGGCTGCCCACTCTCCCCAGTCCCACAAGCTCGCTGTCACGAGGCAATCCTTGACACCGATCTCTCCTTCAAACCACATATCCAAGCCCTTTCCTCTTGCTGTCGCCTTCAACTCAAAAATATTTCACGGATCCATACATTCCTAAACCAAGAGTCTGCAAAAACCCTAGTCCATGCCCTCATCATCTCCCGCCTCGACTACTGTAACCTCCTGCTCTGTGGCCTCCCCTCTAACACTCTCGCACCCCGCCAATCTATTCTAAAGTCAGCTGCCCGACTAATCCACCTGTCCCCCCCGCTATTCCCCGGCCTCTCCCCTCTGTCAATCCCTTCAATGGCTCCCCATTACCCAGACACTCCAGTACAAAAGCCTAATCATGACATACTAAGCCATCCATAACCTGTCTCCTCCATACATCTGTGACCTCATCTTTCCTGCACGCAACCTCCGATCCTCACAAGATCTCCTTCTCTACTCCCCTCTTATCTCCTCTTCCCACAATCGCATACAAGATTTCTCTCGCGCATCACCCCTACTCTGGAACTCTCTACCACAACATATCAGACTCTCGCCTACCATCGAAACCTTCAAAAAGAACCGAAGACCTACCTCTTCCGACAAGCCTACAACCTGCAGTAACCACCGATCGATCAAACCACTGCACGACCAGCTCTATCCTCACCTACTGTACCATCACCCATCCCTTGTAGATTGTGAGCCCTCGCGGGCAGGGTTCTCTCTCCTCCTGTACCAGTTGTGACTTGTATTGTTCAAGATTATTGTGCTTGTTTTTATTATGTATACCCCTCCTCACATGTACAGCGCCATGGAATAAATGGTGCTATAATAATAAATAATAATAATAATTATGTTCCCCACCTATGGGGGTGATAAATGAGGGGTTTATTTACTATTTTTTTATTTTGATCACTGTGATAGAACCTATCACAGTGATCAAAATGTACCTGGAATGAATCTGCCGGCCGGAAGATTCGGCGGGCGCACTGTGTATGCGCCCGCCATTTTGGAAGATGGCAGCACCCATAGGAGAAGACGGAGGGACACCGGGACTCGGTAAGTATGGGGGGGTGGGATCGGACAGCGGGTGGGGCGGAGGGCAGGACTGAAGGGTAGGAAACACTGACGGCGGCGGCAGATCATTGCTGTCAGTCAGAGGCGGGGGCAGATCGGGGTCTCCAGCCGTGGCCGATGATATTGTAGCATCGGGCATGGCTGGATTGTAATATTTCACCAAGTTTCATAGGTAAAATATTACAAATTGCTCTGATTGGCTGTTGAAAGTGATACAGCCAATCAGAGCGATCGTAGCCACCCCCCCCGGGCTGAAGTACTACTCCCCCTGTCCCTGCAGGTCGGTGAAATTGGAGTTAACCCTTTCACCCGATCTGCAGGAACGCGATCATTTTGTGACGCAGCATATGCGTCACAGGTCAGATTGGCACCGACTTTCATGACGCGTACGCTGTGTCACAGGTCGGGGAGGGGTTAATATGTTTGTGACCAGATTTGGAAAGTTTCATAAGGAAACAAGATGATAACAATCACAACGTAGGGCCCCAACAATCCACTCCATATGGGAAGGCTCTCATTACGGATGCAAGTTCTGTCCCAACTGTGGACCTCGTAACCCGAAGGTTCTCCACCTTGTCCAAACAGTCAGTCCATGAAAATCGGACAGCACTAGGATGTCATCCGAATGCAGTCTGATTTTTTTTTCCCTTGACCCATAGTCTTGAATGTGCGAGTGCCATCGGATTATCGGAGGCAAATCGTGTATGCTGCAATATCTTTCCTCTAGTCGCTTGAAGAAAAAAAATCGGATATGTTTGCACGGCCCCAAAGAATAACATGGGTACGAGTGTTATCCGTCAAAACCACAGTTAGCCTTCGTCGATTAAACCGGTTGTCTGCACGAACCCTATGGATGAGAAAAGGTAGCCACCAGAGAGTCACATCTGCTAACCGTACAGCTCGGCTTCTTGGACTAGATGTCACCAGAAACTTGGAAAAAAAAAGTTATTTTAGGAAAGTGAGAGCCATGTAAATCAGATCTTCATTCATTTTTCACTGACAGCCAACTATGATTTCAGAACAACTGATGGCGCTCTACTGTTACAGTCTATATAAGCTATCGAATACTATGTTTGAGTCCCTGCGGCTGCATGTCTCGCGGCTGTTCAACAGCTGCAACACATGCAGGGATTTCCTATTAGTTAGGCATGTGTTGTGGCTGTCGAACAGCCGCGAGACATGCAGCCGTGGAGACTCGGACATCTTTTTTTCGAGCACACCAAAGGCACTCGGTTAGCACCAGAGCATGCTCGGATAACCCTAATCATGATGTCTACTATACATAGGACAATAAAAAAAAAAAGAAAATCCCATTTTATTTCCCATTGAATTACTAGAACATTCTCATCTTTGAAGAATAAACATGAAGGTTTCAAACAATTAGAACATTTCCCATGAACATTCCCATTACAACTAAATAATAACATCTAGAATACAGATTGCGGATTAGGCACAGTAGTACTGTCTGACTACCTGATTATTTAACCCTCCCTTCCTCCAGGTTAACAAATGATGGACAGGGCGTGAGTAGGAGGATGCATTTTGTCATTGTAAGAGGAAAAGCATAATCCGGATTAAAATTAATGTGGAAGTAAACAATATAGGGTTCAGCAGGGACGTTTATAACCCTTAAGTGGTTGTAGTGAGGGATTAGAATAAGAATGTACACTTTATCGGGTGAGAACAAAGCAATAAATAAAGCTGCAAGTCATTGGAGATGGAAATTTTCAACTTACACGGTGATGGTTTTATAGTTCTAAGGACTGTCATTTTGTATTTTTTTTTTTTTCATAAATGAATAGTACGTGTGAACCTAAGAAACTTTGTAATATCTTATCACAGAAATCTGCTTCTTCCCGTGCAAGGACTGATCAGTCACTTTGAAAACATTTTCAATTAAAGGGTAAAATCTGTCTTCAGTGAATAAAGATATTCCCATAAAGTTCTATGGAGGACTGTATCTGACATTTCAGAAGAACATGCAGCAGAATGTCTGAGTCTGCCTCTAGCTCCTCTCTCTTTCTCCCCCTCTATAGCACCAACTGTCATCTTTTATCTCAAAAAGTTGATTTATCCGGGACTTTGATATCGATTACTTAGCCCTATTACGGATCATCAGTATTAGATTGGTAGAGATCTGATTAACACCACAAGAATCAGCAGGCTGACGGGACCCTGGCACCAAACTAAGGCTGGGGCCACACTAGTGCATCACATCCGATGCGAGAGCCAGTGCCCAGTGCTCCGATCCTCTCGCATGAGAGTATCACAGCACTTGTGCGGAGGAGACGGAGAAAGTAATTTCTCCATCTCCTCTGCTGCCGGTGTTGGCGGGAATAGCACTGCACTCGGGTAATATCCGAGTGCAGAGCGATGTGTCACATGAACCAAAGACTTCTATAAACCTGGTGAAAGATTCTCTTTGATGAGGTTTAGATTTTTTTTAATGAAAAATTCTATTTAAACAAACTAAAAAGCTGTAAAGTAGAAATACAGTTTTCTTTCCCATTGCAGATTGCTAGTTCATAGTTCATGTAGTTACATCTAGATACTTGGGTATATATTATAATTGTGTATTTTACTTATATAAATGTCCCTGGATGTAATCATGGCAATAATAACAATAAAAATAATAATAATTTATGTTTGCACTGCTGTATTCACAGAATTAAAATGCTTTTTCAGATTTATTTATTTTTAGAAGTTTTTTTTAGAGGTTAAAGGAAAATTCCTATCAGGTTCTGTTCAAATCCACCTCACATGTGAGATACAATGGACTCTAAAGGAGCTTAATGACTTAACGCGGTCCGTTGGGTTTCATCACACTTGACGTAACAATAGATCAATATGCAGCATTTTTTTTTTTACTATCAGACAAAATAAAAATAAAAATACAATTGGCCCCAGCGGTATCCACCATGTCTTAATTCCATATCTGTATTGTGTTTCCTAATAATAAAGCAAATCACAACATAGACAATAGCAGAACCCAATTCAATTTTTTTCCCTAAATAATGCAAATTAGAAAGTGTTTGTCAGCATAAAATCACTGTTCAAACCAAGCACAGGCGCTCAGTGCACCATGGCGTGACCCAACACTTCAGCGCACCTTCCAACCTACTTGTTTGCCATCTATCTCCGCCCTCTTCCGATTCCTTTAGAGTTGGAACTGCTAATCAAGGAAGAGAAAAAAAAATGGAACACAAGTAGGCGGGAAGGGGCACTAAATTATTTGGCCACACCAAGGGTGCACAGAGTGCCTGTGCTTGGTTTGAACAGTCATTTTGTGCTGACAAACTCACTTTAAAAAAGGACAGTTTATAAGAAGCTGGGGAAAAAAAAATGGTGGACCAGAATAAAATATGGTTTCACCGTAATGCAAAAATACAAAGGGTATACAGACACTTGCTCATTATTCAGATGAACTATTGCAAACATTAAAAGAAAAAAAAAAAGGGAAAATATGTTCTAAGCAGCGCTATCACAATTTGCGTATAGTGTGTTATTAAAAAAACAAACAAAACAAAAGCAGCATCCCTCCAAACCCAAAACATGTAGAATCCAGGCGATAATCTTCCCCAATAGTCAGTGACCTACAGAATTGCACTTTCCCTATAGATACATCCATTACATCGTCACAAGTGGGAATCTGCAATGAGTAAGTGACATTGCCGGTGAATACCGATTTCCTGGCTTCCATTCACGGAGCATATAAATAACAAATCACTGACGTACCGAGGACAAGAGAGGGATGAGCCGTTCCTTTTAACATTTACCAAGCGGAAATCAGCCAATAGTTAATGAAACTGCCTCCATTTCCATCCCCATGTCAGTAATTTAAAAGACTTCTGTGTAGGAGAAAGGTAGTTATTAGATGCAAGGGGAGTTGAAGAGAATACAAAGAAAGAGATCCTCCCTCCATGGTCTGTGAACCGTTCTAGGAGAACTCCCACTGAATATTACGAGGGAGACAAGTCACAAAAGTGCACTCATACCCCTTCTCATCTCCTGTACAACCCCAACAGACCCCTTCTGTACCAGAAGACAAGAAAACTTTATCATAGTACCCCCTGAGCGTAGAGGGGGCAGCGAGAGCAAATATCTCAGGCGCTCAATGCTTCATATAAAAAATTGTGGGCAGTACCGCGGCTCAGTGGTTAGCACTGTATGGTGGCTTAGTGGTTAGCACTGTATGATGGCTCAGTTGTTAGCACTGTACGGTGGCTCAGTGGTTAGCACCGTAGGGTGGCTCAGTGGTTAGCACTGTTGCTGTACAGCGCTGGTGTCAAATCACACTAAGGACAAGTTTGCATCTTCTCCGGCGGTGAGCCCACCTTAAAGCCGCGACATGTCAGCTGTTCTGTACAGCTGACATGTGCGTGCAATGAGCGCGAGCGGAATCGCGATCCGCCCACGCCCATTAACTAGTTAAATGCCGCCGTCAAGCGCTGACAGCGGCATTTAACTAGCGCTCCCGGCCGCGCGGCCGGAAGTGCTCGCACTGCTGACCCCGTCACATGATCGGGGGTCAGCAGTGCATCGCCATAACAACCAGAGGTCTCCTTGAGACCTCTATGGTTGTTGATGGCCGAATGCTTTGAGCGCCACCCTGTGGTCGGCGCTCAAAGTACACGACCATTTCTGCTACATAGAGGTGATCTGTATTTCACCTCTATGTAGCAGAGCCGATCAAGATGTGCATGCTTCTAGCCTCCTATGGAGGCTATTGAAGCATGCCAAAATTAAGAAAAAAAAGTGTTTAAAAATATTAAAAAAATAAAAAAATATAAAAGTTCAAATCACCCCCCTTTCGCCCCAATAAAAATAAAATAATTTAAAAAAAAAATCAAACCTACACATATTTGGTATCACCGCGTTCAGAATCGCCCGATCTATCAATAAAAACAAAGGATTAACCTGACCGCTAAATGGTGTAGCGAGAAAAAAAATCAAAACGCCAAAATTACGTTTTTTGGTCGCCGCGACATTGCATTAAAATGCATTAACGGGCGATCAAAAGAACGTATCTACACCAAAATGGTATCATTAAAAACGCCAGCTCGGCACGCAAAAAATAAGCCCTCACCCGACCCCAGATCATGAAAATTGGAGACGCTACGGGTATCGGAAAATTGAGCAATTTTTTTATTTTTTTTTTAGCAAACTTTGGAATTTTTTTTCACCACTTAGATAAAAAATAACCTAGTCATGTTAGGTGTCTATGAACTCGTAATGACCTGGAGAATCATAATGGCAGGTCAGTTTTAGCATTTGGTGAACCTAGCAAAAAAAACAAACAAAAAACAAGTGTGAGATTGCACTTTTTTGCAATTTCATCACACTTGGAATTTTTTTCCCGTTTTCTGTTACACGGCATGGTAAAACCAATGGTATCGTTCAAAAGTACATCTCGTCCCGCAAAAAATAAGCCCTCACATGGCCCTATTGACGGAAAAATAAAAAAGTTATGGTTCTGGGAAGGAGGGGAGCGAAAAATGAAAACGAAAAAACGGAAAAAGGTCCGGGGGTGAAGGGGTTAAGGGTAGGTTCATTTTAACACAGAGATAGAATGTCAAAAATAAAATCCAGAAAATTCCATTGTATGAATGATATAAATTTATTTGCATTTTGCAGTGAGAAGTAAGTATTTGATCCCTCTGGCAAACAAGACTAATACTTTGTGGTAAAACCCTTGTTGGCAAGCACAGCAGTCAGACGGTTTTTGTAGTTGATGATGAGGTTTGCACATATGTCTGGAGGAATTTTGGTCCACTCCTCTTTGCAGATCATCTCTAAATCATTAAGATTTTGAGGCTGTCGCTTGGCAACTCGGAGCTTCAACTCCCTCCATAAGTTTTCTATGGGATTAAGGTCTGGAGACTGGCTAGGCCACTCCATGACCTTAATGTGCTTCTTTTGAGCCACTCCTTTGTTGCCTTGGCAGTATGTTTTGGGTCATTGTCTTGCTGGAAGACCCAGCCACGACCCATTTTTAATGTACATATTTGTTTTTGGTTCATGTATGATACTCTAAGAATTGGAAAATCAACCAGACTCTTTTAAGGGTTAGTCAAGTTCTCTGATCCATAGGATCCAACCACTGCTCCCCCAGAGATGATGAGAACAGGGGTCTGCAGTCTCATCCTGAATGGAGCAGATGCTCCATTATCTATAGAGCTGCTGAGCGCTGCGCTCAGGGCCGTATTTGCCACTAGGCACTTGAGGGTACGTGCCTAGGGCGGGACAATGCGGGGGGCGGCACCTGAGCAAGGTTGATTTTTTTTTTTTTTTAATTTAAGTCGTGGGTCACTGTTGTGATTTTGCTTTTTGCTCCCTCTAGTGGTCATTAGTGATTTGACTCTGGAGCGTCTGTCTTTTTCTATATCCTCACCTGGGCCGTTAGTTCAGGGGCGTTGCTATATAAGCTCCCTGGACCTTCAGTTCAATGCCTGGCATCGTTGAAATCAGAGCTAATCTGTTGTGCTCTTGTCCTCTGATCCTGGTTCCTGTTTTTCAAGCTAAGTCTGCTTCTTTGCTTTTTGCTTTTGTTTTGTTTGGTATTTTTGTCCAGCTTGTTCCTATCTGTATCCTGACCTTTGCTGGAAGCTCTAGGGGGCTGGTGTTCTCCCCCCGGACCATTAGACGGTTCGGGGGTTCTTGAATCTCCAGCGTGGATTTTTATAGGGTTTTTGTTGACCAGATAAGTTATCTTGCTATATTCTGCTATTAGTAAGCTGGCCTCTCTTTGCTGAACCTGGTTCATTTCTGTGTTTGTCATTTCCTCTTACCTCACCGTTATTATTTGTGGGGGGCTTGTATCTTGCTTTGGGGTCCCTTTCTCTGGAGGCAAGAGAGGTCTTTGTTTTCTTCTCCTAGGGGTAGTTAGATTCTCCGGCTGGCGCGAGTCATCTAGCGATCACCGTAGGCATGATCCCCGGCTACTTCTAGTGTTGGCGTTAGGAGTAGCTATTTGGTCAACCCAGTTACCACAGCCCTATGAGCTGGATTTTTGTATCTTGCAGACTTACACGTTCCTCTGAGACCCTGTCCACTGGGGTCATAACAGTATGCCAGGCCAGTATTAAATGTTTAATGCATTGCAGAAGTGGGATTATAAGAAAGAAAATTTTGAGTTTTTTTTTCCCTCTCTCATTTTTTTTTTTTTTTTCTTTTCCCCTTTACCTCAGAGTGGCTTAAGCTTGCTGCAGACATGAATGTCCAGACCTTGATTACAAGTGTGGACCAGCTTGCCGCTCGTGTGCAGGGTATACAAGATTATGTTACCAGAAATCCTAGGTCTGAACCCAAGATTCCGATTCCTGAACTGTTTTCAGGAGACCGATTTAAGTTTAGGAATTTCAGGAATAATTGTAAATTATTTTTGTCCCTGAAACCTTGTTCGTCTGGAGACTCTGCTCAACAAGTAAAAATTGTTATTTCATTCTTACGGGGTGACCCTCAGGATTGGGCTTTTTCATTGGCGCCAGGAGATCCGGCATTGGCTGATATTGATGCGTTTTTTCTGGCGCTCGGTTTACTTTATGAGGAACCCAATCTTGAGATTCAGGCAGAGAAAGCCTTGCTGGCTATGTCTCAGGGCCAGGACGAGGCTGAGGTGTATTGCCAAAAATTTCGGAAATGGTCCGTGCTGACACATTGGAACGAGTGTGCACTGGCCGCTAATTTTAGAAATGGCCTTTCTGAGGCCATTAAGAATGTTATGGTGGGTTTTCCCATTCCCACAGGTCTGAATGATACCATGCCCCTGGCTATTCAAATTGACCGGCGGTAGCGGGAGCGCAAAACCGCAAATTCCCTCATGTTGTTGTCTGAACAGACACCTGATGTGATGCAATGTGATAGAAAAACCGCAAATTCCCTCATGGTGTTGTCTGAACGGACACCTGATTTGATGCAATGTGATAGAATCCTGACTAGAAATGAGAGGAAAATTCATAGACGCCGGAATGGCTTGTGCTACTACTGTGGTGATTCTACACATGTTATCTCAGCATGCTCTAAACGTATATCTAAGGTTGTTAGTCCTGTCACCGTTGGTAATTTGCATCCTAAGTTTATTCTGTCTGTAACTTTGATTTGCTCACTGTCATCTTATCCTGTCATGGCGTTTGTAGATTCAGGTGCTGCCCTGAGTCTTATGGATCTCTCATTTGCTAAGCGCTGTGGTTTTATTCTTGAACCATTAGAAAATCCTATCCCTCTTAGGGGTATTGATGCTACGCCATTGGCAGAAAATAAGCCGCAGTATTGGACACAGGTTACCATGTGCATGACTCCTGAACACCGCGAGGTGATACGTTTTCTCGTTCTACATAAAATGCATGATTTGGTTGTTTTGGGGCTGCCATGGTTACAGACCCATAATCCAGTCCTTGACTGGAAGGCTATGTCAGTGTCTAGTTGGGGCTGTCGTGGTATTCATGAGGATTCCCTGCCTGTGTCTATTGCTTCTTCTACGCCTTCGGAAGTTCCGGAGTACTTGTCTGATTATCAGGATGTCTTTAGCGAGTCCAGGTCCAGTGCATTGCCTCCTCATAGGGAATGTGACTGTGCAATAGATTTGATTCCAGGCAGTAAATTTCCTAAGGGAAGACTGTTTAATCTGTCGATACCTGAACATACCGCTATGCGTTCATATATCAAGGAGTCTCTGGAGAAAGGACACATCCGTCCGTCTTCTTCCCCTCTTGGTGCGGGATTCTTTTTTGTGGCTAAAAAGGACGGATCTTTGAGGCCTTGTATTGACTATCGGCTTTTAAATAAGATCACTGTCAAATTTCAGTATCCTTTGCCGCTGTTGTCTGACTTGTTTGCCCGGATTAAAGGTGCCAAGTGGTTTACCAAGATAGACCTTCGTGGTGCGTACAACCTTGTGCGCATTAAGCAAGGGGATGAATGGAAAACCGCATTCAATACGCCCGAAGGTCATTTTGAGTACTTGGTGATGCCTTTTGGGCTCTCTAATGCCCCTTCAGTTTTTCAGTCCTTTATGCATGACATTTTCCGGAACTATCTGGATAAATTTCTGATCGTTTATCTGGATGATATTCTGTTTTTTTCTGATAATTGGGACTCGCATGTGGAGCAGGTCAGGATGGTCTTTAAAATTTTGCATGAAAATTCTTTGTTTGTCAAGGGCTTAAAGTGTCTTTTTGGTGTACAGAAGGTTCCCTTTTTGGGGTTCATTTTTTCCCCTTCTGCTGTGGAGATGGACCCAGTCAAGGTCCGAGCTATTCTTGATTGGACTCAGCCCTCGTCAGTTAAGAGTCTTCAGAAGTTCTTGGGTTTCGCTAACTTCTACCGTCGTTTTATCGCTAACTTTTCTAGCATTGTGAAACCTTTGACGGATATGACCAAGAAGGGCTCCGATGTGGTTAATTGGGCTCCTGCTGCCGTGGAGGCTTTCCAGGAGTTGAAACGTCGGTTTACTTCGGCGCCTGTTTTGTGCCAGCCTGATGTCTCGCTTCCCTTTCAAGTTGAGGTGGATGCTTCAGAGATTGGAGCAGGGGCCGTTTTGTCGCAGAGAGGCCCTGGTTGCTCTGTTATGAGACCTTGCGCCTTTTTCTCTAGGAAGTTTTCGCCTGCGGAGCGAAATTATGATGTGGGCAATCGGGAGTTGTTGGCCATGAAATGGGCATTTGAGGAGTGGCGTCATTGGCTCGAGGGTGCTAAGCATCGTGTGGTGGTCTTGACTGATCACAAAAATCTGATGTATCTCGAGTCTGCTAAACGCCTGAATCCTAGACAGGCCCGCTGGTCATTGTTTTTCTCCCGTTTTGACTTTGTTGTCTCGTATTTACCAGGTTCAAAGAATGTGAAGGCCGATGCTCTTTCCAGGAGCTTTGTGCCTGATGCTCCTGGAGTCGCTGAACCTGTTGGTATTCTTAAGGATGGTATTATCTTGTCAGCTATTTCTCCTGATCTGCGACGTGTGTTGCAGAGATTTCAGGCTGAGAGGCCTGATTCTTGTCCACCTGACAGACTGTTTGTGCCTGATAAGTGGACCAGCAGAGTCATTTCCGAGGTTCATTCCTCGGTGTTGGCAGGTCACCCAGGAATTTTTGGCACCAGAGATCTGGTGGCCAGATCCTTTTGGTGGCCTTCCTTGTCTAGGGATGTGCGGTCATTTGTACAGTCCTGTGGGACTTGTGCTCGAGCTAAGCCTTGCTGTTCTCGTGCCAGCGGGTTGCTCTTGCCCTTGCCTGTCCCTAAGAGACCTTGGACACATATCTCCATGGATTTCATTTCTGATCTTCCGGTGTCTCAGGGCATGTCTGTTATCTGGGTGATATGTGATCGCTTCTCCAAGATGGTCCATTTGGTTCCTTTGCCTAAGCTGCCTTCCTCTTCCGATCTGGTTCCTGTGTTTTTCCAGAACGTGGTTAGTTTGCACGGCATCCCTGAGAATATTGTGTCAGACAGAGGATCCCAGTTTGTTTCCAGATTCTGGCGATCCTTTTGTAGTAGGATGGGCATTGACTTGTCGTTTTCGTCTGCTTTCCATCCTCAGACTAATGGACAGACGGAGCGAACTAATCAGACTTTGGAGGCTTATTTGAGGTGTTTTGTCTCTGCTGATCAGGACGATTGGGTGACCTTCTTGCCGTTAGCTGAGTTTGCCCTTAATAATCGGGCTAGTTCCGCCACCTTGGTTTCGCCGTTTTTCTGCAACTCTGGTTTCCACCCTCGTTTTTCTTCGGGTCATGTGGAACCTTCTGACTGCCCTGGGGTGGATTCTGTGGTGGATAGGTTGCAGCGGATCTGGAATCTTGTGGTGGACAACTTGAAGTTGTCACAGGAGAGGGCTCAGCGCTTTGCCAACCGCCGCCGCGGTGTGGGTCCCCGACTACGTGTTGGGGATTTGGTGTGGCTTTCTTCCCGCTTTGTTCCTATGAAGGTTTCCTCTCCCAAATTTAAACCTCGTTTTATTGGTCCTTACAAGATATTGGAAATTCTTAATCCTGTATCCTTTCGCCTGGATCTTCCTGTGTCGTTTGCTATCCACAACGTGTTTCATAGGTCCTTGTTGCGGCGGTACGTTGTGCCTGTGGTTCCTTCTGCTGAGCCTCCTGCTCCGGTGTTGGTTGAGGGCGAGTTGGAGTACGTGGTGGAGAAGATCTTGGATTCTCGTCTCTCCAGGCGGAGGCTTCAGTACCTGGTCAAGTGGAAGGGCTATGGTCAGGAAGATAATTCCTGGGTGGTCGCCTCTGATGTTCATGCGGCCGATTTAGTTCGTGCCTTTCACGCCGCTCATCCTGATCGCCCTGGTGGTCGTGGTGAGGGTTCGGTGACCCCTCACTAAGGGGGGGGTACTGTTGTGATTTTGCTTTTTGCTCCCTCTAGTGGTCATTAGTGATTTGACTCTGGAGCGTCTGTCTTTTTCTATATCCTCACCTGGGCCGTTAGTTCAGGGGCGTTGCTATATAAGCTCCCTGGACCTTCAGTTCAATGCCTGGCATCGTTGAAATCAGAGCTAATCTGTTGTGCTCTTGTCCTCTGATCCTGGTTCCTGTTTTTCAAGCTAAGTCTGCTTCTTTGCTTTTTGCTTTTGTTTGGTATTTTTGTCCAGCTTGTTCCTATCTGTATCCTGACCTTTGCTGGAAGCTCTAGGGGGCTGGTGTTCTCCCCCCGGACCGTTAGACGGTTCGGGGGTTCTTGAATCTCCAGCGTGGATTTTTATAGGGTTTTTGTTGACCAGATAAGTTATCTTGCTATATTCTGCTATTAGTAAGCTGGCCTCTCTTTGCTGAACCTGGTTCATTTCTGTGTTTGTCATTTCCTCTTACCTCACCGTTATTATTTGTGGGGGGCTTGTATCTTGCTTTGGGGTCCCTTTCTCTGGAGGCAAGAGAGGTCTTTGTTTTCTTCTCCTAGGGGTAGTTAGATTCTCCGGCTGGCGCGAGTCATCTAGCGATCACCGTAGGCATGATCCCCGGCTACTTCTAGTGTTGGCGTTAGGAGTAGCTATTTGGTCAACCCAGTTACCACAGCCCTATGAGCTGGATTTTTGTATCTTGCAGACTTACACGTTCCTCTGAGACCCTGTCCACTGGGGTCATAACAGGTCACCTCCCGACCGACCGCCCCCCCAGCCCGCCCGCCTCCCACCCTCCTTGAAGACGTCATACTCACCCTGCTCCAGCGATGCCTGGTCTCATCGTCTGCAGCTCGACAATTGACATTAAGGTCATGAATATGCGCATATTCATGACCTTAATGAGCGGTATCACATGAACGCTCACGCAGGAAGAAGGTGCTGCGCCGGGAGTCGGGACAGAGCGAGAGGGATGTCAGCGCGGCCGGGCGGTGTGGGAAAGAGAGGTGAGTATGAGGGACGGGGACGGGGGGGATGAAGGAGAACGGTAAGCGGCGCCATGCAGATGGGAGCGGGGGGGTTGAGAGATGAGCCATGCATACAGGGGGGGGGGGATATGAGCCATGCATACAGAGCCTGGGGAATATGAGCCATGCATACAGGAGGGGGAATATGAGCCATGCATACAGGGGGGGAATATGAGCCATGCATACAGGGGGGGAATATGAGCCATGCATACAGGAGGGGGAATATGAGCCATGCATACAGGAGGGGGAATATGAGCCATGCATACAGGGGGGGAATATGAGCCATGCATACAGGAGGGGGGGGAATATGAGCCATGCATTCAGGAGGGGGGAATATGAGCCATGCATACAGGGGGGGAATATGAGCCATGCATACAGGGCCTGGGGAATATGAGCCATGCATACAGGAGGGGGAATATGAGCCATGCATACAGGGCCTGGGGAATATGAGCCATGCATACAGGAGGGGGAATATGAGCCATGCATACAGGGCCTGGGGAATATGAGCCATGCATACAGGGGGGAATATGAGCCATGCATACAGGGGGGGGAATATGAGCCATGCATACAGGGGGGGATATGAGCCATGCATACAGGGGGGAATATGAGCCATGCATACAGGAGGGGGACTATGAGCCATGCATACAGGGGGGAATATGAGCCATGCATACAGGAGGGGGAATATGAGCCATGCATACAGGAGGGGGACTATGAGCCATGCATACAGGGGGGAATATGAGCCATGCATACAGGAGGGGGAATATGAGCCATGCATACAGGAGGGGGAATATGAGCCATGCATTCAGGAGGGGGGAATATGAGCCATGCATACAGGGGGGGAATATGAGCCATGCATACAGGGCCTGGGGAATATGAGCCATGCTTACAGGAGGGGGAATATGAGCCATGCATACAGGGCCTGGGGAATATGAGCCATGCATACAGGAGGGGGAATATGAGCCATGCATACAGGGCCTGGGGAATATGAGCCATGCATACAGGGGGGAATATGAGCCATGCATACAGGGAGGGGAATATGAGCCATGCATACAGGGGGGGATATGAGCCATGCATACAGGGGGGAATATGAGCCATGCATACAGGAGGGGGACTATGAGCCATGCATACAGGGGGGAATATGAGCCATGCATACAGGAGGGGGAATATGAGCCATGCATACAGGAGGGGGGATATGAGCCATGCATACAGGGGGGGAATATGAGCCATGCATACGGGGGGGGGGAAATATGAGCCATGCATACAGGGGGAATATAAGCCATGCATACAGGAGGGGGGGATATGAGCCATGCATATGGGATGGGAGGGAGATGAGCCATGCATACAGGAGGGGAGGTCATTATACAGTATGGAGCATCATGTGTGGCCATTATACAGTATTGAGCATCATGTGGGATCATTATACAGTATGGAGAACTGTGTGGCCATTATACAGTATGGAGCATCATGTGTGGCCATTATGCAGTATTGAGCATCATGTGGGATCATTATGCAGTATGGAGAACTGTGTGTGGCCATTATACAGTATTGAGCATCATGTGTGGCCATTATACAGTATGGAGCATCATGTGTGGCCGTTATACAGTATGGAGCATCATGTGTGGCCATTATACAGTATTGAGCATCATGTGTGGCCATTATACAGTATTGAGCATCATGTGTGTTCATTATACAGTATGGAGCATCATGTGGGGCCATTATACAGTATAGAGCATCATGTGTGGCCATTATACAGTATTGGAGCACTGTGTGGCCATATTTTTTTGTTTATAATTATTGTATATGAAACAGTGTGATCAGCAGTGCTAAATGGCTGTGGTTGGGACGTGGATATGGGTGTGACTAGTTGTGAAATGGGTGTGGTCAGAGGCGTGGCCTAAAATTTGCCGCAGCGCACTAAGTGCACCGCAAATGTTATTCCTCCTTCCCTTCATCAAAAGTTGGGGGGTATGGTAATGCATTTGCCAGATCACGGCAAGTGCCGCAAATCCTATAGGGAATGAATGAGGCCGAACACAGTGTTGCTGTAAGTGATCCGTTACGCGGCAGATGCAGAAAAACTGCCCGATCTGCTGCAAAAGGCGACTTTCACATCAGCAATTCTTGCCAAAGTCACTGCCGATAGTATCATACTCACCAAAGGGGGAGGCAGCACTAAAAGTGCCTAGTGCAGCAGAAACTCTAAATACGGCCCTGGCTGCGCTCGGCCATTTCCATCAGTTCCATAGACAGTGAATAAAGCAAAAGTCAGGCATGCGCCCTCCAATCCATTCATGGCTGAGCTGCAGTCCTGTTCTCAGGATTGCTGGGGCTCCCAGAGGTCAGTACCCGAAAAGTCAGTAAGATATCCTTTATCATCGGGACTGGGGAAAACTTGATTTATCTGGTGAATAACCCTTTATCAGATACCAGAAGGTGTAAATACCAGACATATAATATAATATATACATGGTTGGGCTCAGCATACATGATTCCTAACGCAGGTATATATCTCCATCTCAGTAAAAAAAAATATAAATGCATATATTTTTAGAGGTGTAGGGGCCCAAATAGAACTTTTGCTATGGTGCCCTGTGATTTCTATGTACGCCCCTGCTTGCAGGGCGGCGATAATGAGGGCAATCTGGCCTGTTGCTCAGAGCCCAAGACACCGGGGATGCCATGGCCAGATTGTCCTCATCATGAGCGGCATGCCGGGCACAGGGACCCCAAACGGTCAGTGCCAGCCCCTGCCCTACAGTATTGCTTATGTAATTATGTCTGTTTGCCCTAATGGACTTCTGACAGACGACAACCCCTTTAAGATATATGAAGAATTAAATGCTCAAACACTGCATAGATTTCATCTTTTTTGTTATTCTAATTGCATTACAATATCCCATTGTATAAATTGAGATAATGCCAGTTTGTTTAAAAAAAAGTTTAATATTACAGCAACCCGTATTTTTAAATAGATTGTTATAATACATAATTAAAAACTACAGTAAATAGCTTATAATGTATATTAAATTAATAGTGCACTTATTGCTATAGTCACTAATATTATCCAAAACTATTAAAGCTTAGAAAACAAAAAAAAAAGACTTTGTATTTATTAATTCCCACTTCAACCCGATACATTCACATCTGAACACACTGGGTTACATAGAGCTCTGCAGCTTTTCAAGCACTCCCACGCCATCCATTAACGTTGCTCTGTAGAACACAGCCAGTGCAGTCTGCACTCTATTGTCACCGCCACAACTGCCGATGTTGCAAGGCATAACAATGAATGTTTCCTTTAAATGCACCTTAAGAGATGTGCGGTATACACTCCAATCATTTCTAAATATAGTGAGCATTATAGCACAGTTCAAAATTAGTTTTGTGAGTTTGTGAAGAACATCGACCTTCTCGGAGAATCGCTTCATCTAAACAGAAGAATATTGCACTTTGGAAACCACTTCCATCCAGGTAACTGAAGCATGGCGATTACTTTTCCTGTCTTCACCAAGTATATATGTTTTCTAAGTATCAAGGTGGACCTTTAAATTGCTAAAATTACATCTCAGTCTCAGATTCATTATGATCTACCGAGAATAATAGCAGTGTTTTTTTTTTTGGGGGGGGGGGGGGGGGAAGGAAAGGAGCTACATATATTTTTTTCATAATAAATCTACACACATGTATATGTAGATTCATTATGAAAAAAATATATCTATATATTTCTCTCTCTCTCTCTATATATATATATATTATATGAAGTTTCATTATGGAAAAAAATATATACACATTATATATATTTTTTCTTTCATTATATATATATATATATATATATATATATATATATATATATATATATATATATATATATATATATATATAGTTCAAAATCGGAACAGCATCTTATATTACCAAATTGTAGTGCAGCGTCTTCCCAATCACTGTTGAAATGGTCTTTGGTAATAGATGAAAAAAAGAAAGACAGCACAAAAAAAAAAAAGGGCTTTAATGCCTGAACGGCGTGGCGACGTTTCGGATATCTTTATCCTTTTTCAAGCTTTTTTTTCAATTTTTTTTTGTGCTGTCTTTCTTTTATATATATATATATATATATATATATATATATATATATATATATATATATATATATATATATATATATATATATATATACACACACACACACAGTGGGGCAAAAAAGTATTTAGTCATTCAGCAATAGTGCAAGTTCCACCACTTAAAAAGATGAGAGGCGTCTGTAATTTACATCATAGGTAGACCTCAACTATGGGAGACAAACTGAGAAAAAAAAATCCAGAAAATCACATTGTCTGTTTTTTTATCATTTTATTTGCATATTATGGTGGAAAATAAGTATTTGGTCAGAAACAAACAATCAAGATTTCTGGCTCTCACAGACCTGTAACTTCTTCTTTAAGAGTCTCCTCTTTCCTCCACTCATTACCTGTAGTAATGGCACCTGTTTAAACTTGTTATCAGTATAAAAAGACACCTGTGCACACCCTCAAACAGTCACACTCCAAACTCCACTATGGTGAAGACCAAAGAGCTGTCAAAGGACACCAGAAACAAAATTGTAGCCCTGCACCAGGCTGGGAAGACTGAATCTGCAATAGCCAACCAGCTTGGAGTGAAGAAATCAACAGTGGGAGCAATAATTAGAAAATGGAAGACATTCAAGACCACTGATAATCTCCCTTGATCTGGGGCTCCACGCAAAATCCCACCCCGTGGGGTCAGAATGATCACAAGAACGGTGAGCAAAAATCCCAGAACCACGCGGGGGGACCTAGTGAATGAACTGCAGAGAGCTGGGACCAATGTAACAAGGCCTACCATAAGTAACACACTACGCCACCATGGACTCAGATCCTGCAGTGCCAGACGTGTCCCACTGCTTAAGCCAGTACATGTCCGGGCCCGTCTGAAGTTTGCTAGAGAGCATTTGGATGCTCCAGAGGAGTTTTCGGAGAATGTCCTATGGTCTGATGAAACCAAACTGGAACTGTTTGGTAGAAACACAACTTGTCGTGTTTGGAGGAAAAAGAATACTGAGTTGCATCCATCAAACACCATACCTACTGTAAAGCATGGTGGTGGAAACATCATGCTTTGGGGCTGTTTCTCTGCAAAGGGGCCAGGACGACTGATCCGGGTACATGAAAGAATGAATGGGGCCATGTATCGTGAGATTTTGAGTGCAAACCTCCTTCCATCAGCAAGGGCATTGAAGATGAAACGTGGCTGGGTCTTTCAACATGACAATGATCCAAAGCACACCGCCAGGGCAACGAAGGAGTGGCTTCATAAGAAGCATTTCAAGGTCCTGGAGTGGCCTAGCCAGTCTCCAGATCTCAACCCTATAGAAAACCTTTGGAGGGAGTTGAAAGTCCGTGTTGCCAAGCGAAAAGCCAAAAACATCACTGCTCTAGAGGAGATCTGCATGGAGGAATGGGCCAACATACCAACAACAGTGTGTGGCAACCTTGTGAAGACTTACAGAAAATGTTTGACCTCTGTCATTGCCAACAAAGGATATATTACAAAGTATTGAGATGAAATTTTGTTTCTGACCAAATACTTATTTTCCACCATAATATGCAAATAAAATGATAAAAAAAACAGACAATGTGATTTTCTGGATTTTTTTTTCTCAGTTTGTCTCCCATAGTTGAGGTCTACCTATGATGTAAATTACAGACGCCTCTCATCTTTTTAAGTGGTGGAACTTGCACTATTGCTGACTGACTAAATACTTTTTTGCCCCACTGTATATATATATATATATATATATATATATATACACACACACACACACATACGGTATATATCTTTTTTTCTTACATACATATACACACAGAATTTTTACCTTTCTATAAATGTTTTGTAAAAAAAAAAAAACACATGCATATAATTCGGTAAATATGAAAGTAGAGTTCCACTGGTCTTGTAAAATGTGGGTGCAGTCCCCCAAATTCACAGGCAAGTAGATAATGATAAAAAAAAAAAAAAAAAAAGGAAGAATGAGAGGTGACACTCCAAAAATAGCAAAAACGTGAAAATAACATAGTCCATGCCAAAGGAACATAACATTTTAGCTCAAGGTGAGAGCCTTTCTAATTTGATAAGGGCTCGCACCTTGAGCTGAAAAGTTATGTACCTTTGGCATGGAATACATTTTTTGCCAGTTTTGGAGCGCGACCTCTCTTTCTCCTATTTATTTGTAAAGAGCTTTCCATTCCTTTCGTAACTTTGGAAAAGTCTTTGCTGAAAAAATATATATTTATAACGTTTGGGGTTCAGTTTTCCACATATATAACTGCAAATCTCCTCATCTTCTCCTGGCTGCAGAAAAATTATGGAAATCATTACAGGTACCCTACAGACCCCATAGTCAATCTGGTCTTCAAGGTGAGGTATCATGATCGGGATGTTACAAACCCATAACACTTAGGATTTCTGTTCTTCTACTATGAAGAGGGATAAAAAATGGAATTTAGAACATAAAGTTGTGCTCAAAAGTTTACATACCCTGGCAGAATTTTTGCTTTCTTGTCCTTTTTTCAGAGAATATGAATGATAACACCAAAACTTTTTCTCCACTCATGGTTAGTGGTTGGGTGAAGCCCTTTACTGTCAAACTACTGTGTTTTCTCTTTTTTTAATCATAATGACAACCCAAAACATCCAAATGACCCTGATCAAAAGTTCACATACCCTGGTGATTTTGGCCTGATACCATGCACAGAAATTGACACAAATGGGTTTGAATGGCTACTAAAGGTAACATGTGACCTGTTTGCTTGTAATCAGTGTGTGTGCATAAAAGCTGAGTGAGTCTGTCTGGAATCCAGACAGACTCTTGCATGTTTCATCCAGCCACTGACGTTTCCGTATTATGCATCATGGGGAAAGCAAAAGAATTGTCAACAGATCTACGGGAAAAGGTAGTTGAACTGTATAAAACAGGAAAGGGATACAAAAAGATATCCAAGGAGTTGATAATACCAGTCCGCAGCTTTCAAGCTGTGATTAACAAATGGAAAATAAGAGGCTCTGTAAAAATAAAACCACGGTCTGGTAGACCAACAAAACTTTTGTCCACAACTGCCAGGAAAATTGTTCGGGATGCAAAGAAAAACCCACAAATAACATCAGCTGAAATACTGGGCTCTCTGAAAACTAGCGGTGTTTCTGTTTCAAGATACACAATAAGGAGGCACTTGAAGAAAAATGGGCTGCATGGTCGAGTTGCCAGAAGAAAGCCATTACTGAGAAGATTCCAAAAAGTATCTCACCTACAATACGCAATACAGAAAAGCCTCAAAACTTCTGGAACAAGGTAATTTGGAGTGATGAGACCAAAATTGAACTTTCTGGCCACAACCATAAATGTTACATTTGGAGAGAGGTCAACAAGGCCCATGATGAAAGGAACACCATTCCTACTGTAAAGCACGGAGATGGATCGCTGATGTTTTGGGGATGTGTGAGCTACAAAGGTATAGGAGACTTGGTAAAAGTTGAAGGAAAGATGAATGCAGCATGTTATCGGCAAATCGGAAAATTTGCACTCTTCAGCCTGGAAGCTGCACATGGGACGTACTCGGACGTGCCAACATGACAACGATCCAAAACACAAGGCCAAGTTGACCTGTCACTGGCTACAGAAGAACAAAATGAAGGTTCTGGAGTGGCCATCTAAGTCTCCTGACCTCAATATCATTGAGCCACTCTGCGGAGATCTCAAGCTCACAGTTCATTCTAGACAGCCAAGGAATTTGCAGGAACTGGAGACTTTTTACCAAGAAGAGTGTGCAGCTTTACCATCTGAGAAAATAAAAAACCTCATCCACAACTACCACAAAAGACTTCAAGCTGTTATTGATGGTAGAGGGGACATTACACGGTATTAAGAAATGGGGTATGTGAACATTTAATCAGGGTCATTTGGATGTTTTGGGATGTCATTATGATTTGAAAAGAGAAAACACAGCAGTGTGAGTGACAATAAATGGATTTTCCCAACCACTAACCATGAGTGGAGAAAAAGTTTTGGTGTTATCTGTTGTGAATTCCGTTCTCGGACTCCCTCCTGTGGTCATGAATGGTACTGTGGTGAGTTCTGTTCTTGGACTCCCTCTGGTGGCTTTGAGTGGAACTGCTGGTCCTTGAGGTTGGCTTTCTCAGCTGCCCTCGTTTATTGCTATGATGGCTTCCCTATTTAACTCCACTCAGATCGTTACTTCTTGCCAGCTGTCAATGTCTCAGTATTGGTTCAGATCTCTCTTGGACTTCTCTGATGACCTGTCTACTCCAGCAGAAGCTAAGTCCCTGATAGTTCATTTGTTGTTACTGCTTCCTGAATATATTTCTTAGTACTGCTAAATTCTAGTCCAGCTTGCTATCATGATATTTCCTTGCTAGCTGGAAGCTCTGGGGGTGCAGAGTTGCACCTCCACACCGTGAGTCGGTGTGGAGGTCTTTTTGCATATCTGCGTGGCTTTTGTAGTCTTTTTGTGCTGACCGCATAGTTCCCTTTTCTATCCTCTGACTATTTAGTGTAGACTGGCCTCCTTTGCTAAAACCTGTTTCATTCCTGTGTTTGTGACTTTCCTCTTAACTCACAGTCAATATATGTGGGGGCTGCCTTTTCCTTTGGGGAATTTCTCTGAGGCAAGGTAAGGCTTCTACTTCTCTCTTTAGGGGTAGTTAGCTCTTAGGCTGTGAAGAGGCGTCTAGGGAGAGTTAGGTACGCTCCACGGCTATTTCTAGTGTGTGTGATAGGAGTAGGGTTTGCGGTCAGCAGTGTTCCCACTTCCCCAGAGCTTGTCCCAATTTCAGTTTAATCATCAGGTCATTCCGGGTGCTCCTAACAACCAGGTCCATAACAGTTATCATTCATAATCTCTGAAAAAAGGCCAAGAAAGCAAAAATTCTGTCAGGGTATGTAAACTTTTGCGCACAACTGTAGATGTTAACATTTCCAGTACGGACGTCTGAACCTGGCCTAAGGCCAGTCTTGACCGCAAGTTACAGATGTGACTGGCTCAGTGTATAGGTAATGGGTGCAACATTGCATTCATTTTTCTGGTTCATAAAATGGACCAACGTAGTGCATCCTTCGTTTTTTTTCCCCATGCAGACCATCTGTTGTGCGCGCTTGCACACTGACTTTAAAGGGCCGTGTGTGGTCCATGGTGCACAAGGACTAATTATATGCTCGTCAGAACGAGTCCTTCTCAATACTTTTCAAGAATTTTCAACATGGGCATAAACAACATGATCACCAATTACTAAAAAGTAACACTGGCTATGATTAGAACATAAAACACATACCTCTGTAAAGTCCAAAGAAGCCCTCGTAGCGCAGTACTTTCTTGAAGCAGTCAAAGCTGCTTTTATACATAAGCTCCCCAACAAATGAGGACCGCTGGTTCTGCATCCGAGTTTTTACAAGGTCAATAGGATAGACAGCCGTAGCTCCAACCGCTAAAAATATGATGAAAAAAAAAGTAAGTATAAAAAAGGATAATATTCAAAAGTAAAAATATTCCCTAATTTAGCAACTGAAGAATCCTAATAATGGCGTGCAGGACACAGAGAATATTAAAGTGGTCACAGTTCAGCTCTTTACAACCTCCAAACATGTGCCATGTTGTGTGACCTTGGCTCAACCTTCCACTCAGCCAAAGAAACAAACAATGTCCAAGGGTACAGGGCATTGGAGATTGAATAAAAGATGAACTTTTAACTTTTCCATCAAGTTAAAAAGACAATAACAGTAGCAAGACAATGCAGTGATAATTTCGGCCATATGACCCTTATCAAGCAAAACAAAAATAAAACTCAGTAGCAAAAGTTTTTTTTATTCTTGTCTTGCTTGATAAACACAATATGGATGAAACACATTGGTTTTATTGATAATTTTATCTTTTAATTTAATAGAATGAAAAAAAAATGAAGTTTTCTTTTAACCTCTCATTGGTGTTGCCTTGGACCCTTGGACATACTTTGAAAATGATGGGCCGTCTATTAGAAGTATAGTACAGGGCAAGAGAAGCAAAATAGATTGTTTGTTTTTTTTCTACAAATCTATAGATCAGTTTAAAGGGAATCTGTCAGGTGATTTATGCTGCCCAAAGACAACAGCATGAATAACAGCTAGGCATATTATTCTCTGAAATGCCAGAGCCACTCAAATATACTTTGAAGATTTGGTTAGGACCATAGCCGGAGACCAGACTAATCTTGCACCACCTCAGGTGATTGACAGGTCTCTCCCTTACTTGTCCATAGAGAAAAACCTATCAATCCCCGCGTTTCCTTATAGATTGTCAGCTGCTTGCAGGGCCCTCATTCCTAATGGAACTGTTAAACCACTTGTTACTTTGTATTGTGTTTGTTGTGCGTACATGTCCCCGCTTAATTGTAAAGTGCTATGAAATATGTTGGCGATAATAATAATAATTTTATTTATGTATTATTATTATTATTATTATCAATCAACTGCTGCAGCACTAGGAAGAGCCGCTCAAGTGTCATAACAACCTCACGTGCGTCCCAAGACACTGCCGACACTGATGAAACTGAGTCAGCACGGGAGGCGAGTATAAGAGATTTTATTTTAACAGGGCCAAACTTTAGCCCCAGCGTCCCTGCATGATCCACATCCGTCTTTCCCCTTGCAGGGATGCCGACTCACTCACCGCCCCGGCCCTCACTTCCTTCTGCTCTTGCGTTCTCCCTGGCTCTATGCATGTCTGGCAGGTCCCCAGGCACTGCGCTTAGGACGTTCTCTCAGTCTCTTATAGAGACAGTGCACTATCCTAAAGTGTCCGCAGCCAATGGCTGGGACACACATATTATTTAAGGCACCTCCACCTGTTGGGAAGCGCCTGAGCAACTTGTTCTGTCAGTTTTCTGCGAGCTTGCTAGCTGTCAGGTCCCCTGTTCTTGTATACCTGACTGTATCTGCTGGTACCTGCCTGTTCCTGTCTGTACCTGCCTGCACCTACCGTGCTTTCCTGTATACCAACTGTGCCCGCCAGCACCTAACGTGCCTTCCTGTATACAAGCCGTTCCTGCCTTCACCTGTTGTGCCTTCCTGTATACCAGCTATACCTGCCTGCACCTACCTTGCTTTCCTGTATTCCAGCCGTGCCCGCCAGCAACTGCCGTGCCTTCCTGTATACCAGCCGTTCCTGTCAGCACCTGCTGTGCCTTCCTGCATACCAACCATGCCCGATGGCACATGCCGTGCCTTCCTGTATTCCAGGAGTATCTGCCATGCTTTCCTGTAGGCCAGCCGTATCAGCCAGCACCTGTCGTGCCTTCATGTATAGCAGCAGTACCTGTCGTGCTTTCCTGCATACCAGTTGTGCCCACCAGTACCTGCTGTGCCTTTCGGTATATCAGCTGTACCTGTTTCAGCTTCCTACCTCTTTGAGGGTTAGCTGCCATATGTCCGAGGTCTGTCCTGGAGTAGTACCTGGTGTCTATCTGGACACGACTTGGGCAGCATGAATTGCCTCACAGTTCCATTTAACTACTTATGGAAATTCCTGCAGACTGTAGTTTAAAGTCCAGTGGGCGGTCCTAATCACTAACAACTCCAGTGGGCAGTTCTAATCAGTAACAAGTCCAGTGGGCGGTCCTAATAAGTAACCAATCCAGTGAGCGGTCCTAATCAGTAACGGACAATTATCTCTATGTAGACTTATACGGAGAATGCTATCAATCACTGATTTGGACCACCCATTGGATCACTAAGCATAGAAAGAGCATGGATTTTCATAAATAAAAGTAGAAGTCACAAAATCTTTTCCAACAAACCAAAAAAAAAGCAATAAAGGCAGAAAAAATGTGACAGGTTCCCTATAGAGATCTGATTTACAATGAAGAAAAACAACTATTGATGGTTTGACGTCCACACTGTGAGTGTTATGCATTACCTGTTATAATATAGGTGCATTTATAGATAATGTCGATTGAAAAGTGAGAAAGCAGCGCCCCACAGGAATGAAAAAATATCCTATAATACCATTTAATTTGCCCATAAATCTTTACTTTCAAAACTTTTCAATGTTGATAGATTTTTTATATTATTGTAAAAGTTTCTGAAAACAATATTTCTATATAATGTAGTTTTATTTGATAGGAAACCCCGATTCTCACATTCATTTTTATGAGACTATAATGACATAAAATGTAATTTTTAATACACATTTAATTGAATTTCATTAACTTTTACCTTCCTTTTAATTTTCTAAATTATCTGCACTCCTGTATTCTTTCATCTTCGGCTCTGGTTCGCTTGTACTACTGCCATCACACATAATTAGCATGAGCGGAGAGTACTGTATCCGGAAGTACTGTGTTATTATAGAAGTCCTACTCTCAAGACAGTCTGGAGCCAGAGGTGGCACGGCCGTACTGGCGGGGCCTTGTGATCATGGGCAAAAAAAAATAAAATAAAGGTCTCCAGTTTGTGCTCTATTGAACAATGCAGTGCACCTTCGCTGATCTGTGCCGGTCGGAGATTATATTACATTAACCCAAGCATGCAGACATATCACTCACCTCCAGCAATTGAGCCCAATGTGAATCTGTAGGCAGACTCAGCAACCTGGAGCCAGATTGGCCTACCCATGTCACTGTAGGATTGCTATAGGAAAGAATATGGGAAAAGTTTATGGGAAAATGCAGAAAACTCAACATTTCAGAGAGAAGGAATTTACGGGAACAATGAATTCTGTTACCAATTTATCAAAATACATAAAGAATGACTTGTACAGAAAGCAATGTCTGATAGCTAATAGATTCATATGTGGTAAATAGCGAGAAAAAGGGGAAAAAATTGTAAAAAAAAAGTACTATAATACTGATATGATAGACTATTTATATTTGATTGTGGGGGTCTTGGCGATTAGCTATATGAAGGAACCAACAGCAGTACTCTGGCACGGACTCCCGCAGACCACTTCTTCAAATAAGCGGTGTAGAAGAACCGCTCAAGGAAAGCCTGCTCCGGCACAAATTTCCTAAAGTTATCTCTTTTGAGATTGTCAGAACCCAATCATTAAGATGACCCCAGGTAAGAAGGATTAACCTATACACTTTCATTAACCCCTGGTTATTAAAAAAGAATGTCCACTACTTTGCTCTAGACCACTAGGGATTTCAAAATGAACTCTATCTCTGCCATAGACCACAAGAGATGCTATGATTAACTTTTTCTTCTCTATCCAAGAGATTATTACATTAAATAAAGGTTAGCCACCATTTAATTGGGGCTAAAAATCATTGTAAGTGTTGCCCAATTTGCCTTCTGTGTTACTCTGTCTATTCCTAGCTGCAGAATGAGTAAAAGGCCGAGGTCACACTTGCGAGTGCAATGCGAGAAACTTGCGTGAGTCTCTTGTCTCAATACCCGGCACTGCCGCCGGCACTCGAGGCTGGAGTGTGCGGCTCCATGTATTTTTATTCAGCTGCACGCTCCAGTCTCTAGTGTCGGCAGCAGTGCCAGGTATTGAGGCAAGAGACTCGCACAAGTTTCTTGCATTGCGCTCGCAAGTGTGACCCCGGCCACAGGGCTATTCTCAAGTTATAAAAATTCCTTTAAATAGTTAGAATAAAAATAAACAGGCTTGAAATTGATTTGCTTTTTCTATCTGCTGTCATTCTCATACGAGAGCTTTTATCTTTCATAGTGCACAGCTGATTTCCAGGGAGTTTGGCCACCAGAGCCTTCCCAGACCCTGACCGAGAGTGCACAATAGTTACTATCCATAAGAAGGGTTAATTCATGCTACCACACTAGTCTCATTTTTCCAGTTCATTGATTTCTATACAGTAGTTAGCTGTTCAATTCCCTCCCACTCAGCTCCTGACAACCTGCTGTTATAAGTCTTGCAAAATCACTTCTCCCAGAGCCCGTTTTCCTAATCATGACTCTCACTGTCCAGAGCCGTGTGCTTGCCCAAGTGTCCTGTTATCTCTACTTTATATGCAGTGATAACAGTGCATACTCCAGAATAAACCATTGACAGCTGAATGTCTTATAGTAGAACTTGTGCTTAGGGCTGTCCCACACGTCCAGATAATTCCGGTACCGGAAAAAATCGGTACCGGAGTTATCCGTGTCCGTGTGCCCGTGAGCTCACGTAGGCCATACGTGCGGCACACGTGTGCCGAGTGGGTACCACACGGAGCGTGTGGTACCCACGCGTGTGGTACACTGAATCGTGCTGAAGCCGCGATTCATATCTTCTGTGCAGCAACGTTTGCTGCATAGAAGATATGAATAATAGTGTTTAAAAGAAAGATCTATGTGTCCGCCGCCCTCCCACCCCCTGTGCGCCCCCCCGCTGTTCTGAAAATACTCACCAGCTTCCCTCGTTGGCTGTCGATGCTTCCTGGTCTGACCGCGCCTTCTACTGTATGCGGTCCCGTGGGGCCGCTCATTTACAGTCATGAATAGGCGGCTCCACCCCTATGGGAGGTGGAGCCACCTATTCATGACTCTAATCGGCGGCCCCACGTGACTGCATACAGTAGAAGGGGCGGCCAGCACAGAACACTGCGAGGGAGGCGGGTGAGTATTTTCAGAACAGCGGGGGGGGGGCGCACAGGGGGTGGGAGGGCGGCAGACACATAGATCTTTCTTTTAAACACTATTATTCATATCTTCTATGCAGCAAACGCTGCTGCAGAGAAGATATGAATGGCGGCTTCAGCACCATGTGGGGGGGACAGCGCTTACTGTAGCGCTGTCTCCTGCACGCCACACGGACTGCACACGGAGAAGGTCCGTGTGTGGTCCGTGTTTTACACGGACCCATTGACTTTAATGGGTCTGTGTAATCCGTGCGCTCCCACGAACACTGACACGTCTCCGTGTTTGGCACACGGAGACACGGTCCGCAAAAAATCAATGACATCTGCACAGATGCATTGATTTTAATGGGTCTACGTGTGTCAGTGGCTCTGGTACGTGAGGAAACTGTCACCTCACGTACTGGAGCCACTGACGTGTGAAACCGGCCTTAGATATATAGTTCTACTAAGGGCTCATTTCCACATGCGAGACATACGTCCGTGTCTCGCAGGTTAAAACCCTCTTCTGGCGCCGGCACTCCAGAGCAGAGCGTGCAGCCGCACAGCAACACATGGAGCTGCATGCTCCGCTTCCATGTGCCGGCGCCAGAAGAGGGTTTTAACCTGCAAGACACGGACGTATGTCTCGCATGTGGAAATGAGCCCTTATATTACAGCTCAGCTACTGATCAGAACTGTCTCAATGAGAGCCTTCCCTGCCAGAAACCAAAAAGTAGAGAGTGTAAAAAGACTGCAGAGCTCCAAGCTTGACAATACCCCTTCAACTGAGAAATCTTCAGTATGCCCGCCGTGACAGTCTGGCAGGGAATTTTCAACACTTTTCTGTCTTCCCAGACAGATTTAAGACCACAGACCACATCATAGTTGAATGTGCGTAGAAACAAAAGCACGCAAAGGCCAAATGGTGCAAATTTTTTAGTGAAGCCCAAATGTAAAAAGCATTTATAGCTCCCCCAATTTTTTTTTCAAAAAGTACATGTTCCCAAAGATGGACAACCCTTTTAACTTCTCTGCCCACAACCACATGGGTCATCACCATATTCCTGTAAATACCAGAGGTAGTAATGGCTAATTATTTGGCTCTATACGGAACTATTTATTTGCGTCAGTTTGGGGATTTTACAGGGAGCAGCACATAGGTGCACCGCTAACCCGGGACACTATCCAGCACCCCTGTCTATCGGATTTCGTTGGTCTATTACTTTCTCAGAAAACTCTTTCAAAGTCTTTCACATGGGGAGTGTATAGAAATGCAAGTTTTAACATGTAGTTTTTGTGTGATGCCCTACACATTGTAGGTGTTACTCGATGCTACAAAATTGCCATGAATCATGAGTCTCCAAAGTGGCCGCTGCGAAGTTGCAGCAATGGACAGACTTAGAATATCATAAACAGAAATTATACGTTTATATGAAGTAATTGCAGCATTTCAACTTAGGGTTTGGCTACGTGTCAGATTCAAGGTTTTGTCTCAGTGATACAATTGATGCACTAATAGAAACATGCCATTAAGAGACAGGATAAGCCTTTTCTTGTGTTTTTGTCTTTTTACGGAAACGAGCAAAGTTTCTAAAGAAATAAAATATCCTTTATCGGAGATGTGTAAGATTTACCGTATTACTTTCCTTTTTGGGTGCTATAGTAAGGCTATCTCTATGGTATGGGATATCTATATCCATATGGTAAAAAAAAAAGTACTCTACACGCAATAACATTTTTTCTATATATCAGAGATAATTTTAAATTGGTTTCTATTTTATTAGATGACATGCATCAATATCATTTATAAAGTCAGCGCAAGTGGGATAAATAAATATTCACAACCCTTAAAATGGAAACTTTTGGCCATGATGAAAGATTCTATGGATTCTATGGTGAGTTCTCCTTCAATGTAAGTCTTCAAACAGAGGCTGGACAGACATCTCCCTGAGATGGATTAGTGAATCTTGCTTTGAGCAGGGGGGTTGGACATGATGACCCTGGAGGTCCCTTCCAACTGTAACATTCTATGATTCTATGATAAGAGAGATATAAAAAGGCAAAACTTTATTTGATTGCATCAGCGCAACTTGTGCCACAGGTCTTAAAAAAGTGACTAAAATGATCAATGAGTATGTTTAAGAAAATTACAGGAGTTTTTCCCTTTTTTTTTTTTTTTAGAGTCCTTAAAAATAGGCAAATCACAGAGAATCCTCAGCAGTCATCTGCAATCTATAGTTGATTCCGGCATCTGCTAAAATTTCTTGTAGTACCACCAGTGTAAAATGCAGCATTAGGCTATGTTCACACGTTGTGTTTTTGCAATAATTTTTTTCAGCAAGCAGTTTTTATGCGTGTTTTGCTGGGTTTTTTTGGCTTTTTTTATGCGTTTTTTTTTTTAGCGCGGAGTATATGTGTCGTTTGTCTACAGTACATGTTTAATAAAGCAATTTAGTCTGGAAAAAGAAAGAAATCATGCGCATGACATTTCATAGCTTTTGCTGGCACTATTAAAGGCAGCTTTTCATCTGCATTTAAAAAAATGCTGGGGGAGGGTAAACATTGCAAAATCTCAATGTATGAACATAGCCTTACATGGTTTCCTTTGAAGACCATGAACTGTACCTAAGGCCGGGGTGACACTTGCGAGTGCAATACGAGAAACACGCGCAAGTCTCTCGGATCAATACCCGGCACTGCCGCCGGCACTGGGGACCGGAGTGTACGGTTGCATGTATTTCTATGCAGTAGCAGGATCCGGTCACGAGTGCCGGTGGCAGCGCCAGGTATTGATGAGAGACTTGCACGAGTTTCTCGTATTGCACTCGCAAGTGTGACCCCGGCCTAATGCACAGATGTTCATGGTCCTCCGAAAAGACATTAGATGTTCTTTTTTTTTTGTCGCTTTCTAATGATTCAGAATAAAGTGTTTACATTTTTTGAAATATAAGAGGGATTTTCTGTATTAGAAAAACCCCAAAGGATAAATAAAAAGCAAAGTTGCATTCTGCACAAATTTACAAAAAAGTGATTTTTCTTAAATTACCGTATTTTTTTGTTTTAATGAAGGACCTTTCACTTGATTTTTTTTTTTTTATCTAAACCGAGTACCTTTTCCAATTGACGCACTGATAATGGAAGTTTTTTCTTTCTTTCTGGGTCCTCTATTCCAAAGCTCTCTCCCCTCCTCTAGCAATAATGTTGCTAATTTTCACTTGGAGAAGAAAAAGAGTACTTTCTGTAGTATACACCCAATTTTTTTTCCAATCAAAACACAACCAGAAGTTCTGCAGTATTAGCCCAGTTGGTTAAAGAGATAATTTGCACCATTACTACCGAAGAAGCATACATTTAGAATGGAAGGGAAAAGAATAAAAAAAGAAAAACTTTGCCAGAATAAGTGGGACAGTGACAATATGAAGATGTACCTAAATAAAAAAAAAATAAAGTAAAAGGCCCTCTATTTGTTAATTAAGTTGAAAAAAAAAATATGTTACCCATTTTTTCCCCAAATACTTCAAAACAAAATATAACATTTTATCCCAGGTCCCCTCAGACTTTCTCATTTTTGTACTTGCAGAGGAATGCATAATAAGAGGAGGAATCCTGATGTGCGGAGGATGGAATTTCAGAAAAGCTATTTATATGTTGCTATTAATACTCCCATCAAACATTAAGTATAGGAAATGCAGGGTTACATGGCTGCTCCAATGTGATCTGAGCGATGACAGCTCCTTTACATGTGCCCCACTAGTTTTATCAGGCCGAGTCAAGCTTGAAAAGTTCAGCTGTAAGGGAGTTCACTCAATACGGACGCGCTGCCATCGGCAGAGCTCTACCCTGGCAAAGCTTGCTCCAGCACTTGCTAACTAACAAAGATAATTGCAAAAGTTCAAAAGGCCACGTATAATTATGTTTTCAGAGAGGGATTAAAACCCGCTCTTCTGATGATAGCTGTAGAGTTGCCGTGTCACTAGCCCTTTGTTGCACGTTTTTCGTAATATGTTTAACCTCTCACTATACGCACCCGCTAGAAAAGCCACCATGATTTTTATCTACGGTTCGTACATGTAATATCAGCGTCTGCTATCAGCATCGAAAAGACATGTCTGACGGAAAAGAATAATTAAGAAATCAGTAAAGATCGAAGTACTACTAGCTAAATTATCAGAACTGCGGAGTGACCAAAAAAAAATTAGAAAGTTGAACATAGCCATAGCCAATGCCTGGTCTTCTGGTTATAGTCAATGTAAGGCTACGTTCTCACGGTGAGTTTTTGGTGAGTTTTTGATGTTGCAGATTTTCAGCACCTTTTCTTCACCCATTAAGGAAAATAGGTTACTGGCATTTAAAAAAAAAAAAAAATGCAGCGCAAGATACTCATTGTGGGAATGGAACCCAACAGTAGAGAAGAAGATTGCCGGACCCCAAGTCCAAAAGTGGTGTTTGGTCATCAAAGCATGAGCAATGTGTCAACCTCCAAAGCTCGATAAAGAGAAGTAGACGTTGCACAAATATAGGTGAATTATCACCACAAGGGCATTTCATTTACACCAAAATTCTGGGATAAAACATCTTATAGAATACCCCTAAAATATAACCTTTAATTTACTGGGTAAAATTACCCTATATAGGGTCAGGAGACAATAACAACCTTAATACTATAGTCTTAACACTCTTAGGCTGGAGTCACACTCAGCGTAAGACAATACGGTCCGTTTTTTTACGGCCGTAATACGCAGAAAAGTCCCCAAAATAGTGGTCCGTATGTCATCCGTAGGCAGGGTGTGTCAGCGTATTTTGCGCATGGCATCCTCCGTATGTAATCCGTATGGCATCCGTACTGCGATATTTTCTCGCAGGCTTGCAAAACCGACATCTAATGGATTTATGTGCTCAAATGTTCGGTAAAACATATATACAGTATATATATATATGTCATTGAGACACACATATATATATATATATCTAATATATAAAGCTGAATGTGTGTGTGTGTGTGTGTATGTATGTATGTATGTATGTATGTCCGGGATTGGCATCTGAACCGTAGCAGCTACAGCCACAAAATTTTGCACAGTCACACGTCTGGACCCCGAGAGCGTCATAGGCTATGTTGTGAGGTGAAATTTTAACCCCGCGCTTTCCAATTCACCAAACAATTTTGCCCCTATCTACATAATGGGGAAAAAGTGAAAGGAAAAGTGTTGGAGGCGTCGCAGCTACAGGCACAAAATTTTGCACAGTCACACGTCTGGACCCTGAGAGCGTCAAAGCTATATTGTGAGGTGAAATTTTAACCCCGCGCTTTCCAAGTCACCAAACAATTTTGCCCCTATCTACATAATGGGGAAAAAATGAAAGGAAAAGTGTTGGAGGCAAATTAACAGCTGCCAGATGTGAACAAGGGGGACTTAAAGAATGACAGCGATGGCACCAAAGAGTATATACTGTACAGTTGCTAAGGTGGGGCCCCAACATGGGATAATCACACCACCACGGGGATATGAACACACACACAAAATGCGCCACACACTACCACGTGCTCGAACACATATACCACCCTCAGTGCACATTTCACCACACATACACCAACCTCGCCACATAAAAGTAGAAACACAAAAGTCGCCGCTCAAAACTCGCCACGCGCAAAACTCTCCACATGCAAAACTCGCCACACGTGCAAAACTCGCCACACGCAAAACTTGCACACGCAGAAAAATTGCCACACGCAGAAAAATTGCCACATGCACAAAAGTTGCAACACATGCAAAAGTTGCCTCACACAAAACTTGCACATACTCAAAAGGCACCACACATAAAACTCGCCACGCGCAAAACTCGCCATGCGCAAAACTTGCTGCACACAACTTGCTACACTAACCTGTCACATGCAACTCGACACACAAAAAGTTGCTACACGCATGTCGCCACACAAAACTCATCTCACAAAAGTCCCTACATGCATGTCGCCACACGCAACTCAACACACACAACTTGACACACGAAACTCGCCCTAAAACACACACAAGTCTGGTATCCTTCAAAAATAAAAATCTGATTAATAAGCAGACAAACTACAAGAGCAACAAATGTACCATATAGGAATCCGGCAGCTGTCAGTCACATGACCAGTCTATTATGTGTATGTGTGAGCTAATATATACTGCCAGGGGGTGGGCTTACTGTTGGCTGGGGATTTATCAGGCTGCCATTTTAGCTTACAAATACTGAGGTAAAAATACTGACCAAATAACGTGTGAACGAGGGCTAATACAGGAGGAGATGGCATACAGCTATATACTATATACAGGAGATGACACACAGGTATATACTATTTACAGGGGAGATGACACACAGGTATATACTATATACAGGAGGAGATGACACACAGATATATACTATATACAGGAGAGATGACACACAGGTATATACTATATAGAGGAGGAGATGACATACAGGTACATACTACATACAGGAGGAGATGACATACAGGTATATACTATATACAGGAGGAGATGACACACAGGTATATACTATATACAGGAGCAGATTACCTACAGGTATATAGTATATACAGGAGGAGATGACACAGGTATATGCTATGTATAGGAGGAGATGACATACAGGTATATACTATATACAGGAGATGACACACAGATATATACTATATATAGGTGAGATGACACACAGGTATATACTATATACAGGAGATTACATACAGGTATATCTAATATATAAAGCTGAATGTGTGTATGTATGTATGTGTGTATGTCCGGGATTGGCATCTGTACCGTCGCAGCTACAGCCACAAAATTTTGCACAGTCACACGTCTGGACCCCGAGAGCGTCATAGGCTATGTTGTGAGGTGAAATTTTAACCCCGCGCGTTCCAATTCACCAAACAATTTTGCTCCTATCTACATAATGGGGAAAAAGTGAAGGGAAAAGTGTTGGAGGAAAATTGACAGCTGCCAGATGTGAACAATGAGGACTTAAAGAATGAGAGCGATGGCGACAAAGAGTATATACCGTACAGTTGCTAAGGTGGGGCCCCGACATGGGATACTCACCACACACGGGGATATGAACACAAACACAAAATGCGCCACACACTACCACGTGCTTGAACACATATACCACCCTCAGCACACATTTCACCACACACACACACCAACCTCGCCACATAAAAGTCGAAACACAAAAGTCACCACTCAAAACTCGCTACATGCAAAACTCGCCATATGCAAAACTAGGCTCACGCAAAACTCGCCACACGTGCAAAACTCACCTCATGGAAAACTCACCTCATGCAAAACTTGCACACACAGAAAAATTGCCACATGTACAAAAGTTGCACCACATGCAAAAGTTGCCTCACACAAAACTTGCACATACTCAAAATGCACCACACATAAAACTCGCCACGCGCAAAACTCGCCATGCACAAATCTTGCTGCACACAACTTGCTACACTAACCTGTCACATGCAACTCAACACACAAAATGTTGCTACACGCATGTCGCCACACAAAACTCATCTCACAAAAGTCGCTACATGCATGTCGCCACACGCAACTCAACACACACAACTTGACACATAAAACTCGCCCTAAAACACACACAAGTCTGGTATTGTCCTTCAAAAATAAAAATCTGATTAATAAGCAAACTACAAGAGCAACAAATGTACCATATAGGAAATACGGCAGCTGTCAGTCACATGACCTGTCTATTATGTGTATGTGTGAGCTAATATATACTGCCAGGGGGGAGGGCTTCCTGTTGGCTGGGGATTTATCAGGCTGCCAATAGCAACCAATCACAGCTCAGCTTCTATTTTGCTACAGTTAATTAACCTGAGCTCTGATTGGTTAATATAGGCAACAAAGACATTCTCAGTATAACAAAGCTAATATATGTTGTGAAATGCTTCTATTTGCTTAGTTTTTGCCTTTTAATAATTACATTTCTATCTATTTGTTTTGTGGTTTTTGTGTGCAGAATAAATTTTTGTTAACACATTCTATTTTGCTAACAGCAGTCATTAACCCGGGCGAAGCCGGGTAGTACAGCTAGTATATATATATATATATAGTCTGTATTTATATTTAATTCAGCGCGATATATGTGAAAAGCCGGTAATTCAATTGCCGGCTTTTCATTTCTCCTGCCTAAACCCGACAGGATATGAGACATGGTTTACATACAGTAAACCATCTCATATCCCCCTTTTTTTGCATATTCCACACTACTAATTTTAGTAGTGTGTATGTGCAAAATTTCGGCGCTGTAGCTATTAAATTTAAGGGTTAAATGGCGGAAAAAATTGGCGTGGGCTCCCGCGCAATTTTCTCCGCCAGAGCGGTAAAGCCAGTGACTGACGGCAGATATTAATAGCCAGGAGAGGGTCCATGGTTACTGGCCCCCCCCCCCCCGTGGCTAAAAACATCTGCTCCCAGCCACCCCAGAAAAGGCACATCTGGAAGATGCGCCAATTCTGGCACTTGGCCACTCTCTTCCCACTCCCGTGTAGCGGTGGGATATGGGGTAATGAAGGGTTAATGCCACCTTGCTATTGTAAGGTGACATTAAGCCAGATTAATAATGGAGAGGCGTCAATTATGTCACCTATCCATTATTAATCCAATTGTTTGAAAGGGTTAAAAAACACACACACACGATTAAAAAGTATTTTAATGAAATAAACACACAGGTTGTTTTAATATTTTATTGCTCTCTCAATCCATTTGAAGACCCTCGCTTGGAAAAATAATAAACCCACAATATACATACCCTCTGATGAACTGTCACGTCCCACGAGGTAATCCATCTGAAGGGGTTAAAATATTTTACAGGCAGGAGCCGTGCTAATGCAGCTGTGCTCGTGCCTGTAAGCCCCGGCGAATGAAGGAAATGTAGGTCAATGACCTATAGTTACCTTCAGTCGCGGTGATGCGCCCCCTGGTGGATGTCCTCATGAACTGCAGCCTGGGAACTTTTTCCCACGCTCCAGATCATATGAGGACATCCACCAGGGGGCGCATCACCGCGACTGAAGGTAACTATAGGTCATTGACCTACATTTCCTTCATTCGCCGGGGCTTACAGGCACGAGCACAGCTGCATTAGCACGGCTCCTGCCTGTAAAATATTTTAACCCCTTCAGATGGATTACCTCGTGGGACGTGACAGTTCATCAAAGGGTATGTATATTGTGGGTTTATTATTTTTCCAAGCGAGGGTCTTCAAATGGATTGAGAGAGCAATAAAATATTAAAACAACCTGTGTGTTTATTTCATTAAAATACTTTTTAATCGTGTGTGTGTGTTTTTTAACCCTTTCAAACAATTGGATCAATAATGGATAGGTGACATAATTGACGCCTCTCCATTATTAATCTGGCTTAATGTCACCTTACAATAGCAAGGTGGCATTAACCCTTCATTACCCCATATCCCACCGCTACACGGGAGTGGGAAGAGAGTGGCCAAGTGCCAGAATAGGCGCATCTTCCAGATGTGCCTTTTCTGGGGTGGCTGGGGGCAGATGTTTGTAGCCAGGGGGGGGGGCCAATAACCATGGACCCTCTCCTGGCTATTAATATCTGCCGTCAGTCACTGGCTTTACCGCTCTGGCGGAGAAAATTGAGCGGGAGCCCACGCCAATTTTTTCCGCGATTTAACCCTTAAATTTAATAGCTACAGCGCCGAAATTTTGCACATACACACTACTAACATTAGTAGTGTGGAATATGCAAAAAAAAGGGGGATATGAGATGGTTTACTGTATGTAAACCATGTCTCATATCCTGTCGGGTTTGGGAAGGAGAAATGAAAAGCCGGCAATTGAATTACCGGCTTTTCACTAACACCGGTGTGTATTTCTCGCAAGTCACACTGCTGGTCCGTGTGGAATCCGTATTTTTCTCGCCCCCATAGACTTTCATTGGCGATTTTTTTGCGCAATACGGTGACAAACGCAGCATGCTGCGATTTTCTACGGCCGTACAAGACCGTATATTACGGATGCGTAATATACGGCTGATAGGAGCAGCCCCATAGAGAATAATAGGGCCGTTTGGCGAGTTTTACGGACGTATTTTCGGCGCTCATACATCCGTAAAGCTCGCTAGTGTGACTCCAGCCTTATACAATACTAAAAAGGATAGAGACTAGTGTGGTGGTGGGTGATCTCTCCCTACTCACCCTACCTCACAGCGGAGGTTGGCACCCTAAATTCCACATGGCGCCCCCGCTCACCGACGGCTCTGACTTCAGACCCTAGAGGGGAACTTAAAGACAAACCACTACTAACGCCAATGATTCCCTAAAGTGCAATTGTGTAAAAGTGCTTAATCAGAGACTGCATCAGTCTATTTTAGGTAGTTCCCAAATTTTTTTCAGGGTTTTTATAGTTTTCAGAAACCCTGATAACTCGTATATGCTAGGGGATTATTTGTGCACAATACCAAAGACAGAGACAATTCTCAAAATTACCATACCTATTATAAATAACCCCCTTTTTTTTAGTTAGCCTTATATCAGGTAATACATAAACAAGGGTAAAAGAATAGCCTAAATGTGCATCTTTAGAATATCATGATTTTACTTTCTCAATGCATATGGCCCCTAGTTTCACTAACCAGACTGATGCAGGGAAATAGTCATAAAACAAAAATCAGAAAAATGAGATTGTACTCATCCAAATAAGGGGCCAATTTAGTATCATGTGATGATACACATGATGCTCGTTTGTACTGCCCCTAACCTCCACATCGCTTGAGTGGAACGCTTTGCGCTTCACTCACCGGAATCATGGTGGTACGTCTGGAGCAGCGATACGTCGGCTGGTACCGCCCCTAATTCCTAGATGGTGGGAGTGTCGGCTGAGTGGAACGCTGTGCGGTTCACGTACCAGAAGTATGGTGACGCGCCCCGAGTAGCGATACGTCACTTCCGGGCCGAGCATACGATAATCATGGCGGCAAAAGGTATTTAAGCAAACATATGACATGACACGTGTAGCCCTTTGTTGCAAGTAGTGACGGCGAGACGCAGCTCACTGTAGCTGCCTCGTGCTGGGAGAAGCCCTGTTCCTTCCCCTGATGAACCCTGGTTTATTTTCCTGGGGGGAAACGCGTCGAGATGGGCACCTTAGGCTTCTTTCACATTTTCGTCAGTACGCGGCCGTCGCTAAGCGTCAGCGCGACGTACTGACGGATGCTGTGAAAATTCTGTGCAACGTGGGCAGCGGACGCAGTGTTTCAACGTGTCCACTGCCCATAGTAAAGTCCCAGGGAGGAGGGGGTGGAGTTGCGGCTGCGCCTGCACACTTAAAGTTGCAGGACACGACGTACGAAAAAAACATTCTCATGAACGTTTTTTCACCAAAAACCGACGCATCCAGTGCACGACGTATGGAACGTGTGTCCATACGTCGCGATGCGTCGGTAATACAAGTCTATGGGGAACTTTGCAGGATGCGTTTTTTCACCAGAACGACGCATTGCAACGCTTGGCAAAAGACGGAAATGTGAAAGAAGCCTTATTTGGATGAGTACAATCTCATTTTTCTGATTTTTGTTTTATGACTATTTCCCTGCATCAGTCTGGTTAGTGAAACTAGGGGCCATGTGCATTGAGAAAGTAAAATCATGATATTCTAAAGATGCACGTTTAGGCTATTCTTTTACTCTTGTTTATGTATTACCTGATGTAAGGCTAACTGAAAAAAAGGGGGTTATTTATAATAGCTATGGTAATTTTGAGAATTGGAGAATTGTCTCTGTCTTTGGTATTGTGCACAAATAGTCCCCTAGCATATACGAGTTATCAGGGTTTCTGAAAACTATAAAAACCCTGAAGAAAATTTGGTAACTACCTAAAATAGACTGATGCAGTCTCTGATTAAGCACTTTTGCACAATTGCACTTTAGGGAATCATTGGTGTTGGTGGTGGTTTTTCTTTGTTAAGTTTCCTTCTAGGGTCTGAAGGGAGAGTCGTCGGTGAGCGGGGGCGCCATGTCGAATTTAGGGTGCCAACCTCCGCTGTGAGGTAGGGTGAGTAGGGAGAGATCAGCCCCCACCACCACATTAGTCTCTATCCTTTTTAGTATTGTATAAGAGTGTTAAGACTATAGTATTAAGGCTGTTATTGTCTCCTGACCCTATATAGGGTAATTTTACTCAGTAAATTAAAGGTTATATTTTAGGGGTATTCTTTTAGATTTTTGGTTTATACCTAATTTATACTCCAGTAATATATTTTTTGGTACTAAGATAAAACATCTTAAGAAGTCACAATATTTTTATGCAACTGGGAAGTTACGCAAAAGTATTGCAATATTAGGAGGTTACACCCCGGCCCTGGCCAGCTACCCCAACATGGGCGTTTCATTGGTGGGACATGGACGGTGACTACATCAGCCCAGCAAATTCATGATAAGTTATTGTACTCCAACAGACCCCCTTCATTAAGACTGGTTTGCAAAACGCCAGTCTTATCGAGTCAGCCCGCACATGTCTGGACTTCAATGGAGTTCTGCCTTCTTTTCTATTAGAGTTCTCCCACACGAGCGTATAAAATGGCTGAGTGCTAGCCATATTTTATCACATAGCCCTTGGCCTAATAACATAATATGGGGTGGTCCCGACCAGCGATTCTTCTCATGCCAATTTGTGCGAGTACACCTGAGAATTGCATCACGCACACTCATACAAGTCTATGGTTGAGGGTGAAACATCGGACAGCACTCTGATGTTGTCCAAGTGCAGTCCAATTACCGCGGACACAGAGACAATGGAGAAGTTAAGTTGTCCATCTTCTCCACACCTGCGCTGTGATTCTTATTCGAGAAAATTGGATCACACTCAGATTAATCTCTGACAGGGTTTGATCAGAGTAACATTAGCATAATTGGTCCCGATTCTCTTGCATGAGAGAATCGACAGCCGTGTGACCCCGGCCTAAAAGCTACAAGAGGACAGAGGCTGCACATGCACAGAATACTCAGGTGCCTCCGGCTATGTTCCTACTTGCAAAAACTCATTTTTTTACGCTTTGTTTCTTCTGCAGGTGTCTGCGGTTCCTGAATTTTACAACAAATTAAAAATGCACTTTCTTTTCCTTATGTTTGATCAGTTTTGCGACTCTTAATTTGCAATAAAAAAAAAGTACAAACATTGTGCCAAAAGAATTATCGTACATAAAATCATACCAGGGGGGAAAAAAATGTTGCTATTTTCTAAAAAGTCGCAATTAATCAGCGAACATAAAATAAACAAATACGCAAGCACATACACAATTGATTTTTTAAAAAGTTGCAAATTAAAAGAATTAGGCGCAAATAATAAAAAGACAAAAAATTAATCAAAAAAATGTACAAATGCTATAATGAATCGAGCCTTCGTTTTTTTTTGTTGCTGTTAAATTCCTTAAAGTATTTTTTAAGGATTAAAAAGTGCAGAATAACCGCAGCCAAATATCCCACAATATGCAGGACTGTCTCTGAAGATTGAGCTATGGCTGCCTGGCAGTTATAGGAGGTGATCTGAAAACTCAGACATGCCGCTTTCTTCATCTCTGAGGAGGATTCCGCGTCTTAGACACACCTGTTTATCTTTATCCCCTTCAAAGACAATTCCTCTGCTTGTTTGTAAGCTTCCTCCAGTCACACAGAAACCGGAGGATTATATTCTGCATTGTCTGAAATCACTTTCTCGGCTCAAACTTCTATGTTGTTTAATAATACTGTAATTTTCTTTGAAGGAAATGTCTCTTGTCCAATTTAATAGTAGCAGATTAGACACAATATTTAGTTAGCGGAGTTTTGCTGCAGATCGGTGGAGCCTGTTTTACTTCTAAAACCGCAAAAAAAAAAAAAAAAACACACACCATAATGGAAAGCATCTGTAAGGAGGTCACATAAGGGAATAAATAAATATGGCAGGTGACCTACATCAATGACGACAAAATTGCTAAAATTTATCTTTCTCGATTGCAAACTGGTTGACTTTGGTACACGGCCGGCCACATGTGGTCAAAGTCTGACAGCTGATCAAACTGATCTGTCACTGTGTTATACATATGTAGCAGAGATTAAATTGTAATTTAAAGGGGTTTACTTGGGTTTTTAAAAAACTTGTTATTTTTTATTTATTTCAGAAACGCATTCTTGTCCATTGGTTTATTCTGGACATTGCAGCTCAGCCTCATTCGCTTGCAAGAAAACTTTTCCCATTAACAAAATATCCGCTACTGGACCATGCACCTACTGGTCCAGGTTGCCCCCTGCTATCTTGATGTCCAAAATAGCAGAACTTTACTACCATCAGATATTGTGCTGTGTCCATATAGTAGCAAACAGTTTTCCAGATAGTTAGGATATCCGGTCACCATCTAGGCTAATACTGGCCATACCCATAAGTCCTCATTCAGACATCTATGTTTGATCACGTATGCAAAAAAAAATGGTGCCATCAGTGTTCAGGTCATGTGTCCGTTTTTACCACTTTTTTTTACTAACAAATCCCATCAGTGAAAATAGAACAAGTACATGAAAAATGGATGTCTGAATTAGGACTAAGGTTGCGCATTCGATCATTCTTGACGCCGCTGGTTACGCTATGGTGTCACTTGCATCCTGGGCGTAATTCCAATCCGAACTAAAATGCATTGTTGTGTCCATCACATGATGGATGCCATTTCATAGAATGTTAGGGCATCTCAGACAGATGTCTGTCCAGCCTTTGTTTGAAGACTTCAATTGAAGGAGAACTCACCACCTCTCGAGGCCGCCTGTTCCACTCATTGATCACTCTCACTGTCTAATATCTAATCTGTATCTTCTCCCTTTCAGTTTCATTCCATTACTTTTCGCGTTTCCATGTGCAAATGACAATAATGATGATCCCTCTACATGGTGACGACCCTTCAGATATTTGTAGACCGATATGAAGTCTCCTCTTAGCCTTCTTTATTGCAAGCTAAACATTCCCAGATCCAACCGTTCCTCGTAGGACATACTTTGCAGTCTGCTCACCATCCTGGTAGCTCTCCTCTGAACCATCCTGACTTAGGGCTCATTTCCACATGCGAGGCTCACGTCCGTATCTCGCATGTGGAAACCAAGCTCTGGCGCCGGCACTTTGGAGCGGAGCTGTGCAGCTCCATGTGTTCCTATGCAGCCGCACGCTCCGCTCTGGAGTGCCGGCTCCACAGCTTGGTTTCCACATGCGAGATACGGACGTGAGCCTCGCATGTGGAAATGAGCCCTTAGAATGGAGTCTGTTAGCAATATTTTTCCTGGCTAAACAATAGAGCCTACACGCATTATACGTCTGATGGACTCTGCTCACATTTCTGCTTTAGGGCACTAGTCAGGCATGTATGTTTTCTGCAGAAGGATAAGTTTTATCAGAAGGTATCACACAGGGGAAGAAACAATTGGGCATGTAGAAATCCAACATGCCCAATACTTCTTTAACACACCCCACTTATTGAACTGGAGAAACATCTACAGGTAAAAAAAATAGTTCTATCCGCTCTGTAGCCGCTCACTCCCATTTATCAGGACGGTGCAGGGTGCAGTTACAGTCACCGCTCACTACACAGTGAGTGCACTGTAACTACTGCTCTGCACATTGATTGACAGCTTGCTCTGCAGCATGTGTGCTCAGAGTTAGCTGTCAATCAAACTGCCGGGGAGTGATTACAGCTGCAACTTACTATGTGGTGAGCGGTGACTGTAACTGCACCGTCCCAATGGCTGGAAACAAGTGGCTGCAGGGAGAATATTACTACATCGTCTCCCTGTAGCCGCTGGTCCAGTATGTCGGCTATACAGGATTTAACTGCTGTACCTACAGATTATCCCTTTATCTGAAAAAGCATTTCTGGATGTGACAGTTTCCCTTTAATACAACAAATCTTACAAAATGTCTAACCATTTCCTTGCCCATTATCCAGCAGCTTACTAGACCCACCGTACGGGGAAGGAAGGGGGTACGGTTAGGATTCTGCCGCATGAATACAGTAATTAGGTTTGATTAATCACCGCTGTGACATTAATCAGTCTGGATTCTCTCTCAGGCTTTGCTCAGACAACTAATTTTTCTGCCCCAACAGGTGTCTGATAAACGGCATTCAGAGCAGCAATATATAGAAAGCAGCCGACAGTCATCAGCGATGTGATTCTGTCAGTCTCCGTACATGTCAAAACAGCACATCGAGGGGAAGCACACGGCCAAGGATGAGCAAACGGCAGCTATACATGGAAGCTGCAAAATAGAAAAATAAATCTAGCGAAGCCGTGTTACAATGTCGCCATGTGCATTTATTACTTCTATATAATGGGAAGGGTGCGCTCCTCGCTGCCTGGACATCACATTGCACGAGACAACAAGGAATTAATGGACAGGCAAGTTGTTAAAATTACGACCAGTTAGCCAACTGCCAAGAAGCTGTGTCCTGATCCAGTACTGAAGACTGCCAGTTTCAACTGAATGCGCATCCTTGCACACACATTCAGTTGAAATGTATTGTGGTGCCGAAAACCCCCGGCTCCCTGCACTCCAATAGTTAAAGAAGCCACAGGCCTATCAGATGCCGGCAGCGGACGACGGCGTGCACGTTACAGGCGGCGTAAGACGTCACTGCTATGTGCCACTCTGTATGCACCACATATGGAGCAGTAAGAGGACGGGGCTCAACGAGGAAGCATGGGAAGGAAATAAGAATATATATATATATTTATTGTATTACAGCAGAGTGGCAATATGGATGACCATGACGGGAGATAAAGGGGACCAAGATGGGGGACATTAATGAATATAGAGGGTATCAGGATGGGGGGGACATAACAGGAAGGGCCCAGAATAGGGGACATTATTACAGAAAGGGGCCAGGATGGAGGGCATTATTACAGGAAGGGGCCCATGAATGCGGAAATTATTACAGGATGTGAGACATTATTACAGTAAGGGGCCAGGATAGGTAACAGAATTACTGTACGGTGACCAGAATGAGGAACAAAGATTATTGGTGTATGGTCACAAATGGGGGACATAATTACTATGGTGGCCAATTAGGGGACATTATTACTGCTGTAGTATATTTTATTTTTGAGGATACTGCGCAGGGCAGTACAATGTCACTTTTTGACTGAGGAGTCACTGTATTACCTGTACACTATATTCAGAGCCTAGCTCTTGTGCATTTCGCCAGTTATCACTGTATTATCTGTATACTATACACACTATATATATATATATATATATATATATATATATATATATAGATAGATAGATAGATAGATAGATAGATAGATAGAGAGAGAGAGAGAGTCCCTCTGTATAATGTCACTGGTGATCATGTTAGTGTTATTAGTACTGTGGTTTTTATTAATGATCTGTATTATATTACTCAGTCCCACATCCTGGGCACACCCTGGTATATAAAGTGAGGAAAATAAGTATTCTATACACTGATGATTTTGCAAGTTTTCCCACCTAAAAAGAATGGAGAGGTCTGTAATCTTTATCGTAGGTACACAAACTGCGAGAAACAGAATCTAAATATGTAATCATTCCCTGTATTAATTGCACATGTCTGAACTCATTACACGTAGAAAAGACATCTGTCCACACAATCAATCACACTTCAACCTCTCCACCATGGCCAAGACCAAAGAGCTATCTAAGGATACCAGGGACAAAGTTGTAGACCTACACAAGGCTGGGATGGGTTAGAGGACAATAGGCAAGCAGCTTGGTGAGAAGGCAACAACTGTTGGCACAATTTTAGAAAATGGAACAAACATAAGATGACTGTCAATCTTCCTCGGTCTGGAGCTTCATGGAAGATCTTGCCTGGTGGGGTAAGGGTGATTCTGAGAAAGGTAAGGAACCAGCCCAGAAGTACATGGTAGGATCTGGTCAATGACCTGAAGAGAGCTGGGACCACAGTCTCAAACATTATCCTTAGAAACACACTATGCCATCATGGAATAAAATCCTGCAGAGCACACAAGGTCCCCCTGCTCACACCAGTATATGTCCAGGCTCGTTTGAAGTTTGCCAATGACCATATATATGATCCTGAGGAGGCATGGGAGAAGGTCAAGTGGTGAGATGAGACAAAAATAGAACTTTTTGGTATCGACTCAACTTGCCGTGATTGGAGGAAAAAGGATGAGTACAACCCCAAGAACACCATTCCAACTGTGAAGCATGGGGAAAAAACATCATACTTTGGCGTGCTTTTCTGCAAAGGGGACAGGACTGCACTGTATTGAAGGGAGGATGGATGGGACCATGTATCGCAAGATTTTGGCCAACAACCTCCTTCTCTCAGTAAGAGCATTGAAGATGGGTCTTCCAGAATGACAATGACCCAAAACACACAGCCAGGGTAACTAAGAAGTGGCTCCGTAAGAAGCATTTCAAGGTCCTGGAGTGGCATAGCTAGTCTCCAGACCTGAAACCAATATAAAATCTTTGGAGGGAGCTGAAACTCAATGTTGTCCAGCAACAGCCCCAGAACCTGAAAGATCTGGAGAAGATCTGTATGGAGGAGGGGGCCAAAATCCCTGCTGCAGTGTGTGCAAACTTGGTCAAGAACTACAAGAAACGTCTGACCTCTAATGGCATGGAAAGGTTTCTGTACCAAATATTAAGTTCTATTTTTCTATTGTATCAAATACTTATTTCATGCAATAAAATGCAAATTATTTAAAAATCATACAATTTGATTTTCTGGATTTTTTTTCTGTCTCTCGTAGTTGAAGTGTACCTACAATAAAAATTACAAACCTGTCCATTCTTTGTAGGTGGGAAAACTTGTAAAATCGACAGTGTATCAAATACTTATTTTCCCCACTGTATATCCCCCATCCTGGTATATTTGTCCTTTATCCTGGGCCACTTTTCGGTGTATATATCCCTAATCCTGGTATATATATCCCTTTCCTGGTATATGTCACCAGTTCTTCCGCTGTTCTGTTTTTTCATAGAAGGCACGGACCCCCGAGTTGCAATACTAGTCAGCTGAATGTGCGTCCGAAGGTGCACATCCAGTTGAAGTTTGCACTGGTGTCGGCGGGCCCCTCACCTGCATGGACGCAGTCATGATATCAATCGTTACTCCCCTGCTGCCGGTACAAACTCTTAATGTTTACGAGTCAACTACCTGAGGCAAAAAGGAAGCTGTAAGGCAGCAAGGCAGTGTGGTCCCGAAGATGAAAATATTAAGTTCTAAAAAAAAAAAACAAGTTTGACATGTTCCATTAATTTTGGGAGAACTCTGGAAAAAAGATGTATTTACTATTATAAATATCAAAACACTGATCGTCACTTCAAAACAGAAATACAAATGTGAACAGGTGCAAGCTAAGAGAGCCACGCTATAATTTGTGAGTATTTACTATTATGTCACTGCCGATCTCCGTGCGCCCAGATGATCTAACCATTCTGTTTAGCGCAAACCCTCGACTTTGATGATGTTCTGCACCGGCTTACTGGAATAACTTTTGCCTTCTCCAATAAAGTCTGTTTGTAAAATGTAAGGAAAGAAAGGAGCGGGAAAGAATAAGATTACGTTTCGGTGTCATTTCTCTCTGTTGGTGGGCCAGCCAAGCTCTGTGTTGTGACATTCACCAGCCTGGAGCGACAGCTTGTGAGCAATTTTAAAAATAAGCTAGAACCCGACTTCCTGAACATCTGTTCTTAACACTTCTGCAGTAGTGAGCAAACCTAGCCGGTACATGGGAGAAGCAAGAGCCAGGAAGATGTGATCGCTTTCCATTTTTCCCAAAATTAACTTTTAAGCTTCTCTTAAAAACTTCAGAATAGCAACATAATATATAGTAAATGCTAAAAGTTTAAAGACAACCTTGGCCCAGGTCAAAAGCAGCCAGTTTTTGCTTATGTTATTCCTGTTGATCCCCCATTGCATTCCGTCGTTATTTGTTTTCTTTGGGGGGGTTTTTTGCTTTTTTTTAAAGTTTCAGAAATACAGATCTTTTTATTCGGTGCGTCCAATAAGCTACTTTCTATTGACTTTAGTAAGGGGCAGTTACTCACAGGGTATAAGCAGAAGGGAAAAGCATAAAAAAGTCCCCCTCATCTCCCCCAGAGAATCCTGTAGGCACCGCCCCCTTGTTAAAGATGATAGAAATTAGAACAAGATACCACAGGATAAAAAAACAAAAACATATGTGCTTCTGCATTGCAGAGGTTTTGCAGGTTTAAACACAACTGATGGTTAATCAAAAATAGCCAATTAACTACCTGAATACACCTGTCTATTCTTCAGTCGATTACTAAGCTACTCTTCTTTTCTTTTCGGTTCTAATTCTATATTTCTTTTCTTGAGCCCCACCGACTTGGGCTCCCCCCTCTATTTCCTCTTCTTTCTATCTCCCCCCTGGGTGAGCTGTTCACCTTCCACCAGCTCGGTGTGATAGGTCTGTACCATGATTTACCAGTTACTTATATAATGATACTATTTGCGTGCATGTCTCGCTCTAGGGGACATGGGCGAACTGATTTTAGGTATGCTTTTTTTTTATTATTTTTTTTATTTTTATTCACGGTAATGAAAGTCGCCTGTTGCGGGGGCAAGGAGTTATTGCTTATATGTTCAAGTTACCGTGGTCATTCTAGAGGGTTTACTCCCTCTAATTTTTTCTTTTTTTTTCTCTCTTTTATGTAAGATTTATGCAAGGTTTGTGAACGAGTGTTTTTTGTGTTACTCTTCTTGAATTCTATATTATAAGGAAAAGTACTTTGATCATTGTCGTAGTTTTCGACTACTGTTTTTCTTTTAAAATTCTTTTCTCTTTAATAAAAATATATTTACCCACGAAAAAATAGCCAATTAACAATCAAACAATTTTTATAAAATTTGAAAACTAAAGTGAATCATAAGGACACACGAGTTTCGTCAGAAACACTTGTGTTCCATGGTTGCTACTTGGCACTGCTCCCTTAGGAAACTGAGTAATCTGCTCTATTAGATAAAGTAAAAATCAGCTATAAAGTGTTTCTTCCCTTTAGAACTCATCAAATCTGTGCATAAAATGAGACAACTTGTTTATTTTAATAAAAATCATGTAATGCTTTATGTGTCCTGTAGTGGCGCTGTAGGAAAGCTAAACACCTACTTCTACAGTGTTCCTGTGATCACCATATCTTTGGTAACTCTCCTGATAAAAGGGATTGCGAAAAACGAATAATGCCTTTAACTGTACAGGTTTTACCACAGATTTGAAAATTAAAGGGGTAATCCCATCTCCAATATCCTATAACGATATATTAGGTGTAATAATCAGGGGCGGATTATAAGAGGGTCAATCTGGGCGGTAGCCCAGGGCCCAGTGGTGTGGGGGGGCCCTGGGCTACTGCACAGATTGCCCGCCGCCATTCAGGACATTACTGCCCGAGAGCCCCCGTGCCCTGACTGGGTATCATTTATGGGCCCGGTGGGCAGAGAGAGGGGGCCCGCATCGGGCCCCGTCTCATCTGCTCACCGGGCCCCTACCGGCGCTGCGGCGGCTTCCTATTGACGTGCGGGCGCGCGCCCGCACGTCAATAGTTAACAACAGCCGCCAGCCAATTGGAGGCTGGCAGCTGAAGTCGGCCGCATGCGCAGCGCACACGTCGCCGGCGTCTGACGTCATTGTCAGTCGCCGGCGAGTCCACGCTGCTGGAGGGAGCTCGCCGCTGCAGCGAGCGCCGGTCAGGTGAGGAGAACTCGTTTTTTGGGGGGGTTTTTTTGCGAACGGCAATCCGGGGGGCCCGGGGCAATATGCTGGAGGACACACTGGGGCAGATTGCTGGACACACTGGGGCAATGCTGAAGACACTGGGGCAATGCTGGAGACACTGGGGCAGATTGCTGGACACACTGGGGGCAATGCTGGAGGACACACTGGGGCAGATGATTGCTGGACACACTGGGGGCAATGCTGGAGACACTGGGGGCAATGCTGGAGGACACACTGGGTCAGATGATTGCTGGAGACACTGGGGCAATGCTGGAGACACTGGGACAGATTGCTGGACACTGGGGGCAATGCTGGAGACACTGGGGCAGATTGCTGGACACACTGGGGGCAATGCTGGAGACACTGGGGCAATGCTGGAGACACTGGGGCAGATTGCTGGACACTGGGGGCAATGCTGGAGACACTGGGGCAATGCTGGACACACTGGGGCAATGCTGGACACACTGGGGGCAATGCTGGACACACTGGGGCAGATTGCTGGACACACTGGGGGCAATGCTGGAGGACACACTGGGGCAGATGATTGCTGGACACACTGGGGCAATGCTGGAGACACTGGGGCAGATTGCTGGACATACTGGGGCAGATTGCTGGACACACTGGGGCAGATTGCTGGACACACTTCTGGGGGCAATGCTGGACACTCTGGGCCAATATGCTGGACATACTGGGGCAGATTGTTGAACACACTGTCTGGGGGCAATGCTGGACATAGGGGCTAATTAAGGGATATTATTACTGCAGTGATGTATTTATTTTATTTTTTCAGTATACTGTTTTAAATGGGGGAGCGGTCCTGTTACTGTGCAGAGTGACACTATGTCGCCTTTTTTTCTTCATGTGGTGTAATGTAGAAGTTGGGAAAAATTAAGTAATGTGTTCTGCAAGCGGAGCTCGAGATAACTGTGTTATTTCCTGCAGAAACGAGTCCTGGCTGGAAGAAATGATGGCGGTCTGTGCTGGATGAAAGATGAAGGACTTCACCTAGAGACGTCACTGGTGAGTCAGTGTTACCTATACACTGACACTATACACTGTATACTATATACAGAGGTCCTGTGTACAATGTCACCAGTAATCACTGTATTACCTATACATTATATACAGAGCTCCTGTGTATAATGTCACCCGTGATCTCTGTATTACCTCTACACAGACACTGCATACCAAGTACAGATCTCCTGTGAATACTGGCACTTATGGTGATAGTATTGTGTTGGTTTTTTTTATTACTGATCAGTATTGTAGTATTCATTCACTATGTGGTGGTAATATGTGGTCTGGAAATGGTGTTGTGGTATTTGTCCCTTGAATATGCTATTTGGTCACCAAGTGGTGGTAATATGTGGTCTTGACATGGTGCGGTGGTATTTGTTCCTTGTATGTGATATTGGTCATTTTAAAAATTGAAAAATAAATCAAAATATAGCTAAATTGTATTGCATATTGTACCAAATATTTAATAGGTTACAGTAGAGTAGGGCCCGGCCATTTTTCTGGAATAATCTGGTTCAGGTATAACATGACCCCCCGTCACATGACTCCCCGTCACATGACCCCCAGTCACATGACCCCCCGTCACATGACCCCCCGTCACATGACCGGGGGGGGGGGGCCACAGTGTCTGAACAGCCCGGGGCCCTGGCTACCCTTAATCCACCCCTGGTAATAATAATAATAATAATAATAATAATAATAATAATAAGAGAAAATACATCCAATTAAAGATGTAGTATAGTTCTTCTGATTCGCTAGGTTGCTTACTCTACGTGGCATTGCAGTAGCTTAGTTATCCATGGTTCCAACCACTCATATAGTGACAGTTAGTTAGTTGCCAGTGGTCATAACCATGGATACGTTAACTGCTCCAATGAGGAAAGCAGATTAGCGAATCAGAAGAACTATACTACATTTCTATTTAGAGCTATTTGCTGATATAATTATTATTACACCTAATATATATTGGGATAGGATCATGCAGATGTGAATACCCCTTTAATTACCAATGTATTCAATTCATCATTGAATTATCAATTATGACTCCAATTACTATACACACACATCATGAGAATCGGTCCAATAGGTGAATGTTTTTTGCACTAAACAAAATGTTGTGACAACAAGTATATTAGTTTGTACAATATTTATTTTGGCTAAGGACATATTAGAGACAGAAAATCATGCAAACATGTGGATCTGTTGTGAACAGCATAACATAATAACCTGCATTTTCATTCTCAACAAAATTATTTAAATTAATTACTTATGTTCAAAGTACCATAGACATAAGAACTGGGTAGCATAAAGTTCATGATGGGCCTCTTGTTCAAATATTGAGAGCGGACTCAGCATGGATACGTTACCGAGTCAGCTGTCAATCAGTGCCAGGGGGTGTGGTTACAGCCACCGTTCACTATGTAGTGAACAGTAACTGAAATCTCTCTGACCATGCCTCTATGACTGAAAGTTGGAGGTTGCTGGGAGGAAGTAAAGTTCATTTCCTTCCGTTAGTCGGGCTTCCAGTGCGGCTGCTGTGTGGTTTTTAAAGCCCGTTGACCTGCAGATTAACCCCATACCTGCAGGTTAAAAGCGCTTTTTTTACATGACAGTTTCCCTTTAATTATGAAATCAATTTTCCCTAACGTTTTCTATTGTTTAAATGTCAGTTATTTTCAATATCGTTTGTCACATATTCTGAAATGTGACCATTTTTCACAAGCTGAAGTAATAAAGAAAGACTTGTTCATATTTTTTTTACATTCTTGACACTGTGATGTTTTGGGTCTATATTTTATGTATTTTTTACTGTCCGATGTTGTTGAGCCTTCGCCTACCTGTCTCTGGAGTTCAGCGAGGTTATAAGGTAATGCCCCTTCCTCTAATGGTGCTATTCTTTCAATATCTGTAAGAGTAAGACGTCTGCAAGGAAACAGCAAAAAACATATATAACATGTAACACAAAAAAAATACTGATAAAATAACAAAAACAAAAAGGAGCGAGACAAAAGGATTTACATGTTTATGTGGTTTTCCTCTGGATTATCCTTATTCCTCCCCCAATTGTTAAAGCATATTACAAAATTGAAGGGGTAGCCCTACAAAGAAAACCCATGTTTTTATGTCACGCCAGGAAATAAGGACATCATAGAGGGGTTTTCCCCCCATTTAAGACCCCTTTGTATGAGCCAGAATGGAGAGCATTTGTGTACATATGGTTTCCATTCTGGCTCGAGCGGTCCTTTTATCACATGAATGACCATTCATTTTACCATGTATTACTACATTTCTTCAGCATTGGGGAAATTAAAATTCTACTAGAATTTTATGCCTTCAGTTCCTTTGGAGACTTATGTATCTCCATGGTAACAGACTACAAAATAACAAACATGTAGTCTGATCAAAATCCTTTTGCCATGAATGTGTCCCCCTTTCCTGCTGATCTATCCTTTCTATGTTTGCAAGAACTGGGGAACACATGGAAGGCGGTGCGACTGCACTATTAGACTTAGGGTTTTTTTTTCCCATTTTGTTTCCAAGTGACGAAAAAAACTGCAAAAACACTGTAGATACAAAATATATTTTTAATTAAGAGGATTTGCAAATCCTAATTTTTTCCCCTTTTTTAATGGGCAACAAAAATGTAAAAACTGGTTGCAAAGGTGGTCTGTAACTTTAAAACAAAAATCACATTTACTCTTTCTTTAAAGAATAAAAAAAAACAGAGCCACAACAACTTACCCAGTAGCATTGAATAAATCTGATAGTTGATAGAGAATGTCAATTTCCAGTGGAGTGATCTGCCCAAATTTGTTTGCAGAATTTGCAAATTCCTCTGCAAAATTCAACAGGAAAATAATTTTTAAAATGTTACTTTTTGAAGCCCTTAAAGAAGTTGTCCACTACTTGGACAACTCCTTGTCACACCCCAGGATTGGCCCCAATAAAAAAAAGTTTATGGTCAACCTCCCGTGCCGATGCCGTTCCCGCAGTGTCAGGACTCGCTGTCTCTGGGGCTCCTGTGCGGTTGTTGTGACTAGTCATGAGCGAGTGTGCTCGGATTAGGTGTTATCCAAGCATGATCGCATGCTAATAGAGTATCTTTGGTGTGCACGAATAATATGTTCGAGTCCCCGCGGCTGCATGTCTCGTAGCTGTTCGACAGTCGCAACACATGCAGGGATTTTCTGTTTGTTAGGCAATTCCTGCATATGTTGCGACTGTTCAACAGCCGCAACACATGCAGCAACAGCGACTCGAACATAGTATTCGAGCACGCCGAAGATACTCTATTAGAACATGAGCATGCTCAGATAACACTTACTAAGCGCACGATCACTCATCACTTGTTGTGACACGTAATCCTGGCGCCCAATCAGTGCTGGCGTCACCGTCCCCGCCTTCGGACAAATTGAACATGAAGAGGAAGTCCAGTTGATCACTGACTTCCTCTTCATGTTCAATTTGTCCGAAGGCGAGAACAGTGACTCCAGCGCAGGGCACCACGTATTATGCAACCGCACAAGAGCCCCGGGGAGAGAGAGTGCCGACTCTGCGGGAACGGCATCGGCATGAGAGGCAAGTACAGGCTTTTCTATTGGGGTCAAGCGTGCGGTATGAGAAGGAGTTGTCCTTGTAGTGGACAACCCCTTTAAAGGGACTATGAGCACAGAATGTTCAAGCCAAGCACAGGTGCTTGGTGTACCATGGCGTGGCCAAACATTTAGGCGCACCTTCCCACCTGCTTGTTTTCCCTTCTCCATTCCCCCCTCTTTGATTGACAGCTCTGGCTTCATAGAGCCAAAGAAGGGTGGAGACAGAGGCGAAACCAAGCAGGTGGAAGGTGTATATAAATGATTGTCCGAGCGCCTGTACTTGGTTTGAACAGTCATTCTGTGCTGACAGTCTCCCTTTAATTAACAACATATTGGTATAGTATTCTACAATTTGCTTGTGGCTTTTGACATAATACATTAACTTTTGGTAACATTAAAGAGATAATGTACTTAAAGCCAAATTCTATAAAATATGCCATAAATGCCCGATATATAATTTCGCCTCTCTAACTCCCACAGACTTCAATGGAGAAATCGTCCTTTCTCCACCTAAACAGGGCCCTACAAGTAAGACTTGCACCTATCAAACTTCTTTTTTTATACTGTTGACAAACTATAAAATGTTTAAAGGGAATCTATCAGTACAAAATGACTGTTCAAACCAAGCACATGTGCTCACATGATGTGGCCGAGCAATTCTTATTTTCAATCTATCTTTGTTCTTCGCTGGATCCCGTAAAGTCAAAGCTGTTAATCAAGACAGAGAAAGGCGGAAATTGATGCAAAACCAGTAGGTGGGAACTGACTGGCCACGCCATGGTGCACCAAGCTCTTGTGCTTGGTTTGAACAGTCATTTTTTGCTGACAGTTTCCCTTTATTTTAAATAAAGATAGCAGTATGAACATCACTGCAAGTCCTTTGGCTTTTGAAGCAAAAATCAGGGTGCAAACCTCGCACTGGATAATCCTAGACAGACCTGTGAGCTACAGCCCCTCGGAAAGACCATAAAATATAGCAGTAAAAAAAAAGAGACCATATTACTGGAACTATATTGTGAATTTATAAGAAAAATATAAATGAAAACTGAATATTCAGGGGAGCAGTGGGAATAATAGAATAAAAACTGGCCAAAATTAACCTGGTGACAGATCGAAGAGAAGAAAAGAAGAATGATATGGTGATCGTAAAAGGTGGCACTTCTTCACCGCTATTTGGAAATGTCTAACAATACACAAGAGAAAGCCTAAAAGAAAAAGACGCTACCTTTGGTGACCTCCAAGTCTCTTCTGGATCCTGCTAAAGTGCTGTATATCTTTCTTACAAGCTCCATGTTATTGAGCAAAGAGTTAAAAGCATTGAAGTAGGAGAAGCTCACTTGGTGGGAGATGCTTCCTCCTGCAGCCTAAAAAAGAAGAAAAATGCATGATTAGAAGTGCTGCTGCGGGTAATTTAGATAATCTTGGCTTTATGTGACCAGACTTTCCAGCTTTTGCTCATAGAATTTACTAATTAACCATATAACGTTGGGTTATACAGCGTCAAACTTTCCCATTTATGATTTTATAAACCTATTTGGAGATAGAGCATTTCTGAAAATAAAGAAAAGTAAAAAAAAAAATAAACATTTGGGGGGGGGGGGTCTGCACTGATCACAAAGATGGGGGTCCAGTGTAAAGGAAGCAGTGGTGGCATGTGGGTGGTAGACAAGTACACTATGGCTCCCATAGACCTACAGAAGTGATGGAACAGTGGCCATCAGTCACACTTGAGCTCCACTCACATGGGACCCCTATTCTCGGGATCGGTGAGTGTGTCAGCAGTAGGAACCCCGTCAAACATACAGTCATCATCAGTGGATAGGTGATCTTTTTTTAATGGGATAATTCATATATCTGCTACTGCTCTGCTAGTCCTCTCGGTGATGAGTTCTGTATATCCCCGCCTACATAACTGATTTGACAGCTTATTGTGTATACTGTGCATAGGCAGAAAGCTGAAAATCAATGGTGGATGAAGCTCATGACTATGAAGGACTACATAGCCAGATTTCATCACTGAGAGGACTAGCAGAGCTGCAGCAGATAAAGTGTTTTATCAAAACTACAGGAAGGTGCCACTGCTGAAATAAGTATTTCTGCCCATACTTTTCGCTTCTCAAAGATGGGGCAGCAAAAAAAATAATGGTGACAAATGTTCTTTAAACATTCTGCTACAAGAGTTTCTTCTGCTCATGGTGCTAGATTCCAGATAGGTATTCCTGATAACTGACCTGGCTTGTGAACTACTACTCTACGGCCATAGCTGGATTGATACTTGGACTTGACCTTGGGCTTCCCAGAAGCCTGACTCGATTGCTGATTTAGTCTTTTATTACGTCACTCTGGTTTTGACCCGTTCCTTGACCTCAACCTCATCCCTGCCTGCTGATTTTGTATTTATTACTGTCCTGATGGTTTTCAACAGGCTACTGCCAACTCACTCAACCGGCCAGTAGCTACGACATGGACTCAACCCAAGGGTTTATGCAGGAAAGGCGAGATCCCTCCTTGGATCCTGCTAAGTGGAGTGACTAGTATAAAGACGTTGAAAGCCATCTTAAAAGTTGCCAGAATCTACATATAGTAACAGAGAACTGTCCAAGGTGAGACCGGCACTTTTTATGTTGTGTGGAAATGGGGTGCAAGAACTGGAGCAGGAAAAGGTGCAGCAACTGGAAAGCAAATGAGTAAGCTTTTATTTTATCAGAAAGATAAATGATGGATGCTAGCTGTAAACTAATGGATGCAACATCTGCGGTACATGTCCAGCAGGTATGGGAGTAGGTGCAGAAGAAGCTAAATCTGCACCATACCTAGTGGGTCCCAGAAGCTTAGTAAACAAAAGACAACAACAAAAATCAACTGCAGTGGTAAGTGGTTAAAAAAATAAAGGAACAGAATTTAGACCATTTGTAAAAATAAAAAATAAAAAAATACTATCTTATTCTGTATTACTATTTGGATATAATATAAGGGTGTGTTCACACTGAGTTTTTGCAGTGTTTTTTTTTCTGCATGAAAAATGCAGGTGTTGGCAGGGGAAAAAAACGCTGCTTACATTACATGCGTTTTTCATGCTTTATCCTTGAGTTTTCAACCAGTCATTTGAATGGGTGAGAATTTGGTAAAAAAGGCAGCACGGCTCCCAATATGCGCAAAAAAAACCCCCAAAACAGCGTGTGCCTGAGATTTCACCAAACTCGTCGATTTTGCTGGTAATGTAGAATGCTGCGTATTTGACACACCAAACGTGCTGCACTTCTGCCGCGTGTGAACATACAATATTTCCAAAATTGTTAAATTAGGGTGTTTCACTTATTATTAAACCAGTAGTGGCTGCGCCTGTCACTTACAGAGACGAGGTTTTCCTCCACAAACGATGTGAGCATATGTGACCGTATAGTAACCATGATGTCGCTGAAGTCCAAAGCCGTTATCAAGCCAGATTTATTTTTGTCCTTTTGAGCAAAGGCCTGTCGAGCATGCTCCAGCTGCAACTCCTGAAATTCAGAGAAGGATGAAATTAATATTGTGTGTTCCTCCATACAATCTCTTTCACTGCCATGGTCAGTACTCCAGATGAGTACCGTACATTCTGATATCAGTGCAGCTAAAGGCAGGCAAACAGACTGGGGAAAAGCAGGGAAGCCATTTAAAGGAAATCTGTCAGCAGGTTTTTCTTATTAAATATGACAGCAGCATAATGTAGGGGCAGAGAGCCTGATTACAGGGATGTGTCACTTGCTCAGCAGTTTGCTGTAATTTTAATACAATCAGGGTTTCATCACCAGGAGATTATCACTGCAGGACTAGGTCTCATGTGCAAGACAGTCAGGCTAATTTGTGTAACTCTGCCCCTCACCACTGATTGGCAGCTTGCTTAGAATGTACAAACGAAGCTGCCAATCAGCATTCAGCCCACTGCTACATCAACAGTAGAGAAAACAGAGGTTTTATCAAAACTGTACCAAGCAGCCCAATAAGTGACACATCCCTGGAATCAGGGTATCTTTCCCGTACATCATGCTGCTCTCAGATTCCATAGCAAAAATCTGCTGACAGATTCCCTTAATCCCTGTAAAAATGTGCATGTAAAGACAAATTCCTTAATAAAGCGATTTGCAAAATTTCCTAGCGTCTATGCTGGTCAAAATAAAAATAAAAAATAAATAAATAAAAATGTAGCAACTTTTTAAATTTGGCTGAATAAAAGTAAATATTACTTATTCTTCTATTTTAATTAGTAAGAGGATCTGTAGATTAAATAATAGTAAAACTAACAGAGCAGGACTGATTCTGTTATTTAAAATGACAACAATCTGTCAAATTCTAAAAATACTGAAGGGGAAAAAAATCTATTTTATTTATTCCGAGAACTATTTATCTGTTTGGTTTTTTTTAGCATTTATATGTAGTTTATGGTTTTCAAGTGAATTGGGCTCAGACATTAGGATATAAAGAGTAACTGTAGTTTTAATCTATTTTTTTCATAAATCACCAGTATACGTGAAACACTAATATTTTCCATTCTCAAAATTTTCAGTTCACAGGTAAAATCTGTCTTCAGTGTCTGCAGATATTCCCATCACGAAGATAGGAGATGACAGCTGGTGCTCATAACATTCTATGGAAAACTGTAACTGTCATTTCAAGACAACTTATAGCGGAATGTCTGGGTCTCAAGCTCCTCCCTCCATAGAATCTTCTAAGCACCAACTGTCATCTCCTATATGAGTAATGGGAAAATCTGTCTTCACTCAAAGATCAAACCAGGAGGAGAAAGAAGCAGATATCTCTGATAAGAGATATATATATATATATATATATATATATATATATATATATGGTTCTTTTTTTATGGGTAGTATTGATTTATTAAATAAAAATGACGGTTACTGTTTAATAAACAGGCAAGCCATATGGGAACTAAATTAGAATCAAATCAGTTTTATTTGCAGTTTCCAATTACATTTTACATAATTAATACATTGATCCATTAAACAATCAGAAATTAGAGATCTAAATCCACCTACAGTGTATCGGATGTGGTACTAGTCATCTCTTCTTGAGATTGCTTATGTTTCCAGTCCCTGCAATTTTACTGTTATAGGAAAAGCCCAAGTGCCAGGTAAAGGCACCATCAAATTGTATAAACTTTTAAGATTGCATTCTTTTTTTTCTTTCTTTCCTAATAATTAAAAGTAAAAAATATCTTACCTGTAAAAATTCTGTGAATTCCAAGTAGGAAAGATGTTTTTTCCGGTTGTGCCCGAAGTGAAGTCTGATGAACTCGCAGTCCCAGTTAAATGGGATATGGTGATGAATGATGGTTTGTCCAAAGATTTCCTTAACATTTTCTTTAGAAAAATAAGTGATGAAATTAGATTTTGTCTTCACAGCTAGAAAGGTCAGTAAGATGCTGGATTGTATGATGCGGAGATAGAATTACACATGATCTCCGGCAATTCTGCAACTCACCATTTACAGGAATTAATGGCAACACTGCAGGATTCGCGTCTTGCAATTTTATTTTAGACAATCACATTGCTAATCCTCATAATAAACCAATGCTCAGATTAGTCCAATGACAAAGTACTGCCACAACTGTAATGAGCAAATTATGATTGCCATCGGTATTAGTCCAGAACTTCTGCAAATCCTTCTAGACTATCTATGCGCCAACAGTTTGCATTTTGGGAAAGATCATTGTATGCAGCGGTGGCCGAGCACCATCGCTGCTGCTCATATGAGTCAATGGGAGATATGGACCCAATTATTGTATATTCTATTGATCATCCACTGATTTAACATTTTGCAATCTCTTCCATACGTAGATCATAGATGGCAAGACAAGAGAATCATACAGTGCTGACTAAATGCCGTTGCTTAATTAATTAAAGAGGATTTTTCATAATTTTTTTTAAATATAATCTGAGTGACTGCTCTAATTAGAGCTGTTCCACTGATTCTGGATCTGTTTTTCTTTTTCGTCTGTGCCCCTCCGTTCTAAAGTTACGCCCCCCAGTAATAATGGTAGAAATTTTCCCTTAAATTTTTCTTTGGGCATCTGCTTTTTCTCCTCTGTTGATGGCCAATCAAAAGACAGAGAAGTTCCATGTATACGCCCAGTTGGTTGAAGGGAAAATTTGCAGCATTATTACAAAGGGGCATAACGTAGGAATGGAGGGGCGCAGCAAAAAAAAGAAAAACTGTTCCAGAATCAGCGAGGCAGCAGAAATCAGAGGGGGGTTAAATTTAAATTTTAAAAAATTCATTGAAAGGTCCTCTTTAAAGGGATTTTGCAGGGCTTGTCATTTATGCACTGAGCGTTGAGAGACTCTTGAGTGGGATATTTTCTAAGGCAAAAACATTCATTCAAGTATCGTATTAATTAAGATAGGAAATATGATACATTTCTGGTTTCTGATCACTGCCTGAAGTGCAGCTCCGTCTCCCAACAGCCCATGCAGAAATGAGCAGTGCTGCATGACCCTTTTAAGATTTTGATTCCAGGTTTTGGATTTTAACCGACATATAACATTTTCCCTTTAAAAAAGGAAGATCAGTATTTTTACCATATAATTGACAACTATTGTTACTGTTATTCTGCATAGGATTCACAAATGAAGAATTGCAACTTGTATTATTCTCATTCCCATTGAAAATTAAGTGTTAATTAAAGATATATTTAATAAAAATAATAGGATGATATTTCTGCTTGGTTGGTTTTCATACCACACATAGATCAATGTGTTAGTGGAGAGGTCGCCGTGTGAGAGCCTGGGCAGTGCAGTCTGGATGGTCTGAACCAGACAAACTAATAAAAAACAGTAAATAACAGCGATGTTTCAATAGGACAAATAATAAATATATTATCACTAAAGTAAATGTTAACATTAAATTAAAGAGTCTTTGGGCACAACACCACAATAAAATCATGGTTTGCTGGTATCATACAAGATAAAACTGTCTACTACGTACAGGAACTGTCTTAATTCTCTGTAATTGGCCATCAAATCTTCATCAGCAGTCTGCCAGCCCTTTAAGTATCGGAACACTCTTCCCCTCACTTCCCAGGTTGTTTGCCCCTGAAGTACTGAAATCAGTGGGTTTGCCCGAAAATAACGTGTATGGCCATCATAAGAAACACACTTGCCATAGTAACTACTTGCAGATCCAAAATACTAGAAACATTTGGGTGACGGTGCAGATAACCATGTATCCTCTTATCTGAGACAACTGGGCCGATTATGCTGATCAGAGTCTGATCAGTCTCTGATTCTCTCAGATGTGGAGCAGATAGAAAAAAAATTGCTCCATCTTCTCTCAGTCTGGAAATCAAGCTGCTTTCAGATGTCATCTGAGCGCAGTCCGATGATTTTCACGCACTCATCGACTTGCCAACCTGATTTTTCATTTTTTCTGGACAGCTTATCAAAAAATCCAGAACAGACAGTATTTTTTTACGGACACATTGGAAAGCCATAATAAATCATTATGATTATAAGTGATAAAAAATAAAGTAAATGAATACATGTCTGCAGCCCATAATGAGACATCAGCTGCATTCACTGCAAACTGTCAAATGATGATAATTACAGTCAGAATTATTTATACAAGTTTCTTCAGCTTTAAAAAAAAAAAAATCACAGACGCCTTCAAATTTTTATTTTTTATTTTTTTACAGTGCAAAAAAGTGCTTTATTTTTAGCGATGGTCCTGGGATTTCTGCAAGGTTGGCAACCCAGTTTGCATGGCCGAATGGGATCCAAATATCGGATCAAACTCGGGCATGCTGCAATTTCGGACATGTACACGGCCCCGCAGTATAACATCGGTGCAAGCGCAATCTGATGATTTGTCAGATCGCGCTCGGACCGAAAACACGGCCGTCTGCACGAGCCCTTATGGGAAAAGATATAAGATGCATTTGTACATACAGAATAGTTATTGTGATGCTGCAGATTTTAGGTTTACTGTTCCTTTAAATATGTAACTTGATAAAAAAGTATGCCTCAATATCTTGTTAAAAAAAAGGATATATTAAATTAGAAGCATTAGATTAAGATAGAAGCATTAGATGCTATGGACATGAAAAAAAAAATACAGCTAAAATGTTTCTATATTTATCTGCATCACACCAGGTCGTTCTCTGATCACTGCTGGATGGTGCTACAATTTCACACATCAGCTTCAGGTGGTACAGAAAGTAGTACTGGCTGAGCGACCTACGGGGTGAAATGATCGGGTTGGCAGGGACGAGCCTATGGGCATCTCTGGTTCGGCCTACGGCTCTGTGTTATTACCCAGCATCCGGTCGGTTGCACACGCTGCTTCTGGCAGAGGCAGATCTCATGTGAAGATGTTTCTTTCTATCTTTACTTCCCTCAACTAAATAAGTGATTGACCCATAATGTCCCCTCTTATCCCTGCATTGAAATAGCAAAAAAAAAACAAACCAACACCAATTCGGACCTAAATTTTAACTCTTCGTCTTCGGGGGCTCTTTAACTTTTTCATGGGGCAAATACAACGTTATGGTAACGATCACGTTTGCCCGCTGAAACACATCGTAATACAAGTGCATCTTGCATGGGTACAAAGTAATTTTCTTTCCCCCCAGGTGAAAGGCCGCTCTTCCCCTAAAACACTTAAAATCCCCAGGTTCTTTGTGCTCTTTGACTTTTCCGTTAATGTATTCTTACCGAATGTTACCTCTGCAGTGCCGCTCTTATCGAATAACTGATAAGCCACAATGAACATAGCATCGGGGGCACACAACACCGACTCGAATGCCAGAAACTCTTGGAAAGAGATCAACCTGCGGATAAGAAAATAAATGCACTTTGTCAGAGGAGCGGGAACAGGCGGCAGAGGTCTCGAGTTAACAAAGTGATACATTCTGTAAACATTTACCGTTATTATCTCGCTGGCAATCTCTGCACTTGTTCACTTTTTACTTAATGCACAGTGCAGTGTGTTATCTTGTGTCAGACCCCGCATGTGTTGACAGAGATTTAAGCAGATGGAGCTCTGAGCAGGGGAAGCAGACGGGCCGGGAGGCTAATGTACCGCTCAGGTAACACGGCGCTTTTCTATTTCCGATTTACATTTTGCTAGCGAGTCTATCTGATGGCGAGGATCGCAATCCGAAACACTGATGGCTTTGTGACTGCGCTACAAAAGTGCGGACTGATCGGAGGTTTGTCAATACTGGGAAATAAAGTACGAACAGATTTGGTCAGATCTTTATAATCGGGACACATTTTAGCCGGGGTGATTTCAGGTTTAAGCCACTAAGTAAAGATGGAAGTAACGGTGTTCAGGCCCCATTTGTCAAAACTGAGAAATATCTTCCAGCAGATAAATATTTTGACACCCACGGATTATGTGCAAATAGATCTTGGATTTTTTTTATGCAAATGCAGTGCGGGGTTTGTTTGCTGTACACGGCCCCCGGATGCTTTATTTCTCATACCTTTTAGATACGTGATAGCAGAACATTGCGGCAGCACACAACCAACGAGTTCAGACCCGACTCCTGCCTGGGATTACTGGGTAGTTCACACATTAATAGGAATCATCTTTATTTTTTTAAGCAAATTTGAAAAAATTTGTATTTTGTTGCAGAAGTGGGAATGTTTTTTTTTTTTTCTTTTTAATAAAATGTTTTTTTTTTGTTTTTTTTTAATGAGAGGTCTCCTTTGGGATTTGTGGATGATAAATTAAAGGAATGGTTCCGAAACACTAATTAGTATTAGTCATTTAGGATTATCTACTTAATGACACAATCTAATTTATTTTATATTATACTATAATTAAAAATTCCCTCTCCTTCCCTAACTACATTATCTAACTGCTTTTCTCTTTTCTGTGGTCACTTACAACACACACTGGCAGTGTACGCTCTGTTGCTGGCTCATTACTACTGATCTGAGCCAGCAACAGAGCGCACGGTCATTGTACACATCACACAGTGACAGAGCGCACTGTCATTGTACACAGTGACAGACCAAGGACTAGACCAGCCCTTGAAACGAAGCTTACTGATTGCTGCAGGGATGGGGCAGAGGCTGCGGCAGCAGCCCCAGTCTCTGCCTCCTAATAACGCTTTGTTTCAGTATTCCAGCATGCACTGGGATTCTCAAACAAAGAATCATTCCGGAAAAAAAAAAGAAAAGCTGTAGGTAGTGTAGTTAGGGAAGGATAGGGAATTTTTAAATAAAGTATATTAGAAATTACATTAGATTATGACTATATATAGATAGGGATTTGGAATGAAAATTTCTTTTTTGACCACCCCTTTAATATACTATAGTATATCTAAAATTCTGTTAATAGTCTACTACGTAAAATGTGTCTATGAAACATTGATATTAAAGAGAATCTGTCATTAAGATCAACCTCTCCAAGCCACATACATTGGTATGCAGGTCTTTGAAATGTAAATCCATCAAAACCTTTATATCTTCTATCTGTTGCTGCATTCCGAAGCAATTAGTATTTCCATTCACATGCAAATGTTGCTGTAAGTTCCCTGGGCATGACAGACCACTTCCTGGGCATGACAGACCACTTCCTGGGCCACTGCCTCTCCAGACTGTTTCCCTGCCCAGTACTAGCCTCTTTAGTTTGGTTGATAGCCCACTGTCTGAGTTTCTTGCCTGGTGCCTGATGTTAAACAGACACAGTCAACTATCAATCAAACTAAAAAAGGCTGATGTTTGGTGGAGGAAATAACCTGGGGAGTAAGAGGCACTTTAAGTGCACTTAATACATCATTTGCATATGAATTAAAAGGCTAATTACTCAAGAAATGCAGCAACAGATAAAAGATAAAATTGTCAATGGATTTTATATTTCAAAGACCTGCATGTCCATATAAGCAGTTTAGGGGGTGAGAAGGGGTTGATCTTACTAACAGATTCCCTCTTGAATATCATATGCCAATTAAGAACCTTATGGAATGGTTCCATAACTGGTATGGATGCGATACACAGAAATAAGAAATAAAACACATAATCTATATGAATCTTCATATGACACATATCTGGTTACATACATCTAGAATTAACTATTGGCTCCTCTCCATTGTATCCTACAATTGCGACCACATTACAGAGTACAAGCAATGTAAATGCAAAGCAATAAAGCAACAATGACCTGATAAAACAGATAAAAAGATACATATCACGCCTCACCCATCCTTGGTCTGATCAGCAACTCCTCCCAACAGCTCCACAGTCTTGGGATTGAAAGGTTTGTCACTGTGCAGTCCGAGGTATTTCTGCACAAAGTCAGATGAAGTCATGTAATTTTCCCCATCTTGCTCAACGCTGGCATACTAAGAATAGGAGAGAAAAAAAATGTAATTAATGTGGTACCTGGGATCCAATATATTGTGAAATTCTATAATAAAAATATTAGTATCAAGTGGTTGTAACTAGTAATGGGCAAACCACTGGGTGTTTGGGTCCGGAGTGTTAGGACGAACATTTAAAAGAAAGTTTGCTTCGGGTACCCGAATGGAACGCGAACTGGAACCCAGACCCCATTCAAATGTATGGTGGGCCCAAACCGCCATTGTCTGCCACGCTGTCATCCGCATGACAGTGCGGCAAACACTGCTTCTGATTGGCGGTAAGATCATCAGAAGACAGCATGAGCCAGCAGCTGTGACCAGCAGTACACAGTTTACCGCTGGTCACAGAGACGTCAGCTGATAGGAGTAGTACTCACATCAGCCTACACATGCTGTCGCTGATAACAGCGAGAGCAGCGCCACTGATGGGAGTATTCATCAGCCGGCGCCTGTGCTATAAATAAATAAAAACCAATGACTTTGGGGTATGTTCTATTTTTGATAACCAGCATGGCAAAACCGACAGCTGCAGGCTGCAACCCTCAGCTGTCAGCTTTATCATGCCTAGCTATCAGAAATAGAGGAGTCCTCATGCAGGTTTTTAACGTATTTCAATAAATACTGTATTTTCTGGCGTATAAGACTACTTTTTAACCCCTGAAAATCTTCTTAAAAGTCGGGGGTCATCTTATACGCCGGGTGCCGTCTTGTACGCCGAGTGCAGACACCAATGTGTATATGGTGGGTGGGGGGGAGTGGTCCCGATGACGAAGAGGGGGCGTCTCACAGGAAAGTGTGAGTGGAGTATCCCCCCTTACCTCATTGTAGCTGCAGCATGGGGTCTCTGTGCTGGGGAGAGGCGGCAGCTGCTGCTCCTCTTTGTGCTGCATGGGTGCTGTGCTGTGGGGTGGTGGCCGCCGCCGCTCCCCAGCACCCCACACTGCAGCTACAATGAGGTAATGGGGGATACTCCACTCACACTTTCCTGTGAGATGCCCCCTCTTCCTCATCAGGACCACTCCCCCCCAAAAGGCACATTAGTCACCGGCCCTATAAGATGACATACGGCGTATAAGAAGACGCCCGACTTTTAAGAAGATTTTATATTTTAACTGGAAAAGTTGGGGGGTCGTCTTATACGCCCAGTCGTCTTATATGCCGGAAAATACGGTAATTTAAAAAAATGGCATAGGGTCACCCAATTTGTGGGAACCAGCCAAGTTAAAGCAGAGAGCCGGGGGCTGGTATTCTCAGGCTGGAAAGGGGTCATGTGCGCTTTCCGATGTTCTTCCCACTTGCCCTGAGGCGGTGGCAAGTGGGGTAATATTTGTGCTGTTGATGTCACCTTTGGATAATCCAGTGACATCAAACACAGGGGTTAGTAATGGAGAGACCTCTACAAGATGCCTCTCCATTACTAACCACATAGTCATATTGTAAGTAAAAAACATCCAGACTAAAGTCCTATATTTGAAATAAAAATCCACATCCTAGTTTTGCAAATAACATTTCAGTGGCAAATTAGGTTCCAAAATGCAGAATAAGAAAAAAAATCCATCTCATTTATTTTAACATATAGCTCTCCATGAGCTTCATCATGCCCTGAACATATACAAAGTCCAGAATAAAAACAGATTTAAAAAAAATTAATATAGACACCAAATATCACTACAGACTCAAAACCACTAACTAAACAGACCCCAGAAAATATTACATGACCAGAATATAGACCCTTATATATAATATATAAATACAGCATAATACAAATACTGGATCGAAATTCCAAATAAATACGAACTTTAAAAAAAAGGTCTATTTGCCATAAATATTTTTTATACCTAGTACAAATTTTGCTGTTCTCCTGAATCTGGCATAGTTTTTATTTTGCTCTTGCGCCTCCCAGTTCCTGAGATACGCTGCCATCTACCCTATATACAAATCTAGTTTTTTTTTTAGCCAACTGGGTGTGAGCATCAAGAATACGCCCACAGAGAAGAGCTAATTTCACACCCACTTGGCTTAGAACACTAGATTTATATACAGGGAGGATGGCGTCATATCTCCGGAACGGTGAGGAGTAGAAACAAAAGAAAGACGATGCCGAATTCAGGAGAACAGCAGCTTTTACACCAGCTAAACATTTATGGCATGGGAAGCATATAGACCCCAGACCAAACCCTCTAAATTTAAAGTATGGACCTCAGAATAAATATACCCATCCGACTAGACACCTAAATAAATATGTACAGCAGAATATGTACAGACCAAAGACCTGACCTCCTAAATATATAAATATAGGAGTTATTTGTAGTACTTGTGATAGACTTCCATGAGGACTTCTGTCCAAGTGCATGAAACATTTTCTTTGGCTGAACCTTTCTGTATACTATGAGAAGAGAATTTCTCACATTTCACAGGTATAAATACTTTCACAGAATAAATACTTTGAAACGATTGAAACGAGTAAATATTACAGTTAAAAATTGTAAATATTAAGCAAAAGATGTTAAAACATGTTGTGCATTGATGATTGCTGTAATTTTATTGTTTATATTTTTTTTTTAACTTTTATTTATGTTTCCCTTATGTCCTTCCAACTAAGAGTTTGGGTACCAATTGAGTGAATGATCTCCAATAAGTATCCCAAAAGTATGTCATAGACCAAACTCTTGTTTTTCCAGTCTGCGTACCGGATGAAAATGTTATCAATCAAATATGTTGGATTTGTTGAAGTTATCGTTTTTAAAAAAAAAATTGCAAGAAAAATTATATATTGAAAAAAATATATACATGCTTTGTGCATAACTAACAGCAATTTTCTATTTCTGCAGATTGTGTCACAGATGGTTCCTGCTTTGGTTACCAGCAAGAATGAGTCAGTTTTCAGCCTCCACCGATACATAATGTATCTGCTGTAACTGGTCATACATCGGGCGGTGCCATCTGTGAAGAATAGGAATTTGGATGCAGTGTCAAATACAAGATTTTTTTGTAAAAAAAAAAAAAAAAAAAATATTATATATATATATATATGCCTTGGGGAAATTCTGCTTGATGTATATCACGGCATCACTGCAGCTTGGACACGCCACACATTGTTTTATCCAGTACTCACTAACATGACAGACAGGGCATCTAAGGACACAAGCACATACTTTTCATGTCATTTCTATTGTGTGAAAATTAGATTTGTTTGTGAATTTTTTTATTTTTTATTTTAAATAGAAATAACGCACAAAGAGGATTTTCCAGTTCATTTAAGTAAAGTAATTGTCCAGCTTTAAGTAAAGATATTTTTTTAAGTTTGTAAAGTGCAAGAAATGTGGCCCCCTTCATCTACAGTATTAGTGCAAACGCAGGAACCCCTCTCCTGTGTCAGAATAAAAACGTAAAGTGTAGGCGGCAGGATTCCTGACCGGTGACAATATCTTAAGATAAGGGTACATTTTTAACCTTTAAACAGTAGCTGTCGTTTTAATTTACTTTTTCATAAATCAACAGCCTACAATGAAAACGAGATACTTTTTAATGTGGGCAGCAAGGTGGCTCAGCGGTTAGCACTGCAGCGCTGGGTACTGGGTTCACGCCCCACCGAGGACAACATCTGCAAGGAGTTTGAATGTTTGCTTCAGTTTTCTCCGGGTTCTCTGGTTTCCTCCCACATTCCAAAGACATACTGATAGGGAATCTAGAATGTGAGCCCCAATGGGGACAGCGATAATGAGGTCTATAAAGTGCAGTGCTGTAGACTATAAAGGCGCTATATAAGTGAGCATAATAAATAATAATACATCTCAAAGAAATATGCTTCTTTCTCCTCCTGGACTTCTCACTCATTCTCAAAATTCTCAATTCGTGGGTAAAATCTGTGAATATAGTGAATATAGTTTTTCCCTTTAGTTTATTAGGAAATGACTATGGAGAACTGGAGAACTCTTCCCCAAAGTGTCCCAGAAGTCATTATTCAACACAACACCAGGCTGCGCGATGCTCGCGTTACTGTGAGAAGTCTGCATGGCTCAAACGTGCTACCACAGCCTGCAGCGTCTACGGACTTGTCTCCCATCGAGCACATCTGGGACTTCATTAGTTGGGAGCTGCCAGCAGCGGATCTTGATGATTTGTTGCCCAAAGTGCATTTAGCATGGCAGAACATTCCTCAGATAATTAATAACCTCGCTGATAGCACTCGAGGCTGTAAGTGTGGGAATTTCTGCACTCATATGCAATACATCGAGATGTTTTGAAAATGTTCCTTCCATTTTTTTTATCACTTGTGTATCATCATCGTTCTGTGATTTCCATAATTTCATAACTTTTCCTTCTTGATGTTACAGTTTTAATGTTAACGAGTGTACACACACACACATTATATATATATATATATATTTACATATACATATGTATATATTCACACACACCCACACAAGTATTATATATAAACATATATTTAAAGCTCAACAAGATATCTTTCAATTCTTGGGAACACAGAAGACACACAACTTTTTTTTCGCTCTGAAAGCATCTTCTGTTACACAGAGCGAGCTGTCGGCATCCATCAAGATGATCACAAGTCACAAGACTCAGTGAATGACAAGAAGGAGCAAAAAAAAGCTTTCTTCCTTTCTGCATTGAAACAACTTCTGTTCCGAGAGGTCATTGGTTTATGCCGTAAGGAGATGCAATCTGATCAGTTCTGATCCACACTTGGTTTATATAAAAGCTTACTGTACAACCCAGATATAAATTATTCATATCTCCCAGGACACAATCTCCTCCTTCCTTCTGAAAAGAGAATCTTTGTAAGTTCTTAGTAATGGAAGTCTGTGATTGCAATAGGCCGCTGGTGTAGCCGAACCTTGTATTCACCTCGTTACTGATGGTTTGGAGCGGACTGACAATACACAGGGGAAACTCGAGTTACACACTAATTTCAAACACAAACATATTGCGTTACATGTTCAGGAAAGTGACAGGGTCGACATCAGAAATAATAGTCGTATAGAACTGGTCATAACACTGGGGACTGTGGAAAAGAGCAGGTTAACAGTGCGCATTATAAGAGATGCTGTCATCACAATACAGAAAATCACACTTTCCGTGGTCCTGAATGACAAATCTACTTACGGTAATTATACAGCAACATGGACAAAACTCGCAAGATTAGTAGTTCAGAAGTTTGAGAAATCTGTGTAACAATCCTTATGTGAGCTAATATCATGCCCATAACTGTCCCGGATATCTTATCTTGCAAGTACGATCCTTTTTAATAAGATGTGGTTCTTTAAATAACAAGCATATAAGGTTTTGAGGGAACTGGGTATGGATATAAGAGACTATCCCCACAATATACTATCTACATCTGTACCATTGCCCCAATCTCGGAAAGATCAGAGAAAATTACATAATATAAGAAGTTGCTCCCAATCCTGGACGTAAAAGGGTTGTCCGGCCTTAGGATATAAGTCTGCAGTCACTGTATTTGATGGTGCCAGGAGCATGACCACAAAAGATGCAAGTTGCATGCAAACGGTCACCTGCTGACTAGACGTGCTCAGCCTTGCTCAATGCAAGTAAATTGAGCAAGTTTGGACACGTCTAGTCAGAATGTGGCTGGAAGTATGCAAATCACATATTTGTGGTCATATAATTACCCACGATGCACATGATGTGAACAGTCACACGTCTATAGTGACTATACACCCCTGACTTGTACCCCAAGGCCAAACAACCCCTTTAAGTATCGAGTTAGATGATACAGTTAAATACAAGGCCGTGACCAAATAAGAACCTACAGCCCAATTTTCATGGACAAGAAACAGACCATTGATCCACACAACTACTAGGTAACGCCAAAAAGCGACTGATCCACATGTTATATACAACCTCAACTGACCTACAAAGCCTCTATTTAAAAGGGTTACCAAACCCCCCCCCCCCCCAAAAAAAAAAAAAAAGTTATCCTGCATCCATCGGATTGTATAGGGGATCACTTGCTGATCACTGAAAGTCCAATTGCTGAGACCACCATCAATCCCAAGATCAGCGCTTTAAAACCCCAAGAACAAGGTCCTGCAGCCTCAAAGGAGCAGAGGTGCACATGTGCGGCCTCCGCTCCATTCACTCTATGGTACTAACCAAGCACTGAAGCTGCACTTCCGCTCCATTCGGCGTTGAAGAGCCCTGTTTTGGGTGCCCCAGCAGTTGACTTACAATTACAAGCCATTAGCAAGTTATAACCTATCCCATGGAAAGGGGATAAAGGGATATCCTCCCCAATATACCTCCAAATAAAAAAGAAGATAATAGGACTTCATGTGACAAACAGATCCACTACATTACTGTTGCAAAAAGAAGCACAGGGACCCTAGTGATTATTATGGGGTCCATCCGGATTTCATTATGTGTCCTATTTTAGAGAATAAGAAAAAGCCATCGTACAGAACTTTATTGTTGCATTTTAAAGGTGGAAACATAACAGAAGCAAGACGGACCTCATAATAATCAATAGGGTCCCTCTAATTTGGTTTGCAGGAGTAATGCTAGGGATCTGTTTGGCACATGAATTCCTCCGTCTGTTCCTTTAAACAAAAAAATAAAAACTAAATGTTCAAATGGAAATGTGAACTTAGTCTTGCAAATGTTTTCGCAACCAGACCATGGCAGAAAATGAACCGAAATGTATCAGAGTTTGTAACATCATTAGGTTTTAGACCTATTTAAGATGTGTTTCATACACTTTTTGGGGCACTGCATTCATCAAGAAGTCTTTAGCGGAAAGGGTTGTGGTTTTAAATTTTGTAGCTTAAGGGGAAAAAAGTGCCACAAAGTAAGCGTACCAATAGGTGGTGCAAAGTTAGACAAAAGTGTCCAAAGATGTACCACATTTATGATTCGGCATGAGCCACTGTGATCAATTTTGACGCATTTTCAGAGTTTTCATGTCTATTGGAAAGGGTAAGATTTATTAGTCAATCAGTTATAAAGGATACACTGGATTTATTCTTGGAAGGAAGCAAATTTACATTTGCCTGTCATGTAAAGCACACAGTCATAGCATGTGGTAGGGTAAAATAATGCTGTGCACTTAGCAGAAGTTGTTGGAGGGAAAGTTGTAGAAAACAAAAATGCGTCTGAAGACCTAACCCCTTATGTGAATGACTTCTGTGTAGTACGGTACTTGAAATCCACCTACAAGCCAAGGTCACTGGGACCAGGTCAGGGAGGTTCTGGCTATCACATATCCTACGTGTGAATAAAACTACACACTATACAGTAAGACGTATCACTTACACCGTGATCCCAGTATTTGTAAGAAGTAACAAAGAAAGAAGGATTTTTTTGCTTCATTCTTACAAACCAGAAATCGAGACTTGGTGTTGGGCATTCAGAAGGTATTTTGTGATTTCTGGAATATTTTTGGATTTGCATGTCTGCCAATGTAACATAGATTTTGTTTGTAATCCAGAATGCCAGCGGTTAAAGGACATAATGTGCCAGTCAGTGGAAGGCAAGGCGTCTTTATACAGAGCTCCTTCAGGAAGGGGAGCCAAATTTAGGCCGGAATGTGTGGCCTTTAAGAGCACGAACATTAAATGTCCTACACACAAGCTCATGTGACCTTCCGAGCTGCCTGTTCATCTATCATCAATATTATTTGTATATATATATTTTTTTTTTTCTTCTGCCAAAAATAATACATTTTTTATTATGTATGAAGCTTTTACCCACACATTAAATATTCACCAGCAATATTATACTGTAAATTATAGCACTTGTACAGTTCTATTTTATTCCTTTTAGTTTAACAAACAAGACATTGTTCCACACATAAGCCATATTCCATAAACAAAAAGGTAATAAAAGCACACTTATATACATGCAAAAATGACAAATGGTTTCTATTGGGGAGAAATGGAATAAAATAGGGGGTGTTTCACTGAACAAAGACGGCCTGCAATATAATAGGGGGTGAAGGCCTGGATGAAAACGAATTCAATGGTTTCGGCATAATTGTGATTCGTTCTGATAATGCATAATAATAACATCAGATTTGCAGCTTACATCTGACGTAAGCTTATGAAGAGTGCAGCTGAGATATTTGCTCAACACATACAGTAGCGGTCAAAAGTTTGGACTCCACTGTTCATGCAATGGTTTTCCTTGCTCTTATTGTAATGTGCACATTGCAAATTCAGACTGAAGGCAGCAAAACCATATGAGAAAACATATAGAGGTGAGAATTAAAAAAAAAACTGGTGTGAAACAAATTAAAATATGTGTTAAACCTTAGATTCCTCAAAGTACTCCCTTTTTACTTTAATAACAGTTTTACACTTCCCACAACCATGCAGTGAAAGCTCACACTCAATTGTACTAAATGGAAAAAAAAGGAAATTAAATTAATAAAGTTGTCCTGAGTCTTTAACCACAAGACTGTATATAAATCAATGTAGCTTCATCTGCTCCATAACGTTCTGCCTGGGTAAGGCTGGTTTCACACTTGCGTTTTGATCTGCAGCGTTTTTTTAAAAAAAAAACGCATGTGGTGAAAAAACGCATGTAAACGCATGCAAACGCAGCGTTTTTTAGACACATGCGTTTTTGCAAAAAAAAACGCGGCGTTTTACCGCATTTACATGCGTTTTTTCCTGCGTTTGCGTTTTTGAAACGCATGCTGAGAAGTGTGTGACAGCTGCCAATCATCAAAATCAACTAGAAAACCCACTATTAATAGAATTAGCTAGGCTTAGGGTAAAGGTACCTTCACACTAAACGACTTTGCAGCGATAACGATAGCGATCCGTGACGTTGCAGCGTCCTGGATAGCGATATCGTTGTGTTTGACATGCAGCAGCGATCTGGATCCTGCTGTGATATCGCTGGTCGTTGCTGAAAGTTCAGAACTTTATTTGGTCGTCAGATCGGCGTGTATCGTCGTGTTTGACAGCAAAAGCAACGATGCCAGCGATGTTTTACAATGGTAACCAGGGTAAATATCGGGTTACTAAGCGCAGGGTCGCGCTTAGTAACCCGATATTTACCCTGGTTACCATTGTAAAAGTAAAAAAACAAACAGTACATACTCACCTTCTGCTGTCTGTCACATGTCCCTCGCCGTCCGCTTCCCGCACTGACTGTGAGTGCTGGCCGTAAAGTAAAAGCAGAGCACAGCGGTGACGTCACCGCTCTGCTGTTAGGGCCGGCACTCACAGTGCAGGGAAGCGGACGCCGGGGGACGCGAATGTAAGTATGTAGTGTTTGTTTTTTTACATTTCCACTGGTAACCAGGGTAAACATCGGGTTACTAAGCACGGCCCTGCGCTTAGCAACCCGATGTTTACCCTGGTTACCCGGGGACTTCGGCATCGTTGGTCGCTGGAGAGCAGTCTGTGTGACAGCTCTCCAGCGACCAAACAGCGACGCTGCAGCGATCGGCATCGTTGTCGATATCGCTGCAGCGTCACTTAGTGTGAAGGTACCTTTAGGGTTAGGATCCCTAGGGTTAGGGTTTTAGGGTAGCTTTTTATTAGAAGAATGTCCTGGTCACCAGGTCACTGATAAGCCACCCCCCACCATCAAGGTGATAAAGGGATCCAAACCCTAACCCTAACCCTAGGGATCCAAACCCTACCCCTACCCCTAACCCTAATCCTACCTCTAACCCTTGGGATCCTAACCCTAACCCTAACTATAACCCTACCCCTAACCCTAGGGATCCAAACCCTAACCCTACCCCTACCCCTAACCCTAGGGATCCTAACCCTAACCCTAAGGGTTAGGATCCTAACCCTAACCCTAAGGGTTAGGATCCCTAGGGTTAGGGTTAGGATTCCTAGGGTTACTAGGGATCCTAACCCTAACCCTTACCCTAGGGATCCTAACCCTAACGGTTAAGATCCTAACCCTAACCCTAAGGGTTAGGATCCCTAGGGTTACTAGGGATCCTAACGTTAGGGTTAGGATCCCTAGTAACCCAAGGGTTAGGGTTAGGGTTTTCTTGGGTTTTCTTGGGTTTTTCTATAGAAACGCATGCGTTTAAAAACGCATGCAAACGCATGTGCTTAAAAACGCATGCGTTTACATAGACAGAGACAGCAATACATTTTTTTTCCGCGAATAAACGCATGCGTTTTTTTGCGTCAAAAAAACGCCGCTAGAAATTACTACATGTTGCATTTCTGCAACTAAACACACGCGTCAAAAAACGCATGCGTTGCCGAAAACGCTAAAAAACGCTAAAAAACGCACGCTAAAAAACGCATGCGTTTTTAATGTTAAGTATAGAAAATAAACGCACGCGTTTTTTAGCGCTAAAACGCTGCAGATCAAAACGCAAGTGTGAAACCAGCCTGAGAGTGTTGGATTATGGCTGTTGCATTCCGACCCCTGAAGACACCAATCGCGTCAATGTTGTGTATTGTGAACAGAGTCCTGTGTCTTTGTGAATATCGTGATGTAATGTGCCTTTTTAAATGTATTGTTCCTGTATAATGTATAGTAATATGAAGTATAATATGCATAGTGTATAGCAGTGCTATAGGTAATGTATAATGTAGGATGTGATAATGTAAGGTATTATAATGTATAGTAATGTATGATCGAGATAGGTGTTATTATGTTTGCATTGAACTGTATGAAAGGTTAAGTCTGCCCAGCAACAGACTGCAGGGTCAGAGACAGATAATGTTGGGACTAGCCCACTGTGGGAGGCGTCAACTGCTAGAGACAGAGACTGTTCCTCAGTGTGGTCGTTAGGAGAGGTAGACCTAGTGTGTGATAAGGACAGACATCTAGTCTGTAGGCTGACGAGGCCATATGCACTGGGTGACTTGCAGCAGAAGGAGACCGGACTGTAGACAGTATGATCAATGAGCAGTAGTTTAAGTATTGGACGAGAACGAGGGGGCTGGAGACCGACGCGCTAAATAATGGTCCTAGAGTGAATGAGCCGGAGAACAGACTAATGGCCAGGCCCCTTAAACATCAACGTATTGGCTTAACTTCACTGGCGGGTGAGCATACTAAAGTTCCTGAGTAGGTTGTCCCCAAGCGTCTGGGAGCACAAGGCTTTACTCTGATCATGATGGGACCGCTAAGGAGACTAGATGTGGAACCGCTGGAAGGGAAGGTGACTGTCACAAACTGTACTGTTGTGTTGGGTTGGAACTCATGGGACCAGAACATCGGGAACAACCCAGCGGGAACTGAAACTGCGTCTGATGATGGGCCATGAAACTGAAACAAATTGGAAGTTATGTGACTGCTATCCCGTGCATAAAGGAGTAACTGAGGAACTGTTGGAACCATTAAGCAAAGAATTAATGTTTACGGTGAACTATTGGTCTGATAAGTTGTCTTATTGTCCTGGCCAGCCTGTACGAACACACCCAAAGCCCACACACCGAGCCAGGACCACTTCTTCCACATAGTGTGCCAGGGTGTCGGGAGTCAGTCCCTTGCCCACGGCTACCACCCCATTCCACACTTCATCTACATTTACTGGGGTGGTCTGGCACCTAAAATATAATTTCTAAATATCTATCCTTACACCCTAACCACTTTTGTATTTCCCTTTAATACACAACACCGTACACACTTCTCCCTATCTAGCACATCCCTAAATTATTATTTTGCATTTATTGTACTTCCTGTGACATTTAATTTGAGAGGAGTCAAGAAGCAGAATGCCGGAGCTGCACTCGCATCTCTAATAGCGTCCATCACCCAGGACGTCTTTAGAGGGTGGGGCAGTGCAAGAAACTAGTAACTGCACGGCTGCCCCCTGTGTCACCCTGTTCCAGGAGGGGAGGTGGACGCTGCAGGTTGTGAGTTCTCTGAAATGAAAAGTTACAGGAAGTACAGTAGATAAAAAAGGCACATTTAAATATTAGGGAGAAGTGTAGAGAATTGTGTAATAAAACAAAATTACAATAGTGGTTAGGGTGTAAGGATAGATCGTTAGAAAATACATTTTAGGAGCCAGACCACCCCTTTAAGGCGACAGGTCCCCCCTTTATGGTCTATTTATGCATTTCTTACACTCTTTTTACATTATAGGCCATGTTTGGTGTATTCAATAGGGAAATATCATACACAGGTTCCAAATGCTCCAATGAGGAAAAAAAATGTGGTATATGTATCTTTATTATAGGCTTCTTTACACATTAGCTGAATTTAAAGGCTGAACAAGGACTTTCCACTTGCCATAAATAAATATATATATTTTTACCTAATGTAAATTCCACTCTTCTTCTGTATCCAGCGTCGTTTTCCTTTTGTTCCTGTGCCTCTCCATTCCTGTGATAGGTCTCCTTCTAAATCTGTATGTTTTAGCCAACTGGGCATGGTCTTCAAGAAGACGCCCACAGAAGAGTTGAAGATCATGCCCACTTGGCAAGGAAAAAAAAAATTTACATAAAGGGAAGAGGAGGCCGTATCTCAGGAATGGAGAGGCATAAAAACAAAGGAAAAACAAGGCCGGATTCAGGAAAACAGCGGCATTTACACTAGCAAAAAATTACATATTTATGGCAAGTGACTTCTCTTTAACGGAGCTTTTGTTATGAAAGAAAAATATGGGTGCAAGTGCAGCACCCAGAGAAAACTGTGCTGAGTGTAATAAGAGGACCACTGGCGCCCTCTAAACAAGAAGCCAATCTCCCAGCACTGGTGATGACACAGAGCAGCGCTCCATCCCTCACTTATTCTGCAGCCCTTCCTTTAGAGGACTACTGCTTCTATCTTTAGAACAGAGTCACTGACCTTTGACAGGTGCTGACCTCAAGGAGCAGTGACCTACAGATCCATCATACAATTTGGGACAAGAAAACGGGACCTTTCCCACTATTGTCACGTTCCCGCACAATGCCGAATGGCTGCAGACATTAGAGAAGCAGAAAGAGGAATTCCCAATTTTTGTGCCGTTCCGCACCCATCACACAGTTATCAGCTATTGTGTGGATAAGAGATAACTGTATTTAGCAAGGAACACCCTGTAGGCGGGCCACTTATCTGATGACTTGGATGATTGTACGGCCATATAGGGGGGCAGTAACAAATACTCCGAAATCAAGGTTTAGTAGAGAAGGGGTAAGTACATGAGTGGGCTACTAATCCACATACCGCATGCACACAACTGCAGAGTTGGACCCTAGAGTGGGAACAACAATGCTATTACTATATAAAAATAAAAAGGATTCCCCTATAGTGTCCTCATAAAAGTGCCGTTTCAAAAAATTTATAATGACCCCTTTAAAAGGGAATCTAATCTGACAGCAAGTTTTTTGCTTCTCCATCAAGAGCAGTATCATGTAGGGGCAGAGATCTCAATTCTAACGATGTATCACTTCCTGGGCTGCTTGCTGTAGTTTTGATAAAAATCACAGTTTTATCCACTGTAGATCTAGCAGTCCTCTGAATGCTGAGCTCTGTATAACCCCACCCACACCACTGATTGGTAGCACACAGAAAGTTACCAATCAGTGATGGGGGCGGGGTTATATACAACTCATGAATATGGAAGACTACATGGCAGCAGGCTTAGTCCATTAGTCCTCTAGTGATAACCTCCTGCTGATAAAACAGTGATTTTATCAAAACTACAGCAAGCAGCCCAGTAAGCAATAAATCAATGGAATCAGTGTCTGTCTCTACATTATGTTGCTCTCAGATTAGGTGACAAAAACCTGGTGAGAGATTCTCTTTAAAAATTAATTCTTCACATAGCTGCTAAATGGAGATCCCCGTCACTGTCCATTTCGATGGTCAGAGATAGAATGAACGAGATAATGCTCTGTGAACGAATCCAAGCAATTAGAAGTGACGATTGGAATGCTTTCTTTCAGATATGGAGCCCGTGGCTTGACCTTGACCTTGGCGCCCCTCTAGGCAGGGCGCTTATACTGTCTCCTTAGGTTTAGACCCACTCTAGACTTTGTGAAACTAACATAATTTGACTGAGGAGTGCTAGCCCAGAACCTCCATATGTGGTTATATGTTTGATAACTGTTAGATTGTCCTTGCTTTCTGTGTTAAAATAAACCTGGATGCAACTACTTTTCGGATTTCAATCCCACTCAAATACCTGGTCTACCCCTATAATTTATTTCTTATTCTTTCCTGACTGTATTGGTGCTATTTCCCTTTTTGTTACTACCCCTAGTCTGTCTTCGTCATGTCCTTTTTGTTGGTATTCGTGTCCAACCCTCCTCGAGGCTATTTGTTGTCATATATCCTTATTGTGATATTTTCTTTCAATCATTTACGTACTTCCTTGTATGGAGGGCTGACAATGTTTTAATGTTGTAATTTGTTATGAAAACTTTAAATAAAATATTGAAACTAAAAATTAATTCTACCCAATAAGAGCAGATTGCTAGTTTGTCAGGCGATCAGCCACCTGTTTACGCTGATTATAGGGAAATGAGCGGTCCTAGGATACTTGCACCAGAGAATTGTATCATACCGCTGCTGCCGCCTCCTCGCTCGATCCCGGCCTCTGCTTCTCGTGCGCGCGCCCATACCAGGTTCAGTGCTGCGCGTGTGCACTTCTGATCTTCTGTCGGCGCTCCTCTTCGTCTCCTCTATGGTCCTGGAGGACTAGTACCCAGAAGTCGGTCCTCCTTATTGTCCTCCCTATGGTTCTGGAGGTCTGTTACCCGGAAGTGCTACCCTGCCTTTAGGTATTTAACCCCTTCATGACCCAGCCTATTTTGGCCTTAATGACCTTGCCGTTTTTTGAAATTCTGACCAGTGTCCCTTTATGAGGTAATAACTCAGGAACGCTTCAACGGATCCTAGCGATTCTGAGATTGTTTTTTCGTGACATATTGGGCTTCATGATAGTGGTAAATTTAGGTCGATAATTTCTGAGTTTATTTGTGAAAAAAACGGAAATTTGGCGAAAATTTTGAAAATTTCGCAATTTTCACATTTTTAATTTTTATTCTGTTAAACCAGAGAGGTATGTGACACAAAACAGTTAATAAATAACATTTCTCACATGTCTACTTTACATCAGCACAATTTTGGAAACAATTTTTTTTTTTGCTAGGAAGTTATAAGGGTTAAAATTTGACCAGTGATTTCTCATTTTTACAACAAAATTTACAAAACCATTTTTTTTAGGGACCACCTCACATTTGAAGTCAGTTTGAGGGTTCTATATGGCTGAAAATACCCCAAAGTGACACCATTCTAAAAACTGCACCCCTCAAGGTGCTCAAAACCACATTCAAGAAGTTTATTAACCCTTCAGGTGTTTCACAGCAGCAGAAGCAACATGGAAGGAAAAAATGAACATTTAACTTTTTAGTCACAAAAATGATATTTTAGCAACAATTTTTTTATTTTCCCAAGGGTAAAAGGAAAAACTGGACCACGAACGATGTTGTCCAATTTGTCCTGAGTACGCTGATACCTCATATGTGGGGGTAAACCACTGTTTGGGCATACGGCAGGGCTTGGAAGGAAAGGAGCGCCATTTGACTTTTTGAATGAAAAATTGGCTCCAATCTTTAGCGGACACCATGTCGCGTTTGGAGAGCCCCCGTGTGCCTAAACATTGGAGCTCCCCCACAAGTGACCCCATTTTGGAAACTAGACCCCCCAAGGAACTTATCTAGAAGCATAGTGAGCACTTTAAACCCCCAGGTGCTTCACAAATTGATCCGTAAAAATGAAACAGTACTTTTTTTTCACAAAAAAATTATTTTCGCCTCAATTTTTTCATTTTCACATGGGCAACAGGATAAAATGGATCCTAAAATTTGTTGGACAATTTCTCCTGAGTACACTGATACCTCACATGTGGGGGTAAACCACTGTTTGGGCACATGGTAAGGCTCGGAAGGGAAGGAGCGCCATTTGACTTTTTGAATGAAAAATGATCTCCATCGCTAGCAGAGACCATGTCACGTTTGGAGAGCCCCCGTGTGCCTAAACATTGGAGCGCTCCCACAAGTGACCCCATTTTGGAAAGTAGACCCCCCAAGGAACTTATCTAGAAGCATAGTGAGCACTTTAAACTCTCAGGTGCTTCACAAATTGATCCGTAAAAATGAAAAAGTACTTTTTTTTCACACAAAATTTCTTTTAGCCTCAATTTTTTCATTTTCACATGGGCAACAGGATAAAATGGATCCTAAAATTTGTTGGGCAATTTCTGCTGAGTATGTTGATACCTCATATGTGGGGGTAAACCACTGTTTGGGTGCACGGCAAGGCTCGGAAGGGGAGGCGTGCCATTTGACTTTTTGAATGGAAAATTAGCTCCAATCGTTAGCGAACACCATGTCGCGTTTGGAGAGCCCCTGTGTGCCTAAACATTGGAGCTCCCCTACACGTGACCCCATTTTGAAAACTAGACCCCCCAAGGAACTTATCTAGATGCATAGTGAGCACTTATAACCCCCAGATGCTTCACAGAAGTTTATAACGCAGAGCCGTGAAAATAAAAAATAATTTTTCTTTCCTCAAAAATGATTTTTAGCCCAGGATTTTTTAATTTTCCAAGGGTAATAGGAGAAATTGGACCCCAAATGTTGTTGTCCAGTTTGTCCTGAGTACGATGATACCCCATATGTGGGGGTAAACCACTGTTTGGGCACACGGCAGGGCTCGGAAGGGAAGGCACGCCATTTGGCTTTTTGAATGGAAAATTAGCTCCAATCATTAGCGGACACCATGTCACGTTTGGAGAGCCCCTGTGTGCCTAAACATTGGAGCTCCCTAACAAGTGACCCCATTTTGGAAACTAGACCTCCCAAGGAACTAAGCTAGATGTGTGGTGAGCACTTTGAACCCCCAAGTGCTTCGCAGAAGTTTATAACGCAGAGCCGTGAAAATAATAAATGTGTTTCCGTTCCTCAAAAATATTTTTTTAGCCCAGAATTTTTTATTTTTGCAAGGGTAACAGGAGAAATTGGACCCCAAAAGTTGTTGTCCAGTTTCTCCTGAGTACGCTGATACCCCATATGTGGGGGTAAACCACTGTTTGGGCACATGCCGGGGCTCGGAAGGGAAGTAGTGACGTTTTGGAATGCAGACTTTGATGGAATGCTCTGCGGGCGTCACGTTGCATTTGCAGAGCCCCTGATGTGCCTAAACAGTAGAAACACCCCACAAGTGACCCCATTTTGGAAACTAGACCCCCCAAGGAACTTATCTAGATGTGTGATGAGCACATTCAACCCCCAAGTGCTTCACAGAAGTTTACAACGCAGAGCCGTGAAAATAAAAAATCATTTTTCTTTCCTCAAAAAAGATGTTTTAGCAAGCAATTTTTTATTTTCACAAGGGTAACAGGAGAAATTGGACCCCAAAAGTTGTTGTCCAGTTTCTCCTGAGTACGCTGATACCCCATATGTGGGGGTAAACCACTGTTTTGGCACACGTCGGGGTTCGGAAGGGAAGTAGTGACGTTTTGGAATGCAGACTTTGATGGAATGGTCTGCTGGCGTCACGTTGCATTTGCAGAGCCCCTGATGTGCCTAAACAGTAGAAACACCCCACAAGTGACCCCATTTTGGAAACTAGACCCCCCAAGGAACTTATCTAGATGTGTGATGAGCACATTCAACCCCCAAGTGCTTCACAGAAGTTTACAACGCAGAGCCGTGAAAATAAAAAATCATTTTTCTTTCCTCAAAAAAGATGTTTTAGCAAGCAATTTTTTATTTTCACAAGGGTAACAGGAGAAATTTGACCCCAAAAGTTGTTGTCCAGTTTCTCCTGAGTACGCTGATACCCCATATGTGGGGGTAAACCACTGTTTTGGCACACGTCGGGGTTCGGAAGGGAAGTAGTGACGTTTTGGAATGCAGACTTTGATGGAATGGTCTGCTGGCGTCACGTTGCATTTGCAGAGCCCCTGATGTGCCTAAACAGTAGAAACACCCCACAAGTGACCCCATTTTGGAAACTAGACCCCCCAAGGAACTTATCTAGATGTGTGATGAGCACATTCAACCCCCAAGTGCTTCACAGAAGTTTACAACGCAGAGCCGTGAAAATAAAAAATCATTTTTCTTTCCTCAAAAAAGATGTTTTAGCAAGCAATTTTTTATTTTCACAAGGGTAACAGGAGAAATTGGGCCCCAATGTTTGTTGCCCAGTTTGTTGTGAGTACAGTGATACCCCATATGTGGGGGTAAACCACTGTTTGGGCGCACGTCAGGGCTCGGAAGGGAAGTAGTGACATTTGAAATGCAGACTTTGATGGAATGGTCTGCGGGCGTCACGTTGCATTTGCAGAGCCCCTGATGTGCCTAAACAGTAGAAACACCCCACAAGTGACCCCATTTTGGAAACTAGACCCCCCAAGGAACTTATCTAGATGTGTGATGAGCACGTTCAACCCCCAAGTGCTTCACAGAAGTTTACAACGCAGAGCCGTGAAAATAAAAAATCATTCTTCTTTCCTCAAAAATTATGTCTTAGCAAGTAATTTTTTATTTTTGCAAGGGTAACAGGAGAAATTGGACCCCAACAGTTGTTGCCCAGTTTGTCCTGAGTACGCTGGTACCCCAAATGTGGGGGTAAACCACTGTTTGGGCACACGTCGCGGCTTGGAAGGGAGGGAGCACCATTTGACTTTTTGAATGCAAGATTGGCTGGAATCAATGGTGGCGCCATGTTGCGTTTGGAGACCCCTGATGTGCCTAAACAGTGGAAACCCCTCATTTCTAACTTCAACACTAACCCCAACACACCCCTAACCCTAATCCCAACTGTAGCCATAACCCTAATCCCAACCCTAACCCCAACACACCCCTAACCACAACCCTAACCCCAACACACCCGTAACCCTAATTCCAACCCTAGCCCTAATTCCAACCCTAACCCTAAGGGTATGTGCCCACGTAGCGGATTCGTGTGAGATTTTTCCGCACGACTTTTGAAAAATCTGCAAGTAAAAGGCACTGCGTTTTACCTGCGGATTTACAGCAGATTTCCAGTGTTTTTTTGTGCGGATTTCACCTGCGGATTCCTATTGAGGAACAGGTGTAAAACGCTGCGGAATCCGCACAAAGAATTGACATGCTGTGGAAAATACAACGCAGCGTTTCTGCACGGAATTTTCCGCATTATGGGCACAGCGGATTTGGTTTTCCATAGGTGTACACGGTACTGTAAACCTGATGGAAAACTGCTACGAATTCGCAGCGGCCAATCCGCTGCGGATCCGCGGCCAATCCGCTGCGGAGCAGCGGCCAATCCGCTGCGGATCCGCGGCCGATCCGCTGCGGATCCGCGGCCGATCCGCTGCGGATCCGCGGCCGATCCGCTGCGGATCCGCGGCCGATCCGCTGCGGATCCGCGGCCGATCCGCTGCGGATCCGCTGCCAAATCCGCACATGCCATAACCCTAACCCTAACCCTAGTTCTAACCCTAACCCTAGTTCTAACCCTAACCCTAGTGGAAAAAAAAAAAATATATATTTTCTTTATTTTATTATTGTCCCTATCTATGGGGGTGATAAAGGGGGGGGGTTTATTTATTATTTTTTTTATTTTGATCGCTGTGGTAGAACCTACCACAGCGATCAAAATGTACCTGAAAGGAATCTGCCGGCCGGCGGGCGTACTGAGCATGCGCCCGCCATTTTGGAAGATGGCGGCGCCCAGCGAGGAGACGGCCGGACACCGGGAGGATCGGTAAGTATGAAGGGGTGGTGGGGGGGTGGATCTGAGCACAGGGGGGGTGATCGGAGGACGGGGGGAGCGGACAGCAGGACGGGGGAGCGGGCAGGAGCACGGGGCAGCGGAGCACAGGACGGAGGGGACCGGACCACGCACCGGAGCACTGGGGGGGGCGATCGGTGGGGTGGGGGGTGGTCACTTCAGGTTTTCCAGCCATGGCCGATGATATTGCAGCATCGGCCATGGCTGGATTGTAATATTTCACCAGTTTTTTAGGTGAAATATTACAAATCGCTCTGATTGGCAGTTTCACTTTCAACAGCCAATCAGAGCGATCGTAGCCACGGGGGGGTGAAGCCACCCCCCCTGGGCTGAAGCACCACTCCCCCTGTCTCTGCAGATCGGGTAAAATGGGAGTTAACCCCTTCACCCGATCTGCAGGGACGCGATCCCTCCATGACGCATACGCTGCGTCATAGGTCGGGAAGGCACAGACTTTCATGACGCAGCGTATGCGTCAAAGGTCGGGAAGGGGTTAAACTGCTTCCTGCCGTCCCTCTGTGCCTGGTTATCATTTGTTCCTTCAGGTGTTCCTGGCCGCTCTTAAGGTACCGTCACACTAAACGATATCGCTAGCGATCCGTGACGTTGCAGCGTCCTCGCTAGCGATATCGTTTAGTTTGACACGCAGCAGCGATCAGGATCCTGCTGTGATGTCGCTGGTCGCTGAATAAAGTCCAGAACTTTATTTGGTCGTCCGATCGCCGTGTATCGTTGTGTTTGAAAGCAAAAGCAACGATACCAGCGATGTTTTACTCTGGTAACCAGGGTAAACATCGGGTTACTAAGCGCAGGGCCGCGCTTAGTAACCCGATGTTTACCCTGGTTACCAGCGTAAAAGTAAAAAAAAACAAACAGTACATGCTCACCTGCACGTCCCCCAGCGTTTGCTTCCTGCTCTGACTGAGATCCGGCCCTAAAGTGAAAGTGAAAGCACAGCGGTGACGTCACCGCTGTGCTGTTAGGGCCGGAGCTCAGTCAGTGTCAGGAAGCAGACGCTGGGGGACGCGCAGGTGAGCATGTACTGTTTGTTTATTTTGCTTTTACGCTGGTAACCAGGGTAAACATCGGGTTACTAAGCGCGGCCCTGCGCTTAGCAACCCGATGTTTACCCTGGTTACCCGGGAACCTCGGCATCGTTGGTCGCTGGAGAGCGGTCTGTGTGACAGCTCTCTAGCGACCAAACAGCGACGCTGCAGCGATCGGCATCGTTGTCGCTATCGCTGCAGCGTCGCTTAATGTGACGGTACCTTTAGTCTCTGTGAAGTTTGTTTTCCCTCTGACTTTGGGTTTATCTTGTCTTTCCTGTATCCTGCTAGCCTCTGCGTTCCCGCAGTTCCTCCGCCAGTCCCTGCACTGCTGCAGTTTACCCACCAGTCCTGTGTCTCTGCAGTACTCACCTATCCTGTGGTCCTACTATCTCCGCCTCTTCTTGGTCTTCTCCCGTCCTGGTCCTCCAGCTTCCGTGGCGATAGTCCCTTACGGGCCTGCCCCTAACTCTCCCTGTATAGCGGGCGGTCTATCTGGTCAGCTCGTCCGTGAGGGGTTCGTCTTCACGGTTTAGAGGGTCCACTTTCCGTTTTTCCCTCTTTGAATCGTCACACTCACAATAGGACTGCACTTGGATGACATCTGAGTGCAGCCTGATTCTTACAGCATAACAAATTGGAGTATGTGCCCAATTGTATTAGTCTGTGCAAACGATAATTATCTCATAAAACCTCCCTTTCGTACGAAGGCCAAGTTCATACGTTGCAGACAAGTTGTGCTCCCCAGCACCATAATCCATGTTAAAAATGCATTGTCTTTTTGTCGAGATTTTTTAAAACTTTTTGAAAAAAAAACCCTGTATTACAGCAGTGACAACCAGCTAATAACTTTTGTAATCCATAAGTACTGGAGAATGAAGCACCAATTCCAGCAAATTGTCATGTGAACGACTAACCTGCTCAGAACTGAAAAATCTATCTCCTTTGTTTCACGTCTATAAAAGAACAGCGTCTGCTGCATTGTACAAAATGTACGGGTTCAACTGTATCTTTCTTTTGTGAACAACTTTGCATGTGCGTTCTTTCTTATACGTAGGCTCAGACCACTTGCTGACTGCTGAATACAATTGTCTGAGCGCAACTACACTGAGAAACAATAGTAACAACGATCAGCGCTGCACATTCCCATCACAAATCATCTAGAGAAATATTAATATAAAAGAAGAAAGAGACTGCAATATATTTATATGTACAGAGAAAGAAAGAGACAGTATACAATAGAAATGACATGAAGTTAGCGATAGCTAGCCAGGTCATACCCCAGTTACTTTTCAGATGAAGACATTATACACTACTCATAAAAAAAAAGGAACATTAAAATACCACATCCCAGATATCACTGAATGAAATATTCCAGTTGCAAGTCGTTATTCATTACATAGTGGAATGCATTGAGAACAATAAAACATAAAAATGATCAATGTAAATCAAAATGAATATCCCATGGAGGTCTGGATTTGGAATAATACTCAAACTCAAAGTGGAAAATCAAATTGCAGGCTGATCCAACTTCAGTGGAAATGCCTTAAGACAAGGAAATGATGCTCAGTAGTGTGTGTGGCCTTGACGTTCCTGTATGACCTCACTACAATGCCTGGGCATGCTCCGGATGAGGCAGCGGATGTCCTCCTGAGGGATCTCCTCCCAGACCTGGATTAAAGTGTCAGACAACTCCTGGACAGTCTGTGCTGCAATGTGGCGTTGGTGGATGTAACGAGAAATGATGTCCCAGATGTGCTCGATTGGATTCAGGTGTGAGGAATGGGCAGGCCAGTGCAAAGCATCAATGCCTTCATAATGCAGGAACTGTTGCTACACTTCAGCCACATGAGGCCTGGCATTGTCATGCATCAGAAGGAACCCAGGGCCCACTGCACCCGCATATGGTCTCACAAGGGGTCTAAGGATCTCATCCCGATACCTAATGGCAGTCAGGGTACCTCTGGCCAGCACATGGTGGCCTGTGCGGCCCTCCAAAGAAATGCCGCCTCACACCATTACTGACCCACTGCTAAACTGGACATGCTGGAGGATGTTGCAGGCAGCATAGTGTTCTCCATGGTGTCTCCAGTGTGAACCTGCTCAAATCTGTGAAGAGCACAGGGAGCCAATGTCAAATCTGCCAATCTTAGTGTTTTCTGGCAAATGACAATCACCCTGCACGGTGTTGGGCTGTGAGCTCAACACCCACTTGTGGATGTCGGGCCCTCATACCATCCTCATGGAGTCTTTTTCTGACAGTTTCAACAGACACATGCACATTTGTGGCCTGCTGGAGGTCATTTTGCAGGGCTCTGGCAGTGCTCCTCCTGTTCCTCCTTGCACAAAGGAGGAGATAGCAGTCCTGCTGCTGGATTCTTGCCCTCCTGAGGCCCCCTCCACGTCTCCTGGTGTACTGGCCTGTCTCCTGCTAACTGCTCCATGCTCTGGACACTGTGCTTACAGGCACAGCTACCCTTCTTGCCACAGCTCGCATTGATGTGCTATCCTGGATGAGCTGCACTACCTGAGCAAGTTCTGTGGGTTGTAGACAGTGTCTCATGCTACTGTACCTCTAGGGGTGAGAACAATGACAAAATGCAAAAGTGACCAAAACAACAGCCATAAAGGATGAGAACAGAGAAATGGTCTGTGGTCACCCTTTGCTGAACCACTCCTTTATAGGGGTTGTCTTGCTAATCGCCTATCATTTCTACCTGTTGTCTGTTCCATTTGCACAACAGCAGGAGAAATTGATTCACAGTCGGTGTTGTTTCATAAAAAAATGCTTGCCACCTGGGCAAAGAACGGGTTCAATAGCTAGTATGTATTTACACTACTGTTCCAAAGTTTAGGTTCACTTTGCTTTTCTTTAAAAAATAAGTAAATTTCTCAGTTTTTTTTCCAATGAAGCTAACATTAAATTATTCAGAAGTACACTCTATACATTGTTAATGTGGTAAATGACTATTCTAGCTGCAAACTCTGGTTTGTAATGCAATATCTTCATAGGTGTATATAGGCCCATTTCCAACAACCATCACACCAGTGTTCTTATGGTACTTTGTGTTTGCTAACTGTGTAAGAAGGCTAATAGATGGTTAGAATACCCTTGAAAAGCCTTGTGCAAGTATGTTAGCACAGCTGAAAACAGTTTGGCTGATTAGAGAACCTATAAACCTGACCTTCCTTCGAGCTAGTTGAGAATCTGGTGCTTTACATTTGTTGGTTTCATTAAACTCTCAAAATGGCCAGAAAAAAAAAAAGATATTTCATGTGTAACTCAACAGTCTATTCTTGTTCTTAGAAATGAAGAAACTGAAGATTTCCGACAACGGTGTGTACTACTCCCTTCAGAGGAGAGCACAAACAGGCTCTAACCAGAGTAGAAAGAGAAGTGGAAGGCCCCACTGCACAACTGAGCAACAAGACAAGTTCATTAGAGTCTGTAGTTTGAGAAATTGACGCCTCACAGGTCCTCAACTGGCAGCTTCATTAAATAGTACATGCAAAACGCCAGTGTCAACATCCACAGTGAAGAGTCGACTCTGGGATGCTGGCCTTCAGGGCAGAGTGGCAAAGAAAAAGTCATATCTGAGACTCGCTAATAAAAGGAAAAGATTAATATGGGCAAAGAACACAGACATTGGACAGAGGAAGATTGGAAAAAAAGTGTTATTTACAGACGAATCCACGTTTGAGGTGTTTGGATCACAAAGAAGAACATTTGTGAGATGCAGAACAACCGAGAAGATGCTGGAAGAGTGCCTGACGCCATCTGTCAAGCATGGTGGAGGTAATATGAGGGTCTGGGGTTGCTTTTGTGCTGGTAAAGTGGGAGATTTGTACAAGGTAAAAGGGATATTGAATAAGGAAGGCTATCACTCCATTTTGCAACGCCATGCCATACCCTGTGGACAGCCCTTGATTGGAGCCAATTTCATCCTACAACAGGACAATGACCCAAAGCACACCTCCAAATTATGCAAGAACTATTTAGGGAAGAAGCATGCAGCTGGTATTCTATCTGTAATGGGGTGGCCAGCGCAGTCACCAGATCTCAACCCCATTGAGCTGTTGTGGGAGCAGCTTGACCGTAGGGTACTGGAAGCATGGGGTGAAATTTCTCCAGATTACCTCAGCAAATTAACTGCTATAATGCCAAAGGTCTGCAATGCTGTAATTGCTGCAAAGGGAGCATTCATTGACAAAAGCAAAGTTTGAAGGATAAAATTATTTCAAATAAAAATCTTTTTTTCAAACCTTGTCAATGTCTGGACTAGATTTTCATTTCATTTGGCAACTCATTTGATTAATAAAAGTATGAGTTTTCATGGAAAATGTAAAAAAAAAAAATATATATATATATATATATATATATATATATATATATATATACACACACACATACATATACACATACATACACACACATACACACACACACCGTATAGATATATATATATATATATACACACCACAGTATACGGTATTCTATAGAATTTCATATTGTGTAGCACCAGGCATTCTGGGGTTATAGCAAACACTTGTTCATGTCAGTTTTGGCAGTCTTGATGAAACTCCAGCCCCTGAAGATCATGAATTTTATGAGTGGCGGTTGCCACAACACCGTCCCGCCCCAGCACTGCCCATTTTGTCCGAGCTGGGAAAAACTGGTGTGAAAACACCAAAAGACTAATGATGAGCACAAGTGCTCGTGACTCGAGTTTGCCAAGAGTGCTCGGGTCTTCACCGAGTATCGCGGGTGCTCGAGTGACATATTTGCGTCCCCATGTTTTGCAGCTGTTAGACAACCACAAAACACGCAGAGATTGCCCGTATTTGTCAGATAATCACCGCATGTTTTGTGGATGCTTAACAGCAGCAAAACATGTGGCCACGAACATCTTACTTGAGCACCCGCACTACTTAGTGCAGACCTGAGCAATCTAGGCAAATTCGAGTAAAGAGCACTTGCTCATCCCTACATAGACACAAAATATTGGTGTTACTCAGAGTCGAGTGCTTTTTCAGCGCTTTTACGTTACAATTTTTGGGAGAAAGCTTTGATGAATAGGGCCCTTCATTTTTATGTACCTATGGGTACTATGAACTTTGATACCATTATATCAATGGTGTGGTGTTGCTCCAAAGTATAGTTCTTGTTTCAAAATGGTCAGGAATTTTAAAGATATCCATTGTCAGAAAAACCACATGTATTTATACGGCACATGTTCTTTAAACTTTTAACATTTTTTATTCAAATGACTTTCTGTATTGAAAAAAAAAAAAAAATCATCTTGCAATTCACACTGGCAAGTTTTGTTTTTTTGGTGATTAAGACTTCCTCCGCTTTACAGAAGACTTTTCAGAAGCCTCATTATAGTCACAGGCAGGATTAAAGTATCAGATAATTATCAGATGTGTATAGAGGTGTTATCATTGGTGAATTCTGTATTATGTCACAGTTCTACCTTCATTTACAGTGACCTTTGCATACACTAATTTAATGCAGTGAAAAATTAGAAAAAAAAATGTTTTAAAAAAAGACGGGAATAAAAAAGTAAAAGTTCAAATAATCACCTTTTGCCTTAAAAGTTAATAATAAAAAAAAATACACACAGTTATATCTATAAAATTAATCCGATTAATAAACAGTGTGAGCAGAAAGGGAATCAATTGCCAGAAATGCAGATTTTCGGCAGCTGCAATAAAGCAAAAAAAAAAATAAAAAATGTGCACACAGAACAAGCCCTCACACAGCTCCATATACTGAAAATTGAAAACATTACGGCCATAGGAAAATGGCGTCATGAGAAAAAAAATTTTTATACATTTTTCTTTTTAACCACAAAAATAAAACAAAAACTATGCATGTTTGGTATGTCTGTAATCATAATGACATAGAATCATATCGCCAGGTAATTTTTTTACCATAAAATGAGGGCTGTAAATGAGAAAAAAAACAAAAACACACTATTGCGGAATTGCACTTTTTTTGTTATTTCGTCACACTTGGAATTTTTTCTCCACTTTCATCACAGAATAAAATGATTGGGGTCATTCAACAGTTCAACTCGTCCTGCAAAACAAATCCCTCACATGGCTATGTGGACTGTAAAATAAAAAAGTTATGGTTCTTGGACCAAGGAGGTGGGGGGGTGGACGAAAAAGCAAACAAAAACAAAAAAAGAAAAATCGCCCGCTTCTTAAGGGGTTAAACAGTCTGATTACATTGGGTTACCATTGCAAATATATGCAAACTTGGCTAAGCCAAACATTCAAGTTCAAGTGCTCATCGGACAGCTACTGCATGTGTACAGAAAACTATAGCTCAGCACTGAAAAATAAGTAAAGTGTTAATTCTAGGAGAAAAATATACTGATATATGGGTGTGCTCATTTACCGGTTACAAATCTGCCACAGGGAAAGAAGTTGCAGCAGAATATAATCAATGGTTTATAGCTTATAGATTGACGGCACAATGGTTGTCCATATGATATATATCTTATTTCTTGGGGTCTTAAGTTATGTTCGTGCATTCCAACAAAAGGAAAAGATTTTTGTTATTTTGCTTTTTTGCTTACTGCAAATATAACTACACAATATATCATTGGAAAGTCATCATAAATATTGTTGACTAATTTATATTGAAGCTTAAAGGGAACCTGACATGTTGACAATGGTATCTGATCTACAGGCAGGTGGTTATAGAGCAGGAGGAGCTGATCGGATTACTATAATATATTTTTGTGAAAAAAGTTTCAGTATATATCTTGTATATTGTTTACTGAAATCACTGATGTTTGTAAGTATATGAGTCCAGTGGGCCATCCTATTCAGTGATTGACAGTCATTCCTGTGCGACGGTGCATGCAGATAGCTGTCAATCACTTGTAGGACAGCCCACAAACATCAGGGATTTCAGTGAATAAAATACGCGTTACAGTGAATCTTTTCCAAAAAAATCTACATAGCATTCTGCTCAGCTTCTCCTTCTCTACACTATGCTGTCCACATATTGGACTGCATCTACAATGTGACAGGTTCCCTTTAAGTTATTTTAATATATTAATCCCTGTAACAAAAAAAGACCAAGGTAGCAGAGGTCTTGGAGGCCGCAGACAGGTAGGAGAGGTCCTGAAGACCACAGGCAAGTAGCAGAGATCCTGGAGACCACAGGCAAGTAGCAGAGGTCCTGGAGACCACAGACAGGTGGTAGCAGAGGTCCTGCAGACCGCAGACAGGTAGGAGAGGTCCTGAAGACCACAGGCAAGTAGCAGAGATCCTGGAGACCACAGGCAAGTAGCAGAGATCCTGCAGACCTCAGGCAAGTAGCAGAAGTCCTGCAGACCTCAGGCAAGTAGCAGAGGTCCTGCAGACCTCAGGCAAGTAGCAGAAGTCCTGGAGACCACAGACAGGCAACAGAGGTCCTGGAGACCACAGACAGGCAACAGAGATCCTGGAGACCACAGACAAGTAGCAGAAGTCCTGCAGACCACAGGCAAATAGCAGTGGTTCTGGAGAAAGCAGACAGATAGGAGAGGTCCCAGAGACCGCAGACAGGTAGGAGAGGTCCTGGAGACCGCAGACAGGTAGGAGAGGTCCTGGACACCGCAGACAGGTAGGAGAGGTCCTGGACACCGCAGACAGGTAGGAGAGGTCCTGGACACCGCAGGCAAGAAGCAGAGGTCCTGGAGACCACACACAAGGAGCAGAGGTCCCAGAGCCTGCAGACAGGTAGCAGAGGTCCTGGAGCCCGCAGAAAGGTACTGAGCAAGTTGTTGTGCACAGAATCTTAATACCAAGACACGTGTGCATCTTGGTACGCCTTATGTAGACCTTGGTAGATGATCACATGAGAGCATGCTGGGCTACTTGCAAAGCCTGATGTGGAGTACCAGAAAGTTAAGTGGACCAGGGGCGAAAGGAGCTGAGCCAGGACCCGGGACAGGTGTGTAACACTAGAGGGGATAACTTTGGAATAGTGGGGCACAGAAGAAGAAGAACTGTTCCAGAAACAGCAGAGCAGCACCAGTTACAAGAGGTACTTGATTTAAAATAAAGAATCCGAGGAAAGGTCTTCTTGAGGTTGCTATACAGGTTCTGCTATAATTTAGGGAACAATTGCTCACATACAGCATATCACATATAAAAAAAAGCAATATGCAGCTCACAGAAATGTATGGGCATAGACTAGTCTTGGTAGATATTCAGAGAAAAGCATAATTTAATAAAGAAATATGGTCCAGACCTGTTAAGAAGTTAACATTTTTCAGTCTTCATTGCAAACATCGTTAAGAAAGTCACTAGCGTTATCCCCTACTGATGCATTTCAAACAGATAATTTTATCCTTAGTCGTACCTGCCGGTAGCTGATATTTGCTTGGGATATACAGTAGTATATTACCAACCAATCACAAATATATGATAAAATCTCACTATAGTATAAAATTAAAACGAAGAATGGGGGAGGGACAACCAATTCAGCCAATAAATAGCAGAACGGGGAGAGGGAAGCAAGGCAAGAATCCGGAACAGGTGCGGAACATTTATTTAGGCAAGTATACACAAATGGACAACATGGACATAAAGTCAGTAGCAAGCTTGTTTTAACCATGTTGTACATTTGTATATACTTACCTAAATGAAGAAGATTATGAGTTTGTGAAGCTGGATTTCCTTTCCTTTCTTTGCTATTAGCCTATACATATGGGTTTGTATCCAGTGTCATCCCAGATTTGACCTATTTGAGAGGTACAGTGCCTTGCGAAAGTATTCGGCTCCCTGGAACTTTTCAACCTTTTCCCACATATCATGCTTCAAACATAAATATACCAAATGTAACTTTTTGTTGAAGAATCAACAAGTGGAACACAATTGTGAAGTTGAACGAAATTTATTAGTTATTTAAAATTGTTGTGGAAAATCAAAAACTGAAAATTGGGGCGTGCAATATTATTCAACCCCTTTAACTTAATACTTTGTTGTGCCACCTTTTGCTATGATTACAGCTGCAAGTCACTTGGGGTATGTCTCTATCAGTTTTGTACATCAAGAGACTGAAATTCTTGCCCATTCTTCCTTGGCAAACAGCTTGAGCTCAGTGAGGTTTGATGGAGATCTTTTGTGAACAGCAGTTTTCAGCTCTTTCCACAGATTCTCGATTGGATTGAGGTCTGGACTTTGACTTGGCCATTCTAACACCTGGATACGTTTATTTGTGAACCATTCCATTGTAGATTTTGCTTTATGTTTGGGATCATTGTCTTGTTGGAAGACAAATCTCAGTTCCAGTTTCAGGTCTTTTGCAGACTCCAACAGGTTTTCTTCAAGAATGGTCCTGTATTTGGCTCCATCCAACTTCCCATCAATTTTAACCATCTTCCCTGTCCCTGCTGAAGAAAAGCAGGCCAAAACCATGATGCTGCCACCACCATGTTTGACAGTAGGGATGGTGTGTTTAGGGTGATGAGCTGTGTTGCCTTTACGCCATGCATATCGTTTGGCATTGTTGCCAAAAAGTTTGATTTTGTTTTCATCTGACCAGAGCACCTTCTTCCACTTGTTTGGTGTGTCTCCCAGGTGGCTTGTTGCAAACTAAACAACACTTTTTATGGATATCTTTGAGAAATGGCTTTTTTCTTGCCACTCTTCCATAAAGGCCAGATTTGTGCAGTGTACGACTGATTGTTGTCCTATGGACAGACTGTCCCACCTCAGCTGTAGATCTGTGCAGTTCATCCAGAGTAATCATGGGCCTCTTGGCTGCATCTCTGATCAGTCTTCTCCTTGTTTGAGATGAAAGTATAGAGGGACGGCCGGGTCTTGATAGATTTGCAGTGGTATGATACTGCTTCCATTTCAATATGATCGCTTGCACAGTGCTCCTTGGGATGTTTAAAGTTTTGGAAATCATTTTGTATTCAAATCCGGCTTTAAACTTCTCCACAACAGTATCACGGACCTGCCTGTTGTGTTCCTTGGTCTTCATGATGCTCTCTGTGCTTCAAACAGAACCCTGAGACTATCACAGAGCAGGTGCATTTATACAGAGACTTGATTACACACAGGTGGATTATATTTATCATCATTAGGCATTTAGGACAATATTGGATCATTCAGAGATCCATAATGAACTTCTGGAGTGAGTTTGCTGCACTGAAAATAAAGGGGCCGAATAATATTGCACGCCCCACTTTTCAGTTTTTGAATTTCCACAAAAACTTAAAATCAATAAACTTCGTTCAACTTCACAATTGTGTTCCACTTGCTGATTCTTCACCAAAAATTAACATTTGGTATCTTTATGTTTGAAGCACGATATGTGGGAAAAGGTTGAAGAGTTCCAGGGGGCCAAATACTTTCGCAAGGCACTGTATATTCATACAGAACCATGCAGATTGTTGAAGCAAAGAGACATTCATTGATTTAAAAAAAATATATATATTTCTGGGTCATTGACAAAACATACTGATTTTATTAAATTACACTTTAGTAGAAATATTGCACTGTTTTCTTTCTGCTCTAAAGCTGTGTGCACACGTTCCGGATTTTTCGCTATAAAAACGCAAAAAAAAACCCCACATCCATTAAGCATCCTATTAATAGAATGCAATCCGCAATTTTTGTGCACATGTTGCCTTTTTTTTCCACGAAAAAAAACGTATCGCGGTAAAAAACGCAGCATGTTCATTAATTTTACGGATTTTTCAAGTTTTTGCCCCTATATATTGTATTGGGGAAGCTCCGGAAAAAAAAAAAAATGCGCAAAATCTGCAAAAAAAAAAAAAAAATGCGCAAAAAAACCATGCGGATTTCCTGCGGAAAAAGTCCGGTTTGAGTCAGGAAATTTCTGCAAAGATTCCTAACGTGTGCATATAGCCTTACTTCTCAATGAATGGTGAAAAATATTTAAAAAAATTTAAGTTAAAGAATAGCCATTGCTTTAATTTTTATTTCATAAATGAATAGAACATGTGAAAATAAGAAACTTTCCAATGTATCTCTCTATACTCTATAATAAAGAGACCACCAATGTAAGATAATGTCCATCATGAGCTGCAGAATAGAAAGAGTTACGACATTTAAAATGACATTTAAAGACCATTCACTGAAATGTCACAGACATGGCTCCCCCCAAACCCACAACCAACAGGTCACACGACACAACATTTGTATCTATTATTAAGAGTCGATTCTGCACAATTTTTACAGTCATTTTCCCATTTTGCTTCTATGGAAGTCGTATATGATAATCCAAAATTGTAAGGCATTAACAGGGGACATAACTGTAGTGGATACAGGGGTTGAAGTTGTCTTTTGACTCGAGTCGTGGGGAGCTCAAAAGCGCCCATAAGAGAAGACCACTACTACTAAAGAAAACCTAATAGTAGGATTTAGACCTGAAAGGTGTTAGAAGTGTTGCATCAGCCTCCTAATGACGATTGTAATGAGGTCTTTATTAAATATCTTTAAGTATTTGCTGAAAAACTGAAGTTTAAAAGTGTTACCAGAGACTTTTTTTTTTACAATGTGCCCATGCACTAACAGGCAGGGGGTTGCTACCTACTAGCCTGTCAAGCTCGATGTCGATCTCTGCTGACACAGAGCAGTCACAGACCACTACTGCTGGCGATTCAGTGCCTTCCTCTGGCGTGACGTCGACAGGCGGCTTCTCTTCAGCTCTGTTGACGGGACGGGACTGCTGACATTATGTTGATTGACAGCCAGCTTCCCGCTGCCTATCTGCGGGAAGCCCACCGTCAACCCAGCATGACGCTACCATTCATACTCCATCAACAGACTAGCATGGAAGAAGAAGAGCCTTTCTATTGACATGGAGCAGCTAAATCACCGGCAGGAGCTCTGTGCCGATGCTGGGTACAACAGGTAGAAACCAGAAACCTCCAAAGAACAAGGAATATAAAACAGCCAAATAAAAAAAAAATTATTTATTGAAAAAAATACAAACATAGTAAAAAATACATAAAAAGAGGATGTCAGACAAAGGACTAAAGATGTACAGGGAGCCCCAATGCCAAAGTTACAAAAGCTACTCAGGCAAAAACAAAGAGACAAATTGTATTGGCAAATAAATATTACGCAAACAATATAATGGTAAACCTGCCAGGGAATATGCCAAGTGGCAAACTCCATGGGGAAATCCCGCAGAAACAAATGCATATTAATAAGCAGGAGGATCCAAACGCTTATAACAATAAATAGTGGAATACATTTCTACAGTTATTACACTAGATCCATATATTAGTATAAACAAATGCTCAATGAGACATAGAAACGGATAGGAAAATACTACGGTAAATAGGAATAAAGCCAAAGTGTAATATGAAATCACTACACTAAAGCATCCTTATGTAAATATAACCAACTGGTCAATGAAACATAAGACGGATAGAAGAAATCCTAAGTAGGAGTAAAAGAAAAAGGGAATAAGAATTGCCTGATATAGTAATTGCAAAATGCATAGCTTAATCAAAAGAGGCAAGACCTGTGTGGTAATCAGCCGACAAGAACACCCCTGACGCGCGTTTCGCGTGCAGCTTCTTCCGAGGGGAAGAAGAATAATCCTGATGGCAAATTCTCTCACCTCTTCCTAAATACTCCAACAAAACTTGAAAAAGGCCTTGTTTTATTGAGATAAAAAGTCGCCACACAGGCTAAACAGAATCAGTATTTTTTGTATCCCATCTATCTATTTGTCTCTATCGACTATCTAATTCTAATCAATATATTTTCTATCTAGGTAGATCTCTCACCAAATTTCACAATACAAATTGCATAGGTGTAACGTTAATGCTGGCACTCCTGCATGGTTTCCCCCTTCTCCCTCCATGCAGGGGTGCCGTCATACTCACCGCCCCAACCGCACATCATGGTCCCCGACGTGCTCCCTGCTTCCTGTGGCACACTTTCCGGCAGCGTGTCTAGTGCGTGCATGCTCCCCTGCTCTTAGAGGGGGCAGCGCACGCACATGGTAAAATGCCCCAAGGCCAATAGCAGGGAGGCATCTGAGTATAAAAGGCTCCCTCTCCATTAGGGAGGTGCCTGAGCAACCCCAATAGCTTCATAGTAGTTGGTAGTGTGTGCAACTGTATGTTGCCAGATCATCCCGTGTCCTAGTATCCTGAAGTTAATACCTGAACCCTAGTCCTTGTGCGGCCAGGTCCTGAACCCGAAACCCTCGTCCTTGTGCGGCCAATGCCAGAACCTGAACCCCGGATCCTTGTGTGACCAGTGCCTGAACCTGCTCCCCTGGTCTGTATGTGGCCAATGCCTGAACCTGCTACCCTAAGTCCATGTGTGGCCAGTGCCTGAATCAGTTTCCCGAGACCTGCGTGTCTGAACGTGTACTTCGTATATCCGGACTGTTATAGCAGTCTCTGAACTCAGCTTTGTCTGTGACTCTGGGTCAGTATCTGTCCTGCCCGAGGAGCAGTCTGCTCAGAGCCTGAGACCAGTCGGTTTATGTGTGCATGACCCTTGGGGTCAACTGCTGCAGTATCAGGAAGTTCCTAGAAGCGGTACCTGATGGCTACCTGCAGCTCAAGTTTGACTTGACTATCAGGAGCTCCTGAGAACACTAGCTAGCCGCTGAGCTACCCCCCTCCTAGGTAAGCCCGGCCTCGTGGCACAGTGTGTCCACAAACTACGTGCGCCATCTGTGAGCATGGCAAAAACTTTGATAGGAGGACTTCTTTAATATTTTATCCACTTAATATATTGCGATCATCATATTATACAGCACTGTGTACCTACAATTGCTAACTGTGCCTTTCTACCAAGATAATTCTCTTTTCTCTCTTCTTTATGTAGAAACAGGAAGACTCTTGTCCCTGAATTTATCATTACTTTCTTCAACTCCTGACCCAGGTGCTCCCTCCCGCCAGGAACTTTTGCAGTAATGATTCATACTGGGAAAATTGATTGACCTCCTGTTTCTCCATAAAGCTTAGAAAGATTCAGCTAGACAGTTTTTAATCACGTGACGTCATAAACCTAACGGAAAAGAGAAGAATTATTTGGGCAGAAGGGTAAAATTAGCAATTGTAAGTACACAGTGCTATATAATAGGATGACTGCAATATATTAACAATATATTAAGAGGATAACAATTTTGATGGGAGTGCTTCTTTAAATAGCTCTCTTAGACCTGATGAGACTGCTGTAATTACTTTGAAAATTGATTGAAGAATTGATGTTGAATCCTTTTTGAAAGTTTCCCTGAAGAATATTAAAATAAACATTTTACATGCCCAGCTCATTTTTATTATAGGATTATACAGCCAGTCGGTAAAGTACCCCAGCCTTATCAGGTCTAACAGATCTTTTTAAAAGGAACCTGTCACCAGGTTTGTCCGATATGAGATACAGCCACCACCTTTCAGGCCTGATATACAGCATTTTATAATGCTGTATACCTGTCCCCAACCTGCAAGACAAGGAAAAGACCTTTTACTATACTCACCTGCAGGGCGGTCCAGTCCCAAGGGTGTCGCTCTTCTTGGTCCAGCGCCTACCTTCTTCATGCCGTCCTCTTTCTTGCTTTGTGTTATCCACACAGTCTCTCCACCATATCGCTTCTGCGTAGGCATACTTATCTGTCCTGTTGAGGGCAGAACACATTACTGGAGTGCACAGGCACTGGGAAAGGTCAAAGGGCCCCTGCACCTGCGCACTGCAGTACTTTACTCTGCCATAGTCAGGGTAGAGAAGTACGCCTGCGCAGGAGCGCAATGCCGGGAAACACTGTGTGAATGACGTAGGGACATTTCCACATGAAGCAAGAAGGAGAAAGCGGCACGGTAAAAACAGGAAGGCGCCGGACCAAGAAAAGCGACACCCCTCGGACCGGACCGCCCCGCAGGTAAGTATAAAAAAAAATACCGGATTACTCACCGGTAATGCGCTTTTATAGAGCCCACGACAGCACCCACTGAGAGAGGGGATCCGCCCCTGGGAACAGAAACCTACAGAGAGATAAAAGGGGCGGCCCCCCCTCGCTCCTCAGTTTGTTTTACAGAGAATAGGAGGAACCGCCGCCAGGAGTTTTAGTTAATAGGCTCACTATATAATTCTATTATTTACACCTCCTTACCAAGGCACCACGTGCAACTAAAGAAAAAGGGAGGGATGTGAATGGGTGCTGTCGTGGGCTCTATAAAAGAGCATTACCGGTGAGTAATCCGGTATTTTCTATTCGCCACGACAGCACCCACTGAGAGATTTACAGAGACTATAGATTGGGTGGGTTAACTGAGTCAAGAACCAAAACCCCAAAGGTTAGATCAGAAGCAGCAGACAGGTCTAATCTGTAATGCTTATAGAAGGTATTAGGCGAAGACCAAGTTGCAGCCTTACATATAAGGTGTATTGGCACGTTCGCTCTTTCTGCCCAGGAAGTCGACAAGGCTCTAGTGGAGTGTGCTCCCACATGCAGAGGAGGATCTCTTCCCTTAGATCTGTATGCCAAGATTATAGCATCTCGGATCCAGCGTGATAGCGTGCTCTTTGTGACTCTGGATCCCTTGTTTTTACCCTGGAAAGACACAAAGAGAGCCCTACTCTTCCTCCAGTCCCTAGTTCTTTCTAAATAGGCCAGAACAGTCCTTTTAACATCTAGGGTATGAAGTCTTACTTCTTCTGGAGTTGAGTGGTCTTTATAAAAAGTAGGTAAGAAAATCTCCTGAGACCTATGAAAACTAGTGGCTACCTTAGGGAGATAACATGGATCTGTCTTCAAAATTATTCTGTCAGAAGTCACTGATAGGAATGGAGGATCTACTGATAAGGCATGGAGATCACTCACCCTTCTAGCAGATACCAATGCCACTAATAATATCGTCTTCAATGAGACATGTTTCAATGAGGCCGTATGAAGAGGCTCAAAAGGGCTTTGTGTCAATGCATCCAGGACTAAATTTAGATCCCACTGAGGAACCGGTGGTATCTTAATTGGTTTCGATCTCTCGCATGCGGAAATAAACCTAGATATCCATCTATTGCCCGCAACATCAAAATTAAAGAGAGCTCCTAGAGCCGAAATTTGGGCCTTTAAAGTGCTAACCGAGAGTCCCAATTCCAGACCTTTCTGTAGAAATTCTAGTATTGAGAATATAGGAACTTCCGAAGAAAGTTGTGCAGTATGGAACTCAAGAAATTTCTTCCAGATTCTAACATAAATTCTAGTAGTGGAAGGCTTTCTACTCCTCATGAGGGTATCTGTTATGATCCTGATGGCAAGGATCACTAAAACTGACCTGCTAAGTAAAAGGACAAGCTCTGGGGATGTGGGAGCTGTACTGACCGCAACCCTGATCCTATCAACACACACTATAGGCAGCCGTGGAGCGTTTCCTAAAATCCTAGACGCCTCTTCACAGCCTGAGAAACTAGCTACCCCTAGAGAGAAAACAAAGCCTCACTTGCCTCAGAGAAAATACCCCAAAGTTTAGACAGCCCCCCACAAATAATAACGGTGAGTTAAGGGGAAACCACAATCGTAGAAATGAAAACAGATTTAGCAAATGAGGCCTGCTAACTCTAAATAGTCAGAAGATAGCAAGGAATCTGTGCGGTCAGTATTAAAATGCTATCCAAAATAATCCACGCAGAGATTACAAGAACCCCCACACCGACTCACGATGTGAGGGGCGCAACTCTGCACCCCAGAACTTCCAGCAAGCAAGAAAATCACATATAAGCAAGCTGGACTAAACTCATCATATACTGAGAAACATTTTCAAGGAAATAATGAGCAAACATGAACTAGCAAGACTTAGCTTCTCCAGGAGGAGACAGGTCACAAGCGAAGTCCAGAGAGATCAGAACCAGTACTGAATACAACGACAGCAGGCAACCAGTAAAGGTCCAGGTGAATTAAATAGGAACCAGAATAGCAGGAAACGAGACAGCTGAGCCACCTACAAACCAGCCGTATCGCTAAAGGCCACAAGAGAGCCCAAGAACAGAACTCACACAGTACCACTCATGACCACAGGAGGGAGCCTGAGAACGGCATTCACAACAGGTATCTATTAACCCTCTAGAAAACCCTCTAAGATTTAGTAACCGCCTCTCAAATTCCAGACAGTCAAGTTCATGCCTTTTACTTGAGGATGTAGGAATGGTCCTTGAGACAGAAGGTCCTTGGTCTGAGGCAGAATCCAGGGGTCTGTAATTGACATTGCCCTGAGCCACGAAAACCAAGGCCTCTTGGGCCAGAATGGGGCTATCAACAGAACTCTTGCCCCTTCTTCTCTTATCTTTCTTATTACTATGGGCAGCAGATTCCATGGGGGGAATGCATAAGCCAGGTCGAATGTCCATGTTATATGTAGGGCATCGAATATGTCCGGATCGTCCTCTCTGCATAGAGAGGTGAACATTTTGACCTGACGGTTGGCTCGTGTGGAAAACAAGTCTATCTGGGGTACACCCCATTTGGCTGTTATTAACCTGAAAATCTTCCTGTTGAGCATCCATTCCCCCTGATGAAGAGTGTGACGGCTGAGGAAATCGGCACGAAAGTTGTCTATGCCCCTGATATGTACCGCTGACAAGGATAGTAGATGACCTTCGGCTATCTCCATGATGTCTGAAGTCACCCTCATAAGATTGTCTGATCGTGTACCTCCTTGATGGTTCAGATAGGCCACTGCGGTGGTGTTGTCGGAGAAGACCCTTATGTGAGAGCCTCTCAGCTGAGGGAGAAAGTGGAGTAGGGAATAAAATATAGCTCTCAACTCTTTCACATTAGAGGAATCATCAAGCTCTGATCTAGACCAGAGACCCTGAACCGTCTGATTCTGAAAATGCGCCCCCCAGCCTTCGGGACTAGCATCTGTGGTTACTTTACTGGAAGGAGTGATCACCCATAAAACTCCCTTCGACAGATTTCCCCAATTTAACCACCATCTAAGGGAGTGTACTACTTCTGATGTTAGAAGAATTGTTTTATCCAGACTTCCTTCCTTCTTAAATGTCCTCTTCTAATACAAATTTCTGCAGCTGTCTAGTATGGAATTGCGCCCACTGAACCGCAGGAATACAAGAAGTCAGTGAACCTAGTAAGGACATGGCACTTCTTAATGACATACTACGCTTCCTGATGGCTAAGCTCACTTTATGTATTATGGCGGTCTTTTTATCATCAGGAAGCCTACATATTTGGTCAACTGAGTCCAGAAGGAGCCCAAGAAATTTCTGACATGTTACTGGCGTGAGTCTGGATTTTTCCCAGTTGACAATCCAGCCAAGTGTCTGTAAAGAAAACACTACTTCCTCCAACCTCTTCTCACACTGTAGGAAGCTTTTACCTACAATCAACAGGTCATCTAAATACGGAATTTACAAGTGTGTCTTTTACCCGCAGAAAGGACATTACTTCCGACAATAATTTGGTAAAAACCCTTGGAGCCATGGATAAACCAAATGGCATTGCCCGGTATTGCAGATGACAAACCTGCCCATCTATAACCACTGCCACCCGAAGAAATTGCTGGTGTAACTGGTGTATAGAGAGATGGTAATAAGCATCCTTAAGATCCAGTACTACCATGTAACAATTTGGAAACAAATTTTTAATAGCTGAACGAATAGATTCCATTTTAAATGTTCTGGGTTTTATAAAGGTGTTCAATTTTCTCAGATTAATTAATTATAGTTCTGAAAGAGCCATCAGGCTTAGTAATCAGGAACAAGGGAGAGTAAAATCCCCTCCCTATCTGAGATGGCGGAACCTCTATTAAGACTTGTTTGGATATGAGGGATTTAATTTCCGTTTTCAAGGGCCTCCTGCTGAGGCCTAGATTTTAAGGAAGTGAGAAGGAAGGAGTCCGGAGGTGTTCGAATAAAGTCTAAAACAAGGCCCGAAGATACTAAATTGATGGCCCATTGATTGACCGTTATCTCCTTCCATTGATCAATAAATTTTAGAAGTCTAGCTCCCACTGGTGAAACAGGATCAACGGAATTTATCCGTTGGCTTAAAGGGGCGTTTATTGAATACATTTCATTTTTGTTTGAATTCTTTATTATTCCAACGGTCTTTAAAGCCTCCCCTCTTGCCGAATGGTGGCTTCCTGAACGCCCTTCTGTAAGAAGGAATAAAGGGATTAGGGAACCCCTTCTTCCTTTCACCCGCCTTAGTGAGTATTTCATCTAATACGGTTCCAAAGAGGTACTCACCCTGACAGGGTATGGCACACAACTTGGACCTGGACTGGGCATCTCCTTTCCAGTTTTTTAGCCATAACGCACGACGAGCCGCATTAGTGAGGCTAGCTGTTCTGGCTGCCAGAAGGAGCGAGTCTATAGAGGTATCAGATATAAACGCCGCAGCCCCCTTAATCAAAGGAATAGCAGCCCGCAATTTTTCCCTGGATACACCACTTTTGATGTTTTGGTCCAGCTGGTTCAGCCAAACTAGCATAGACCTGCTAGTAGATGTGGCTGAGATTGCAGGTTTAAACGCCGTTACACAGGCCTCCCATAACTTCTTAAGAAGTGCATCTGACTTCCTGTCCATAGGATCTGATAAGGAACCTGCATCTTCCACCGGCAGGGAGGAACGGCGAGAGGTGGATGCCACAGCCGCATCCACTTTAGGTACTTTAGACCAAGTGGTCAAGTCCTCATCGTCAAAGGGGTACCGCCTTTTACATGAGACTGGCACAAATCCCTTTTGTCCTTTGCTCCATTCCCGTTTAACAAGGTCCTTGATGGCCTGATTTACCGGAAACACATGGCCTTTCCGCTGTGAAAGACCGGCGAACATAACGTCCTGAGGCGTCTCAGGTTCCTTAGACTCTGACACCCCCATAGTACCTCTCACTGACTTAATCAAATTGTTTACACTGTCTGTAGGGAAACAGACATAATCCTCGTCATCCAAGGAACCCGACTTCTGAGAGATGTCTGAGTTAACCTCCCCGCTTTCTGCTGACGTGTCTGCTGCAGGTGAAGGTGCTCTCCTGGTCCTCCTCTCAACACTCACAGCCGGACTATCTCCCAAGGACTGAAGCTCTTCCCTGATCATGAGACGTATCTCTTTCATTCTGACCGAACTCTCCTGCTGCAGGGTGTAATCTATGCAACTTTGACATAATTTTTTAATATAGGAGTCTGGCAGGGGCTCTTTACACATCGCACACTGCTTGTGCCTAGTTTTCTCCGTCCGCTTAGCCTATAAGACAGAAGTAGGAGAAACTACCGTTAGCCCCCATAAAGCCACCTACGCATTCACCCAGGAATAAAGTTAAATACCGGCTGCCGGGTCGTACGATCAGCTTTTGGTGCAGAACGGCCTGACTTTTTCACCGATTTCTCAGTGGAGTCACTCATTTTCGAGTGTCCACTGCCTTTTTTTTTGCATCACCACTAGGTAGGATTAAATCCTCCAGTGGGCGCTCGATATCCTCCTGGGACGACATGTTGCGCACACACTAATATTCTATCTGCCATATATAGTGTAGGCTTCCTAAGGGAACACACCCCTTCCCCCTTTTTTTTTTTTTTTTTTCCAGACGTAGACTCCTGATGGGGGATGGGTGCGCTCTAATGAAATTGCGGAGCTGCAGTCCGCTACACACGAAGACATTGAAATATACAGGCACTCCTTTAATTAGTACCTGCTCAGCAGGGAGTCCCCGAGTGCGGCATGCAGTTTTTTATCACCTGCGCTATATCGGAGGATTGTCCTCACTGCCAGCTGACCTCGCGCCCCCGGAAGTTTAACCATCCACTTCCGGGACGCCAGCCACACCGCGCATGCGCGCGCTCCTCTCCTTCATGCGGCTGAAGCCACCGCTTACCGAGGCTGCCTCGCTACCCGTGCCGCACCACCACCGCAGATAGAAGGGGTAAGGTGAAATTCTACCAGCGACCACTTACCCTATAGTCGAAGGGTCGTCCATTATTCTGCGGGGGGGGGGGCGACACAACAGTATCCCAGCAGGGAATCTGTTGTTTTATCCGGCATCATGCGGATGCGAACAGAAGTGGGGGAAACCAACAGGAATATCCCCGACTCTGATACTCACTCTGGAGCCCCTGTCGCTCAACAGAGACGTACAGGCGGCAGTCCAGGCAAACTATCCTCTTCTTAATCGTAGCAGAGTTTCTCTGAGGTCTCCCACCTAGGAACAGGAAACCAAACTGAGGAGCGAGGGGGGGCCGCCCCTTTTATCTCTCTGTAGGTTTCCTGTTTCCAGGGGCGGATCCCCTCTCTCAGTGGGTGCTGTCGTGGCGAATAGAAAAAAGATCATTTTCTTGTCTTGCAGATCGGTTGGGGGCATGCATACAGTATAGAGCTATGTCCAGCGCACCTGCATGGTGTCCCATTATGCCTCCATGCAGGGATGCCAGCTTAGTCACCGACCCGATTGGCGGTGCGATCCCCGGCATGCTCCTTCTTCCTCACTCCTCTGTGCACGCCGCACTGTCTCGGCGCTCTGCCTAGGGCGCAGGTGCAAGCACTCACCTGTTCTTAAAGGGGCAGAGCCAGAGGCGTAGCTAAGGGTTCAGGCTAGGGGGGGGCGAAACACATCTGAGTGGGCCCCTTAGGCCAGAGTCACACATACGCGAGATACGGCCGAGTCTCGCAGGTTAAAAGCAAGCTCTGGCACCGGTACTCCGGAGCGGAGCGTGTAGCTCCATGTATTGCTGTGCGACAGCACGCTACGCTGGCACAGTGCCGGAGCTTGGTTTTAACCTGCGAGACTTGGCCGTATCTCGCGGTGTGTGATCCTGGCCTTAACCGGAGTAATGTTTGTTTACATAATTAGGCTATGTGCACATGTTCAGGATTTCTTGCAGAAATTTCCTGAGCAAAACAGGACATTTTCTGCAAGAAATCCGCATGTGTTTCTTTGCGCGTTTTTGGTGCGGTTTTTTTGCAGATTTTTCTGGAGGTTCCAATGCAATAATATAGTGGGAAATCCGCAAAAAATCCACAAAATTAATGACCATGCTGCATTTTTTACTGCGATACATTTTTTTGCGGAAAAAAACGCATCATGTGCACAAAAATTGCGGAATGCATTCTATATGATGGGATGCATAATGTATGCATTTTTTTCACCTTTTTATAGCGCAAAAAAGGTGAAAAAAACGCGAAAAATCTGCAACGTGTGCACACAGCCTTATGGTGGTTTTAAACACTCTTGTGGGCCTCTCAGTTACATGTGTGCCGCACGTATTACACACACGGACATGGATATGTCTGGTACTGTTTTTTCTGGTATTGGAAATAAACGGACGTGTGAAAGAGGCCTTATTGAGGCTGCACAGTTAGAACATGGCCAGGAGTAAGCAAATCACATACTTGTCGATATGGGTAATGGCGAATCCTTAGTATGTGAGTTGTGAAGGGTCACAATTTTGCAGCCGCATAGGAGTACCTGCAAACTTGCAGCATGAGATGAGACAATCCCTTTAAATAAAGTGCAGCTAGAGCCATGGTTATTGTATGAGGGCTTGCTATACCAAGGCTGTGTTTCCATGGTCATGAAACCTTCCGGATTTGCTGCGGATTGGACGCTGTGTACAGCCGCAGCATCCAATCTACAGCATCCAGATGTTACAGCATAGTGGATGGGATTTTATGAAATCCCGTCTCCACTATGCGGGCAAACACGCAGGTGGTAGACCTGCGTAACCGTACATGCGGCGCGTTTTTATAGACCGCAGCATGTCTGTTTATCTTGTGAAGATGCTTCATCTCCACAAGATGAATAACACAGTCTATGAATACGATGCGGAATCACCGCGCGTACAACAGGGGGCAGCGCTTTTGGTGGAGCGGGGTATTTGCTGCATCCAAAGCACAGGGAATCCTGAACGTGGAGACATAGCCTAACATCTGAAAATATAATAAGCCCCCTACATCCACCCAGACAACTATTAGATAGTACTCCATGAAAAGAAATACAGCAGGCAGGCCCCTACAGCACCCCCCACCCCCCACTACCCTAACTCAACTCCCCCTCCCCCCTAACATTCACCTCACTCCCACAGTACAGCAGCATTACTAACATCATGTGCAGTGTCATTTGTGCTTTAATTTATTTAAAAGAAGTCGAACATTGCACTGTTTCACAGTCAGCAGCCCTTACATTTATGAAAATGTCCGTCCTCTGACTCCTGTCTCTCTCTCCCGTCCGTCAGTTTGTCCAGGTGGCAGGCCAGGCACCATCTTGGGCTCCTGGCACAATAAGAGATGCTGCTGAGTGCTGACTAGGACCTGAGAACAGCGGACCAATAGGAGCAGCAGACCTGGGGTGGAGGCGGAGCTATCTGCAGCGCTGCCAGCCTGTCAAGATGTTATCAGGTTTGCAGCGCTCCAGCTCCAGCCCTCACCGTGCGCTCGCAGTGAGACTCTGCTATTGGCTGCTGTGCAGCGTGCAGACTCTCCAGTCCAGCTGAGCGGAGACCAGGCAGCAGCGCGTCGCCATGTCTGGCCTGCAGAGAGCCGCGGCCGCTTATTGCTTAACACTGAAGCAGCCGCGGCTCTGGATGGGTGGGCCCCAGCCCCTCCTGCATCATGTTACAAGGCCCGGGACGATGCTGCAGCCTGCACTTCTGCCTCCTCCTGTACTCTGAAACATCAGAGAGCCGCGGCCGCTTATTGCTTAATGACTAAAGCGACCGCGGCTCTGAGTGGGCCCCTCCATGTGACTGGGCCCGGGGCGATGGCCCCCTCTGCCCCCCCAGTAGCTACGCTACTGGGCAGAGCGCGCACATGGTAAATGCTCCCAGCAAACTGCTGGAAGGCATTTAGTTTAATGTGTGTTCACCTGCACCTGGTGTCTACCAGTCAAGTGCTGGGATATACCTTTTATATAAGGCACCCACCCCTTTTGGGAAGTGCCTGAGCAACCCCTGTAGTTCTGTTAGGTGCTTTGTTATGCAACTGTATGTTGCCAGGTCCCCCTTCCACAGCCTGTTAGTGTCCCGTATCCCATGTTTCCGTTAGTTCGCCCTAGTTAGTCCTTGTTTCCTACGACCGCTTTGGCGGTGTCTGAATCCCCAAAATACGTCTGCGGTACCTGTAGCCCGTGACCACATCTTTAATCTATCCATCGTCTATTTGATATAAAGCAGATGCCCAGTCAATTTATTCAATGTCATCTTCAAAGATATCCAAAAGACTAAAAGAGAACGTCTACCGCCAAGAAAAATTGGACGTGTCACAAATGGAACAATGTGTGATATAATAAAGAGCTACTGTGACATGCTCGCATGGCAATTAGTCTATAATCCTTAGAAGCTTTACAGTATATAAATCATTTGTTTCGGATGCTGATCTGTCCATTCACCATTCATATGAGCCTGGCTGATTTCCAATGAAGCTTTATAATGATACAATATTCAGTCGACCTTCTTTAGGAGACAGAGCTATTGGGAGGGAATCAGGTTGCAAAAGACCTCTTAGGTATGTGGGCCAGCGCCACACTGTACTATGCAAGTGGTGAAACCGGTTAATAACATGTTACTGCATGTGAGAGTGTTAATAAACCGAGGTGACTGATGCAATGTAAATTACTGGAATTTACTAACGGACTGAAACAGACACCATTAGAGTTTATTCAAGATCTAGCAATATAAAATCTGTGCCACATTTACAAATGAACCCTTTGGAAGGATTGGTATTTTATGCACATATGTGGGCTTCACCCTACATGGTTACCACTTGCGGACACAGACAGAAGAAGGCCCCTGTGCAAGAATATATGGGCCCTTTGCAGGTCAATATCACATCATAATGCTCAATTTTACCTGCCATGGAGTTGGTAGTGGCCCCCTTACCTCCTGGTCTGCCTGGTGCTTACTAGTTATGTGTTACCAGGTGAGTACCCAGCTACAGTTAAGTTCATATATATTTGGACAGAGAACATTTTTCTAATTTTGGTTATAGACATTACCACAATGAATTTTAAACAAAACAATTCAGATGCAGTTGAAGTTCAGACTTTCAGCTTTCATTTGAGGGTATCCACATTAAAATTGGATGAAGGGTTTAGGAGTTTCAGCTCCTTAACATGTGCCACCCTGTTTTTAAAGGGACCAAAAGTAATTGGACAATTGACTCCAAGGCTATTTCATGAACAGGTGTGGGCAATCCCTTCGTTATGTCATTCTCCATTAAGCAGATAAAAGGCCTGGAGTTGATTTGAGGTGTGGTGCTTGCATTTGGAAGGTTTTGCTGTGAAGTAAACATGCGGTAAAGGGAGTTCTCCATGCAGGTGAAACAAGCCATCCTTAAGCTGCGAAAACAGAAAAAAAACATCCGAGAAATTGCTACAATACTAGGAGTGGCAAAATCTACAGTTTGGTACATCCTGAGAAAGAAAGAAAGCGCTGGTGAACTCATCAATGCAAAAAGACCAGGGCGCCCACGGAAGACAACAGTGGTGGATGATCGCAGAATAATCTCCATGGTGAAGAGAAACCCCTTCACAACAGCCAACCAAGTGACCAACACTCTCCAGGAGGTCGGCGTATCAATATCCAAATCTACCATAAAGAGGAGACTGCATGAAGGTAAGTACAGAGGGTTCACTGCAGGGTGCCACTCAAGCATCAAGAATAAAAAGGCTAAAAAACATCTAAAAATCAGCACAGCTCTGGAAGAACATTCTTTGGACAGATGAAACCAAGATCACCCTCTACCAGAATGATGGAAAGAGAAAAGTATGACGAAGGCGCGGTACAGCTCATGATCCCAAGCATACCACCTCATCTGTAAAACACGGTGGAGGCAGTGTGATGGCTTGGGCATGCATGGCTGCCAGTGGCACTGGGTCACTAGTGTTTATGGATGATGTGACACAGGACAGAAGCAGTCGAATGAATTCTGAGGTATTCAGAGCCGCCATATTGTGTGCTCAGATCCAGCCAAACTGATTGGTCGTCGTTTCATACTACAAATGGAAAACACAAATTGATAAAATACACTGGCGCTATAACTAAAAGTGAAAACCACACAAGTGCTGCGGGTATATCAGACAGATACTGCGCCCAATCCGTCAATAAAGCAAGGATCAATTGAATAATAAGAAATACCGCGCTACAAGTGCCTAGGACTAAAACGAATCTGTGATCTTAGCAAATCATAAAAGAACCTTCCCAAGCACGAAGGTTACAACCACCACCTACTGCATAATGTTAATCTGCAAGCCAGCTTAATGATTATATAAAAAATGAGGGAAGGGAAACACTGAACTCCCTATATTTCACCCACTTATGCTGCAACTTGTTATACCATATAATAATATTAGAACAGTTGACAGTGCCTGTTGGTAATATGTTTGCTTACATACCTAATGTATGGAGGGGTGTGTAGAATACTGAGCGGCTAGTCTCCTTCCAGAGGACCGAGGTGCGGGACCCACACACGGCAGTGCTCGCTGTGGCTGAATACAACCCCCGTCCACTTCTGAGGATAAACACGCATGTACCGGCATCAGTAGCAGCGGGTACTGTAGGTGAGGACAAGCGCTACTGCGTGCAGAGCCAGAGACGTCCCGGCCGGCGGCGTCCCTGGATGCACGAGGAAAATGGCCGACACTGACAACCAGTGTGTGACGTCACTGGCCTATGGAGCCTCAACAGGGCTAATTCTAACCAACGCGTTTCAGTGTGTAAAGCACTCCTTCATCAGGGTTACCGCCCATTGTTCAGTGCTCCATATATAGAAACTCTGCATGTACCCCACTGCGTACTCCACCCTTAGTTCAATTACACCCTCATATCTGCTTAGAACTGCCAACTCAGAAACGGCACTTATGTATTATCCCTCTATATAGAAGGAAAATTCTTAATCACCCAATGCATATCCCACATTACAAGGTGTTTGTTTGGATATATATGTGTTAGTTGCTTAGGATTTGTTTCTGCCATAATAGCACTCTGGGAATTATGGAGCCATCCCATATTGCACTTAACCTATTGCGGTCTGCAGATATATAATTTAATTTAAATTTTTAAATATTATTATATGGTATAGCAAGTTGCAGCATAAGTGGGTGAAATATATATATACCACCATTTTGCAGTAGGTGGTGGTTGTAACCTTCGTGCTTGGGAAGGTTCTTTTATGATTTGCTAAGATCACAGATTTGCTTTAGTCCTAGGCACTTGTAGCACGGTATTTCTTATTATACAAATGGAAAATGACCCAAAACAAAGCCAAAGTAACCCAGGAGTTTATTAAAGCAAAGAATTGAAATATTCTTGAATGGCCAAGCCAGTCACCTGATCTCAACCCAATTGAGCAGCATTTCACTTGTTAAAGACTAAACTTCAGACAGAAAGGCCCACAAACAAACAGCAACTGAAAACCACCGCAGTGAAGGCCTGGCAGAGCATCAAAAAGGAGGAAACAGCGTCTGGTGATGTCCATGAGTTCAAGACTTCAGGCAGTCATTGCCAACAAAGGGTTTTCAGCCAAGTACTGAAAATGAACATTTTATTTAAAATTATTGAATCTGTCCAATTACTTTTGATCCCTTTAAAAACAGGGTGGCACATGTTAAGGAGCTGAAACTCCTAAACCCTTCATCCAATTTTAATGTGGATACCCTCAAATGAAAGCTGAAAGTCTGAACTTCAACTGCATCTGAATTGTTTTGTTTAAAATTCATTATGGTAATGTCTATAACCAAAATTAGAAAAATGTTGTCTCTGTCCAAATATATATGGACTTAGCTGTATTTATAGGACACATCAGGGTCTGCCGACAAGGTGCAATTTGCGCTAATTTAGGGTGCTAACCTTTGCGGCAAGCCTGGGTTTTGTACCAGTTTATACTAAGGCCAGAACTACTTACATTTTTGCGCCAGAAGAAGTGTGAAAGACTGGTGGAAAGCATGCCAAGACGCATGAAAGCTGTGATTAAAAATCATGGTTATTCCACAAAATATTGATTTCTGACCTCTTCCTGAGTTAAAACATTAGTATTGTTGTTTATAAATTATGAACTTCTTTTCTTTGCATTATTTGAGGTCTGAAAGCCCTGGGTTTTTTTTTGTTTTGTTTTTTATTTTGACCATTTTTCTTTGTCAGAAAAAAAAAATGCAAAAATTATTGCTTGGAAATTCGAAGACATGTTGTCAGACGTTTATAGAATAAATGAACAATTTACATTTTACTAAAAAAAAAATATACCTATAAATAGAAAAATCAGACAAACTGAACATTTTGCACTGGTCTCTTAATTTTTGCCAGAGCTGTATGTCTGTTGACCCTTGAATTATAGGGGCCCTATATTATTGATAGCCCATCCCTTTTGTCTTAATAAACTATTGCTCACACTGAAATATGTATGTATATAAACACACACACACACGTACAGTTGTGCGAAAAAGTGTTTGACCCTTCCTAATTTCCTATTCTTTTGCATGTTTGGCACACTTAAAATGTTTCAGATAACCAAACAAATTTAAATATTAGACAAATATAACACAAGTAAACAAAACGCAGTTTTTAAATGAAGGTCTTTATTATTAAGGGAAAAAAATCTAAACCTACAGAGCCCTGTGTGAAAAACTGATTGCCCCCTCCCCTTTAAAATATATATTAACTGTGTTTTATCACATCTTTGGGAACCTGAGTTCAAATACCCTAGCCACACACAGGCCTGATTACTGCCACACCTGTTCTCAATCAAGAAATCACTTAAATAGGACCTGCCTGACAAAGTGAAGTAGACCAAATGATCCTCAAAAGCTAGACATCATGCCTCGATCCAAAGAAATTCTAGAACAAATGAGAAACAAACTAATTGAGATCTATAAATCTGGAAAAGGTATTAAAATCATTTATAAAGCTTTGAGACTCCAGCAAACCACAGTGAGAGCCACTATCCACAAATGGCAAAAACATGGAAGGAACAGGGGTGAACCTTCTCAGAAGTGTTCGGCTGACCAAAATTATCCAAAGAGCACAGCGACGACTCATCCAGGAGGTTACAAGAGACCCCACAACAGCACCAAAAGACCTGCAGGCCTCACTTAAGGTCAGCGTTTCTGACTACACCATAAGGGCTCATACTCACTTGCGTGAAATACGGCCGAGTCTCGCAGGTTAAAACCCGGCTCTGCCGCCGACACTCCAGAGCGGAGCGTGCGACCGCACAGCAATACATGGAGCTGCACGCTCCATTCCCAATTGCCAGCGGAAATGCTAGGTGTTACCATGCGAGACTCGGCCGTATTTCACGCAAGTGAGTATGAGCCCTAAGAAAGATTGGGCAAAAATGGCCTTCATGGCAGAGTTCCAAGGCAAAAACCACTGCTAAGCAATAAGAACATATAGGCTCGTCTCAGTTTTGCCAGAAAACATCTTGATGATCCCCAAGACTTGTCGACTGACAAGACAAAAAGTTTAACTTTTTGGAAGGTGCACTTCAGAAAAGGAACATCATACCAGCAGTAAAATATGGTGGTGGTAATATGATGGTCTGGGGCCGTTTTGCAGCTTCAGGACCTGGAAGATTTGCTGTGGTAAATGGAACCATGAATTCTGTCCGTGACCTCAAACTGAAGCACACTTGGGTTATGTAAAAGGATAATGATCCACAACCCACGAGCAAGTCCATCTCTGAATGGCTTAAGAAAAACAAAATTAAGACTTTGGAGTGGCCTAGACAAAGTCCTGACTTTAATCTGATTGAGATGCTGTGGCATGACCTTGAAAAGGTGGTTCATGCTAGGAAAGCCTCCAATGTGGCTAAATTACAACAATTCTGCAAAGATGAGTGGGTCAAAATACTCAAGAGAATTGTAAATGACTCATTGCCAGTTACTGCAAATGATTGATTGCAGTTGTTGCTGCTATCGATGACCCAACCAGTTATTAGGTTTAGGGGCCAATCACTTTTTCACACAGGACCCTGTAGGTTTAGATTTCTTTTTCCCTTAATATTAAAGACCTTAATTTGAAAACGGCATTTTGTTCCATGTAGGTATGCAGAAGGTTCTCTTAAAGGGAATCTGTTACCCCATTTTTCGCCTATAAGCTGCGGCCACCACCATCAGGGGCTTGTCTACAGCATTCTGGAATGCTGTAGATAAGCCCCCAATGTAACCTGAAAGATGCAGTGCGGTCCGGTCCGATGGGCGTCATGGTCTGGAGCCTCCCATCTTCATACGATGACATCCTCTTCCTTGCTTCCTGTCACGGCTCCCGCGCAGGCATACTTTGTCTGCCCTGTTGAGGGCAGAGCAAAGTACTGCAGTGCGCAGGCCCCGGGAAAGGTCAGAGAAGCCCAGCGCCTGCGCACTGCAGTACTTTGCATGGCGGTGGCCGCAGCTTATACTAAAAATGAGGTGACAGATTCCTTTTAAATCTGTTATCAAATATGTTATAAATGTCATATGGGAATGTGAAAGTTGTGACTGATAACATCTCTCCAAAATAAAAAGTATTTTACTTTGATTACAATGGGGAGAACTCTCTATATCAGAGCTGGGCAAAGTGCAGCCCACAAACTGCATCCGGCCCTCCGGCTGTGCCACTCCGGTCCAAGGACCGAGAATACCAAAAAGCCAAAAACAGCGACCCACGTGCTGCATTATGCCCTCAACTGCCGTCTGATGTCACAGCGATCCACACCCTGTTAGAGCAGTGAGACTATGGAACTCTCTGCCGTATGATGTTGTAATGAGTGATTCATTACTTAAATTTAAGAGGGGACTGGATACCTTTCTGGAAAAGTATAATGTTACAGGGTATATACACTAGATTCCTTGATAGGGTGTTGATCCAGGGAACTAGTCTGATTGCCGTATGTGGAGTCGGGAAGGAATTTTTTTCCCCAAGGTGGAGCCTTCTCTTTGCCACATGGGTTTTTTTTTGTCTTCCTCTGGATCAACATGTTAGGGCATGTTAGGTTAGGCTATGGGTTGAACTAGATGGACTTAAAGTCTTCCTTCAACCTTAATAACTATGTTACTATGTATGTGGGGGCTCACGTTGCATATAGGAAAACTATGTGGGGAGGTCATGTATATAGTATAACTATGTGGGGAGCTCATGTTGTATATAGCAGAACTACGTGGGGGCTCATGTTGTCATGTTGTATATAGAGGAGCTATGTGGGGGCTCATGTTATACATAGGAGAACTATGTGGGGGGCTCACATTGCATATAGTAGACCTATGTGGGGGGCTCATGTTGTATATAGGAGAACTATATGGCATCTCATGTTGTATATAGAGAAGCTATGTGGGGTCTCATGTATGTAGGAGAACTATATGAGGGCTCATATTGTATATAGAGAGGCTATGTGGGGGCTCATGTTGTATACAGGGAAGCTATGTGGGGGCTCATGTTGTATATAGAGAGACTATGTGGGGGCTCATGTTGTACTGTGTAGGCTACTCTCACACCATTTTTGCCGTCAGGCACAATCTGGCAAATTCTGAAAAAAACGGATTCGGCAAAAGTTGCTGCTGGATCCGTTTTTTCTCATAGACTTGTATTAGAGACATATTGCCTCACGTTTCATCCGTTTTTCGCCTGATCCTTCGAAAATTTGTTTTCCGGCGGCCGGAGAAAATGGACATAGTAACGTTTTTTGTGTCCGGAAAAAAAAACAAACAAAAAAAAACGGACAGCGACGGATCCAGCGGAGTCCGCTATAATGGAAGCCTATGGCGCCGGATCTGTAAAATGACTGAATCCGGCAACAGATTCCGTTTTTAAAACTGACCATGTGTAGCGTTTCCTATTCTGGGGTCTCTCTCTCTGTCGGATCCGGCAGAAAAAACAGATCCGTTACATCAGTTTTGCAAAATTTGCGACGGATCTGGTTTTTTTTGTTTTTTTTTTCTTCAGAATACGCCGGATTGAGCCTGACTGCAAAAAACTGATGTGTGAAAGAAGCCATACAGAGAAGCTATGTGGGGGCTCATGTTGTATACAGGAGAACTATGTGGGGGGCTCATGTTGTATATAGAGAAGCCATTTGAGGGCTCATGATATATAGAAAGGCTATATGGGTGCTCATGCGTTATATAGAGAAGCTATGTGGGGTCTCATGTTGTATATAGAACTATGTGGGGGGCTCACATTGCATATAGTAGACCTATGTGGGGGCTCATGTTACATATAGTAGAACTATGTGGGGGGCTCATGTTACATATAGTAGAACTATGTGGGGGGCTCATGTTACATATAGTAGAACTATGTGGGGGCTCATGTTACATATAGTAGAACTATGTGGGGGGCTCATGTTACATATAGTAGAACTATGTGGGGGGCTCATGTTGTCTATAGGAGAACTATGTGGGGGGCTCACATTGCATATAGTGGACCTATGTGGGGGCTCATGTTGTAAACAGAGAAGCTATGTGGGGGGGCTCATGTTGTATATAGGAAAACTATAATGGTATCTCATGTTGTATATAGAGAAGCTATGTGGGGTCTCATGTTGTATATAGAACTATATGAGGGCTCATATTGTTTATAGAGAGGCTATGTGGGGGCTCATGTTGTATACAGGGAAGCTATGAGGGGGCTCATGTTGTATATAGGAGAACTATTTGGGGGGCTCATGTTGTATATAGGAGAACTATGTGGGGGCTCATGTTGTATAAAGAGAGCCTATGTGGGGGCTCATGTTGTACTGTATAGGCTACTCACACCATTTTTTGCCGTCAGGCACAATCTGGCAAATTCTGAAAAAAACGGATCGGGCAAAAGTTGCTGCTGGATCCGTTTTTTCTCATAGACTTGTATTAGCAACAGATTGCCTCACGTTTCATCCGTTTTTCGCCTGATCCGTCAAATATTTGTTTTCCGGCGTCCGGAGAAAATTGACATAGTAACGTTTTTTGTGTCCGTCAAAAAAAAAAACGGACAGCGACGGATCCGGCGGGGTCCGCTATAATGGAAGCCTATGGCGCCGGATCCGTAAAATGATTGAATCCGGCAACAGATTCCGTTTTTAAAACTGAGCATGTGTAGCATTTCCTACTCTGGGGTCTCTCTCTCTCATGTTGTATACAGGAGAACTATGTGAGGGGCTCATGTTGTATACTGTTAGTCCTCAGGTTACAACGGTCTCGAGTTACATCGTTTCGTGGTTACAACGCTTTATACGATGCCTCATTCCGACTTACACGGTTTTGCGTCGTAAGTCGAACTACATGCAACTACGTGCAGTGGCAGAAGAATAGAGTCCAGTACTCTACACTGTACCCGGTTACACGAGGAAAACGAGTCTCCTGCACGCCATAACACCCTAATTATGTACGGTACTGTGTTAGGATAGGTGTTTGGATAGGCTAAGTGTTTGCAGTACTGTACTGTTATTATGGTACAGTACTGTATGAATGTATGGTCCGACGTACATCGAAATTCGGTTTACGACGCCGTGTAAGAACGGATCAACGTCGTAAGTCGAGGACTACCTGTATAGAGAAGCCATTTGAGGGCTCATGATATATAGAAAGGCTATATGGGTGCTCATGTTTTATATAGAGAGGCTATGTGGGGTCTCATGTTGTATATAGAACTATGTGGGGGCTCATGTTGTATATAGAGAAGCTATGTGGGGTCTCATACTGTATATAGCAGAACTATGTGGGGGCTCATGTTGTATATAGGAGAACTATGTGGGGGGCTCATGTATATAGAGAAGCTATATGAGGGCTCATGTTTTATATAGAGAGGCTATATGGGGACTCATACTGCATACAGGCGCCTATGTGGGGACTCATGCTCTATACAGGGGGCTATTTGGGAATTTATGTTGTATATAGAGAGGCTATTTGGGGGCTCATACTGTATATAGGGGTCTATGTGAGGGCTTGGGATAATTAATTGCCCATCCATGCTCTATATGCACTCACTCAACTCTCCAATGAAAATGGAGATGACATTTTTCCTGGTGTTAGTGGGTTTCAGGCATCCCCGAATTTGACACTTATCTGACATCTTCTATTTATGCACTAAAAAAAACAAAACAACTATAATTGCAAAGAGTAAGTCAAAAGAACAAATCAAAATGCACTGTTCTCCAGAGGGATGTCACCTTGCGATACAATATAAAACTAATTACTCTCACTTAGTCTACATCACCCAAATATTTACCCATAATAACAAAATGATTGCTATAAACATCATTAATTATAATGAAAATATTTAACCATTGTCTTTACCTTAAGAAAGATGGTCTTCAACTCATTGGGATCAGCTCTTTTGGTAAACTGCAATGAACATAAATGAATAAGTTATTTTTTTTGTGGGGGCACTCCTTTAATAACCCTTTATTAGTTTGCAGATCTGCTAGACTGAGTATGGCTAAAGATGGAGAGAAAATAGTTTACAGAGTGATAAATGGTCATTCAGTGGGTTTAGATCAGAACACCACCGGACACCATGACAGAAACCCTATAAAGCCCATTTTAGACTAAGGGGTCTGTTGAGTGTGTTTGATGGATAAATGGGGTCTTGCACTGCCGTGATTGTCATATTTGTGTCCTTACAATAAAACAGTAATACTTTTGCAGAAGTGAGCATAGCCTTATAGGGGTTTTCAACTACTATTCAATTTCATAGGAGTTGCTCTGCAGGACTGGGGAGCTGCCACTACACAGTGGAGATGCTCCGCTCCATACAGGGTTTACAGCCAATTGGTAGGGGTACCAGGTGTCGGACCGATCGGATGTTGATGACATATCCTTAAAACAGGTCATCAGTACAAGAGTAGAATAGCCCTTTAATTCTGAGTTGGACAGTAGTTGCAAACCCTTTTAAATGGCAGCGGGCAAGAAGAAAAATTTAATTCTCACCAAGAATCTTTGTCAAAAGATGACAGATTTCTAATGGTGGGTGACTCTTTAGAATAATGACACTAGGAATGGCAAGTTCTTTATATGTCAGAGTTTCTCTTTTTGGGGTAGGTCCACATTGTGGATTTTCCCATTTGCTTTGCGAATCACAATGAACATCCACAGCATAAAAATCATGGAAAATCCTCAGCATGTGGATGAATTTCATAAAACATTGGTACTGTAATACGAAAAATCCAGACAGAAAATCTGCAGAACATCTTGCCTGTGTGAACTGGGTAAATGTATAGAATGTGTATTTTATGCAAAATTTCAGTGGGGAAAACCAGCAGCATAATATAGTTAGTGCGAGTTAAGTTGTAATTTTAAAAATCTTTTGTAGATCGTGTATACATTTTCCACACATAAACTGACCTGCGGTGCAGATTTAAAAAGCAGCAGCATGTCGATTCTCTCGGGAGAATTCACCTAACACTTTGCAATTAATTGGGTGAAATTTTCAACAAAATTTCGGTGCGGAAACATTGTAAATAGACTGCAGAGAATCCACATTAAATCCGCCGTGTGAAGGTACTCTGACGCCATGTTCTCATGTAGCATAAATACTATTTTTTTTCCCGTAGGGCTTTTTGTTCTGCGTTCTGCTGCATTTTATGTCCAAGCAAAGCAGATGAAATGAAACCTGAGGCCCACTGTGCGTATAAAGACTCTGCTTGAATTGTGCATTTTTGGTGCATATTTTTCCCTCTATAGGGGGGTGAAATAAAAACACATGTAAAAAAAAAGTAGTCACATTTTTAATTGCAGAATCAAAGCTGCTCTACACTAAACAAGTGCAACAAAAATGGCTGCTTCAAATCTACATCAAGTAAATGAAAAGACGGAGCAAAAATCAGTTTTTCCATCGTAAAAAAAAAAAAAGGAAAAAACCAAAGAAGTTATTGTATATTTTGGCACGGAAACATGCGGATAAAGAGCAGCAAAAAAGCAGCATTTGCACTGTGTGTGAATACAGACTAAGGCCGGGGTCACACTTACGAGTGTGATGCGAGAAACTCGCGCATCAATACCCGGCACTGCTGCCAGCACTCGGGACCGGAGCGTGCGGCTGCATAGAAATACATGCTCCGGTCCCAAGTGCTGGCGGCAGTGCCTGGTATTAATGCGCGAGTTTCTCGCACACTCTCAAGTGTGACCCCGGCCTAAGGCTAGGTTCACATTGCGTTAAAGCAGCCCGTTCAACACATGCGTTAAATGGGCTGCTTTAACGCAAGTGCCGACATGCTAGCGCAGATAGAGCTAGCAGATGCTCTATCTGCGCTAGCGGTGACGGACCCGGAAACCCTGCAGCCCGCGTCCCAGGGTCCGTCACTCAATGACGGCACATCACTAGCGCATGCCCATTTTGGGTGTGCGCTAGCAATGCGCCCGAAATAATACTTAATGGCAGCGTTAACGGACTGCTTAAACGTAATGTGAACCCAGCCTAAGGGTGAATTCCAATTTATTCCATTTTTCTCAACGGAGTTGTTTTAGGTGAGAAGGACAGACAGAACCTTCCACAACACAATCTGCAACAAACATATAATGAGAGACCATACAGTAAGTCTACATTTCCAGGTGAGCTTTATGATGAGTTTTTGACGTTGCAGATTTTTTGCACCCATTAAGTGAAATAGGTTACTTACATTTTTTTAAAAATTTGCAGCGTCAAAAACTCATCATGGGAGCTTAGCCTTTTATTGAACCCCCTTTTTTCACTTCTAAAGACAACCATGAATTTTGTTCAATTTTTCTTTTTTCTTAGACTGGTTTTATTTTATGCTTTTTTTTGTGTACAAACAAGCCTATGACAAAAAAAAACAAAAAAAAAAAAAAAAAAAAAAACACACACGCAAAAAAAAATCATTACACCCAGTGCAATAAAGATGCATGGGGGAATAAAAAATAAGGGGGGGAAGAATGTACTTTATAAAGAAAAAAAAGGGAAAATCTTATCAACTGCACAGGTTTGCACTGCATTTTGTAAGAATTTATTATAAAGTGCATTTCAGATATATAGCCTTCTCTCCATAGGCGGAATTTATTTTCAGGCTATGACCTGCAGTACATAATAATGATACTGTTACATTTTTTAAAAATAAAATACAAAAAAATATCTCATCACAATGACATGATAAAGATAGATAATAAAAAAAAAAAACAAAAAAAAACGAAACAATACATAAGAACAGAAATGGCTATTGTTGGAAGAATCAGGAGCTCCGCACAATCTCCACAGGTCTATGGGCAGCTGCACCTGGGAAGCCCTGCTCCTGCCTCATTCATCCTGGCACATAGCTATGGGCACCACACAGCTCGGGCACCAGCCTGAGCACTGGGCAGGTAGGACACATAGAAGCAAGCACTGGGACATGACAGCACAAAGCAGCGATGTGAGGGCCCGGCAGCAGCAGCAGCCCTGCGCCCCAGCTCCACACACTCAGGCTGCAGGCACTGCGCCCCCACGGGCAGGAGGCCTCTGCCATTGTGGCAGCTGGGCTAGGAGAAGAGGCAAAGCATGGAGAAGCAATGAAGCAATAAGAGCAGCTAGCTGGAGTCACCTTGAGCGCCATGCTGAGGCTGTGTGATGTCAGAGCTGGTGAAGGCGCGCTCCCGGGAGCTCGGGCCCGCGCGTCCTGTGCTGCTGCTGCTGCTGCCCACTCTGCGCCTGGCACTGCTGCTCGGGAACGTGTCTCCTCCGCCCACTCCCCCTTCCTCAGAGCCCGGCCAGAATGGGCAGTTTATTTATATGTGTCACCTGGTAACGTCAGGGCTAGGGTTACATCTCCTCCAGGCTGCAGCCCTACCGACTGACACTGGTCAGCTGCACTGACAGCACTGACGGGGGTTCACTTTAAAGGGAACCTGTCACCACGTTTTTGGAAGATGGGATAAAAATAGCGTTAAATAGGGGCAGAGGTGGGCGTTACATTAGTGTGTGTGTTATGCGTTTATTACCCACCTAAGTTGCCGAAATAACTTTGCAAAGTCTCCGTTTTCGCCTGTCAATCAGGCTGGTCAGGTCACATGGGCGTGGTGTCTTCACCCAGATTTGGCGTAGTTTTCCGTTGGTGGCGTAGTGGTGTGCGCATGCCCAAAGTCCGGAATCCTCTTCCAGGGGATTTAAAATAGCGCGGTGTTCGTTATTGCATTGGTGATCGGTGGGCGCGGCCATCTTCCTTTGGCCGCGCGTGCGCAGAAGCGGCGCTCTGCTGGCCGCGGCTTCAGGAAAATGGCCGCGGGATGCCGCGCGTGCGCAGATGGATATCGCGGCGGCCATTTTCCTGAAGCCGCGGCCAGCAGAGCGCCGCTTCTGCGCACGCGCGGCCAAAGGAAGATGGCCGCGCCCACCGATCACCAATGCAATAACGAACACCGCGCTATTTTAAATCCCCTGGAAGAGGATTCCGGACTTTGGGCATGCGCACACCACTACGCCACCAACGGAAAACTACGCCAAATCTGGGGGAAGACAACGCCCATGCGACCTGACCAGCCTGATTGACAGGCGAAAACGGAGACTTTGCAAAGTTATTTCGGCAACTTAGGTGGGTAATAAACGCATAACACACACACTAATGTAACGCCCACCTCTGCCACTATTTAACGCTATTTTTATCCCATCTTCCAAAAACGTGGTGACAGGTTCCCTTTAATTCAAGGGAAGAGAAAGACTTTTCCATTCATATTCGTTACACAAATGATAGTATGTATTACAGGGGGTAGTGCCATGTAGTAAGTTTCTGATACAGGGGGCAGTGCCATGTAGTATCTGATACAGGGGTCAGTGCCATGTAGTATCTGATACAGGGGGTAGTGCCATGTAGTATCTGATACAGGGGGTAGTGCCATGTAGTATCTGATACAGGGGGTAGTGCCATGTAGTATCTGATACAGGGGGCAGTGCCATGTAGTATCTGATACAGGAGATAGTGCCATGTAGTATCTGATACAGGGGGCAGTGCCATGTAGTATCTGATACAGGGGGCAGTGCCATGTAGTATCTGATACAGGGGGCAGTGCCATGTAGTATCTGATACAGGGGGTAGTGCTATATAGTATCTGATACAGGAGGTAGTGCCATGTAGTATCTGATACAGGGGGTAGTGCCATGTAGTATCTGATACAAGAGGTAGTGCCATGTAGTATCTGATACAGGGGGCAGTGCCATGTAGTATCTGATACAGGGGGCAGTGCTATATAGTATCTGATACAGGGGGTAGTGCCATGTAGTATCTGATACAGGGGGTAGTGCCATGTAGTATCTGATACAGGAGATAGTGCCATGTAGTATCTGATACAGGGGGCAGTGCCATGTAGTATCTGATACAGGGGTCAGTGCCATGTAGTATCTGATACAGGGGGCAGTGCCATGTAGTATCTGATACAGGGGGCAGTGCCATGTAGTATCTGATACAGGGGGCAGTGCCATGTAGTATCTGATACAGGGGGTAGTGCTATATAGTATCTGATACAGGAGGTAGTGCCATGTAGTATCTGATACAGGGGGTAGTGCCATGTAGTATCTGATACAGGAGGTAGTGCCATGTAGTATCTGATACAGGGGTCAGTGCCATGTAGTATCTGATACAAGAGGTAGTGCCATGTAGTATCTGATACAGGAGGTAGTGCCATGTAGTATCTGATACAGGGGTCAGTGCCATGTAGTATCTGATACAGGGGGCAGTGCCATGTAGTATCTGATACAGGGGGCAGTGCCATGTAGTATCTGATACAGGGGGCAGTGCCATGTAGTATCTGATACAGGGGTCAGTGCCATGTAGTATCTGATACAGGGGGCAGTGCCATGTAGTATCTGATACAGGGGGCAGTGCCATGTAGTATCTGATACAGGGGGCAGTGCCATGTAGTATCTGATACAGGAGGTAGTGCCATGTAGTATCTGATACAGGGGGTAGTGCTATATAGTATCTGATACAGGAGGTAGTGCCATGTAGTATCTGATACAGGGGGTAGTGCCATGTAGTATCTGATACAGGAGGTAGTGCCATGTAGTATCTGATACAGGGGTCAGTGCCATGTAGTATCTGATACAAGAGGTAGTGCCATGTAGTATCTGATACAGGAGGTAGTGCCATGTAGTATCTGATACAGGGGTCAGTGCCATGTAGTATCTGATACAGGGGGCAGTGCCATGTAGTATCTGATACAGGGGGCAGTGCCATGTAGTATCTGATACAGGGGGCAGTGCCATGTAGTATCTGATACAGGGGTCAGTGCCATGTAGTATCTGATACAGGGGGCAGTGCCATGTAGTATCTGATACAGGGGGCAGTGCCATGTAGTATCTGATACAGGGGGCAGTGCCATGTAGTATCTGATACAGGAGGTAGTGCCATGTAGTATCTGATACAGGGGGCAGTGCCATGTAGTATCTGATACAGGAGATAGTGCCATGTAGTATCTGATACAGGGGGTAGTGCCATGTAGTATCTGATACAGGGGGCAGTGCCATGTAGTATCTGATACAGGGAGTAGTGCCATGTAGTATCTGATACAGGAGGTAGTGCCATGTAGTATCTGATACAGGGGGTAGTGCCATGTAGTATCTGATACAGGGGGTAGTGCCATGTAGTATCTGATACAGGGGGTAGTACCATGTAGTATCTGATACAGGAGATAGTGCCATGTAGTATCTGATACAGGGGGTAGTGCCATGTAGTATCTGATACAGGAGATAGTGCCATGTAGTATCTGATACAGGAGGTAGTGCCATGTAGTATCTGATACAGGGGGTAGTGCTATATAGTATCTGATACAGGAGGTAGTGCCATGTAGTATCTGATACAGGGGGTAGTGCCATGTAGTATCTGATACAGGAGGTAGTGCCATGTAGTATCTGATACAGGGGGTAGTGCCATGTAGTATCTGATACAGGGGGTAGTGCCATGTAGTATCTGATACAGGGGGTAGTGCTATATAGTATCTGATACAGGAGGTAGTGCCATGTAGTATCTGATACAGGAGGTAGTGCCATGTAGTATCTGATACAGGGGGTAGTGCCATGTAGTATCTGATACAGGGGGTAGTGCCATGTAGTATCTGATACAGGGGGTAGTGCTATATAGTATCTGATACAGGAGATAGTGCCATGTAGTATCTGATACAGGAGGTAGTGCCATGTAGTATCTGATACAGGGGGTAGTGCCATGTAGTATCTGATACAGGGGGCAGTGCCATGTAGTATCTGATACAGGGGGTAGTGCTATATAGTATCTGATACAGGAGGTAGTGCCATGTAGTATCTGATACAGGGGGTAGTGCCATGTAGTATCTGATACAGGAGGTAGTGCCATGTAGTATCTGATACAGGGGGTAGTGCCATGTAGTATCTGATACAGGGGGTAGTGCCATGTAGTATCTGATACAGGGGGTAGTGCCATGTAGTATCTGATACAGGGGGCAGTGCCATGTAGTATCTGATACAGGGGGTAGTGCCATGTAGTATCTGATACAGGGGGCAGTGCCATGTAGTATCTGATACAGGGGGTAGTGCCATGTAGTATCTGATACAGGGGGTAGTGCCATGTAGTATCTGATACAGGGGGCAGTGCCATGTAGTATCTGATACAGGGGGTAGTGCCATGTAGTATCTGATACAGGGGGCAGTGCCATGTAGTATCTGATACAGGGGGTAGTACCATGTAGTATCTGATACAGGGGGCAGTGCCATGTAGTATCTGATACAGGGGGTAGTACCATGTAGTATCTGATACAGGGGGCAGTGCCATGTAGTATCTGATACAGGGGGTAGTGCCATGTAGTATCTGATACAGGGGGTAGTACCATGTAGTATCTGATACAGGGGGTAGTGCCATGTAGTATCTGATACAGGGGGTAGTGTAATGTAGTATCTGATACAGGGGGTAGTGCTATATAGTATCTGATACAGGGGGTAGTGCCATGTAGTATCTGATACAGGGGGTAGTGCCATGTAGTATCTGATACAGGGGGTAGTGCCATGTAGTATCTGATACAGGGGGTAGTGCCATGTAGTATCTGATACAGGGGGTAGTGCTATATAGTATCTGATACAGGGGGTAGTGCCATGTAGTATCTGATACAGGGGGCAGTGCCATGTAGTATCTGATACAGGGGGCAGTGCCATGTAGTATCTGATACAGGGGGTAGTGCTATATAGTATCTGATACAGGAGGTAGTGCCATGTAGTATCTGATACAGGGGTAGTGCCATGTAGTAACATAGTAACATACTTATTAAGGTTGAAGGAAGACTTTAAGGGTATGTGTCCACGTTCAGGTTTGCTTCAGGCTTTGGTCAGGATTTTATGCAGGTAAAATCCTGACCAAAAATGCACCTGAGGTCACTGACAGGTCACCTGCGGTGTTCCTGCGTGTTTTGCTCATTGTAGCAACATGCTGCGTTCTGAAAAAACGCACCACAAGTGCGTTTTCGCAGGAAAAACGCATGCGTTTTTTAATGCACAGTGGAGACGGGATTTCTTTAAATCCCCTCCACTATGCTGTAACATCTGGACGCTGCGTTTTTGACGCTGCGGATCAACGCTGCGTCAAAAACGCAGCGTTTCCTGAACGTGGACACATACCCTAAGGCTGCGTGTCCACGTTCAGGATGTCCGGCGGTATCGCCGGAACGGCAAAGCCGCTCGGCGCCAAGCCCCGCCCCCTTCTGGGATGCGATGATGCCGGATGTGTTAACTGTACACATCCGGGATCATCGCCCCCCTCCCATAGGGCCCTGTGTTATGCCTTGCGGGGACGCTGTGTCCCCGCAAGGTGAACGGACATGCTGCGATCTGAAAAGACGCGCAGCATGTCCGGAGTCGCAGGCCCGCCGCATGCGGGTTTCCACGCATAGTGGACACGGGATTTCAAAAAATCCCCTCCACTATGCTGGAACATCTGGACGCTGCGTGTTTGACGCTGCAGCTCTGCGCAGCGTCAAACAAGCAGCGTTTACTGACCGTGGACACACACCCTAAGTCCATCTAGTTCAACCCATAGCCTAACATGCCCTAACATGTTGATCCAGGGGAAGGCAAAAAAAACCCATGTGGTAAGAGTAAGCTCCACCATGGGGAAAAAAAATTCCTTCCCGACCCCACATACGGCAATCAGACTAGTTCCCTGGATCAACGCCCTATCAAAGAATCTAATATATATACCCTGTAACATTATACTTTTCCAGGAAGGTATCCAGTCCCCTCTTAAATTTAAGTAATGACTCACTCATTACAACATCATATGGCAGAGAGTTCCATAGTCTCACTGCTCTTACAGTAAAGAATCCGCGTCTGTTATTATGCTTAAACCTTCTTTCCTCCAGACGTAGAGGATGCCCCCTTGTCCCTGTCACCGGTCTATGATTAAAAATATCATCAGAAAGGTCTTTGTACTGTCCCCTCATATATTTATACATTAAAATAAGATCACCCCTTAGCCTTCGTTTTTCCAAACTAAATAGCCCCAAGTGTAATAACCTATCTTGGTATTGCAGACCCCCCAGTCCTCTAATAACCTTGGTCGCTCTTCTCTGCACCCGCTCCAGTTCAGCTATGTCTTTCTTATACACCGGAGACCAGAACTGTGCACAGTATTCTAAGTGTGGTCGCACTAGTGACTTGTATAGAGGTAAAATTATGTTCTCCTCATGAGCATCTATGCCTCTTTTAATGCATCCCATTATTTTATTTGCCTTTGTAGCAGCTGCCTGACACTGGCCACTGAATATGAGTTTGTCATCCACCCATACACCCAGGTCTTTTTCATTGACGGTTTTGCCCAGAGTTTTAGAATTAAGCACATAGTTATACATCTTATTACTTCTACCCAAGTGCATGACCTTACATTTATCCCCATTAAAGCTCATTTGCCATTTATCAGCCCAAGCTTCTAGTTTACATAAATCATCCTGTAATATAAAATTGTCCTCCTCTGTATTGATTACCCTGCAGAGTTTAGTGTCATCTGCAAATATTGAAATTCTACTCTGAATGCCCCCTACAAGGTCATTAATAAATATGTTAAAAAGAAGAGGGCCCAATACTGACCCCTGTGGTACCCCACTGCTAACCGCGACCCAGTCCGAATGTGCTCCATTAATAACCACCCTTTGTTTCCTATCCCTGAGCCAGCTCTCAATCCACTTACACATATTTTCCCCTATCCCCATTATTCTCATTTTATGTAACAACCTTTTGTGTGGCACCGTATCAAAAGCTTTTGAAAAGTCCATATACACTACATCCACTGGGCTCCCTTGGTCCAGTCCAGAACTTACCTCTTCATAGAAGCTGACCAAATTAGTCTGACATGATCGGTCCCTAGTAAACCCATGCTGATACTGGGTCATGAGGTTATTCCTCTTCAGATACTCCAGTATAGCATCCCTTAGAATGCCCTCCAGAATTTTACCCACAGTAGAGGTTAAGCTTACTGGCCTATAATTTCCGAGTTCAGTTTTTGTCCCCTTTTTGAATATTGGCACCACATTTGCTATACGCCAGTCCTGTGGTACAGACCCTGTTATTATGGACTCTTTAAAGATTAAAAATAATGGTCTATCAATGACTGTACTTAATTCCTGCAGTACTCTGGGGTGTATCCCATCCGGGCCCGGAGATTTGTCAATTTTTGTGATTTTTAGACGCCGCCGTACTTCCTGCTGGGTTAAGCAGGTAACCTTTAATTGGGAATTTTTATCACTAGTCATATTGGCTGCCATGGGATTTTCTTTTGTAAATACTGATGAAAAAAAGTCATTTAGCATATTGGCTTTTTCCTCATCCTCATCCACCATTTCACCCAGACTATTTTACCCAGACTATTTTTAAGGGGGCCAACACTATCATTTTGTAGTTTCTTACTATTTATGTAGTTAAAGAATATTTTGGGATTATTTTTGCTCTCTCTGGCAATGAGTCTCTCTGTCTCAATCTTTGCTGCCTTGATTTGCTTTTTACAGAATTTATTTAATTTTCTGTATTTATTTAATGCCTCCTCACTACCTACTTCCTTTAATCCTCTAAATGCTTTCTTTTTGTCCCTTATTGCACCCCTTACAGCTCTATTTAGCCATATTGGTTTCCTCCTATTTCTAGTATGTTTATTCCCATACGGTATATACTGTGCACAGGTCCTATCCAGGATGCTAATAAATGTCTCCCATTTCCTTTGTGCATTTTTATGCCTCAGGATATCGTCCCAGTTAATTGCACCAAGATCCTCTCTCATCCGTTGGAAATTTGCCCTCCTGAAGTTTCGGGTCTTTGTCACCCCTCTACTACACATCTTATTAAAGGAGACATGAAAACTTATTATTTTATGATCACTATTCCCCAAGTGACCCCCAACCCTTATATTTGATATGCGGTCTGGCCTGTTGGTTAATATTAGGTCTAGCAGTGCCCTAGTAGTAGATTCAAGATTCAAAGAATCTTTATTGGCAGGACCAAATACACATCAGTTTTGCCAAAGCAAGTGTATAAAGGCAATTGGAATAGGGACTGTGGGGATGTTGGGTAGGAGCTGTAGGGGAGGTGGATGGGGGCAGATCCAGGGTAGGGGCTATAGTCCATGGCATAGGGGAGGTGGATGGGGGCAGATCCAGGGTGGGGGCTATAGTCCATGGCATAGGGAATGTGGATGGGGCAGATCAATTGTGGGGGCTATAGTCCATGGCATCATAGTTCTCTTTCTCGCAGTCTATGACATTCGCTCACATACCGCGCTGCTATCTCCACCGCGCTCTCTTCTTCCCCCAGCAGGATATATGTCTTCTCTTCCTCCTTCATGGTGATGAAGTCCGGGAAAAGATGTGAGAGTCTCCTGAAGTGAGTGTCCCTCACTGCTGAGTATTTGGAGCAGTGTAGCAGGAAGTGGGTTTCGTCCTCTATGGCCTCCTGATCACAGTGTTGGCACAGTCTTTCCTCCCTGGGCTTGTAGTTCTGCCTGTGTCGGCCACATTCGATGGCCAGACTGTGGGCACTGAGTCTATATCGGCTCAGGATCTTGCTATCTCTGGGGTCCGGGAGTTTCTCCAGATATGGGGCCAGTCTGTAGTCTCTCTGTAGGCTCCGGTACATGATCAGTTTCTGTGAGTTGTTGATATCATTCCTCCAGTCACTGACATACCTCTCCTGGCCTTCTTCTGCCATCTTCCTGATTCCGGCTTTTGTCAGGTTGTTATGATTGGTGTTCTGGTCCAGTTGGGTTTGGCTTGGCTGTTCCGAGGGTTCTGGTTTTTCTGTTTCACCTACATGTATCAGGGCTTTATGGTGATGGGAGCTTGGATTGTTCCTATGCAGGTGAGCCCGGAATGACAGCGCCCTCTTTAGAACTGTTAGGTGTAGAGGGAATGTGCCCAGCTCGGCCCGACAAGCACTGTTGGTGGTGCTCCGGTGGACCTGGAGAAGGTGTTTGCAGAATTCCAGGTGGAATATTTCTGTTGGACTGGAATCCCACCTTGACCAGTCTGGGTAGGTGTGAGGACCCCAGACTTCACTGCCATACAGGAGGATTGGGGCCATGATGGAGTCGAAGATTTTTAGCCAGACCCTCACTGGTGGCTTCAGATGGTAGAGTTTCCTTTGGATGGCATAGAAGGTTTTGCAGGCCTTGTCTTTCAGGGTCTCTATGGCTTGTTTGAAGCTCCCTGACCGGTGAATCTCTAGGCCCAAGTAGGTATATTTGTCCGTTCCTGTGAGGTCGCAGTTGTTGAGGACAAATGATGGGTTCTGGTCTGATTTTCTCTTTCTCCTCTGGAACACCATGGTGTTGGTTTTCTTTAGGTTGACCGGTAGAGCCCAGGTGGAGCTGAATTTCTCTAGGATTTTCAGGTTGTCCTGGAGGCCTTTCTCGGTTGGTGACAGCAGCAGCAGGTCATCTGCATACAGCAGGAATTTCACCTGCGTGTCGTGGAGGGTGAGACCTGGTGCTGAGGAGGATTCCAGGGCGGTAGCCAGCTCATTGATGTAATGTAGTATCTGATACAGGGGGTAGTGCCATGTAGTATCTGATACAGGAGGTAGTGCCATGTAGTATCTGATACAGGGGGCAGTGCCATGTAGTATCTGATACAGGGGGCAGTGCCATGTAGTATCTGATACAGGGGGCAGTGCCATGTAGTATCTGATACAGGGGGCAGTGCCATGTAGTATCTGATACAGGAGGTAGTGCCATGTAGTATCTGATACAGGGGGCAGTGCCATGTAGTATCTGATACAGGGGGCAGTGCCATGTAGTATCTGATACAGGGGGCAGTGCCATGTAGTATCTGATACAGGGGGCAGTGCCATGTAGTATCTGATACAGGAGGTAGTGCCATGTAGTATCTGATACAGGGGGTAGTGCTATATAATATCTGATACAGGGGGCAGTGCCATGTAGTATCTGATACAGGGGTCAGTGCCATGTAGTATCTGATACAGGGGTCAGTGCCATGTAGTATCTGATACAGGGGTAGTGTCATGTAGTATGTAATACGGGGGTAGTGCCATGTAGTATCTGATACAGGGGTAATGCCATGTAGTATCTGATACAGGGGGTAGTGCTATATAGTATCTGATACAGGGGTAGTGCCATGCAGTATCTGATACCACATGGCACTACCTCCTGTATCAGATACTGCATGGCACTACCCCTGTATCAGATACTATATAGCACTACCCCCTGTATCAGATACTATATAGCACTACCCCCTGTATCAGCTACTACAAGACACTACCCCCTGTATCAGATACTACATGGCACTACCTCCTGTATCTGATACAGGGGGTAGTGCCATGTAGTATGTAATACGGGGTAGTGCCATGTAGTATCTGATACAGGGTCTAATGCCATATAGTATCTGATATATGGAGTACTACCATGTAAAAAAAAGACATAATAAATACCATGTGAAAACCCTCTAAAAAATGGCGGCAACCAAAACTGTTGGAATAACAATTAGGAAACTAACGAAAAAAAGACACAAAAAGTTCACCCAATTTTATAAGACGTCATGTTCACATTGCCTTGAGGAGTCACAAGTTAGCAGTCACATGCAGTGCCTGCAGACTAGAGCTCCACGCCTTAACAACCTGTTTTAGGCTACATTCCCACGATGATCTTTTGGTGAGTTTTTGATGCTGCAGAATTTCTGCAGCTATTTAAATTAGGTTACTTGCGTTTTTCAGTGCGTTTTTTTCCCATGCGTTTTTATCAAGTTTTTGACATTGCAATTTTTGTCTCTTTTTGGAGGTGTCATGCTTTAAATACAGCTGCTTTGTTTTTGAAAGTTTCCGGTATTTGGCTCTGAGAAAACTTTGATACAGTACCTAGGTGCACATTGTATGCATTTTTATGTGTTTCTGCTGCATGTGCGTTTTTTACCTACGGATTTACTCACCTAATGCAAGTCTATGGGGAAAATCCACACATAAAACTCAGCGTACCTGCAAGGAGATGGATTTTGCCCATGTTCACCCTGGAATAACATGTGTAATATAATATTGTGTAATGTGAGTAGTAATATGTGTTGATGATGTTTGTATATGTACTGATCTGTGTTGTTGGTGATGAAGCTGTATTCTGCCCAGCAACAGACAGGTAATAGGGACAGTTAGAGTTAAGTTTGGGACTAGCCCAGAGTGGGAGGAGCCAAGCTGAAGTGAGAAAGACTGTTTCCTGGTAGTGAGTCCGATAGGGCCTGGAGTGCATCAAGAAAGGACCTGACATGCAATGTGAGCAGTGCTGCATTCTCGGGTGTCTCAAACATGAAAGGAGACCAGGAGTAAGAGATAGCGTGATCTGGAGCAGTAAAGAGGAAAAGTGAGAGTCTGAGTGATTCTCTGAAGACGGGTCCTGGGAGAGGATGCCTAGCAGGCCAGAGTTTAACTCCTAGAGGTAATGGGCCTAGACAGGACTGAGTACATGAGAAAAACAGAGTGCCCCGGCAGAAGTTACAGAGCGTTAACATTAGAGAAGATAAGTATTGGCCACACTGGCACCATAGCTCCCCTAAGAGGAAAGAAAACATGAACCCACGGACTGAGTAAAGGACTCTTGCGAACCTGAACTGTGGTGTCGAGCTGAGTTGTAGTGCGGTGGAGCAATGAGGAACACTGACTGCAGAGGACAAGTAAAGAGAGTAAGGAGTCGAAAGTATGTTGAAAAATGCTCCGAGTTGTGAAGAAAACGTTCGTGAAGTTGTGTACTCGCTATTTTTTGTACATATTCCTTACCAAGTTCCCATTCAGTAAAAAGTTTATTTTTGAATGGTGGTCTCTCTCTTTGAACTGTGAAACATCTGGTCCTGGCAAACTAGCAATAACGGTTACATGCAGCCTGCACGAGCATAACACCCTCACACCAAAAGTCCACACAACCAGCCAGGACCCCCACCTTCATGTAACGTGCTGGGGCGTAAGAGATGAGTAGCTGCCCACAGCTACCGCTCCGCGCCATGTTACATACCCGCAAAAGAAATTGACATGTGGATTTGAAACACACTGTGCAAGTCAGATTACGCCAAGTATAAAAGAAGCACAGTGGACGTGATATTTTTATTAATCCCATTCAGTTTTGCTGGAACTGTAAGATGCTGTGTTTTTGATGCAGCAAAAGTATGCAACCTCAAATGCACCAAAAAGTCATCGTGGGAGCGCAGCTGAAATTATTATTTATTTTAGACAATCTACAACTCCCAAGTCCACAGGAAAATCTCAGGCAAAAACTCCACGATTTGGTGCAAATTTGAATGTATATTTCTCTTCATTTTATTCCACTTATTGTTATGGCCACTAAACAACCACCTGCTCACACCACCATATTATTATTCTGGCCATCCACATCAATTAGCAGACTTCCCAATATCCTCTTAAAGGTACAGTGGGGGAAAAAAGTATTTAGTCAGCCACCAATTGTGCAAGTTCTCCCACATAAAAAGATGAGAGAGGCCTGTAATTGATATCATAGGTAGACCACAACTATGAGAGTCAAAATGAGAAAACAAATCCAGAAAATCACCTTGTCTGATTTGGCAAGATTTATTTTGCAAATTATGGTGGAAAATGTTGTGAATTAGACTTTTTTGGCTCCCTCTTGTGGTTACTAGTGATATGACTCTGGGATTTCCTTCCCTCAGTTTGCACCCAGCTGGGTCGTTACTTCAGGGGTGTTGCTATATAAACCTCCTGGAACCTTAGTCCAGTGCCTGGCATCGGTGTTATCAGACACATTCTGTTTGCTCCTGTTTGCTGGTCCTGGTTCGTGCAAAATTAAGCTAAGTCTTGCTTCCTTGTTTTTTGGGTTATTTGCTTGCTATCATTTTGTCCAGCTTGTACTAAATGTGATTCCTGACCTTGCTGGAAGCTCTAGGGGGCTGGTGTTCTCCCCCCGGGCCGTTAGACGGTTCGGGGGTTCTTGAATTTCCAGTGTGGATATTTTTGATAGGATTTTTTGCTGACCATATAAGTTATCTTTCTATATTCTGCTATTAGCTAGTGGGCCTCTCTTTGCTAAATACCTAGCTCATTCTTATGTTTGTCTTTTCCTCTTACCTCACCGTTATTATTTGTGGGGGGCTTCTATCCAACTTTTGGGGTATTTCCTCTGGAGGCAAGAAAGGTCTTTCTTTTCCCTTCTAGGGGTAGTTAGCTCTCCGGCTGGCGCGAGACGTCTAGGTTCAACGTAGGAACGTTCCCCGGCTGCTGGTATTTGTGGTGCTAGGATTAGTTATATGGTCAGCCCAGTTACCACTGCCCTATGAGCTGGTTTTCTGTATTTACAGACTTAGCATTATTCCTGAGACCCTCTGCCATTGGGGTCATAACAGGAAAATAAATATTTGGTCCAAATATTTGGTCACCTAAAAACATGCAAGATTTCTGGCTCTCACAGACCTGTAACTTCTTTTTTAAGAGGCTCTTCTGTCCTCCACTCATTACCTGTACCCGCCCTGACAGAAGTTATGTCGCTTTTCTGTGTTATGTAAATAAAAGCTTATAACCTGACGTTAAATTCATCCATTGGTTGTGTAAATTATTCTTTTGAAAGCTGAAACCCTCCGAAATGTGGTTTAGGTTAAGAAAATAAATTGGCATCAATGCAGAAATATTGATCAGTTAAAGGACACAGAATGGTCAGATTTTGGCAAGACAAAAGTTTTGTCGCCCACAGAAAGTAATGTGGTATTCAAACAAATAATTAACTTAAAATAAATATATGTTGCATAACATTGATGAATGAAGTTGTGGTGCTATTAGAGTCATATTTAATATTTTCTGTGACTTCCATGAGCTTGAAGGACTGCATCCATGCGGTTCAGCAATGATTCATACAATTTATTAATGAAGTCATCAGGAATAGCAAAGAATGCAGTCTTACATGCCTCCCAGAGTTCATCTAGATTCTTTGGTTTTGTCTTCCAAGTTTCCTCTTTCAACCTACCCCAAACATGCTCAATGATGTTCATGTCTGGTGACTGGGCTGGCCAGTCCTTGAGCACCTTGATTTTTTTTGCCTGGAGGAACTTTGTTGTAGAGATGGATGTATGAGATGGAGCACCATCCTGCAGCAGAATTTGACCCCTTTTATGATTTGGAATATAAGAGGTAGCTAATACTTCTTGATATTTTAGGCTATTGATATTGCCTTCCACCTTGCAAATGTTTCGCACACCCCCATACTGAATGTAACCCCAGACCATGATCTTTCCACCACCAAATTGAACTGCTTTCTGGGTGTATTTTGGATCCATACGGGCTCCAGTAGGTCTCCTGCAGTATTTGCGGCAGCTGTGGTGTAATTCTACTGAAGATTTATCAGAGAAATCCACCGTCTGCCACTTTCCCAGCATCCATCTGTTTAGCAGGCTGTGGGACTTTGCAAATGCCACACGGTTTTTTAATTTGCCTTTTTGTTTAGTGCTGGCTTCTGGGCACTGATTCGACCATGGAGGCCATTTCGAGACAGAATCCTACAAACTGTTCTAGTTGACACACGGACTTGAGGTGACCAGGCCTGTTGGAGCTCTGCTGCAGTGGAAGAGGGGCTTGCTTTGCATTTTCTAAGTAACAAACGTTCCTCCTGAGCAGTTGCTTTGCGGGGTCTGCTGGACCTGGGCTTGTCAAACACATCTCCATTCTCTTCAAATCTTTTTTTAATTCTTTGTACTTGACACTGAGACACGTTAAAGGTGCCAGCCACCTCTGTGTAATAATTATAGGGGATAACTCAGGAGACTCTTTGCGTGGAAAAAGACAACTACAGGACACAGTTTTATAAGTGGTAAAGTCTATATTATCAGACGGTGATTCAAACAGGTGCAGAGAGAAACTCAAGTCCACAACACTTGGTGCAAATAATAAACGCAGCTTAGCAGTCTATAGGAAACTTCAGAGGAAATGCAATCAAGCAGAAAGTCTATGAAGCACAGTTATTCTTGAGGATACTTGACATGAATAAATCCTTGACTTAGTCTAGACACAGATAGATATGCTTATTAGGCAGTTCAAATCATATCTTAGCTCAACCAGGGAGGCCTGGTTAATAGTCTCAGGTTATTGCAAAGCAGCAACAGCTAAGGCTACTTTCACATTAGCGTCGTGCACTGCACATCGCAATGTGATGTTGCGGCGCACCGACGCATAATGTGGAAGCGCCGCACAATGGGGGCAGCGGATGCTGTTTTTCAACGCATCCGCTGCCCCATTGTGAGGTGCGGGGAGGCGGGGGTGGAGTTCTGGCCGCGCATGCGCGGTCGGAAATGCTGCAGACGACGCACCAAAAAACATTACATGTAACGTTTTTTGGTGGCGACGGTCCGACGCAACCGTCGCATGACGGTTGCGACGTGTGGCAATGCGTCGCACTGCGTCGCTAATAAAAGTCTATGGAGAAAAAAATGCATCCTGTAAGCACTTTTGTAGGATGCGTTTTTTTCTCCAAATCGACTCATAGCGACGTGCAGTGCACGAAGCTAGTGTGAAAGTAGCCTTACATGTCCAGCAAATGCAGATGGAAGTAAACACGAGCAGCAGATGAAGGAGGATTACTGGAAACTTGTGTATGCAGCAGGAACTCAGAGGAGAGTAGCAGGATCACCACACAGGTTCACTGGAGCAGGGGTATAGCCAGGGAGTAATCAGAGGTCAGGAGCTGGATGCAAGGCAGAATGCTCTAGCACAGACTGAAGGCTGGGGTGGAGTTTTATAGCAGGAAGACAGTGCACATGAGACCAAAGATGCCATCTTGGAAAAGGGCAGTAATGCACAAAAGGTAAAAAATGTTCAGAGTCCTGACACTCTGCAGTGGATCTGGTCTTCAGCCTCTTGATAATCCAGGCTTTGGTCGCAGCGTGGATTTTTGGCATGTTGTTAGAGCTCAAGCTGCAGTTCAAGTTAAGGTCTGGGGTGCTGGGTTTCTTTTTATACACACACACTAATTAACCAATCATTTACTGAGCACAGGTGAGGATGTAAACTAGGATTGGGTGTATTATATGACCAGGCGACAAAACTTTTGTCTTGCCAAAATCTGACCATTCTGTGTCCATTAACTGATCAATATTTCTGCATTGATGCCAATTTATTTTCTTAACCTAAACCACATTTTGGAGGGTTTCAGCTTTCAAAATAATAATTGATACAAGCAATGGATGAATTTAACATCAGGTTATAAGTGTCACGAAGTGACTGTCCTGGCGCGACACGACACAACATGAGGTCGCTCACAAAACGGCGAAACACACAGGGGAACACCCGGGACACTTTAACAACAGTGGGCCCTGCGATTGGGAGCGGGGAAATGGACACCTCCTGCACTCTCCTAAGGATGTGCCCTGATCTCCCTGACGTCCCTATACAGGTTTTTTCAACCTGTCGCCGAGCAGGATACCTAGTCTCTCACTTGCCCTGAAGCTATCCCTAAGTAGGGAATTGGCAGGTGAGAGCACTGGTCCCACCGCTGCACTAATACAACACTGCGGAAGATACAGAAAACAAAGGGACAAAGAAACAATAACACCAAACTTAGCTTTCTCTGCTGCAATGCACTGAACAGCAGAGTGAGGCACCAGATAAGAATTCAGCTGAAGAACCGCAGCACTCAGCAAGCTCTTTCTCCAACTTGGCTGATCTCCAGAAGGACCTGTATAACCAACAGTCAGCTGATGCATCAGGTAACCTTTTGAAGGATGGTGGGAGTGGTCACAAACATCAGCTGACCCAGCAGCAATGCAATAACACCAGCGGCCACCGGGGGAGGAAAGCTGCATTAACCTCTGATGACCTGAAAGGAAAAAAGGTTTTAATCTGAGGGAAACCAGATCTGCCACAGAACCAAACCTGGATTGTGACAGTACCCCCCTTTCAATGAGGGGCCTCTGGACAGTCAACACCGGACCTCACCAAATAACAACCTATGGTGAGGATACCTCGATCCACCAGAGTTCATCTCGGCAGTCACTTGACCCTCAGGTTTATGGCAAACGTGGCCTGATGGAAATGCCAATAACGTAGGCTCCGGAGGCGCCACAAATCTCCAGAGCGCCGACCTGGGGAATGAGATGTGCACATGCATAACTGGGGGTAACTTCAACTGAAAAGTCCCCGGGCTGAGAATGGCTGACACTCGATATGGCCCAATCACCCTGGAACTCCAGGTCACAGTTGCACACTTCCACCTGAAGTTTTTGGTGGACACCCAAACATACTCATTCACACACACACACACACACACACACACACACACAGGTCCGGACCTGAACGTTTATTTCCACGCTTACGTCTGCCACAAGACGGTGAATTCTTTGAGGAATTGACAACAGAGGCGTCCCACTGTGTCATCACACTCACACCCCCACCAAGCTCAGAGGCAACCACCACCCTCCCCTGACCCCTCCTCCTAAGGGGACTACAACACTCAGGGTTAGCATGTGGTGAGGGTTGAGCCCTGCCCCTACTCCCTGACAACACTTCTGCTGCCCCCACTGGAGAAAGAGGGGTATGTTGTAGAAGAACAGCAGAGACAGTAGCCCCCGGGCAGCAGTCCTCACACGACTGACCCCAGCTGACCACTTCCCTTGACCGCCAATCTATGACCGGGTTGTGCTTTTTCAACCAAGTGAGTCCTAAAGCGATGGGTGTTGGCATTCCCCCCAAGATGTAGCATGACAGGGACTCCTCATGACGAGTCCCTATACGCAGGTGTATATCATCTGCGACTTGGGTCACCCACCCCTGGCTGAGTGGTACAGAGTCAATGGCCTGGACGCTTAGAGGTTTAGTTAGTGTCCTACACCTCAGGTCATGGGTCTGGACAAAATGAGCATCCACCAGATTGACACCTGATCCACTGTCCACAAGCACTGGTATACACTTAGTTACCCTGCCAACTATCACTTCAGCAGACAAGGTACACTGAGGGGAAGAAATGGAGGAAATATACACTCCCTGCTTGCCTCCCTCCACATGACCAGGGGGACGCGGCTTCTTAGGTTGTACAGGTATTTTGGCGAAAGCTGGGCAGACATTGATGAAATGACCAGCCGGCTCACAGTAAAAACATGCCCCCACACCACGGTGAACCGCAGGCAAAACCGTTTGGGAACCAACTCCTCCTACCTGCATGGGTTCGTCCACCTGCTCAGGAGTGTCCCTCTCCCTAGCAAGGACTACCGGGGGCACATTTGGTGTATGCCTCTCCCTCAAGCGTCTATCCACCCGGATGGCAAGGGACATGGCGGCCTCAACGACCTGGGGGAGGAGTACTGCACAAGAGTATCCTGCAAGGGCAGGGTCATTCCACTGTGTGTCAGTGGCCCACCTCCTGAACTCCGAGCAGTACTCCTCAGCCGCCCCCCCCTGCTTGATTTTACGCAGTCGGCATTCCGCCAGGGAGACGCCATCAGGATCCCCATACACAAGCGCCAATGCCACAAAAAAACTCATCCACCGACCGTACAGATTGACAACCGGCGGGCAGGGAGAAAGCCCAGGATTGGGGGATCACCCTTAAGAAGGGAGATTATAATCCCCACACTCTGTTCCTCACTCCCTGATGAACGAGGGCGGAGCCTGAAGTACAACTTGCAGGCCTCCTGAAAAAAAAAATGTATCTCTCCCTCCAGAGAACCTGTCAGGAAGAGAAATCTTGGGTTCTGGTTGAGCCTGTACCTGAGCCGAAGCCCAAAACCCCAACAATTGCTGCAGCTGCTGCACCACCTCACCACGCAGCACCTTACACTCCTCGGTGAGGATCTGAAGCAATTGGGCAAAGGCCTACATGGCACACCTGAAGAAATGGGATGGTTGGTTATAATGTCACGAAGTGACACGACCCAACGGGTGGTTGCTTACAAAACGGCGAAACACACAGGGGAACACCGGGGACACTAACAACGGTGGGCCCTGCGATTGGGAACGGGGAAATAGACACCTCCTGCACTCTCCTAAGGATGTGCCCTGATCTCCCTGACGTCCCTATACAGGTTTTTTCAACCTGTCGCCGAGCAGGATACCTAGTCCCTCACTTGCCCTGCACCTATCCCTAAGTAGGGAATTGGCAGGTGAGAACACTGGGGAAGATACAGAAAACAAAGGGACAAAGAAACAATGACATCAAACTTAGCTTTCTCTGCTGCAATGCAGCGAACAGCAGAGTGAGGCACGAGATAAGAATTCAGCTGAAGAACCGCAGCACTCAGCAAGCTCTTTCTCCAACTTGGTTGATCTCCAGAAGGACCTGTATAACCAACAGTCAGCTGATGCATCAGGTGACCTTTTGAAGGATGGTGGGAGTGGTCACAAACATCAGCTGACCTATCAGCAATGCAATAACACCAGCGGCCACCGGGGGAGGAAAACTGCATTAACCCCCGATGACCTGAAAGGAAAAAAGGTTTTAATCTGAGGGAAACCAGTTCTGCCACAGACTTGTTGGATCGTGACAATAAGATTTTATTTACATAACATGGATAAGCGACATAACTTCTGTCAGGGAGTGTAGTAATGGCACCTGTATGAGCTTATCAGTATAAAAGACACCTGTCCACAACCTCAGTCACACTCCAAACTCCATACACTGTACAGTATATATATCTTTCCATACACTGTACAGTATATATATCTCCCCATACATTGTACAGTATATATATCCCCTCATACACTGTACAGTATATATATCTCCCCATACATTGTACACTATATATAACTCCCCATCCATACACTGTACAGTATATATATCTCCCCATACATTGTACAGTATATATATCTCCCCATACATTGTACAGTATATATATCACCTTATACACTGTACAGTATATATATCACCTTATACACTGTACAGTATATATATATCCCTCATACACTGTACAGTATATATCCCTTCACACATTGTACAGTATATATATCTCCCCATACATTGTACAGTATATATCCCCTCATACATTGTACAGTATATATCCCTCATACATTGCACAGTATATATCCCTCATACATTGTACAGTATATATCCCCTCATACATTGTACAGTATATATCCCCTCATACATTGTACAGTATATATCCCTCATACATTGCACAGTATATATCCCTCATACATTGTACAGTATATATCCCCTCATACATTGCACAGTATATATCCCCTCATACATTGTACAGTATATATCCCTCATACATTGTACAGTATATATCCCCTCATACATTGTACAGTATATATCCCTCATACATTGTACAGTATATATCCCCTCATACATTGCACAGTATATATCCCCTCATACATTGTACAGTATATATCCCTCATACATTGCACAGTATATATCCCTCATACATTGTACAGTATATATCCCCTCATACATTGTACAGTATATATCCCCTCATACATTGTACAGTATATATCCCCTCATACATTGCACAGTATATATCCCCTCATACATTGTACAGTATATATCCCTCATACATTGCACAGTATATATCCCCTCATACATTGTACAGTATATATCCCCTCATACATTGCACAGTATATATCCCTCATACATTGTACAGTATATATCCCCTCATACATTGCACAGTATATATCCCCTCATACATTGCACAGTATATATCCCTCATACATTGTACAGTATATATCTCCTCATACATTGCACAGTATATATCTCCTCGTACATTGTACAGTATATATCCCCTCATACATTGCACAGTATATATCTCCTCATACATTGTACAGTATATATCCCCTCATACATTGTACAGTATATATCCCCTCATACATTGCACAGTATATATCCCTCATACATTGTACAGTATATATCTCCTCATACATTGCACAGTATATATCTCCTCGTACATTGTACAGTATATATCCCTCATACATTGCACAGTATATATCCCTCATACATTGTATAGTATATATCTCCTCATACATTGCACAGTATATATCCCCTCATACATTGCACAGTATATATCCCTCATACATTGTATAGTATATATCTCATCATACATTGTACAGTATATATCTCCTCATACATTGTACAGTATATATCCCCTCATACATTGCACAGTATATATCCCCTCATACATTGTATAGTATATATCTCATCATACATTGCACAGTATATATCTCCTCATACATTGTATAGTATATATCTCATCATACATTGTACAGTATATATCCCTCATACATTGTACAGTATATATCTCCTCATACATTGTACAGTATATATCCCCTCATACATTGCACAGTATATATCCCTCATACATTGTATAGTATATATCTCATCATACATTGTACAGTATATATCCCTCATACATTGTACAGTATATATCTCCTCATACATTGTACAGTATATATCCCCTCATACATTGCACAGTATATATCCCTCATACATTGTATAGTATATATCTCATCATACATTGTACAGTATATATCCCCTCATACATTGTTCAGTATATATCCCTCATACATTGCACAGTATATATCCCCTCATACATTGTACAGTATATATCCCTCATACATTGCACAGTATATATCCCCTCATACATTGTACAGTATATATCCCTCATACATTGTACAGTATATATCCCCTCATACATTGTACAGTATATATCCCCTCATACATTGTACAGTATATATCTCCTCATACATTGTACAGTATATATCCCCTCATACATTGCACAGTATATATTCCTCATACATTGTATAGTATATATCTCATCATACATTGCACAGTATATATCCCCTCATACATTGCACAGTATATATCTCCTCATACATTGTACAGTATATATCCCCTCATACATTGTACAGTATATATCCCCTCATACATTGCACAGTATATATCCCTCATACATTGTACAGTATATATCCCCTCATACATTGTACAGTATATATCCCTCACACATTGTACAGTATATATCCCTCATACATTGCACAGTATATATCTCTCACACATTGTACAGTATATATCCCTCATACATTGTACAGTATATATCTCCTCGTACATTGTACAGTATATATCCCTCATACATTGCACAGTATATATCTCCTCGTACATTGTACAGTATATATCCCCTCATACATTGCACAGTATATATCCCTCATACATTGCACAGTATATATCCCCTCATACATTGCACAGTATATATCCCCTCATACATTGTACAGTATATATCCCTCATACATTGCACAGTATATATCCCTCATACATTGTACAGTATATATCCCCTCATACATTGCACAGTATATATCCCTCATACATTGCACAGTATATATCCCCTCATACATTGCACAGTATATATCCCCTCATACATTGTACAGTATATATCCCTCATACATTGCACAGTATATATCTCCTCGTACATTGTACAGTATATATCCCCTCATACATTGCACAGTATATATCCCTCATACATTGTACAGTATATATCCCCTCATACATTGTACAGTATATATCCCTCACACATTGTACAGTATATATCCCTCATACATTGCACAGTATATATCTCCTCGTACATTGTACAGTATATATCCCTCATACATTGCACAGTATATATCTCCTCGTACATTGTACAGTATATATCCCCTCATACATTGCACAGTATATATCCCTCATACATTGTACAGTATATATCCCCTCATACATTGTACAGTATATATCCCTCATACATTGTACAGTATATATCCCCTCATACATTGTACAGTATATATCTCCTCATACATTGTACAGTATATATCCCTCACACATTGTACAGTATATATCCCTAATACATTGTACAGTATATATCCCCTCATACATTGTACAGTATATATCCCTCACACATTGTACAGTATATATCCCTCACACATTGTACAGTATATATCCCTAATACATTGTACAGTATATATCCCTAATACATTGTACAGTATATATCCCCTCATACATTGCACAGTATATATCCCCTCATACATTGTACAGTATATATCCCCTCATACATTGCACAGTATATATCCCTCATACATTGTACAGTATATATCCCCTCATACATTGTACAGTATATATCTCTCACACATTGTACAGTATATATCCCTCATACATTGTACAGTATATATCCCTCACACATTGTACAGTATATATCCCTCATACATTGCACAGTATATATCTCCTCGTACATTGTACAGTATATATCCCTCATACATTGCACAGTATATATCTCCTCGTACATTGTACAGTATATATCCCCTCATACATTGCACAGTATATATCCCTCATACATTGTACAGTATATATCCCTCATACATTGTACAGTATATATCCCCTCATACATTGTACAGTATATATCTCCTCATACATTGTACAGTATATATCCCTCACACATTGTACAGTATATATCCCTCACACATTGTACAGTATATATCCCTAATACATTGTACAGTATATATCCCTCACACATTGTACAGTATATATCTCCTCATACATTGTACAGTATATATCCCCTCATACATTGTACAGTATATATCCCCTCATACATTGTACAGTATATATCCCCTCATACATTGTACAGTATATATCCCTCACACATTGTACAGTATATATCCCTCATACATTGCACAGTATATATCCCTCACACATTGTACAGTATATATCTCCTCATACATTGTACAGTATATATCCCCTCATACATTGTACAGTATATATCCCTCACACATTGTACAGTATATATCCCTAATACATTGTACAGTATATATCCCTAATACATTGTACAGTATATATCCCCTCATACATTGTACAGTATATATCCCTCACACATTGTACAGTATATATCCCTCACACATTGTACAGTATATATCCCTAATACATTGTACAGTATATATCCCTCACACATTGTACAGTATATATCCCTCACACATTGTACAGTATATATCCCTAATACATTGTACAGTATATATCCCTAATACATTGTACAGTATATATCCCTCACACATTGTACAGTATATATCCCTCACACATTGTACAGTATATATATCCCTAATACATTGTACAGTATATATCCCTCACACATTGTACAGTATATATCCCTAATACATTGTACAGTATATATCCCTCACACATTGTACAGTATATATCCCTCATGCATTGCACAGTATATATCCCCTCATACATTGCACAGTATATATCTCCTCATACATTGTACAGTATATATCCCTAATACATTGTACAGTATATATCCCTCACACATTGTACAGTATATATCCCCTCATACATTGTACAGTATATATCCCTAATACATTGTACAGTATATATCCCCTCACACATTGTACAGTATATATCCCTCATACATTGTACAGTATATATCCCCTCATACATTGTACAGTATATATCCCTAATACATTGTACAGTATATATCCCCTCATACATTGTACAGTATATATCCCCTCATACATTGTACAGTATATATCCCTAATACATTGTACAGTATATATCCCTCACACATTGTACAGTATATATCCCTAATACATTGCACAGTATATATCCCCTCACACATTGTACAGTATATATCCCTAATACATTGTACAGTATATATCCCTCACACATTGTACAGTATATATCCCTAATACATTGTACAGTATATATCCCTCACACATTGTACAGTATATATCCCTAATACATTGTACAGTATATATCCCTCACACATTGTACAGTATATATCCCTCATACATTGTACAGTATATATCCCCTCATACATTGCACAGTATGTATCTCCCCATACATTGTACAGTATATATCCCTCACACATTGTACAGTATATATCCCTCATGCATTGCACAGTATATATCCCCTCATACATTGTACAGTATATATCCCTCATACATTGTACAGTATATATCCCTCACACATTGTACAGTATATATATCCCTCATACATTGTACAGTATATATCCCCTCATACATTGCACAGTATATATCTCCCCATACATTGTACAGTATATATCCCTCACACATTGTACAGTATATATCCCTCATGCATTGCACAGTATATATCCCCTCATACATTGTACAGTATATATCCCTCATACATTGTACAGTATATATCCCTCACACATTGTACAGTATATATCCCTAATACATTGTACAGTATATATCCCTCACACATTGTACAGTATATATCCCTAATACATTGTACAGTATATATCCCTCACACATTGTACAGTATATATATCCCTCATACATTGTACAGTATATATCCCCTCATACATTGCACAGTATATATCTCCTCATAGATTGTACAGTATATATCCCCTCATACATTGTACAGTATATATCTCCTCATAGATTGTACAGTATATATCCCCTCATACATTGTACAGTATATATCCCTCACACATTGCACAGTATATATCTCCTCATACATTGTACAGTATATATCCCCTCACACATTGTACAGTATATATCCCTCATACATTGTACAGTATATATCTCATCATACATTGTACAGTATATATCCCCTCACACATTGTACAGTATATATCCCTCATACATTGTAAAGTATATATCCCTCACACATTGTACAGTATATATCCCTCATACATTGCACAGTATATATCTCCTCATACATTGTACAGTATATATCCCCTCACACATTGTACAGTATATATCCCTCATACATTGTACAGTATATATCTCATCATACATTGTACAGTATATATCCCCTCACACATTGTACAGTATATATCCCTCATACATTGTACAGTATATATCCCTCACACATTGTACAGTATATATCCCTCATACATTGCACAGTATATATCTCCTCATACATTGTACAGTATATATCCCCTCATACATTGTACAGTATATATCCCCTCATACATTGCACAGTATATATCTCCTCATACATTGTACAGTATATATCCCCTCATACATTGTACAGTATATATCTCCTCATAGATTGTACAGTATATATCCCTCATGCATTGCACAGTATATATCCTCTCACACATTGTACAGTATATACCCTCATACATTGTACAGTATATATATATACCCTCACACATTGCACAGTATATATCTTCTCACACATTGTACAGTATATACCCTCCTACATTGTATAATATAGGGAACACTCACCCAGACCCAGACTGAAATATACAGCCGAGAACAGGAGTGCGGGTAGGATCTCAGGCAGTCCCTGATACATGCAGAGCTCCACCAACTGCTGCAACCTCCATTACAGGGGCAGGAGAGCAGAACGCACTCTCTCCAATCCCAAAGAACGCTGTGACGTGCCAACGTCAGCGCGTTCTTAACTCCAAGTGCATCAGAGTAGTCAAGCATTGACTGCTGCTTGCGCATGCCTGTAAAACCACCGTACCCGCAGATTAAAAGGGTCAGCGGCCGGAAAAAACGGCCGGTGGCCGGAGCAGCGTGCAATTGCCGGATGAGTGGGTGCTGCCGGCCTGCGGCCCACTATGACTGACACATCGCGGCCCAGTGGGAAAATGCCCGGTTGGGCAGATTATCAATCCGCCCTGTTCTGTTGGCAGATCTGACAACATTAACCTCTTTCTGACATCGGACGTACTATCCCGTCGAGGTGGGGTGGACCCGTATGACCACCGACGGGATAGTACGTCATATGCGATCGGCCGCGCTCACTATCGCAGCTGACATCCGGCACTATGTGCCAGGAGCGGTCACGGACTGCCCCCGGCACATTAACCCCCGGTACACTGCGATCAAACATGATCGCAGTGTTCCGGCGGTATAGGGAAGCAACGCGCAGGGAGGGGGCTCCCTGCGTGCTTCCTTGAGGGTCTCCTACCTCCTCCTCCCTGCAGCAGGCCCGGATCCAAGATGGCCGAGGCATCCGGGTCCCGCAGGGAGGTGGCTTCACTGCGCCTGCTCAGAGCAGGCGCCGGGAAGCCTCCAGGAGCTGTGCACGTCAGATCGCCGATCTGACACAGTGCACAGCAAAGTGTCAGATCGGCGATCTTACACTGTAACATGATGCCCCCCCCCCATGTGTAAAAAAAATATAAAAAAATACCCCAAAAAATAAAAATAAAATATATATTGTTCCTATAAATACATTTCTTTATCTAAATAAAAAAAAAACAATAAAAGTACACATATTTAGTATCGCCGCGTCAGTAACGGCCCGAGCTATAAAACTGTCCCACTAGTTAACCCCTTCAGTGAACACCGTAAAAAAAAAAAAAAAAAAAACGAGGCAAAAAACAACGCTTTATTATCATACCGCCAAACAAAAAGTGGAATAACACGCGATCAAAAAGACGGATATAAATAACCATGGTACCGCTGAAAACGTCATCTTGTCCCGCAAAAAACGAGCCACCATACAGCGTCATCAAAGAAAAAATAAAAAAGTTATAGTCCTCAGAATAAAGCAATGCAAAAATAATTATTTTTTCTATAAAATAGTTTTTATCGCATAAAAGCGCCAAAACATAAAAAAATGATATAAATGAGGTATCGCTGTAATCGTACTGACCCGAAGAATAAAACTGCTTTATCAATTTTACCAAACGTGGAACGGTATAAACGCCTCCCCCAAAAGAAATTCATGAATAGCTGGTTTTTAGTCATTCTGCTTCACAAAAATCAGAATAAAAAGCGATCAAAAAATGTCACTTGCCTGAAAATGTCACCAATAAAAACATCAACTCGTCCCGCAAAAAACAAGACCTCATAGGACTCTGTGGACCAAAATATGGAAAAATTATAGCTCTCAAAATGTGGTAACGCAAAAAATATTTTTTGAAATAAAAAGCGTCTTTCAGTGGGTAACGGCTGCCAATAATAAAAATCCACTAAAAAACCCGCTATAAAAGTAAATCAAACCCCCTTTCATCACCCCCTTAGTTAGCGAAAAATTAAAAAATTAAAAAAATGTATTTATTTCCATTTTCCCATTAGGGTTAGGGTTAGGGCTAGGGTTAGGGCTAGCATTAGGGTTAGGGCTAGGGTTAGGGCAAGGGTTAGGGCTAGGGTTAGGGCAAGTGTTAGGGTTAGGGCTAGGGTTAGGGTTGGGGCTAGGGTTAAGGCTACAGTTAGGGTTGGGGCTAAAGTTAGGGTTAGGTTTGGGGCTAAATTTAGAGTTAGGGTTTGGATTACATTTACGGTTGGGAATAGGGTTGGGATTAGGGTTAGGGGTGTGTCAGGGTTAGGGGTGTGGTTAGGGTTACCGTTGGGATTAGGGTTAGGGATGTGTTTGGATTAGGGTTTCAGTTATAATTGGGGGGTTTCTACTGTTTAGGCACATCAGGGGCTCTCCAATGACACGACATGGCGTCCGATCTCAATTCCAGCCAATTCTGCGTTGAAAAAGTAAAACAGTGCTCCTTCCCTTCCGAGCTCCCCCGTGCGCCCAAACAGGGGTTTACCCCAACATATGGGGTATCAGCGTACTCAGGACACATTGGACAACAACTTTTGGGGTCCAATTTCTCCTGTTACCCTTGGGAAAATACAAAACTGGGGGCTAAAAAATAATTTTTGTGGAAAAAAAAGGATTTTTTATTTTCACGGCTCTGCGTTATAAACTGTAGTGAAACATTTGGGGGTTCAAAGTTCTCACAACACATCTAGATAAGTTCCTTGGGGGGTCTATGGGGTCACTTGTGGGGGGGGTTTCTACTGTTTAGGTACATTAGGGGTTCTGCAAACGCAATTTGACGCCTGCAGACCAATCCATCTAAGTCTGCATTCCAAATGACGCTCCTTCCCTTCCGAGCTCTGCCATGCGCTCAAATGGTGGTTCCCCCCCAACATATGGGGTATCAGCGTACTCAGGACAAACTGGACAACAACTTTTGGGGTCCAATTTCAATTGTTACCCTTGGAAAAATACAAAACTTCTGGCTAAAAAATAATTTTTGTGGAAAAAAATAATTTTTATTTTCACGGCTCTGCATTATAAACTGTAGTGAAACATTTGGGGTTTCAAAGCTCTCACAACACATCTAGATGAGTTCCTTAGGGGGTCTACTTTCCAAAATGGTGTCATTTGTGGGGGGGTTTCAATGTTTAGGCACATCAGGGGCTCTCCAAACGCAACATGGTGTCCCATCTCAATTCCAGTCAATTTTGCATTGAAAAGTCAAACAGCGCTCCTTTCCTTCCGATCTCTCCCAGGCGCCCAAACAGTGGTTTACCCCCCATATATGGGGTATCAGCGTACTCAGGACAAATTGTGCAACAACTTTTGGGGTCCAATTTCATCTCTTACCCTTGGGAAAATAAAAAATTGGGGGCGAAAAGATCATTTTTGTGAAAAAATATTATTTTTTATTTTTACGGCTCTGCATTATACACTTCTGTAAATCACTTAATGGGTCAAAGTGCTCACCAGTCACCACACATCTAGATAAGTTCCTTAGGGGGTCTACTTTCCAAAATGGTGTCACTTGTGGGGTTTCAATGTTTAGGCACATCAGTGGCTCTCCAAATGCAACATGGCGTGCCATCTCAATTCCTGTCAATTTTGCATTGAAATGTCAAACTGCGCTCCTTCCCTTCCGAGCTCTCCCGTGCGCCCAAACAGTGGTTTACCCCCACATATGGGGTATCAGCGTACTCAGGACGAATTGTACAACAACTTTTGGGGTCCAATTTCTTCTCTTACCCTTGGGAAAATAAAAAATTGGGGGCAAAAAGATCATTTTTGTGAAAAAATATGATTTTTTATTTTCACGGCTCTGCATTATAAACTTCTGTGAATCACTTAATGGGTCAAAGTGCTCACCACACATCTAGATAAGTTCCTTAGGGGTCTACTTTCCAAAATGGTGTGACTTGTGGGGGGTTTCAATGTTTAGGCACATCAGTGGCTCTCCAAACGCAACATGGCGTCCCATCTCAATTCCTGTCAATTTTGCATTGAAAAGTCAAATGGCGCTCCTTTGCTTCCGAGCTCTGCCATGCACCCAAACAGTGGTTTACCCCCACATATGGGGTATCGGCGTACTCAGGACAAATTGTATAACAACTTTTGGGGTCCATTTTCTCCTGTTACCCTTGGTAACATAAAACAAATTGGAGCTGAAGTAAATTTTTGGTGAAAAAAGTTAAATGTTCATTTATATTTAAACATTCCAAAAATTCCTGTGAAACACCTGAAGGGTTAATAAACTTCTTGAATGTGGTTTTGAGCACCTTGAGGGGTGCAGTTTTTAGAATGGTGTCACACTTGGTTATTTTCTATCATATAGACCCCTCAAAATGACTTCAAATGAGATGTGGTTCCTAAAAAAAATGGTGTTGTAAAAATGAGAAATTGGTGGTCAACTTTTAACCCTTATAACTCCTAACAAAAAAAAATTTTGGTTCCAAAATTGTGCTGATGTAAAGTGATGTAAAGTAGACATGTGGGAAATGTTACTTATTAAGTATTTTGTGTGACATATCTCTGTGATTTAATTGCATAAAAATTCCAAGTTGGAAAATTGCGAAATTTTCAAAATTTTTGCCAAATTTCCTTTTTTTCACAAATAAACGCAGGTAATATCAAAGAAATTTTACAACTATCATGAAGTACAATATGTCACGAGAAAACATTGTCAGAATCACCGGGATCTGTTGAAGCGTTCCAGAGTTATAACCTCATAACGAGACAGTGGTCAGAATTGTAAAAATTGGCTCGGTCATTAACGTGCAAACCACTCTTGGGGGTAAAGGGGTTAAATATGGTTTTTGGGGACCTTGATAGAGATAGTCTGTCCTTATGAAATCACTTGGTATCTGACTTTCTGCATCACTGTTGACCATCTGACTGACGGGATTACAGCTCCTAGAAGAAGGACACATCTCCTTCATAGTTGACCTTAGCAACAACAGTCCCAGACAGCTCTTTACTGGTTAGTGCATATTCTACTGGTGCACAGCTAATGTGAAAAAGTGAGTCTAAAAACTATTGACCCACAAGTTTATCTCTGTTGTGGGTAAAATATGTGAATGTTTTCTAAGTGATGCAATCCTGGAGCATCTCAATGAAAATATGACATACAGCTATGAGATAGAAAATTTGTGTCTAAGGCTTCGGGAACACATTCAGTATATGGTCAGTATTTTACATCAGTATTTGTAACCCCAAGCCAGAAGAGGGTGAAAAATGCAGAAGTGGTGACGTGTTTCTATTATACTTTTCCATTGATTGTCCCACTCCTGGTTTTGGCTTACAAATACTGATGTCAAATACTGACTAAATACTAAACGTGTGACCGCAGCTTTAGCTGCACGCTTGCTCAGCATCTAAGCTCACTCTGATCAGTCCCAAACCCAACCCAGGCGCTACTGAAAGCATGCAGCCGCACATGCCACAATGAAGTCATGCACACTTATGAGCTGCTGTTGTAGCAGAGGAAGCACCTAAGGGAGATGAAAGAAAAGGCACTAACAGAGCGCGCTGGCACAGCAGAAGCACAAAACTGTAGTAAGCAAGGAGCACCTACCACAATAATGTGTTCCTGACTAGTGATTTAACTTGAAGCTTATGGCCCCATTTCAAAATTCTCATGAGGTTTTAATAGTTCTCATCTGGGCCAAAGGGACTTTTTTGGTACCCACGAGGCACCAGGTTCTGAGCGCTTTGGCATCCTCTGCATGCATTATAGTTGCATCCTTGTTCCCAACTACCATCGCGAAGTTCATAAAATCATTGCTAATAATAAGAGGCAAATGTAGTTATAAATTTAGTAACCCCATGTACCTCACATCAGTAGTAGCTAACCCTATGTGCCTCTAATTAATAGCCCTGGAGGTGCCTCCCATTAGGAACCACAGAGGAGCAGCAGAGCTGCAGGTCAAAACCCTGTACTTATGGTACGTTCACATCTGTGTTGGAGCCTCTATTGCATATCCGCCTGAAAATACAAGACTGTTTTACATTGTAAAGTAAAATCCTGTTCACCATTTCAGAAACACAATGGATCCGGAGTGCTGGTGTTCGTCAGGGCACCTCTGATGTCCATCATGGCACAGGTCCACCGGCATTACCGTTAATTTTGTTGTTCTGCCTCAGCATTGAATTAAAAATACACTGATGTAAACTGAGCCTTAGTTTGGGATAGTTGTCACAGATTGAAGCTGCACTGTTGATTTAGGATCATCCAGCAACTATAGAGGTTAAAATGTTCACAGCAGATTGGGAGTAGTTAGCTCAGCCCCAGGGTACTGGAAAAGATTTGTGTCCTGGACATCCAAGAGGAAGGTGTGTGGTAGAGAGTTTTCTGTCAGACAGAAATCAGAGAACTGTGTAGACCAGTTCTTCATGGGAAGCGATTGCTGTAATCACAGAAGCAGTCAGGACAGCCAGGAGCATCTTTATTACTCCAAGATAGATGTGAGAGAGAGCTACAGCATGGGACTCAAACCCCCTCCCACACCTCACTGCATGAGCAAGGTACAGCTCTGCTTAGGCTAAGACACTGTGTGTGAAAATAAGTTATCTGTGAAGAGAAATTATCTGTGAAGAGACTTTCATACATGTTGATGAAGCATTGCATGAAGAGAAGTGATTCTGTGTGATGAAAAGAAGCTTGAATAAAACCCTTGTGATCAACTTCAGCTCAGAACTGTGTCATAGCTGTGTGCCTGTAAATCATTACCTCCTATCTACTGTCAATAATTATAATTAATGGTCCCCCTGAGCAAGATTTCCCCATGATTAAAAAAAACCCTCATGTTTCCTTTATATCTCCATCATATACTGAGTGGTGTGCATGCAACATAGTTTTAAAATGAATTGATCAAAAATGATTGTTATATGATTGATAAATGCTAATAGTGAAGCAGTAATGCACTATCATTCCTCCAATTCTGTGTGGAGAGAGGGTGCTGCACGCCAGCTGGTGCCCCACAATTATCGTGCACGTGTCCTATGAACTAGACTAGGACAAGTCAATGTTTTGATTACCAATCGGTTGCGCACCTTTGCAGATTGCCCAACATTGACAGACATTGCTCAGCTTTCCTAACTACTCCGCTCAACAGCTGCCAAGGTGTAGAGGGACCATTGGTGTAGAGGGGTTCTGAAAATTTTACTTTGGCTTATTTGGTTGTTTGATGTTTGACTTTATTTATTACAGATTGTCCTCTAAAACGTCAAAAAGGGCTCATGGAACGTTTTTAGACCAAATTATTACATTATCCGTCTACTTCAGACAGTTCTATCTTTTACTATTTTACCATCTATGGTAGCAAGAGATGTCCATTGATATGAATGGAAAATAAATGATAAAACATAATTTTAGGCAAAATCACTGCAAGGTAAGCAGAGAAAAATAAACATTCTCAAAGTTGCTTAACAATATAAGGAAATATTATTGGTGGTAATTTGTAAGTTGTAATTTATTGCTAAATTTCGTTTTAGAAAATGATGTGAGAAGATCCAAAAAATGGATCCTTGACTTGCCCAATTAAGCCTCCTCTGCTTATAATTTAGAGAACATCTCCCATGGTGGATTGTATGGAATTTACAAACCCCTGGTGGTATTTCCTTAACAGCTATTACCCACTTCATTCTTTACCAGATAGGGATGCCAAACTCCTTCACTTATCAAAGCACATTTCATCTGGTACTTCACTATACAAATCCTTTCTGCTTCTCATTTCCTCTCAAATCAAAGTCCAAATCTTCGCTGTCACTCACGCATCATTTTATCATGTTGGCCTTTGTTGCATCTATAACCTGGTCTTCAAATACTTCCCTTGATAATCCCTCTGCTCTAATCATGATTGACTACAATACCCCTATGCTCCTCTTAGCCACCTCTTCTTCCTGCGTGCCATATGTTCTTAAGGAAAACTAAATATTCTATTTATCAACCTTTATTATTTGGTATAATTATATTTCCAGTGTGTGCATTGCATTTGTTGCTTTTGTGTTTTTCTTTCAATGCCTTCATGATAATTCACATAAGGATATTTCAATATTAATTTAGGTTAGGCATCAAAAAATATGCAAAAATTATTTGTCATATATTAAAAGGTTGTAATAGGATGGTGATTTCGAAACTTATTACTATAGTAAAACACCTGAACATTTTTTTTATTACTATTGGGGAACTTCAACTTCCATTCTAACATCAAAGAAGCATGATGTAGAGCTACAGTAAAGCATTCTTTAAATCTGAATTTTGATGACTATTTTGCAATTGTGTGCCATGACTTCAGCTGCATAGTTCTCCCATCATGAGATCTGTGCAAGTTTCTTATTGTTCCCATGGTTAATGCAAAGGTTGTGCATCAGTCCCACAATTGCCGTGCTACACTAGATTTTAGCAGATGATACATCTGTCACAGGACCATACAGATGTACAATTTTTCAAGTCAGCGCTCTGGCTCCCATTTGAAGAGTAACCCCTTAAGGATGCAGTCAATTTTTCATTTTTGTGTTAATATTTTTCTAATCTTCTTCAAAGAGCTATATCCTTTTTATTTTTCCTTCTAAATTGTCTTGTTATGGTTTGCTTTTTTTTGCAGGATGAGTCGTAGCTTTGAAATACAGAACTTAATTTACCATTTAATGTACTGAAAAATGAGAAACAAAATTCCAGGGAGGTAAAATGCTTTTTTTTATTTTGTTTTTTACAGCGTGGTAAAAAAAAAAAAAGACCTGGCAAAGTGGCAATATGATGCTCCAAGTCTGTACAATTGCGGCAGGACAAAACACACAATTTTTTTTTCTTTATTATTTTAACACAAATCTGAACTTTTTTTAAAAATAAGCTGTTAGAGAACCATAACTTTTTGTTTGGTTTTCCAGGTGGTGAGCTGCAGTTTTTACCAATCACTTTTTTTTAGTCCCCATAGGGAATTTGAATTTGGATAATTTGACCTCTTGTACTGTGTACCGCAATATCACAGCATTGGAGACAGTGTATACACTCATACAGTATATATACTCATGGTCATGGTTTACTGACTGGTCTTCATAGGAGTACCACCATGGCATACCCTACCATAATGTTCGCATAGCTTAAATGCCGCTGTCAATAATTGACAATGGCATTTAAGGGGTTAACAGAAACGACTGGAGCAGGCTCTGATTGCAGCTGCATAAGACAGTTGCCAGCTGTGTAATACAGCTGGCTTTTGCCCTATGTTATGTGGAGAGGCACAGCTCTTGGGTCAGCTACAAACACCCTGATCAGTTCCATGATAGATAGGGGTTAAAAACTGTAAATAAGCAGCAGACAGTAGTCCAATGAGGGGCAATAAAGGCAGCTCTAGGAGTTTAAGTTACATCAAGCAGTCTTGTATTATTTTCTGGTCACTCCTTTTGGTTACAAAAATTGTTTTGCATTTTTTCATAACAGTTTTTCCTGGGAACACAGAGGTGGTGATTGAGGTTCCTCATTCTCTCCATCTATAGAGGGCACAGAGTTATGACCCTAGCTCAACAACAGGGGCATAACTATAGTGGGTGCAGAGGTTGCCGTTGCACCGAGCCCTGGAGCTTAGGGGTACCAAAAGCTCCCTTTGGCCCATGAGAAGACAAATACTATTACAGATCTGTGATAAGTGAGGACCCTGTTGGAGAAATTGCATTGGGGACCACTAATTTCATAGCCCAACAAAACACTTTCAAATATCCAAGATAAGGCTTGGATGATGCTACCGCTGTTCATGGTTATGCCTCCCTAGATTTGTGACAGCTGGAGATCCTGTAAATTGCACACATGTTTTTAATAGTACTGTAAGTACACAGAGGACATAGTGCAGATCTGCAAACTATGGTAAAAAGTTCCATATAAAACATCTCACAACGGCACATTTATTGTCTTCACCTGGTCTTGGGTTTCGACAATGTTGGCTTCTTCTGGGTCTTTTTACTAAGTTTACCAGCCTGTTCTATGACCTCTATGTAGTTAAAGGAATATACTAAAGAAGGTGTGTATTAACAACAGGATCACCATCTGTAAAGAAAATATAGAAAGGTATAGAAACGGTAGAACCCAGCAGAAAACAGCCAATACTGTACCTTCTTCTAAGATTTCCCTTTGATTGATAGGGGTTTGGAGTGAACTGCTGTTTCCTTAAGTACAAATTGAGACTTTTGTATATCTTCTGCTACAAGAGTCATTTAGACACCCTAAAACTCACTTGACTTTCAGGATGTTTGGGAGATGTCTCTTGAGCTAGATTTGGTCTCCATTGTGGGTGCATTGATGCGATGAATGTCATTGGGTGACGGAACACTGCATGGTATATGTCCTAGGCATTTATTTATCAGATGAGCCGTGAGCTGTGCAATAATGTAACATGACGTACCCTTCCAAGTTCCAACCAATGCCATCACGTGGCATCCGTCACAGCCTTTGTTTAACCTATATAGTACTTTTTGATCTTCTCCCAGCATTCATGTTAATCAGAGACCAAAAGTATAATATAATCAGAGCCTTACTACTACTTGAAAATCAATAACAAACAATTATCTGGTTTTAGAAGAAAAATTAAGTAATAAAAGTAAATCACGCAATGTCATTAGACTATCCTTTTAATTGTATCAGTGGGCTAGTGTAAATAAAAATTTTACCAACATCATGCATATGACTTTTCCTCTATGTAACATGTGGTTAATAAAAAGTAGCATTCCCCGCATCGTTGTATTTTGATTTATTCTGAATTCTGCTGAAACATTTTCATTCCAAAATAAAGGCGGATGGCACTGCAGAGCTGATTGTATTCTTCTATTAATGACTACGGCAGATGCAATCTACTTGGCAGGCTTGAAAAGCATGTCCTTGAAAAGGCCTAGTCACTCACAGCTATCTCCGTAATTTGTACTGATGCCCACATGTGTCTTAGCCAATCTCGCAAATCTATATTATTTCAATCAGGTTAGTTACATTAATCATAGGAACCTTACTGAACAAGTGGATTGTGCTCAACGCATGGAGTGTGAAGAACCCCTGCTCAGAGCAGAATAAACTCTTAACATTTATGTAGGGTTCACCTTCAAGACACTATAGGAACTTTCATCCACATTGAGAATAAAATATGAAACACTCCTTGGTACTTGTGCTGCCTAACTATAACTATCAGACATATTTCCTATATAATTCAAAAGGGATGTTATATGGAATAATGAAGGATTTTGAAAACAAGAAACACTTTTTACAGCTTGCTGGGTAAAGCATATACAGGGATGTTGCACAGTCTATTATTTAAAGGCTTCTGGGGCACTGTCACTATGAGACACTTCCCTTCATAGGCGGCACATTGGAAGTTTTATGTTTACACTCAATCATATCTAGTAATGTTATTAGCATAAATTGAGAAAATTGACAGTTCACAAAGAAAAATACTATTGTTAACCTCACTTCAAATCCTCTCCAGAAAGCTAAATTCTGAAATAAACACAAGTATTGTCAAACGGGGCTAAATCTATCTATCTATCTATCTATCTATCTATCTATCTATCTATCTATCTATCTATCTATCTATCTACTATCTATCTATTTTTCTATCTATCCCATATCTATTATCTATCTATCCCATATCTATCCATCTATTTATCTATCTACTGTATATATCCCATATCTATCTATCTATCATCTATCTATCTACCTATTATCTATCTGTTATCTATCTATCCCATATCTACTATCTATATATCCCATGTCTATCTATTATCTATCTATCTATCTATCTATCTATCTATCTCATATCTATCCATCTATCTATATATCCCATATCTATTATCTATCTATTATCTATCAATCAATCTATCTATCTATCAGAGTTGGGGAATTATGGAATTCATGGGATTGATAGACATGTTAGGATTTTCAAATTATGAATAAATGAAGACACAAATTTCAAAATATCTCAATTTAGTATCAAGTATGAATGCCATACTGAAAAATCTCAGCACTTACACTCCTTGGCATGATATCATTGAGGCTATTAATGGTTGTCTGTGAAAGGTTTTGCCGCACTGAAAGGGAGCTACCAGCAGCGGATCTTGATGATTTGACTAAGTGCATTAAGCATGGCAGAACATTCTTCAGACAACCATTAATAACATCATTGATAGGAGCGAAGGTTATTAAGTGCAGGGAAACTAGAATGGAGCTTACAAGCCCAGTCCTCCCCCCATCCCCAGCCCCCTTCCAGCATAAGTGTCTGACCTCACAAATGCTTTTATGGATGAATTGGCAAAAAATTCCCATAGACACCTCCAAAATCTTGTAGAAAGTCTTCCCTGAAGAGCGGAAGCTGTTATAGCTGCAAAGGAGCAAAGGAGCCATCAACTCCATAATAAGGGCTATGGATTTAGAATGGGTTGAGAGAAAAGCTCCTGTAGGTGTAGTGTGTAGGCGTCCTGATATTTGTCTCCATATAGTGTATTTCATATTGAATATGTGCATTAACCGCATTATCAGCTGTTGTATTTTGCTAACCAGCACATGATTTAGCAGTGTTGACATTTACAGCTTTGCAAACAGACTTTAGTAAGGGATCTATGTTTTCCTAGCTGCTGTGAAAGACAAATGAACATCTTCAGGAAAGATGAAACAGGACACCACAGGGCCTTTCCACCCCCCAAAAAATCTCCCTCCTAGTATGTTTCTCTTTATAAAGCAATCAAGGGAAATATATGTCACAAAACTAAATAACTTTGTGATCTCCTCCAAGATTGTTTATTCCATTGTCTACAGTCAATAAACCACTGACACTACATAGCAATTGGCTCACTGAATGACCAAGATGTGATGTGAGAAGTGTCACAAGTATGTGTAACGGCTGTTAATTCAGTCATTGCAAATGCATTTCATTTAAAAAGGTTTTGGAAACTGCGAGATCTTCATGACATGAAGTTCCCGACAAAAGAAAACAAAACTTCAGAAGGCTAGTTTAGAAGGAAATAAGATATGCCCAAGTATGGCAACTAACAGCTAAAGTCATTGTGTTCATTAGAGGGAATGGTCAAATAAATAGACTGGTGGGTCCCCTATAGAGAACCAGTGGTGATATACCGTCCTTATGGGAGAGGTCATCAGCCCCAATCAAGGTTGATTGATAGTTCCTTATTCACAATATACAACGACACTGTTGCCAATGAAATAAATCTTCATGGTAACCCAATTGTCACTGAAAACACATGAGCAGGACAAGATGCCTCGGTTACTTTTTTAGCAAGAACCCAAAATATAATAGAGAAACCAAAAAAAAGGTATATTCCTCCAATCACAACCTACGTCACAACAAAAAGAGTAAAAAAAACTTACACCACTTACCACTAGGTAGACCAGCGAGCATTCAGTTCACGTGGTTATCCTGCCATGCAAGCAGCTCTGTCGTCGCTGATGCTTTGTTTTTAACCATGGGTCCTAAGAAAGTGATCCAAAAAAGAGAAAAAAATCCAGCTTCCAAAAACGTACAAATGTATTAAGGATAAAAGGCAAAGTCCAGTCCAATCCAATAAATTACATAGTGAAGAGTAGCAAGCAACGCGTTTCGAACAATGGTATGTTCTTTCTCAAAGCCTTTGAGAAAAAACATACCATTGTTCGAAACGCATTGCTTGCTACTCTTCTTTTTTGGATTACTTGATCACGTGATGACTACACGATATCCATGTTTCCCCACAACACATGCCGACAGGTGAGCTGGTATATATTTTTTTCTTTTTTCTCCTAAGAAAGTGAGTGCTAAGATCAGTGCTGAGAAGAAGAAAAGGATGGTGTCCTTGGATATAAAGGAAGAAATCATCAAAAAACATGATCAAGGTGTGCGAGTTGTCGACCTGGCGAGGCAGTACGATCGTAGTACTTCTAGAATATGTATGATTTTGAAGCACAAAGAGTCAATAATGGCTATAATGCTGGCCAAGGGCGTTAAGATTATTTCAAAGCTCTGGACCTCTGTCCATGAAGCAGCTCGCCTGAGATATCAAGAGCATCATGTGTGGGAAGTCACAAGACATTTATAGGGATTTAGCGCAAAAGACAGTGAGAACATCAACAGACAAGGCAAGGGAAGCGTCATTCAAAGACAGGGATTGTTTAATAATTTTAGAAAGAGGACCTACATTCACTCAGTGGTCAAGCATGTATAGGCAGCAAGCTTGGATGTGAAGGTAGCTGACGAGGTCATTATACCTTTTTTCAAACTGATAGAAACTGAAGAATACATCCCCCAGCACAGCAAGTCTTCAACTGTGATGAGACAGGGCTCTTCTGGAAAAAGATGCCGTTGTATATAAAGGCAAAGGAGAAAAACATGCCACGCCACAAACCTATGAAGGATAGGTTAACCCTTGCACAGTGCCCGAAAGCAAGTGGTGACTGCAGGATTAAGCCTCTGAAAACTCCAGAGCCTATAAGTCTCATAAGATCTTTAAAGAAAAATTTCAGGTTATGTGGAGGGCAAACCCAAAGGCATGGGTCACCAGGGAGTTCTTTGTGCAGTTGGTAAACCTGTTTTTTTGTCCTTCAGTCAGGAAGTACCTTTTGGAAAATAACCTACCCCGGAAAGCCCTTCTCATCCTTGACAATGCTCCTGTGCACCCAAAAAACTTCACAGATTACATCTTTGAAGATTTTAAATTTATTAAGTTCCTTTATCTTCCAGCCAACACTACCCCTATCCTGCATCCCATTGACCAGCAGGTGACTTCAAATTTCAAAAAGCTCTACACCAAGCAAGTCTTCCGGCGCTGCTTTGAGGTTATGGAGAGCACATATCTCACCTTTCGAGAGTTCTGGAAGGATCACTACAATATTGTGTCCTGCCTTAGAATCATCGACATGTCCTGGCAGGGCGTTACAAGAAGAACCTTAAAGTCGGCATGAAAGAAGCTGTGGCCTGAGGTTGTGTCCAAAAGGGACTTTGAAGGATTCACACTGGCGCTGTGTAACGACACTTGCCTCACTCATTTTCAAAACATTTTGAACGGGAGGAAGAAACAAACCTCCTTGGACAAGTTTTTATTGAAACGCCCTGCAAGTAAAAACAAGGAGAGTGTGGCCAAAAAAGGCAAAAGTCAGTGAAGAAGATTAAGTTAAGTGAAAAGAAATAAAAAAAGAAGTAAAGTAGCAATAGTTTATAAGTTTAACAGTTTTTTTATACTGTACATTATTTTCTGTTAATAAAGTACATTTTTCTTATTTAAAAACATCTAACAAAAAAAATTGGTGTGGTTTGGGGGGGCTTGAATGGATTAATAGCATTTCAATTCATTTTAATGGAATTTTTTAAATATAAATATAAGAGCAAATGGAGTTAAGAGCTCGGTCACAGAACTAATTAAAGGCGGGACCACTTAGGGGAGATGAATGTATATAAGGCCGGTTTCACACGTCAGTGATTCCGGTACGTGAGGTGACAGTTTCCTCACGTACCGGAGCCACTGACACACGTAGACACATTGAAATCAATGCATCTGTGCAGATGTCATTGATTTTTTGCGGACCGTGTCTCCGTGTGCCAAACACGGAGACATGTCAGTGTTCGTGGGAGCGCACGGATTACACGGACCCATTAAAGTCAATGGGTCCGTGTAAAACACGTACCGCACATGGACGTTGTCCGTATGCAGTCCGTGTGCCGTGCAGGAGACAGCGCTACAGTAAGCGCTGTCCCCCCCACATGGTGCTGAAGCCTCCATTCATATCTTCTCTGCAGCAGCGTTTGCTGTAGAGAAGATATGAATAATCCTTTTTTTGTTTGTTTATCGTGTTTAACATAAAGATCCCTGTCCCCACCAGCCTCCCACCCCCTGTGCACCCGCCCGCTGTTATTAAAATACCCGCCTCCCTCGCAGTGTCCTGTCCTGGCCGCACCTTCTCCTGTATGCGGTCACGTGGGGCCGCTCATTACAGTTGATGAATATGCGGCTCCACCCCTATGGGAGGTGGAGCCGCATATTCATGACTGTAATCGGCGGCCCGACGTGACCGCTCATACAGTAGAAGGTGCGGCCAGGACAGGAAGCAGCGCCAGCGAAGGAGCCGGGTGAGTATTTTAATAACAGCGGGCGGGCGCACAGGGGGTGGGAGGGGGGTGGGGACAGGGATCTTTATGTTAAACACGAGAAACAAACAAAAAAAAGAATTATTCATATCTTCTCTACAGCAAACGCTGCTGCAGAGAAGATATGAATGGCAGCTTCAGCACCACGTGGGGGGGGGACAGCGCTTATCTCTAGCGCTGTCTCCTGCACGGTGCGTGTGGTACCCAGTCGGCACACGGGCACTGATGTGCCACAGAAACGCACGGGCACACGGATTTTCCGGTACCGGAATTATCTGGACGTGTGGGACAGGCCTAAAGGGAATAGACTGTGAGGGGTCCTGGATAATAGGAACCCTCCTATGTTTCAAAAAGGACAATTAGGGTGTGCTGCAATTATATCACAGCCCCTTTATGTGGCAGAATGCTGACAGAGTGCTGTACAGGACATGGATTAAATGCATTTGTTTTTGCCGATTGAACATTTCTAATGGTAAGATCCAACCATTTTTTTTAATTGAGCACTGGTTCACTTTATCACTTTAATGTCTGTACACATGTCATTGCAAGGTATTAGCTACTCATATTTTAATCTTGAATATTAAAAGTCTTTTCAAGTCACAAATATAGGACATTCTCTGAAGATTTGAGGAATTGCATATTCTCCCTGCACAACTCTTTGTATCAGAGGAATATCCTCATATATCATGGTTTCATTGATGATTTGTTCATTATTTGGCGTGGCACAGTCGAGCGAACCCTCCAATTTAATTAATAATTTAACATTCATAACTGGGGAACTAAATTCACTTTACATAAAAGTAAAACTCATATTGAATTTTTGGACAGGCTGATTAGCACTATTTGTTCACCCACTATGGTAAAGACATTTTTTTTAATCTGTTGGAACATAAAGCTATCTGGATTTTAATACTGAACACTATAAGAAATAGCTAACTATGTGATTTGCACTGTTAGAAAACTGAAAAACAGAATTACAGAGCATATTCCTGATATCTACAAAAGGAAGACTACAAATACGTCAGGGGCGGCCAAACATTTCTCTGAAATACATTCTGGTGAACTAAATTATTTTGGTTTCTTTGGAATTGGAAGAGTTAAAGGGGTTGTCTGGCTTTGGGGCTTAAGTCTGCAGTCACTCTATGTGACTGCAGACTTGTGAATGCTCTCCGCATGCACAGTGCGCATTGTCAGGATTCTCTGGTGGCGGGAGAGGTCATGAGGCCGCAAGTATACGATTTGAATACCATATCCTGACTAGACGTGTCTTGCATTGCTCAATTCGGTTGTATTGAGCTAGTCCGTACATGTCTAGTTGGCTCATCACCGCATATATCGGTATCCAGTTCAAATTACTAATACTGACCTACAAAGCCATCCATAACCTGTCTCCTCCATATATCTCTGAACTAATCTCCATATATCTTCCCTCACGTAATCTCCGGTCCTCCCAAGACCTCCTTCTCTCCTCCACACTTATTCGCTCCTCATCCAATCGCCTCCAAGACTTCTCCCGAATATCCCCCATCCTCTGGAACTCTCAGCCCCAACATGTCCGACTATCAACCACAGTCAGATCCTTCAGACGGAACCTGAAAACCCATCTCTTCAGGAAAGCCTACAGCCTGCACTGACCCCGCTGCCTCCTCACCACTACTGAAGCTACCGCCTCACCAACACCGGAGCTGCTGCAACCCTCAACCTACTGTCTCCTTCCCCATAATCCTGTAGAATGTAAGCCCGCAAGGGCAAGGTCCTCGCCCCTTTGTATCAGTCTGTCATTGTAAGTTTGTTTACTGTAAGTGACATCTGTAACTTGTATGTAACCCCTTCTCATGTACAGCACCATGGAATCAATGGTGCTTTATAAATAAATAATAATAATAATAATATATTCAAATCACGTACTTGCGGTCACACGTCAGTGCATGTGTTGCTCACCTCCTCTTGATTACTGATTAGTGATGAGCAGATAAGGTGTTATCTGAGCATGCTTGGGTGTTATCCGCGTATCTTTGGCATGCTCAAGTAATATGTTCGAGACTCTGCGGCTGCATGTCTCACGGCTGTTAGACAGCCACAACACATGCAGAGATTGCCTAACAGATAGACAATCCCTGCAGGTGTTGCTGCTAACAGCCGTGAGACATGCAGCCGCGGAGACTCGAACATATTATTCGAGTACGCCGAAGACATGCTGATAGCACCTGAGCATGCTCAGATAACACCTTATCAGAGCACGTTCACTCATCACTATTACTTATACATCCGAATGTGGGGACAATGATGCCAGCGGCGATAGGGCGGAGGGCTCATGTGGTGAGCCGGGGAACGTGAGTGCCGACACAACTGGAACGACACCGGTACGGGAGGTATGTTTTTATTTTAACGGGGGCACATATTAAGATCGAGCGGGGGTTGTCTGACTAGTGGACGTCTTTGATGAACATTTAATAAAGGGATATACTTTTTTATTGTACACTTGATTTCTGTGGCCATTTTTTTCTTTTGGATGAGTGATACCTTCATATCTGTGATCTGATTTCTTACTCCAGAGAAAACCGTGGTTTTCTTAATATGTAAATGAGCGAAGATCTATTAAGAAACCTGTGGATTTCTCTAGAATAAGACATCGGATCGCAGAGATCAATGTATCATTTTATTCAGCTTCCTGTGACCTGCGTGCCCATATAGACGGCTCAGGAGGGTTGATCCTACAGACAGACGCTCTTTAATCTTCCAAAAAAAAAAGCAAGCCCCCACACCGCTATATAAATGGAAACATACAGAAGGGTGCAGGTTCTTGCAAATGTAGTAAAACAAGAGCCCCCCTGTGATCTTAGAAGCCACACAAGGTTTGGTCCTGAAGGGGTTACAGAACACTACAGTGGCTGCTCTCCCGCATAGAACGCTGGCCTGGACACTGCCTGCTCAGCAGTCTAGGCGGTTGCTAGGAGACCATGTAGCGCTTGGTGAGCCAGCTGCCGCCGCCGGAAGCGGAAGTACGTCACGATGTGACGTGTGCGGTGGAACGCGCCGTTTGATTGGCTGTGGCCTCTTGACGTTGCTGCAGATGAGCAGACATGGCGGGTAAGTTGCAGGGCAGCGGCGCTTATAGGAGCAGGTTACAGGACAGCAGATAACACTCGTCACAGCCGAGCATTCCTCCCGGTGCGGTCCCGGGGGGTCAGCAGGGTGGGTAGCGGCGAGGGCCGGTGTGTTCGGTCACACGTCACTTCTTGCTCCCCCCTCCTGCGCCATCTCCCGCCAAATACTCTGGTGGCTACATGCTGACTGTTCCCGGGGCCCTGCGGCCTCAGTGCACTGTATCACAGCCCGGTGCACGCAGCTTGTGCGGGGCTCTCCTCACCTATGTGTTGTGCAGGGGGTGAAGGAAATGGTTTGGGGTCTTATCTGCTCCTTTGGTCAATTGAATTGGTGCAAATTAACTTTAAAATCAGCATTTACCAAAACCTTACAGATTTTCTGATTCTGTTTTGCATGAATCCTGCAGAATAGCAGCCAGCTGCCACATTGGGGGATGGGATTGAAAGGAGCTTTACTCACCCTCCCCAGGTCCAGCGCTGCTGCTCATGGTGCCTGTGATTGACAGACTGTGGGAGCAGCAGTGGAGACCCAGCGATGGACCTGGGAGAGGGGTCAATGCCTATAACAAAATGGAATAAAACACAGCTTTATACTCTCCTGCTCTGACACATGGGTCTTCTGCTGGCGCTGAGACCTGTGACACCACCCAGCGAGGTGACTGCATGAACCAATCACAGGCCTCTGTGCCGGAAGAGCAGGAAACTGACGGAGCAGAGAAGAGCGGTGGTGCAAGATCAGCTAAGGAAAGATGAGAATAAAGGTTTTTTTTTTGTTTTTTTTTTAAATCTTATTCTCCTACCTTCACGGCAATTGGGGATGTTTTGATTCAGAATAAATTTATTCTCAGCAAAGAAAATATGCCCAAATTGATTTTTAGGAGACTTGCTCATCTGTAGTCAGTAATATCACATAATTGTGGGTGAGATTCACCGCCCCTGATTGAAGGTCTGTATATGTTGTAGCGGCTGTGTCTGCTACTGACTTGAATGAGGCTGAACTGCACTGAGGTGAAGGACTAAAGCACAGGCGCTATGAAGCGTACAGCACTCTGCGAACAATGGTGACCCCTTCAGTCAGCTGATAGGTTAGACCTCCTCAGCCAAACACTATCTGATATTCACTAGCTATCCTAATAGGTCATGATTATTAAAGGGAGTGTGTCACCTAGTTTTTGTTACTCCATTTGAGAGCAGCATGATATAAGGGATGAGACCCTGATTCCAGAGATGTAATTTACTAGGCTGCTGCAGTTTTAATAAAAATCACAGATCTACTACTTATCGGTATAATCCCACCCCACCGATTGGCAAACTTCTGCCTATGCACAGTGTACACAAGAAGATGTCAATCAGTGGTGGGGATTTGTATTATAAAGCTCATGAATATGGAGGTCTGCATGGCTGTAGGTTTACTAGACCTCTGGCGAAGATCTCCTGCTGATAAAACTAATTTAATCAAAACTACAGCAAGTAGCCCAGTAACTGACACATTGCAGGAGTCAGTGTCTCTGGCTCTACACTATGCTGCTCTCCGATTAGATGGCAGAAAAACTGGTGACAGATTGTTTAATGTCCTGTAGAATCCCTCTGACAGTAACTTCCTGGAAGTGTCTGATTGCTCAGGGTCCCATGGACCACAAAACTGAATCGGGTGGCGCTCGTCACAATATTATTTCTGTTGGGTTCATGCGGAATATGACAACAAAGCCTTTACAATAGTCACAGGTACTGTGAGACCCTCGTGCACCATATGCAGCTGTGTGCTTGAGGCATTAAAAGCAACCTGCTCAGAATTCATGACTTGCATATGTAGCTGGACATATGGCTTCATTCAGTAGACTAACGCTCTTGTATTTTTATGCATAATGACTGACCGTGGGTCTCAAGATGCAAACGAACTGCTTCCTAGGGATCTGTTTCTGTGTTTAACTTTCTGCTGGTGGCCCCTGTGTGACAGCCTTATTACATAGAGGGCCTGGGTGAGCACCGTGTGGTCACAGTGGTTACTTGTTTCTACTTTTAAGAGTATGTGCACACGTTCTGGCATTGGCAGCGCTTTGAACACAGCGCAAGTCCACCACATCCAAAGCGCTGCCAGCTATTGAATGCAGGTAAATCCGCATGTGTTTCACTGAACCGTTCGGATTCACTGCGTCCAATACATTTGTATAGGTGAAATCTTATCTTGCAGAGGCTCATGTCTCCGCAAGATAAATAGACATGCTGCAGTCTGAAAAGATGCGTCGCATGTCTGTCTCCGCCGGTGATCCACAGGCATGTCTGGATGCATAGTGGACATGGGATTTCTTGAAATCCTATCCACTATGCTGTAACAGCTGTCTGCTGCTGGTTGTACACTGCACAAATACCCTAAGCCAAAAGGGATGATAAATATTTAAAGAACGATTTGCACTTCTTACTGGATCCACTTCTTGCTTTGATGCAAAAATATTGTCAAAAGAGCTGCAGGAGTAATTGCAGCCTAAGACCCGAGCTGCTCGGCATGCAGAGTGTTGTGCTGCTGTGCTACTCAGCCAAGTAATGAAAAATGTATCTGCAGGTACCTTTTGTCTTTTTTATATGTTAAACTTTTGTAGTGGATCAACGTGGAACCCATCCTCAAGTTCTTACCTGGTATACGACTCCTATTTGGATTTGCTATATACTGTATGCTAACTGCTTGATGTCCTGCTCTGTATATTTCTTGCAGCTGGCTGCAACTTTTATCCAATTAGATCCTGTTACAAAAAGTTGAGTATTCCACAGTAAAGTGATGCTGTCAGGGAAATAATTCTGCAACGGGAGGCGAGAGGCGCTGCTGACATTGTCTTGTAGGCCACTTGATGGGTGTTGCGTGTGGTGTAACCTGCTGACAAAAGTTCTATGCCCCTTTTTACATCTGATGATGAAAGGTGTCAGATATCCCTCTCTCCACCCCCAAAAAACAAGTTTTGAAATAAATGTAAGTTATCAGATAATGTAGATATGTGATCTGATCTTTCAGGGTAATATACAGGTATTATAGCTAGGGAGCATGTCACGACTTATCATGCATATGTGCAAACGTTCTCAGTTTAGACTTCAGCTTCAATCTATGGTGCAGTCATTGGAAATACATGGAGTCACATAATAGACATAAAATTATTAGAAAGCAAATGTCTGAAGAGCATGTAGTGAGAGTTCTTAATTTTCACAATTTCTGTTGACATGGATGTGACAGAAGTCTGTATTTTAAGGGGATCCGGTCATCTGATTCATGCTGCCCAAACCATAGACTTCATAAATCAGAGCCTGGCTGCACAGTTGCCGCCAAGTATATCTTTTTCTAATATAGTTATGAGATCTGTCCGGTTTGAGAAGCATAAATCAGATGACAGGTTGCCTTTAAAAAAAAACCCCATTCTGTTCGCAAGAACAGATGGATTTTTTATTCTCTAGTGTACCACTGGTTGCCAAGGTTACAGGCCACTTCACAGGTAGCTGGTATCTTTCAGTGATGTTCAGATCAGGGAACTTTGAGGGCCTTTGTAAAACCTTCAGCTTGCTCCTTTTGAGGTCGTCTATTGTGGATTTTGATCTGTGTTTTAGGATCATTAACTATTTGTAGAAGCCATCCTCTTTTCCACTTCAGCTTTTTTACAGATGGTGTTATGTTTTCATCAAGAATTTGTTGAAATATAATTGAATCCATTCTTCCCTCTACCCGTGAAATGTTCCCTGTGTCATTGGCTGCTGCACAACCCCAAAGCATAATTGATCCACCCCCATGCTTAATAATTGGCGAGGTGTTCTTTTCCTGAAATTCTGTGCCTTTTTTTTTTCTCCACACATACCTTTTTGATCATTGTGGCCAGAGTTCTATTTTAACCTCATCGGTCAATAGAACTTGTTTCCAAAATTCATCAGGCTTGTTTACATGTTCTTTTGCATACTTCTGGCTCTAAATATTACGGTGAGGCAGGAGAGGTTTTCTTCTGATGACTCTTCCATGAATGCCATATTTGTACAGGTGTGTTTAAACAGTAAAAGAATGTACCACAACTCCAGAGTCTGCTAAATCTTTCGGAAGGTCTTTTGCAGTCAAGCAGGGGTTCTGAGTAGCCTCACTAGCAATTGTACTAGCAGCTCTCACTGAAATGTTGCTTGGTCTTCCAGACCTTCTCTTGACCTCCACTGCTCCTCTTAGCTGCCATTTTTTAATTATATTTCAAACTGAGGAAAGTGAAACCTGAAACTGCTTTTCTATCTTATAGCCTTCTGCTTTGTGAGCCTCCAATATTTTCATTTTCAACGTGGTAGGCAGCTGCTTAGAAGAACCTACTGGCTGCTGTTTTTTAGCACAATGTTCCGTATTGTAATTTCTAAAATATAAAAGATGAAAACAATTTTTTTCTGCCTAAAATACAAAGAAAATGTGTCATCTTTAACTTTAGGCCTTTTAGAGATCATTTCATATTCAACTTGCTTAACTGTTCACAATACCAGTAATTTTGATCAGGGGTGCACAAACTTTTACATGTAACAGTTTAGGTCAAGTGTATATTGAAGATGCACCTGCAGTATGCACTACTCATGATTCTATATTGTTATAAAGCTCAATTGTAAAGGCATCAGGCTGGGTTTACAAGACTTTTGCCCTTACATTAAGTGGCTTCATCTGAACCCCCGCAAAATGGGATTCGGGCGTATGCACTAATGGGGCCATTGACTATAATGATCATGACGTAGTCACAGTGTGCTCTTTTGTGCATCATTTTTGGCCTTATACATCTAGTAGTCCATTATGTCTTGTTACCCACCTCAACTAGTTGTGTATGGCTGAAAATGATGCACAAAATAGCACACTGTGACTATGTCTGCATCATTATAGACAATGGCCCCATCAGCGCATAAGCCCGAGTCCTATTTTGGGAAGGATCTGACCTAAACCCCCGACAGCGCCTACATTCAGTGGCTAACGCTGTGAATATAACCTCACGGCTTCGATAATTGTGTTTTTAATGACAAGTTGATGCAATAGATTTGCAAAGATCTTCTGTATAAGATATACTAGCAATCAAAGTAATTGGCTCAATATGGTTTCGTTAAGTCTAAGTGGGTGTTATCAGATTTTTTTTTTTTTAACTGGGGGCGTGTTCTTCTTCCTCTGGTATGATGCTGACCAATCATAAGCAAGCAGCAACACTGAGGGGAAGAAGAGCACGCCCCCACCATAGCTTACAGCAGATTTCTCAGTGTGTGAGATGTAAGGATACGACTTTGGTCCAACCTGCATGAATAGGAAGTGCTGGGAGGAGAGCACGGATGAGTCTAACTCATCAACTAAGCTCCCATCAGCCAGTGAAAAATATCCAATAACACCCACTTGGTCTTAATTAAAATTAACTCATTAGGTGCCAAATACTTCCATTGCTAATATCTCTTTAAGGGGAACAGCAAAATGCCCCCAAAACATATATATTTTGCTCGCGCTCTGCAGCCAGTATTCTGTCGTGTGTTCTGCTCAACATGAAAAATGTGGTGAAAGCTCCTCTATACATGTAAACATTTGTGTTTATAACACAGGCTGGAAACCTACAAACCTAGCACTTCTCAGAGCTTGATATCATTCCATCCATTTCTGATTCTTAAGCAGAGCTAGGTTTGTACGGTATGTAAACAAATATTTTCGTGCATTGACAGCAAACAGATATTTTAAAAATAGAAATTAAAAGAACAAGACTTTTATTTCTTTGCAAATTGTATCAAGTATAATTGATACACTTTTATTACATTTGGCCCTACTTCACGCAAATTAGCCTCACTTCACCATCTTCATACATAGCCATCATAATTTCCTGTTATATATGTCACCCATAAAACTGGAGCATCCGTCACAAATTTATTTGAGGCCCTTTGTGACATATCGTACAGAATACAAGACACAGGCACTGCCACTTTTCTGGCACATAATCTGTAAAATTATGATCCAAAGCCTTTTGGAATGTCGCATAAGTGTATATGCACGCGTCGTCTTATACTTTTTTTTAAGCACTTTTTCAGGCGGATTCCAGGTGAAATCCTCCTGAAAAACAGCCCATGAGCCCATCATATGCTTGCACCTCATTTTAGTGCAAAAAAGACATTGCGTCAATCGGAAAACACTTAAGTATTATTACTACTTTGGGGAAATACTGACTGACAATAGTAGTATGGAAATGGGGTCAAAGGAGAGCGTAGTCCATAGAGTCATATTTTGAAGTCAGTGGCTGCATCAGCCCCCCTCCCGATGCAGTCATGACCCCCTCACCACAGACACAATGTAAGGATAAGTTTTATCATTTATTTCCAGATTTTCCTTTTTTTTTTTGGCACATACTACATGTACAAACTGTACTAAGTACCAGTAGGGGAGCAACTAATCTCCATAGAGGACACTTGTGATAAGTACACGGTAGGCATTGTTCACATGTTGCAGAAACTTCTGTGACTGAATAATTCCTTACATGAATCAGAATTGCTTTGTTTCTGCAGCTTGAGCATGTGTTTTTTTTTTTGTTTTTTTTTTATTCTTATGACTCACCAATTTATTGTAATGTTTGTCTTAGGTCTCAATACTATGGAAAAGAAGTTGGCTGAGTATAAATGTAACACAAATGAAGTCATTAAGTTGAAATTGGGTGAGTATAAACCGTCTTAAGAGTAGCTATGCTTGCTATCCATAATAACAAATGCTGTGCAGCTTTAAAGGGTCTGGTCTTCTAATAAGTCTGCGGACTTCTTAATTCTGACAGCGAGCTGTTTACATACTGTCAGGATTCACCGGTATTGAGGTGAGAGCAGACTGACAGGAGACCACAATTGTATATATGCGGTCACATGCCGACTAAACGTGCTCGGGTTTTTCCTCAATTCAGCTGTATTTAGACAAGCCATGCATATCTAATCGGATTGTGGCCGGAAGTAAGCAAATAACAGCCTCACCAGGTATCCTCACCTCTCGCTCTATCAGAAGACCAGTCAACCCCTTTAACACTATATTCTTTTGTTAATGGTTCTATTCCTTGGAAACCGACCACTGCTGCTAGATGGCAGGAAATGCACAGTGAGTGCAAGCATATTTTGATTTCTGTTTTAAGCACGGTTTTGAAGATTGACAGGATCGCTGGAGCGTGCCGTTACCTCTTAATCCAGTCCAGCTTCAGCGCTGGGCCTGTGTGGTGGATTGTAGCGGTGGTCTAGGTAACAAGCTGGAAACCAGAGTCTTCATATCTCAAGATTGGCTGCAAACTTTAATTAGCATAAATTGCAAAAGTACTGATGATAACAAGCACTATATCCTGCTGGGAATAACCCATCAAGGATGCTGACTTTGTCACGTAACTGTTTTTCTTAGTTTGGCCATTCCCTGTGAACAAAAAAATAAATCTCTGATCAGGCAAGCGGGTCCTCCGTGTTTGCCTGTTCTGAGCCTTTCGTACCTCCTTTTACCTGCTGGCTCTTCTGAGCAGGAGGCCTAGCACGACAACGTGCCTGCATCCTGCTGTAATCAGAAGATATGTCATGGATGCCAGCTGCTAGGTGGAGGCTCGCAGGACTATAGTCCGGTCGGGCATGGACAACCATTGTGGCCACTGGACTCAGGTCCTGCAAATCTTCTTGGTCAACTTTACGATCTACATTATATTTTCAGAAACTACAGCTATATGAACAGGACTGGGTCAGGATTGTTTTTTTTGCCTTCAGATTTGGGTGATGTTTCAAGTCTTTGACAAGCAGAAGCATTAACATTGATATTTTTTTTTCTTCAAAACCCCAATCAGTCTGTATGAATGGCGGCAATGTTATAAGAGATGTGGACACGTGTCTGCTCATAGAACCTTTTCTCATATGCTTTTGTTTCTAACACTTTTTTACCTTCTACTTCATGCCAGTGCGCTTTCCTGAGGACATTGATGATGACGGTACAACATTTACCCCAGAGTTCAGTCACCAGATATTTGGAGATGAGTAAGTACTATAGAAAGATTCCTGATTAATAAGTTTGTTATAGAAGTAGCAGCTAAAAATAAGTTACTCAACAAGACTGTGCTGTGAGTGCAACTAAATATTCAGCCCCCCTGCACATGGGTAGACAAAATACTTTAAGTTCTGTGTCCTTTTTAACCTCTTTACAACCTTAGACGTATAGCTACATCCAAGGTCGCGTCCCTGCCTTTGATGCGGGCTCTGGTGCTGAGCCTGCATCTTTCCCTGCATATGACAACTGATATGATATGCCTCACTGACTCATCACTAATAGCGGTATTTAACACTCACCGTCATAAGACGCCCACATCAGTGCCCGTCACGTGATCGTGGGGCGCCAATGGGTTGACAATGACAGTCTGGGGTCTGCAGGAGACCCCCATGCCTGTCATTGTAAATCTCCTATGAACGCCAGGCCGTGGCTGATATTTATAGGAGATTGTGATTTCTGCTACATATAGCAGTGCTGAAAGCCCTGCTGTGTATAGCACAAACGATCAGACAATCGCAGCTTCAAATGTCTTTAGGGGGACTATTAAATACTGTAAAAAAATAAAAAAATAAGTGTTGAGATATTTATAAAAAAAACACAAGTTCAAATCGCGCCCCCCCCCCCCTTTGCCCCATTCAAAATAAAATAATTAAAAAAAACACTGACAAAGGATAAACACACTGGTGCTGTACTAAGAAAGCACTAAAGCTGCTGATACCAGGACAGATACTGTGCCAACTCTGTCAGTAAGGCTACTTTCACACTAGCGTTAACTGCAATCCTTCACAATGCGTCGTTTTGCAGAAAAAACGCATCCTGCAAAAGTGCTTGCAGGATGCGTTTTTTTCCCCATAGACTAACATTAAGCGACGTATTGCAACGGATTGCTACAAGTGGCAACCGTCGTGAGACGGTTGCGCCGTGTTGTGGCTGTCCGCCACAACACGTGTACATGTAACGTTTTTTTTTGCTCCCGACGGTCCGCTTTTTCCGACCGCGCATGCGCGGCCGGAACTCCGCCCCCACTTCCCTGCACCTCATAATGGGGCAGCGGATGCGCTGGAAAAATGCATCCGCTGCCCCCGTTGTGTGGCGGAGACAACGCTAGTGTCGGTGACCTCGGCCCGACGCTAGTGTGAAAGTAGCCTAACTTAGGAAAATGAAGGAAAAAAGAAAGTACTGAGCTATAAACAAATGCCAGTGCTAGGCTGGTTGTTAACCCCTTAAGCCCCAAGGGTGGTTTGCACGTTAATGACCGGGCCAATTTTTACATTTCTGACCACTGTCCCTTTATGAGGTTATAACTCTGGAACGCTTCAACGGATCCCGGTGATTCTGACATTGTTTTCTCGTGACATATTGGGCTTCATAATAGTGGTAAAATTTCTTTGATATTACCTGCGTTTATTTGTGGGAAAAAAACGGAAATTTAGCGAAAATATTGAAAATTTTGCAATTTTCCAACTTTGAATTTTTATGCCCTTAAATCACAGAGATATGTCACACAAAATACTTAATAGGTAACATTTCCCACATGTCTACTTTACATCAGCACAATTTTGGAACCAACATTTCTTTTTGTTAGGGAGTTATAAGAGTTAAAAGTTGACCAGCAATTTCTCGTTTTTACAACACCATTTTTTTTTTAGGGACCACATCACATTTGAAGTCATTTTGAGGGGTCTATATGATAGAAAATACCCAAGTGTGACACCATTCTAAAAAATGAACCCCTCAAGGTGCTCAAAACCACATTCAAGAAGTTTATTAACCCTTCAGGTGTTTCACAGGAATTTTTGAAATGTTTAAAAAAAAAAAATGAACATTTAACTTTTTTTCTCAAAAAAATTTACTTCAGCTCCAATTTGTTTTATTTTACCAAGGGTAACCGGAGAAAATGGACCCCAAAAGTTGTTGTGCAATTTGTCCTGCGTACGCTGATACCCCAAATGTGGGGGTAATCCACTGTTTGGGTGCATGGCAGAGCTCGAAAGGGAAGGAGCGCCATTTGACTTTTCAATGCAAAATTGACTGGAATTGAGATGGGACGCCATGTTGCGTTTGGAGAGCCACTGATGTGCCTAAACATTGAAACCCCCCCTAACTGTAGCCCCAACCCTAACCCTAATGGGAAAATGGAAATCAATACATTTTTTTAATTTTATTATTTTTCCCTAACTAAGGGGGTCATGAACGGGGGTTTGATTTACTTTTTTAGCGGATTTTTATTGCAAAAAATAGTTTTTGCATCTCCACATTTTGAGAGCTATAATTTTTCCATATTTTGGTCCACAAAATCATATGAGGTCTTGTTTTTTGCGGGATGAGTTGACATTTTTATTGGTAACATTATCGGGTATGTGACATTTTTTGATTGCTTTTTATTCTGATTTTTGTGAGGCAGAATAACCAAAAACCAGCTATCCATGAATTTCTTTTGGGGGAGGCGTTTATACCTTTCCATGTTTGGTAAAATTGATAAAGCAGTTTTATTCTTCGGGTCAGTATGATTACAGCGATATCTCATTTATATTATTTTTTTATGTTTTGGCGCTTTTATACGATAAAAACTATTTTATAGAAAAAATAATTATTTTTGCATCGCTTTATTCTGAGGACTATAACTTTTTTTTTTTTTTTTGATGATGCAGTATGGCGGCTCGTTTTTTGCGGGACAAGATGACGTTTTCAGCGGTACCATGGTTATTTACATTGACCTCTCTGCCTTACCAAGCTGGTCGATTTATTTGGAGAAAAACTAGACCAAATTATTTCTGACGCTACTGGAGGAAAGAGTAAATTTCTTCCTCAGCAAAGACCTGCCCGGCCCTTTCGGAATCAACAATAGCCTCGGTTCCGGCTTTTTCACAACAACTCCAGTTGGTCCTCTACAACCTTCTCTTCGGGTTCAGGACGAGCTCCGCGTGGAGACAGAGGTTCCCAGGTCTCATACAGACTTAACTGTACCTGGAAACCCAGACCGAGGGCATCCAGCTCTAAGGGACCCAGATCCCTTAGACCTTCTACACAATGACTCGTCGCTACATCCGGCGGACACCGACAAAGTAGGGGGTCGCTTACTTTAGTTCCGTCAATCCTGGCTCTAGGTCGTTCACGACGAGTGGGTCAGAGAGCTGGTGTCCTCCGGATACAAAATTGAGTTTTCTTGCCCTCCCCCGACACGTTTTTTCCAGTCTTCTCCTCCCAAAACAAGGACATCAGCCTTTCTTCAGGCCATACAGGCGCTCCGAAGAGACGGAGTTATCCCGGTCCCCCAGGACCAAAGGTTCAGGGGGTTTTACTCGAACCTATTTGTGGTCCCGAAGGAGGACGGTTCTCTACGACCCATACTAGACCTAAAGCTGTTAAACAACTTTGTCAAGGTCCGACGCTTCAGAATGGACTCTGTACGTTCTGTTGTCGTGTCCATGGAAAGAGGAGAGTTCCTAGCAACCATAGCCATCAAGGATGCTTACCTCCACATCCCAATCTTTCCTTTTCATCAACAATTCCTACGCTTCGCATTCCGAGACAAACATTTCCAGTTTGTGGCCTTGCCCTTCGGCCTCACCACCGCCCCTAGGGTTTTCACCAAGGTCATGGCAGCTGTCGTGGCCATTCTTCACACTCGGGGTGGGGTGGTACTTTCGTACCTGGACGACCTACTGATCAAAGGCCCGTCTTACCCAGCCTGCGAGGAGTCCGTCGGTATCACGGTGGGTACTCTTTCTCGCCTGGGCTGGAAAATAAACTTCGAGAAGTCATCTCCGGTACCGGCTCAGTGAATTTCCTTCTTGGGCATGATCCTGGACTCTTCCCGCGGGTTGGTCATTCTCCCTCCAGAAAAGGTCTCGGCTTTACAACAGGGAGCACGCACTCTTTCCCACCCAGTTCCTCACTTCATTCGTTTCAGCATGCGCATTCTCAGGAAAATGGTTGCAGCGATGGAAGCGGTTCTGTTCGCACAGTTCCATCTCCGTCCTTTGCAACATACGCTGCTATTGGCCTGGGACAGGAGCCCATTCTCACTCGACCGTCGATTCCGTCTGCCTCGGCAGGTCAGGCAAACCCTCAGGGGGTGGATGCTGAAGTCCTCCCTGAACCAAGGGAAGTCTTTTCTCCCAGTAAGCTGGTTAGTGGTGACCACCGATGCCAGCCTCTTGGGCTGGGGGGCAGTTTTCAACCGCCACATGGCACAGGGTCATTGGTCCACTCGAGAGTCGCATCTCCCAATCAACATCTTGGAAATACGAGCGATCAGACTTGCCTTACTCAGTTTTCACCATCTCCTCGCAGGTCACCCCATCAGGATCCAATCCGACAACGCCACGGCGGTGGCGTATATCAACCGTCAAGGGGGAACCCGCAGCAGGACGGCCATGCACGAAATGATTCATATCCTTCGTTGGGCCGAGAGCAACCACTCACCCATCTCTGCAATCCACATCCCGGGGGTGGAGAATTGGGCAGCGGACTTTCTCAGTCGCCAGGGCCTCGCCTCGGGAGGGCGGTCTCACCATCCGGAAGTCTTCCAGCAGATTTGCCGTCGCTGGGGGACTCCGGATGTGGACCTCGTTGCCTCAAGGCTAAACAAAGTTCCCCAGTTCTTTGCCCGATCACTCGATCCATGCGCCATCGGAGCAGACGCCTTGGTGCTGCTGTGGCATCAGTTCCGGCTCCCGTACATTTTTTCCCCTCTCCCCTTGCTCCCGAGGGTCATCAAGAAAATCAGAGCAGAGGGGGTACCAGTGATCCTAGTCGCGCCGGACTGGCTACGCCGAGCATGGTACGGCAAACTCATCCAACTGGTCTCCGACGTTCCCTGGCGGCTACCAGATCTCATGGATCTACGCTCACAGGGCCCGATTTACCACCAGAACTACGGGACTCTGTCTTTGACGGCATGGCCGTTGAGTCCTGGATTTTACCCCAAGCTGTATTCTCTCCTGGGGTTTCCTCCACCATGATTAGTGCTAGGAAGCCCGTATCCATGCGTATTTATCATCGCACCTGGCGAATTTTCTTTTCATGGTGCAACGCCCATGGGCGTTCTCTGGTGTTTTCCATTCCTTCCATATTGGAATTCCTACAATCAGGATTAGAATCGGGTCTCGCTCTAAGCTCGCTCAAAGGACAAGTGTCAGCTTTGTCAGTGCTATTCCAATGCAAAATTGCCACCAGATTACCGGTTAAGACGTTCATTCAGGGAGTCGCCCGTGTGGCTCCTCCTTATAAGATGCTGCTGGATTCATGGGATCTTAATCTTGTTCTCGGAGTCCTTCAAGAGGCTCCTTTCGAACCACTGCAGGACGTCTCGCTAACTTTTCTTTCCTGGAAAGTGGTCTTTCTAGTAGCGATTACGTCAATCAGACGAGTTTCGGAGTTGGCAGCTCTCTCCTGCCGACCACCGTTCTTGACCTTTCATCCAAATAAAGCAGTCTTGAGGACTTCCCCCTCTTTCCTACCCAAAGTTGTTTCCTCTTTTCACCTCAACGAGGAGATTGTTTTGCCTTCATTCTGTCCGGCACCAGTCCATCGTATCGAGAAAGCTCTCCACACTGTCAATTTGGTTAGGGCTCTTCGACGGCACATCTCTCGGACGGCTCCCTTCCGCAAGTCAGATGTCCTGTTCGTGCTTCCAGAGGGACCTAGGAAGGGTCTACCCGCCTCAAAGGCCACACTAGCCAAGTGGATCCGCTCGGCTATTCAGGAATCCTACCGTGTCAGGAACACTCCTGTCCCAGCAGGGATTAAGGTGCATTTGACTCGGGACAGTGGGCGCCTTTTGGGCCATTCGGCACCAGGCGTCAGAACAGGTCTGCAAAGCTGCGACTTGGTCCAGTTTGCATACTTTTACAAAACATAACCACGTTCATTCTCAATCCTCGGCAGATGCTGCACTTGGCAGGCACATTCTGCAATCGGCAGCACCTCAGCTATAAGCTACCGGTACATGGGGTAATAGCAGTTGTGTTAATTCCCACCCAGGGACTGCTTTAGGTCCCCCATTGAGGCGTAAGAGAAATAGGGATTTTTGTGTACTCACCGTAAAATCCTTTTCTCGAGCCAATCATTGGGGGACACAGCACACACCCTGTTAGCCTATTGGCTTGTTGTTAGTCCGGTTTTGACATAGTTTATTGCCTTTTGTTTAATATTCCTACTGCTTTGCTACCGAACTGGTTCAATCTTAGCCAGACAGAGGGTGTATACTGCAGAGGAGGAGTTAATTTTTTGTGTGTTCACTTAGTGTCCTCCTAGAGTGTCCTCCTAGTGGCAGCAGCATAACTCCCATGGTCCTGTGTCCCCCAAGGATTGGCTCGGAGAAAAGGATTTTATGGTGAGTACACAAAAATCCCTATTTTTCTTGTTTTCAAATGCGCTATATGGTAAAATCAATAGTGTCATTCAAAAGTACAACTCACACGGCCATATTGACAGAAAAACTAAAATGTTATGGCTCTGGGAAGAAGTGGAGGAAAAAAACATAGTTATTGCATATTGATCTAGTATAACCTAATGAGTAAATGTTCTGGTATTCCTGTAAATATTATTATATATATATTTTTTTCTTTTGTAATGTCAGTGAGGTGGCTTTCGGATATAAGGGTTTGCAGATTTTACTTTACTACAGCGCTGGAAACTTATCCACTATGTTCCGTATCCATTACACTTCCAAAGTTGATGAAAAGTTTGAAGAGGTCCAAGTAAGTAGTGCTGGTTTTTTTTTCGTTCTTTACTTTAATATTATTTCTAATTAGAAATATGTTTTTGTGTAGTCACTAGTATACTATAATCAGATATTGATGTATATTTGTAAGTTTACTCTCCGGTTAGGCAGGTAGACCGCATTTAATAGTAATAATTCAGTGTATTTTGGCTGCTGCTGTTTTCGGCAGCAGAGGTCCGGTTTACACAGGATGATGTGCTGCCGAAAACCATCTTTTTTTGCGAGTTTTACTAGGATCTCGTGTTCACAATAATCGTGCTGTGTAAATGCACCATTATTCAGCATTTATTTCACCATAATCACAGACAAGAAAATCGAGAATGGTTTCTAAGCAGAGCAATTATGTATGGTCTATTAAATGTGAAAAATGATTTGATTCTAAAAATGATGTTATAATCCAGCACCACAATGTAATGCTTGTGGATTTTGATTCAGATTCCGCAACAAACCTTTCAATTGACTGTTTCCTCGAGCTGTGAACATGCCCTAAAAGCAATGTGAAATTAATGGGGCTGGCTTGACAGTAAAATACTTTTCGTGTGTAGATAAAAAAAAAATAAATAAAAAAAAATGACAGTGCAATAAGGTCTTATCCGGATTAGAAAGGAAAGAGTAAAATGGGACTTTCACACCAGGGGGAGTTGTGAAAGTCATAACCTTTTTGTTGGCTTGTAAGCAAAGACGGCTGTTGCAGATCCACTAGGTAGTCAGCAAACTTGGAAATGAAAGTGGATGTAAACCTGTGCTGCCGAGGAATCCAGTATACAATTGGAGACCAGATGCTGTTTTATTTGTCAACGCGTTTCGAGGTAAACAAATCTCTTCATCAAGACAAACAAAATATTAATGTGGATTGTCCTGATGAAGAGGAATGACTCGAAAAGCGTTGACAAATAAAACCGCCTATTGTATCCTACTGTATATTGGATCCTTGACAGCGCAGGTTTATATCCACTTTCATCTCTAAAATTTGCTTAATAAAATGGTTTTGGGTTTTTTTTTAGGCATGGATTAATTAAAATGATAAACTTGAGGCATAACCTCGTTCCAGCGAAGACCGCTACTACACAGGTCTGCTCCAGAAACTGCCCTGTTTGGAAGTCAGACTACTAGAAGAACACACAGTTGGAGAAATGTCCAATGATGCGCTCTTCTAGTTACCTGACCACTGCAGCCAATTACAGGGTGCAGCGGTGTCGAGACTTAAGAATGGGGCAGACGCCACTTCTGGAGTGAGCCTTCGGAGTGTCCTGTGCTGGAAGGCAATATGCTTATATTTAGTATTTTTAATCATTCCATGCCTAATATAAAAATGATTTTACTGTCTGACACCTCCTTTTTAAGCTTGGCTTATATGAAAGAGAACCACTACAAAAGCTTTTTCTTGTGTGGGATTTTTAAAGGGAACCTGTCAAGTCGTGCTAGCTGAACCACAGGCCGCATGAATCAGACACTGACTGTGCAACTTCAGCCGGTTATGTTTTACTCTGAAACACTGCGGCATTTTACAGTAAACAAACATACCTTGATAAGTCGTCCGAGTACCATATGACTTGGCTGTCCATTGCGAGGCTGGTTCCCTGCGGTTCCTCCACACCCCGATTTCTTTGCTGGGTTTCGTCCCGTCAATCATCTGTGCTGAGGTAGGTACAAAATGCTGGGGTCTGAGACTCCTAGGCCCCAGCCATCTTCCAAAGGGCGTTTATTCTTAAACGCCGCAGTGTTTCAGAGTAGAACGTTCCTAGCTGGAATCACACTCTTCAGGGTTCCCTTTAAGTTTTTTTTTTTTTTTAATGAAATTTATGAATGAATGAAACATGTTTTCTTACTACCAAATCAGACATTTTATTTTTATTGGTAATTTTTGAATTATTATTTAAAAGCGACCAATCAATGCCTTTTTAGATTTTTTCGAATATCTATAAAGTACTGTATGCTGTAGAGCAGAGGTCACAAGCTGCATTCCTCAAGGGCTGCAAACAGGTCATGCTTTCAGGATTTCCTTGTATTACACAGGTGATAATTTAATCACCTGCACAGATAATGATTCTAGCACCTAGTGCAATGCTAAGGAAATCTTGAAAACACGCACGATTTGCAGCCCTCGAAGAATGCAGTTTGAGACCCCTGCTGTAGAGTTTAAGGGTTGTTGCACTTTATAATCGTTTCCCAATTTAAAAGTTTGGTTGTTTTATGTACACTGTTGCTGCTGCTGTTGCTGCTGTTTCTGTTTCTGCCGCTGTTGCTGCTGTTTCTGTTTCTGCCGCTGTTGCTGCTGTTGTTGCTGCTGCTATTGCTGTTTCTGCCGCTGTTGCTGCTGCTGTTGTTGCTGTTGCTGTTTCTGCCGCTGTTGCTGTTACTGCTGCTGCCTCTGTTGCTGTTGCTGCTTCTGTTGTTGCTGCTTCTGTTGTTGCTGCTTCTGTTGTTGCTGCTTCTGTTGTTGCTGCTTCTGTTGTTGCTGCTTCTGTTGTTGCTGCTTCTGTTGTTGCTGCTTCTGTTGTTGCTGCTTCTGTTGTTGCTGCTTCTGTTGTTGTTGTTGCTGCTGTTTCTGCTTTTGTTGCTGCTGTTGTTGTTGCTCCTGCTGTTGCTGTTGTTGCTGTTGCTGCTGTTGTTGCTGCTGCTGTTGCATCTGCTGTTGCGTCTGCTGTTGCGTCTGTTGCTGCTGCTGTTGTTGTTTTTGCTGCTGCTGTTGTTGCTGCTGTTGTTGCTGCTGTTGTTGCTCCTGCTGCTGCTGTTGTTGCTGCTGCTGTTGTTGCGTCTGCTGTTGTTGCGTCTGCTGCTGTTGCTGCTGCTGTTGTTTTTGCTGCTGTTGTTGCTGCTGTTGTTGCTGCTGTTGTTGCTGCTGTTGTTGCTGCTGTTGTTGCTGCTGTTGTTGCTGCTGTTGTTGCTGCTGTTGTTGCTGCTGTTGTTGCTGCTGCTGCTGCTGTTGCTGCTGCTGCTGCTGTTGCTCCTGCTGCTGCTGTTGCTCCTGCTGCTGCTGTTGTTTTTGCTGCTGTTGTTGTTGCTGCTGTTGTTGTTGCTGCTGTTGCTCCTGCTGTTGTTGTTGCTGCTGTTGTTGCTGTTGCTGTTGCTTCTGTTGTTGCTTCTGTTGTTGCTGCTGCTGTTGTTGTTGCTGTTGTTGCTGCTGCTGTAGCTCCTGTTGCTGTTGTTGCTGCTGCTGTTGTTGCTGCTGCTGTTGTGTTTTGTTTTTTTTGTGAATGGATTTCAACCATTAGAGGGGTCATAGCTGAGTGGGGGCGACAAGTTCATCATCACTTGCACTACAAATGTAGCATAACTTATGATGGATGTGTACTCATGGAGTACATTTGCAGTGGTGCATAGCAGCTCAAAGAAGTGCACCTCTTACTGACTTTGATGCATCTTACCCCCACATACCCTTCCATCAAGACTAGCATACAGTATATCAATCTTGATGATTTGGAGGGGCCTTTGTACTTTCCAGGGAGTTTTCTAACAAGGAATAAACTATATGGAAGTATAAGAAAAGTGCACAATAATTGATCCGATCGTACTACTGAAGAATGCTACAGTGGCCACTAGTTTGCGTGATATCATTACAGCAATGCACCTTGGTCAAATTAGACAAATAAAGAAAACAAATTGATGGTGTTGGAAGTTTTCGCATATAAGTAGTAGTCCGGGGTCATCGGTTAGCCGGTTATTGTTCCCACTTCTGCAATAATAAAACGGCCGGAGTTAGCAAAGGCAAAGCGTGTGTCTCCTTTCTCCGCCAGTAACTTACAGGGGTAGCTGAATGCCGACCTAAGTGCCATTCATCTGCAGGTGCATTGCCTCAACCAGGGGGATAATGGCTGAAAGGACAGGAATTAGTAGCATGTTGTATTAGCCTTTTGTAGCGTATTTTGTCCTAAGCGTCTTAATTTCCCCGATTGAATGGCGAGCAGCGAGAGTGTGGGTTTTGAACTAATACTCATCATGCATGTAAACGGTGTGAAAGGGTTCCTGAGCGAGTGAACACAGAGTGTTCTTGTGTCAGCCCTCGTGGATATAGATACAATACAAACATTTCAGCCAAACGCCACGTAGACTCCATTGAGTAAAAACCTGGCTCCATTGTGTGGCTGCCCTCCCATACACAGTGAGAACAGAAAGTCCCTGAATAGGGGTGCAAGCTCCCTTTTTTTTTTTGTTCCATAGGCTGCTAGGCTTTTAGGGACTTCATTGAAGGGGGCCACGATTTTTTGTTAAGTTGAGACCAGTTCATTATGTTTTATTGCCTGGTGAGATGCAGTAATATGTTATTGTGGAAGTTCATCAAATATTCATGGTTTAAGATAAGTAGTAAATGTATTCATTCGAGTGGCCCTAGGGGATTTGGAAAGGAATATGGAGTCTGCTCAGCTGACAGTCCACGGGGAGATGGAGCTTGTTTAACAAGCTTACGTCTAATCTCTGATTACCATTTGTCTGGAAGGATTTCCTCCTTTTATTGTTAGAAATCTGCATAAAAACAACTGTTTTCAGAACTTGTAATTCCTTGTAATCCTAAATGGGAGATCTTGACTTGCTCTTCAGTTTTCCTAAATGGAAAAGTGATTTTTTTTTTATGTAAAATTCTATTTTAACTAGCTTTTAGGGACACTTTATTATTTCTTGTAACCCCTTTTTTTATTTTTTACTCCTCACTCTATTCTATTCTATAATTCTAATCAATTTATGTCACCAAAGTAGGATTGCACCTGTCTGCCTGAGGAGGTTGTGACTAGGACACTGTTTAATGCCCCCATTTTTATTTTTATTTTTTGTCATTTAGCACCAAATAGTTTAATATGTCTTAGGTGTATCTTATAGCCCAAAATCTATTTTTTTACCCAGTTTGTATATTTTTTTTTTTTTAGAGGCTACTTTTTGGTTTCTGTCATTCTTGATGGCATGTATAGCACAACATGAAACGCTATTCATTTTTTTTTTTTTTTCCTGACTGAATTGGATAACTGCTCCGTTTTTATATCAGCAGTATGTCACTTCTTTCAGCGTTTTTGCATCTTTTTTTTTTTTGCACATAGAAAGCTATAAATAAGTGCAAAACATGCAGGTATCAGGTTTTGCTGCATTTTTAGTGGGGGAAAAAAAGCATGAACAGCAGGATATGAAACCCACTTGTTTTTGTGATTCCCCCCCCCCCCCCTTAAGTTTAAACCATATTGTCTTGGACTCCTCACCTGAGACTGGCAGGTAGGATTAGTAGAGTTTAATTATGAGTGATATGTGTAAAGTAAACACTGGCTGACCAAGGTGTGAAATTAAACAATACCTGATCAACTTAAGGGCTGACCAAAGGATGAAAGTAAGCCATGTCCTACAAACTCAATGCACTGCCAATGTCTTAAGCCCCCGTCTCACTAAGCGAGATCGCTAGCGAGATCGCTGCTGAATCACAAGTTTTGTGACGCAACAGCGACCTCAGTAGCGATCTCGCTATGTGTGACACGTAGCAGCGATCAGGCCCCTGCTGTGAGATCGCTGGTCGTGTCGGAATGGCCTGGACCTTTTTTTGATCGTTGAGGTCCCGCTGGGTAGCACACATCGCTGTGTTTGACACCTTACCAACGACCTCGTTGACAACTCAGACACTGAATCGTCATAATAGCTCCCATGTGACATCGTTGTACAGGTCGCTACAGGTCGCTGGTGAGATGTCAAACAGTGAGATCGCAGCAGCGATCGTTGGGAAGATCTCACTGTTTGACATCTCACCAGCGACCACATAGCGACGCAGCAACGATCCCTGACAGGTCGTATCGTTGTCGGGATCGCTTTAGCGTCGCTAAGTGAGACGGGGCCTTTAGGTAAACTACTCCCGACCAATTCAATCCCAAAACCCCCATTAAATTAGTGATTATGTATTTTCTAATTAAAGGGAATCTCTCACTTACTTTTTCGTACATAAGCTTCGGCCAACCGCCATCAGGGGCTTCTCTACAGCATTATAGAATGCTGTAGATAAGCCCCTGATGGCGATGGCTGCAGCTTATATATGAAAAATGAGGGGACAGATTCCCTTTAACTCATATGAAAAAAAAAATTCCACTAAATTTGATCAGATTGCCCTTTTTACAAAAAATGCATGGTTTCACATGTCTTGTATTGGTAACCTGTTTTCATCCTTCTGTGGTGGAAGCAAAGCTGAACTTTAGCATCATGAAAAAAGCATCAAAATTGCTTCACAATTTTTTTTGTTATATTTTGCTCCGTTCGGGTTTTTTTTAGGAGACGTTTGAACCCAATCCCTCCTTAAAAAAATAACAAAACCCTGCACACATACACGTGAAAAACTCTTTATTTCTATTTTAAAATGACTTGCTAGTCATATGTTCAGTCTTTTTGAGTGTTTTTCTTCCGCTTCATGTAATGCCAGGTGGGGAAAAAAATGTTGTCTTTTGATGCGGCTCTTGATGGAAAACACTGCATCTATGTACTGTTCAATGAAAAAGCAGCAAAAAAATTACAGGAAAAGAGTGCAAATTTCTAAAATCTTTTTAAAAAGGTTGTCCGCTATTAAGTTATAAGTCTGCAGTCACTGCGACTGCAGACTTGTGAATCCTCATGTCGTGCAAGCAAAAGACACTGCTGCTAGGACGACGGTGAAGCGGCTTCAGGAAGACTAACCTCTTTCTGGAAGTTGACGGCTATGCCGGCGTCTTAACACACCTTGTGCACATACCCTCCGACCGTTTAAGGAAACTTAAAAATCCGCAAAGAAGGAGTTTCCTGAAAAAGTCGTTTTTTTGACCGCCTAAACAATCTGTGTGCACTTAGCTTTCGACAGCATGAAGCTCTTCTGCAATCAGCATCTTGTACTGGTCTGTGCTGTCAGCTGTAGGATAATTGCAATAACTCCTATCATTTCATATCCGTTAATCTTTTCTGTCGTTGCTTATGATTTTCAGCCCATGTCTGTTTCCAGAATGGCTTCACTTTTTAATACAGAGCTAGTTTTGTCGTGTGGGTACTGCATATTTTAGGCCCTTCCTCAGTATTAATTGCAGCATGTAGCCAGATTTCCTGCTGTACATGCAATTTCATTTTTACTCCTTCATATTGTTTAAGACAAGTGTTATATTGTGATGTGATGTCAGAGCTGTAATTCTTTCCTATTTATCATTATAACAGGCTGATGATGTTGAAAGCAAAATTCGTGAAATTATCCCCCCTGGGTTTTGCAGTGGCACAGATGACTTTGTATCATTACTGGAAAAAGAAGTTAACTTTAAGCCATTTGGCCCTATAATACACACCTATACGGTTTACAACGAAGAAGCTTGTGAGGAGTTCACTTACGAGATACATAAGGTAGGAGTGAGTTAAGAAGTATTTTCTGACCACATAAAGTTAAAGTGACTGCATTTACATGTTGGTAAAGAAAACACTGAGACGTCTACTTTGTTTTTCTAATTCACTCTTTGATTCAAAAGCATGATTGTGGGAACATAATTTAGTAACCAGAAATGAGCAAATAAATTTGCAGGACTCTGGTCCAGTGACCAGGTCAGAATTCTGTGGCCACAAGCCTTTCAAACTGCCTTCTACCTGCTAGCATCTGCGGCTTCTGTTTTGCTTAGCTGACCCGACAGTCGGTCAACGACGTGGATGTACGTTGTGCCAGGCCAACTAATCAAGAGGTGCCGCAAATGCTGGCAGGTAGACAATTTGCAGTACTTGGCGGCCACAGGACCCAAGGTCTTGTGAATAAATTTACTCATGTCTAATAATGGCCTTTGCATCAGAAAATATGAAACCACCAGCAACTTCACCTGGTAGAAAGAGATGTCACATTGTGACTGTCTTCATTAAGGATGGGGGGCCCCAAACTGTCCCTAGAACTGGGACTCTAAATATTCCTGTCCCGGGGGTACTCTTGAAGGTAGAGAGGCCTGAGTCTCTGACCTTACTATGATCCTGTTAAACCTGATCTGTTCCCTCCTCCACCCCATGAGGCATGGGACAAATGTAAGGTAAATAAGACACAAAGCTGTAACAGGGATAACAGAAAACCACTATCATACAAAAGCACTAACCAACAATAGGCATGTGGATAGGGACTGGGAGGAATAAACTAAATGGGACCAGGAGATAAACCCACACGTACAACAGCAAACCACAGAATACTACCACAACAACTCCACTCAAACCACTTTGGTTTAGCAGACCGCACAGAAAGATGAATATTTCACCGGCAAGGATAAGGTCTGGTCAGTTTTTAATAGAAGAGGTAATGATCAGATCAGACACAGTTGAAATGGATGTTTCTGACCAGCATAGAAAGGGTCATTAACCTCTTCAACACCTGAGGAAACTAAGTCCATTTAATATGGGACACAAATCACACCATCTCTAAAGACCTGTGATTCATTACCTGACGTGACCATCTAACTCCAGGTCTTCAGGGGGACGTGACACTCTGGTGACAGATGATTTCCAGAAGTTGCCCTTGAGTTGAAGCAAGGGTTGTACTTTTTTCAGAAGCTTGGGCCAACAGATATGACCAATAGATATTTTTAAGACACAAACGTGTAACTGTCTGACCTGACTCTTGTGACATTTGCCCTAGGCTGACTTGACCTGTCCAGGCTTCAGAGAGTACCACGAAAGGCTCCAGACCTTCTTAATGTGGTTCATTGAAACGGCTAGCTACATCGATGTGGATGATGAGCGATGGGACTACTTTGTGGTGTAAGTGCCATTCTAAATCAACATTCGACTTCCCTCCATTAGCAAAGCTTGGAGATTTAATTGGTAGACACCAATTATACAGTTGCCGTATAATGATATTTTTTTCCCAGGCAGGACAAACCATTGTTTACAAGGCTCACAGTTTCCCTTCATTGTGTTTGTGGAGGCCTCCAGAATAGCACTGAATTAAACTCTGTTGTCTGTCGGAGTGGTGAATGTGGGCTTAAACAGTAAAATGAGTTTTTTTTTTTTTTTTGCCTGTGTCCCTTTTTACTTGCCACCCATTCAGTGTGCACAATAGGCAAGTGCACTGAAGTGATGCAAAGAGGGCTGATTTATCCAAGTTGTAGCTCACCAATTAAGTGAATTGTGCATTCAGAATAAAGCAGGTGTACCCATTGGGCCCTCACAGCGTAGCTTGCTGACACTGGAAACTCTGGCAGAGAATGGAAAAGGAAAATGGACCCTGCATGGGAGCTTGCCTGTAATTGACCCGCTTGGCTTTCTGTTTTATCTGCAGATTTGAGAAGTACAATAAAGACGGGACTACACTCTTCGCGACTGTAGGCTACATGACAGTCTATAATTACTACGTGTACCCAGACAAAACCCGGCCACGTGTAAGGTAATTGCCTGCGATGCACGTGCCTTCCCTTTCTTTCCTTCCTTATTTTGTTTCACAAGTGAATCTCACTAAAGTTCCCAATTTTACCTATAATGGCGATTAGCATTTTTAACAACACAAGAGGCTGGACGGTGAAAGAAGATGCGATTTACCCAGAGCCGGCTGATGTGTTTCTGTTGGATCCTAATTGTAACATTAAATAAAAATTCTGTAACCCTGAAAAGACTTAATTTTTTTTTTTTTATTTTATAAAGTAATGAAAGCTTTTGTCAATTGCAAGCCATAAAACTCAACTTTTAATACTAAATCTAAAATTTATACTGGGTATCATTAAAATGATGTCCCTAATCTGCTTGCAATTTATAGATTTTTGAGGATGGCTACCTATATTTAATCAGTTGATGGCACTCTGGGGTATCATCATTAACTAGATTATAATTGGCTGTCTGAGGAATGTTCTGATACATGAATGCACTTTGGCAAATCATCAAGAGCCACCGCTGGCAGCTCCTTTTGACATTGACAATCAATGACGTCCTATATGTGCTTGATGTGATGAGTCCGGAGCCGCAGGCCATGGTGGACAGTCCAGGCCATGCACGCAGTGCTCAGTAGCATGAGCAACATGCACATTGATATGTTGAAAATCAGTTCATGGGACTCATTTAGGTCCCTCCACAAAATCAATGTAACTCTGAGCTGTTAGTGTACTTGGAATGAAGACTAGAGAAATCTGTCTACCACATATTATACCACGTCACATCATAATCCTGGGAGTAGGACCAGTTGGATGTTCCCACTTGAAGGCATCTTCATGGCATTGCCCACCTGGTTTCCTGACCAATCTCCGGCTATCATTGCGTCCACGGCAAAACCGTGATTTATCACTGAAGAGGATAGCCCTCCATACCAGCGTGACACTTTTACTTGATACTGTATAGATCCAGATAGTTTGAAAGTTTCACCTTTTTTCTTCTTTTACATATCCTTAACATGTCTACCCGTCCTGTGGTTTCCAGATTTCCATGACTTTGCTGTTTAGTATTACAATGTAATTGTTGTGTAGTGTTTATTGCTATAACAGGAGGTGCAGTCTAAATAAATTGTGTTTTTTTTTCTCTTCCTTCTTTGCAGCCAGATGTTGATTCTGCCTCCATTTCAAAGTGAAGGGCACGGAGCTCAGCTGCTGGAAACAGTTCATAGATATTATGTTACTTCCCCCAACATTTTGGATGTTACAGGTATTGTGGAGCCTCCAATCTGTACAAATGGAATTGATGATGTGCAGTCCGTTGGATTGCAACCATGTGAATTCTGATTCTCTACCTTGTACTTCTTTTTTTTTTTTGGATCTTTAGGGTTCTCATTTATGATTTCCATGATTGTGTCCATCCTTCTAGTTGCCAGTTTGTCTTATTGCTTCTTTTCTTCTTCAGCTCTTCCAATCAGAAAAAAAAATGATGATTTTACCTTGTTTTTATTTAATGTTTTGCAGCTTATTAGATCTTATTGTGATTAAAGTGGGAGAACTCATCAGGAAAGAGTTGGGGCTGCTCCATTTAGTTGGATAAGAGGCCTTCACTGTGTTGTATTTGTATGACATCCCCACCATCCGTCTGTCTTAAAGGGGTGGTCTGAGTATATATGGATCAGTGTCTGTGTGCAATCCCGAAAAAAAGAAAATTAAGTAGAACTAAGAAGTTTGATTTCCTAATGCTATAGGGGTCAAAATGATTGGGCATCAGGTTTATATAGGATCTGAATGCCGTGAATGTTTGTATTGGGAAAACCCAATAACTGTTGTATCACAAACATTTCTCCAAATTTCTAATGAGTACGTTTTGAGAATTCCGTTTAAACGTTCAGCCATTTTTTTTTCTTCCATTTGACGGGCCTTGGTACATTTTAACTGCAGAGCGCAGGTTATGTTGTTAACGGTGGGTTCACAAATGGAAACTAGTCCTTAATGAAACGCAGCCTGTGAAGGTAACTGTAGCATCAGAGGTTGTCATACTGGCATGACCTTGGATAGTAAAACTCTAAGGTCCAACAATAATTTACTCTTGTGAATTTTTGGATATCCCATCTGACACTGCTGCAAATACTAAAAGTACATTTGGGTTTCAGTTTTACATCTGTTTTTGTTTCTGCCTGCAAAGCATTCCTTTTTACTAGATGTGTCTGAGTGCTTCCAGTGTTTTGGGTATGTGCAGCACTTGAATAATGGACCCATTATTGGTTATCATAACAGATCACGATCAGTAGACTTCAACGGTAAAAAAAAACCAAAGCAAAACTGTTCCTGTTGTTATCCCTTGTTTGGCGGATCAAAAAATTAGACTACATTTTTTGACACAGCTAATAAAAGACCTTTTGGGGCATTTTTGTCTGTTTTTCAAATAAAATGGATTGTGTACTAAATCATTTTTTCTGTATTTGTCATTGCAAAATGGATAAAAAAAAAAAAACTACTGGCCATATGAACTACTGGCCATATGTCTTAAGGAGACATGTATGTTAAGCTAAAGTTGGCCCAACTCTGACATTGATGGGTTCGGCTGACGGTCTGAGCATGGGGCACCCAACAAGTGTTGTCGAGGGAATAAGCATCCAGTTCGTCTGATTTACAATCGTTTTTGTTATCTACCGTAAGTAAGCTGCTGCCAGAGAGGTCTGTCTGCAGGTCTCTTATAGAAAACACAGACAAACTCGACGGAGCAAGCACTCGACAGAGCGAGCGCTCCTGTGTGTCAGAGAGGCTGCTGAGAGCTGCAGGTTGAACCATGGTCCGGCTGACAGCCATCTAGAGTGTATTGGGGGCTTTATACTGGACTACTCAGAAGAAAACCAGGAAATTTCCTCATAGTTCTAGAAGACCCTCTTTCTTGTGGTTCATTTCAGTTGTCCTTTGATTTTCTTGTGAAAAACTTTTCGGGTATTATCTACTATATATACTCGAGTATAAGCCGACCCGAGTATAAGCCGAGCCCCCTAATTTTGCCACAAAAAACTGGGAAAACTTAATGACTCGAGTATAAGCCTAGAGTGGGAAATGCAGCAGCTACCGGTAAATGTCAAAAAGTAAAAATAGATACCAATAAAAGTAAAATTAATTGTGACAGTAGGTTAAGTGTTTTTGAATATCCATATTGAATCAGGAGCCCCATATAATGCTCCATACAGTTTATGATGGGGCCCCATAAGATGCTCCATATTAAAATATGCCCCATATAATGCTGCACAAATGTTGATTATGGCCCCATAAGATGCTCCATACAGATATTTGCCCCATATAATGCTGCACAAATGCTGATTATGACCCCATAAGATGCTCCATACAGACATTTGCCCCATACAATGCTGCACAAATGCTGATTATGACCCCATAAGATGCTCCATACAGACATTTGCCCCATATAATGCTGCACAAATGCTGATTATGACCCCATAAGATGCTCCATACAGACGTTTTCCCCATATAATGCTGCACAAATGCTGATTATGGCCCCATAAGATGCTCCATAGAGACATTTGCCCCATATGCTGTTGCTGCGATAAAAAAAAAAGTCACATACTCACCTCTCGACGCTCAGGCCCCCGGCACTTGCTGTAGACACTTTTTCCCGTTCCACCGCCGGGCGCCGCTGCTTCTTCTGCACTGAAGTTCGGGCAGAGGGCGGCGCGCACACTAATCGCGTTATCGCGCCCTCTGAGCTGAGCGCGTCACTGTGGAAGATGGAGTCCGCCGGTGGAACGCGGACAGGTGAATATCGCGCAATGCCTCCGTTATACTCACCTGCTCCTGGCGCGGTCCCTGCATGTCCCTGGTTCTCCGGGTGCTGACAGCTTCTTCCACCGTTGAGCGGTCACCTGTACCGTTCATTACAGTAATGAATATGCGGCTCCACCCCTATGGGAGTGGAGTCGGGTCCATATTCATTACTGTAATGAGCGGTACCATGTGACCGCTCAACACAGGAAGAAGCGGTCAGCACCCGGAGAACCAGGGACATGCAGGGACCGCGCCAGGAGCAGGTGAGTATAACGGGGGCATTGCGCGATATTCACCTGTCTGTGTTCCACTGCCGGGCTCAGTCTTCCACAGTGACGCTCAGGTCAGAGGGTGCGATAACGTGATTAGTGTGCGCGCCGCCCTCTGCCTGAACTTCAGGGATGTGCAGGGACCGCGCCAGGAGCAGGTGAGTATGTGACAGCCGCTGCTCCCCCTCCCCTGCCGACCCCTGGGAATGACTCGAGTATAATCCGAGGGGCGCAATTTCAGCCTCAAAAAATGGGCTGAAATTCTCGGCTTACACTCGAGTATATACGGTACTTAGATTGTGTAGAATAATACTGTATTGTCTGCAAGTGTCATTGCCCACGGGACAGGATAATGTAATTAGAGGTTTCTGTGAGGAGCTGTAAGAACGTATTTTGGGAAAAGGTTGAACTTTGGTTATGTGGAATATTGAGAACATTGAGGCGGCTCACGTAGAGGCAATGGAACTGTTTTTTTCTTGTTTTTTTTTTTTTACACAAAATGAAGTGAGGCCGGTGTTGCTCTTCAGTATTTTCTGCTGATACTTATGTTTCTAGTGGCGCTCGCTGCTATTGTGCGCGCCCCCTCTCCTCACAAACTACAGTACTAGAGTAGATAAAGTTCTTTTGTGCTAGATTTTAATTCTGGTTGTAATTTTACCTGTGAGATGTTGGTCATTGCCAAGAAGGCCAGGCATAATGTTGGCTCATTTCTTAATGCATCTATTAAGGTTTACATCTTTAAATTCCTCTATTTTGACGTCTAAGCTTATGGTTCCTTTCTTAGCCATATTCTAGGAATTCCAAGTATCTTAGTTTTGGACATGTGTGATGAAGCAAGGTGTGCTTCAGTGATGTAACCCTATATCTGCAATTAAATAGTTTCTTGAAGTTATAGATTCTCTTTTTTTAAAGGGTTATTTTCATGCTTTTCTTGGTGAAATTGCAAATTCTTGTAAAAACCGAATTGGATTTTTAATTTTATTGTTTACTGCTCATTACCGAAGTTACTGGCCACTGCTGCAGTCTTGGCATCGGTGGTTGTCTCCTAGGCAAAGGGCACACTCTTATCTCCCGTTCCATGCAAGCTTTAACGCTCCTCTGCTACTAATGCAAAGTTGCCTCATAAAGTGGCATTTAAGGGCGCACAGCTCGGTGCCAGCAGCAGGAGCGAAGGCCGCAGAGAAGATGGGATAAGACGAGCTAAAATTATCGTTGGCTATAGCTTACTATTTACACTTCTGTAGCTGGAGTCATATACAGGAATAAACTCCATACACTTGGCTGAACAGTGGTTAGGCCGGAAGCCATCTCGTCTGACTCTCCCATACAGAGGAGCGCTCGCATTGCCGAGCACGCCTGTGATCTCTAAGAGACCAGACATACCTGGAAGTGATTCTCCCAGAAAACAAAAGGTTCAACAGTCCGAAATCAGATAACCCCGACCCCACTGACATCTATCACATGACAGTCGTGAAGCCCCTACGCACATTAGTCTGTCAGCCGAAGCCGTTCATATCAGCTGGTTTGGCCGATGTTGGCCCAATGTTTATGGGGGCAATAAAAAGCTGCTACATGTTGATTTCACGCCTTCCCCTTTTATTTTCCTCTGATGTAGAAAGCTGATAGACATCCGGGCGAGACCAGTGTTTTGTATAATCTGATTATTTTGGGCATAAGTGGGTTGTCCAAGACTTTTCTATTCATTGACTAACCTAAGGAAAGGCAATCTATACCTGATTGCTTGGAAGGGGAGGGGGGCGACACTTTGCAACTCCGCAATCAGCTGTTCCTGCATATTGACCCTCTATTCAGAGCAATAGGGGGTGGATGCTCAGTACCCAGCTGTGGCTACCCTAGACTTGATGAAGCTGCACAACTCTGCAACTGAGCACTTCCTGCTGGCTGATCGACGGGGGTTCCGGGTGTAGTAGCCCCTCTGATTTTATGTTTATGGCCTATCCTTTGGATAGGTCATGAATATCAGAAGTCCCTCGAAGTACCCCTTAACCTATCCAAGACTGCTTCGCCAAATGTGGACAGTCCAAGTACTCTTGTGCGGTGGCGCCTATAAGGGCTGTGGAGTCGGAGCCCATTTTGGTGGAGTCGGAGTTGGTGTCATGGAAATTGACGAGTCGGGGGTTTGGCTTACTGACCCCACAGCCCTGGCGCCTATGATATGTGGATTTTTGTGATCTTGAATAACATGTAACGTGCTTCCACCCCTCTAGCGCCATTCGTAGTATAGTTTAGCTTTTCCTCCTGTCCATGAGCGACTCTTGCTCGCTATGTCACGCTTCTCGCGCCAGGCAGCCGGCGTGAGCAGTAGCTTGGAGAGGAGGTCGGTTGTGGAAGATAAGCGCCAAGTCTTCTCCCGTCTGTTTGAAATGTATCTGTCATGTTAATCAAGAAAGCCTGTTTTTAAGAAAATGTTTTCCAGATTACATTGGGGTTTCTTATGCGATTACTGCACTTTTCTTTGAAGTCCTGTAATGTTTTCCGTTTCAGATGGGTCTCGGCTTTAGCCCCGTACACCACAGACTAACATTTGCTTATGGGACGCGAGATAAAATCTGCTCCCCGCTAACCTCGTGCTTGTAAACATAGAGATGTTTCTTGTAGACGCGACTAGTCTGCCCTCCGAGATGACTTTACATTACTATGGTGGGAGTGGGGAATAATCCTTCCTGAATGCTTTACCTCTTCTGTCCTTTTGATATGAAAATGTGTTCAGAGTAATCCAGGCAATATGGGCAATCGGACAGATCTACGGAAAGGGATTGGGGGTAGGGTGGGTAAGGCCTGCAGCAGCCATTCATCATCGCTAATCTACAGCTTGTAATCTTTCAAGATTTATTGAATTACCACCTAAGAGAGGCCTTCCTGGGCTGCATTCATAACCATGATGTTCAGAGGGGATTCACTCCGTAGCTGGGGTGGTCTTCCTCCCTTCTGCAGAACAGATGTTTTGTTTTTTTTCTTTTTTCTCTTTTTTTTTTTTTGTGCTAATTTTACAAAGTGTTCATTAAATGTCACTTTATTTAGCAATGCCTCCATCCATGTGAGCATTATACGTTTACTGTAGGCTCTACAATTAAGTGCACAGAATTAGGGTAAGAAGTGCGGTCTGAAATGTGGTATTTTGCTGGTTAGGCTACTTTCACATTTCCGTCTTTTGCACACCGTCACAATGCGTCGTTCTGTGAAAAAACGCATCCTGCAAAGTTGCCCACAGGATGCGTTTTTTTCACATAGATTTGTATTACCGACGCATCGCGACGTATGGACACACGTTCCATACGTCGTGCACTGGATGCGTCGGTATTTGGCGGGCCGTCGTATCGAAAAACGTTCAAGGGAGCGTTTTTTCGTACATTGTGTCCTGCAATTTTTACTGCGCATGCCCGGCCGGAACTCCACCTCCTCCCTGGGACTTTACCATGGGCAGCAGATGCGTTGAAACACTGCGTTCGCTGCTCACGTCACTCACAAATTCACAAACTTCCGTCGGTACGTCGCGCCGACACTTGGCGACGGCCGAGTACCGACGGAAATGTGAAAGAAGCCTTAGGGTGGTTTAGACTAATGTATTCTTTCATCCGTGTTTTGTTTGTTTTTGCACACAGACAGGCTTACTTTGGATCCGTGTGCTATTTTTCACACAGACAATAATGTCTATGTTGGGGGGGAAACCAAAATCGTAGCATGTGCTAGTCTAATTTACGGACACTGATCCAATTTGCAGACGTGACTGGTTTGACAAAATGAGCAGACCATATGCAGTATGATGGCCGGCACCACCAACTCATCTTTACGTCATTTGATAGCCGACGCCACAGCCACCCCCTCACCCCAAAATACATAACATGCTGGCCTCCGCCACCCCTCTGTATGCAGTATGATGGCCAGTGCCACAGCCGCCCCATCCCCTCTACATAACGCAATATGATGGCCAGCGGCACCCCCTCTATACACAGTATGATGGCCAGTGCCACAGCCGCCCCATCCCCTCTACATAACGCAATATGATGGCCAGCGGCACCCCCTCTATACACAGTATGATGGCCAGTGCCACAGCCGCCCCATCCCCTCTACCTAACGCAATATGATGGCCAGCGGCACCCCCTCTATACACAGTATGATGGCCAGTGCCACAGCCGCCCCATCCCCTCTACATAATGCAATATGATGGCCAGCGGCACCCCCTCTATACACAGTATGATGGCCAGTGCCACAGCCGCCCCATCCCGTCTACATACGGAATATGATGGCCAGCGGCACCCCCTCTATACACAGTATGATGGCCAGTGCCACAGCCGCCCCATCCCCTCTACATAACGCAATATGATGGCCAGCGGCACCCCCTCTATACACAGTATGATGGCCAGTGCCACAGCCGCCCCATCCCGTCTACATACGGAATATGATGGCCATCGGCACCTCCTCTGTACACAGTTTGATGACTGGTTCCACAGCCGCCCCATCCCCCTCCATATTCACAATATGATGGCCACCACCACCCCCCTCTGTATGTTGTATGATGGTCGGCGCCACAGCCGCCCCATCCCTTCTACATATGCAATATGGCCACCGGCACCCCCTCTGTACATAGTTTGATGGCTGGTTCCACAGCCACCCCATCCCCCTCCATATTCACAATATGATGGCCACCGGCTGGATGTGAGGTCTGTGTGTCCCTCTGGTAATACAGGTTGGATGTGAGGTCTGTGTGTCCCTCTGGTAATACAGGCTGGATGTGAGGTCTGTGTGTCCCTCTGGTAATACAGGCTGGATGTGAGGTCTGTGTGTCCCTCTGGTAATACAGGCTGGATGTGAGGTCTGTGTGTCTCTCTGGTAATACAGGCTGGATGTGAGGTGTGTGTGTCCCTCTGGTAATACAGGCTGGATGTGAGGTCTGTGTGTCCCTCTGGTAATGTAGGCTGGATGTGAGGTGTGTGTGTCCCTCTGGCAACACAGGCTGGATGTGAGGTCTGTGTGTCCCTCTGGTAATACAGGCTGGATGTGAGGTGTGTGTGTCCCTCTGGTAATACAGGCTGGATGTGAGGTCTGTGTGTCTCTCTGGTAATACAGGCTGGATGTGAGGTGTGTGTGTCCCTCTGGTAATACAGGCTGGATGTGAGGTCTGTGTGTCCCTCTGGTAATGTAGGCTGGATGTGAGGTCTGTGTGTCCCTCTGGCAACACAGGCTGGATGTGAGGTCTGTGTGTCCCTCTGGTAATACAGGCTGGATGTGAGGTCTGTGTGTCCCTCTGGTAATACAGGCTGGATGTGAGGTCTGTGTGTCCCTCTGGTAATACAGGCTGGATGTGAGGTCTGTGTGTCCCGCTGGTAGTACAGGCTGGATGTGAGGTCTGTGTGTCCCTCTGGTAATACAGGCTGGATGTGAGGTCTGTGTCCCTCTGGTAATACAGGCTGGATGTGAGGTATGTGTGTCCCTCTTTTAATACAGGCTGGATGTGAGGTGTGTGTGTGTCCCTCTGGTAATACAGGCTGGATGTGAGGTCTGTGTGTCCCTCTGGTAATACAGGCTGGATGTGAGGTCTGTGTGTCCCTCTGGTAATACAGGCCGGATGTGAGGTGTGTGTGTCCCTCTGGTAATACAGGCTGGATGTGAGGTCTGTGTGTCCCTCTGGTAGTACAGGCTGGATGTGAGGTGTGTGTGTCCCTCTGGCAGTACAGGCTGGATGTGAGGTCTGTGTGTCCCTCTGGCAATACAGGCTGGATGTGAGGTCTGTGTGTCCCTCTGGTAATATAGGCTGGATGTGAGGTCTGTGTGTATCCAGGGTGCTGATCTGGCTTTAATTTCCTGAAGAAAAAAAAAAAAAGAAACCAAAAACCCCTAAAATCTGTTGTGTTACTGAAGAAGCGAGGAATACACCCTCGATCATTGGTGGTTCGGCTGGTGGATGCTGCTTACTTTGTTTTCAGTAATTATTGATTTATCAAGATGAAAACTTGCCCTAAATACTTTGTGTATTGGTGAATATATTTTAACACCGAAGAGAAGGTTATTTTCATTTCTTCGGAAACACCTGCCTGTCTTTCCCTTGCCCCCTTCTCCTCAGACCTCCCACCCCCAACCATACAATTCGTGTCCGCTCTTCGAGTTCCTCCCTTTCCCTTTTATATAACGAGGTCTGTGTTGAGCGTCGTGGTATGACTGTGTGCTTCACTATACTTTACAGTGGGCAGTGCCCGGGCTCCTTGCACCTTGGCCCGTCAGCTGTAAGTGTAGGGTGGGAGAACATGAAAGAAAACACTTTGCCGATCTGCTTTGTTGCAGAGGTAGATTTTTTTTTTCAGGCGATTAACATGCATGAGCTATTTTTATGCACATTTTAAGTGCTACTTAAGTGTTTATTACATATTTTTTTCTGTGTGCCCAAACGGGGGTGATTGCTTGAATCTGAAAATGTAAGCTCTGAATGTGTAGATTTATACATGTATGGGATTTTTTTTTATTTTACTGTATAACCATTTTTTGTCCATCATTAACGGAGGAGTGCGTTCCTGTATGACTAACATTTATTCCAAGGAATGGTAGAAAACCAGAAAGTACTTATCACTGTACCGGAGTCAGAAAACAAAGTACCGCAGAAAAGGCGTAAATGCAATATTGAAGCTAAACAGAAATATTCTGCATACATACAGTGCCGATACTTATTTATTATGTATGGATGTGTATATAAGTAAAGGAATGCTAAGCACGCAGATAGCGCATCTTGTACCGGACATGTTTGATGAGATTTTCCTTCTCTTCACTTTAAATGTGGTTGCCATATGTTGAGGATCTGCATCCCCATGTTCTGGCGATTTCTGGATAGAGTATAAACTTTTTTTTCTTTTCCCCCCTCTCTGTTTATGGTGTAATGTCTTGATTTCCCTCTTAAACTGACATACACTATTAAGTAGATTCTCAAACTATATATATATATATATATATATATATATATATGAGAGAGATAGATAGATAGATAGATATATAGATAGATATATAGAGCTATACATATATATAGATATATATAGAGAGAGAGATATGGTTTTTTAAAAAAAATACCTATAACTTGGATGGTAACAAATGTCAGAATGTAAAGCTTAAAATAATAAATCTTTTCATATGTGGGGGAAAAAGACGTACGCACACGTGCACCCTCACACCTACTTGCTCTGACTTAAATAAGGACTCGCGTTCCTTTTTGGTCCCATTACCACTGGTGTATAAATTTAAGCCCCACCAGCGTGGTCCTGTAATAGGATGTCACCGGTGTAATAAATGGAAACATATTATGTACATATGAATAATCACTTCTGTACCTGGCGTCTGATAGACGAGTCTGGGTTTCGTGCCTGCGAGGAGAACGTTGCCCACATGACTGCAGTGTGCCTACTGGAAATTTTGGAGGAAGAATAATAATCCTACAGTGTTGTGCTTAAGGGATCGGACTCTGCTCCTTGAGGTGCTTTCACTTAGCGTCTAGTACAGGCTCGGTGACCCCGTTGAGGCATACATACAAACTTCCCCCCAAAAACTGGTTTTGGACGCATGTATAGGCTATAGTGAAGAAGACAGAGCGAGCGTGGAGGTGGAGACTCGGACGCAGTCTACTACGTCTATGTCCGCCTCCAGTAGGCGTACACTCTTGCAAATCATGCACGACAGAGTGCACATACACACTGCCTGCACCATTCCAGTCTATGGCCCCGTCTGAGCATATGTCCAAATCCTGTTTTTGGGGGACGGGGTAAAAAGGAAGCACACTAAATGTGATGTGAAGGAACCCTTAGTTCCATTTGAAGGAAATCTTAATTCTTCAGCACAAGACAATTGTAGCTTCCAACTTTTGTATGAACAGTTTTGGGAAGGCCCTTTTTCTTTCCCCCATGACTGTGCCCCAGTGCACAAGGTCCATAAAGTCATGGTTGGGGGCGTTTCAGTGTGGAAGAACTTGAAAGTCCACACAGAGCCCGGACCTCAATCCCATCACACTTTTTGGCATCATCTAGCCCGAAGACTGAGTTGGGTTTCTCCTCCAACATCCGTGTCTGACCTCAATAAATGCTCTTTTGAATGAAGGGGCTCCTCCAGACTCTTGGCCCATTCACGCGACTGTATTTTTGGTCTGAATGCTGTCCATGGCAAAAAAAAAGGAGCAATGTTTTTCAATGGGGTACTGCAGATGTGAATTTTCACTGACCGGTAGCGTGAGAAAAGAATCGTAGCGTGCACTAGTTTCTTCAGTAAATCAGATGGCGCCCATTCCAGCCTATGGGTGCTTGCGAGAATGTCATACAGAATACTAGAGTTAAGCAAAAATGCAAGGCCCTGATCAGTCAGTGATTTGTGGCTGCTGGACCAGAGTCTTGAGGATCACCTCCTCTCTGCTGGTAGCCCCGACTCAACGACATGTCTGCGCCATGATACAATGATGTTACATCAAACCTAGTAATCAGAAGAGGCATTGAGGGATGCTGTAAGGTAGGAGTAGGTTCGCAGGACTCTAACACTGACTACCGACGAGGCCTCGGAGTTCTGCAAATGGTTTTAGCTCCATGATTGTGTTTTTAGGGATTGCTATAAACCACGCTTTGAAGCGCTCAGGTCCATGGACTGTTGACCCATTATGGAATACCAGATGTAGGTTATGGCCGAGTGGTACTTTTTTTTGTTATATTGAATTTTGTACAGCGCATTTTAAAACATCGAATATAATTTCTGTGATTTTTTTTTTTTGCATTCATTTTTTTTATATTACATTTTTAATAATCTGAGTGAAATTCTCCAAAAACATTAGTTGTTAAATTTTCTTTTGTTTTGCCATCTTTCCATGATCAGGTTCATTATGAAGGTTTGCCTTAATGGTTCAAGCGCTGAACTCCTCATTGCCCGGTCTACGGTTTACGAGCCGGTAGTTCTGCCATTGGTTGAATACTTTGGCAGGAAAACGGCGCAGGGTTCTCTCAACAATTAAATCTTTTTGTTTCCCTCCCTTTGACACGCTGGGTCGTTATGTGCTTACAGTACAATGGAGTGGCTAATGACTATGGATAATGGTAGCCAGGCTGGTTTTCCCAGGCAGCTGCTTCCATGCCTGGGATTAAAAAGCCTCCTTACACAGCTACTTATTAATAGTAATGTGTAACATTTCTCTGTCCCTCTATCTACATCACCGTCTCTGGTTAGATTCAGTCCTCCTTAAATTCAGATAAAATTGACAAAATTAAATTACTTGCCTTGTGATAAATTAAAATATTCAGTAATATTGTGCTTTGTTTAACGATCCAGTAATATTTTATATAGAGGGCGATATTTTGTGAGAATTTAAATTAATTAAAAATAGTGAGCTACCAACATTGTGTGAATAAATAATGCAGAAAAAATATATATAAATTCTAAAACTTTTCATTTATTTTATTAAATTTAGAATTAAAGCGAACCTGTCAGCACTTTTTTGTGTGTGTAATACATAGTATTGCATATGTGCAGTGATATGGCTGTGTAGGCTGCAGTCCTCCAACTAAAATTATACCTTTTTTTGGAGGGACCCGATGTGACAGCCATGAGAAATCTAGTGTGGAAGCCATATGCAAATCAGGCTGCAAGTGCACTGGAGGCGTGTCCATTTCAAGTGTATTGACACTCCCCCAGTGCACTTTCACCCTGCTTTGCATATGGCGCATAGATTTGTCATGGCTGGCACATCAGATCTTAAAAATAAATAACTAAATACTAATTTCTCTTGGAGGACAGCCACCTACACTGCCGTACCACTACACACTACATCCTTATATTAATGTTTTGGCTGGTTCCCTTCTAAGGGATTCTCATGCTCCGGTGTGGCCTGTTTGGGGGGCTGTTTACGGGTTGTTATTTTTTTGTTTGTTTGTTTGTTTTTTAGTGCTTTAGCATCATTGTCATTATTGTGGCTTAAATGATAGGTCACCGAACCTTCAGTGAATCTGCCTCCTATATATTAAATACTGTTCTTGCGCATTTAATAGTGAGTTATTTAACCCCTTTCTGACCTCGGACGGGATAGTACGTCCGAGGTCAGAAGCCCCTCTTTGATGCGGGCTCCGGCGGTGAGAATCGCGATCTGCCCGCGCCTATTAACTAGTTAAATGCCGCTGTCAAACGCAGACAGCGGCATTTAACTACCGCATCCGGCCGGGGGGCCGGAAATGACGTCATCGCCGACCCCCGTCACATGATCGGAGCTTGGCGATGCTTCAGTATTGTAACCATAGAGGTCCTTGAGACCTCTATGGTTACAGATCCCCGGCAGCTGTGAGCGCCACCCTGTGGTCGGTGCTCACAGCACACCTGATTTTCTGCTACATAGCAGCGAACAGCAGATCGCTGCTATGTAGCAGAGGCGATCGCGCTGTGCCTGCTTCTAGTCTCCCATGGAGGCTATTGAAGCATGGCAAAAGTAAAAAAAAAAAAAAAAAAAAAGGTAAAAAAATGTGAAAAAAATAAAAAAAAATATAAAAGTTTAAATCACCCCCCTTTCACCCCAATCAAGATAAATCAATAAAAAAAATTCAAACCTACACATATTTGGTATCGCCGCGTTCAGAATCGCCCGATCTATGAATACAAAAAAAGCATTAACCTGATCGCTAAACAGTGTAGCGAGAAAAAAATTTGAAACCCCAGAATTAAGTTTTTTTTGTCGCCGCGACATTGCATTAAAATGCAATAACGGGCGATCAAGTCGTTCAAAAGTACAACTCGTCCCGCAAAAAAATAAGCCCTCACATGGCCAAATTGACGGAAAAATAAAAAAGTTATGGCTCTGGGAAGGAGGTGAGTGAAAAACGAACACGGAAAAACGAAAAATCCCAAGGTCATGAAGGGGTTAAAGAAAAAGAAAAAAAAACTCCGGCAAAATAGTAGGTTGCACATGTGCAGTAACATCAATCATTTGCTGATAGACGCTGCTGCAGATGCGTTGCCTCTGGTGCCATTTTGTTTGAGCAAAAAAAAAAAAATTGCTCTAGCTAAATGGCAGCAGCGCATTTCCAGTAGCATATGTCTGCAAGTGATAGATGCTACTGCTCATGCGCCGGAGTCATTTTGCTGGAGTTTAACATTTTTTTTTTTTTTTTTTTGCAAAGACCACACTGTTAACTGCACAAGATTAGTATTTAAAATAGAGGGCAGGTCAGTGAAGGATTGGTGACCTGTCATTTAACCCACAAGGATGACCAAGGCCAGAGAGCATCACAAAGCCCCACCTATCGCCCCGCCTACTGCCCCACCAATAGCCCCGCCCCAGAGCACGAGGATCTCGTTAACTGAAAATATAGATTAAATAACAACCACAAGACCGATTTAATCAGCCCTGGTATCATTGTAATCAGTATAACAGCGCCGACCTGACACTGTCTGTAGGTTACTGTGCACAGTCAGCTGACAGGTTGCCTTTAAATTTATTTGGTCACACCCCTTCTTCCACTCACCACCTGAATTTCCTGCCAAACTAAAGGTTAACTTCCATGCTTCCGAATGGTGTTTTTTTTTTTCTTTTAAACTCCTATGGTTAACTTGTTCATTATTATTATTATTATTATTATTATTATTATTATTATTATTATTATTATTATTTTGCGGTACATAACTGTTACTACTGTTTGGTTTACAATTTACGCAGGTGCGTTATACCCTTGCTTATTTGTGTATTCTCTTGATATATATTATATTCACATGCTCGCTACTTTCCTAATAAAAAGTGATGTGCTATATCACCAGTACAGGGGAACACAGCAGTTACTGCTTTCTTTTCAGAAAGTGGTTTTGAAAATTGAAAGTGGAAGTTTTGCTGTGGACCCTGGTACAGGTTGATTGTGTTACTATGGAACACGCCAATGGGTGACATGAACAGAAGATGTCGTCTTGCTTTAAAAATTGTCGTATGTACTATGTAGCATCTGTGTAAAATATAAAAGCAATAAAGCCGTCACCTTTCCCTCCTTCTAGCTGAAGATCCATCTGAGAACTTTGTCAGGCTCCGAGATTTCGTTCTCTCTAAACTTTGCCAAAATCTGCCATGCTTCTCTCCCGAGAAACTCCTTGAAGGGTTCAGTAAAGAGATGGTGACAGAAGCTCAGCAGAAACTCAAGATAAATAAGGTATCTGAACTCCACCGCCGGCCACGATGACTGTACACGACATCACTCTTTACAGTGACAGGCTGGGGACTCGCACAAATTCCACTACAAGAACACTACATACACTATTCCATATGATCATCTGGGCTTCATGGGAATTCAGTCTCCTTTCATGAAGTTTCAACAGTAGTGGGAAAGCGATGAACTTTCCGCTCTGGTCTGAATGTAAGGAATACCCTAAAAATATACATTATTCACATTGCCTTAAATGGACAGCAATACGCAGTACTCTTATAGCTTGTTCCCCAATCTAATGGGGTTGGATTTTAGGGGGCTTCTTTTAGTGGTTGCACTTGTAACTGCTAGGGGGTGTATGTGTGTAGATATATAGACAGTGATATAATTTATACAGTTATATGTGTATGCTGCAAAAACACTTGGTGAAAAATTCCCCCTAACTGTGTGTCTGTGTGTATAAATATATACATCCGACCAGCAATCCAATGGTCAAAAAGTAATAAACTCAAAAAAAGGAAAAGCAGCACAAGATATTTGAAAAAAAGTGGACTTTAATGCCTGAACAGCGTGGCAACGTTTCGGATGTGTTATCCTTTGTCAAGTTTTTTTTCAATTATTTTGTGCTGCTTTTCCTTTTTTTGGGTATATATATATATATATATATATATATATATATATATATATATATATATATATATATATATATATATATATATATATATATATATATATATATATATATATATATATATATATATATATTAGAAAGCGGAACAACACCAGAAAAAATACCTTAAATAGTGCACGCTTCCCTGACCAGCATTCCAATGGCCTTTCAGACAGTAACCAAAAAAGGGAAACAGCACAAAAAGATGTTTAAAAAAAAAAAAAAAAAAAGGACTTTAATGCCCTGTGGCGTGGCAACTTTTCAGATAAAACAAATCCTTTCTCAAGCCATGAAAGAGGATTTGTTTGCCACGCCACAGAGCATTAAAGTCCCTTTTTTTTTTTTTTTTTTTTTTTTTCTTTTACATCTTTTTGTGCTGTTTCCCTTGTTTGTTTACTATATAGATAGATATCAGCTTTCTGCCTATGCACAGCGTACACAGAAATCTGCCAATCAGTGGTGTGGGCGGGGTTATACAGAGCTCAGCGTTTAGAACACTGCTAGATTTGCAGCACATAGCGGGGATTTTACCAAAACTGCAGTAACCCCTAGAGTGACACATCATGGGAGTCAGGATCTCCGTCCCTATATTATGCTGCTGTCAGATGGGTAGAGTAAATACTTGGTGACCGGTTCCCTTCTTAAGTTGACAATTAGTCTTTTTTTTTTTTCTTCTAATCTGTATATTTATTTTTTTTTTGTCCTACTAAAATTTTGCTTCTGTTCTGATAGCAACATGCGAGGCGTGTTTATGAAATTCTTCGGCTTCGTGCAACGGACATGAGTGATTCTGAGAAATCCCGAGCTTACAGACTAGAAATAAAAAAACGACTTGTTGGCCCATATAAGGTACGACTACAGCGTCTATCTTATGTCGTCAAATTACTGACATCTGATACTAATTTGTGCTGTACCAAAAGCTAGGCCTGTGAGCGCAAGCATTTACTGTTGGGACTCAGCCACTCGCTGTAATGGTATGGATACAGTCCAGAAATCGAGAAACAGTTACTGTAGGGTTTGGGGTAATTCTCTTGTTCTTGGGGCTTTGTCTGTAGCCTCATGGCTTCCATTCCTAACAAAGCCATGACCGGCATGACTCTCCTATTTTCCCAGTGATTCTTGCTGGATCTCATTGTACTGGGAATCCATAAAGTTTCTGACTGTTTTTGACAGTATGTATAGCGCTGTATGTTAAGATAATCTTGCAGTCAAAAATTCTGGGACATCAGAGTATTTTTCTGCCTCCTTTTTTGGGTGACTGTAAAGAGGAATAGGAGTAGAGAAGGGTTGAATCTTAACTTTTTTGGTTAAAAGCAAGGAAGACGTATACAGTATGTTTAAGCCTTAAAGGGGTATTCTCATCTCCAAGATCATATCCCAATATGTAGTAGGTGTAATAATAATAAGACTAACAAATACCTCCAATTAGAAATGTAGTATAGTTTTTCTGATTCGCTATCTCTTCTCTCTTGTGCAGGCATTGTTGGACCTTAGGGTATCCATAGTTGCGACCACCAATATAGTGACAGGTAGTTGCTAGTAACCATGGACACCTAAGGCTGTGCAATGAGGATAGAGACATAGTGAATCTGAAGAACTATACTACATTTCTAATTGGAGCTATTTGCTAATATTAATATTACAGTTACTATATATTGGGATAAGATCCTGGAGATGGGAATACCCCTTTAAGCATTACATTTTTTGCATACATCGCTCATTGACTGTAATGTAAAAAAAATATATACCGTCTCTTTGGAAGACAGAATAGCGTCCTCTGTCCTTTAAAATATCTATGCTTCTCTAAAGTTAGTCAAACCATTCTTAAAAGTATCGTACTGGTACTTGGAATCTTGTGCATGGTTTAAGCCAGCCATACACATTAGCTATGGGACAAACGAATCTTTGGTTGATTGCAGTTTCGGCTTGTTCGACTGAGTGCTCCTGTGTTCTCTGTGGGAAAGACATGGCGATGGCTCATCTCTGGGAGAACAAAGAAGTCAAAAACTGGACATACACAATTGAAATCTTCCTTGAGAATCCGTTGTCCGGAGGCCCCCATACACATTAGACTACACTATTAGAAGCCGTCATTAATGTGTATGTGGGGCCTTTTAGAATGGACTCGTAACTTCACATTGTTTTGTTGAGTCATTCAAGCAAAAAATACAATGGGAGAATCAATTTTTCCAAAAGCAAACTACAAACGTAAATTAATCATTGAATACTAATATGCTGCCAAATGCAGATCAGGTGAATATTTTCCTCACATCCAATACGAGGAGCCTGAACTTCAGTTATTTATCAGCCATGTAATAGATGTCCCTGTGTTTTATGGAGGACACAGCAGCTTCTAAAGGGTCAATCAGCCATAGCTGCTTCTAAAGGGTTTTCCTTAGTCTCTCACTACACCTGTACCAGATACATGGAGGAGAAGCTGTGACCACTTTACCTCTTTTGGATGTTTCCTCCTTCTCCTCCTGCTGTTCTAGAACACACAGCAATCCATCTTGCATTGCTTTATATATCACATACATGCATTATGTAGACCGCAATAACAATCTACCCTACATAGTTTTATCTCCCAGCTCAGCGGCAGGAAGACTCAGTCAGTGATAGTAAGGCAGTGTTAATCCCAACATCATCAGCCATAATTCTAAACTAGATAATTTTTTTTTTACTTTTTCTGATGTATAATGTATTGTTTTAATGTTTTTTTTTGTTTTGTTTTTAACAGCAGCTATTTTAGAAATGTTAATTTCTTCTGTGTCTAATCTGAATTTTATTTTTAAATTCTAGAAAAACCAGAGGGAGGTGGCCAAGATGAGAAGATGTTTAAAACCCGAGGAGCTTACCAACCAAATGAATCAGATAGACCTGAAAACTCAACACGAGCAGCTAGAGGAAAGTTACCAGGAGCTGGTGTCCGAGTTCAGGAGGACGGTGGAAAGACTTGCCCAGGCATAAGGCACTTGATAATTGCAAAGAGTTGTACAACCTTCTTAACTTCAGCCGTTTGCAGTGTTTGCCAGTGAATCTCTGAATGAAAAAAACAAAAAAAAACAAATCTGTGTCCATATCTCTTGCGTGTAAATTTTCGGACTTTAACATTTTGAGTTGTATCATCGGTCTGTGATGTATTAATGCTGTTCCTGGAGGCAGCACTTTCACACGCTGCATTAGCAGAAACCCTAAACCCTGGCAAATCGAACTGGTTTATTGCACGAGTTGTATTTGACCTGTATTTTCATTTGTGTGCCTTCATACAAAGGCGGAGGCACAATGTCTGTGGTGAGCTGTAAAAAACAAAAAAAATTAATAAATAATAATTAAAAAAAATGCTATTGCTGCACATCACTTCTATTTCTGTACATAGTCTGATCTCTGCCCCCATGTGTATGACATATAATGCCACTTTGGTTTTTTGTGCATTTCAACTGTTTGTTTATTTTTCTAGAAAACTCAACCTGGTTCTTAATGTCTGTAGTTATTCAGTGGCACTTAACTACTAAAAATAATAAAAAAAAAAGGTGAAAAAAGTTTTTACTGTTCATTTATATATCGGCATGTGTTTTATTTTTCTTGATCGAGTTCTTCCATATTAAAGGCAATCTGGCATGAACAATTTTTGTTTTTAGAAGTAGAATGGGTATAAAGTGATCTTTTAAATATACTTATTTTTAAAGGATTTCATTGGGGGCCCTCACGTATTTTCTGTATAAACTGTGCGTGCAGTGCTCGCTTTTATGGCAGCTGCAATTAATAGGATACCGGTATAATGGATTAATACAATCTGGGGTAATAAAGACCGTGCCTCACCAATGAGTAACAATAACTGGCGAGCTGCATACAGAATCATAACCATGTGTACAAGCTATAGTTTTACTGTCCTACTCTATCTGGGTCTCCCATAGCACAGCAGTGTCATCATGTCATTAAAGGGGTTGTCCCAGATTAGAAAAACATGGCTGCTATGTTTCATAAACAGTGTCACCCCTGACCGTGGGGTGTGTGTGGTATTGTAGTTCTACTCCATTTACTTCAATAGGGCCATGGTCCGTGATGACACTGTTTCTAAAAGAAATCTTTTGCGTTTTTCAACTTCCAATGGTTAGGTCACGCTGCTGACTATGGCACAGGGAAAGTGAAGCTGCAGAAAACTGGAAATTTCAGCCTCCGTTCCTTATTTTTAATTAATTGATCATAAACACAGAAAATCACCATTTTTAAATGTTTGTAACTAAATTTTCATTATGACATTATCAGACAATACATTCCCTTAAAGGGGTTATCCGGGACTTAACAAAAAAACCAAAAATGCTCCTAAGCACGAACAAGCAGGTAATTGCAACTTACCTGCCTACTATGCACAGCGCCGTGCTCCAACGGGTATTCAGCTGCATCTGCTGACGCGACGGGACTTCCAAGGTCATTCCGACCGACAGCCAGATCCCCCAGATAGACAGCAGAGTGATCCCGCTATCAATCAGAATGACCTCGGAACATCCGTCCTGTCTACAGAGCGGAAAAGAAGCCTCCACTCTGTAGATGTGACGTCAGCAGAGGCTTCTGAATGCCCGAGAGGAGCGTATGTAGCCACTCTGCCGGGAAAGAACGGCGCCGTGCACAACAGATGGGCAAGTTATTACTTTTCTTGTTACTGCTTAGATTTGTTTTTGTAAAGTCCACGATATCCTGTTTAACGCTGCACTGACACATCTGTACACTGTCTTTATCTATTTGTCATTGATCCAATGGTTAAGCAAAAGTTTAGATAGTCTACCTACTTCAGTATTTTGTTTTTTAAACGCCACTCTAACTTTTATTTATTTTTATTTTTTTCAAACAATGAAAGTGTTACCAATGGCAACTATTAGAATCGATAAGTGTCACCAATGTTCACTGAACCAAGTTCAATATCTGACTTTAGAGCAATATAATGTAGGTGCATAGAACGAATTGAAAAAAACTAAAGAATCCTACCAATACTCAGTACATGCAACTTCATACACCGCACACAATCAATGCCCGTCACCCCTCCTCCGAAATGTCATTATAGAGGTTGTTCACTACCTTTTCATTGATGACCTATCCTTAGGACAGGTCATCAATATCTGACCGGTTAAGGTCCGACACCCGGCCGCAGCCACTATCAGAAGACGGAGCAGCTCCGCAATCTAGCATCTGCAGCCGCCAACAACGAGAACAGATGATTGTGGGGGTGTCGGACCCTGACCAGTGCCCTGCAGTGTCTGTGATTGATAAGTGCTGGGGACGGTAGTTGGCAAACTTCATCTCCTACTTGTAATGATGACTTTACATAATGGAATATACCTATTGACTACGTGCAGCCAGTGGAGCATACTGGGGGGCTTCGATGGATTTCCGTGCCGTAAAATTATTTTTTTAGGGCACAAAAACAGAAATCTAAACAATAGTCTATCATGGGATCAATCAATACTAACCATCAGGTGTTTTTTAGGGGACAACACCCTAGGCAAATCAAAGTGTCCATGAAGAATCCGAAGTAGCTCAGACCAGAATGGATACATTTTCGGACAGGACCAACCTGAGTGCAGAAAGGCTTTTACCCTACTTGATAATGAAAACACAAATAATCCAGAACCCATCCCAAACCTCCTGAACCTTTCCGGGGTCTAGTAAACTATTTAGAAGTTGTCTGGATCAAACCATCCCTAGCACTCACCTATGAGGAATAAAATGTATCTCCCACTTCTCCCCCTTCCTCCACCGCCCAGTCCGGAATATCCGCCACCCATTTCACGTAAGGCTTATCATAAGGCTTGACAACATAAGACTGGGGAATAAAATATGCTGGTGTGAGGGGTTTAGATCAATCAGACGTCCCCAAGAGCCCCTCCGATTTTGAAAAGCTTAGAGAAACTGGCATTTTCCAAACTTAAAAGATAAAAAAAAAAGATTGCTCTCAGTGGGAAAACCAAGATAATTTGTAGTTATGATTAGTGATGAGCGAGGGTGCTGGGAATAGGTGTTATCTGAGCATGCTCAGGTGCTAATAGAGTGACTTCGATGTGCTCTGTTCGAAAAAATATGTTCGAGTTCCCACGGTTGCATGTCGAAGTTACTCTTAGCACCAGAGCATGCTTGCTCATCACTTTCAATGGCTAACAAGAATAACAAATGATGTTACAAAGCAAGCTTCCGAGACTTCTTAGGGCTCTTCTTCAGGCATGGTATACCTGAAAAAACCAGTACATTTTCCGCAGATGTGTGAGTGTAACCTCAGATTAAGATCTCGATTATAGCTGGGATTTTTCAGGACTGTCTGGGAAGCAACTTCTCAAGTGACAGTTAGTACGGCTGCACTTCCTGGTCTCATTTTTTAAAATGAAAGTTTAAACCCCCCTACGTGACACTTCATTTTTGTGTCATTTACTTTTTTTTTTAACGTTTTTGCTGATACCTGTGGGAAAGTAACTGTCTGTTTTTCCCTTTTGTTTTACATTTTCCGTGGCCACAAAGGACAACAGCAATTTGTTCTCCTTTCTGTAACAATTATATTTATATATCGGATACAGGTTTTTGTTAAAGGGCGGAGCAGTGATTTGCATTGGCTTTTTTTTTCCACTTCCATTTACAAGTGCTTCTCACTAAATTAGAATATCATCAAAAAGTTAATTTATTTCAGTTCTTCAATACAAAAAGTGAAGCTCATATATTAGATAATCATTGCAAACAGAGTGATCTAGTTCAAGTGTTTATTTCTGTTAATGTTGATGATTATGGCTTACAGCCAATGAAAACCCAAAAGTCATCTCAGTAAATTAGGAAGCCTTTTTTTGTTAATTATTCAAAGTGTTATAAAGGTCCCTTAGGGTATGTGTCCACGTTCAGGAAACGCTGCGTTTTTGACGCAGCATTGAGCCGCAGCGTCAAAAATGCAGCGTCCAGATGTTACAGCCAAGTGGAGGGGATTTAATGAAATCCCGTCTCCACTGTGCATTAAAAAACGCATACGGAATTCCCGCAAAAACGCACATGCGGTGCGTTTTTTCAAAACGCAGCATGTTGCTACAATGAGCAAAACATGCAAGAACACCGCAGGTGACCTGCCTGTGACCTCACGTGCAGTTTTGGTCAGGATTTTACCTGCATAAAATCCTGACCAAAGCCTGAAGCAAACCTGAACGTGGACACATACCCATAGTCTGTTTCAGTAGTCTCCACAATCATGGGGAAGACTGCTGACGTGACAGATGTCCAGAAGGCAGTCACTGACACTCCACAAGGAGGGTAAGCCACAAAAGACCATTGCTAAAGAAGCTGGCTGTTCACAGAGTGCTGAATCCACGCATATTAATGGAAAGTTGGATGGAAGGAAAAAGTGTGGTAGAAAAAGGTGCACAAGCAACTGGGATAACCGCAGCCTTGAAAGGATTGTTAAGAAAAGGTCATTCAAAAATTTTTGGGAGAATCACAAGGAGTGGACTGCTGCTGGAGTCATTGCTTCAAGAGCCACCACACACAGACATATCCAGGACATGGGCTACAAGTGTCGCATTCCTTGTGTCAGGCCACTCATGACCAATAGACCATGTCAGAAGTGTCATACCTGGGCCAAGGAGAAAAAGAACTGGACTGATTCTCAGTGGTTCAAGGTGTTGTTTTCAGATGAAAGTAAATTTTGCATTTCATTTGGAAACCAAGGTCCCAGAGTCTGGAGGAAGAGTGGAGAGGCCACAATCCAAGCTGCTTGAGGTCTAGTGTGAAGTTTCCACAATCAGTGATGGTCTGGAGAGCCATGTCATCTGCTGGTGTAGGTCCACTGTGTTTTATCAAGACCAAAGTCAGCGCAGCCAGCTACCAGGAAATTTTAGAGCACTTCATGCTTCCCTCTGCCGACAAGCTTTTTGGACATGGAAATTTCATTCTCCAGCAGGACTTGGCCCAGGACACAGCTGTGAGACATGCAGCCGCAGGAACTCGAACATATTTTTTCAAACAGGCCGAGGACACTGTTAGCACCCAAGTATGCTCAGATATCACCATATCTGAGCACATTCGCTAATCACTACTCCCTACACCCAGCAAGCACATGACTGCACTGTAGGAAGAAATGCCATTACACAGCCATACGCTTCGTATTACTGTATACATCGTGCTTGTTCTACTCCGTGTATACAGTGATTGAGAAGACATGATAAACAGTCTGTTCCTTCTCTATGAAGAGCTTGGCTTTGTCTGACAGATGGAGATGTTTAAAGTCTTTGGGCGGTCCGGAAGCATTTAAACAATTTAAATTTCATACCATATCAAGGAGTTATCCAGGACTATTTTATTTATTTTTGTTTACTTTGGGCTTAAAAAATGAAGCGTCAGGTACTTGCTCACTACCTGCCTGTTCTACCCGGTGGCGGCTCATTGTGGTCACTGACTGCTCCTGCCGGCAATTCACCCGCTCTACATCAACAAAGCAGCTCTTCCTCTTCCAGGCTTTGTCGATGGGGTGTGACTGCTGACGTCATGCTAATTCATAACCGGCTCCCTGTTGGTAAGCAGCGGGGAGCCAACTGTCAATCAGAATGACCTCATCAGTCGCTCTCCATCAGCTTAGCAGAAGAGAAGCTGATGAATCGCCGGCTGATGAATCGCCGGCAGGAGCGGTCTGTGACTGCTTTGTTCCAACAGAAATCAATGTTGGATACATCAGGCAGATCAATGCTAACTGCCTATAAGTTCTTAGGCCCAGAATAAAAATATTGGAATATATAAAAATATTGGAATAAAGCGATTGCCGTAAAAACACGTCTTATTGCCTATGGGACTGCGATAGATCACCCTGCCCTGTATTCATCTATTTTCAGCAGAATCATCTATGTATTTTTTAACCACATAACTATCAGTGTATAATGTTTTAACAGCTACTGTTAAAGGGGCTGTCCAGGATTATGTTGCTTTCTTTCAGAAATAGCGCCACCTCGGACCATGGGTTGTCCGCGGTGTTGCAATTCAGCTCTGTACACTTCAATGGGACTTAATCGCAGACACAAGCCAAGGTCAGGGGTGACAGTGCTTCGGATTTTAAAAAAAGCCAGGGTTCTTTAATTTTGGGCAACCCTGCTTCTTATGAGCCGCATCCTGTCCTGGTCCCGGGGTTGTTACGAAGGGCCTGGGCCATCAGGCGCTGATCAGAGGCCAATTTGTCTAACCTGTCACATATGAAGTGTTTAACAGTGTGCGGCGACCCTGTTTGCCCCCCACACAAAGCCATCGCAGGGGAGACAATATAAGTTTTTGCTATTAGGAATACGCACACCCCACAAAAAAAAAGTTTTCTTGCAGCTCTGTCGGTCAAAAAGTTCAACAAAAACAGCTACAGCTCTTCAAATAAGATTGGAAAAAGTGATTTACATAAAATAATAGAGGGTTAAACATATACATGATGAACATTGCCCTGCACATGACAAAACATGCACTTATATATAAAGGAATCTTTTTTTTTAATTACATTTAGCTTTGCGTTTCTCAGCAGTGTGGCTCATACAGGCTTCCGTCGCTCAGCGCCATGTTTCCCTTTTCTGGATCTGTCCATGATATGGAGCGTTACTTCCGCCAGTAAGTTTCAGCCAATTGGAGAGTTGGGCCTTGGATCACGTGACTGTATTTGAGAAGACGTGAGGATGCTGGCGCTCAGAGTTCTCCGCTGCGTGCAGCGTGGAGGTAAGAGGCGGCGGAGGGGTCAGCGCGCAGGACGTAGGCTGTACAGCCGGTATACGCCCGTACTGTGTCCGTGTGAGGCACGCACGGACATCGTACTGCAGCCTGGAGTGTGCACGCCTAATGGCAAACACGTATCTTATTACCACATGGAAATGTTATTGTCTAGTTGCAGTACACACAGGTCTCCACTAGAGCGGCGCTAGTGGACGCCCAGATTGGCTGCTCTCATGTAATAAAACCTTCATGTCCCAGTTATTAAAATATCCCACCTAGGAAAGCTCTGCAGCCTCACTGTGACTTGTAGACGTGCAGGCGTGAGATCTACAAGTGCTGATGAGCCGCACACTGGTATTTATTTTTTTATTAATTCTGACACGTTTATTGATGGTGTGTAATATTAACCCATTAAAGTGTCCACTGCTGGACAGCCCCCCTTTTAAATGTTTAAAGGGAAGTGATCATCACCAATAGACTTGTTGCCTAAATCACATTTGTTTTTATACGTGGGTTTTCTATTCTCATCTGTATCGAAAAAAAACCCATAAATTAATATTTCTGTAGTTCTCACATTGGCCACTAGGATTGCTTTAGACTCCTACTCGCTGTCCTCGCGGGAAGCATTGTCAGCAGTCTCATTATCATCAGAGGCAGGATCACAACAATCGGTAACACTACTACCCAGCTGATAACAGAGGATTCACCAATGACCATAGGCGACGTCACAGATCTCCCCCGTCTGACCTTCTGCAGGAATTGGGAGTCTAGGAAAGCCCGACACACAACCTGGTCATTTTCTGCTGACGCGTCCCTTTATCTGCCCGCATAACATAAAATGTAGACATAAACTTAGGCCCCGGACCGCTGCTGTTCCATGATGGCAGCACTGAGATTCCCGGTAGTTACGTGATGTTATTATGTCACGTGACCGCTGCAGCTAGTCAGCAGTTGATGATCAGCTGCAGCCGTCATAGTTCTTTCAGATGGAGCTTTTCCGTGTGATTGAACTGTGAATGCTGCATCACGTGACTCCCAGCAATGACACTAACAACACAGGAGCGGCGCTGATGTGGAAGGTTAGTATATGGCTTATTTATTGCCGCGTGGGGCAGTTAGTAAGGTGTGATCCACTAGTGGACAATCCCTTTAAGGACACAGCCAGTTTTTGTTTTAATTTTTTTCTCCTATTCTTCCAAGAGCCATAACTTTTTTTTTTAGTCTTCTATTGACATCGCCGTACGGGAATCATTTTTTTGTAGTTTTAGATGACATTATTCACCTTACCATGTAATGAGCTGAGAAATTAGGAAAAAATTCCAAGTGAGGTGAAATGATGACAGAAACGCAATTTGCCTTTTTTTTGGCGTTATGTTTTAATGGTTTTCATTGTACATTAAAAAGCAGCAGACAGATTGACCCGCCAGGTCACTACAATCCGGCTGTACCAAACCTATATCGTTTTTAGTTATTATTATTTTATTTTTTTTAGTAGCTTAAAAAAATGTGAAAAAATTCATTTTGCATGGCTTTTACCTTTATGGGATAAATACTTTTACATGTTTAAAAAAAAAATTGGACTTTTACAGACACGGCAATACCTAATATAACCATTATGTAGTAATGTCCCCCTTCTTGGGCTCCTTCCTGGTATATATGACCCCCATCCTGGTATACATGTCCCCTGTTCTGCCGCTGTTCCTGATTCTACTCACCTTCCCTGCGCTCCCCCGTCGGGTGGAGTCCTCTTCTGCAGCAGTCAGCTGACTACAGCATGCAAACAGCGGGAGCAGGTGACGTCACTGCTATGCGCCCATGGTCACGTGCACACAGACGTCAGCTGCAGGCCTCTGATTGGCCAGGAGTGTTTATTGCAGCGCGCAGACCTGGCAGGTCTCTGTGCAACAATACACTTCAGCTGAATGTGCGTCACATCCAGTTGAAGTTTGCGCTGGGGTCGGCGGGCCCCTCATCCACACGGGCGATGTTGCGACCTCTTTGACTGTGATTTTTACGCCCCTGTATTATGAGCCGACACCTTCCCTATATGGAGCCGGCTCAGCTCTGAGCCCACTCCCAACATCCGCACCCCCTACAAGGTCTAACAGTGTGAAGTTAGCTGGAGTGACGTGTGCACAGCTCTTAATGATAAAGCCTTGTGCTGTTAGCTGGTGTCGATTTGTGCTAAAATTTTCACTACTAATATAAATTACAACAAATTTGCTGCCGGAATTTTTGTCGAAAACTTTGGAAATTCTCCAGCAAGTACGGCATGCACCATGATTTGCGACTATTTGCCATGAAAAACTGATCTAAAGTAGAGATGAGCAATTCGATTCACAGGAACCTGGTCCAGCGACAAGGCCAGATCTCCACGGCCACCAGACTGGAGCCCTACAGACCACCACCACCTACCTGCTGGAATCCACGGTGTGATGTACAGGGTGGCACATCCGGCCGACTAGTCAGAAGAGGCGCTGGAGATGCCATAAAGTAGGAAGTGGTTTGCAGGGCTCCTGTCCAGCGGCCACGGACTACTGACCGCCATGGCTGCTGGACAAAGGATCCTGTGAAACACAATGAGGACATGAACCCTGCCTTAGAGGGAAGCCGGTTGGTTACTTACTTGTTGGCACATCCGTTCCTCGGTCCATCATAATTACTAAGGTCTCCAGGAAAGCACTCGGTGTTCCCACAAACAAATGGATAGACTTTTGGCATAACCGGACTAAGTTACAGTCTAGGAGCAGATATATCTCCAAAGTTGCCAAACCACTTTTCATCTGGGTCGGCAAATGCTGGGCAGCCGAGGCATGGCGACAAGGATATGATGTTGGCATATAGAGACGTTGCATTCCACCGAGACCGGTCTGTGCTGCACTGCTACTATCAGCTTGTGGTGTATGTCCATAATATAGTTGTACTTTGGCCAGGTGTATACAGTGGGTCAGTCTGTATACATACAGTGGGGTAAATAAGTATTTGATACACTGCCAATTTTGCATGTTTTCTGACCTATAAAGAATGGAGAGGTCTGTAACTTGTATTGTAGATACACTTCAATTGTGAGACAGAATCTTAACCCCTTCACACCCAAGGGTGGTTTGCACGTTAATGACCGGGCCAATTTTTACAATTCTGACCACTGTCCCTTTATGAGGTTATAACTCTGGAATGCTTCAACGGATCTTGGCTATTCTGACATTGTTTTCTTGTGACATATTGTACTTCATGATAGTGGTAAAATTTCTTCGATATAACTTGCGTTTATTTGTGAAAAAAACGGATATTTGGCGAAAATTTTGAAAATTTCGCAATTTTCCAACTTTGAATTTTTATGCCCTTAAATCACAGAATGTCACGCAAAATACTTAATAAGTAACATTTCCCACATGTGTACTTTACATCAGCACAATTTTGGAACCAAATTTTTTTTGTTAGGGAGTTATAACGGTTAAAAGTTGACCAGAAATTTCTCATTTTTACAACACCATTTTTTTTTAGGGACCACATCTCATTTGAAGTCATTTTGAGGGGTCTATATGACAGAAAATACCCAAGTGTGACACCATTCTAAAAACTGCACCCCTCAAGGTGCTCAAAACCACATTCAAGAAATTTATTAACCCTTCAGGTGTTTCACAGGAATTTTTGGAATGTTTAAATAAAAATGAACATTTAACTTTTTTTCACACAAAATTTATTTCAGCTCCAATTTGTTTTATTTTACCAAGGGTAACAGGAGAAAATGGACCCCAAAAGTTGTTGTACAATTTGTCTTGAGTACGCTGATACCCCATATGTGGGGGTAAACCACTGTTTGGGTGCATGGCAGAGCTCGGAAGTAAAGGAGCGCCATTTGACTTTTCAATGCAAAATTGACTGGAATTGACATGGGACGCCATGTTGCGTTTGGAGAGCCCCTGATGTGCCTAAACATTGAAACCCCCCACAAGTGACACCATTTTGGAAAGTAGACCCCATAAGGAACTTATCTAGATGTGTGGTGAGCACTTTGACCCAACAAGTGCTTCACAGAAGTTTATAATGCAGAGCCGTAAAAATAAAAAATCATATTTTTTCACAAAAATGATCTTTTTGCCCCCATTTTTTTATTTTCCCAAGGGTAAGAGAAGAAATTAGACCACAAAAGTTGTTGTGCAATTTGTCCTGAGTACGACGATACCCCATATGTGGGGGGTAAACCACTGTTTGGGCGCATAGCAGAGCTCGGAAGGGAAGGAGCGCTATTTTACTTTTCAATGCAAAATTGACTGGAATTAAGATGGGACGCCATGTTGCGTTTGGAGAGCCCCTGATGTGTCTAAACATTAAAACCCCCCACAAGTGACACTATTTTGGAAAGTAGACCCCCTAAGGAACTTATCTAGATGTGTTTTGAGAGCTTTGAACCCCCAAGTGTTTCACTACAGTTTATAACGCAGAGCTGTGAAAATAAAAATTCCTCCTTTTTTTCACAGAAATGATTTTTTAGCCCCCAGCTTTGTATTTTTGCAAGGGTAACATAATAAATTGGACCCCAAAAGTTGTTGTCCAATTTGTCCTGAGTACGCTGATACCCCATATGTGGGGAGGAACCACTGTTTGGGCGCATGACAGAACTCGGAAGGGAAGGAGCGCCGTTTGGAATGCAGACTTAGATGGATTGGTCTGCAGGCGTCACGTTGCATTTGCAGAGCCCCTGATGTACCTAAACAGTAGAAACCCCCCACAAGTGACCCCATATTGGAAATTAGACCCCCCAAGGAACTTATCTAGATGTGTTGTGAAAACTTTGAACCCCCAAGTGTTTCACTACAGTTTACAACGCAGAGCAGTGAAAAGAAACAATCTTTTTTTTTTCCCACAAAAATGATTTTTAGCCCCCCAAATTTATATTTTCCCAAGGGTAAAAAGAGAACTTGGACCCCAAAAGTTGTTGTCCAATTTGTCCCGAGTACGCTGATAACCCATATGTTGGGGTAAACCCCTGTTTGGGTACACGGGAGAGCTCTGGAGGGAAGGAGCACTGTTTTACTTTTTCAACGCAGAATTGTCTGGAATTGAGATCGGATGCCATGTCCCGTTTGGAGAGCCCCTGATGTGCCTAAACAGTGGAAATCCCCCAATTATAACTGAAACCCTAATCCAAACACACCCCTTACCCTAATCCCAACGGTAACCCTAACCACACCCCTAACCCTGACACACCCCTAACCCTAATCCCAACCCTATTCCCAACCGTAAATGTAATCCTAACCCTAACTTTAGCCCCAACCCTAACTGTAGCCTTAACCCTAGCCCTAACCCTAGCCCTAACCCTAGCAATAACCCTAGCCCTAACCCTAATGGGAAAATGGAAATAAATACATTTTTTTTTTTCCCTAACTAAGGGGGTGATGAAGGGGGGTTTGATTTACTTTTATAGCGTTTTTTTGGCGGATTTTTATGATTGGCAGCTATCACACACTAAAAGATGCTTTTTATTGCAAAAAATAGTTTTTGCATCACCACATTTTGAGAGCTATAATTTTTCCATATTTTGGTCCACAGAGTCATGTGAGATCTTGTTTTTTGCGGGACGAGTTGACGTTTTTATTGGTACCATTTTCGGGCACATGACATTTTTTGATCGCTTTTTATTCCGATTTTTGTGAGGCAGAATGATCAAAAACCAGCTATTCATGAATTTCTTTTGGGGGAGGCGTTTATACCGTTCCGCGTTTGGTAAAATTGATAAAGCAGTTTTATTCGTCGGGTCAGTACGATTACAGCGATACCTCATTTAAATCATTTTTTTATGTTTTGGCGCTTTTATACAATAAAAGCTATTTTATAGAAAAAATAATTATTTTGGTATCGCTTTATTCTCAGGACTATAACTTTTTTATTTTTTTTGCTGATGATGCTGTATGGTGGCTCGTTTTTTGCGGGACAAGATGACGTTTTCAGCGGTACCATGGTTATTTATATCTGTCTTTTTGATCGCGTGTTATTCCACTTTTTGTTCGGCGGTATGGTAATAAAGCGTTGTTTTTTGCCTCGTTTTTTTTTTTTTCCCTCACGGTGTTTACTGAAGGGGTTAACTAGTGGGGCAGTTTTATAGGTTGGGTCGTTACGGACGCGGCGATACTAAATATGTGTACTTTTATTGTTTTTTTTTTTATTTAGATAAAGAAATGTATTTATGGGAACAATATATATATTTTTTCTTTATTTAGGAATTTATTTTTTATTTATTTTTTTACACGTGGAAAAATTTTTTTTTTACTTTGTCCCAGGGGGGGACATTACAGATCGGTGATCTGACAGTGTGCACAGCACTCTGTCAGATCTGCGATCTGCTGTGCAGGGCTGCAGGCTTACCAGCGCCTGCTCTGAGCAGGCACTCGGTAAGCCACCTCCCTCCCTGCAGGACCCGGATGCCGTGGCCATCTTGGATCCGGGACCTGCGGCGAGGAGGGAGGTAGGAGACCCTCGGAGCAACGCGATCACATCGCGTTGCTCCGGGGGTCTCAGGGAAGCCCGCAGGGAGCCCCCTCCCTGCGCGATGCTTCCCTATACCGCCGGTACACCACGATCATGTTTGATCGCGGTGTGCCAGGGGTTAATGTGCCGGGAGCGGTCCGTGACCGCTCCTGGCACATAGTGCCGGATGTCAGCTGCGATATGCAGCTGACACCCGGCCGCGATCGGCCGCGCTCTCCCCGTGAGCGCGGCCGATCGCGTATGACGTCGGTGGTCATACGGGCCCACCCCACCTCGACGGGATAGTACGTCAGATGTCAGAAAGGGGTTAAAAAAAAAAAATCTCAATGTATGATTTTTTCAGAATTAATTTGCACATAATTCATTTGCATTTTCTTGCATTAATTATTTGATAAAATAGAAAAACAGAACTTAATATTGGTACAGAAACCTTTGTTTGCCATTACAGAGGTCAGACATTTCTTGTAGTTCTTGACCAAGTTTGCACACACTGCAGCAGGGATTTTGGCCCCCTCCTCCATATCTCCAAAGATTTTCTATTGGGTTCAGTTCTGTAGACTGGCTAGGCCACTCCAGGACCCTGAAATGCTCATTACAGAGAATACTCCTCAGTTGCCCTGGCTGTGTGTTTCAGGTAATTTTCATGCTGGAAGACCAAGCCACGATGCATCTTCAATGCGCTTACTGAGGGAAGGAAGTTGTTGGCCAAAATCTTGTGATGTATGACCCCATCCATTCTCATTTCAATACGTTGGAGTCGTTCTGTCTCCTTTGCAGAAAAGCACCCCCAAATTATTATGTTTCCTCCACCATGCTTTACTGTTGGGACAGTGTTCTTGGGGTTGTACTTGTCCTTCTTCTTCCTCCAAACTCGGCGAGTGGAGTTGATACCAAAAAGTTCTATTTTAGTCTCACCTGACCACATGACCTTCTCCCATGCCTTTTCTGGATCATCCAGATGGTCATTGGTGAACTCCAAACAGGCCTGTGCATGTGCTGGCGTGAGCAGAGGGACCATGCGTGCCCTGCAGTATTTTAATCCATGACGGCGTAGTATGTTACTAACTGTAGTGTTTGAGACTGTGGTCCCAGCTGTCTTCAGGTCATTGACCAGGTCCTTCCATGCAGTTGTGGGCTGATTCCTGACCTTTCTCAGAATCATCCTTACCCCACGAGGCGAGATCTTGTATGAAGCTAAAGACCGAGGAAGATTGACAGTCATCTTGTGTTGCTTCCATTTTCTAATAATTGTGCCAGCAGTTGTTGCCTTCTCACCAAGCTGCTTACCTATTGTCCTGTAGCCCATCCCAGCCTTGTGCAGGTCTACAATTTTGTCCCTGGTGTGCTTAGACAGCTTTTTGGTATTGGCTATGGTGGAGAGGTTGGAGTATGATTGGAGTGGACAGTTGTCTTTTATACAGGTAACGAGTTCAAACAGGTGCAATTAATACAGGTAATGAGTACAGAGTAGGAGGCTTCTTAACGGAAAACTAACAGGTCTGTGAGAGACAGAATTCTTGCTGGTTGGTAGGTGATCAAATACTGATTTCATGCCGTACAATGCCATTGAATTTAAAAATCATACAATCTGATTTTCAGTTTTTTTTTTTTAGATTCTGTCTCTCACAGGTGAAGTGCACCTACGATAAAAGTTACAGACCTCTCCATTCTTTGTAGGTGGGAAAACTTGCAAAATTGGCAGCAGTGTATCAAATACCGTGTATACTCGAGTATAAGCCGAGATTTTCAGCCCATTTTTGGGGGCTGAAAGTCCCCCTCTCAGCTGATACTCAAGTCATACCAAGGGGTCGGCAGGGGAGGGGGAGCGGGGGCTCTCTAATTATACTCACCTGCTCCTGGCGCGGTCCCTGCAGGTCCCTGGCTTCCCGGGCGCCCCAGCTTCTTCCTGTACGGAGCGGTCACATGGTACCGCTCATTACAGTAATGAATATGCGGCTCCACCTCCCATATGGGTGGAGCCGCATATTCATTACTGTAATGAGCGGTAACGGTGACCGCTCATTACAGGAAGAAGCTGCGGCACTGGGGAACAGGGACTGCACAGCGCCAGGAGCAGGTGAGTATAACGGGGAGGGGAGCGCTGCGCGATATTCACCTGCTCCTCGTTCTGGTGCCGCTCCGTCTTCTGCAGTGACGCTCAGGTCAGAGGGCGCGGTGACGTGGTTAGTGCGCACCCTCTGCCTGAAAGTCAGTGCAGAAGACGCTGAGGATGGAGCGGCGCCAGAACGAAGTCAGGTGAATATTGAAAGTGCCGGGGGCCTGAGTGACAGAGAGGTGAGTATGTGATTTTTTTTTTTTTTATCTCAGCAACAGCAAATGGGGCAAGTGTCTGTATGGAGCATCTTATGGGGCCATAACGTTTGCGCAGCACTATATGGGGCAAGTGTCTGTATGGAGCATCTTATGGGGCCATAATTAACGTTTGTGCAGCATTGTATGGGGCAAATGTCTGTATGGAGCATCTTATGGGGTCATTATTAACCTTTATGCAGGATTATATGGGGCTCCTAATTCAATATGGATATTCAAAAACACTTAACCTACTGATGTCTCAATTAAATTTACTTTTATTGGTATCTATTTTTACTTTTGACATTTACCGGTAGCTGCTGCATTTCCCACCCTAGGCTTATACTCGAGTCATTGAGTTTTCCCAGTTTTTTGTGGCAAAATTAGGTGGGTCGGCTTATACTTGGGTCGGCTTATACTCGAGTATATACGGTACTTATTTTCCACACTGTATGTTGTGCTGTATTCTATCTGAATATTCTGCTCATTATTATTAGTGTTTAATATCAATTTTTATCACTTAATATTTATTAGAAGTAACTCTGATGACTCGCTGCTATTACTGCTAGAACATGTTTTGTTAAGAGGGCTTATTGTAACTTGAATTCTTACCTATAGCAGAGAATCAACACGATATCATTTATTGCTGTTTATATAAAGCAGAAAATAAGTCTGCTCCTGTTTAGAGTTGAGCGAATTTGATCGGGTCCCTGCTTATTCGGCAAGCTATAGAGCTTACCGAATAAGCTGCAGAGGGAACCCGGATACATGGAGCGTGCCGGCTGATTAGCTGTCCGGCGCAGCAGCTGCATGTGTCGCGGCTGTGTCACTGTCACAGCACATGTATGGAGAGCCTGTGTGTTGGGCTCTCCATGCATGTGCTGTGTCAGTACAAAATAGGAGAACTAGGAGTATAATGGGTATATAAATTTTTATTACAAATATAAGGTATAAATATACACACAGTAAGACACATATAGTATATGTAAACAAGATCTACAATATAAAGTGCAAGAAAGGATGGAAAAATGGGAAACCAGTGTCCACCCGGTGTGCAGGAGCACAGAAAGTCCCAGGCAGTCTGAATTACCAGACTGAATACACCACATTGCAGGCAACCAACCAAATAGTATGTGTAGTAAAGTGACAAACCGTCACTGGTAATAAATGATGGGGCTTACCGCAGAAAAAATGGGCTACACTGCACACCAGACCAGAACCAGGATAGGACGACCCCCGACGTACGTTTCGCTTAGTCCATATAACCGCTTTCTCAAGGGGATCGTGCTGTGACAGTGACACAGCCGCGACACATGCAGCTGCTACGCCGGACAGCTAATCAGCCGGCACGCTCCATGTATCCGGGTTCCCTCTGCAGCTTATTCGGTAAGCTCTATAGCTTGCCGAATAAGCAGGGACCCGATCAAATTCGCTCAACTTTACTTCTATTATTCAGCCCTTGTACCTTCAGTAACAGCTCACAACACAATATGATGCCACTGTAGTCCCCCCACACAGAATGATGTCCCCATACAGCCCCTCAAACACCATGATATATATCCACACTCAGCCCCCACGCACAATGATGTCCCCATACAACCCCCTTAGAGCAGTTTCTGTTCCCTCACAGACCCCTTGACATATTATGTGCAAACTCAGCCCCCACGCACAATGACATCTCTACACAGCCCCTTAGTGCACAATATTATGTACCCACACATGCCCCTCAGGGCACAGTATTATGTCTCCACACATGCCACCTTAGGGCACAGTATTATGTCTCCACACATGCCCTCTTAGGGCACAGTATTATGTCCCCACACATTCCCCCTTAGGGCACAGTATTATGTCTCAACACATGCCCCCTTACTGCATAGTATTATGTCTCCACACATGCCCCCTTAGGGCACAGTATTATGTCCCCACACAGCCCCTTAAGTGCACAGAATTATGTCCGCACACATGTTTCTTAAGGCACAGAATTATGTCCGCGCACAATACTGTGTCTCCACACAGCTCCCCTAGGGCAGAGTATTATGTCCCCACAAAGCCCCCTTAGGGCACAGAATTATGTCTGCACACATGCCCAATAGGGCACAGAATTATGTCCTCACACAGCCCCCCTAGGGTACAGTATTATGTCCACATACTCCCCCCCCCAGGTTACAGTAATGTGTCCACATACAGCCCCCTAGGGTTCAGTATAATGTTCCCACACAGCCCCCCTAGAGTACAGTATTATATTCCCACACACAGTCCCCCTAGGGTACAGTGTTATGTCCCCGCACAGCCCCCCTAGGGTACAGTATTACGTCCCCACACAGCCCCCCTAGTGTACAGTGTTATGTCCCCACACAGCCCCCCTAGGGTACAGTATTACGTCCCCACACAGCCCCCCTAGGGTACAGTATTACGTCCCCACACAGCCCCCCTAGTGTACAGTGTTATGTCCCCACACAGCCCCCCTAGGGTACAGTATTACGTCCCCACACAGCCCCCCTAGGGTACAGTGTTATGTCCCCACACAGCCCCCCTAGGGTACAGTATTGTCACCACACGGCCGCCTAGGGTACAGTATTATGTCCCCACACAGCCCCCCTAGGGTACAGTATATTCCTACACAGTCCCCCTAGAGTACAGTATTATGTTCCCACACAGTCCCCCTAGGGTACAGTATTATGTTCCCACACAACCCCCCTAGGGTACAGTATTATGTTCCTACACAGTCCCCCTAGAGTACAGTATTATGTTCCCACACAGTCACATAGTTATTAAGGTTGAAGGAAGACTTTAAGTCCATCTAGTTCAACCCATAGCCTAACCTAAGATGCCCTAATATGTTGATCCAGAGGAAGGCAAAAAAAAAACCATGTGGCAAAGAGTAAGCTCCACACTGGGGAAACAAATTCCTTCCCGACTCCACATACGGCAATCAGACTAGTTCCCTGGATCAACGCCCTATCAAGGAATCTAATATATATACCCTGTAACATTATACTTTTCAAGAAAGGCATCCAGTCCCCTCTTAAATTTAAGTAATGAATCACTCATTACAGCATCATACGGCAGAGAGTTCCATAGCCTCACTGCTCTTACAGTAAAGAATCTGCGTCTGTTATTATGCTTAAACCTTCTTTCCTCCAGACGTAGAGGATGCCCCCTTGTCCCTGTCTCAGGTCTATGATTAAAAAGATCATCAGAAAGGTCTTTGTACTGTCCCCTCATATATTTATACATTAAAATAAGATCCCCCTAGGGTACAGTATTATGTCCCCACACAACCCCCCTAGAGTACAGTATTATGTTTCCACACAGTCCCCCTAGAGTACAGTATTATGTTTCCACACAGTCCCCCTAGGGTACAGTATTATGTTCCCACACAGCCCCCCTAGGGTACAGTATTATGTTCCCACACAACCCCCCTAGGGTACAGTATTATGTTCCCACACGGTCCCCCTAGAGTACAGTATTATGTTCCCACACGGTCCCCCTAGAGTACAGTATTATGTTCCCACACAACCCTCCTAGGGTACAGTATTATGTTCCCACACAACCCCCCAAGGGTACAGTATTATGTTCCCACACGGTCCCCCTAGAGTACAGTATTATGTTCCCACACAGTCCCCTTAGGGTACAGTGTCATGTCACCACACAGCCCCCCTAGGGTACAGTACTGTCACCTCACAGCCCCCTAGGGTACAGTATTATGTCCCCACATAGCCCCCCTAGGGTACAGTATTGTCACCACACAGCCCCCCTAGGGTACATTATTATGTCCCCACATCCCTCTTTGGGCACAGTTCTATGTTTCCCACAATATGCCATATTGTACTGTCAATTAGGGAAAAAAAACAGTCCATCACCTTACCCCATTTTACTGCTGCCCTGGTCTGTGATGTGTAGAGAGGCACATCTGACGTGATGTAGTGATGTCTTCCCTCCTGCTGCGCTCTCAGGCTCTATAATGGAAGAGGTAGCGGACGGCTCCCTGTACCATCGTTGTGTTCAGCAGTATCTGCATCCCGAGGAGGGCCACACTTTGCCCAGGTCTGGTCTATAGCCTTTCTTCTATGTCCTCCAAGATCCTTTCTACTCCAGATCTGTGTAACCCCCTTCTATTGGGAACAGAGAGATAAAGGGGAAGGTGAAGCCGATAGCCGCCAGGAGCAGCTCTGACGGATGTAGCTGCGTAACAGTAGAAAATGTTTAATGGACACTATTTAGAAAGTTGTTAGGAAAAAAAATGGGCAAAATGAAATCACTGTGAAGGTTTACTTAGCCCTTAGTGATCCGTTTGTGCATGAAATTATAAAATACAACTCATACTTGATGCCGTAATTTGATTTTCTGAAGTGATACTTAAGTATGTTATCTTCTGTCCAAAAAATTGTGCTGAATTTATTTTTTGTCTTGATTTATCTTTTTCGCTTAGTTTTTGACACAGAGCTTTACATCCATTCTAAACCTTGCATTTGAAACTACCCTTCTGGCTGCCTGCAGCCACCTCTAGAGGGCGCCACCTGCATACTGTGTCATTGTTCAGTAGTATTCACTCTACTCCAGAGCTCCACCTAGTGGTAGCTGCAGGCATACAGCATTTTAGCATTTTTCTGCAGAGCCAAGAAAGAGCTACAAAAAAAAAGTATATTAAAATATACAGAACAAAATATTGAACTGAGTTTTTTTTTTTACATCAGTTTATGATTGTCAACATATCCTTGCTCGTAAGTAATTAATATCTGATTACCCCAATACCCACCATCAATATGCCAATTGAAGGTGAAATCTGACGATGTGTACTTTTAGTAGAAGTTATGCCTGGTTTCACAGCTTGGTCCCGTTCACTTGAGTGGGGTTGCGCTCCAGTACCAGGTCCAGCCTCTACAGAACGTATTGGAGCTGTGTCTGGTATACATTAACGAGATTGCAGCCTCTGCAAACAGCACACTGGTGGGGGTAGTAGTCAGACCCTCCTACATATGAGCAATCAGTAGTAAAATACCAGAAAATCCCTTTAAATACAGTATGTAATGTGCCTTAATGTCTTCTGGATTGGGTTTCGGCTTTTTTCTTTCTTTCCTGTACAGATAAGCTGTAGTGCCCCTGCCTATCTCTAGTCTTTATGGCCTCGTTAGCTGTCAATCAAACAAGATTTACGTCTCCCAATATCCTATTCACCTCCACCCATGGAAATAAATGTCTGTGCGGCTCGTTCTGATTGGTTGCGCTGCGTAAATATTCCGCCATCTGATTTTTATTTTCACTAAAGAGACTTTTTTTTTTCCCTTTAAATTATTGATGTTCCTTATCTACTCCTTATCAGAAAAGTGGGGGGAACGAGGCATTTTTCCAAATCAGTGCTTTGATATGACTGTACCTGGTCCCTAATCCATCACTGCCTAGTGTCGCCTGTCTCTTGGAGCCTTCATGTGTTTTCACCAGTGACTGACGACACAAAGGTCTCATTCATCTCCTCGTTCCTCCAGCTCGTTCCCTCGTGACAATTAGCGTCTCTCGTGAAAGACTAAATTGTTAAGCAAGGAACATTTAACATAAAAGCATTCAAACAATTTGGATGTGCTTTTTATATTTCTTTTATGTTACCAAGGTTGATATAAATACCTATAGATTGCTGGAGAATATTTGTGCCCTTGTAACCGTTTTATTTTATTTATTTTTTTTACCTTTCTGGATTTCCGCATATTTCTGCAAATTGCAAAGCTAGACAAAGTGCAGTAGTTTAGTCATTTTGTCGAGAATTGCCAAAATGTTTCCTCGCTTTTTACGTTGTATGCAGTCAAATATGAATGTCTGCGGTTTTTAGTTTTAAAATTGGTTTGAAGCAAAAAGCGTTTATAAATATAGTTCAGAACGTGCAAATTCCGTAAGACTGTTCCCACCACATTCGGGCCGTACGGTTAAGATACATAGTTAAAAAATAAAAAAGAAGTAAAAACGTATACACATTGCAAAAATCTAATGAAAATATACACATTTTTAGCCAATGTAAAGAAAATCTGTCAGCAGATTAGTGCTATGTAATCTGAGAGCACCATGATGTAGAGTCAGGGACCCTGATTCCAGTGATGTCACTTACTAGGCTGAGCTTTGCTGTTTCAGGGTTTTATCAGGAGGAGATGATAACTACAGGACTAGGGGTCTCGTGCCTTCTGGTCCAACTTTGCTCCCAGGACTGATTGGCAGTATATATATATATATATATATATATATATATATATATATATATATATATATATATATATATATATATAAAAATCTGCCAATCAGTGGTGTTGTGGGCGGAGTTATACAGAGCTCAGCATTCCGAGATCTGCAGCAGTTAAAACTGTGATTCTATCACAACTGCTACGCTCAACAAACTAAGTGATACATCGCTGGAATCAGGGTCTCAACCCCTACGTTAAGCTGCTGTCTGATTACATTGGAAAAACCTGCTGACAGATTCACTTTAAAGCCTTTATGGTGTTGGTTTGCATCATGCGCTATAAAAGCGTCAATTACAGGCATCAAACGTACGATGTATAGATAAAGGTATTGGGAGACATCTCTCTATTGAATTTGGGTTTTTCATTTAGTCCTATCGCCACTGGTGTATACCCTTCGGCCCCTCGCCCTGCCGTCCGTGTTGGCTAACATTTGTGTAAAAATGGCTCATGTTAAAGAGCTCAGTGATAGCAGCGTGGTCCTTTTATACCATGTCATCATTGTACAAAGTTGATTTGGCGGAGTTTAGTATGGAAGAACTTGACCAGCCGCTCAGAGCCCGGACCTCAGCCCCATCCAACATTTTTGGGATGAGCTAAAGCCTCTCTCTAACATCAGTGTCTGATCTCACAAATAGTTTTCTAGATGAATGGGCAAAAATTCCCACAAACCTCTCCAAAATTTTGAAGAAAGCCTCCCCAGAAGAATGGAAGTCATTAACTCCATAATTGGACTATCCTTTATTAAATACTATATACCCAGTGTAAAATTAAAATAACAGTAACTCCCCTGCTGTATCGGCACCTTTCCAGCAATGTCGGCACTGGTGTCCCGGGGCTTGCGTGACATTGGCTCCAGTGCTCTCATGATATAAGTTAATGGACACTAATAACCTAAGGTTCTTTTAAGGGAAGTGCTCACATGGCATAATATCATGGGAGACCCGGAGCCCACATCACTGGAATGGTGCAGGAGGTGAGTCTCTGTTATTGTATACCCCAGTGTACAATTATAATATTTAAGAATGGATTGTCCAAATAGTGGATAATCCCTATAATACCTATGGTTTTAGAATGGGATGTTCTAAAGGCTCCTGTATGTGTAACGTGCATGTCTCCCCATACCTTTGTCCATATAGTGTATCTATGAAACTCTGTTCGACAGATGAAAGCTAGAAGACTGTCCTGTCGGTCTGTAACAGCCCATTATAATTCATATAGTCTTTGTTTTGCTTTATAGAAAACTGGCTGCTCTATTCTAGATAGAAAATTCCAGTAAAAAAAAACAAACAAAAAAAAAACCGTATGTCATGGCATACAATTTTTGCAATGAGAACCCATAGGAGGGCAAGAATAACCGAAGGAGCATATGAACACATAAAACTGAATTTATTGAAATGGTTAAAATGACAAGAATGCAAAAAATATATATATTTTTTAACAAATGCATAGGCTGCTAAGCACAAAGGCAGGAACTCGCATATATAAGAGTGGTAGCACATATATATATTTTAGTAGCTATAGAAAGAGATGAGGCCCTAATATTGTAAAATATCAATGGCTAAACTCTCCCACATTAGGGAGTTTCAATGTGGTTTATGATAGGAAAAATTTTGTAATTGGCAACGCTATATTTGCTATAAAAATGCGAAAAAAACTGATGGTCTCCAATAAAGTCAATAGTTTTTTGTTTTTTTTTAATTAAAACTAAAAAAAAGCTTAGCTCTTATTGCTTTATATGGGTGACGGGGCCAACACAGCATAATGGTCATGCATTTGAGAAACACAGTCTTGTTTTAGTCTGTAGATACAGAACGCTGCCATATACTTCTTAACGTGAACACCTTCATGTCCTATATGACTGAAAGCTGGCAGCTTCCTGGAGGAATGAAGTTAATTTTCTCCCTCTAGCTGCGCTTTCAGTGCGACAATCGGACAACATTAGAATGCTTTTAAGCTGTAAATTAACCCTATATATGCGGATTAATAGCATTTGTGGACATGACAGGTTCCCTTTAATACCGGTCCGATAGAAAGCAATATTTAAATGTGAACATAGCCTAAAAAGTTTTATGTAGAGCTCTTGGGGCAGAAGTGCATGACGCATGCCCAGGAATTCCAGGAGACCGGTTGTGAAATTAATTGAGTTACTCTCTATAGGCTACTTTTAATGACAAGTCCTATTAATTAAAATAAAAAATGGTGCTACCACGATATACATGTAATCCTGAAACAAACTGGGAAATGTGTTTTACTTTATCAGAAACTAATTTTCTAATGCTTGTTTGCAATTACCGTATGTTTCTAGTTGAACCCTTTTAGGATTCTTATTCCTGACTGCTTTTCTAATGGAGATTCAGTTTCCATACTGGAAGGGTTAACGCAATGAACATTGTATTAGGAGACAACTGGCGAGTTGATGGAGATGTCAGCAGTCGCATATCTCCTAGCATACCATTACTGCTGTGGATGAGTTTTGTTAGGGTCTGGATCTTTCACCACAGTCCTAACCCCGCCATTGATGATCTTGCTGAGCAGATTGACTGTGTCTAGTCAATCAGCAGCACAATCATTGTTACATGCCTGCTGCGATTTCATTAGAACAGTGGAGCAATAAATCTGGGGTCCTTTTGTGTTGTAGAAGAGGTTAGAATTCCGAGATCACCGGGGTCATGACATTTACAGACCGGCCAAGTGATATGGCTGAAAATGTTCTAGTGAAAATTATTACGTTATGGTTTCTCACATTTTATTTTGTTCACTTTGGACTAACCAACAATTTCCGACTTTGTTTAGCCCTATTTCACTAACGACCATCTTGTTCAGCCTTTTTTCTGGTGCTTTGGCCCACGCGCCACTCAACTGACCAAAGCCAACGTAACCATTATTTTTATTCCTTCACAACAACTGCAACGTTTACGTACAATTTTACTAGGAATCATACTTTTTTTTTTGTTGTTGTTGTAAAATTGGGGCTATACTTTTCTCAGAACTCCTAAGGGTACCGTTACACTAAACGACTTACCAACGATCACGACCAGCGATGCGATCGTTGGTAAGTCGTTGTGTGGTCGCTGGGGAGCTGTCACACAGACAGCTCTCACCAGCGACCAACGATCAGGGGAACGACTTCGGCATCGTTGAAACTGTCTTCAACGATGCCGAAGTCCTCCTGCAGCACCCGGGTAACCAAGGTAAACATCGGGTTACTAAGTGCAGGGCCGCGCATAGTAACCCGATATTTACCCTGGTTACCATTGTAAAAGTAAAAAAAAAAACACTACATACTCACCTTCTGATGTCTGTCACGTCCCCCGGCATCCACAGGGTTACGTGCTGCTGCCGAGAGCTTCCTGCACTGACTGAATGTGTCAGCGCCGGCAGCAGCGGTGACGTCACCGCTGTGCTCTGCTTTACGGCTGGCCGGCACTGACACATTCAGTGCAGGGAAGCCGCCGGCGGGGGACGTGACAGACATCAGAAGGTGAGTATGTAGTGTTTTTTTTTTACTTTTACAATGGTAACTAGGGTAAATATCGGGTTACTAAGCGCGGCCCTGCGCTTAGTAACCCAATATTTACCCTGGTTACAAGTGAACACCGCTGGATCGGTGCCACACACACCGATACAGCGGGTGATCAGCGACGAAATAAAGTTCTGGACTTCTAGCTCCGACCAGCGATATCACAGCGGGATCCAGATCGCTGCTGCGTGTCAAACACAATGAGATCGCTATCCAGGACGCTGCAACATCACGGATCGTCGTCGTTCTCGCTGCAAAGTCGCTTAGTGTGACGGTACCTTAACACTGTCCTTGTATCCAAAGCCACCTACATTTCAACTCTAATAATGTCATTACAACCTTACCTCTATTGTGATGTGATAGGATTACCATATGTAGGTAAGCAATTCCGGGCCAGAGCAAAGGCCCAACAAGTACACTGGACGATGTTTGACCATGACCAGCAAACGTTCCTATATAAAAATGGCCTTCAAGCAAATGAGTCAACGCTCGTTTGTCCTCTTGTAAACCAGAGGTGTGCTGCCACCAATAAAGAAACTGTATGAAGACAATTGAATGTCTAACCTTTCACCTACACCTACTACCGATGAAACCTGCTAGTAAATTAAAGTAAATAAGTGTCAATAAACTTGTTACAGCTCCATGAACATGAGTCTTAATGGTGGACACAAATCTTGTATAACTGTGGCCGACAGCCGTTTTTCCCGTTTAGATGTCTTTTCTCAGTTCTGCCAAACATCGGTGAGTTCTCAGTTGTGAGACATCTCCTGAGGAAGCGTAAGTGCCTTGAAAACAAAAAGATCAAGCATGTTGGCATTCTCACATTCCCAATTCTACTTTCCATTGACATGTGCTATTGGAGAGATCCGGGACATTCGCTCACACATTAGAGGTTCAGCCAATTATGCCAGAATCGGTGAGTTTGGTAATCCTTCATCTAATGACTGTAGCCATCTGTACAAAAGTAGAAGAAAACTATTTGGCAAGAGCATGTTTTCATTGTTGAAAAGAAAGGGAAGGTCAGCTATTTTACAGCACCTCACTGCCCCAGCCACGCGGCGGGTTCCGCGATGTACTCCCTATCTCCATGTGTTGTGAGCGCGTGCACTCCCCTGCTGTTGGCTGGGATGGAATTAGTATAAGTGTACACCTGCAAGATGGTTCCCAGCCAATTGTTGTGAGGTATCTTGTTTAAAAGGCACCCTCCCCAATAGGGAGGGTCCAAGCAACCCAAGTATCATTAGGTCCTAGACCCATAGTCCCTTCTCCTTGTGCGGCCAGTCCTGAAACTATTCCCTGGTCCTAGTGCAGCCAGTCCTGAACCCATAGGCCCTGGTCCTAGTGCGGCCAGTGCCTGAACCCCGGTCCCTGTACGGCCTGTCTCTCAATCTGTTTCTGAGACCTGAGTGTCTGAACGTGTGCCTATCCAAGTATTTCGTGTATCCGGACTTTCCTAATAGTCTCTGAATCAGCCCTGTCTGAGTCTCCGTGTCAGTAACTGTTCTACCCGTGCATCCTGAACCTAGTAGTCTGAACGGAGCCCGAGTCCGTGTCAGTAACATTCTACAGAGGACCCAGAACGGAGCCTTAGTCCTATCCGTGTCTGCATACCTGACCCCTGAGGTCCGCAGCCGCAGTACCGTGGACTGCCTAGGAATGGTACCTGGTCACTACCTGCAGCTCAAGCCTGACTCCACCATCAGGAGCTCCAGTTAACACCAGGTAGCCACTTCGCTATACCCCTCATCAGTAAGCCCGGCCCCATGGCACAGTGGATCCACAAACCACATGTGCCACCTGCATGCGTAACATACCAGTTGCATGAATACTTGTAGTACTGCAAGATTCCATCAAAAGGATCCATTTAAAAACACTTTTATTGTGACATGTTATAAAGTCCACGTAGAAAAAAATCCTTCCACCACCATAAGAAAAAGTATGTGCAATTCAGACACCGCCCTTAGTCATTGTGTTATATAACAATGTTTTCATCAGTTTTGTAATACTATTTTGTACATTTAAAAAGATAAATTCATGTTAAAATATGTACAAAGTCTCATCTTATGGATTTTACCAGATATGCTTCTAGAGGTGAAATGGTAAAAAGCGGCTGCTGTAAGGGAAGTTTAAACTTTATCTTATTGCCTGAAGAATGAGGATGGTATCATCAGGAAAAGAAACCTCTATGGTAAAGAACGCCTATGTTTTAGCCACCAAGCAATTTATTTAAAGGGTCCTTACAATTCTTTAGAATTGGTGGCTTATTCTTAGGACTTCAGACTTGAAGTTTTCCTTAGGACAGGCTATGAATTTTAGTTTGGTTGTGGTCCGACACTTGGCTCAACTCTATAAACAACAGTGACTCTGGTGAAGGGTTAGGTAAACTTGACCACTAATATCAAATTGTCTTACTGCAATTAAATACTTAGATGAAGGGAAATATTGGTAGGAATTTAGCTGCCGTAAGACAGTCCGATATTGGTGCACCACAACGTAGTTTGTTGCAGTCCCATTTGATCTATAGCAAATTGTAATTCCAGGTATAACCACTACAAACCATTCAGAGCTGGGCCTTCCAAACAATGCATGATGTTGCACCTTGAAACCGCTAATTCTTGGAGGTGCAGAGAATCAGATCCGCTAGTATTGAAGGCCTATTTTAAAGAAAAGCTCTGAAATTTAAAGAAGTGGAAACACCATGGTTGCCTAGAACAGTGCCATCACTGTCTACAGTTTATGTCTGGTACTGCAACTCAGTTGCATTGCAGTGAATGGTGCTGCAACACACAACCGGTAGACAGAGGTGCAGCTATTTTAGGTACACGATCATTCTTCAGATGTCACAGGGGTCTTACCGTCTCCCCTAATAAACTTTTTCCTAAGTTAATTGTCTATATCCGTTTGTAGAGATCTATCTCAGCAGCTTAGTAGATGTCATTTTTGACTCGATTTGTTTGAAGAGATTAGGGGATGAAATTTACTAATGGAGTTGGGCCCCACCGATTTATCAACAGGTAAAGGGTTAGTGCAAAACAAAAAAAAAAATCCCGGAAGCGCTGACTTTTCAAGTCTGAAATGATATGTGTGAGAAGATATTAAAAGCATACAACGAGCAGACTATACATATAACTCGCCTATTTTCGAGTTATTACAATCTGCAGAAAGAAACGGCCTGGCGACTGTTGTATTTTAATTTCATTTTTTCGTTTTGAGTTACACCTTACTGGCAGCATCCCTGACCACTACTGTTACCCGATGGCGCCTATGTTTCATCAAGCTTAGACAAGCAGACTACCTGGATCGTGGCCCAGCTGACCTGTTCAAGCTGATAAACATGATCTCCCCTGTTGAGGAATTCTAGACCTTTGGTAGCGGAATTCCCAAGGGATTTGAAAGAAAGCAGTGTTCAGGATCCGACTCTTGCTTCATGAGCCTCTATTGCCGTTGTGTGTCATATCAACTTCTACCCTATGGGCTAAAACACCACCTAATCAGTTAGACCTCTTTGCTTTATTGGTAATTAAGGTCAAATATTCTTTTAAGATAAGATCGCATGAAGGAGAGGCAGCAGAGGATGCAGTGAAAGACTTGCGTTGTCAGGTTTGTGATTGTGGTAGATTACAATAGGCTGCAGTTGCTCAGTGGAGCGAGCATACGAAGACGTCACACCTGCTCCTTTTATCCACAACCTTTGGTTCATTCATGGAATTTGGTCCTTAATTGTGAATAGTTACATTAAAATTTGGAATTGTTCCTCAACAAGATACTATTGAGATTGTGAACACATTAGTCTCGCTAAAGCTGGATGTACACTGGCTGATTATCGAGAACGAGCGTTCTTAGAGATGCTTTATTGCCGATAGAAAATGCGGTCTTCCTGTATACATAGACTTCTAAACGAGTAATGAACAATCACTAAAAAAGTAGTTGAAGAGCGGTTGTTTAACACTGCAATTCAGGAGGTGTATATGTTCAATCCCATGGATGGTAAGAAGAACAAACAAATCAATTTTGAAACAAATCAAGCCAGACATGTCACTCGAAGTGAAGGATCACCAAGCTACGACTTGTCTACTTTGGACACATGTGAAAAGAGCAATCACTGGAGAAGGACATCATGGTCTAAAGTATAGAAGGAACAAGACAAAGAGGAAGACGAGCATCCCGATTGCTTAATACTATCAAGATAACGCCGGAGAAGACCCTGGTGGACCTATCTAGGCATGCCCAAGATCTATTTTCCTACAGATTGTTCATCTATCAAGTTGTCATGGCTCTAGATCAAACCAAATGCCATTAAAAAAAATACATAGGAGCTCTTTCACACATCAATCATTTTTCTCATAACCAAAAAAAAAGTCAGTGTTTGGGTCAGTGTGTTTGTTTTTTTTCTGTCAGAGTTTAATCAGATGCAAAAAAAGCTGATGAAGGTTTCTCTACCTTTTCCTACCAAACAGTCCATGAAATACAGACACCACACTGTTGCCATTCAAATGCGGTACAATTTTTTTTTTCACGGATCCATAGACTTACATTGGTGAGTTTGATCTGACACTCAGATCAATATCGGACAAATCTCCATGGTTTTGTGCAGACTAATAAGGAGGAAAAAACAGGGATGTGAGCTATGCTATAGACCAGTGGTCCCCAACCACATTTACCTTGAGAGCAGCATTCAGTTTTGAGGTATGGATGTGAGCCACATCCATTGTTCCCACTATAGTGTCACCCAGAACCCCAAATACCAGTATGACGATAGTCAAAGCTCCAATATAAAGCACCTTGTGCCAACTTACATCCAGGGGTTCCCACTCTACCCCCATTCAGAATTCCCACCAAACTATCATATCCAGCTTCAAATAATAGTATCATCCTATCTCCATATTTATCCTAGCTAGGATATACACATACAGAAGTACTCTTCCGTGCAAGGTAATTTATAAAAATTGGCATTTAGAGACCTTTTATTCATAGCTATGTGCTAAACCTGGTGGTATGCATCAAGATGGCAGACAGCCAGGGGCCACACATCATAGCCCCTTGAGCCACAGATTGGGGATTCTTGCTATAGACTTAAGGTACCTTCACACTAAACGATTTACCAACGATCACGACCAGCGATACGACCTGGCCGTGATCGTTGGTAAGTCGTTGTGTGGTCGCTGGGGAGCTGTCACACAGACAGCTCTCTCCAGCGACCAACGATCAGGGGAACGACTTCGGCATCGTTGAAACTGTCTTCAGTCCCCCTGCAGCACCCGGGTAACCAGGGTAAACATCGGGTTACTAAGTGCAGGGCCGCGCTTAGTAACCCGATATTTACACTGGTTACCAAACTACATACTCACATTCTGATGTCTGTCACGTCCCCCGGCGTCCACAGGGTTAAAACTGCTTTCGGCAGGAGCGCTTGCTAATGCACGCGCTGCTGCTGAGAGCTTCCCTGCACTGAATGTGTCAGCGCCGGCACCCGGCAGTAACAGCGGTGACGTCACCGCTGTGCTCTGCTTTACGGCCGGTGCTGACACAGGCAGTGCAGGAAGCTCTCGGCAGCAGCGCAGCATTAGCAAGCGCTCCTGCCGAAAGCAGTTTTAACCCTGTGGACGCCGGGGGACGTGACAGACATCAGAATGTGAGTATGTAGTGATTTTTTTTAACTTTTACAATGGTAACCAGGGTAAATATCGGGTTACTAAGCGCGGCCCTGCACTTAGTAACCCGATGTTTACCCTGGTTACAAGTGAACACATCGCTGGATCGGCGTCACACACGATGAAATAAAGTTCTGGACTTCTAGCTCCGACCAGCGATATCACAGCGGGATCCTGATCGCTGCTGCGTGTCAAACACAACGAGATCGCTATCCAGGACGCTGCAATGTCACTGATCGCTATTGTTCTCGTTGGAAAGTTGCTCAGTGTGAAGGTACCTTAAGACGGATGACATTCTTAAAACAAAAAGTGAAGTGTGAAGCCCTCACTCTAAATACCAAATGTGCCTTAACTTTTAGAATTGGAAATACAGCTCATATTGTCTCCATTTATTTAGGGCAAATTGGCAGCCATAGAATTTGTTGCAGATTATTTCTAAAGCAAATTTGCACAGATCCACAGGAAAATCTAGTTTGGTGACTCAATTTTTGTGCAAATTTGCCTGTGTGGATTTCCTTGCGGAAAATGAAAAAAACAAGCCACGGCTAAATAATCAACATTTAAATCCTCAAAACTACATTGCTTACATTTTTTGTTTGACCTCATAGAAGTCAATAAGGAAAATCTGCCACAAATCTTTATTCTGCAAAGAATTGTCATGCAGCATATCGAAACAATTGCACCGCAGGCTGAAATTTGTGCAGAAAATTCCACAGCAGGTGGATGAGATTTGTAAAATTTGATTTACTGAAGTATTGGCCATTTTAATAAAAATATCAACAATTTTTATTATAGTCTTGTAGTTTCTTTAGCAGTTCTCAGTTGGGCATTGTTACAAATTCATTTTTGTTCAGTAACTTTGCACTAAAAGATGTTTTCTATCAAATTTTAAAATTGCACATTCTGTCTTTGTTGTCATATTTTACATTGCGCTGGAAATTTTGTCAAAAATTGCTTTTGCAAATAGTGTATTTTTGTGTTCATAACTTAGTCTACCATCGATCAGCTACGACCAATTTTATGATTTACTGCGACAAACCATTATTTAGTGTAATAAATTATGTAATCCGCTTTCTGACACATGGCACGATGCTACTTTGATGATTGGCATATATATGGGTAGTATTGAAACAATAAGGGTCAAAGTGTGTGACCTACCATCAAAAGTGTGCTCAAATTTAAAGGTTTCCATGGATCGGAAGTCTCCAACAAGAGTGGTGTTATTACATAAACAAAAACACGGAGAAAAAGAGTCCACTTCAACATATTTAGAGAACAATATACAAAAAGTTTATTAAATAATCAATACAAAAACAGAATTAAAAATACAAAACATGGGTGTATTGTTAATACCGCCATATAGCAGAAGACACATAGGAGGAAATGCGGCAATGACCAAGTCAGGGGGGAGTTCACATATACACCTTTTGGGTGGCAGCGTCAGCTCAGAAAATAAAGATGTGATACATGGAGGTGTCAGGGGGGGCAATCTGACCAAGTTACTCGCACAGTGTGAATGTAAGTGGATTGTCACCCTTGACACCCTTGCCCCTAAGGGACTTAATGAACAGCTCAGCTTCGCTCCTTTTCTGTGAGAGTCCCGTGGGTTCTCCTTCGTGTTCTATATATTATTTGGTTCCAAAAATATACTTCCATAATTTTCCGGCTTTGTCCTGACATGCAGCAATATAATGAGGATGTAATGTGGGAAATATTCCATGTCCCTTGACCTGGCTGTCCTCTCTTGGGTGATTCTTTCACCACTCGCTTTTAATATTTTTATATATTTACGTCTTGTTGTGTGTTTTTCTTTTTAGTTTTTATTAGTCATCCATGGCTACGCACTGGTGATGACGCCGCAGCAAAACCCGGTGAACGTCTCGGAATCTGAAGAGAAGGAGTGTCCTGTAGTTATTGTCTATATGTTGTCCACGTATAGGTTCTTATACGTGGTTTATGTTTTCTTATGAATCTGCACTTTATGTAGTTTCTATACGCTAACATTATTCTTCAGTGAATGTTTGTATGAGTTGCTAGTATGTTTATATTATTTGGTTTAATTCAGGATTTGGGGGTCTTTAGTTATTCACTAAGTTTCACTTGATATCCCTGCGCTTTTTATAAACGTGCAGGATCATAGATCATACATCAATTTCAACCTCCTTGGTTGGTTTATATTTTAGCACCGTGAGCGGACCCTTTGACATTGAATATGTACTTTGGGACTGCAAGCGATCACCAATATATAGTACAATTTATTCCCCAGTATGTTGTGGGGTCTGTTCCATTATATATACACGGATTCACATATATGCTTCACACGCATGATAATATGCTTTGTTTACATATGTATGTTATTATTCCTTTTGTCATCTGTCTTTTTATTGCTACGCTCCTTTTTCTCATTGTTTTGTTATTGTTTTTATGTAACTGTACACACTTTAAATATATGTGATGCGTTATTATTATTATTTTTTTGCATCTTTCTAGCGTCCCGTTTTTCCACTTTATTGGGGACGCTTCTAATCTATCTAGCGTTCCGGTTTACGTACATTTCGGGATGCTGCGGCGTTCTGTTTCTGTTTTTGAGCGATCTTAACTTTATCACTAAAAAAATGGCTGTAGCCATGGCCTTTTTATTGGGAATTGGTGGTGCGCATGCCCGGTGTCGTCCATCGTAGCCATCTTCTTGTGGACCTATCACTTACAAGTGGGGAGTGTCACACTTCTTGTGCTTGGAAGGTGGAGCTCCGCCTCTCATACACTCCCCACTGTGATGGCCCTATTGAGCGATGCACTCTGGACGCTACTGCGCATGCGCCGGCGTCACCGATTCTACTTCCGGGTCTATGATATAAAAACACAATGAGACACACTATGGATACACCCTGTTGAAAAAGCCACGCGAAACGCGCGTCCGGGGGGACCGAGCAAGGTGGGGAGGACACACCTGATTTACAATGGGTAAGCAGCAACTACATGTGCTTATGAATATATGATCTTTTGTACTCTGGGCTATTTGTGCCATATGAGTGGAACGTAGTAATTGTATTTGGTCATACATTCCCTTTATTTTCTGAGCTGACGCTGCCACCCAAAAGGTGTATATGTGAACTCCCCCCTGACTTGGTCATTGCCGCATTTCCTCCTATGTGTCTTCTGCTATATGGCGGTATTAACAATACACCCATGTTTTGTATTTTTAATTCTGTTTTTGTATTGATTATTTAATAAACTTTTTGTATATTGTTCTCTAAATATGTTGAAGTGGACTCTTTTTCTCCGTGTTTTTGTTTATGTATTGATTTGGAGTAGTCCCAGAAGGGCACCTGAGGAGTGCCTAGAGAGAGTTGGTACTTACCACTCACACATACTGAGTATATTGGTGCTTCATGACTGTAATATTAAAGAGTGGTGTTATTCCAGCATAAGCCAACCAAAGTCAACAAAAATGTGGGCGTTAGTGAACTATTGTCACCCAGATGTTCTGGTCAATGTGGTCACCGAAGGGTACCAAATACGAGGAATGACTTGATTGATTAGTTAGGTGGAGAGAAATTTGGGTTTTCCGCACTGCTGGTGGACTGATGAAATGATCCAAGTTACACAGAACTGTATTAACTGTGGTTTTATTGACACATTTCGAAGTTCTTCTTCAGGATAAAACCACATTATTTTGGATGGTAGAAGCACAAGGAATTTAGGAATGGAACAATGTTGAGTAGTAATAAGTTCAAGAACTGTTCAAAAGAGATTTCTAAATTCCCGACTTTTGAGTCTTCAAACCTTTAACGAAACAGAAATTGATTAAACCGAGGTAGGTAAAAAGACCTGACCTAACCGTTTAATATCCGGTCGACAAAAGAAAGGGCAAGAAACGTTGATTTCCATTGTTATAGTTTAGAACATCTCCTATTTGATCCTGTCAGTCGTTATTTGTTTGGGAAGATTATAGTCGATGATCATTTCATGTTACGTGATCAAAGAATCATCCAGTGTTTGGAGCAGCAAATTCCCTGAAAAACTGATATTGATGTCAGAAGATTACATCATTTAGCATATAAAACGCAAAACCTAGGTCATAGTATGGAGTGTCATGAGCACCAACAGGACAGGTTTATATTGTTAAAGGGAATGTGTCATTTAAAAATATATATTTTTTCGATGGTGAAGGATAGAATGAATGAGATCCTACTATGTGAACGAATCCAGGCAACCAGGGGCGATGACTGGAATGCTTTTTTCCAGATTTGGAACCCATGGCTCGACCTTGACCACGGCGCTCCACTGAATCAGGCCCTTATACGGTCTCCCTGAATTTTTAGTTTATAATGGTCTTTATTAACCTAAATTGTTCTAGTGGAGGGGGGATTGTCCAGGATCTCTATATGTGTTCAAATGTCTAAAAATACTCATATAACTCTGTTTTGTGCATTGAAATGAACCTGTGCGCACCTAACTATCGTCTCTTAATATTATATGTCACACTAGACTGCCCCCATATTTAAGTAGACTATTTTGACGTTATTTTCCCTGTTGTTTTTATCCCTAGTCTGTTTTGTCTTGTCTTCTTCGTTTGGTTTGTGAGATTGACCCTCCTTGCGGGTATCTACTACCTTTATATTTCTATTATGGTATTCTTCAATCATCTATGTACTTCTTTGCATGGAGGGTTGTTCATGTTATATTTGGTTATGAAAAATTTCAAATAAACATATTGAAACTAAAAATATATATTTTATGTTAAGTGTATTTTTTATTTTTTTTATATATTTTTTTGTTATTTTTAATATCACACTTTAAATTAAAAAATATCATCGTGTTAACGGCAACTAGGATTAATTATGGACTTCTATGTCTTTTTGGGCACTTGGACAATAATAGCAATAAATTGACTCAGATGTTACTGAATGGAATTTAACCATTCTCATCAGTGCAAATAACATTATGAAGGAAGGGGGGAAGTAAGTATGGTAAGTTGTGAGATTACCTATTCTGAATGCAGGATCCTTTGATACCTACTGTATATACACATGTTACATTTCATTGTAATCCTGGTCTTGATGATAACGAGACTACTGAAAATTAATCGGTACAGAAAAGGAACTATGAGTCTAGTTTTAGGCCTAGTGGCCAGTGGAAAAGCTGTAAGATGTCTGTTACTATGTACTGTATATATACAGCTCTGGCAAAAATTTAAGAGACCACCACGTCAAAACCCTGTCATGGGCAGTCCAATCTCCAGACCTGAACCCCATTGAAAACCTCTGGAATGTAATCAAGAGGATGATGGATAGTCACAAGCCATCAAACAAAGAAGAACTGCTTACATTTTTGTGCCAGAAGAAGTGTGAAAGACTGGTGGAAAGCATGCCAAGACGCATGAAAGCTGTGATTAAAGATCATGGTTATTCAACAAAATATTGATTTCTGAACTCTTCCTGAGTTAACACATTAGTATTGTTGTTTATAAATGATTATGAACTTGTTTTTTTCCATTATTTGAGGTCTTCAAGCAATGCATTTTTTTGTTATTTTGACCATTTTTCTTTGTAAAAAAAAAAATAAAAAAATTATTGCTTGGAAATTCGGAGACATGTAGTCAGAAATTTATAGAATAAATGAACAATTTACATTTTACTCAAAAATATACCTATAAAGAGAAAAATCAGACAAACTGAACATTATGCAGCAGTCTCTTAATTTTTGCCAGAGCTGTATATGTGTCAGGTTTTGCTGCGTTTTTTTGTGCCAAAATCTGATTCTAAACAATAGGATTTTTTTTCAATACTAAATTTTACCAGCATGGTCAAAAGACAAGTCTAGCATGCCAAAACTGCAGCAAAAAAGGGAAAACATGCTTTTTTCTGCAGCTTCTTTCCTGACAAGAAATCAGGTTTTGCTGCAGAAAAAAAAGCACCTAGTGTGAACTTACCCAAAGGGGCATATGAGCTTTGTACTAAAAAAGCAAGTGAAGAAGAATTGATCCTTTGACACAGTAGAGCATGATATATTAACATGCCTTTGGAACAAAAGCTCAGTCTATTTTGGTAGACAGGATGTTTTGAAGGGGCACAAAACCTAAAGTTTATAAACTAATAACATTGCAGCTTGTTCTGACCATGTGAACTGGAAGCAGCGGAGCCTGCAAGGATCCAGTTGACTGGTTCAGTCTTCAAGGTAGAAATGTGCAATTAAAGGAGTTATCCAGGATTTAGAGAAAAAAAACATTGCTACTTTCTTTGAAAAAAAAAAAAGCAGTGCCACACTTATCCATAGGTTCTGTGCGGTATCATAGCTTAGCCTTTTTTTTTTTATTAAGTTGAACTGATCTCCAATAATTTCAGACACTCCTTATTAACGCGACAGGCGAGGTGCTGTTTTTTACTGAAAACGGCACTTTTTCTAATTCTGACCAACCTCTTAAAAAATGAGTCTACGTTCACAAGTACAAATTTGCAGAATTCATGGCGAATCTGCAACAAAATTCATGTGTTCCGTGTGGATTCCGGTGCAAATTTGCTTTGTATTTTATCTATGTAGGGTGAAATCAGCAATGAAAATCTGCAGCATAAGTTGATATTCTGCATCACGGATCACTTTGCTCTGCAGATTTTTTTTTTTTTCCCCGCAGTGAGTTGATGACATTCGTTCAGATTTTGTCCATTTTGCTGCTACATTAAAATACGAGGAGAACCATCTCTAACAGCAGATCTTAGTCATTCAGCATCTGGGAAGTGTGCGCTCTTTTTCTGGGACGGGCTTTTGTAATTAACGAGTAATGAGACTAATAAAATATTTTGGAGAAGACTCATGTTGATAATGTTCCGGCCTGTTTCCTCCAGGTACCCGTCATCCAGATGGAAGGAGGCAGTTAACTAGTCTTAGCTGCCTTGTGATCTAGATGTATTCATGATCTCACACGGTGAATATGTTTTCGTTTCGCTGGCTACCTATTGGAACGTGTCTACTTTGTAACACAAAAATGACTTTATTGCTAGATGTGCATTATTTTCATAACAATGACAGATGGATACCCCGGTGGAATGATTACTCTCGAGATACCGGCAACCATCGGAGATAACATTTATGCTCATTGCTGCCCTGTAAAGAATATTTCCTTATCTTACATTTCTTTCTTGTGTTCAGAGCATAAAATGCCTGTCTGGTTTACAACTAATGGGGACGGACTGTGCTGAGCCTCCTAAGGATATCTATCGGTAACAGTCTATTAGAAATTATGTTGTGTGAAGTGATAGAGATTCATGAAGGGCATTTTCCAGACTCAATTTTCAGGATAGAGAATGTACTTGGTGTTCTGAAAGAAGCTTTACCTTCAGAAAGCTGGGATGATGGTACATCCACATAATATCTATATTTATACAAAGATTTGAACTTTTTTTACTTTAATTATATTGCAGCGCCCCAGAGTCCTGGTCGTTGCAGTATCATGGCTCAGCCACTAAGGGGGGCCATGGTGCGTTCGATGGCACTGAAGGAGTTCTCTGAGCAGGTATCACAGTCACCAATACATTTCACAGCTGGGCCTCCGGGGGGAGCTAAGGGTGCTATTCATTAGGCCACTCCCCACCATAGTGGGTAAACTGGGGGTCAGGCAGGAAGTTAGAGAGAACGCTGACGGGATTGAACGGAGCAACACCCTGTGGCAGGGGGTGTTGTGAAGGGAGAGACTGTAGGGTCTCTGCCAGGGGTGGGATCCTGGCAGAGGCTTGGCATTGAAAGAACGTAACGGGTCCGCGCAGGCTCCTGGAAGCGGCGGGACTCAAGAAAGGACTAGAAGCGAGATAGATTGTGCTGAGTGAGAAACGAAATCAAGCGAAAGGAGATACCAGTGAGGGTTGTGCTGAAAGAGGCAGCACCTTACTGAGGCGCACTACCGGTGGCCGGAACGCCGAGGAGGTAAAGAGTTTCAAGCCATACCTCAGACCTACGGCAGGGCAGTTAGCTTGAGGCGGACTGTCTCACGCATCACCCAGGAAGGCAAAGGGGGGTACCAACAGGAGAGGGGCGCAGATAGAGTCCCGGAAGATCTCCGAGCCTCCCCGTCATACGGGTGCGTTCCTACCATAGTATCTGGAGGGACGAGGAAGATCATTGCGAATTAAGTTGTTGTGAGGGAACACGAGAAACAGACACAACAGTTGTGGGGTACTTTCCGTAAGCACAGCAGGGAAGGACTGCAACACATAGCGCTAGAAGGAAGGCACCGATTTCCACCTGCAAGGAGAGCTCTGGAAGTGCCATTGGACCGGCCGGACTTGCGCAGCCTGGTGAGCCGTATTCTGGACTGAGGACCCAGAGAGCTTCAGTAAAGAGGTAAAGAGACTGCAACCTGGTGTCCTCGTTATTTACCGCGACCTGCACCCCACAACTGCACCGCTACACCGTTACTACACCACTTATTGCACCGGACGTCCCCCACTGACAGACAGGGCCACGGACCGGGTCTAGCCACCGTGACAACCCCAGGACTGAGACCTAGAGGCCCGGCTCCGGGTACCCCTCGGCCCTGCGGCGGTGTGGGGGCGCTCCAACTTGGCGTCACGAACAGGATCTACTTAAGCCTGAAGAATCAGGTCATGTGTGCCTAGAGACTGTGATTTACTGTGCTTGGACTGTACTTTATTGCAAGATTGTGCTGCGCCATTGGCCGCCAGAAGTTCCCGCCAAAAGGCGCCGCCATTGCTACACCCCAGGAGAAGGAGGGTGTGTTATGGGCGGAGACTCCCAGTGTGGCGCGAGAAATGGCTACCGCCCCCTGCACTTCTGGCTGCAAAGAGATGACCTGCCCCAAAACAGAAGACAACCCCCTGAGATGCAACGGCGGGAAGCGGGTGATGGAGAAGCCCGACCTCAGAGAAATGGCGGAGTTAGGTGCATGCACTGCCAGCGACTATCAGGCGGCGATGATGAACGGCGAGTGCCTGAGCGAGGAAGAAGCAGTTCCGGCCTGCCCTTCTTCACCGGAGATGGACCGGAAGCCTGCGGACCCGACAGCGGAGTTACGTTCACCAATCCCGACCTCGGAGTTAGAGGAGGGGGAACCACAGCCAGCGGAGCCGAATCCGAGCATCCCATTGGAGGAGCCCCGGTCCGGGCTGCAGCAGATTCCAGCGTCTTTGTTAACGGACCGGAGCGGCACCGATGGAACCACATCAGGCGCAGGTATGGGCGGCGCCCCTACTCCCCTGGACGGTTCTGCTCTCCCGACCAATCCTCCCCACAACAGTAACCCCGCGTTTACAATCGACCGAGCGGTTCTCACCCCCGGTGCGTTGGGGAAGTTGTTACCACCATTGCCAACCAGGTGGGGAGAGCCCATAGAAATGGACCCAGGAGGGGTGATGTTCCGATGGGATGTTCCCTGGGTCGAGCAGGATGGGATTCCAATGGAAGGTCTCACTATTGCGATACTTACCTGGGACCAATACAAACAATGCGTGCTCCAGCATTGGGGACAGCGCACCGAAGTTGAAAGACGGGAACTGCAGAGCAAAAAAATGATCTATGATGGGACGGATGCTGTCAGGCGAGGGACGGTGGCGGCATTCCACCCAAAGAAGGGGTGGGGTTCCATTTGGGAGTCGGGTCTACCTACTGGCATCTTCGTTGCCGGCTACGATGTGGAGACCCCCTGCTGTGATCGAGAAGGTGAACCACTCCGGGAGGGGGATCAGGTGACATATACCCGCCACTGGAACACACAAGGATGGCGTGCCCGGAAAGTTCAGCGATGCGAGTCTGAGAGAATGGCACCTGCGGCCCCAACTGTGGTCAATCCAGGGCTGCCAGATCTTGTTACTGTTTCTACTGTACGCCTTGTAGCAGCTCCTGAACTTGCCGACAGAGTTAGGCTTCAAATTCAGACAGCAGGCGACCAGGTGGTCCCTGCGGAGCTTGCCGCTGGTGTCCGTGCTACAGTGGCTGGGGGGCAGGAGCCCAAGCCACCAGAAGAAGAATAAACCTCGATACCATGGAAAATGTAAATAGTTAACTGTTCATTCCTTTAACTGTTCCTGTTTGCTACTAAACCCGTCTAGGGTTAAAGGTGACCCCTTTGTTGACCCGGGGTCACTGTTGTTTCCTGAAGTTTATACAGTTTTAAAAAAAAAGAGAACTGCAGAAATCATGGACTGTGCATGATTCGAACTTTCCTTTGTAAATAGTTGCACCTTCTTAAAGGTGCTCCCTACTGGTTTTAGCCAAAGACACTTTGCGAAGATATTTGCCCTATTGGTTTGAGCCAAAAGACACTTTGCGAAGATTCCTTCTCTACTGGTTTTAGTTAAAGACACTTTGCGAAGAAACCTTTCCTACTAGTCCTAGTTAAAGACACTTTGTGAAGATCCCGGGCTGGAACTTTGCATAAGACTGGTAGGCTGAGAAGACGAGCTACCTCAGAAAGACTTGGTCCCCTCTTAAAGGGGATGTGACGAAGTAAATTTGAAAGAGATACTGTTACCGAACAGTAATGTGATAATGATGCCTTGAAAAAGAAAATGTAACTGTTTTACATGCCGAGTTATATGTGTTGAAGTTGTTGAAATGTGAAATCTGAATAATGTTTTGTAGAAAGGAAAGATGCAGAGAGCCCGTAGGGGTAGATGTAGAAGCCTGCATAGTTGAAAGTAAAAGAAGTAATAATGAAGGTGAGGATAGAAGGTAAACCCCGCGTCCCCATTGAAAAGTTACTTTGTTACTAAGGACAGAGAGTGAACCCGTAGGGGTTAGAGAGTGAGTCCTTAAAGGAGCCGAGTAGAGCGGGCTCAGAGTTCTTTAAATGAAAGGAATGTTATGTCTATACTGTGTATAGTAGCGAAAGGCAGTAGGCCCTGGCTGAACAGGGCGGTCCTGTAGAAGAAAGGAGAGGCAGTAGGCCTGGTGCCGTAGGGACAGGCGGTCCTGCAGGTTCACAAGAAGGAGAATGTAAAGTTGAAATGCCTTATAATGTGATTATAGGAAGGCCTTTGATAGACTAAGAGTGTGAGTTTCTTAAAGGCAATGTTAAGTTATTGTTCCAAAAATTGCACTAAGTAGAATACCCGGTTGGGTAACAGAAGTTATTTATGCTCTGTAATTTATAATGTTGATTATGTTTGTAACGTTAAAAGTGTCCTCACCTCCCATAAAGGGAAGCCTACTTAAGTATACTTACTGTTATTTGCACTCAACAAAATTGTATGTCTTTTTGCTAACCTGTATTGTTGTTTTTCTTCCCAGTCCCGGAGTACTGTGTTTAACCAGGGGGGAGTGCAGCGCCCCAGAGTCCTGGTCGTTGCAGTATCATGGCTCAGCCACTAAGGGGGGCCATGGTGCGTTCGATGGCACTGAAGGAGTTCTCTGAGCAAGTATCACAGTCACCAATACATTTCACAGCTGGGCCTCCGGGGGGAGCTAAGGGTGCTATTCATTAGGCCACTCCCCACCATAGTGGGTAAACTGGGGGTCAGGCAGGAAGTTAGAGAGAACGCTGACGGGATTGAACGGAGCAACACCCTGTGGCAGGGGGTGTTGTGAAGGGAGAGACTGTAGGGTCTCTGCCAGGGGTGGGATCCTGGCAGAGGCTTGGCATTGAAAGAACGTAACGGGTCCGCGCAGGCTCCTGGAAGCGGCGGGACTCAAGAAAGGACTAGAAGCGAGATAGATTGTGCTGAGTGAGAAACGAAATCAAGCGAAAGGAGATACCAGTGAGGGTTGTGCTGAAAGAGGCAGCACCTTACTGAGGCGCACTACCGGTGGCCGGAACGCCGAGGAGGTAAAGAGTTTCAAGCCATACCTCAGACCTACGGCAGGGCAGTTAGCTTGAGGCGGACTGTCTCACGCATCACCCAGGAAGGCAAAGGGGGGTACCAACAGGAGAGGGGCGCAGATAGAGTCCCGGAAGATCTCCGAGCCTCCCCGTCATACGGGTGCGTTCCTACCATAGTATCTGGAGGGACGAGGAAGATCATTGCGAATTAAGTTGTTGTGAGGGAACACGAGAAACAGACACAACAGTTGTGGGGTACTTTCCGTAAGCACAGCAGGGAAGGACTGCAACACATAGCGCTAGAAGGAAGGCACCGATTTCCACCTGCAAGGAGAGCTCTGGAAGTGCCATTGGACCGGCCGGACTTGCGCAGCCTGGTGAGCCGTATTCTGGACTGAGGACCCAGAGAGCTTCAGTAAAGAGGTAAAGAGACTGCAACCTGGTGTCCTCGTTATTTACCGCGACCTGCACCCCACAACTGCACCGCTACACCGTTACTACACCACTTATTGCACCGGACGTCCCCCACTGACAGACAGGGCCACGGACCGGGTCTAGCCACCGTGACAACCCCAGGACTGAGACCTAGAGGCCCGGCTCCGGGTACCCCTCGGCCCTGCGGCGGTGTGGGGGCGCTCCAATATCACTTATTCACATTAACATTAGTTTCACCTACAGTAGAATATAGCACACTTAACTTTAAAGAGAACCCGTCATCAGGATTTTATACCCCAAACTAATGACATATATATATATATAAAGGCGCTATAACCCGTCTTTTACAGAATACTAGAATGCTCTATGTACGTCCCGAATGCCCCCTGCATGGTACAAAAAAGAGCTTTTATTATACCCCCAGGAACGGTCTTATGGACGCCTCTGGTCTTGGTCCGGCGCCTCCTCTCTTCCTACTATCACCATTCTCCTTCCCGCCTTCATGTGGATGACGTGTCCTAGGTCACCCACTCAGTGTTCTCCATCGCGCTCCGGTGCAGGCGCACTTCTGTCTGCCCTGTTTTTGTTAGCATTTTAGGAGGTTTAAAAATGTAGCAGCAATTGTTCATTTTTTTCAAGGAAATTTACAAAATTTATTTTTTTAAGTACTTATCCATGTTTGAAGTGACTTTAGGGGTCCCATATATTGGGAAACCCCCAAAAGTTTTACAATTTTAAAAACCGCACCCACTGACCTATTGAAAACATCTGTCGGGTAGATAATTAACCCTTCAGGTGCTTTTCAGGAATTAATGCAAAGTGGTATGACTGAAATGAAAATGTGTATTTTTACCACCTAAATGCCGCTAACTTCTGAATAGGTTACAACAGCCGTCAGACTGTAAGGCCGCTATTTGGTCATGAATTGCCATGGCAAACATCAGGATCACAAAATCATGATCTGAGGGTACCAATTGGGATAGGGAGGGAGAAGCCACACTCTGTTAACCATTTATAGTGATGTAGTCACAATTGACAGCAGCATCTAAGGGGTTAAACAGATATGGACGGTGCAAACACAGCAAGTTGTCAGCTATAGTGTACGGCCGACAGCTGCTGGATTGTCACCTGTATGGGGAGGCTATTCTCTTATATCTCAGGTCAGTTAAAAGACGTATTGGCTGTCATTAAGGGGTTAAAGCATATTTGTCTCAAGATTTCACAACACAAACTGTGTACCTTAACAAATAAATCTTATACTGTTGAGATTGTTGTAATTACTTAGCAAATCCATGTCAGAATTACTTAATAATTCTTTTTTTAAAGAAATCCGAACTTCTCCACTACTTGGCCGCTACGATCCGTCCGATCATTGCCTTGTACTGTACAATAGGCCGTCACCTCCTCTCCATAGTCGTCTTCTTTCCTCCTAATGGACACCAATTTACATGCAAATTGTTTTTGTGGTGCACATATAACGGTCGATTTACTTTGCGTCAGTGATCTCAGTCGCTAATTAGGAAACATTTTCTTACATTCCGAGAATCGCGCCTTACTTTCTCCCTTCTCTTTCCTTCCTGGCTGCCTAAATGATTAATAAAGAGAATACTTTTGACCCATTTTAATCATGTCAAACTCCACAGCAAATTTACATAATGAAAACCACGATTTCATTGTACGCCGACGATTCTGTGATCTCCCAACCAATGTTTTACTCTTAGATTATAAGGTAAGGTGGAGGACATCAGCTGTAATCATAGGATAATTTATTAAGCTATGCTAATGTGATTGTCAGGCAGTAACAAAATATAAATCTGAAGATCGTGTTTGTGAAACAGTCACTAATGAACTGTGAGGCAATGACATGTGATAATACAATGTAACCTCTTGTTTAGTAAGCATAGGAACAGTTTATCTTCTTTGCTAAAGTAATTAACTGCTTACGAGTTAATAAGGAGTTATCACATTTCTTAATTCCAGCTTCATGCTAAATAAATAGATACCTCCGAAAACAAATCAGCATGTATTATTATAGATACTGCCTAAGCACCTTGTCATTGTCACGGGTCACATATTATGCTCTGGGTGCGAGACGAAACGTTAAGACCGGGAGCAATTTCTATACTCTAGTTAAAGCGGAGCACCGGACATAAGTCAAAAGGGGAAGAATAAGTAAAGACTCTTTCACTCGGACAGATGATAGGACAACAGACATTAATACAGTCATTATCAATCGTTGTCTAGTGCAACCATGCCAAGCAATCAGCCAAGAATCAAGCAAACGCTTGTTGGTCAACTGATCATAACCTTTATGCATAGCGGAAATTAATTGTTGATGTTCTAAGTAAACAGAGATGTGCTGCCAAGGATATGAAACTACATGGGGATGAACAATAAAAGTAGCGAACATTCTTCTCCTTATAGTCCGTAATAGAAAAAAATGGAAGTGCACTCACCGGTCCTGAAAAACAACGATCCTTTATTAAGACATGTGCAGAGTACAGCAGGGAGAACGTGGACAGAGACAGACGATGGCCGTTTCGCGCTACCGCACTTCCATAGATCCTCACACTGAATTCTTCTCCTTATAGTTTGCATGTGCAGGTGAAAAAATGAGAAAGTAAAGGTTAGTGATGAGCGTATGTGCTCGAATAATGTGTTGTCCGAGCATGCTCGCGTACTAACCGAGTGAATTCGGTGTGCTTCAAAAATATGTTCGATTTCCCGCAGCTGCATGTCTCGTGGCTGTTAGACAGCCACAACACATGCGGGGAGTTCCTGTTTGTTAGGACATCCCTGCATATGTTGCGGCTGTCGAACTGCAGCGTGACATGCAGCCGCGGGGACTCGAACATGTTTTTCGAGCATGCCGAAGACACCTTGTTAGCACACGAGCATGACTTTTTTTTGCAGAATGAGTGTCCACAGAAAAAGAAACAAGCCAGGAAGTATCCAATTTTTTTTGTTCTAGTCACAGATATATCTCAACCATATAAGTTTAATGGGTTCGTGAAAAACTCAGGACAGCATACTGATGGCATCGTACATACTTCCCAGTGTTTGTTTTTCACTGCAAAGCTGAGAAATCTCTATTAGTTTTTTGAGGGGAGTTTTCATACGAGAAAAACAAATGAAACACTGATGGTAAAAATGGACACACAAGCCAAACACTGTAAAAAAAAAAAAAAAAATGGAAACACAAGCCCAAACACTGATTGTACAAAATGGACACACTATCAAACACTGATCGTAACAACTGAAACATGGAGCAAACACTTATGGAGATGTGATCCAAAACACTGATGAAACTGTTTTTCACATTTGTATGTGCACAGAGCAAGTTACAGCTTACACTTCATGCTTTTTGGGTTCCTCATTTGGCCATAGTGGATATCTAACCATTTCAAACTAGAGTATTTTCGCTATAGCTCCTTGCGGGTGATCCTAGTATTGAACCTTCATGTCAATTGTGGCTCTAGTTTTTGTATTCATACCATAGACCACCAATTTCTTCTATGTGCAGTTGGGGCATATAGTACCTGGGAAGAGGGATTGTTGGGTCTTAACAGACCCAGATTAGTTCTACAGTGCAGGAAGGAGGCTGGATTTTCCCTGTAACTGGAGGTAATCTGGCAGCCCAAGTTACAGAGGGAATCGGCAATAAACGGGAAAAAAAAGATTGTGAAGTTGAAATGCCCCCCAAATTCTTTTATGACTTTACGCGGGTCACACTGTAAAAAAAAAAATACAGATAAAACATGAACATTAAATGTAACAATGGGGTCATGTGATACCACCTTCTCAATGTAAAGTCAGCTACTTGTCCTGTGCCTGTGGCTTTTTTATCAGAAAGGGATCTTCTTGGAAAGGACAACCCCTTTAAATGCTGGTTAATATGTAGACTTTACGTCCTAAACATTTCAGCTACTTTTTCTTGCTCTCTCACTTTATATCACGAACTTTAACAATTTTTTTATTCACTCCATTTAATGACAGGCAGGAATACATTTTCTTCATCAGCCCCTTTGCTGTTTTTGTGTTTTAGAATATTTTTCTTGTCTACTTAACATTTTTTTTTCCTTTCCTTTTGAGTAGAAGAAAATAGAACCTGATTTACTCATTCAGCGATGGACACAATGAAGCGTCTTAGTACAGTTTAACAAAGCTGGCCCAATTATACCCAGTCACTTCTTGCTTTCAGATTATATTCACCTGCCAGTCTAAAAATCTATGCTCTCCGATTGTGATCAAGCCCCTACAACTTGCTCTCTTGACCTTTTAATCCCATTTTGCCTGCATTTCTCTTCCCTGCATTCGCCCCTCTCTCCTCTTCCTTCATGCGCTCTCTACCTGACCCCTCTTTTTGGGTTTCCTTTTATCTTCCCTTCACCCTTGAGTTTACACCAGCTCTTGACAATCAATTGAGTCATTTTGATTTCAAGTGGGTTTATAATCTCCCGATTTAGCTTTTTCATTCTGCCTCACCTCCTCTTTATTGTGTGTCACACGTATCTTCCTGAGATGCCTCCATTATTTACGGTTTCTTTCGAAACCTTGATTTTCCATGTTGGTTGCTCCAGTCATCAATTCTTGACGTTCATCTGGAATGGAAAGTTTCATGCATCACCAACAGAATTCAATGATAGAAACTCATTAATTGTCATCATGGGATTATTGCTTTGTGCTGGAAAAGCTGTGTGCATGGAATACAAGTAACTTCATCGGCAATGTTGTTTTTTTTTTTTTTAAATATATATATTTTGCAACTGTTAATGGTATCGTCTCTCGGGCTGTATATGCTGCAGATTTTTCTCTATGACGCTACATGTAGAAACTCTGAATATTACACTAACTGAATTGTGGATGAGATTTCCCCAGAATCTTATCCACATATTTTGCAGAAAATCGGTAGCGGGGCTGTCCAGGCTTGGGGCTCCAGTCTGCAGTCACTTTACGACTGCATAAAGTGACTATACTGAAAATGAGAAATCTTACAATTTTTACATTGGCCACCGGTGCTAATGAAGGCTCATACTTAGTGTTTCAGGAAATCAGCATGTACTTTAGCAGCAATAGACTGACTCAGACCCTATCCTTTGTACTGAAGCATCTAAAGAGCGTGTGCAAATATTATTGTGAAGGGAGGTGGAGCTGTGACATCACTTATTGTGATTGGTGGTTTCCATGTTATCAGCTGTCTATAGACATGTCACCTGCCCTTGTAATCCTGTCTCTGATGATAAGGAGCCTGCAGAAAACTCTTCCTGAAAGCACGGGCATCTAAAAACCTAAGTTATTTAATAATTTTAGAAAATGTTCCAGCCTTTTTTTTTATGTTACTACTAGTGATAACACTGATAAGCGAACGTGCTCAGATAAGGTGTTATGCTCGGGTGCTAACTTTGGCGTGCTCGAATAATATGTATTCATATGAGTCCTGTGGGCGGTCCTACTCGGTGATTGGCGGGCTTTCTAGTGGTCAATCACTCGTAGGACCACCCACTGGACTCGTATGAATACACACACCAGGGATTTCAAGGAATAAAATACAAGTTATACGGAATCTTTTCCAGCAAAGTAATGCACCATTCTGCTCATCGTGTCCTTCTCTACACCATGGTGTCCCCAGATTGAATTTGACATGTTCTACCACTTCCCTTTATGTCAGTAATGTACGCTAATGTGTATGGCATGGCGCTATAATAATATAACCTGAAGTGCAGTTTGCTATGTTATATATCATCCAACAGTAAAAATGACTCTTGTTTACTAAAATGGATAGACGACAGATAGATGGATGATGATATACTGTATATGCGATAGATATTGTGTTTGGAAGTTATTTTTGTTGACCTTTTTGACTGTCGCCCCCCACATTGTTGAATGAGGTACACAACCCCTGCTGTCTTCTTTAAGAACTCTGTGTGGTATAACAGGGCTTGTGTACAGGGTAAATTGCTTGGCCATTTTCTAGTCTCTAGGGCGCATAGAATGGTTCTGTAATATTACACGATTTATGATGGCGTTCTCTTCTCACATTCTTGAAGTCATCCAAACTTCTAAAGCTACGACCATTATTTTTACCCAAATCTTAGTATTTCTTCCAAGCCCAGATATAGTGGACAGTGGTCAATAAACACAACTGATTAAGACTGCCAACAATTGTCATAGCTGTGTCAAAGGGGTTGTACAGTTTCTGAAATAAAAGAGCCACTAATGTTATTATGTAAAAAAAAAAATCCCCCAATGATCCAATGTTAAAGGGGTTGTCTAGGCTTGGGGGTTCAAGTTAGCAGTCACTCTATGTGACTTGTGAATCCTGACAGCACGCACACTGTCCGGATTCTCCATACAAAGCCCAAGACAGCAACAAAATGAACATATATACTAAGTAAGTAAATAAATAAAAGAATTAGTGCATATAAATAACATTGGGTACTTAGTAAATACCTTATCGTTAAAAAAAAAAAGTGTAAAAGCCATCCCACCAACGTCAAGGTGTACCCAAATTCGGGATGGTCCTAACCTCTAATATTAAAACTTTACCCTGGGTCATAGTGATGTCCTATGTGAATAAGGGCTGAGCAGAATCGGGTGCCAAACATGGACACACAGCTAGTGAGGAGGTTTGTAAATGTATTATCCATCTCAAAGGAAGGGAGGCCGCACCCTTACCTGCACTAAACCCAGAAATCTAAAGCTAATCTGAAAAAAATGAGCTGGAGTACAAGAGGGTGTGCATGCAGAATAGGAGCATGTTCACACTGGCCAACAAACAGAAAAAACCCAGTGTGAACATGCTCCTATTTTGCATCCATACCAACTTGCACTCCAGTTCCTTTTTTTTCGCTTTAGGTTTCCGTTACAGGCGCATGACCATAATTTTATGATTTGCATATATGCGTTGAAGTGCCGACTAGACGTGCGCGGCCTCGCTCCATACTAGTGAATTGAGCAAGGCCGGACACATCTAGTTGGAATGTGACCAGAAGAATGCAAATCGCATATTTGCAGTTATATGATTCCTTGCTCCCAGCACTGGTGAATCCTGACAGCACACAGTGTGCGCACTGTGAGGATTCACAAGTATGCAGTCACAAAGAGGAACTGCAGACTTGAATCCCAAACCTGAACAACCCCTTAAATGTCTCAGCGGTCCTTGGTGGTCTTGTTGACTGTAGCCAATCATTATAATTATGTTGTAATGCTGAAGTAACTCATTGCTGCTGAGCCATGATGCCCGTAATGCCAGTAGGCGCAGCAGAGGCTGAAAAGGTTATAAATGTATAGGGTTTTTTTTAATTTTATAACATTTGTGTCTCTTTTAATTTTGCAAAAAGTGCAACTTCTAGAAAAAAAAGACATTAGCAACCACTATAATGTATCTGCTGTGTAAATATGAGGACTGATTTAGTCATTGATGTTGCTTCTATTCACGCTAATTAAATATTACTATTGGGCAAAGCCTGTGATATATTCCTTGAATTGTTCATAACCAGGAACAAGCCTCGTTTTACTTTTAGGATACAAAATTCCATGTTTTAAACATTTTACATCATGTGCTACTAACGAGCAAAGAATGCAATTCAATAATTGTCTGTGCACGTGAAATTTTGTACAGATAGACGAATCCAATTTGCAATTCATTTTTAGGAATTCGCTGAAGCTGATGAATTCAGTTTGCAGTTTTCTTTGTATAAGGCACTTAAAATGACCGCCAATATTTTACACATTTTAGTAGATTGCATCCGCCAGAAATGGATCACATGACCTCTGGAAAGACGGGGTGGGCTTTCCCATAATGCCAAGCAGCTATAACATCACATGTTGTAGCATAACCAATCAGGAGCGACTATAATAGCCTGTAGAAAAGCAAAAGAATGGAATGCAGAGTCCATTTTAGGGTGAATCAAGATAGAGGACAGCACAGATTACATTTTAGCCATAAATAAGGAGATAAAGCCATAAAACACGGAATAAAATGTGCAGATGGTGTGTGATGGCAGAGTGGACATAGAATGACTGCAGAGTTCAACTACAATGTATTGCCCACCCCTACTAAAGGAAGTTTGATTGAGATCTCCCTGTCCAATATTTCTCCCAGTACAAATAATAATTTTATTTATTTATACTGTGTTGAATTGAATAGCAGATGGAGCAATGCTATTGAATGGGGCTGTTCAGATGGGCGATTGTGGTGAAACAAATCAAAATATGCGCTAGTCTCTTCCTTTTTTTTGGCTCAGACTTGCCCATTTAAGTCTATAGGTGTGCAAAAAATAAAGGATCCAATATGAAGCATCCATATTGCATATGTTTTTTACATATACATTGCAAATATACAGTAATATATATGTGTACTTTAAATTGCTCATTTTGTAATTCAACCCACATAATTCTTCTCTTTTCCATTAGGTCTATGACCTCATCTGATTCAAAACAGACTAGCTGATTCCTTCTAAGCTCTATGTGGAAACAGGAGGTCAATTTTCCCTTACTAGGTCACTGCAAAAGTCCCGGGGAGGGGGGAGCCATTGGGTCCAGAGTTGAAGAAAGGAATGATTTCTGCAGGGACACAAGACTTTCTGTTTCTAAATAGAGCAGAAAAAAAGATAAGAATTAGCTGGGTAGAAAGGCAAAATGAGCAATTGTAAGTACAACGTGCTATATAATATGATGACTACAAAATATTCAGAGGATAAAAACTTTGATGGGAGTGCTTCATTAACATAGGACACTGTACTTGGTCTTGTAAAAGAATAATTTACTCTTTAAACTTGTACAAAGAAAATGATATAAGTCCGGCAATATTTTGCTGAAATATACATGCTAAAAGTAGGTGTGACAATGTATTATGGTTTGATGAGACCAAGGTTGAACTTTTTAGCCAGAATTCCTGAAGGTATGTTTGACTCAAAGCCAACACTGAGCAACAACAAAAGATCACCATACCCACAGTGGAGCATGGTGGAGGCAGCATTTTGCTTTGGGACTGTTTTTCAGCAGCTGGAGGGAAATATTGCTCAATTTTGCAACAAAATCTTTAGGCCTCTGCTGAAAATCTGTTGATGAAGAGGAATTTCACCTTTCAGCATGGCAACGACCATAAGTACACCTCCAAATTAACAAAAGAATGGCTTTGCCACAAGATTAAACTTTTGGAATGGTCCAGCCAAAGCCCAGACCTGTTAATAGGAAATCTACGTGTGACCTAAAGAGGGCGCTATACACAGGTGATGACCTTTGCAATCTGACAGATTTGGAGCTACTGCAAGGAATAGTGGGCAAAGATTGCCAATTCTACATGTGCCATGCTGATAGACTTCTGTCTTTTGGGGCAGAAGTCTATCATAAATTCAAAGGGTATTTCAACAAAAGTATTAGTTTAAGGGTGTGCATATTTATGCAACCACATTATTTTAGTTCTTCATTTTTCTTTTTCCACAAAAAAATTCAGTTGAATTGTGCAGATTATTGGTGACATTGAAGGTGGAAAAAAGTTTCTTCTGAAACATGGCATTTAACAGGGGTGCATAGACTTTTTTTTTTTTTTTTAAATCCACTGTATAGATGACACAGAGACGATATATGTCCCGGCCTCGGATATTTACCTTCCTTCCTCCATCCCTTGGCACGTTCCCGACGTGGTCCCTCGCTGCTCCTCGCTTGACTTCTCTGGATGCGTCGGCGGTTCGCGCATGCGTGGTCACGCCTCCTCTGCCGCTGGGTTTCCTGGGAGGTCGTGACCCAATGGCTCCGCCCCATCATGGCGGTGCCCACTGGGTATTTCTTCCCGGCGTCTTCTGAGGTAAGACGCCTGTGCTTCTATGGTGATACGCTAGCATCCTTGCTAGCGCGCTCTCTCATCCTCAGGCTCCCTGTGTCTCTGCTGTGCCTGCCCTGTGTCTCTGCTGTGCCTGCCCTGTGTCCCTGCTGTGCCTGCCCTGTGTCTCTGCCGTACCTGCTTGTGTCTCTGCTGTGCCTGCCCTGTGTCTCTGCTGTGCCTTCCTTGCGTCTCTGCTGTGCCTGCCCTGTGTGCCTGCCCTGTGTCCCTGCTGTGCCTGCCCTGTGTCCCTGCTGTGCCTGCCCTGTGTCTCTGCCGTACCGCTTGTGTCTCTGCTGTGCCTGCCCTGTGTCTCTGCTGTGCCTGCCCTGTCTCTGCTGTTCCTACCCTGTGTCTCTGCTGTGCCTGCCCTGTGTCTCTGCCGTACCTGCTTGTGTCTCTGCCGTACCTGCTTGTGTCTCTGCTGTGCCTGCCCTGTGTCTCTGCTGTGCCTGCCCTGTGTCTCTGCCGTACCTGCTTGTGTCTCTGCTGTTCCTACCCTGTGTCTCTGCTGTGCCTGCCCTGTGTCTCTGCCGTACCTGCTTGTGTCTCTGCCGTACCTGCTTGTGTCTCTGCTGTGCCTGCCCTGTGTCTCTGCTGTGCCTGCCCTGTGTCTCTGCCGTACCTGCTTGTGTCTCTGCTGTTCCTACCCTGTGTCTCTGCTGTGCCTGCCCTGTGTCTCTGCCGTACCTGCTTGTGTCTCTGCTGTGCCTGCCCTGTGTCTCTGCTGTGCCTGCCCTGTGTCTCTGCTGTGCCTGCCCTGTGTCTGTTGTGCCTGCCCTGTGTCTCTGCTGTGCCTGCCCTGTGTCTCTGCTGTGCCTGCCCTGTGTCTCTGCTGTGCCTGCCCTGTGTCTCTGCTGTGCCTGCCCTGTGTCTCTGCTGTGCCTGCCCTGTGTCTCTGCTGTGCCTGCCCTGTGTCTCTGCCGTGCCTGCCCTGTGTCTCTGCCGTGCCTGCCCTGCTGTGCCTGCCCTGTGTCTCTGCTGTGCCTGCCCTGTGTCTCTGCTGTGCCTGCCCTGTGTCTCTGCTGTGCCTGCCCTGTGTCTCTGCTGTGCCTGCCCTGTATCTCTGCCGTGCCTGCTTGTGACTCTGCCGTGCCTGCCCTGTTTCCCAGCTGTGCCTTCCTTTCCTCTGCTGTGCCTGCCCTGTGTCTCTGCTGTGCCTGCCCTGTGTCTCTGCTGTGCCTGCCCTGTGTCTCTGCCGTGCCTGCCCTGTGTCTCTGCCGTGCCTGCCCTGCTGTGTCTGCCCGGTGTCTCTGCTGTGCCTGCCCTGTGTCTCTGCTGTGCCTGCCCTGTGTCTCTGCTGTGCCTGCCCTGTGTCTCTGCTGTGCCTGCCCTGTATCTCTGCCGTGCCTGCTTGTGACTCTGCCGTGCCTGCCCTGTTTCCCAGCTGTGCCTTCCTTTCCTCTGCTGTGCCAGTCCGGTGTATTGTCTTGTCCTCCAGTTCCGCCCCTATCTGCCAGTCTTTACTATTTTCATTTTCTCTTTTGCAGCATCGTGCCGCTGTCAGTCACTGGTTCTCCTGGTTCCTCTTGTCTCCCATATTCCCGTTTCCAGTTGTTCCCTGTTCCTATCCACTCCGTCCATACCCCAGTCTCTTCTCTTGTCCTGCCTGTAGTCGCCCCTTTGGCTCCAGCTGTTGTGACTCCATCCCCCTTGGGCCTGCCCCTAACGCTCCCTGTATAGGGGGTGGTTCCATCTGACCCGCTCGCCCTCGGGGCCTCTGGAGCCACGACCCAGAGACTCCACTCTCGGGTTCCTATTTGGAGTCCTAATAATATAGAGATGAAAATTCTTAATTACAAATTGACGATTTTTCATATGCTCATCTGAACCCTGTCTTAAGTCATTCTACATGGATGTAATTTATTTGTTTTGCATCCAAAATCAATTCACATATGAATCTGGCAGGACTTAGTGCAGTTCCTCCAGCAGGGTTGTGAGATGGGTATCTGTTAGCCATGTGTAATTGTTTGTCTGGTTATTTATTGCTGTGATTATTTGCTGTTGGGGTTAAGCCCTCTACACTTCACACTCCATTCTTTGGCTTATGTAGCTTGCGCCCCTGTGATTGGCAGTGACGGAGTGTATTTTAAGGAGTGCTTATTGCTTTGTGTCATAAGTGATCTATGTTTCCATTGCTGCATACATAAACACCTTTTTCCTCTATCACTATGCGAAGACTTGGTCTGGACCTGCTGAGAAGGAGTGCTTTGTGTGAAATGAGCACGTGAGCTGGATAGTCATATTTCCTAAAGCAATTGCTTTTTCGCTGTACACTTTTCCTAAAACAATTTAGCAGAGGTATGAGATCTGGGGACAGCTGTTAGAAGTAGACAGAGAAGTAATGGTTCAGTCTGCGTGCCAAGTAAAATTAAAGTGTCACTGTTTAATATATGTACAGCTTTCATGTATTGTGTTCCCTATAGTCATTCCCATGCTGTCAGCTTGTGGTGCGCTGTTTACTTTAATGTTCTATTTTTTAATTGTGTGTTGATACATTGTGGCATAAGGACGGTCGCAGACAATAGTTCTTGTTGAAGATAACTAGTCAGCTACAATGCAATATTGTGCCGGCCCTTCGTATTTTGGGTCTTTTTCTGCCCCTTCTAATTTCTTTAAAGGTCTTGTGCCACCAGAAAATAAATCAGGTTTTTATGTTCAATATATTTATTTTTTTTAATTGTGATAAATTTGTTCCATAGAGTGACTGCAGACTTGTAGCTTAACACTGGACAACCCCTTTAAGAGCTATTTGATCCAATTTACTTTACTCAGTGAATTTCAGTCATTAGATTTATTAGTAAAAATAAAAACGACTGTTTTGCTTTTTTTCAAACATACAACAAAATTCAAATGAACATTTAGATTTTTTTTTTCTGTTCCACGGATTAAAGGAAATTTGTCAGCAGGTTGTTGACATATAATCTGAGGACAGCATAAGTTCGGGCCTGAGACATATAGATTTCATCTAGGTGTCACTTATCAGGCTGTGTGATGTTGTTTCCATACAATGAATGGTTTTATCACTAGGAGATTATCAATGTCTGGACTACAGTCTACGCGAGCCCTGGTCTGACCACGCCTCCTTTGATTAGCAGCTTTCTGTCAATAGACAATGTACATATATAGCCTAGTGACGGTAGGGTTAGCTTTCTGAGCTCTGCTACATGTAAAAACTATGATTCTATCACAACCGCTGCAACTATTAAATTAAGCAGTACATCATTGGAATCAGGGTCTCTGTCCCAACATCATGCTCCTGTCAGACGAGGTAGTAAAAAACTGCTGACAGATTTTTATTTGAAGGCTGTTGTGGTCATCCTCACATATATAGTTACCTAGTAGTATGTGAGTGAATATATACGTAGGTATGTGTGTGTGTGTGTGTGTGTGTGTATATATATGTATATATATATATATATATATATATATATATATATATATATATACAGTACAGTACAGACCAAAAGTTTGGACACACCTCATTTACAGGTTTTTCTGTATTTTGATGACTGAAAATTGTACATTCACACTGAGGGCATCAAAACTATGAATTAACATGTGGAATTATATACTTAACAAAAAAGTGTGAAACAACTGAAATTATGTTTTATGTTCTAGGTTCTTCAAAGTAGCCACCTTTTGCTTTGATGACTTCTTTGCACACTCTTGGCATTCTCTTGATGAGCTTCAAGACGTAGTCACCGGGAATGGTTTTCACTTCACAGGTGTGCCCTTTCAGGTTTAATAAGTGGGATTTCTTGCCTTATAAATGGGGTTGGGACCATCAGTTGTGTTGTGCAGAAGTCTGGTGGATACACAGCTGAGTGGCCATCATTACTTTAAGAAATGGAGGTCAGTCAGTCCGAAAAATTGTGAAAGCTTTGAAAGTGTCCCCAAGTGCAGTGGCAAAACCATCAAGCGCTACAAAGAAACTGGCTCACATGAGGACTGTCCCAGGAAAGGAAGACCAAGAGTCACCTCTGCTTCTGAGGATAAGTTTATCTGAGTCACCAGCCTCAGAGATCGCAGGTTAACAGCAGCTCAGATTAGAGACCAGGTCAATGCCACACAGAGTTCTAGCAGCAGACACATCTCTACAACAACTGTTAAGAGGAGACTTTGTGCAGCAGGCCTTCATGGTAAAATAGCTGCTAGGAAACCACTGCTAAGGACAGGCAACACGCAGAAGAGACTTGTCTGGGCTAAAGAACACAAGGAATGGACATTAGACCAGTGGAAATCTGTGCTTTGGTTAGATGAGTCCAAATTTGAGATCTTTGGTTCCAACCACCGTGTCTTTGCGACGCAGAAAAGGTGAACGGATGGACTCTACATGCCTGGTTCCCACTGTGAAGAGGAGGAGGTGTGATGGTGTGGGGGTGCTTTGCTGGTGACACTGTTGGGGATTTATTAAAAATTGAAGGCATACTGAACCAGCATGGCTACCACAGCATCTTGCAGTGGCATGCTATTCCATCCAGTTTGCGTTTAGTTGGACCATCATTTATTTTTCAACAGGACAATGACCCCAAACACACCTCCAGGCTGTGTAAGGGCTATTTAACCAAGAGGGAGAGTGATGGGGTGCTACGCCAGATGACCTGGCCTCCACAGTCACCAGACCTGAACCCAATCAACATGGTTTGGGGTGAGCTGGACCGTGGAGTGAAGGCAAAAGGGCCAACAAGTGCTAAGCATCTCTGGGAACTCCTTCAAGATTGTTGGAAGACCATTCCCGGTGACTACCTCTTGAAGCTCATCAAGAGAATGCCAAGAGTGTGCAAAGCAGTCATCAAAGCAAAAGGTGGCTACTTTGAAGAACCTAGAATATAAGACATACAGGGGTTGGACAAAATAATGGAAACCCCTAACGTTTTGGCATCATAATCTTCGAACACGTGATAAACATGCAAACCGTGGCATATGGTAATGTTTTGTAGTTGATTATCTGTGTTACGTGATATGTGTATGTAAATTAACTGTTTGTTTTGCATAATTGTAAGAACATTGATGAGAACCTGATACCAATGGCAGACCTCTCGGATTTTCAACGAGGCCAAATTGTTGGTGCTCGTATGGCAGGTGCTAGTGTAACAGAAAGTGCCCGAATGCTTGGCTTGTCAAGAGGTACTGTCTCCAAAGTAATGACTGCGTTTGAAAGAGAAGGAAAAACGTCTGCAGCAAAGCACAGGTCCGGCCGAAAGTCAAAGTTGACTGAGAGAGACCGTCTGACTCTAAAGCGAATTGTGAGAGAGGATCGCAAGACCACGGCTCTGAAAATCACTGCTGAGCTCAATGAACACCTACAGAACCCAGTTTCCACGAAAACTGTTCGTCGGGAACTGCACAAATCTGGATTCCACGGAAGAGCTGCAATTAGAAAACCGCTGCTCTCAATGACAAATGTTTCCAAGCGTTTTGAGTGGTGTAGAAACCTCCAGAATTGGTCCCTCGAGCAGTGGAAACGTGATATTCTCAGACGAATCATCGTTTACCCTATTTCCGACCTCCGGCCAGGTGTACGTTTGGAGACAGCCGAAAGAAGCATTCCATCCAGACTGCCTTCTCCCAACCGTAAAACATGGTGGAGGTTCTGTGATGATCTTGGGTGCTATTTTGTGGAGATTCTCCGGGCCAATGATATCCCTTCATGGAAGAATTTACAGCTGAGATTATTTAGGCATTTTGGCCGACCAAGTGCATCCAATGGTTCAAGCACTGTTCTCGGAGGGGAACGCCATCTTTCAGGATGATAATGCACCAGTTCATACAGTTAGAATCGTTAAAGCATGGCACGAGGAACATTCTAATGAAGTTCAGCATCTCATCTGGCCCCCACAATCCCCAGACCTCAACATTATTGAGCATTTATGGTCGATTTTAGAGATTCAAGTTAGATGTCGATTTCCGCCGCCATCGTCGCTCAAAGAACTGGAGAGTGTTTGAACTGCAGAATGGGCTAAAATTCTTTTGGAAGCAATTCACACCTTGTATGAATCCATACCTCGGAGAATTGAGGCTGTAATCGCTGCAAAAGGTGGACCTACACCATATTAAACTAACTTTTGATGATGTTTCCAGGTGTTTCCATTATTTTGTCCGACCCCTGTAATTTCAGTTGTTTCACACTTTTTTGTTAAGTATATAATTCCACATGTGTTAATTGATAGTTTTGATGCCTTCGGCGTGAATGTACAATTTTCATTTTCAATTACATTTTCAAAAATCTTTAAATGAAGAGGTGTGTCCAAACTTTTGGTCTCTACTATATATATATATATATATATATATATATATATATATACATATATATATATATATATATATATATATATACTGTGTGTATATATGTATATATATGTATATATACTGTGTGTGTATGTATATATATATATATATATTTTTTCAGGTAAGTGGTGTTGTTTTCAGGAACATCATATCAGAATGTGACTTATCAGTCAGACAGATAAAAAAAGACAAATTGCTCTTGATTTGCAGCCTCAGATTATTTTGTTCTTAAAAAAAAAAAAAAAAAGGCTAAAGATTCTGAGCAGAGTCCGAGGCTTCTGGTTTTGATTTAGATGTCTTAAGATAAATTCTGATATTTTCTTTATAAAGTGTAATAAGCAAAGTGGAATGTTGCTTTTGCCAGTTGGAGCGCTGACATTTTCCAGACGTCATGTGTAAGTAAAGGGGCTTTATTCCCCTGGCGTTAGCTGTGTGAGAAACTTTCAGCACAGCAGTGACCAGGCTGTGAGCTTGAACTTGCCTTTGCGCTTTTCACTCAGAACATTTCATGTAGTGCTTTTTAGATTTTCTAGGTCATAAGCTGCACATTATCTCCAAAATGCAATATTTTTTTTCTCTCCACGCTATTAGCAAATCTGCCTTTTCTGTGTGCAGAATGTATAGAATTATTCAAAGACTACATTGACCTGCGATCAGCAACAACAAAGCGCGCACACAACAGATAGCTGTAGTCTTCTTCTCCATGTATTTTGTTGTTGAGTACGTAAATACAATGCCGCAGCACATCTGCCTCTAACACTGTGTATTACCGGGTCATTTATAGCCTTGTATTTCGAAGATCTCTCCTCTAGATGACTGCGATTGGCAGCATGTGTATTTTATTTTATTCCATTTACTGGCCTTACTATAATGTATATTTTATTGCAAATCGTTAAATCAAGGTGGTATACAAAGGGCGCCAGGCGGCAGTGAAGCACATATATAATTTTTTTTTAAATACATTTCAAGACCATACTGGTCCCTTTGTTAGGTCATAATAATACGTTGTCCTGATCACTAAAATGGATCAGTACTTGAGAAATATTTTCAAGGCATGTTTCTCAAAGGAGATATCTACAGTGGGTGAAATAAGTATTGAACACGTCACCAGTTTTCTAAGTAAAGGTGCTATAGACATGAAATTCTCACCAGATGTCCATAACAACCCATCCAGTCCACACAGGCAAAGACATCAAACCAGATGTCAATAAATTAAGTTATGTGTAATAATGAGAAATGACACAGGGAAAAAGTATTGAACACACTTACTGAAATGTATTTAATGCTTAGTATAAATGCCTCTGTTGGTGATGACAGCTTCACGACGCCTCCTGTATGGAGAAACTAGTTGCAGGCATTGCTCAGGTGTGATTTTGGCCTATTCTTCCTCACACTCTTCTAATACTAAAGGTCCTGTGGGCTCCTTCTATGAACTGTGAGCTTTAGATCCTTCCATAAATTTTCGATAGGATTTGGGTCTGGCGATTAGCTGGCCCATTATAGCAGCTTTATTTTCTTTCTCTGAAACCAGTTTCCTTGGCTGTGTATTGGAGATCATTGTCTTGCCAAAATGTCCTCCCTCGTTTCATCTTTATCATCCTGATTGACGGCAACAGATTATTTTCAAGAATGTCTCAGCACATTTATCCTTCCTTCCTTCCTTCCTTCCTTCATTCTTCCACAGTCCTGGTTAACACACAAATGAGGTTCGTCAAGAGAGAAGATAATAAACTAACTTTTGGGAAATGGTTCTCCATGGTTCAATGGTTGGTTGTGAACGATAAGATAGGAAAGAGAAGTAGAAATTCCAGTTGATTTTATATGTGAAATCTCCAGCCATATCAGTTTCAGTTCACATGGCTTCCTCACCCGTTATGGATTGTCTAAATATTAGGTTATATTTCAAAAGAATTCTAGTTTTAAGTTGATTGGTAGGACTTCACTTATGGGTTTCCAAGAGTCATTGAAGTGCAGTGAGGAAGTAAAAACTATTCTATAGGATGTTCTATAGTTAATAATTCTAGTTATAGTTCTATATATAAATGTTCTATAGGATGTTCTATAGTTAATAATTCTAGAGTTATAGTTCTATATATAAATGTTCTATAGTTAATAGTTAATAATTCTAGAGTTATAATTCTATGTATAAGTGTTCTATAGGATGGTTCCTTTTTAAAGGTTTTGCAATTTTGTTTTTCAAATCATTTAGCCATTAATAGACTTTACCAGAAGATTTTTGGATGGATACATATGTAGGTACAATAGGATAAATGTCAGTGTAGAACAGAACTCAAGTAGTAAGGATGCATTTACACAGGCCAATTATCATGAACGAGCCTTCCTGGAACACTTTTTTTCCTAATAATCGTCCAGCGTAAGCAGACTGGCAATCACTTGGCAAATGAGCAAAACACTCGTTCGTTGGGTGAAATGATTAAGCCTGCTTAAAAAAAAAATCATTGTTCTCGGTAGCACACTCTCATGTGTCTATGTGCTTTCGAGAACAATGGTCAGTCTATGTGCATGGAACAATCCTTTCTCGATCATTCTGTGCACTATGGAAGTTCGGTGATCCTCTCTAAACAGGCTATTAAATGAACATCTAAAGGCAAACGTGTAACTGAGTGGCAGTCATTCAAGGGCCGTGGGTCACACATTGTACACGCACCTTTAGTTTTATCATCGGTGGTAGATTTAGGGCCCACTCATTTCATTACAATGCCCCTGGAACTGGTGGCATCGCTGTATGAATGGGAGGTATACTTCTATCTAAATAATTGCAAGGGGACGGCTATCTGGCAGCACCCTCCTTTTACTTGTATATTTGGGGAATATGACAAAATACAATCATAAATATGGCACACATTTCAATTGTCATATTTCTGCCAAAGACAGATTGACAGGTGATGCCCATTGTATTTGGTTTGTTTTGACATGATTCTACTGTGAATTTTCAGATCCCGAGAATCTACATTTTTAAGATTATACTAATAATATCCACTGAAACCATCAAAGGAGGATAACACTTAGTGCAATCAAAAAATGATACAAGCTGGAATTATTGATCGGTCGCAGTAGTGAAGGTATGTTAGGTTAATTGAGAATGTACGTTTTCTCTGAAAATATTTCATTTATCCAAATAAATCACAAAGCAGCTTAAACATTGTCATATTATAAAAAAAGACAAAACACAGAAACAAACCCCGTGTCCCGTCTGTGCACATAATTCTACACAAGTAGCATTGGATCCTTTAATACTTGGCTTAAGAAAAGTGATATTTTCACACACTCTCCCTATGGGGTTTTTAGATGAGTGTTTCCCTACAGTTACGTCTTTTATCTTTGCATGCTTGATTTATGCCTGGAATACATTATCTTTAGCCTCACAGTTTTGTTTTGTTTTTTTTTCTCCAGCTTGCTTCATTGGTCCCAATAGAAAATTTAGCTTAGAGGGAAAACTAGCATTTGTAACTGGTTGGACATGTGCCAGGATTAACAATTAAGAAAATAAGACAATGTACATCGGTTAACTGGAATAATTGTAATTTTTTTGTTCGCTTGCTCCTACGTTGCACATCATTTTTTTTGTTGTTGTCTTATTAAACTAAGGTTTTTTTAATGGCGTGCATTTTTGTATTTTACATTATTAGGGTGCAGTCAGACGGCTGTCTAAATCGGAGCAAGATCGGAACGCAGTGCTCGGCTCTCACTACCTGACCGCGACAGCTTTATGTATTTCTATGCAGCCGTTACACCTGTCGAGAGAACCGCCGGCCAGTCCGTGCACTGTGTTCCGATCTCGCTCTAATTTATATGGCCATCTGACTGCACCCTTAATCATATTTTCACAGATCCGGCATTCCCATTTGGTGTTTGTTCTCCGTTTCTGGATATGTTCTCATTCACATTCCATACACCACTGTGCACATGATTTTTTTCCTACTTAAGCTTCCCCTAATGTACGTCTCGTCATTTGTCAGGTCACGTCCATTGGGAGGCTGAAGCTCTCTTTCACATAGTGCATGTGCACTTATCGGTCTATGCATGTGCTGTGCGGTCAATGGAGGTTACCCTCAAATAGCTCAGACTCATGGAGGCTTGAATGCCACAAGACCTTGGAACATGTCCTCTGTTATCTAGCACCAATGTATTAATAGTAGGTTTTTATGCCTGCAAGTTGGATGCCCTTTGGCAGTCCACTGGCTGTTCTTCCTTAAATTACTTTTAAGAGGTACTAATCACTTGCTTATCAGGAGCACCCAGCAAGACCTGCTGCCTTGACAGTCCTTTGACACCCCGTCAACTAACTATAACAAGTTGGTCCTTGTCAAAGTTACTTACACCATTACGCTTGCCCATTTTTCCTGCTACCAACACATCAACTTCATGAACTGATTGTTCACTTGCTTCTACAGGTATCAGCTGCAATTTTAATGTGATGTTCAATCTTATTCACTTCATCTGTCAGTGGTTTAAAGGAGAATATATTATGTCCCCAAATTTACCTGCAGCAGTAGCATTAATCTACAGGTTGGCAGTGTTCCAAAGTTGTCTGGCTACATACTGAAAGCCTGGCTCCTGGGAGAAAATGAAGTTTACTTCTCCTGGAGCCTCCTGATTTCAGTCAGAGGCGTGCCCCACGGTGGCTACAGTCAGAGGCGGGACAAAGTATTTTGGTGCTCTAGGCAGATGAAGCTAATGGCGCCCCCCACCGCAAAGCAAAAAATTAACTCAGAGACAAAGGAAACAGGACCCCTAATACACATCCCCACTTCCCCTCCAATGGGTTAGATAGCAAGCTCTGATGACCAGTTCCACTAAAGTTGTAACCTTTTTCACAAAAAAAGTAATCAAAAGTAAAAGAAAGTGGTGTACTTTAGGGATGTGACTTAACAGGGAGTGCAATTTCAAAGTTAGATACAGAATCAATCATTTTTTTGCAGACCATTTACACAATACAGGGTAAAAATAGCAATATTCATCCCTGATGTCCTTTTATTTTAAATCTAGAATCTAAGGATAGTTATGGAAACTAATAAAGTGTAAGTATAATTGGGGCCGTTTGTTTTCAATTTAGGTGTCCAGCATTTGGCAAATATCCCAATGGAAAATAAACAGAAACTCATTATACATAAAGGGGTACCTCAGACTGTTGCATAATGTACGCAAAAACAAATACAGCTTGCACACAAGTGTTGATGGTTCTTGTGAGATATTCATGTAGTGATGGTTGTTCAGATGCTGTATTCATGTAGTGATGATGATTCTGGTGATATAATCATCATCATGAATATGAAACCAAAATAATCATCAGTACAAAATTAGAGCACCAGAGCCAGCAATAGTGCATGAATATGGCACCAGAAACATTATCAGTAAATAAATATATCACCAGAACATCATCAGTACATGAATATGAAACCAAAATAATCATCAGTACAAAATTAGAGCACCAGAGCCATCAATAGTACATGAATATGGCACCAGAAATATCATCAGTAAATAAACATATCACCAGAACATAATCAGTAGATGAATATGTCACTAGAACCAACATCAGTATATGAATATGTCACCAGAACCTCCATCAGTATATGAGTACATGACCAGAACCAACAGTACTTAAATACCAGAACCAAGATTAGTACAACGATCAATTGTAATATCAAATCACCCCCATAAACATTTGTATCGCATGAATCTACAACTCCCAGTATGTCCTTAATAATATTAAGGCGATGCTGGGAATTATTATTAACAGTGTGAAGACAAAAACCGTGTTCAGAAGAACACCAAATGATAAACAATACATAGACTGATACTCTAAGAAATACCTAATAGTCCCTGAGTCATCCCTATATGACTCCTACCTGGCTGTGGAGGTTGGCACCCTAAAAGATACGTTTTTTTGGCACCCCCATTCTGCGACGGCTATCCCAATCTATCCTTAATAGGCCCTGTTGCTAATACAGGTGGGAAAACATATAGCCTTAAAAGAGATGAAGTTTAGAAAAATTCAAGGTACATGTCAATTTTTATATTTATGAAAAGACAAAACTCGGAACCTTATGGTATATATACCCTGAGGTACAATTAAAACCTTAAAGGGAACCTGTCACCTGAATTTGGCGGGACAGGTTTGCGGTTATATGGGCGGGGTTTTCGGGTGTTTGATTCACCCTTTACTTGCCCGCTGGCTCATGCTGGCCGCAATATTGGAGTGAAGTTCATGCTGTGTCCTCCGTAGTACATGCCTACGCAAGGCAATCTTGCCTTGCGCACGCGCAGTATGCTTTGCTCAGCTGCGGGCAAAGCTGAAAAGCATTAGTGCGCATGCACCGGCGCACTATGTCCCGGAAGTATTTTGCTGTGTTCCGGGACATAGTGCGCCGGCGCATGCCCACTAATGCTTTTCAGCTTTGCCCGCAGTTGGGCAAAGCATGCTGCGCGTGCGCAAGGCAAGATTGCCTTGCGTAGGCATGTACTACGGAGGACACAGCATGAACTTCACTCCAATATTGCGGCCAGCATGAACCAGCGGGCAAGTAAAGGGTGAATCAAACACCCGAAAACCCCGCCCATATGACCGCAAACCTGTCCCGCCAAATTCAGTTGTTTGCTAGAATGGAAGCCTATGGGAGCCGGAAGATGACGGATTCCAGCGCCGGATTCTGTTTTTTTAAACTGAGCATGCTCCAAATTTTTTTTTATCCAATTATCTGGATATGCTAGTCACATCCGTAAAAAAAAAACAGATCCATCACATCAGTTTTTCACAAACTGCGCCAGATCCGTTTCTCCAACATTCGCCGGACTGTGCCTGATGCAAAAAACCTGATGTGTGAAAGTAGCCTAAGCAATGACTGTAGCTGCGCCGGACACGCCTCTATGATTCAAAGCAGGCGGCTCCCGCGAGGAAAAAAGTTCATTTTCTACCCTTAGGTCGGGGTCACACTTGCGTGTGTGATGTGAGAAACTCTCGCATCAATACCCGGCACTGCCGCCGGCACTCAGGACCAGCGCATGCGGCTGCATGTGTTTCTATGCAGCCGCACACTCCGTTCCCGAGTGGCAGCGACAGTGCCGGGTATTGATGCGAGAGACTTGCGCAAGTTTCTTGCATCACACTCGTAAGTGTGACCCGAGCCATAGCCACACTTTCAGTAAGATGGCTGCACAGTTTTGTAATACTATTAACCTGCAGAATAACCTCATATCTGCAGGTTAATAACGTTTGGGGACATTATTTTTTTTTTTAAGAAAAGATCAGGTAGTGTTTATTTTATTTGCATGCAATTTTACATAAACTTGTACAAAGCAAATCCAGCTTTTGTTTAAACTGTATTGATTATCTTGCAGCAGTCTTGTATTTGAGAGAACAGGAATAATGTCTCATTGATGTACTTCCATAGTACTGGGACCTTTTGCTCCTCTTATAAAAGACAAGATAAACCGTTTACAAAGGAAAGAAGTAAACACTTTAGACAAAGAGGAAACCATGATGTAAGATGAGTTGCAAATGTTTTAAGTGTTTTCTTTTGTTACTCGGCAGAGCCTGTCAAGTGTTCTCCTGCAGAATGGTGGAGACAGATGAGATGTAGCGGGGCTAGGCAAGGAAAGTCTCTTTAAAGCAAAAAAGGGTTTGTAGTATTAAAAGAGGACACATATATTTTTTAACCATGCATTTAACCATTAGGTGTCACACTTCTAGAGCAAAGGAAATTCCTCGGCACTGTCAATGTTGATTAAAATGGAGCTAGCAGTAATGGTAATAGTAAGGCCGTGAAAAAAGTGGTGCTTTGCTGAAAAAGTTCCCATCACAGGGAAAACAAAATTTGCAAGACAAAATGGGAAAGAAAGCGTCCCTCACCATGTAAAATCACACATTTATTGGAAGTCTTTTGAAACGGTCAGGGAGAGAGGAAGAGCAGGTGCGGCTGGTGAGACGACGGCCGTTTCGTGTATGGGCAAGCCTTTTCGGGTCTGTTTGCTCCGATTATCAGCCACATCTAGAGGCCTCTGACGTACACCTTGCCTTCCACCGCACATCTGCCAGTTGCTGCTGGGGATGGACCTCGAATCCTTTGACTCTGGACAAGCATTCGCATACACAGCATTCAAAGTTCCTTTACTGCCAGAATATAGACGGATGCAATTTTGAACCCGTTGTTATCCCATGTGGAGGCCTAACTCTTCATTACAGGTTCCCTTCTGGATATGTGCACACCGTGTTTTTTGAGGCATAATAATGAAGTTTTCAAGTGGAAATTGCTTTAGGGAAATTCCTGCTTTTGTTTCTTGAAGCAGTCTTGAAGAGTTTTTGTAAGTATTTTGGAATAGTTTTTTTTTTTTTTTCTAAAGCATGTTTTGCAGCCTCCCGATTGGACAGCCAGAATCCAAGCTAAAAACAAAAGGAACAAATACCCTGTAATAAGTGAATAGTAATAGTACATTTAAATAAAATAGGGGACTTAGTTAACAGTATTTGGATCAAAAAAGGGTAAAAGGCGTCTCACCATGACCAGCTGGACCGAATCGGGAGAGTACATGACTCCTGTGGACATCATCCCCATGTGCCATGTGGTGCCTGGATCTGAGAATCAACTTTTAAGTACAGTGTTTAATATATTTTACTCCCGATGAACCTCTTAAAGGGGAAACGCATTGAGATTAGCATACTGATGTATACAGTACAGACTAAAAGTTTGGACACACCTCATTTAAAGATTCTTCTGTATTTTCATGACTATGAAAATTGTGCATTCACACTGAAGGAATCAAAACTATGAATTAACACATGTGGAATTATATAAAAGTGTGAAACTGAAATTCTAGGCTCTTCAAAGTAGCCACCTTTTGCTTTGATGACTGCTTTGCGCACTCTTGGCATTCTCTTGATAAGCTTCAAGAGGTAGTCACCGGGAATGGTCTTCCAACAATCTTGAAGGAGTTCCCAGAGATGCTTCGCACTTGTTGGCCCTTTTGCCTTCACTCTGCGGTCCAGCTCACCCCAAACTATCTTGATTGGGTTCAGGTCTGGTGACTGTGGAGGCCAGGTCATCTGGCGTAGCACCCCATCACTCTCCTCCTTGGTCAAATAGCCCTTACACAGCCTGGAGGTGTGTTTGGGGTCATTGTCCTGTTGAAAAATAAATGATGGTCCAACTAAACGCAAACCGGATGGAATAGCATGATGCTGCAAGATGCTGTGGTAGCCATGCTGGTTCAGTATGCCTTCAATTTTGAATAAATCCCCAACAGTGTCACCAGCAAAGCACCTCCACACCATCACACCTCCTCCTCCATGCTTCACGGTGGGAACAAGGCATGTAGAGTCCATCTGTTCACCTTTTCTGCGTCGCACAAAGACACGGTGGTTGGAACCAAAGATCTCAAATTTGGACTCATCAGACCAAAGCACAGATTTCCACTGGTCTAATGTCCGTTCCTTGTGTTCTTTAGCCCAAACAAGTCTCTTCTGCTTGTTGCCTGTCCTTAGCAGTGGTTTCCTAGCAGCTATTTTACCATGAAGGCCTGCTGCACAAAGTCTCCTCTTAACAGTTGTTGTAGAGATGTGTCTGCTGCTAGAACTGTGTGTGGCATTGACCTGGTCTCTAATCTGAGCTGCTGTTAACCTGCGATTTCTGAGGCTGGTGACTTGGATAAACTCTTCCTCAGAAGCAGAGGTGACTCTTGGTCTTCTTTTCCTGGGGCGGTCCTCATGTGACACAGTTTCTTTGCAGCGCTTGATGGTTTTTGCCACGGCACTTGGGGACACTTTCAAAGTTTTCCCAGTTTTTCGGACTGACTGACCTTCATTTCTTAAAGTAATGATGGCCACTCGTTTTTCTTTACTTAGCTGCTTTTTTCTTGCCATAATACAAATTCTAAGTCTATTCAGTAGGACTGTCAGCTGTGTATCCACCAGACTTCTGCACTAAACAACTGATGGTCCCAACACCATTTATAAGGCAAGAAATCCCACTTATTAAACCTGACAGGGCACACCTGTGAAGTGAAAACCATTCCCGGTGACTACCTCTTGAAGCTCATCAAGAGAATGCCAAGAGTGTGCGAAGCAATCATCAAAGCAAAAGGTGGCTACTTTGAAGAACCTAGAATATAAGACATATTTTCAGTTGTTTCACACTTTTTTGTTAAGTATATAATTCCACATGTGTTAATTCATAGTTTTGATGCCTTCAGTGTGAATGTACAATTTTCATAGTCATGAAAATACAGAAAAATCTTTAAATGAGAAGGTGTGTCCAAACTTTTGGTCTGTACTGTATGTATATGTTGCCATCTGGGGAATGCTCTATTGGGCGATCATTAAACTTATAGGATCACCTAATCCCATTAAAGGTAAGACCACCACCTTTCAACCCTCATATACAGCATTCTAATATGCTTATTTAATGTACATAGTCCATTCCTGTTAGCTTTAGTTCACATATGAGTTCTATCTATAGTTTTACAGATAGCCTTTGTACCTATGACAGTCTGTGGGGGTTATTTGTGATTTTTCGATGACCAACTGGTCCATTCAAAATTACATAGACATGTCCAAATGTCAGATCAGAATCAACAACGCAAATCTATGAGTCCGTGAAAAAAATCAGGTGACATCCGAATGCTGTCCAATTTGCATAGACTATCAGAAAGGAGAAGGTGGAGAAACATTTTTTTTGTTTCCACATACGAGAAAAACTGATGACACTTGAACCAAACTGATCAAAGTCTGATAAAAGAAATCAATCCGTTTTTTCCATATGTGGAAAATACTGACGTGTGAACGAGGCCTTATTCCTTGAGAGCTAATTACCTTCAGTTCAGCAGGTGGAGCAGCAAGCCGAGGATTTCTCCATTGTTGTCTTACTTCAGTGTTGCGTCTGCAATTGCACAACCTCGGTGGGTGACTACACATATGTAATCATCCCAGTTTCTTTTCCATCTACAGTTTTGCATTAAAGGGAATCTGTCACCCCATGTTTCATATATAAACAGCATTCTGGAATGCTGTAGATAAGCCCCCGATGTAACCTGAAAGATAAAAAAAAGCAAGTTAGATTATACTCACCAAGAAGTGGTCCCAGTGCGGTCCGGTCCAGTTGGCGTCGCGGTCCGGGTCCAGCACCTCCTATCTTCATACGATGTCATCATCCTCCTTGCTTATCTTGCGGCTCCTGCGCAGGCGTACTGATTTGCCCTGTTGAGGGCAGAGCAAAGTAGTGCAGTGTGCAGGTGCCAGGAAAGGTCAGAGAGGCCCGGTGCCTGCGCACTGCAGTACTTTGCTCTGCGAGTATGACTCGGGCTGAATTGTAATTCCACTAAACTCTACAGCTGGAAACACATTATGCTGCATAATAAGGCTATGTGCACACGTTGAGCAGTAAAAATGCATAAAATAAGCTTGTTTCTAGCGTGGTTTTCTTTTTCGCATGCATTTTTACTTGCATTTTTTCCCTATTCATCTGAAGGAGTAAGGCTGATTTCACACTTGCGTTTTGATCCGCAGCTTTTTAGTGCTAAAAAACGCATTCGTTTTTTTTTCCTATACTTAACATTAAAAACGCATGCTTTTTTTAGCATTCGTTTTGACGCGTTTTCGGCAACGCATGCGTTTTTTGACGCGTGCGTTCAGTTGCAGAAATGCAACCTGTAGTAATTTCTAGCGGTGTTTTTTTGCTGCAAAAAAACGCATGCGTTTATTCGCGGCAAAAAAATGCATTGCTGTCTATGTAAACGCATGCGTTTTTAAGCACATGCGTTTGCTTGCGTTAAAAACGCATGCGTTTTTATAGAAAAACAAGAAAACCCTAACCCTAAACACAAGAAAAAACAAGAAAACCCTAACCCTAGGGTTACTAGGGATCCTAACCCTAACCCTAGGGATCCTAACCCTTAGGGTTAGGATCCTAACCCTTAGGGTACCGTCACACAGTGCCATTTTCATCGCTACGACGGCACGATTCGTGACGTTCTAGCGATATCGTTACGATATCGTTGTGTCTGACACGCTACTGCGATCCGGATCCCCGCTGAGAATCTTCCATCGTAGCAGATCGTTTGAAACTTTCTTTCGTCGTCTAGTGTCCCGCTGTGGCGGCATGATCGCATCGTGTGACACAGGTTGTATACGATGTGCGCACAGTAACCAACGGCTTCTACATCGCAAATATGTCATGAAATTATCGCTCCAGCGCCGTGTATTGCAACGTGTGACCGCAGTCTACGACGCTGGAGCGATAATCATACGACGCTGCAACGTCACGAATCGTGCCGTCGTAGCGATGAAAATGGCACTGTGTGACGGTACCCTTAGGGTTAGGATCCCTAGGGTTAGGGTTAGGATCCCTAGGGTTACTAGGGATCCTAACCGTAACCCTAACCCTAGCTATTTCTGTTTATAGTGGGTTTTCTAGTTGATTTTGATGATTGGCAGCTGTCACACACTTCTCAGCATGCGTTTAAAAAACGCAAACGCAGGAAAAAACGCATGTAAACGCTGCAAAACGCTGCGTTTTTTTTCTGCATGCAAAAACGCATGCGTCTAAAAAACGCGGCGTTTTGCCACGTTTACATGCGTTTTTTCACCACATGCGTTTTTTTTTTTTTAAACGCTGCAGATCAAAACGCAAGGGTGAAACCAGCCTAAAAAAAAACACAAAAATGGCAAAATAACTTGCTGCAGATTAAAAAAAAGAACAAAAACAAAACTGCAGATCTGTAAGAAACAAATGAGCAGTGTGTGAATGAGATTTCACAGACCTCATTCACTTAACTGGTACTTTATAATGCTGCGTTAAAAACATGCGCAAAAGTGCATCGTGTGAACAAGCCCTAACTTTAAAAAAAAAAAATGAAATGTAAAATTGATCATCTTGCCTGATCTACTGCTCTACTGCCAAAATATGAGTTACCGTATATCCTAAAGGCTGGAAAAATGTAAAAAGAAAGAAATATGCCCTAAAAATGACACAGCGTGAATACGGCCTAAGGGAGACTGTAAGATTAACTATGATCTGTCAGGCGTGCATGAGTTAAAACAAAAATGGAAAGTACCTTGTGTTTTTTCTTTATTCAGTAATGGGCCGTCATCTTGGCCACTTTTCAACACTAGCGGCAGAGAGAAATTGACTTTTTCTTCCTGGCCGTGCCAGTGCTACCTGCCTACCCTCCATGCATATAAAACCAATAATGACCCGCAGCCGGGCACTTTAATATAGTCACAACGTCTTCTTACTGCTTTGTATATCTTACAGACGACAATATCCAGTAACTATCCGGTAATAAACTAAAGTAATTGTTTGGATGGCTTTCACTATGTAGGCTACTTTTTCTTCTTTCTGCTGTCATGCGTTTGACAGATATTAAAGTTAGCAGAAGACATAGCATTTACTTGATGCCGAGGGTCTATTTTGCTCCCAGCATGTTGTCTTTTCACCACCAATATCTCCTGAGTGCTGGCCTACAGTTTGGTGCTGTGTGCATCTCTAAAATCAGCATGAGGTGGACCCTTCAATAATAAAATCAATAGCTCCTTAAGTTTAGCAGGTAAATGGGGCTGTGCGTTTAACCAGAGTCTTGATGTCCAGAATACAAGAAGACAAGCGAGTTTGTTGAGTTAGTCAGCAGCAGCTGCCAGCGGCAAGACGAAAAAATGCATTAGAGGCATCGAAGAAATGGGCATTGTGCTTAATTCATGGGGTTTTTTTTGTTATATTTATTATCAAAATGTTTTTTTAATTGAACTTTTTTTTTTAACTAATTAGCAAGGCAACCCTAAAAAATCAAGGGCAACAATTAAGGTGCAAATAAAAAAGGATGTCTGCAAAGATAATATATTGCAAATTATACGTTGACACGTTTTACTGTGAACGATTATCCACATACAATAATAGACTATTCAATATGAAAATATAGTGGTAAGAAAAAAAGAAAAACTGAAAGGGAGGAAAAATATTAAAGACTAAGTAAACATTTTAGTTTCAAAACGTTTTATTATTTTAACAGCTAGAACCGATAAAAGGGGATAGGATGCATAAGAAATAAAGGGGAGATGGGGAAAGGGGAGAAGCATATGGATTACAGTATCATCATTAATATGTTTAGAATTCATCACCTGATTCAATATTTTTAGCAGAATGAGAGATAATTTATACATTAAATCTTATCAAAGCCAGTCAAGAAAGACCGCCTATAAACAGGATAACCTCTTTATCTAAATTTCCAGTCCAATCTAGGTGAGATACTTAAAGCTACACAAATAGAGGGGTCGCAATGTTGATCTAGCCAAGGAGACCATATACTAAAAAAAAAAAGTTAAAACTATCAGTCATTGAAGCTTCATTTCGTTCATATAGCATTAGTGCATTTATTCTACTTTTAACTTCCGGTAATAATAATACCGGTGTCCTCCATTTAGAAACAATATGTATTCTTGATGCCATAGTTATAAAATTGATGACCCTATTAGTTTTGTCATTGATACATTTTAGGCTTATTCCCAAAAAGTAGAATTGTAGGGTCAAGTTGTACTGATATTTTTGATTAAAGTAATATTGTTTTCCAAAAGATTTTCACTTCTAACTAAACTTTTTTTTAATTCATATAAATGTAGATCAGGCTTTGCAAAGTTACACATTTTTGGAATATAGTCCATTAATTTATTTTGCTTATTTTTCTCCCACACTTCTTGCTGAAAGGACTGTTTTAGCTGTCTAGTTCATGCTCTTTTGGTAGCTGCTTTAAACTTCATCTCTATCAAGTATTGATACTCCCACTCTTCCTATTCGAGGCAGAGAAGCTCGCACGGGGAGACTGAGTATGGATACTTGCAAGAACTGTACTTTAGTTACTTTTTAAGAAGTAATCAGAAATTTTGGGCGCTCAGTGTCAGAAAGGCGAAAGAATCAGAGATGACAATCTTTACAATTGCGTATCAATAGAATAGACATCCCAGAAGTTCCATATGGGGCTCAACTTGTCCATTGCAGTCTTAGATTAAGGCATTAAGTATTTCATTAGCACAAGAATAGAGACCCATTCTTTCATGTTGGACCGTCTCATTTTTAAAAAAGAGCAATGAGGGAGTTTAGTGTGGAAAGGATGTGTAGTAGCAGCTTGGTAGTATTTCTCCCAATGTCTTTTTTTAGGGGGTAGGGGAATATTTAATTTATCGGTAAAGTTAAATTAAAGTATTAAGAGTTATATCCTAATAGAGGTCCCAAAGTGGATCGTGGACCTTTAGTGTGTAAATTAATAATAACTTTATTTCTATAGTGCCAACATATTCTGCAGCTTCTCAGAAAGTAAGCTGTAGAGTTCCTGTTTGTGAGTGAAAAAAAACAAATTGTGAAGAATCTGGAAAGGCAGCATTGAGTTTGTGCAGTAATGCCATGTATGATACCATTACATAAGAAGTTTAAAACTGAACAAAGAGATTTTTTTGTTTTTCCTTTGGGCCATATTACCGACAATAGTGGTAGTGGGATGTCTCTTCCCAATCAGTAGTCCAGTTTAAGCATTTGAGTGTTTGAAGATGATAACAATATGAAGTTACTTTATAAATCTGGGAGATACTGTAATTTCTTTAGAGTCTGGACCCTGTAAGGAAGTACATTGAAAAATGATTTATAGGGGTTGCCCACAGGACAGCAAATAACTTCCAGACAAGTGAAAGTCCAACTGGTGAGAGCCCTTAAGGATCACTAGAATTGGGCACTTTTATCCCCATTTAGAGTTTGTACAAACTCATTTCTTCATCCCAGTAGATCGACCATGACCGTGGACTGTAGCTGCTGAACAGCAGTGGGAGAACTGCCTCATACCTGGCAACATCTGTGGCTCTTCCCTTTATTAGCCAGGCCAATCAACCTAATACCAGGCTGACGCACATGTAATGCCGCATCAGGCTGGCTAATCAAAAGAAGAGTCGCAGATGCCATCAGTGGCCACAGACCACTGCTTACTGCTTTTGTTGCCAATGGTTTGAGACATTCAAATCAATTAGCACTAACTCATGATCTCCATTAAAATGGAGCGCTGTCTCTATGGAACTGCTCATCACAGCACTCAGCCTTTTTTCGGCAGCCACATTCCAAAATATAAAAATAAAAAAATGTTCCATTCTGTAATAGGTGGAGGTCCTAGCAGCTGGTGAAGAGCTAAATACAGAATTGCAGTAATGTTTAAAGAGTTCTTTTCAGGACAATTTACATATCGACGTAGTGCTGTATCTGTACGCGCTTGTCCCTCAATAAAAATGGTGCCATGTTTGTAGGAATCTGATGTGCTGGTCATGAGAAATCCATATGAAAACATACTAAATGTCCTTTAATTCGGAAATAGCTGTAGGAAGAAATAGCAGGGAGAGATAATTGTATCTTTTAATATAGTAGTTGCAGTTTCTCTATTATTTAGTTCTTCTTTAATACTATTTCTAATGGGCACAAAATATTTCTAAAAAAAATACACCCAAATGATTTCTGAAACAGAATAGACATGACTAATAGGATCTCAAGAGCCGTTTTGCTTCCTTGTGTTACACATTACTTTACAGATTGTTAGATTACTCTTCAGCCACTCATGAAAGTCTTCATACTGGTAATAAAATAGTAAAGGTTATTTTAACTTTTAGCTGTGACGACCATTATCCCGTTCACAGGGAAGTTTTTACTTCTTTTTTTTCTTATCCAAGGTCAAAATCAAATTAAAGGAGAAGTCTAAATGAAAAATGTATACCACTTATGACATGTGAATTGGGCGTAAAATAGACTAATGGGCTGGGGGCTTTAAAGATCTAAAAAGTCAAAATAAAACCTTTTGTTTTATCTTATTCCAGCAGCAGGGGGATGCAACTACGTTGCCCACTTTCTAAAATAGGAGGTTGCTTACATACACTGACAACCAAAGGGGTAACAATGTTTTGAACATCTGACTTTCAGTCTCCATATCTCACCATCCACTGCTGCTTCGAACGTGAGACTGCCATCATTTTGGCATTCAAATTTGGCTTTCATATTATTAGCATTTAGCATATGTTTAGTTAAGCAGATTTTTTTATAATTTCACTGCATTGTTACTGTTTTGCTCCTGATAGTGGAAAAATATTTTTCTTCCCATATACTACAAACTACAACCTGTTCTCACATTCCTTAATAGCTTTGTGTGTTATTAGGTTGATTCCAAAGTGAAAGGTCCCTGGTTAAAATCGAGGAGCAGCCATGAAGAAGATTTCCCAAGAAAAGAGAAACAGCATCATCCAGCTCATCGATAGAGGTCTCTCAGCCAAGAAAATTACCAAACTGCATCATGTGAGCGCAATGACAGAAGAATACGAAATTAAGTCCGTTCATCCATTCAAAAGCCAAGTGGTAGATGTCCAGACAAACTATCAGAGTCAACAAGTCAGCTCATCACAAGGTCGATCGGTTCTAGCTCGACAAACAGCAGTGGAGGTGGCTATTATGCTTCGTAATCACAGATGTCCATGGAAGCACTGTGTGACACACATTACACAAGTCTGGAATAGTGGCTTGAAAACTGGTGATGACGTGTCAGCTCAAGTTTGCATAAAAGTGGACAGTAGAGGATTGGAAATGGGTGATTTGGAACGATAAGATGAAAGTCAATGGACTAGGCTATGAAGGGTGAAAATGGGTCTGGAAGAAACAAGCTAAAAAGGGGCTAACTTGTTGAAAAATTGAAGCAATTGTCCAGTTCGGTGGAGAAAACCTAATGATATGGGATTGTTTCACAGCTAAAGGCGTTAAATACTTGGCCAGAATTGATAGTGGTCTCAATGCTGGGCTATATATGAGTATCCTACAAGAGGAGTTACTTTGTGCAAATACCATCGAATACCATGGCTATGAAAAGGATAACAGCAGAACAATGACCAGAAGCATACGTCGAGATTTCAAAAGAAATTGTTCAGTGACTAAGAGTAAAGGTGCTACATTGGCCCCCACAGTCCCAAGACCTGAACCCAGTGTGGGAAGAGTTAAAGAAAAAAATAAATACCCACGTGAGTCGATCAGTATGCACCAACTTTGGGAATGTGTAGAAGAGACCTGGTTTCTGATTTCGATCGAGACATTCTTGAATCTGATCTAAAGCATGTTCAGAAGGATTCAGGTAGTGTTGAAAGCCCATAGGTGGACTGGATATGCAAAGTAATAAAATTAAAAAAAATGTTAAAATTTGTATTTTTAGGAGCAAAACAGTAACAATTCAGTGACATGACAAGAATCTGCATGACTAGTCATATGCTAAATAGTTGCAAGATGATTGTCTATAAAATGATGGTGGTCTCATGTTTGAAGCTGTAGTGGATGGTGAGACATGAGCCTGAAAGTCAAAAGTTCAAAACATTGTTACCTTTTTGCTCATCGGTGTAACTCCAATATATGCATATTCGATAGCGATTGTCTCCATTCACATCATTCTCTGTCCTCAGTGGGATTCACAATCAACTTTCCGTATGGACTGGCTCACTGGATTCGGAGGGATCTATTACTCTAGTTGTCCAGCTGAGTGTTCAATAAAGGTGACCTACAGTTTCTTTTATGCTAAAGATAGCCTCGGAGTCAGTCTTTTTATTTCTGTCTTGGAAATCCAGGTGCAAAATGTGGACACTCTGTGAAGTCTACACACCAACTTTTACAGTGAGTGATTTAGGTAAGATGACTATATATTAGTCTAACATCACCAAAAGTGAACCAAGACTCTACATTGTATGGCAAGAAGAATGAAGAAGTATCACAGTGGTAGGGTCACACAATCATTTTTTCTACATCGATATAAACAGTCCTATTACTTTGATCAATGTGGTGTCAGTTTTTCTCCATTTCTGTCAGTCGAATCACTGGAATCAAATTCGAACGTATCTCCACTCTGGTCCATTTGTTCCCAGGAAAAAATCAGATATATGCACAGCCCCATAGAATATCATAGGTATGAGTGTAATCTGAAAACCACGGATAGCTGAGAAAATTGGTCTGGTGCACGAGCCCTAATAGTAATTGTGGGTTCTTAGTATATGTGCACACGATGTCTTAGAACTATTAAAAAAGCAGCAAAAAGGGCCAAAAAGAATTAACAAAGAAACAGCAATTTCAAAGCGACTTTTGTAACTTCTTTTAACCGCTTCATTCTTCAAAGCCATAAAGCGTCTAAAAGAAATATCCCTCAGTCAATGCCAGTTGTCAATTGTTCCTGCTTGGAGTCACAGCTCTTTTGGATTTCCCTGACACTCTGACCAGTTCAGCAAAGATAAGTCCTTGCTTGTCCTTTTGCAGTCCACTTGTTGTGGACTTGATTGTTCAGCACATTCTATGTTTTTCTCTTAGTCCAGCTTATCAGTATGGATCTATTCAGCTAAGCTGGAAGCTCTGGACAGCAGATTTTGCCCTCCACACCTTTATTCAGGTGTGGAGACTTTTGCATTCTCTGCGGTGGACTTTTTCTAGTTTTTATTACTGACCGCACAGTGTTCTGTCCTGTACTATCTGTCTAGCTAGAATTGGCCTCCTTTGCTACATCTTGTTTCATTCTACGTATGTCATTTCCCTCTCCACTCAGTCATTATTTGTGGGGGGCTGTCCTATCCCTTGGGGATTTTCTCTGAGGCAAGATAGCTTTCCTGTTTCTACCTTTAGGGGTAGTTAGTTCTTAGGCTGTGATGAGGTGTCTAGGGAGTGACAGGAACATCCCACGGCTACTTCTAGTGTTGTGTTGAGATCAGGAACTGCGGTCGGTATAGTTACCACCTGCTCAGAGCTAGTCGCATGTCGCTCCTAAATCACCAGTCCATAACAGTACAACTGGCCAAAAATGAGTTAAATGCATCTCAAATGAAGGAAAAAAAAAAAAGAGTTCTGAGCCATTTTTTTTTCTTTAGTCTGTTTTGTCTTTTTTTTTCCTTTTAATCTCTGGGTGGTTCAGGATTTGGGCACGGCATGGATGTTCAGGGTTTGTGTTCTCGTGTGGATCAGCTTGCTGCAAGAGTACAGAGTATTCAAGATTATGTTGTTCAGACTCCGGCTTTAGAGCCTATAATTCCTACTCCAAATTTGTTTTACGGGGATAGATCCAAGTTTTTGAACTTTAAAAATAACTGCAAATTGTTTTTTGCTCTGAAACCCCGTTCCTCTGGTGATCCCATTCAGCAAGTTAAAATAGTCATTTCTCTGCTGCGTGGTGACCCTCAGGACTGGGCATTCTCCCTTGAGTCAGGGGATCTGGCATTGCTTAATGTAGATGCATTTTTTCAATCGCTCGGATTATTGTATGAAGAACCTAACTCTGTGGATCATGCAGAAAAAACCTTGTTGGCCCTGTGTCAGGGGCAGGAAGCAGCAGAATTATACTGCCAGAAATTTAGAAAATGGTCTGTGCTCACTAAATGGAATGAGGATGCTCTGTGTTATGATCCTAGTGGCTGAGGATCACAGGAATAACTAGCTAAGTAACTGAATATTGAACAAGCTCTAGGGAGGTGGTAACTGGACTGACCGCAAACCTGATCCTAACCAAACACACTAAAGGTAGCCGGTGAACGTGCCTAAATTCCTAGACGTCTCGACGCAGCCTGAGGAACTAGCTACCCCTAGAGAGAAAGCAAGACCTCACTTGCCTCAAGAGAAATAACCCCAAAGATATAGGAAGCCCCCAACAAATAATAACGGTGAGGTAAGGGGAAAACACATACGTAGAAATGAAAACAGATTCAGCAAATGAGGCCCGCTAATACTAGATAGAAGAAGACAGATAGTGAACTGTGCGGTCAGTAGAAAACCCTACAAAATATCCACGCTGAGAATACAAGAACCCCCACACCAACTAACGGTGTGGGGGGAGAAACTCAGCCCCCTAGAGCAACCAGCAAGCAAGGAATTCACATATTAGCAAGCTGGACAAGAAACATAGAACACTGATGATCAAAAAATGAACAACGGAAACTTAGCTTCTCTTGAAGAGACTGGTAGCAAGGTAGTCAGAAGGAATCAGAATAGCACTGAATACATTGACAGCAGGCATTGAACTGAGAGTCCCAGAGAGCTAAATAGGAAACCAACCCACATATAACGAGACAGCTGATGCCAGCCACAAACCTGCAGAAAGACAGCACTCACACAGTACCACTTGTGACCACAAGAGGGAGCCCAGAAATAGAGTTCACAACAGCTCTGGCAGCAATTTTCAGAAAGGGTCTTTCTGAAGCCCTTAAAGATGTTATGGTGGGGTTCCCCACGCCTGTTGGTTTAAGCGAATCTATGTCTTTAGCCATTCAGATTGATCGGCGCCTGTGCGAGCGCAAAGTGGTGCACCATATGGCAGTGTCCTCTGAACAGAGTCCTGAGCCTATGCAATGTGATAGGATTTTGACTAGAGCGGAACAGCGGGGATACAGACGTCAGAACGGGCTGTGTTTTTACTGTGGTGATTCTGCTCATGCTATTTCTGATTGCCCTAAGCGTATTAAGAGCGTCTCTAGATCTGTTAGCATCAGTACTGTACAGCCTAAATTTCTCCTGTCTGTGACCCTGATTTGCTCATTGTCATCCTTTTCTGTCATGGCATTTGTGGATTCAGGCGCTGCCCTGAACTTAATGGACTTAGAATTCGCCAGGCGCTGTGGTTTTTCTTTGCAGCCTTTGCAGAGCCCTATTCCTTTGAGGGGTATTGATGCTACACCGTTGGCCAAGAATAAACCTCAGTATTGGACTCAGCTGACTATGTGCATGGCTCCAGCACATCAGGAAGATTGCCGTTTTCTGGTGTTGCATAATTTACATGATGTTGTTGTACTGGGTTTTCCATGGTTACAAGTACACAATCCAGTGCTGGATTGGAAATCTATGTCTGTGACTAATTGGGGTTGTCAAGGGGTACATAGTGACGTTCCTTTGATGTCAATTTCCTCTTCCCCCTCTTCTGGTGTTCCTGAATTTTTGTCAGATTTCCAGGATGTATTTGATGAGCCCAAATCCAGTTCCCTTCCTCCACATAGGGACTGTGATTGTGCTATTGACTTGATTCCTGGCTGTAAGTTCCCTAAGGGCTGACTTTTCAATCTGTCTGTGCCAGAGCATGCCGCCATGCGGAGTTATGTTAAGGAGTCTTTGGAGAAGGGGCATATTCGGCCGTCTTCGTCACCATTGGGAGCAGGATTCTTTTTTGTTGCCAAAAAGGATGGCTCCTTGAGACCCTGTATTGATTATCGCCTTCTTAATAAGATCACGGTCAAGTTTCAATACCCTTTGCCTTTGCTTTCTGATTTGTTTGCTCGGATTAAGGGTGCTGGTTGGTTTACCAAGATTGACCTTCGAGGGGCATATAATCTTGTTCGTATTAAACAGGGTGACGAATAGAAAACTGCATTTAATACGCCCGAAGGCCATTTTGAATACCTTGTGATGCCTTTCGGGCTTTCTAATGCTCCTTCTGTATTTCAGTCCTTCATGCATGATATTTTCCGCAATTATCTTGATAAATTCTTGATTGTGTATTTGGATGATATTTTGATTTTTTCCGATGATTGGGAGTCTCATGTGAAACAGGTCAGGATGGTATTCCAGATCCTTCGTGATAATGCCTTATTTGTGAAGGGGTCTAAGTGCCTATTTGGAGTTCAGAAGGTCTCTTTTTTGGGTTTTATTTTTTCTCCTTCGTCTATAGAAATGGATCCTGTTAAGGTCCAAGCCATTCATGACTGGATTCAACCCACATCTGTGAAGAGCCTTCAGAAATTTTTGAGCTTTGCTAATTTTTATCGCCGTTTCATTGCCAACTTTTCCAGTGTGGTTAAGCCCCTGACCGATTTGACGAAGAAAGGCGCTGATGTGACGAATTGGTCCTCTGCGGCTGTTGAGGCCTTTCAAGAGCTTAAACGTTGATTTACTTCTGCCCCTGTGTTGCGTCAGCCGGATGTTTCTCTTCCTTTTCAGGTTGAGGTTGACGCTTCTGAGATTGGGGCAGGGGCCGTTTTGTCACAGAGGAATTTTGATGGTTCCTTGATGAAACCGTGTGCCTTCTTTTCCCGAAAGTTTTTGCCTGCGGAAGGCAATTATGATGTCGGCAATCGGGAGTTGTTGGCTATGAAGTGGGCATTTGAGGAGTGGCGACATTGGCTTGAGGGAGCCAAGCACCGCGTTGTGGTCTTGACCGATCATAAGAATCTGATTTACCTCGAGTCGGCCAATTGGCTGAACCCTAGACAGGCTCGATGGTCCCTGTTTTTCTCCCGTTTCGATTTTGTAGTCTCATATCTTCTGGGATCTAAGAATGTTAAAGTGGATGCCCTCTCTAGAAGTTTTTTGCCTGATTCTCCTGGAGTCCTTGAGCCGGTTGGCATTCTTAGGGAAGGGGTGATTCTTTCTGCCATCTCCCCTGATTTACAGCGGGTGCTTCAGGAATTTCAGGCTGATAAACCTGACCGCTGTCCTATGGGGAAGCTGTTTGTTCCTGATAGATGGACAAGTAAGGTAATTTCTGAGGTCCATTGTTCTGTGTTGGCCGGTCATCCTGGGATTTTTGGTACCAGAGATTTGGTTGCTAGGTCCTTTTGGTGGCCTTCCTTGTCGCGGGATGTGCGTTCTTTTGTGCAGTCCTGTGGGACTTGTGCCCAGGCTAAGCCTTGCTGTTCCCGCGCTAGTGGGTTGCTTTCACCTTTGCCGGTCCCTGAGAGGCCCTGGACGCATATTTCCATGGATTTTATTTCGGATCTTCCTGTGTCCCAGAAGATGTCTGTTATCTGGGTGGTTTGTGACCGGTTCTCTAAGATGGTCCATTTGGTACCTTTTCCTAAATTGCCTTCCTCCTCTGATTTGGTTCCATTGTTTTTTCAGCATGTGATTCGTTTGCATGGCATTCCGGAGAATATTGTGTCTGACAGAGGTTCCCAGTTTGTTTCTAGGTTTTGGCGGGCCTTTTGTGCTAGGATGGGCATTAATTTGTCTTTTTCTTCGGCGTTCCATCCTCAGACAAATGGCCAAACTGAGCGAACTAATCAAACCTTGGAAACCTATTTGAGATGCTTTTTGTCTGCTGATCAGGGTGATTGGGTGGCTTTCTTGCCGTTGGCCGAGTTTGCCCTTAATAATCGGGCCAGTTCGGCTACTTTGGTTTCGCCTTTCTTTTGTAATTTTGGTTTCCATCCTCGTTTTTCTTCAGGGCAGGTTGAGCCTTCTGATTGTCCTGGTGTGGACTCTGTGATGGACAGGTTACAGCAGATTTGGACTCATGTGGTAGACAATTTGACGTCTCAGGAAAAGGCTCAACGTTTTGCTAACCGCCGTCGGTGTGTTGGTCCTCGGCTTCGGGTGGGGGATTTAGTCTGGTTATCTTCTCGTCATGTTCCTATGAAGGTTTCTTCCCCTAAGTTCAAGCCTCGGTTTATTGGTCCTTATAAGATTTCTGAGATTATCAATCCAGTGTCTTTTCGTTTGGCCCTTCCAGCCTCTTTTGCCATCCACAATGTTTTCCATAGATCTTTGTTGCGGAGATATGTGGTACCCGTTGTTCCCTCTGTTGATCCTCCTGCCCCGGTGTTGGTTGAGGGGGAGTTGTGGTTGAGAAAATTTTGGATTCTCGTTTTTTGAGGCGGAGGCTTCAGTATCTTGTCAAGTGAAAGGGTTATGGCCAGGAGGATAATTCTTGGGTTGTTGCCTCCGATGTCCATGCCGCCGATTTGGTTCGTGCTTTTCACTTAGCTTGTCCTGATCGGCCTGGGGGCTCTGGTGAGGGTTCGGTGACCCCTCCTCAAGGGGGGGGTACTGTTGTGAATTCCGCTCTTGGGCTCCCTCCGGTGGTTGTAAGTGGCACTTTTGTGAGTTCTGCTCTTGGGCTCCCTCCTGTGGTTTTGAGTGGAATGGCTGCTTCTTGGATTTAGCATCAGCAGCTGCTTCCACTGATCGTCTTTCTGGCTCGGCTATTTTAGTCTGGCCTTATCCCTCAGTCAATGCCAGTTGTCAATTGTTCCTGCTTGGAGTCACAGCTCTTTTGGATTTCCCTGACACTCTGACCAGTTCAGCAAAGATAAGTCCTTGCTTGTCCTTTTGCAGTCCACTTGTTGTGGACTTGATTGTTCAGCACATTCTATGTTTTTCTCTTAGTCCAGCTTATCAGTATGGATCTATTCAGCTAAGCTGGAAGCTCTGGGCAGCAGATTTTGCCCTCCACACCTTTATTCAGGTGTGGAGACTTTTGCATTCTCTGCGGTGGACTTTTTCTAGTTTTTATTACTGACCGCACAGTGTTCTGTCCTGTACTATCTGTCTAGCTAGAATTGGCCTCCTTTGCTACATCTTGTTTCATTCTACGTATGTCATTTCCCTCTCCACTCACAGTCATTATTTGTGGGGGGCTGTCCTATCCTTTGGGGATTTTCTCTGAGGCAAGATAGCTTTCCTGTTTCTACCTTTAGGGGTAGTTCTTAGGCTGTGACGAGGTGTCTAGGGAGTGACAGGAACATCCCACGGCTACTTCTAGTGTTGAGTTGAGATCAGGAACTGCGGTCGGTATAGTTACCACCTGCTCAGAGCTAGTCGCATGTCGCTCCTAAATCACCAGTCCATAACAGAAGCCCCTAAAAACTTGTGGTGCCAGTAAAGACCACAGAGGCTGCAACACCATTAATCAAGAGGTGCCACTAACCAAACACCATGAAGAACAAGGAGATCTCCAAACATGTCGGGGACAAAGTTGTTAAGAAGTACAAGTCTGGGTTGGATTCTAAAAAAGAAAGAAAAAATCCCAATATCTGATGATCCATCGGGACACCATCAAATCCAATTATCATTGAATGGAAAGAATATGGTGCCACAACAAATCTGCCAAGAGAGGGCGCCCACAAAACTCTCAGCCCAGGCAAGGTGGGCATTTATCAGAGAGGCAGCACAGAAACCAAAGGTAACCCTCAAGGCTGCAGAGTTCCCAAGCAGAGACTGGAGTATCTGTCCATACAATCGCAATATGCTGTGCATTCCATAGAGGTGACGTTTATGGAAGAGTGGGCAGAAAAAAGCCTTTACTTACACACAAACATTGTAAGGCTCTTTGAGTTTGCCAAAAGTCATGTGGGAGACTCCACAAATATATGGAGGAAGATGCTGTGGTCATATGAGACCAAAACTTAACTTTTTGTCCACCAAGGTAAACACTATGTCTGGCACCCAACCAACACAGCTCATTATCCCAAGAACACCTTCCTTACTGTGAAACGTAGTGGCAACATCATGCTGTGGGGATGTTTTTTGGCAGCAGGGACAGGGAAAATGGTCTGAGTCGAGGGGAAGATGGATGGTGCGAAATACAGGGATATTCTTGAGCAAAACCTGTTTGTCAGTTATTTGAGACTAGGTTGGAGGATCACCTTCCAACAAGACAATGACCCAAAGAATACTGCTAAAGCAACAATCGAGTGGTTCATCAGGAAACGTGGAAATGTTTTGGAGTGGTTTAGTCAAAGCCCAGACATTAGTCCAACTGAGAATCTGTGGTCAGACTTGAAGATTGCTGTTCACTAGAGGAATCCATCTAACTTGATGGAGATGGGGCAGTTTTGACTTGAGAAAAAGGCAAAAGTCCCATTGAGAAGATGTGGAAAATTCAGAGAACTATGGAAACCTACTTACATAAGTAATTGCAACCAAATATGCCATACAAAGTTACTGACTTTAGGGGGCGTGAATAGTTATGCACACTGAAGTGTTCAGTTATTTTATCCTATTTGTTGTTTACTTCACAGTAAAAAGAATACCAAATGTTCATAAATGTAGGCATGCTATTTATACGAACTGATACAAACCCTGAAAAAAAGTGAAAAATAGTGAAGTTCCAGGTTGTAAGGTAGCAAAACACGAAAAATGCTAAGCGGGTGAATACTTTTGCAAGCAACTGTACCCTTGAACTTCTTACACAGGCTCGGCTGAGCGCTGCTGTGTTCTGTATGAGGGGGCCTGTGTCAGACTCCTCTAAGTGGCTTATCTGCTGTCGAACAGAAGGACCGACTGTTGGGAGAGAGTTGGGAGATCCTCATACACATTACACTGCCAGCCAATATCCATAAGTTCAGCCATTTTTAGTCTGTGTATAGGGGCCAGAATTCTCAGTGGAAATGTGTATATTGCACCTAGCAGATTGGATTAGATTTATCAACAATTGAATGTTCAAATCGTTTCACATCTCTAGAAAGAAAATAAAAAAGATGGCAATGACTTTGCTCCATCATCGTTTAGCTAACAATAAAATGTAAGCTATGTCAAAGAGAAACAATTCCATCTGTAAAGGTCACAGAGCATCTTAGAGCAATGTACAATCAGGCCTGGACTGGCCAACTGGAGAACAGGAATATCCCCCGGTGGGCCTCCATGCAGGGGTGGCCTCTCCATGCCACTTATATGAGAAGTAGTTGGCACAATACTTGTTTCACTAAGTACCGACAAGTGCATCATTTCAACCTTCATTTTGCAAACTACCCCATTTATTATTACATAGAAATATACCGTATATACTCGAGTATAAGCCGACCCGAGTATAAGCCGACCACCCTAATTTTGCCACAAAAAACTGGGGAAACTTATTGACTCGAGTATAAGCCTAGGGTGGAAAATGCAGCAGCTACCGGTGAATTTCAAAATTAAAAATAGATACTCCATACCGTTCATTATGGCCCCATAGATGCTCCACATAAAGCTGTGCCACATATAATGCTCTGCACCGTTCATTATGGCCCCATAGATGCTCCACATAAAGCTGTGCCACATATAATGCTCTGCACCGTTCATTATGGCCCCATAGATGCTCCACATAAAGCTGTGCCATATATAATGCTCTGCACCTTTCATTATGGCCCCATAGATGCTCCACATAAAGCTGTGCCATATATACAATGCTCTGCACCGTTGCCCCATAGCTCTGCCATATAGTGCTCTGCACCGTTGCCCCATAGCTGTGCCATATAGTGCTCTGCACCGTTGCCCCATAGCTGTGCCATATAGTGCTCTGTACCGTTGCCCCATAGCTGTGCCATATAGTGCTCTGCACCGTTGCCCCATAGCTGTGCCATATAGTGCTCTGCACCATTGCCCCATAGATAGCTGTGCCATATAGTGCTCTGCACCGCTGCCCCATAGCTGTGCCATATAGTGCTCTGCACCGTTGCCCCATAGATACTCCACATAAATCTGTGCCATTGCTGCTGCTGCAATAAAAAAAAAAACACATACTCACCTCTCTTGCTTGCAGCTCCTCGGCGTCCCGTCCCGGCGTCTCTCCGCACTGACTGATCAGGCAGAGGGCGGCACGCACACTATATGCGTCATCGCGCCCTCTGACCTGCACAGTCAGTGCAGAGAGACGCCGGGAAGACGGATCTGCGCCCGGCGTGTGGAACACGGATAGGTGAATATGTAATACCTGCTCCCGGCGTCCCGCTCCTTCCCCCGGACAGCTTGTCTTCGGTGCCGCAGCCTCTTCCTCTATCAGCGGTCACCGGCACCGTCATTAGAGAAATGAATAGGCGGCTCCGCCCCTATGGGAGGTGGAGCAGCCTATTCATTTCTCTAATGAGCGGTCCCACGTGACCGCTCAGGGGAAGAGGCTGCGGCACCCGGAGACCGTGGGACGGGCAGGGGGAGCGACAGGAACGCCGGAACTAGGTGAGTATGCCTCAGCGCCCTCTCCCCCTCACCCGCTGACCGTGACTCGAGTATAAGCCGAGGGGGCACTTTCAGCCCAAAAATTTGGGCTGAAAATCTCGGCTTATACTCGAGTATATACAGTAGGCAAATTTGTGAGTGAGGGTAATGTGATATTTGCATGTAGCTGAACAGTGGGCCCTCAGACTCAATATTACCGGTGAGCCCTTGGTACTCCAGTACGGCACTGTGTACAATAACCTGTCTTTCCATGTCCCATCCTATCTACAGTGAGACCAGATGACATGAGAAGCTCACAAACGATGAGTATTATACGTTAATGACTAGGCAGAGCATTTTTCTCAGTCTCCAGTGCATGGTTGAGGAGGGAATAGCCATTGAAATATAGCAGCCCCCAGATTCTGGTTTAATGTTGTTGCACGGTCCATCGTCTGATTTACCATAATGCTTTCAGTATTCTCCACCTTGATGTCCATGCCGTTTCCAGCAATGATCCCTCTAATTCCTCAAGAGGAAGCCAAGACACTCCAGTCCAGGTGTATGCAAAAAGTTATAACTTCCACCCAACATCGGTATTCCAAAAAGTGATAACTGTTCCATAAAAGACAGAAAAGATACATACAACTGCCAATATTTTGACAGCACAAGCTTTTTTTTTTGTTTTGCTTGGCTCGAAAAAAGTGTTGCCAAAAAAAATCTCCAATTTGTACACATCTTTTCCACTGTTATTACATAGCACAAAAGCTCAAATGTATTTTACCCAATGTTATATCAAAGACCTCATATATTAAGTAACCACTTAAAAAACTCTAATGCACATTTTATTTTTGTAATTTTTTTATGGCGTTTTCTCAGGCAAAATTTTTGGGAGCACACCACGTTTTAGAAGAGGGTAAATGAAGAGCAATATTGTACATTATCAGGAGTTTTAGGCGACAAGTGTCGATTGTTCGATATCCAGCAGTTCTAAAAATAAAAAGTTTCTAGAATCTTTCATTTCATTCCGAATACACTTTTTTTTATATATATAAAACCAGAGAACATATTTAATATTTATGTTTTTAAACTAGTTATAACCGAACCTCACTTGGGCTTTTTCTGTTCATTAAAAAGAACTATATGATATTGATTTCTACCTGTGACGCTGACAGTTTTTTGCCGACGTCACATCTGTTCTCTTTATAGCCCAAAGCCCAAATTTGTAATGAAACAGAATGGACGACTTGTGATCTCCTGATAAACCTCTGGGTCTGTGTAATAACATGTGTCCTTAACTGGCTTAAACCTAAGGAGGACATTGATAGCTGCCATGTATCTTGCCAGGAGTTTATTTGCATGTAAAAATATTGCGAGACTATTTTTCATTTTCTTGAGTCATTCTGCTATTTTATAGAGTTAAAGCAAGTTTGTTCTGCGGACTGTCACTCACCACATTTCAGCCAAGGAATTAAGAAAGACCAACTTACTTAATGTTTTTTTCCAGTTTAGCTTTCCTGAGGATAAACACAAATATGGTTTTGTGCCTACTAAAATCATGATTCTTTTCCATCTTTAAAAAGGTTGTACGGGGTTAGAAAAACATTGCTGCTTCATTAAAATAAAAAAAAGCAACACGACATCGGTCCGCAGATTGTGTGTAGTGTTAAAGCATGGCTGTATTCATTTTAGTGGAGCTAAACTACAATGCCTGTTACAACCTGTAGACAGTTGTGGCACTGTTTCTAGAAGAAAACAGGCATGTTTTCTTAATCCTAAACAACTCCTTTTAGGATTTCATTTTATTCAACATCTATCCGCTAAGAACATTGTGTTTTTCAAGTTTTGGATCCCGCACCTGGTTTAAAAAAATTTCTTATATTCAATTACTAAAAGTCGTATCGACTTGTAAAAAAAAAGCCATAACCACTATGAAGAATTCACAATTGAACAGATTCTATCAAATCATGATGCAAAGACTCTTGTTTGTTTTTTTCAAAGCAGAATTTGCAATATAACAATTTACGCAACTGTGGGAAATATTTATCAATATGTGTAATTTTTAGACAGTGCAAACTAAGACTAGACCAACTTAAAATGCACCAGATTAAGTATAGTGGATCATTCTGTTTTGATAAATCTGGTGCATCTTTGGACTGTCTAATCTAAATTTATTTCGTATGTTAAACCACTCTACATGTATTCTAAATCGCATCCCTTTGTTGTAAAGTCACGTTCCTCATCGGACAAGCTACAGAAAATGTCTAAAACACATAAACATGTTACAAGTCATGAATGACACTTTTTGGCACAAATACACCAGAATTTAGTCACATTTAGCTTGATAACTCTCCCCAATGTAGAATTTTATAGAAAACAATTTAGATTTTACAATCTTGAAATAAGAAAGTTGTTAGAAAGTCTTCTGAAGGCGCATGGAGAGTGAACTTGGAGTTTCTTAATTTTTGGAGACGTAGCTTGATAAAGGATGAGAGTAACTTCACTCTTTCCTCCAGCAATTTCTCCATGCATAAGGGAACTTTTACCATAATTAATAGATAACGGTGTTTGATAAGAATTGGTCAGCTCATTTTATTACTACATAGCTTAATCCTCATCAAAATCAACAAATGCCCAGAAATGTGTTAAAGGACAAAAAACTCGAGGACCATTAACAACCACAGGTGGATAAACCACAGCACAATAGAGTATAATCCTTATGAAATAATTTTTATTAAGGAACAATTAAAATAGACATGAAATACACATTTAAAATGAGAAAAAACTGGATAACCAATAAACAGGACACACAAAGTGCCTGGCACATGCAGTCTAGGATAATAGAGTAGAAATTCAATGCCCCATAAAGTGCTAATAGTAATTTAATCATACAGCCATATAAATATCAGAGTGATACAAACTACAGCGATCACACCATGGAAACTGTATATGGTGTCAGAGACAACCACATGGTACATAGTATGTGTAATGGCCAAGTTCAGTATAGAAGGTATATACGCTGCTGGATAATAAGTAACGGATAACTAGCATTATCCCACATTGAAGTCAGTGTATAATGTGGCAAGGTGAAACAACAGGCGTGAGCCTAAGATATGAAAGTATAATAAGAAGCATGATATACTCACTAAGTGTTTAAAAGGTAAAGTGCCGGCACCACGTAGGTCCCTGCCGCCCCAACGCACGTTTCGTAGAGACTTCCTCAGGAGGCGCCTCCTCCTGAGGAAGTCTCTACGAAACGTGCGTTGGGGCGGCAGGGACCTACGTGGTGCCGGCACTTTACCTTTTAAACACTTAGTGAGTATATCATGCTTCTTATTATACTTTCATATCTTAGGCTCACGCCTGTTGTTTCACCTTGCCACATTATACACTGACTTCAATGTGGGATAATGCTAGTTATCCGTTACTTATTATCCAGCAGCGTATATACCTTCTATACTGAACTTGGCCATTACACATACTATGTACCATGTGGTTGTCTCTGACACCATATACAGTTTCCATGGTGTGATCGCTGTAGTTTGTATCACTCTGATATTTATATGGCTGTATGATTAAATTACTATTAGCACTTTATGGGGCATTGAATTTCTACTCTATTATCCTAGACTGCATGTGCCAGGCACTTTGTGTGTCCTGTTTATTGGTTATCCAGTTTTTTCTCATTTTAAATGTGTATTTCATGTCTATTTTAATTGTTCCTTAATAAAAATTATTTCATAAGGATTATACTCTATTGTGCTGTGGTTTATCCACCTGTGGTTGTTATAGCTTAATCCTCATAGATCCTATTGAAATTTATTGGGGTTCATCCAATTTTTGGGTTGTTTTTCCAGTATTCTCGAAAGTAGGATAGCACTGTAGACTATACTATTCCTGCCATCAAAAACCTAACAAATGCAACTTCAAATACCCGGAGTGAAAACTGTCAATCAGTTAGTGTGGCTGGGGATTGCAGGACTTGACTCTTACTGAGTCGGGGCAAAAACTCAGCGTAGATCACACTTTGTATCTTAGCAGAATTTTTAAGCCAAAATTATAAATAAAAAATGCTTCTCTTCCACATGGGCGCCCACTTGCTTTTTGCACTCATTCTTTAACCTTGCTAGTGCAGGCTTGTTACAAGAACAACACGTTGGATGTATAAATTGGAAAAAACATGATCAAAGGACAGTATTAATTTTGCATAAAACATGGATGACAAGTGGGATATACAATTGAGACCATGTTCTTTAAAAAGCACTTGTCCCATCAAAGTTTTTATCCTGTTAATATGTTGCAACCATCATATTATTGGTTGCAACAATTGCTCATTTTGCCCTTTTACCCAGATCATTCTTCCCTTTTCTCTGCTCTATTTAGAAAAAGGAAGTCTATTTTCCCTGTATGAGTCATCATCCTCTTCACCTCCTGACCCAGCTGCTCCCTCCTCCCCCTGCCAGGGACTTTTGCAGTGACTTATGAGTCATGCAGGGAAAATTGACCTCCAGTTTCTACATAGGGCTTAGAAGGATTAAGCTAGTCAGTTTTTAATCACGTGATGTCATAGACCTAATGGAAAAGAGAAGAATTAACTGGCTAGAAAGACAAAATGAGCAATTGTAAGTGCACAGTGCTATATAATATGATGACTGCAATATATTAAGAATAAAACTTTGATGGGCGGAGAAGTATTTATTTAAAGGTGATTTTTTTAAAAAGATGATGGCATCTGAATCTTTAAAATAAATGCACATTTCTGCTTTACGGTCTGTTTTTGTTATAGATGGGAATACAGATTTGGTAACCCAAGCGCCTCTGAAGAAAATGGAGAAAAAATTGATGGATTGTGTATGGTAGAAAATATTTTTGGAACATTAGATCTGATGTTAAAATAACTTTGTAGACATGGTGACCTTTACAGCAATAGATATTTGCCCTAGAGAAGCTAATGTACAAGCTTTGGTTTGAGAACACTCCAAGATGTCCAAAGTAAACGTTGTATTTACCTTTGCGGAGTCACTACTACCTGTTCTCCGCTGTACAAAGGTCACTGAAATAAATTGTATATATTTAGCTAGGTCAAGTAGTTTTGATGTTCTCTGTGGATAAATAATGATGTAGTACAAGAAGTATTTTATGCTAGTGCTATAGCCAGTTGTTTAATTGTTTATTGACGGCTTTCAAAATGATCAGGTTTTATTAAATCAATATAAAGTTTATAAACTTTCCAATTTGGTGTAATTTTTTCATGCCATATGTAAATATTATGGTGTACATATATTGCAGGAATAATATTTACCGAATAAGTTTGAAATTGTTTGTCCTTCTTAGTTGATTGCTAACATGACTGGAATAGCCGCTTATAAATCACAAGACTACCTTAAGAACTTTAATATAGTAAAATAAATTTCTGGTTTAGAAACTCTCCTTCAGATACCGTGTTTTCGTTTATCTAGCTTTTTTTCCCCCCTTAAGTGTGACCGTAAAGTGCCAAAGAGAAAATAACGCAAAAATGGATCCTGTAGTTGGCGATCGGATTTTTCTCATTCATCCATTGGATCAGTAAAACTCAAACATTTCAAGGAGATTATCAGAAAATGCTTCATGTTGTGGTTTTTTTTATCCTGGTCATCTGTAGTAGAAACTGGTGAATAGCTAAATAACATCTGATGCCATTTCGACAGTTAACAGTTGAGGCACAAAAAACTGATATTGATAACCAAAATATACTTAAACTGACACTTTAAGAACTTTGAGCTAAAAGAGATCGAGCCCCTTATTTAGGACTCCTCAATTAGCCAGGGCAGATAATAGAGGACTCAACACTCTCTTACATTGCATGGCCAGAAGACCAGTAATCTAAATAGGCATTGTGCAATTCTTCGTTTTTCCTGAGATGTTGCTCTAGAGTTATTGACGGAGTTCCCATAGAGATTCCAACTGATTGCTAAGAGTCCGGCTTGTAGCACATCCTTTAATCAGCTGATTTATCAGGCGAGACTTCTAAGGTTAGGGCTACATGACCGTATTCTCTCATTTGAAAAAATTTCATCTTATTATGTTAATCAGAGTTTGATCAGGGTGCAATCTGATGTTCTTGGTGGTAGAGAAGAAAAAATATCTCCATCTGCTCCATTTTGTCAGTTTGGGGAAATTGGACTACACTCGAAAGTTATCCGAGTGTGGTCCATTGTTTTCCATGGATTCATTGACTTACATGGCCGAGTTAATCCAATTTACGAATGCAAATTGTGAGTGTGACAATTTGTTTCCTCGGACAGACTCAGTTTGAGGAAAAAAATAGGACATGTGCATGGGCCCATAGAATAACATTGGTCAAAGAGTGATCCAATTTTATCAAGTCGCAGTTGGACTGAAAATACGGTCTGATTTCATGATCCCTAACAGAAAGGGATTATCCAAACCAGACAAGACCTTTCAACTACAAAGTTACAGTGCTCGGGTTGTCACTGGTATTTTTGTCCCAACGTCTTGCCAACACAATTTCATCCTTGTCAAAAGTGCTCAGATCTTTATGATTAATCTTCATTTCTGCTTCTAACACATCCACATCTATAGTGGTCTGTGAAGGTGCTTTTCCTTGTGCCTCTAAAAAGGAGAGCGGATTAAGCTGCACTGCCAAACACCTCGCCAAAAATGACAGGTTTGGTCAATTTATAGGTACATCAAACTAAACGGTCATCATTTGTACGTCTTACATCGGGATTGGGTGTGTGGATCAAGTTTGAGAACTGAGATCCCGGTGGTGTTATACAGCCAACATCTTGCGGTAACAGCAGTGATTGGAGCGAGCTCTGATTGCAGCTGCTTAGCTATTTAAAATGCCCTGTCAATCTCTCTCCGACATTTAAATGGCCTAATCTAAGTATGATCCCAGGGTGTCTGCAAGTTGTCATAGCAGGTGAGGGTCCCATCACTGTCATCTTATTCCTCCTATAGAGCTTCAAAGAAAAATATTTTCACTAAATTCTCTGGCATTGCAATATTTACAATAAACGATCTAATGATCACAGGTTCAAGTCCCCTAAAAAATATTAAAGTTTCAATCTTGAGTTTAGAAATGAAAAATAAAAAATAAACATATTTGATAATAACGCTTCTATAAAAGTACAATCTATCAACATTTTAAACTAATTTATCATTACGGTAAATGCCATAAAGAAAAATACCAAAACGGATGATTTTCAGTTGCCACACCAACCTAAAAAAAGTCCAATTAAAAGTGATCAAAATGTTATATGTTTCCCAAATGGATCAGTAAAAGTGTCAGCTTAACACACACACACAAAAGCAAGCAAGCCCTCTCACAGCTCTACTGATGGAAGACAAAGTTACCGGTCACAGAAAATGGTGAGGAAAACAACATTTTTCTTATAAATTTCCCAATTTTTTTTCACCACTTAAAAGAGGACCTATGATTTGCTAAAAAAATTATGTGAAATGCTTTATGAAAAGTAAATTCTACAGCTTATTTCCCTTTTGTACTGCGGCACTTCATTACAGAGATATTCACGTTTGTTTCTTCTGGAGCGCACTATGTGAAATCTTTGCTTGTGGTTTGACTGGGCGTTTCTTCAGAGACTCCTCTAGGGGCGTACCCCTTCTTTCCAGGCAGTGCCAATCACAACTCTGCAGCATCTGAGACTGCTAGACTAGCTGCCGAGCTGTGACTGACGGTGTTTGATAGGGAGGGATGAAAGTAAACATCCTCAGAGAAGACTCTGAAGAAATGCCCAGTTGGACTGCAAACAGAAATGTCACATATTGCGCTCCAAAAGCAACAAATGTGAATATCTCTGCAATAGAGTGATGCTGCACAGAAAGGAAAAGAGCAGCATAAGGTGTGCACAGGGATTTTTAGATTTTTTTTCAAAAGGTATTTTTATGAGCAAGTGACGGGTCATCTTAAAATAAAAATTATATATTTACAGTGGGGAAAATAAATATTTGATACATGGCCGATTTTGCAAGTTTCCTAACCTACAAAGAATCGAGAGGTCTGTAATTTTTACCTTAGGTACACTTTAACTGTGAGAGACAGAATCTTATAAAAAATCCAGAAAATCACATTGTATGATTTGTACATAATTAATTTGCATTTTATTGCATGAAATACGGTAAGTATTTGATATAATAGAAAAAGAGAGCTTAACATTTGGTACTTAAAACTTTGTTTGCAATTAGAGTTCAGACGTTTCCTGTTGTTCTTGACCAAGTTTGCACACACTGCACCAGGGATTTTGGCCCTTTCCTCCACAGAGATCTTCTCCAGATCTTTCAGGTTTTGGGGCTGTCGCTGGGCAACATTGAATTTCAGATGCTTCCAAAGATTTTTTTTTATTGGGTTCAAGTCTGGAGACTGGCTAAGGCCACTCCAGGACCTTGAAATGCTTCTTATGGATCCACTCCTTAGTTGCCCTGGATGTGTGTTTCGAGTCATTTTCATGGTGGAAAACCCAGCCACGACCCATCTTCAATGTTCTTACTGAGGGAGCAAGGTTGTTGGCCAAAATCTCGCAATACATGACCTCATCCATCCTCCCTTTAGTATGGTGCAATTGTCCTGTCCCCTTTGCAGAAAAGCACCCCCCAAAGTATGATGTTTCCTCCACTATGCTTCATGGCTGGGATGGTGTTCTTGGGGTTGTATTTGTCCTTCTTCTTCATCCAAACACTGTGAGTGGAGTTGATAGCAAAAAGTTCTACATTGTCTCATCTGACCACATGACCTCCCATGCTTCTTTTGGATCATCCAGATGGTCATTGGTTAACTTCAAACAGGCATGGACATGTGCTGTTGTGAGCAGGAGGACCTTGCGCACCCTGCAGGATTTTAATCCATGATGGTGTAGTGTGTTACTCACCGCAATGTTTGAGACAGCACTCGTGAGGTCATCGACCAGGTTCTCCTATATAGTTCTGGGCTGATTCCTGACCTTTCTCAGAATCATCCTCACCCCATCATGGAACCCCAGGCCAAGGAAGATTGACAGTCATCTTGTGTTTCTTCCATTTTCTAATAACTGTGCCAACAGTTGCCTTCTCGCTGAGGTACTTGCGTATTGTCCTGTAGCCCATTGTGCAGGTCTACAATTTTGTCCTTGATGTCCTTATACAACTTTTTTGTCTTGGATATGGTGAGGAGGTTGGAGTGTGATTAATTGTGTGGACAGGTGTCTTATATAGGTAACGAGTTCAAACAGGTGCAATTAATACAGGTAATGAGTGCAGAGTAGGAGGGCTTCTTAAAGAAAAACTAACAGCTCTGTTAGAATTCTTGCTGGTTGGTCGGTGATCAAATACTTATTTCATGCAATAAAATTCAATTTATTTAAAAATCATATAATGTGATTTTCTGGTTTTTATTTTTATATTCTGTCACAGTTGAAGTGCACCTACGATAAAATTTACTTACCTCTCATTTCTTTGTAGGTGGGAAAACTTGCAAAATCGGCAGTGTATGCAATACTTATTTTCGCCACTGTATACAGTCATGGCCAAAATTGTTGGTCCCTTGAAATTGTTCCAGAAAATGCAGTATTTCTCCCAGAATATTGTTGCAGTTACACATGTTTTGTTACACAAATGTTTGTTTCCTTTGTGTGTATTGAAACAACACAAAAAAACAGGAATAAAAGACAAATTTAACATAATCTCACACAAATCCCCCCCAAAATAGGCCGAACAAAATTGTTGGCACCCACAACTTAATATTTGGTTGCACACTCTTGGGAATAAATAACTGCATTCAATCACTCCTATAACAATCAACAAGCTTCTTACATCTCTCAACTGGAATTTTTGACCACTCTTCTTTTACAGACTGCTCTAGTCTCTCATATTTGAAGACGCCTTCACCCAACAGCAATTTTAAGATCTTTCCACAGGTGTTCAATTGGATTTAGATCTGGACTCATTGCTGGCCCCTTCAGAACTCTCCAGATCTTTGTTTCCATCAATTTCTGGGTACTTTTTGAAGTACGACCTATGATGCAAACTCAGCTTTCTGACACTGGCACTACCTTGTGACCCTCCTTTGGCAATGCTTTGGTAATCTTCAGATTTCATGATGCCTTGCACACAGTTAAGGCACCCAGTGCCAGACAACCCCAAAACATCTTTGAACCTCTGCCATAGTTCACTGTGGGTAATGTGTTTTTTTTTCTTTGTAGGCCTCATTCCATTTTTGGTACACAGTAGAATGATCTGCTTTACCAAAAAGCTCTATCTTGGTCTCATCAGTCCAGACACTTTCCCAGAAGGATTTTTGGCTTACTCATCTACATTTTGGCAAATTACAGTCTAGTTTTTTTATGCCCCTGTGTCAGCAGTGAGGTCCTCCTGGGTCTCCTGCCATAGCGTTATTGTACATTCAAATATTGATGGATAGTTTGCACTGACACTAATGCACATTCAGCCTGCAGAACATCTTGAATTTATTTGGAACTGTATTGGGGATGCTTATCCACCATTCGGACTATCCTGCGTTGCGAACGTTCATCTATTTTCTCTGCCGTCGATGTCTAGGGAGACTAGCTACACTACTATGGGTTGTAGACTTCATGATTATGTTGCGCACCGTGGACAAAGGAACATCGAAATATCTGTAAATGGACTTGTAGCCTTGAGATTGTTGATATTTTTCAACAATTTTAGTTCTCAAATTTCTCCCCTTTCTGTTCTCCATGTTTAGTTCGGCACACACTCACACACATAAAATGCAAAGATTTCAGGTGTGATTTTCTTATTGCCCACACCTGTTACTTGCCACAGGGGAGTTTGAATGAATATCACATGCTTGAAACAAAGTTGTTTACCCCAAATTTTGGAAAAGTGTCAACAATTTTGTCCGGTCCATTTTGGGGGTTTAGTGTGAAATTTTGTCCAATTTGCCTTTTTTTCTGTGTTTTTGTTGTATTAATATTATTATACACACAAAGGAAATAAACGTGTATAACAATTTATGTGTAATTGCAATAATTTTCTAGGAGAAATACTTCATTTTTGGAACAATTTCAAGGGTGCCAAAACTTTCGACCTTAACTGTATATTGTAACATAGCTGGGAAAGAAAAGGTTAAATCCCAGCTCTGCAGCATTTGATTAGAAGTGCCTGCATGGTTTCTCTAAGAAGTACTAAGTAGATTCATTGTGGAACTAGCCAAGATATGAGCTGTAACTGAGATAGGCATGTGTCGGGGTCTCTCTCTAAATGTAGTCACTGGGGAGTCAGTCAGTCTGCTGGATGTAGTAGAATCAAATGAATTAACTGGTAAATGGACAGATCGTGTGCACCAGGCTAGATGTGTCTTGGAGCTGAAAAGTGTTGGAAAGCTCCATGTCTGAGAGATAAGTGCACAAGCCGTGTGCAGAGAACTGCAAGTATGAGTGGTTGCTATGGTCAATAGCAGTTTCTTTGACCGAACTGGGGCTAGTTCAGCCATGTATGAGTATCCAGAGTCTATTCTGTTTATTTACTGCCTGGACAAGACTAGGGACATATGTTTGAGTTCTTTTAGGTGCTGTGCAACCCGTGGAAACCAATAAAAACTACATGTTTGGACCAAAACTTCATTGCCTGTGTGAACGCCACCTAAGGCCTAATGCCCAACGCTTGCCAGACAGAGTGAATCCTCAGAGTGTGTGTGTATATATATATATATATATATATATATATATATATATATATATATATATATATATATATATATACACTGCGTTCAGAATTATTAGGCAAGTTGTATTTTAGAGGATTATTTTTATTATTGATCAACAACTATGTTCTCAATCAACCCAAAAGACTCGTAAATATCAAAGCTTAATATTTTTGGAAGTTGGAGTGGGTTATTTTTAGATTTGGCTATCTTAGGAGGATATTTGTTTGTGAAGGTAACTATTACTGTGCAGAATTATTAGGCAACTTAATAAAAACCAAATATAATCCCATCTCACTTGTTTATTTTCACCAGGTAAACCAATATAACTGCACAAAATTTAGAAATAAACATTTCTAACATGCAAAAACAAAACCCCCCAAAATTAGTGCCCAATATAGCCACCTTTCTTTATGATGACACTCAGCAGCCTTCCATCCATAGATTCTGTCAGTTGATTGATCTGTTTACGATGAACATTGTGTGCAGCAGCCACCACAGCCTCCCAGACACTGTTCCGAGAGGTGGACTGTTTTCCCTCCCTGTAGATCTCACATTTTATGAGGGACCACAGGTTCTCTATGGGGTTCAGATCAGGTGAACAAGGGGGCCATGTCATTATTTTTTCTTCTTTGAGACCTTTACTGGCCAGTCACGCTGTGGAGTAGTTGGAGGCATCTGATGGAGCATTATCCTGCATGAAAAGCATGTTTTTATTGAACGATACCGACTTCTTCCTGTACCACAGCTTGAAGAAGTTGTCTTCCAGAAACTGGCAGTTGGTCTGGGAGTTGAGCGTCACTCCATACTCAACCCGAAAAGATCCCACAAGTTAATCTTTGATGATACCAGCCCATAACAGTACCCCACCTCCACCTTGCTGGCATCTGAGTCGGAGTGGAGGTCTCTGCCCTTTACTGATCCATCATCTGGCCCATCCATCTGGCCCATCAAGAGTCACTCTCATTTCATCAGTCCATAAAACCTTTGAAAAGTCATTCTTAAGATATTTCTTGGCCCAGTCTTCACGTTTTATCTTATGTTTCTTGTACAGAGGTGGTTGTTTTTCAGCCTTCCTTACCTTGGCCATGTCCCTGAGTATCGCACACCTTGTGCTTTTTGTTACTCCAGTAACGTTGCAGCTCTGAAATATGGCAAAACTGGTGGCAAATGGCATCTTGGCAGCTTCACGCTTGAGTTTCCTCAATTCATGGGCAGTTATTTTGCGCCTTTTTTGCCCAACACGCTTCTTGCGACCCTGTTGGCTATTTACCATGAAACGCTTGATAGTTCGGTGATCACGCTTCAAAAGTTTGGCAATTTCAAGACTGCTGCATCCCTCTGCAAGACATCTCACAATTTTGGACTTTTCAGAGCCTGTCAAATCTCTCTTCTGACCCATTTTGCCAAAGGAAAGGAAGTTGCCTAATAATTACGCACACCTAATATAGGGTTTTGATGTCATTAGACAACACCCCTCCTCATTACAGAGATGCACATCACATGATTTACTTAATTGGTACTTGGCTCTCAAGCCTGAACAGCTTGGAGTAGGACAACATGTATAAAAGATTATGTTGATTTTATTTTCCAGCACATTGTATGGGGAAAATTAACGAACAGTGTTATTCAAAACTTTATCTTGTCCAGCGAAAAAGAAGCCCTTCGATGGCTATGTTACTGGAAAAATATAAAGAGGCCGAAAAATTTAAATGCAAAAGCTAGAAGGGTTTCTGTAATTGTGAGAAATCTAAAATAGTATAACGAAGGTTTTCTTATCTTGAAAAATTACCATAAGCTCGTTACTTCCATGATGCCATACCATTGGGGCCAATTCAATCATCCCCTAATGACGACAGCTCCTTTCCTTTACTATGTGCCCAATTTATTTCCACGATTTATGATGATGAACCAAAAATTCTTCTTTTTAATAGGATTGTTAATGATGGTAATATGTTTATTATGTCACTGCTGTAATTATGTCACTAGCTGCACAGACACAGAGCAGGCACTCTACCTGTTCTAGAAATAACAAGTGGAAGGGTTTATTTAGGCCTGCATGATGTCTGCCCTGGTGGTCCTGTCATTAAGTGTGTCCTCAATAGCTCTCATACCATTTACAATGAGCAGATCTGACCATGGAGAATGACACATGCCCCCAGTGATCAGAAAGCTAGGAAAAGCCCTAGCTGCCTAATTCAATAGCGGAAATATTGTTAGAAATAATTCTGAAATTATATATACATATATATAAATATACACCATATATATAATATACACCATATGTGTTTTTTTTACAAATTTACACAACGACATTTCTTAAAGGAGCCGTTTTGAATTTTTTTATATTGTTGTAATAAGGAAAATGTTGATCTATCATAAGCTTTTACCTGTTTTAGTTTTGTGACGAGTCCCTGGAAATTAAGTCATCTATTTCCACCTGGATCACGACTAGTTTTTGTTATGTTTTTATTATTATTATTATTATTATTATTATTATTATTATTATTGCCAACCACATAAATGTTAGGAAAAAATTGAGTACTGATGGAAGAGTGGAATCAGACTACTCACATCTTTGTTTTTTGTCTTTTACCAATTACCATGAAGACAGGTCTCTAGGAGCTGCAAGAACAAAATAGGATATTTTTAATCAACAAGTATTACAAAGCTGATTAGATTTTAATTTTAGGAACCACCAAAATATTATTGAGTATAATTTACATGTTTCTGTCTCCTGATGCAAATATTTGAGCAGCGGATCTGGAGAGATGAAGTCGTTTACAGTTTTCCAACTTTTAACTAAGCTGCACTTGTCTGTTGGGCCAACGTAGGCCAAATGCTCAGACCTGTGAATACTGCCGGTGTGTTCTTCCTTAGGGTGAGTGAACGATTTAGCAGCTTTTGGTTAATTTAGCATTTTTTTTCCAGCTCCCATTAAATATTTAATATTTGAGGTTAGAAATAGCTTATGACAAAATACAATTCTGTCCCATTTACACATGCAGCACAAACAAGGCAAAGTACAGTGATGTGAAAAGTTGGTTGAGTGTTGATATATCTTTGATTACATTGAGGGATGAAATCTAGACCTCTATCCATCAGATGTTCTAGTATTGAGTTTCCCATTTGTTTGGTCCTAAAGCCACAGACCTGATTTATAGTGCAGCAATCCAAATAATTTTCTAATGTTGACTTTATTACAAAAAGTGGGGACAGATATTTGTAAATTTAGTTTTTGTATATTTAGTTTCGATATTTGTAATGGTGGATTATTCCATGAAAAATGCTGTCCTAATAAGTCTGTAGAATGCCTTAATGGGGTTCTCCAGGCTTGGGGCTCAATTCTCTATGTGACTGCAGACTTGTGAATGTTCACAGTCTGCACAGTGCGCACTGTCAGGATTCACCTGTAGTGGTTGGTGATGTGACCGTAAGTATGCGATTTGCATACTTCCAGCCACGTTCCAACTAGTCATGTCTGGCCTCGCTCAATCACTTGTATTGAGCGAGGCCGTACACGTCTAGTCGACACGTAACCCCATATATGCAAAGCACATACATGCAGTCACACACTCTGCTGTTCCTAGCACTGTAGAATCATGACAGCGTGCACACAATGGAGTGACTGCAAACTTGAACCCCAAGCTTGGACAAGTCCTTTAAAGATTGTTCATCATGTTGTGTTGTGGTACATTCATGCTTTTTTCATCTTGTATTGTGCAGCATAGTCTGTTGTGGTATTCAAGCCCACAAACTGCCTCCTGTTGATTTCAATCGGAATTTAATGTCTTTCATACAGTCATATTTCTCTTATCGAAGAATTTTTGAGCAGAAACCGTAGATGGTAACCACAACGCGGATTAAGCCCCATTCAACAACTCACGGCAGTTCAAACTAAAAATTAGTGGCAGAAATCGACCTCAGATTTCAGGTGGGGAGTCCGCAGCAAATACACATTCAATTTTCCACAGGGGACATCAGTTATGTTGGGTATACCCTTAGTGAGCTGTCTGGGTCCAGTTTTTTAAAACAAAAATTTCCAATGAATGATAATAATGGGCCTCACTGACACTTGGTAGCTCAGATAATTGGTAACGTAAGTTTTCTAGCAGTGGCCCTCTTAAAGGGACTCTGTCAGATCAAATTGGAGGGATATTAAAATGATTTCTTACTGGTCAGATGGGCTGCGTATCCTCTTTATTTCTCCACCCCGTCCGTCCCTGTTTTCTGCATTATTTTCGGGAATAACAGTATGCGTGCACCATAGTTGGCGTGTGCGCCATGCAGTCTTCGGTGGTGCACGCACAGTATGCTTTGCCCTACTGTGGGCAAAGCCGAAAAGCATTACTGCGCATGCGCCCGCGCACTATGTCCCGGAACACAGCGAAATACCTCCGGGACATGGTGCGCGGGCGCATGCACAGTAATGCTTTTCGGCTTTGCCCACAGTAGGGCAAAGCATACTGCACGTGCGCCACCGAAGACTGCATGGCGCACGCATACTCTTATTCCCAAAATTAATGCAGAAAAAAGGGACGGACGGGGTGGAGAAATAAAGAGGATACACCACCCATCTAACCGGTAAGAAATCATTTTAATATCCCGCCAATTTGAGCTGACAGAGTCCCTTTAAGATCTAGAGTCTAAAGTTGCCTTATACACACCAGATGAAAGTTGATGGGCTGGGTCAACCATTTGATATGTATTATGAACTCCCATCTTTTCAAACAGATGATAATTTAATTTGCTTATATAGTTCAATTCCACAGTGCCGTACAGACGTAATCATCACTGTCCCCATTGGGGCTCACAATCTACATTTCCTATCAGTCTTTGGCATGTGGGAGGAAACCGGAGAACCTGGAGGAAACTCACGTAAACATGGGGAGAACATACAAACTCCTTGCAGATGTTGTACTTGTTGGTATTTGAACCTAGGATTCCAGCCCTTCAAGGCAATAGTGCTAACCACTGAGCCACCAATGATGATGGGAGAAAAAAGGATCAGGCCTTTGGAAGTTCAACAGCTTTGATTTCTGGGCAGTTTGAGAAGTCTTGCCATGTCTTTCTTCTCTCTGCTTGTCAAAAACCCTTGAACATTCATCAGATTGCCAATGTATTTAGGGGAGTTGGGCGCAATAGTTGCCTGCCAAATGAATGATCGTTTTTCCAACAGTTATCACAAGTGTATGACCAGATTGACACACTGGGAAAGTTTATGAAGACTGACATTTTCTATATCAGTTTTGACCCTTAAAGCATGTGGGAGCGAAATGCAGCATGGCTCGATGATTTGGTGCTTCCTTTTGCGCTGGCTTTTCTCCTGAATATCAAACCTTAGCCACATAAATTTCAGCTACCTTGTACTCCAGTTTTCTGGCATGCATTACTTTTTTGCCCTGTGATTGGTCACGCTCCTTTTTGCTCAGCCCCATCCACCGTTAAGAAAACTTTCGAGGGTGGCACAAAAGAACAAAAAGTCACAAGTTTAGCGCAAATAAACACTGAACCTGATTTCCTCCATTGGCCTTTAATGCACTGACAGACTGTTTTTGGGGGTCTCAGATCCTCGTATCCTGGCTCTTGGGGTCTTATAACAGTGGGCCATTGATATTTGAAGAGTGGCCCTGGGACAGTTTGAAAATTGGAAGACTGACACTTGGGTTATCACAATGGTGGATATGGTCTGATATTTGGGCTCTGTAACCTATAAACGTAGTCACAGTAGAATAAAGTTAGGGGAACAGATTAGTAAGGCATTAGACTTGCCCATTTCTTGGAACAAGTAACTTAAACTGTAGAAACACTGTTCCTGATTACTATAACTTCTGTACCTCATCTCATACATGCTCTCTTGCTGTTCCCTCCAGATTAGCAGCTAAAACAATAATTGTTTTCAGTCCCCGTATTCCCCTTTGTAGATCTTACTTTATGCAACTAAGCTACAAAATTGAGCATGTCCTTTCAGTGTCTCCATAATTATACGCTTCTCTCTCTGTTTTATTTGGCTGTTTGAGCAATTAACCCCTGCTAGTAATGCTGCAGATAGCATGACCAGAGCTGAGCCGAGTTCTATCTATAATATCAGTACTTTGTTGTTCTCCGTGCGTGGGTAGCCGGGGAGTGGTGACACTATCCTTTCACTGATCTAGAAACCCCTGCCTGTTGGATGATAACTGCTTAAATACATCTTCTACTCTAAACCTGCAGATGAAACCGGTACGGGTCACCTCCAAAAATTTCTTTGATGTAATCAGCATCTGTCAGTGGAATGAATTTGCTTTTGTTTCATAATGAAGAGCACTTGTCTATTGTGTACAATCAGGATCCCGTAACTAAACCTGCCCATAGTCCATAGTCTGACACTGACGATCCCATGTCTCTGGGGGGGTTGCCTGACAGTCTCCAAATTCCTTTACCATGAAAAATATGGGTTGTGGGGATGAGATTTTACCTGACCTATCCTAATAAAGATTGACGTCAAAGATGGCTGGCAGCTTGTTGGCTAGTGGCATGCAAATTTGGCCACCTGTCTTTACTATCAGTATTCCCACATGTTTTGCCTACTAAAACTTTTTATAACGCCTGTTTATTGTTCAGGTATTTCATGTAAGGAAAGCAGTGTTAGGTCTCCGTCACATTTTATATTGTTTTTTTTAATGGATATAAGAAAAAGTGGTATATAGTTTTGACTCCGATTTTTCATCTATTTTTGGTACGTGTCCAATTTTACCATTTTCTGCTATGCAAAAGCAAACATTTCCAAGCTTGTTTTACCCATTAAATTGTGAAAAATGGATAACAGATGAATGAAATCTGTGTGCTGACTAATCATTTTATGGACCCATTGATTTTAATGCACCGATTTTCATCTATTTTTGCTTTGAATGCTCTGATTTTCAACTATTTTTGATCCGAGTATCCAATTTTACCATTTTCTGCTATGCAAAAGCAAAATTTTCTAAGCTTCTCCTACCCATTAAATCATGATAAATGGACCAAACTTGGATAACACATGGATGCCATCAGTGTACTGTCCTATCTTTTCAAGGTTGATTATGATCTGTGACTTGGATCAAACACTGCCTTCTCTACTTTTTGGGGTCTTTACAGTTACTCTGAACACAAAATAAAAACCCAGACATTTGTACAGTCCCATAGATTATAATTGGGATGTGTTCTATCCATAAACAAAAACAGAAATAGAATTTGTACATGAAAATAGATGTCTGTATGAGGCCTTAGTTGTGGAGTTGCCTGATGTTATGATTGGTAATGATTCTTGTCTGGTTTCCCCATACAGTTGACCACCGCGGTCACCTAACATGTTGCTATAAAAAAATGCAAAAAAGCCAACACAGCTGGAGCAGCATGTATACATAAGAGCAATGGCTCGGAATCGCAGTAGAACGGGGGCACCATCGGATAGTTTGTAAATTTACAAAATGCCCAAAAGTATGTCCATCTTTATACCATTGTCCTTTACGAACCAAGAGAGTTTGTTGCCTTAGCAATTGGTTATGACATGTTAAGCTTTTCCTGAGGTCATACAAAGATGGAATAAAATTTATATGGAAAAATTAGTTGAAAGTATCTGATAAAAACAAGGTCGGTGACTTTACCACAATTATACCATGAGCAGTAGATGAAAGAAGGGCGAAATGTAGATGTAGTAAAAGAATGCTACATCTAATACATTACCTTTCCAATTATAAATTTCTGTCCAAAAAGTGCTCATTATATTTTAAAAGGGCGCTCATCAAAGTTCCAGATACACAGGACATGCCCAATTTACAGTGTGCTCCGACATATGAATAGTCTCCCTTTTCATCATTTGTATATGGTTTAGAGAGGTCACTTAGCTTGATCGAATTATGGCATGTCTACATGAGATCAGTGGGGCTTGTTCTCCCCATACACATGTTGATGTGTTTCCCTGCCACCGTTTCAGTAAAGAGGAAAGTTAATTATAAACTCCCAGATGATCTTATCTAGAAAGTGGAGTATTAGAGCTGGCCTAGGAGGGGAGCTTCAAAGGCCTGTGATTTGGACAGAGACAAGATGAAGGGATTGTTGAGAGCTCATGAAGCCGAGAGTCATGTACATAAAACACATTATATTGACAGTGCAAATGCTCGGCATGAAAACGATTCTTGTTTGTGATGTCACGGAAACTTCACCCTGGAAGAATAGGGTTATTCATGATGCTTCCGATTCACCATCTTTGTCTCTACGCATTGTGTAATATGTTTCTGCTGTATGCACAATCCATGCCATAAAGGATCTGTATAGAACAACCATAAACATTTACTGTGACTTGTTTGTAGGAATTGCTAATAAAGTTCATCAACTCATGTAAAAGTGGTCACTCACAAGGACTGGAATTTTTTCTTCTTTTTTTTTTTTTTTGCCTTCCTGCCTTGCGTTTATATTTAGGTCAATGTTATTTTTTGAAGTCTTTCTTTTGTAGATCATTTTTATTGATTCCGTTTTGGAAGTCCCATTTTATAAAAAGATAGTATATTGTTAGGCTACATTGTGACTTTATGATCGGTGGGGCCTGGGTCCTCCATTGATCCTACCTGTTGTGAATTTGGATTCTGGGCTCCCCCGGTGGCCGCTTGTGGAATTGGACTTGTCATCCTCTTTCCTGTTTCACCTGATTCCATCAGTAGTGGGTGTCGCTATTTAAGCTCATTTCTCTGGTGGTTTCTTGCCGGTCAACAATGTTATCTGATGCCTCTCAGTGCTTGTTCCTGCTTCTAGACAACTCTAGATAGTTTGGACTTTTGTCCATGTTTTGTTTTGCCTATTTGTTCCAGTTCACAGCTGAAGTTTTGTTACTGTGTCTGGAAAGCTCTCGTTGATCAGGGATTGCTACTCTGGCGTTATGAGTTAATGCCAGAGTTTAAGGTAATCTCTGGATGGTGTTTTGTTAGTGTTTTTCTGCTGACCATGAAAGTATACTATCTGTCTTCTGCTATCTAGTAAGCGGACCTCAAATTTGCTAAGACTATTTTCCTGCTGCGTTTGTTGTTTCTTCTGAACTCACCGTCATTATATGTGGGGGGCTACTGTCTTCTTTGGAATATTTCTCTAGAGGTGAGCCAGGTCTTATATTTCCCTCTGCTAGCTATTTAGGTCTTAGGCCAGAGCTGGGCATCTAGCGATAAATAGGAAATGCTACCTGGCTATTTCTAGTTGCGCGGCAGGCTTAGTTCATGGTCAGTATAGTTCCATCTTCCGAGAGCTTGTCCCCCTATAGGCTTGCTATGATCTCTGCCTGCAGAGATCATGATAGTTTGACCGGCCCATAAAGTGTTAAAGACCCAGGTTTAGAAAGGAGAGTTATAAGAAGTCTGCTGGAATTTTTTTTTTTTTTTTTTTTCCTCCAGTCTGCCTTACTGCAGTCTTTTTTCTCTCTCTCCTCCTAATCTCTGTATGCTCTGTGTGCACCTGACAATAATGGATCTCCAGAGTGTAACTGCGGGTTTGAATAATCTCATCACGAAAGTACAAAATTTACAAGATTTTGTGGTACATGCTCCGGTATCTGAGCCGAGAATTCCTTTGCCGGAGTTCTTCACAGGGAATAGAGCTAGCTTCCAGAATTTCCGAAATAATTGTAAGCTTTATTTGTCCCTGAAGTCTCGTTCAGCTGGAGACCCTGCTCAGCAGGTTAGGATTGTGATTTCCTTGCTCAGGGGTGACCCTCAAGATTGGGCCTTCTCATTGCCAGCAGGGGATCCTGCGTTACGCGATGTGGATGCGTTTTTTCTGGCCTTGGGCTTGCTTTATGAGGAACCTCATTTGGAACTTCAGGCAGAAAAAACTTTGATGGCACTATCTCAGGGGCAAGACGAAGCTGAAGTTTTCTGCCAAAAATTCCGTAAATGGTCTGTGCTTACTCAGTGGAATGAGTGCGCCTTGGCGGCAACTTTCAGAGAAGGTCTCTCTGATGCCGTTAAGGATGTTATGGTGGGGTTCCCTTTGCCTGCAGGTCTGAATGAGTCAATGACAATGGCTATTCAGATTGATAGGCGTCTGCGGGAGCGCAAACCGGTGCACCATCTGGCGGTGTCTATGGAAAAGACGCCAGAAAGTATGCAGTGTGATAGAATTCTGTCCAGGAGCGAGCGACAGAATTTTAGACGGAAGAATGGATTGTGTTTCTATTGTGGGGATTCTACTCATGTTATATCGGCATGCTCTAGGCGTACAAAGAAGCTTGATAAGTCTGTTTCCATTGGCACCATTCAGTCTAAGTTTATTTTGTCTGTAACCCTGATTTGCTCTTTGTCATCCATTGCCACGGACGCCTATGTTGACTCTGGCGCCGCTCTGAGTCTTATGGATTGGTCCTTTGCCAATCGTTGTGGTTTTGATTTAGAGCCTTTGGAGACTCTTATTCCTCTGAAAGGGATTGACTCCACCCCATTGGCTAATAATAAACCACAATACTGGACACAAGTAACCATGCGTATCAATCCGGATCACCAGGAGATTATTCGTTTCCTGGTGCTGTATAATTTACATGACGATTTGGTACTGGGATTGCCATGGTTGCAGTCTCACAACCCAGTCTTGGACTGGAGAGCAATGTCTGTGTTGAGCTGGGGATGTAAGGGTATTCATGGGGACGTACCTTTGGTTTCTATTTCGTCGTCCATTTCCTCTGAAGTCCCTGAGTTCCTCTCTGATTATCAAGACGTCTTTGACGAACCCAAGCTTGGGTCGTTACCTCCGCACCGTGAGTGCGATTGTGCCATAGATTTGATACCGGGTTGTAAATATCCAAAGGGTCGTTTGTTTAATTTGTCTGTGCCGGAACATGCTGCTATGCGGGAATATATAAAGGAGTCTTTGGAAAAGGGACATATTCGTCCATCTTCTTCTCCCTTGGGAGCTGGGTTTTTCTTTGTCTCAAAAAAAGACGGCTCTTTGAGACCATGTATTGATTATCGGCTTCTGAATAAGATCACTGTTAAGTATCAATACCCATTGCCATTGCTTACTGATTTGTTTGCTCGTATAGAGGGTGCTAAGTGGTTCTCTAAAATTGATCTTCGTGGGGCGTATAATTTGGTGCGGATCAGGCAGGGGGATGAGTGGAAGACCGCATTTAATACGCCCGAGGGCCACTTTGAGTATTTGGTCATGCCTTTTGGTCTTTCTAATGCCCCTTCAGTTTTCCAGTCTTTTATGCATGATATTTTCCGCGATTTTCTGGATAAATTTATGATAATATATCTGGATGATATTCTGATTTTTTCTGATGACTGGGACTCTCATGTCCAGCAGGTCAGGAGAGTTTTTCAGGTTCTGCGGTCTAATTCTTTATGTGTGAAGGGGTCTAAGTGCGTTTTTGGGGTCCAGAAAATTTCCTTTTTGGGGTATATTTTTTCTCCCTCTTCCATTGAGATGGATCCCGTCAAGGTGCAAGCTATTTGTGACTGGACTCAGCCCTCCTCTCTTAAGGGTCTTCAGAGATTTTTGGGCTTTGCCAACTTTTACCGCCGATTTATTGCTGGTTTTTCGGATGTCGTTAAACCACTGACTGATTTGACCAGACAAGGCGCTGATGTTGCTAATTGGTCCCCTCATGCTGTAGAGGCCTTTCAGGAGCTTAAGCGCCGTTTTGCCTCTGCCCCTGTGTTGCGTCAGCCTGATGTGAATCTGCCTTTTCAGGTTGAGGTTGACGCTTCGGAGATCGGAGCTGGGGCAGTGTTGTCGCAGAAAGGTTCCGACTGCTCCGTCATTAGGCCTTGTGCCTTCTTTTCTCGCAAATTTTCGCCCGCAGAGCGGAATTATGATGTTGGGAATCGGGAGCTTTTGGCCATGAAGTGGGCGTTTGAGGAGTGGCGCCATTGGCTCGAGGGGGCTAGGCATCAGGTGGTGGTATTGACTGACCACAAAAATTTGATTTATCTTGAGACTGCCAGACGCCTGAATCCTAGACAGGCGCGCTGGTCTTTATTTTTTTCTCGCTTTAATTTTGTGGTGTCATACCTACCGGGTTCTAAGAATGTTAAGGCAGATGCCCTTTCTAGGAGTTTTGACCCGGACTCTCCTGGTAATTCTGAACCCACAGGTATCCTTAGGGAGGGAGTAATTTTGTCGGCCGTTTCTCCTGATCTGCGGCGGTCCTTGCAAGAGTTTCAGGCGGATAGACCGGATCGTTGTCCGCCTGATAGACTGTTTGTTCCGGATGATTGGACCAGCAGAGTCATCTCTGAGGTACATTCTTCTGCATTGGCAGGTCATCCCGGAATTTTTGGTACCAGGGATTTGGTGGCAAGATCCTTCTGGTGGCCTTCTCTGTCACGAGATGTGCGAGTCTTTGTGCAGTCATGTGACGTTTGTGCTCGGGCCAAGTCTTGTAGTTCTCGGGCTAGCGGACTGCTGTTGCCCTTGCCTATTCCTAAGAGGCCTTGGACACACATCTCGATGGATTTTATTTCAGATCTGCCTGTTTCCCAGAAGATGTCTGTCATCTGGGTGGTCTGTGACCGTTTCTCTAAAATGGTCCATTTGGTTCCTCTGCCCAAGTTGCCTTCTTCTTCTGAGTTGGTTCCTCTGTTTTTTCAGAATGTTGTCCGATTGCACGGTATTCCTGAGAATATTGTTTCTGACAGAGGTACCCAATTTGTGTCTAGATTTTGGCGGGCATTCTGTGCTAGGATGGGCATAGATTTGTCTTTTTCATCTGCTTTTCACCCTCAGACTAATGGCCAGACCGAGCGGACTAATCAGACCCTTGAGACATATCTGAGGTGTTTTGTCTCTGCTGACCAGGATGATTGGGTTGCTTTTTTGCCATTGGCAGAGTTCGCCCTCAATAATCGGGCCAGTTCTTCCACCTTGGTGTCCCCGTTTTTCTGTAATTCGGGGTTTCACCCTCGATTTTCCTCCGGTCAGGTGGAATCCTCGGATTGTCCTGGAGTGGATGCGGTGGTGGAGAGATTGCATCACATCTGGGGACAGGTTATGGACAATTTGAAGTTGTCCCAGGAGAAGACTCAGCGTTTTGCCAACCGTCATCGTCGTGTTGGTTCTCGGCTTTGTGTTGGAGATTTAGTGTGGTTGTCTTCTCGTTTTGTCCCTATGAGGGTCTCTTCTCCTAAGTTTAAACCTCGGTTCATCGGCCCTTATAGAATATTGGAGATTCTTAATCCTGTTTCTTTCCGTTTGGACCTCCCTGCGTCCTTTTCCATTCATAACGTTTTTCATCGGTCGTTATTGCGCAGGTATGAGGTACCTGTTGTACCTTCAGTTGAGCCTCCTGCTCCGGTGTTGGTTGAGGGTGAGTTGGAGTACGTTGTGGAGAAAATTTTGGACTCTCGTGTTTCCAGACGGAAACTCCAGTATCTGGTCAACTGGAAGGGTTACGGCCAGGAGGATAATTCTTGGGTCAATGCATCTGATGTTCATGCTTCTGATCTTGTTCGTGCCTTCCATAGGGCTCATCCTGGTCGCCCTGGTGGATCTGGTGAGGGTTCGGTGCCCCCTCCTTGAGGGGGGGGTACTGTTGTGAATTTGGATTCTGGGCTCCCCCGGTGGCCGCTTGTGGAATTGGACTTGTCATCCTCTTTCCTGTTTCACCTGATTCCATCAGTAGTGGGTGTCGCTATTTAAGCTCATTTCTCTGGTGGTTTCTTGCCGGTCAACAATGTTATCTGATGCCTCTCAGTGCTTGTTCCTGCTTCTAGACAACTCTAGATAGTTTGGACTTTTGTCCATGTTTTGTTTTGCCTATTTGTTCCAGTTCACAGCTGAAGTTTTGTTACTGTGTCTGGAAAGCTCTCGTTGATCAGGGATTGCTACTCTGGCGTTATGAGTTAATGCCAGAGTTTAAGGTAATCTCTGGATGGTGTTTTGTTAGTGTTTTTCTGCTGACCATGAAAGTATACTATCTGTCTTCTGCTATCTAGTAAGCGGACCTCAAATTTGCTAAGACTATTTTCCTGCTGCGTTTGTTGTTTCTTCTGAACTCACCGTCATTATATGTGGGGGGCTACTGTCTTCTTTGGAATATTTCTCTAGAGGTGAGCCAGGTCTTATATTTCCCTCTGCTAGCTATTTAGGTCTTAGGCCAGAGCTGGGCATCTAGCGATAAATAGGAAATGCTACCTGGCTATTTCTAGTTGCGCGGCAGGCTTAGTTCATGGTCAGTATAGTTCCATCTTCCGAGAGCTTGTCCCCCTATAGGCTTGCTATGATCTCTGCCTGCAGAGATCATGACACCTACCATTGTAATGATGTTGTAACATCACCTGTACCGCCAGCTTCTCAATGTGGAAGTGATCGGAGCAGAACCTTCTCTTTAAGAATGATGCAATGCCGGCTTTCTCTTTTCCTGGTTGTTTGTAAATAGCAAAGTGAAGTTTCTATAGTTTAACCTTATAAAAATATGTATTTATATTTAATTTTGCTCAAAAATCCTTCCCCTCCTGACATTTGTTGGTATCGTTATAGTAAAGAACCGATATCTTTTCATTCCGGTCTTGTGTAGAATGCAGAAATGTGCTGTAATCTTTAAATGACCTCATTTCTATATTTTTTATCAATAGCAAATTTGATGCAAACCTTTCCTGTACAGGAGGATTTACTGTGACAGAGCGTGTATATAAGTATCTGCTTGAGTGATTTTCTTTGATTGGCCCCAATAAATACATTTGTTCCGGGGAAAGTAAAAATGCAAGACGTTCCTTACTCCATGAGAGATGAAATGTGTGCGTGCATTACACGCTGGAAGATTTCTCAAGAACACTTCAGTGTCATAAAAAGATTACCATAATGCAACCTACTAAGGTTTATCTGCGTGACTTTTTTTTTTTACCTTAAGTAGTGGAGCATAGATTGAAATTGCCAAGGGACAAATTTAATGTTTTCACCTGAACACAATTGAAGCTTTTTTTTAAAGTTTTCATATAAAATTTTATGCTTCATATAACTTGTTATTTTATCAAATCATAACTGTCTGTATTTCTCCAGAGTTTTTTTTTTTCATTAAAATTCATATAGGGGAGAAAACCAATATTAGATTGATCGTGACGTTGCAGCGGAAAAAAAATTAAACTGATGTTTATGTATTTCTTGGCCAAATTGGTTATCAGAAATATAGAGGGGCGTCACGATAGAGGTGCCCTCATCGGCCACTGGCCAAGTTCTTTATAGGAAGGGATCTAATGATTTATGTGCATTGCAAATTAATAACATTGTTCGCCTTGAGTGTGAAACTCCATAATCACAACTCAATGGGAGCATGGTAATTCATTAATATTATAAGCAAGAGCTGACACGGACGGAAGACAGCCCTGTGCAAGAACAATATGTGGGCCCAATATCTCATAATGCACTATTCCACCTACTTTGGAGGAGTTCGTGGCCCCCTTACCTCTTGGGCCCCTGTGTGCACACGTTGCACCAATGATATGTCCGACCCTGATTATATTCGCATTCTGAAAGTTTGTTTGATTAGCACTGTGCAGTGAATGCAGTTATTTGGTACATGGTCCCCTAATTGTGTGTTTTAAAGGGGTTGTCCACTACTTTCAATTAACCCCCCAATGTATCCCCCCAGGGCCCCTAATGAATTTTGTAAATACCTTCTGTTGCCGATACTGCCTGTGAGCGGCGCTACGTCGGCGGCTGAGTCTGGGTAGCGTGACCCCCAGGCTGCAGCCGCCGCTAATATCCTCCAATGTCACGTCAATTTCCTGACTCTGGAAATTGATGTGACATCATCAGCAGGCATGACCCAGCCTCCTCATCAAGAGTGACTGGGCTGTGGGCAGTGCTGGGGTCTGCGAGCGGTGCTGGGGTCTGCGGGCGGTGCTGGGGTCTGCGGGCGGTACGTGGGGACTGCAGGCTGTGCGGAGGGTCTGCAGGCGGTACTTGGGGTCTGCGGGCTGTGCGGAGGGTTTGCGGGCTGTGCGGGGGGGTCTGCTGGCTGTGTGTGTGCGTATGCAGGCATCGTCCGATGGGACTACAAGTCCCATCGGGCTATGCCTGCTACACTGTCAGTGAGTGACACATTAGCCAATGATGGGACAGTAGTAGTCCCATCATCTGGCTAATGTGTTGAATGTAAAAAAAAAAAAAAAAAGAAAAACATACAGAACATACATATAACATACAACACATAACATAGATTACATACTTACCAATCACCTAATTCCCTGAAGCCCTCATCAACTTTAATAAAAATAACATAATAAACCAATCTATACTTACCTTTCCGCCATACTCCAGTTAATAATGAGGGTCCCACGACGATCTCCCGTGTAGAACACTGACAACGGGTGTATGTCAGTGCTCTACAGGGGCTCCAGCGATGAAATGACAGGCGGTGGTAATCCTCCGCTGTGTATCCCTCCGCCACCGGGAAAGAGGTCCCGTAACCCTAATTCTCACGCAGCATTGCTGTAAAGTGAGAGCCCGAACTCAAGTAACCTCAGTGATGCACTGCAGGAGCCATTGTCTCCTGTCAGTTCATCACTGGGAGGTCCTATACAGCAGTGACATCACCTGATCTCACTGTTCTATAGGGGAAATCGTCGTGGGACAGTCGTTATTTATTGGACTGCGTCAGACAGGGAGTATACGGTTGGTTTATTTTTTTTACTTTTTATTGTAGGAGACCGAGGACGTCGCTTGGATCTGGGCGTGCAATAAAAATATGAAAGCCATGTTTGTGTTTTATTTTATTAAAAAACTTTAATCTTATGTGTGTGTTTTTAACCCTTTCCTACTATAGGATTAATAATGGATAGGTGTCTTATTGACGCCTCTCCATTATTAACCGGGCTTAATGTCACCTTACAAAAGCAAGGTGAAATCAACCCTTCATTACCCCATATCCCACCGCTACACAGGAGTGGGAAGAGAGGGGATAAGTGCCAGAATTGGTGCATCTTAGAGATGCGCCATTTCTGGGGCGGCTGCGGGCTGGTATTTGTAGCCGGGAGGGGCAATATCCATGGCCCCTTCCTAGGCTATGAATATCAGCCTGCAGCTGTCTGCGTAGGTTTTCTGGCTATAAAATATAGGGGGACCCCACGTCATTTTTGGGGGGCTCCCCCTATTTTAATAGCCAGTAAAGGGTACGCAGACAGCTGCAGGCTGATATTCAAAGCCTGGGAAGGGGCCATGGGTATTACCCCCTTCCCAGGCTACAAACATTGGCCCCCAGCCATCGGCTTTCCCCCTCTGGCACAGAAAATTGCGCGAGAGCCCACGCCATTTTTTTCCAGGTTTTTTTTAAATGAAACCTTGTTAGGAAACATGGCTATGGATATATGTATGGAAATATCTATAGATATATGGATAGATATATCTCTGTATGTATCTATCTAACTATCCCATATCTATCTATCCCATACCTACTCACTATCTACTCACTACTGTGACATCACTGTGCACATTTATCAGTACTGTGACATCACTGTGCACATTTCTCGTTACTGTGACATCACTGTGCACATTGCCCACTACTGTGACATCACTGTGCACATTCCCCACTATTGTGACATCACTGTGCACATTTCTCACTACTGTGGCATCATTGCTCACATGATTCCTTTGCTGCAAGCTTATTAAAGGGTTATTCCTAAAACAACAAATTATCCACTATCAACAATTTAAGGGATAATTTTGCTTATGACTCTGGGTCTGAACACTGGGGACCTTAGCGATCCACATAACAGGGCTCTAAAACCCCATAAAATATGGCCCCGTCTTGAATAGAGCAGAGGTGCTAATGCACAACCACCCACCATTCATTGTCTATGGGACTGCCGGGCTATATGCCTTTCTGGCAGTCCCAAAGTCGGTGAAAGGTATGGAGGGCGAGCATGCACACCTCCGTGCTCTGTTCAGGACATATCTCTGTAGATCCCCATTCTTGGGATCGCTGGGAATTATTTACTACTTTGGGAGTAATTCTTTAAGTTAATTATCCCGTTACTGTGACATTACTATGTATAGTTCTCTATGCTGAGACATCACTGTGTTCATCATAAAAGTAGTCTATACTCTAAGCATAAAGGAGAATTGATCAGACACTTGATTATGCTGCAGTATGAAAGTATCACATGTTAGGCTACTTTCACACTAGCGTCGGGAACAACCCGTCGCTGCGCGTCGGGCCGACGTTCCCGACGCTAGTGTGGTCTCCGCCGCACAACGGGGGCAGCGGATGCATATTTCCCACGCATCCGCTGCCCCATTGTGATGTGCGGGGAAGTGCGGGGAGGTGGGGGCGGAGTTCCGACTGCGCATGCGCGGTCGGAAAAAGCGGACCGTCGGGAGCAAAAAACGTTACATGTAACGTTTTTTTCTCCCGACGGACCGCTACCATACGCCCAAACGCCGCCAAACGCATTCACCGTTTGGAAATGCGTCGCAAATGCGTCGCAAATGCGTCGCTAATGTTACTCTATGACGAAACAACGTATCCAGCAAAAACTTTTGCTGGATGCGGCGTTTCGCAAAAACGACGCATTTGCGACGTATTGCAGTTAACGCTAGTGTGAAAGTAGCCTTAGCGACTTTTAGCATTTTTGTGCCAGTTTCCCCTCTTCTGAACAGTCGGAGAGGCATGGTGTAAACTCTAGCAGAATTGTATCACAGCTCATGACCGGAGTATGTTTTACCCTTGATGCCGTACAATACAGTTCAGGCAGCACAAACTGTACGCTTGCTAATATGACTGAGTGCACGGACCATAGAAGTAGACCACCAACTCCCCCAGTAATCATCCAAAAATCAAGCAAGGAGGAACAGAACTTCTCCGGAAGGTGTTGATTATGCTGTATAATTTATAGTTTCCCAGTGATAATTTCTTCAGATTTAAACCAAGTACTCACAAATACAAAATGACTGCGTTATTCTGGGTACTTTATTGCATAATTATCACCTTCCGCAGTGCCGTTCCTCCTTAGTTGATTTTTGGAGTACATTTTATGATTTTAGTGCAGAAAGAGGTACTAAGTAAATTAAAGGTAATCTGTCACCCAATCCGATAGCAGCATAATGTACAAAGAGAAAGACCGATTCCAATTATTTTTTTTAATATCACTATTTTATCAGCAGGAGATTATCATGAGAGGACTCTTAAATCTGCTGCCATGTAGTCCTCTATGTGAGCTCTGTAAAATCCCGCCCCCCAACACTGATTGGCTGCTTTCTGCCTATGCATAGTAGACACAGAAAGCAGCCAATCAGTAGTGTGGGCGGGGTTATACATTGCTCAGCACTCAGAGAACTGCTAGATCTGCGGCAGATAAAACAGAGATTTTACCAAAACTACAGCAAGCAGACGATTAAGTGACACATTGCTGACATCAGGGTCTCTGCCCCTACGTCAGATAAGGTAGCTAAAACCTGATTCCCTTTAAGAGGCGTGCAACTCTTATTGAATTTGGCACATTTTACTCCAACGGACTTTTGATCAAGAGTGGAGCAAAAAATGCCAGTCTTCCTCCCATACAAGAGTATCTGGGCATGCTGGGACTTGTAGTTGCCGAGCAGATGGAGAGGCACATCAGATGAGTATATGACCATAACTCCAGAAATGAACGTATGTCACTACAGAATTTTGTAAGGACAGAAAAGTAACGTTTTCACTAATGACGAGCCTTGATTTAAACAGTTTAACGTGATGATGTCTCGGAAAATGAAAGGATATATGAACTGTTATGTGTCTTTTCTCATTTCTTCTTGCAGGTTATGTGACTGGCTGTCATAGAGTTTTCTCTCCATCAATCAATCAGATCTACTTACACAGGCAGTTAAACATTCAACAAAGGAGATGTTTCTTTTTCCGGAGACAAAGAAGCTTCGCTTATAGTATAGTTTGGCCAGGTACAGTTTCCCCGGCTCATCCAATTCCCGAGGTAACTGTAATTTCTACTATCTGATTCTTTTCCCAGTCAATATAAAGGTTGACTGCACTACTGATCAAGTACACTCATCTAGTGACAGCCAAGAGCTGAAATCCCGGTCAAACCCCAAACAACAGAGCGGCATGTATTCCGCTCCCAGCCGGATAGTGCGATGAAGAATAGGTAATCAGTGCATAGGTGAGACAGGTAGTTACAGGCAATCTGCCCAATGATGCAGGCAGCGGCAGGTGGGCATCAACTCGGAGGAAGTGGCCGGCAAACTTGTAAAAATGTGCCATAATGTTAGTAAATGATTTAAGTAAATAAGACGTTTTTATGGTCGATATCCCAACCTGCGCCTCTCGTCATTAGACAGACTGGTGAGAATGTGATGAGTGTCTATTGAAGTTGATGTGGTCACCTTTGAAGAAAAACATAAGCTGCTATAATAAGGTTTGGTTTTTTGTTTTGTTTTTTTTTCGTTTTTTTATGTAACCATTACTATCTGGAAACAAAAAAAAAACCCACAGCCTGCTTGTGATAATAATACATCTTATGTGATCTACCGCTGGCAGCAGGCACCGCAATTCACCTGCCATAGCAGCAAGAGCTCTGGGATTCTGCATCTCAGAAAGTTCCTCTCGAAAAAGTTATATAATAGGCAGAGAACGGCCTGGTTATCCATGTGTACGCATACGGTATACTGCAGGGTGTCCCTAAAGTCAGGACACGCAGGAATATTCTCATAAAGAAAGAATGTGCAAAAATTGACGGCAATGTGGTTTATTACATCAAGTACACGTAAATTTTGCAAAGCGCATCAACTTTGCATCGCAAATGATATAAATAATATTGAAGAAGTTATTTAATATTCCAATTGAATAAAATGTTAATACATTTAATTTCTTGTATAAATATGTATTTTTGCTTATGTGTCCAGACTTAAGTGACACCTTATATCTAATTTCAAGCTATTAAATGAAATCTGTTTTTTTGCTATTTAATCTGAGAGCAGCATTATGTAGGGGACAAGACCCTGATTCTGGTGATGTGTCACTAGGCTGTGTGCGCTGTAGTTTCAATACAATCAGCGTTTTATCAGCAGGAGATTATCACTGCAGGACTAGGTCTCACAGACCAGTTGGGCTGATCTGTGTAACCCTGCCCCCACCTACTGATTGGCAGCTTGCTCACAATGCACAGTGTATATAGGAAGCTGGGTGTGAATAGGGTTATACACACAAGCCTCTGCTTTTGCTAGTATTATGCTCTTAATAATATTCTCCCCTACACAAAAAAAGAGACAGTCCTCTGTTCAGGATCCTTGTAGCCAGAATCTGAATGGAGATTGTGTTGTGATCCAATTCTCCTGTGGCGGCGCTGCAGAGAAATTCACCACTTACTGCTGATCATTGGGGGTCCCAGCAGAGCGATACCTAATGATGGACCTAATGTCAAGGGACCTTTCTAACCCCTTTAAAGTTTTTGTATAGAAGGGGCCTGATTGCCACAAAGCCGTAAGTAACTTATTTTCTCTAGTCACCCTCCACGACGGCACCACAGGAGGTTATTACCCGCCGTAATAGGGACAGGAAACACAGAGGTCAAATAGCACACCCCACTTCCTCTGTCCAGTGTTTTCATGTCCCTATGGGGCATGATGAGGTCATCCTGCGGTGCTCCATCAACAGACACTGGTCAAACAATACCTGTAGGCCGGGCAGCTGAGAAGGATCGCTCCAGGCTTCCCCTCTCATAGCTGATCCTATCTCCTCCAAGACACAGGACCTCACTGCTCTTCCTGCACCTTTGAGTAAAGCAGAGTGGTATGAGCCGGGGGACTCCCGGTGCTCCCCGGCTCTCCTACCCTCGCTGTAATCCGGTGTGCGGAAACCGGAAGTGACGTCAGATGCAGACTCAGGTCCTTCAGCATCCCTTCCATTTGCGTTCCATGGTGGAATGCACCACTTAATACAGCGTGCCCATGGGTGAAACGGCGGTTGTGAGCCCTAGGGGCGCCTGCAAATCACCGGACCTTGCTTGCGCCTGTTTGACAATGAGGAGGATGATCACGAGCCTGTTTATAAGGAGCCCTGAGTGAAGACACCATAAAGTAGGGCCTTTCCTGTTATGGAAGGTTGTCGATCTTCTTGCTACTGCATCTGCAGAACCAAGCGCTAACCCAAACCTAGTAAATACCTGGCTTTATGTCCTTTTATCTTTGGAGCAGGATTTTTTTCAAAATAAACTTATTGGCTCCCTTCTCTCTTTTCAGGGAGACAAGGATCTTTCTCCAAAAATCAAATTATAAAAGACAAGATGTCTCGTAAGTGTGCCATCTGTGCCAAAAAGTTGCCATCTTCCCATAAGAAACACCTGTGTCAAAGTTGCACAGATAAAATCATAAAAGAGGAACATCCCTCCTTGATAGAAGAGCTAGAAGGGATGGTCCACCAGGTGGTCCAGTAGTCCCTAGCTTCATTTCTCCAGTCATTTTCAGTGACCCCTTTAGGGACCAAAAAGATGAAAATGTGTATGCAGGCACAATCGGATTCAGACTCGCAAGAAGGTCAGAGATCCTTTGTTGGCGAGTGGTGTAAAGAAGACAAGTCAACTATAGCCATAGAGCAGACCCAGGGAAATAAAAAATATTATTACTCATTGAGGACATGGAGGAACTTCTCACAGCAGTGAGAACCACCATGAATGTGGAGGAGTAGAAAACTGTCCAGAAAGTCCAAGACGAGATGTTTGGGGTTGTTAAGACAAAAAAGAGAATGGTAATCCTGATCCATGAAAATCTACAGAGTCTAATATTAGACGAATGGGAGCTTCCAGAGAAGCGTTTAGGGGTACCAGCAGAACTTAAATATAGGTTCCCACTAGAGGAAGAAATATCTAATTGTTCGTCAGAAATACCGAAGGTGGATATCCAGGTGGCTAAAGTGGCATAAAGGACAACATTGCTGTTTGAAAATTCCTCGCAACTGAGGGACCCAATGGGTAGCCGGCTAAAGGAGTCCTTGAAGACTTCAGCAGCTCTGTAGAACACTAATGTGGTATCTATGTTTTATAGCAAGATCCATGTTGAACCAGCTGGAAGAATATCTCAGATTGGGAGCCTCAAGGGAAGAGCTGCTGGAATCCTTGCCTCTTCTTCAAAAGGCCACAGGATTCTTGGCTGTCACCTCAGCAGAGTTGGTAAGAACAGTGGAAGATCTCCAGTATTGTCAAATTCAACGAGACTTCCACTGTGGCTGGAATTGTGGAGCCTCCAAAGTTAAGCTCTGCTCTATTCCTTTCAGAGAGGAATACATGTTCGGACCAGCACTAGGTGACTAACTGGAGAAAGCATCTGATAAAAAGAAAATGCTGCCAGAACCTACCATGATCAAGAAGCAGTCCTTTCATCTCTCACAAAGTCAGCCCCTTTGGTATAGGGGAAAAGGGAAAACAGGGCACTGGAACTACCCTAAGGGAAGTAGAGGCAGAAACATCTTGCTCTCCCAAAGTCAACGTCAGGAGAGACAATGACCCCAAATCAATGGGTTCTACAATCTGTCAAAGAAGCAATAAAAATTGAATTCTCCAAACCTCCACAGATTCTGAGAGTAACTTCCCTATCATCACAGGAGTTATGAAATGCCTTAACATCAGGACTCCATAAATTACTAGCCACAAGGGTAATCTCCCCAGTGCCAGAAACAGATTGCGGAATGGTACATTATTCTCGTGTGTTCCTTGTAAAAAAAAAGGAACTTACAGGACAATAATAAACTTAATTCCTGAATGTACGTATAAAGTACAGAGGATTCAAGATGGAATAGTTAAAATCCACCATTCCAATAGGACAAGGCTTTGCGATGGCGATCATCTACCTGCAGGACGCCTACTAACACATTCCCATTCACCCAGCACGCCGGAAATACCTAAGATTTGCAGTTACTAGTGATGAGCGAACGTGCTTGGATAAGGTGTTATCTGAGCATGCTCCTGTGCTAACCAAGTGTCTTAGGCATGCTCGAAAAATATGTTTCAGTCCCCGCAGCTGCATGTCTCGCAGGCAGTCTCTACAAGACAACCATATTTAAGAACTCTAGAAGATAGGATCATTTTTTGCTTGGACCCAACTTTCCTACCCAAAGTAACTTCAGAGTTCCATATGTCTCAGGAGATCATTTTATCTTCCTTGTGCCAAAATCTGTCCAACAGTAGGGAAATGGAATTCATTGGACATGCGTATGTCACTATCTCCAACGATCAAAACTCTGGAAGAAGGATCAGAATATCTTAAATAAAGGCAAAAGGGTTTCAAAAGGCACAATTGCAAATTGGAGCAAAAAGGCAATTTGTGGAGCTTACAAGAACCAAAGCTTGGTTACCTTCATAGAAGTTCACAGCACACTCCACAAGAGCTATATCTGTCTCATGGGCTGAAAGGGCAAGCGCCTCAATCAGATGTGCTACCTGGTCCTCGGTCTATACCTTTTCTAGGCCTTACAGACTAGATCTAATGTGTAATACTGATTTGGCCTTTTGGAGGAAATTTCTACAGGCCATTGTCCCTCCCTAAAATGTATTCTTTGGCACTTCTCCTGTGGTGCTGTTGTGGAGGGTGACTAGAGAAAATAGAAATAGACTTACTGGTACTTTGGTTTCTAGGAACCCTCCACGACAGCAAGCCTACTATTTTTGTTGTATCATTTAATGGTGTAAATAAATATTGAAGCATTTATGCCGCTGTGGTCCATTAGAAAAACACTGGAGAGAGTAAGTGGGGTGGGCTATTTGACCTCTTTGTGTGTCCTGTCCCTATTGGGGCGGGGAGTAACCTCTTGTGGTGCTGTCATGGAGGGTTCCATTTTTAGGCTTCCCTTCTACTTTCTTTAAAAAGTAATCCCAGTTTAATTTTTTTCCATAAGTTAATAGTGTAAGTGAAAATAAGAAACGTTGTAAAAGATCTTATTATAGAAATCCAATTCTTTCTCCCTCTGGACTGTTTATTCTCAAAATTCTCAATTCATGGGTAAAATCTGTCTGCAATGAATACAGATTTTCTCATTCCTGAGATAGGATGTTCGTCATATGTCATGAAGGGGTTAAAAACTGACTAGCTGAATCCTTCTAAGATCTATGAAGAAACAGGAGGTCAATTTTTTTCCCTGCATGAGTCATGAGTCACTGCAAAAGTCCCTGGCAGGGGGAGGAGGGAACAGCTGGGTCAGGAGGTGAAGAGGGGGATGATAAATGTACAGAATAGAGACTTCCTGTTTCTGCATGGAGCAGAGAAAAGAGAAGAATTAGCTGGGTAGAAAAGCAAAATGAGCAATTGTAAGTACACAGTGCTATATAATATGATGACTGCAGGATAAAAACTTTGATAGGAGTGCTACATTAACAATCTATGGAGACAGGAGAGGGAGGAGCAAGAGCAAAGACCAAGATATTCTTGAAACCACAGTTACAGTTCTCCATAGAACTTTATGAGCACCAACTGTCATCTCAGTTATGGGAAAATCTAGCATCACACAGAATACAGATTTTACCCATTAATTATATTATTGAATTGGTTAGCCAATACAGGTATCACTCTAAGAATACTTTTGCCATTGTTGGGCATAAAAGTATATACAACCATGAATTGAGAGTGAAAGATCCAACGAAGAAGATTTCTCTGATTTAAGATATATTACAATTTGTTGATTATCATGTGTACGATTGATGTATTAAATAAAAATTTAAATAGTCATTCTTTAAAAGATGTTTTCAAGAGAAGAAACTCTGACGTCAGTCGTCCATACATGTATATAAATTATGACAAGGTTTCATATGCTCCTTTCCGAGATTTGTGAGTGCTGGAGTTCCTGAGACATTACACAGCTATTACAGCAGTACCAATATTCGGAATATTGTGGACCTGCCCTGTTCTTGGAAAAAACCTGATCTCACACGGTCAACACTGGACCAATGTTATGCGATAACGCTGTTCAGATTACCATTTTTTCGCACGCACCAGTGTCTTTTGTATTTCAGATGAGATTCGCCTACTCATGGGTGCGCAAATGAAATCGGATCCCAGTTGTATCATCCATATAGCATCCAATTTTTATGGATATTTTGTTGTTATTATTATGGGAAACTGTATTTGAGCTTGTAAATTTCATTCACTGCTAATGTATAAAAATGGATGACAATGCAGGTGAAAAATCATTATTGTTTATGAAAATCAGACAATTTTTCTACCACATATGAAGCATGATGTAAAGGGAGACTCCCTTATTCCAGCAATGTATCACTTAGTTGGCGCTTTCTGAAGTTTTAATGAAATCTCTGCTCTAAACCTATCTGTTTTATAAATTTTGATCTCTGTGTTACCCCGCCTACAACACTAATTGGCAGCTTCCCTATGCATAGGCAGAAAGCTTCCAATCAGTGGTGGGGACGGGGTTATACAGAGCTCATGAATATGGAGGAGTACCTGGCATTTGGGTTACTAGTTCTCAAGTGATCTGCTGCTGCGTCTAAAACAGTGGATTTTGTCAAAAGTACAGCAATCAGCCCAGTAAGTGACACATTGCTGGAATCAGGATCCATGTCTCTACGTTACGCTGCTCTCAGATTAGGTAATAAAAATCTGGTGGTAAGTTCCCTTTAATGAAATCAAATTGTAAAACAGATGTTTAGCCCACAATGCCTGCAATTAAGTAAGAAAAAAAAAAAGAAAAATAATTACTCACAAAGGTGTATTTATATTTTATGGCTTTTGGTTCTTACAGAAAAAGGGCATAGGCACTATGATACAAAAATGCCACCATACTGATACTGGATTATCTGTGGGGTCGAGGGGGTGTGGGTGGCATTAACTTTTCAAATTAGTAATTTATTTCATGATATTTGCAGTAGAACATAATATTAATTTCTGCCACTATGGCTGCTGATAAGTTACTTATCACAAGCAGGAAGGTTTACTTAACAAAAGGGATGCTGGGGATGACAAATCTGAATACAAAAAAGGCACAATACATCTCAGTTGAAGTAATAACACAATTCTGACTCCATGCTGGCTGCTTTTATAATGTATCATACATTTATCTGTTGCATTTGTATCAGTTTATTGCGGAAATGCGAGATGTTGTTTTTCCAACTAGAAAGTGAGGAACCTGTTCCTGTCTCGTGACTTAAGGAAATATGTTTTAGGAAATTTGTGCCAGTGTCCATTTTTCTTGTACCGCTGTGCGCAGTTCACAGGCTGTGTAAGTTTCTTGTAATAAGCAATGTTAAGTTCAAAAGGGCAGTGGAAGGAACACTGAAGAAGCCTTGAGGGTTTGCTTGGTGGCTCATGGAGGTCACTCTCCGAACTCAAAGGGCAAGTTGCCATGAAGCAGGAGGGACTGTCTGAGAAAATGATCCCATTGTCATGCTCTTTTCTGATCTTCGTTTCCAATCCTCTTCCTCCAAGCATATAATGAAGCCAGACTATGTGACGACAGGCATTGTGCCTGACTGGGGAGACTTCATTGAAATTAAGGACGAAGATCAGATTCAAGGGCTTCGTCAGGCTTGTCAACTAGCCCGTCATATTTTACTGACGGCTGGAAGAACTTTAAAGGTAACGGCGAGGGTTCAAATAGAAATCCGATCTTTATAGAATTATAGAATGTGATCACAAAATATTGCAACAGTTAATAAATATCAATGTGATGTCCTATTAATGGTGGAGTTTATAAAAATATAGCTACAGTAGAAATCCGACTCCCAATGGCGCCATTTGTACTGCTAGCATACCAAATTTACAGGAGTCGATTCATGGTTCCCAAACCATCGGCAGCATGAATCAGAGATTGGTTGCACAATGGCAACCGGGTATATATTTATCTGAAACACGCTGATGTTTTAAGGGAAAACATACCGTAGTTTTAATCCCCCGGTTGCATACTGAAACCTCTGCTCCACTCATACAGGACCATGGGATACATTGTTGTGACCTTCAGCAATCAGCAGAGGGGTAGCAGTCTTTAGTAAAGGGGAGAACTTTTAATTTTGGTATAACCCCTTTCGTATTCCATAATGTTTCACAATCCTTTTGCCACTAGGTGGCACTGTTCTGATGTCACTATATAAAATCTTTTAGCGTATGCCTAAATTGATTTGTTATGACATCACGCTATTTTTCACTCTTTTATTCTTTATAATAAAGTTATATACATTGAAAGATTGCAGAACAAGGATAATCATTTAAAGGGGTTTTCCAGTTACAACAAATGATCACCTAGTATACACAGAATAGATGATAACTTGCTGATCGGTGTGGGTCCGACTGCTGGGTGCTGCACCGATCGGTACATCAGGGAATTTTTTATCCCCATTACAAGATGACTTGGCAGGTGAAACGCCTGAACGCCGCTCCATTCATTTCCTATTGGACTGCTAGAAAAAAAAACAATCACTATACTCAGCAGGCCAATAAGGAATGAATGGAGCAGCAATTGAGCATGCACACTGTTGCCCCATAGGGAATTAATGGAGCGGTGATCAAGCAATTTGCACTGCCATACTATAGTGAATTAATGGAGTGGAAGCTGAGCATGTGCCCTGCCGCCCTATAAGGAATAAATGGGGTGGCAGTTGCACATGCACACTGTGGCCCGATAGGGAATGAATGGAATCTTGTTTGATCATGCGCACTGCTGCCTCATAGGGAATGAATGGAGTGGTGGGCAAACATGTGCACTGCTGTCCCATAGGGAATGAATGGTATGGTGGTTGAGCATGTGCACTGTTGTCCCATAGGGAATGGGTATGGTGGTTAAGCATGTGCACAGCCACCCTATAGTGAATGAGTGGAGTTAGTTAGGCATGCCCACTGTGGCCCCATAGGAAATGAATGGAATGATGGTTGAGAATGTGCGCTGTTACTCCATATTGAATTAACAGAGCGGCGGTTGAGCATACGCACTGTCGTGCCATAGTGAATGAATGGAGCAATGATCAAGCATGCGCACAGCCGTTCCATAGGGAATAAATGAAGCGGCGGCAGAGCATGTGTACTGCTGCTCCATAGGGAATGAATGGAGTGGCAGTCAAGCACGTGCCCTGCCGCCCTATAGGGAATGAATGCAGTGGTGGTTGTGCATACACACTGATGCCCCATAGGGAATTAATGGCGTGATGGTCGATCATGTGCACTGCCGCCCCATAGGGAATGAATGGAGTGACGGATGGGCGTGCACACTGGTGCTCCATTCTAACATAAAAGTGCCCAATTCTGCCAACCGGTGCAAGTCCTCGTGGGTAGACCCCCACTGATCAGCAAGTTATCATCTATCCTGTGGATAGATAATAACTTCTTTTAAGCAGACAATCCCTGTTTTGATATTTTTTTTAAATATATATTTTTCCAGAGAACCTTACATACATTGTATCTGCTCCCTTATGTTTCCTATTTCAGGTTGGCATGACAACTGAGGAAATAGATACATTTGTTCATCACAATATCATCACTCGGAATGCGTATCCATCCCCATTAGGTTATGGAGGATTCCCGAAATCTGTGTGCACTTCAGTGAACAATGTGGTCTGCCATGGAATTCCAGATAGGTACTTATTCCTTTAAATTATTCAGAGTGCTTTCCTACAATCCGTTTATAGTATTAGTAGTAGATAATAATGTAAAATGGGGCCATCACTACAAATCTCCTTTATTTGCATTGGCCACCCTGAAGATGGCCGTACTCATGAGACGGAACTGAACGTTTAGATGAACCCTCAAATTTCGGCAAGTCAAATTCACCATTGGAAATATATGAGGTTATCCTAACCTTCCCCCTGTTGTAGATGTTGGCCGAGCTGAGAGGCTCATTGTCCAACCAGCCAAAGGAACGCTGCTGCTTGTGATAGGCTGCAGTGGTCATTTGGTGCGCGTTTCAAGCCACATGACTGCCAAAACCTATCACTGCTGCAGAGGTCCTGTGGCTGGTTAGACAGCACTTCTCAGATCTCTAAGTGGAATCCGCTGGATCCAGGAAGGTGAATCAGTATAATTTAATTTATATTTTTTATCTTTACAGAATCCAACCCCCAGGTAAAGCACCATTTATTCCCTTTAACAGCAGGACAAGGTCAGAAGAAATTTCCCTTCTGAACATAAGCAATACATGCTCTCATGCACTAGCAGAGATGCTAAAATAGATCCGTCACCAAATTTTTTCTCTTACACCTGAGGAAGCTGGTGTACTTACTTTGAAAATCACTGTCAGAATGACTGTACCATCCTGATAAAAAAAGCTGTATCTGAACTCTAATACAAAGCTTATCTTACTATCAGTAGGCGAAAGTTTAAAAAAGGGTTATACAACTTTTCTTACATGGATTTTCAAAGTAAGTACACCAGCCTCATCATATCTAAGAGATCTATTTATAGAAGGTGTATCAACAACATTTTTATTTAATAAACTGTCCTAATTGCCTATGTAATGATGTGTAAGTGAATGACTATACTTTCCGACTGCCGTCCTCTCTGGTTTACAGCGTGGTTCCGGTCCACATGGGCGCTCTTCTTCTTTCCCGGCTCACATAGTGACTATTGTATTGGGCAGAGCTATTTTCTGTGATGTAAGCCAACAGAGCCTCAGGACGAGGCTCCATAGACTTACACAGAGAAAGCGACTTCTATGTCACCCCAGGGTGAGCTGCTTAATCTGTCTGCAGGTCACACGGGCAAGAAGAACACCGCAGCGATGCTGGAAACGGGAGAGGACGGCGATTGGTGAGTATAGTAATACAGTTACAAATCATTACATAGGTAATTAAAACCGCTCATAAAATAAAAAAAATTGTTGGGACATCTTCTTTAACAATCTATGAAGATTTTATTGGAAAATCTGGTGACAGATCCACTTTATTGTGAAGCCGTGTATTTATGACAGCTAAGTGTATTGGATGTAAAACAGAAAAGAACCCTTAGGGATTAATTATCTATAAATATATAGAGTATTATTTGCACAGAGAAGTAAAACTATTGGATATGTATATATTACACCAGAGACAAACCCTGGCAAGACCTTTCTTTCACAGGGGAAAAATTATATTACATGATGGATATTCAAATGAAAGAGAATCTTGTCAAAAGGGCTGGGCTTCTCACTGTAGTTTTGCTAAACTACAGTTTTATCTGCAGCTGCTCCTCTTCCTGATGAGCTCCTGCTCTCTGGTCCTCCATATTCGTGCACTCTGGCTTGCCCAGTCCCTCCATTTATCGACAGCTTCCTGCTTTTGCACAGTGTAGGCTGAAAGCTGTCAATCAATGGTGCAGGTGAGGATAGACCTCTCTTCATTGAGAGGACTAGCAGAGCTGCTGCAGATAAAACTGTAATTTTATCAAAACTACAGTAAAAAGCCCAGCAAGTGACATAAAGCTGGAATCAGGATCTCTGTTCCATTGCTATGCTGCCCTTAGATGGGGAAACATAAACTTGGTGTCAGATTCCCCATATTAAATGGTTGTCTAGTGAAGACACCTCATAAAAAGAATACTCTGCTAACCAATCCCCTGCTTAGTCCCCAGCTGGTCTCTATTTGCTGATGCAGTGACCTGACACATGAATATGTGACATCATAGGGAAGTCTTAAATGGAGGCATTAAATGGGTTGTCCGCTACTAGGATACCCCCTTCTTAAACTAAATGTTCGGCCCCGATAAAATAATAAAAGCCTATGCTCGCCTCCTGTGCCGGTTCCGTTCCCGCGATGTCAGCACTCTCTCTCCCTGGGGTTGTGATGCGGTGTTGTGATTTGTGCCCCCGGCGCCCAATCAGCACTGGCGTCACTGTCCCCGCCTTCGGACAATTTGCCCATGAAAAAGAAGTCCGGACTGCAGCTCATCCCAGACTTCCTCTTCATGTTCAGTTTGTCCGAAGGCGGAGACACTGACACCAGCGCTGATTGGGCGCCGGGCACCATGTGTCATTGCACCGCATCACAGCCTCGGGATCGCGAGTGCCAACATGGCACGGGAGGTGAGTACAGGCTTTATTATTTTATCGGGGCCGAACATTGAGTTTAAGAAGGAGTTTTCCTAGCAGTTTACAACCCCTTTAATAGGGGTGATGAACAGTGATTGTCTTCATCGTATGACCCTATTAGGACTTTTATGTTTTTCTTTTCCATTGCCTATAAAGTGTCACACTTGGTTAAATAAGACCCTCCACCAAATGTTTCAAGTTGATCTGGACACACGATGTAATAGTAGCAGCAGAGTTGAATAAAATAGTTAGGTTTTTTTATTTATTTTTTGTGAGAGGCCGGACTCACAATCTTTGGTCTAGCTCATCCTAAAGGTGTTGGATGGGGTTGCGGTCCCGGGCTCTGTGTGTGCGATCATTCTCTTCCTCTTCCACCAAAACTCCTCATCTGCCTTCATGGACCTTGCACTGAAGTACAGTCATCGGGAATAGAGCCTTCCCCAAACCATTCCCACAAGTTTAGAACCTACAATGGCCTAAAATTTCTTTTATGCTGAAGAATTAAGACTTCCTTTCACTGGAGCTAAAGGGGCCAATGCCGACCCCTGAAAAACAGCCTCGTAGCATTATCCTTCCTCCACCAAACTGAATGAGTAAGATTTGTGCCCCAATACTTTTTTCCTTATAGTGCACTTTTGGTTATGATAGCATTTTAGTAGTATTTTAAAAACAATGAAAAAGACAACAGCACCAGGGTCTTTTAAAAATTGAAAAAGTGTGGATTTATTAGCACCACAAGCCTGAGAAGGGCTCATTGTTGAGCCAGAATGTGGCACACTGCGATTGTAACATATCCACACTTTTTGAATTTTTCAAGGACCCTATTTGTTTATTATGCTTTTCTTCTATGCATTGCTCACATAGTGCTGTCATGTTCCACAGCGCTTTACAGACATTACCGTCGCTGTCCCCAGTGAGGCTCACATTCTACATTCCCTATCAGGATGTCTGGAATGTGGGAAGAAACCGGAGAACCCTGAGGAAACCCAAGCCAACATGGGGAGAACATACAAACTCCGTGCTGTTGTCTTTTTCATATTTTTTAAATTACTTTTAAGGAGTTGCTCCACCCTTATGGCGGCGTGTCACCAGATGAAGGGGAGTGCGGTCTCCATTATATGATAGTACTAGCTGTACTACCCGGCTTCGCCCGGGTTAATGACTGCTGTTAGCAAAATAGAATGTGTTAACAAAAATTTATTCTGCACACAAAAACCACAAAACAAATAGATAGAAATGTAATTATTAAAAGGCAAAAACTAAGCAAATAGAAGCATTTCACAACATATATTAGCTTTGTTATACTGAGAATGTCTTTGTTGCCTATATTAACCAATCAGAGCTCAGGTTAATTAACTGTAGCAAAATAGAAGCTGAGCTGTGATTGGTTGCTATTGGCAGCCTGATAAATCCCCAGCCAACAGGAAGCCCTCCCCCCTGGCAGTATATATTAGCTCACACATACACATAATAGACAGGTCATGTGACTGACAGCTGCCGTATTTCCTATATGGTACATTTGTTGCTCTTGTAGTTTGCTTATTAATCAGATTTTTATTTTTGAAGGACAATACCAGACTTGTGTGTGTTTTAGGGCGAGTTTTATGTGTCAAGTTGTGTGTGTTGAGTTGCGTGTGGCGACATGCATGTAGCGACTTTTGTGAGATGAGTTTTGTGTGGCGACATGCGTGTAGCAACATTTTGTGTGTTGAGTTGCATGTGACAGGTTAGTGTAGCAAGTTGTGTGCAGCAAGATTTGTGCATGGCGAGTTTTGCGCGTGGCGAGTTTTATGTGTGGTGCATTTTGAGTATGTGCAAGTTTTGTGTGAGGCAACTTTTGCATGTGGTGCAACTTTTGTACATGTGGCAATTTTTCTGTGTGTGCAAGTTTTGCATGAGGTGAGTTTTCCATGAGGTGAGTTTTGCACGTGTGGCGAGTTTTGCGTGAGCCTAGTTTTGCATATGGCGAGTTTTGCATGTAGCGAGTTTTGAGTGGTGACTTTTGTGTTTCGACTTTTATGTGGCGAGGTTGGTGTGTGTGTGTGGTGAAATGTGTGCTGAGGGTGGTATATGTGTTCAAGCACGTGGTAGTGTGTGGCGCATTTTGTGTTTGTGTTCATATCCCCGTGTGTGGTGAGTATCCCATGTCGGGGCCCCACCTTAGCAACTGTACGGTATATACTCTTTGTCGCCATCGCTCTCATTCTTTAAGTCCTCATTGTTCACATCTGGCAGCTGTCAATTTTCCTCCAACACTTTTCCCTTCACTTTTTCCCCATTATGTAGATAGGAGCAAAATTGTTTGGTGAATTGGAACGCGCGGGGTTAAAATTTCACCTCACAACATAGCCTATGACGCTCTCGGGGTCCAGACGTGTGACTGTGCAAAATTTTGTGGCTGTAGCTGCGACGGTACAGATGCCAATCCCGGACATACACACATACATACATACACACATTCAGCTTTATATATTAGATATACCTGTATGTAATCTCCTGTATATAGTATATACCTGTGTGTCATCTCACCTATATATAGTATATATCTGTGTGTCATCTCCTGTATATAGTATATACCTGTATGTCATCTCCTCCTATACATAGCATATACCTGTGTCATCTCCTCCTGTATATACTATATACCTGTAGGTAATCTGCTCCTGTATATAGTATATACCTGTGTGTCATCTCCTCCTGTATATAGTATATACCTGTATGTCATCTCCTCCTGTATGTAGTATGTACCTGTATGTCATCTCCTCCTCTATATAGTATATACCTGTGTGTCATCTCTCCTGTATATAGTATATATCTGTGTGTCATCTCCTCCTGTATATAGTATATACCTGTGTGTCATCTCCCCTGTAAATAGTATATACCTGTGTGTCATCTCCTGTATATAGTATATAGCTGTATGCCATCTCCTCCTGTATTAGCCCTCGTTCACACGTTATTTGGTCAGTATTTTTACCTCAGTATTTGTAAGCTAAAATGGCAGCCTGATAAATCCCCAGCCAACAGTAAGCCCACCCCCTGGCAGTATATATTAGCTCACACATACACATAATAGACTGGTCATGTGACTGACAGCTGCCGGATTCCTATATGGTACATTTGTTGCTCTTGTAGTTTGTCTGCTTATTAATCAGATTTTTATTTTTGAAGGATACCAGACTTGTGTGTGTTTTAGGGCGAGTTTCGTGTGTCAAGTTGTGTGTGTTGAGTTGCGTGTGGCGACATGCATGTAGGGACTTTTGTGAGATGAGTTTTGTGTGGCGACATGCGTGTAGCAACTTTTTGTGTGTCGAGTTGCATGTGACAGGTTAGTGTAGCAAGTTGTGTGCAGCAAGTTTTGCGCATGGCGAGTTTTGCGCGTGGCGAGTTTTATGTGTGGTGCCTTTTGAGTATGTGCAAGTTTTGTGTGAGGCAACTTTTGCATGTGTTGCAACTTTTGTGCATGTGGCAATTTTTCTGCGTGTGGCAATTTTTCTGCGTGTGCAAGTTTTGCGTGTGGCGAGTTTTGCACGTGTGGCGAGTTTTGCATGTGGAGAGTTTTGCGCGTGGCGAGTTTTGAGCGGCGACTTTTGTGTTTCTACTTTTATGTGGCGAGGTTGGTGTATGTGTGGTGAAATGTGCACTGAGGGTGGTATATGTGTTCGAGCACGTGGTAGTGTGTGGCGCATTTTGTGTGTGTGTTCATATCCCCGTGGTGGTGTGATTATCCCATGTTGGGGCCCCACCTTAGCAACTGTACAGTATATACTCTTTGGTGCCATCGCTGTCATTCTTTAAGTCCCCCTTGTTCACATCTGGCAGCTGTTAATTTGCCTCCAACACTTTTCCTTTCATTTTTTCCCCATTATGTAGATAGGGGCAAAATTGTTTGGTGACTTGGAAAGCGCGGGGTTAAAATTTCACCTCACAATATAGCTTTGACGCTCTCAGGGTCCAGACGTGTGACTGTGCAAAATTTTGTGCCTGTAGCTGCGACGCCTCCAACACTTTTCCTTTCACTTTTTCCCCATTATGTAGATAGGGGCCAAATTGTTTGGTGAATTGGAAAGCGCGGGGTTAAAATTTCACCTCACAACATAGCCTATGACGCTCTCGGGGTCCAGACGTGTGACTGTGCAAAATTTTGTGGCTGTAGCTGCTACGGTTCAGATGCCAATCCCGGACATACATACATACATACATACATACACACACACACACATTCAGCTTTATATATTAGACTAGCTGTACTACCCGGCTTCGCCCGGGTTAATGACTGCTGTTAGCAAAATAGAATGTGTTAACAAAAATTTATTCTGCACACAAAAACCACAAAACAAATAGATAGAAATGTAATTATTAAAAGGCAAAAACTAAGCAAATAGAAGCATTTCACAACATATATTAGCTTTGTTATACTGAGAATGTCTTTGTTGCCTATATTAACCAATCAGAGCTCAGGTTAATTAACTGTAGCAAAATAGAAGCTGAGCTGTGATTGGTTGCTATTGGCAGCCTGATAAATCCCCAGCCAACAGGAAGCCCTCCCCCCTGGCAGTATATATTAGCTCACACATACACATAATAGACAGGTCATGTGACTGACAGCTGCCGTATTTCCTATATGGTACATTTGTTGCTCTTGTAGTTTGCTTATTAATCAGATTTTTATTTTTGAAGGACAATACCAGACTTGTGTGTGTTTTAGGGCGAGTTTTATGTGTCAAGTTGTGTGTGTTGAGTTGCGTGTGGCGACATGCATGTAGCGACTTTTGTGAGATGAGTTTTGTGTGGCGACATGCGTGTAGCAACATTTTGTGTGTTGAGTTGCATGTGACAGGTTAGTGTAGCAAGTTGTGTGCAGCAAGATTTGTGCATGGCGAGTTTTGCGCGTGGCGAGTTTTATGTGTGGTGCATTTTGAGTATGTGCAAGTTTTGTGTGAGGCAACTTTTGCATGTGGTGCAACTTTTGTACATGTGGCAATTTTTCTGTGTGTGCAAGTTTTGCATGAGGTGAGTTTTCCATGAGGTGAGTTTTGCACGTGTGGCGAGTTTTGCGTGAGCCTAGTTTTGCATATGGCGAGTTTTGCATGTAGCGAGTTTTGAGTGGTGACTTTTGTGTTTCGACTTTTATGTGGCGAGGTTGGTGTGTGTGTGTGGTGAAATGTGTGCTGAGGGTGGTATATGTGTTCAAGCACGTGGTAGTGTGTGGCGCATTTTGTGTTTGTGTTCATATCCCCGTGTGTGGTGAGTATCCCATGTCGGGGCCCCACCTTAGCAACTGTACGGTATATACTCTTTGTCGCCATCGCTCTCATTCTTTAAGTCCTCATTGTTCACATCTGGCAGCTGTCAATTTTCCTCCAACACTTTTCCCTTCACTTTTTCCCCATTATGTAGATAGGAGCAAAATTGTTTGGTGAATTGGAACGCGCGGGGTTAAAATTTCACCTCACAACATAGCCTATGACGCTCTCGGGGTCCAGACGTGTGACTGTGCAAAATTTTGTGGCTGTAGCTGCGACGGTACAGATGCCAATCCCGGACATACACACATACATACATACACACATTCAGCTTTATATATTAGATATACCTGTATGTAATCTCCTGTATATAGTATATACCTGTGTGTCATCTCACCTATATATAGTATATATCTGTGTGTCATCTCCTGTATATAGTATATACCTGTATGTCATCTCCTCCTATACATAGCATATACCTGTGTCATCTCCTCCTGTATATACTATATACCTGTAGGTAATCTGCTCCTGTATATAGTATATACCTGTGTGTCATCTCCTCCTGTATATAGTATATACCTGTATGTCATCTCCTCCTGTATGTAGTATGTACCTGTATGTCATCTCCTCCTCTATATAGTATATACCTGTGTGTCATCTCTCCTGTATATAGTATATATCTGTGTGTCATCTCCTCCTGTATATAGTATATACCTGTGTGTCATCTCCCCTGTAAATAGTATATACCTGTGTGTCATCTCCTGTATATAGTATATAGCTGTATGCCATCTCCTCCTGTATTAGCCCTCGTTCACACGTTATTTGGTCAGTATTTTTACCTCAGTATTTGTAAGCTAAAATGGCAGCCTGATAAATCCCCAGCCAACAGTAAGCCCACCCCCTGGCAGTATATATTAGCTCACACATACACATAATAGACTGGTCATGTGACTGACAGCTGCCGGATTCCTATATGGTACATTTGTTGCTCTTGTAGTTTGTCTGCTTATTAATCAGATTTTTATTTTTGAAGGATACCAGACTTGTGTGTGTTTTAGGGCGAGTTTCGTGTGTCAAGTTGTGTGTGTTGAGTTGCGTGTGGCGACATGCATGTAGGGACTTTTGTGAGATGAGTTTTGTGTGGCGACATGCGTGTAGCAACTTTTTGTGTGTCGAGTTGCATGTGACAGGTTAGTGTAGCAAGTTGTGTGCAGCAAGTTTTGCGCATGGCGAGTTTTGCGCGTGGCGAGTTTTATGTGTGGTGCCTTTTGAGTATGTGCAAGTTTTGTGTGAGGCAACTTTTGCATGTGTTGCAACTTTTGTGCATGTGGCAATTTTTCTGCGTGTGGCAATTTTTCTGCGTGTGCAAGTTTTGCGTGTGGCGAGTTTTGCACGTGTGGCGAGTTTTGCATGTGGAGAGTTTTGCGCGTGGCGAGTTTTGAGCGGCGACTTTTGTGTTTCTACTTTTATGTGGCGAGGTTGGTGTATGTGTGGTGAAATGTGCACTGAGGGTGGTATATGTGTTCGAGCACGTGGTAGTGTGTGGCGCATTTTGTGTGTGTGTTCATATCCCCGTGGTGGTGTGATTATCCCATGTTGGGGCCCCACCTTAGCAACTGTACAGTATATACTCTTTGGTGCCATCGCTGTCATTCTTTAAGTCCCCCTTGTTCACATCTGGCAGCTGTTAATTTGCCTCCAACACTTTTCCTTTCATTTTTTCCCCATTATGTAGATAGGGGCAAAATTGTTTGGTGACTTGGAAAGCGCGGGGTTAAAATTTCACCTCACAATATAGCTTTGACGCTCTCAGGGTCCAGACGTGTGACTGTGCAAAATTTTGTGCCTGTAGCTGCGACGCCTCCAACACTTTTCCTTTCACTTTTTCCCCATTATGTAGATAGGGGCAAAATTGTTTGGTGAATTGGAAAGCGCGGGGTTAAAATTTCACCTCACAACATAGCCTATGACGCTCTCGGGGTCCAGACGTGTGACTGTGCAAAATTTTGTGGCTGTAGCTGCTACGGTTCAGATGCCAATCCCGGACATACATACATACATACATACATACATACACACACACACACATTCAGCTTTATATATTAGATTGTAGAGGCGCTTTCTTATATATTGCTACTAATGATAATCAATCTTGAAACCGAAGGTAACGTTTCTTTCTTTCTCTTTACAGCCGACCTCTTGAAGATGGAGATATTATTAACGTAGACGTCACAGTGAGTCACATATTAAGTACTTCTTCTTCTCACCTTCTGCAATTTTTAGCCTTCAGCTTATATCAGTGTAGTGATCCCAATCCCATTTTACAAGTTTTTCCCCATCTCTCAAGCTACGAAGGAACTATAAGTGTCAATGTGCCTTGCCATTGGAAGTCATTTATGTTTGCAACTCTCCGTGGCTGAAACTTGTCATTCCCCACCACCAACTACATAACGTCAGGTTGTCTCAGACTCCACGGAAGGCAATAAGTAAAAATTCACTGCGGAATATGAAATGCGAACGCGCTTCCTGAGACTCCTTTGTCGGTGCGGATAATAACACTCCACGGCTCTTCTTCTTTTGTACAGATGACAATACAAATCTGTTCGAAAATGATATTTTCATTTAGAAAATCCCCGGACACTCGAATGTTTTAGTTGTGATGTTGTTTACTTGTTTCGCGGCTGTTTTTATTGCTTTCTATCTACTTTTTTTTTTTAACCCTGGGTTTACTCTAAGAAGGACCTGGGCTTGACATGAATTTAAGGCTGGAATCAGATGAACTGAGATCAGTGCAGGCCTAAGTGAAATGTCAGCCCAATCCCGCTATGTGTCATGTTTTTGAGAAGGTGTAATTGTTATTGATCCTCGGTGTAGTTAATGCAGAGCGCTGCAGTACTGAGCAGCTGCTGAAGCTAGATATGTATGAGATGAGCCAACGTGGGGGGAAAGGCAGCATTTTTCTTTCACTCTAGCGAGATTGATCTTCCTCTTCCTGCTGATTTGGAGTAGGGCCTGTCATTATCTTACTCTGTCATTAGAGGCTACATTGGCCTGTGTATGTCAGTCTATTTGGACAGCAACTCTTTTTGCTAGCAGTGTTCCCTACATTTATTAAAATCCCTGAAGATAGTGTTGTATTCCATTTGTAGCAGAAGAACCTTTAACCCTTTTGCTGCAGAACATGCTGCGTGTTTATATGTCGCCCCCATGGTTAATGATTTGGAGGCCACTGAGTGATTTAACACATGACAATGAATTTTGCAAAAGGTTCTTTTTTTTTTTTTCTTTACAAGAAAGCGGAAAAAATTACAATAGAGAATCGAGTGTTTGTGGTTGATTGGGACTTATTGTTTCCATTGATGCCAGCGCACAGCTAAACAAAACTTTCGGGAAAACTAGACGTTATCCAAGTCTTGTATCATGATGTGTGTGCGAAGATATCACCTACGCTATCATATTCGTAAACCCGACTATGGATTATGAATGCAGTTATTCTAAAATTATAAAATTACCCCATTGTTTTTATTTATAGCGAAGGCCAGATAATGAAAAAAAGAGGGACGAGACAAAAGGGGGCTATCAAGGTGTAGTACACAGTCAAAGCTGGGTGAAAAAATGGGTGATAGGAATACTCTTACCTGTAGTAGCCAGTCGATTCAGGTCCAGAAAAAGCATGTTGGTCTTTGTAGACCTTTATAATTGAAATCTAGAGCCTTGGATACTTTTCGTATAGTTATTATCTTTAAAGAGGACTTGTAACTTGCTCAAAACAATTGAGAACATTGTTTAAGTCCCCGTGCTCCCCTGATTCTGTCACTCTTTTCTGTTTTGCGATTCGTGGCTCCATTGCCAAGATATTCACATTTTTGCTTTTGGAGCACGGCGTGTGAAATCTCTGCTTGCTGTCCAACTGTGCGTTTCTTCAGTCTTCTCTGGGGGCGTTCGCTTTCACTCTTCCTTACAGATGCTGCCAATCACAGCTCAGCAGCTGATGTAGTAGTCTCAGATTCTGCCACGCTGTGATTGATAGCATTTGAGAGAGAGCAGTAAAAATACACGTTCCTAGAGAAGACTCCGAAGAAACACCCAGTTGGAAAACAAGCAGAGATTTCACATACAGCGCTCCAAAAGGAACAAATTTGATTATCTCTACAGTGCAGTGATGCATCCAAAATGGTAAAGAGCAGCAGACTCAGGAGTGCAGGGATTTTTACAATTTATTTAGCTCAATTATTTTGAGCAAGTGACCTGTCCTATTTATATTTTGCTTTATGCATTTATGATTTGGCTTTATTGTTTTGTAAGCCCAATTGACGATAAAATGGACCATCTGCCCATTTCTGTTTACTACTTATCTATGTGATCAACGTGGTCTTTATTATGTCTGATGAAGACCCTGTTCCAAGGTTAAAACACATAACGCCTCAATAGAATTGTGAAAGTCTGCCTTGTATTGTCCCCTGGGGAGAAATGGCACACACCATGATGTTGGAGGCACACAGAGAGTACATATGTGTCCACCCTTACTCTTAAGCTAGGTAACCTCACATAGCATTAACGTCTCGTGACAGAATATCTAAAAAGCTGGTGGTCTCATTCCACACATTTGTCGAGCAAAGGTAAGGAAGGACACATCTCTATGGGACAGTAGATTTCTATAGGCGACATATTTCAAATATATACAACCCAATTCCCTTTTTCAATCTTAGGGTTGGTTATGTGCTCATACAAGTAGTGGTTTTTTTGTATGTGTGTGCAAAGCTAAATTTCCTTGTATCTAGAAAAGTCACAACTCGTAAATTATGGAATTTTACTAATCATTTTTAAATACAATTATAATGTCAGTTTTATTGATCCTTAAATACAACAAAGAAAGAAATTTCCAATATGCATCTGAGATGTTACAACCAAGGAGGAAGATACCGTTTAATAGAAAAAAATGTGTATTTTCAGAAGAGACAAAGCCCTTTGACCCTGTTTGTGGATTAATATTATTATTTTTTATTATAGTGCCATTTCTTTACATGTGAAAAGGGGTATACATAATAAAAATGCAAGTGCAATAATCATGAACAATATTAGTCACTGAATGGTACAGTAAGAGAGAGGACCCTGCCCACGAGGGCTCACAGTCTACAAGGGATGGGTGAGGATACAGTAGGTGAGGGCAGAGCTGGTCGTGCAGCGGTTTGGTGGACCGATGGTTACTGCAGGTTGTAGGCTTGTCGTAAGAAGTATGTCTTCAGGTTCCTTTACAAGGTTTCCACAGTAGGCGAAAGTCTGATGTGTTGTGGTAGAGAGTTCCAGAGTAGGGGTGATACGCAGGAGAAATCTAGTATGCGATTGTGGGAAGAAGAGATAAGAGGGGAGTAGAGAAGGAGATCATGTGAGGATCGGAGGTTACGTGTAGGTAAGTACCGGTAGACGAGGTCACAGATGTATGGAGGAGACAGGTTGTGGATGGCTTTGTACGCCATGGTTAGGGTTTTGAACTGGAGTTTGTGGGCAATGGGGAGCCAGTTTAGAGATTGGCAGAGAGGAGAGGCCGGGAAATAGTATGTAGAGAATAGTTTTCTTTCTAGGTTCACCCTTATACTAAACGAAGAGTATATTTACATAAAAATGAGAGAAATATTAAGGTTGTTTTTTTTTATAGAAAAATGTTATGAATTGATTTGGCTTTAAACTGTGAACAATAATCAATGGAAGTCCATTGGTGTATAGACCTTGCTGTATCTTCAGACATTAGATGCAATTAGTCTGATCTTTCTTAACTGTCTTTTGTGACTGATTTTTTTTTCCCTCATACACATCTGGCTCTGTTTCTTCCCCCACGGTTTTAGCCGATGACATAGGGATTTCACAAAGCATGCTTAAAAAGGGCCTCTTATGTCATTGACTGGGAGAGGTCAAATGACGAGACTACCTACTACACCACAAAAATAAAATAGTTAAGAAAGATAGATTAGAGATTTTGGCAGGACCATTGAGTTATGTTTCTTTAGGCTAAGCCATGATTGCCTTGGTTTAGTATTTGGCTTGTTCGTTGAATGGGATATTTCAGGCATCGGAAGCGATTTTGCCTTTGGTTTGATTAACAAACTTTGCCTGTGGCTACATTAACTCTGAAGGCCGGCAAATGCAAACAAAGCTTCCTTATATCAGTGCAATGGGAAGACAGTTCAAGATGTTTCCACATGTGTTGCTCCGGTTGGATTTTTTTTTGTTTCTCGGAGTTAAGGCTTGGCCCTTAGAGTTGATTTATGATCTCCAAATGGCTTCTAAACAACTGGATGTTTTGTCTGGTTTTAGATTGATATTAGTCTGTTTTCTGATATGCCTGTGTTATTGCTCACATTGATCTTTTTTCAGGACATTTGCTTTACTTGACCGGCCATGTGCATACATTAATTTTCAATCATGTTTATAATTTATCCATCTTGTGTAAAGCACTTTAACTTATAAATCACTTATGTAGTTCTAAATTGGAAACGTGTAGATTTAGTGTGCAAATCAACTTAATAATACTAAGTCTTTAACTGTTGCAATTTCAAAATGATATATATATATATATAATGTAATTAAAACATTTAATTGAAGGAATTGTAAAATGATTGAAGCAACTGTAAATAAATCGTTTAATGATAATGGAATAACCAGCGCACTGCAAATAACCCAAGCTCTTGATGTTGCTTTAAGGGGTGTAACTACATCAAGAGCATGCGTGCAAGGGTGTAACTACATCAAGAGCTTGGGCACAGGGATGTAACTACATGAAGAGCTTGGGCGCAGGGGTGTAACTACATCAAGAGCTAGGGCGCAGGGGTGTAACTACATCAAGAGCTTGGCTACAGGGGTGTAACTACATCCAGAGCTTGGGCACAGGAGTGTAACTACATCCAGAGCTTGGGCACAGGAGTGTAACTTCATCAAGAGCTAGGGGGCAGGGGTGTAACTACATCAAGAGCTTGGGCACAGGAGTGTAACTTCATCAAGAGCTAGGGGGCAGGGGTGTAACTACATCAAGAGCTTGGGTTAAGGGGTGTAACTACATCAAGAGGTTGGGTGCAGGGGGGTGTAACTACATAAAGAGCTTGGGTTCAGGGGTGTAACTACATCAAGAGCTTGGGCGCAGGAGTGTAACTACATCCAGAGCTTGGGCACAGGAGTGTAACTTCATCAAAAGCTTGGGCGCAGGAGTGTAACTACATCAAGAGCTAGGGCACAGGAGTGTAACTTCATCAAAAGCTTGGGCGCAGGAGTGTAACTACATCAAGAGCTAGGGCACAGGGGTGTAACTACATCAAGAGCTAGGGCGCAGGGGTGTAACTACATCAAGAGCTTGGGTTAAGGATTGTAACTACATCAAGAGCTTGGGTTCAGGGGTGTAACTACATCAAGAGCTTGGGTGCAGAGGTGTAACTACATCAAAAGCTTGGATTAAGGGGTATAACTATATCATGAGGTTTGGTTAAGAGGTATAACTACATGAAGAGCTTGAGTGCAAGGGTATAACTACATCAAGAGCTTGGCCACAGGGGTTGCACCTGGGTCCTTGAGCCTAGAGGGGGCCAAAAAGATCTTTGGCCCATATGGAAACACCAGTACGATTAAAGACCCATGATAGTTGCGGTCCCTGTTGGAGATTTTGTATTGGGGCCCATGTGCTTCAATTTATGCCACTACTTGGGCTCATACACAAATCAGAATCTAATGCACAAACCATGCACAGTAGGGCACAGAGGACATATGGCTTCTTTGTTATGGCGCCCCAAAGACCACATCAGTTTTTGAAGCAATATAATATGTGAGTGTGTGTGTGTATATATATATATATATATATATATATATATATATATATATATATATATATATATATATATATATATATATATATACTGCTCAAAAAAAATAGAGGGAACACTAAAGTGCCACATCCTAGATATCACTGAAATATTCCAGTTGTAAATCTTTATTCATTACATAGTGGAATGTGTTGAGAACAATAAAACCGAAAAATTATCAACATAAATCACAACTAATATCCCATGGAGGTCTGGAGTTGGAATGATGCTCAAAATTAAAGTGGAAAATTAAGTTACGGGCTGATCCAACTTCAGTGGAAATGCCTCAAGACTAGGAAATGCTCAGTATTGTGTGTGGCCTCCGCGTGCCTGTATGATCTCCCTATAATGCCTGGGCATGCTCCTGATGAGGCGGCGGATGGTTTCCTGAGGGATCTCCTCCCAGACCTGGACTAAAGCATCCGCTAACTTCTGGACAATCTGTGGTGCAGCGTGACGGTGGATGGTGCAAGACATGATGTCCCAGATGTGTTCAATCAGATTCAGGTCTGGGGAACGGGCGGGCCAGTCCATAGCTTCAATGCCTTCATCTTGCAGGAACTGCTGACACACTCCAGCCACATGAGGTCTGGCATTGTCCTGCATTAACCCAAAAGATACAAAGTATCATAACACACCACTCGAGAAACAATATAAAAAGGGTAACAAACTTTATTTAAAGTACATTAAATGCTAAAACACGTAACAACAAACACTGAACAGTAAGAGGAAGGATACAATATACCCGATTAAAGTGCACAAAAATTGAGATTGAGGTAGAAAGTAAACCAGGCTTTAGGATAGAGTTAGTACATATCTATAATATAACGCTGGGAGCGTCACTCTGTCCGAAGCCTTTATAGACTGCGCAAGCGCCGGCGCAGTCTGGACCCCACAGAGTGATGCTCCCAGGAGATCGCGGTATGCGTAAGCACTGAACGCACACCGCGATCTCCAACGGAGAAGCAGGGACGAGCCAGGAGGCGGAGGGTGAGTATATTTACCTGTCCCGTTCCACTGCTGCGTGCTGCTCCATCCTCCACCTGCGACGTTCAGTTCAGAGGGCGCGATGACGCGCTTAATGCACGCCGCCCTCTGACTGAACAGTCACAGGCAGAGGACCCCGGAAGACAGAGAGGCGCGCAGCAGTGGAACGGGGGACAGGTAAATATAGCAAGTGCCGGGGGCCTGAGCTAGCGGCGACTCTGGCACCTGACCCCCACAGTGCGCCGGTGTCCCCGCCTGCTCAGGCCCCCAGCACTCGGCACCCAGCACAGCCGCCCGCACTCTCAGCACCACCCCGCACAGCCGTCCGCACTCTCAGCACCACCCCGCACAGCCGCCCGCACTCACCACCGCCACGCACAGCCGCCCGCACTCTCAGCACCACCATGTACAGCCGCCCGCACTCACCACCGCCACGCACAGCCGCCCGCACTCACCACCGCCACGCACAGCCGCCCGCACTCTCAGCACCACCGCGCACAGCCGTCCGCACTCTCAGCACCACCCCGCACAGCCGCCCGCACTCACCACCGCCACACACAGCCGCCCGCACTCTCAGCACCACCACGCACAGCCGCCCGCACTCACCACCGCCACGCACAGCCGCCCGCACTCACCACCGCCACGCACAGCCACCCGCACTCACCACCGCCACGCACAGCCGCCCGCACTCTCAGCACCACCACGCACAGCCGCCCGCACTCACCACCGCCACGCACAGCCGCCCGCACTCACCACCGCCATGCACAGCCGCCCGCACTCTCAGCACCACCACGCACAGCCGCCCGCACTCTCAGCACCACCCCGCACAGCTGCCCGCACTCTCAGCACCACCCCGCACAGCCGCCCGCACTCACCACTGCCACGCACAGCCGCCCGCACTCACCACCGCCACGCACAGCCGCCCGCACTCACCACCGCCACGCACAGCCGCCCGCACTCAGCACAGCCACGCACAGCCGCCGGCACTCAGCACAGCCTCCCGCACTCAGCACCGCCACGCACAGCCGCCCGCACTCAGCACAGCCGCCCGCACTCAGCACAGCCACGCACAGCCGCCCGCACTCAGCACAGCCACCCGCACTCAGCACCGCCACGCACAGCCGCCCGCACTCAGCACCGCCACGCACAGCAGCCCGCACTCAGCACCGCCACGCACAGCCGCCCGCACTCAGCACCGCCACGCACAGCAGCCCGCACTCAGCACCGCCACGCACAGCCGCCCGCACTCAGCACAGCCACGCACAGCCTCCCGCACTCAGCACAACCACGCACAGCCGCCAGCACTCAGCACAGCCGCCCGCACTCAGCACAGCCGCCCGCACTCAGCACAGCCGCCCGCACTCAGCACAGCCACGCACAGCCGCCCGCACTCAGCACAGCCGCCTGCACTCAGCACCGCCACGCACAGCCGCCCGCACTCAGCACAGCCACGCACAGCCGCCCGTACTCAGCACAGCCGCCCGCACTCAGCACCGCCACGCACAGCCGCCCGCACTCAGCACCGCCACGCACAGCAGCCCGCACTCAGCACCGCCACGCACAGCCGCCCGCACTCAGCACAGCCACGCACAGCCTCCCGCACTCAGCACAGCCAACGGCACTCAGCACAGCCGCCGGCACTCAGCACAGCCGCCGGCACTCAGCACAGCCACACACAGCCGCCCGCACTCAGCACCGCCACGCACAGCCGCCCGCACTCAGCACAGCCACGCCCAGCCGCCCGCACTCAGCACAGCCGCCCGCACTCAGCACAGCTGGCCGCACTCAGCACAGCCGCACTCGGACAGTAGAGCCGGAGAGAGAAAGATGAGAGCAACATATGGCAGAATGGAAATAGGAACAGGCAGAATGAGTGCAGCACATTACAACAGAATGGGGGCACAGGATGGGAGCAGCACATGACAGAATGGGGGCGCAGGATGGGAGCACCACATGACAGAATGGGGGTGCAGGATGGGAGCAGCACATGACAGAATGATTGCGCACGATGGCAGCAGCACATGACAGAATGGGGGCGCACACATGACAGGATGGGGGTGCAGGATGGGAGCACATGACAGAATGGGAGCAGCACATGACAGGATGGGGGCACTAGATGGGAGCAGCACATGACAGAATGGGGGCACACGATGGGAGCAGCACATGACAGAATGGGGGCGCACACACATGACAGGATGGGGGTGTAGGATGGAGCAGCATATCACAGGATGGGAGCGCAGGATGGGAGCACATGACAGGATGGAAATGCAGGATGGAGCAGCACATAATAGGATGGGGGTGCAGGATGGAACAGCACATGACAGGATGGGGGCGCAGGATGGGAGCACATGACAGGATGGGGATGCAGGATGGAGCACCACATGACAGGATGGGGGCGCAGGATGGAGCAGCACATGACAGGATGGGAGAGCAAGATGGGAGCATACCAGGATGGAGACCATATACCAATATAAATGCTCGCCACCCGGGCGTAGAACGGGTTCAATAGCTAGTGATAGTAATATCGTATTAGCATGCATAAAAAATTGATCCTCCTTTGCCAAAACTTTGCACAACTTTTCCCCTTGACAAAGCAAGAACGCGAAACACGCGTTGGTGCTTCTTTCTGAGACTGAGGACAGGCGGACTTTATGGGTATGTGTTGGTACTGACATTAATCCTCTATGCACTTGCACTTTTTATTTTGGCAAAGGAGGATCAATTTTTTATGCATGCTAATACGATATTACTATCATATGTACTAACTCTACCCTAAAGCCTGGTTTACTTTCTACCTCAATCTCAATTTTTGTGCACTTTACTCGGGTATATTGTATCCTTCCTCTTACTGTTCAGTGTTTGTTGTTACGTGTTTTAGCATTTAATGTACTTTAAATAAAGTTTGTTACCCTTTTTATATTGTTTCTCGAGTGGTGTGTTATGATACTTTGTATCTTTTGGGTTAGTGTAAGCTTTCCACACCCCTTCTATGCTTCCTATGGGATTTCCTTTCATGGTGGAGGAACCCTCTGATTAGCATTACTATGTTTATGGACATTTTTGTTTATTGTCCTGCATTAGGAGGAACCCAGGGCCAACCACACCAGCATATGGTCTTACAAGGGGTCTGAGGATCTCATCTCAGTACCTAATGTCAGTCAGGCTACCTCTGGTGAGCACATGGAGGGCTGTGCGGCCCTCCAAAGAAATGCCACCCCACACCATTACTGACCCACTGCCAAACTGGTCATGCTGAAGGATGTTGCAGGCAGCAGATCGCTCTCCAGACTCTGTCACGTCCGTCACATGTGCTCAATGTGAACCTGCTTTCATCTGTGAAGAGCACAGGGCGCCAGTGGGGAATTTGCTAATCCTGGTGTTCTGTGGCAAATGCCAATCGTCCTGCACGGTGTTGGGCTGTGAGCACAACCCTCATCTGTGGATGTCGGGCACTCAGACCATCCTCATGGAGTCGGTTCCTAACCGTTTGTACAGACAAATAAACATTTGTGGCCCGCTGGAGGTCATTTTGCAGTGCTCTTCCTGTTCCTCCTTGCACAAAGGCTGAGGTAGCGGTCCTGCTGGGTTGTTGCCCTCCTATGGCCCCCTCCACTTCTCGTGGTGTACAGGCATGTCTCCTGGTAGCGCCACCAGCCTCTGGACACTATGCTGACAGACACAGCAAACCTTCTTGCCACAGCTCGCATTGATATGCCATCCTGGATGAGCGGCAGGTTCACACTGAGCACATGTGACAGACGTGACAGAGTCTGGAGATGCCGTTGAGAGCGATCTGTTGCCTGCAACATCCTTCAGTATGACCGGTTTGGCAGTGGGTCAGTAATGGTGTGTGATGGCATTTCTTTGGAGGGCTACATGGCCCTCCATGTGCTCGCCTGAGGTAGCCTGACTGCCATTAGGTACCGAGATGAGATCCTCAGACCCCTTGTGAGACCATATGCTGGTGCGGTTGACCGTGGGTTCTTCCTAATGCAGGACAATGCCAGACCTCATGTGGCTGGAGTGTGTCAGCAGTTTCTGCAAGATGAAGGCATTGAAGCTATGGACTGGCCCGCCCATTCCCCAGACCTGAATCCGATTGAACACATCTGGGACATCATGTCTCGCCCCTTCCACCAACAGACAGACAGGAGTTGGCGGATACTTTAGTCCAGGTCTGGGAGGATATCCCTCAGGAGACCTTCTTAATATGCATCTTGAAACAGCCACACTGCTAGTTTTCAGAGAGTCCTGTATTTCAACTGATGTTATTTGTGAGTTTTTCTTTTTTCTACCTGACCGTGGTTTTGTTTTTACAGAGCCCCTGATTTTCCATTTGTTAATCACAGTTTGAACGCTGCTGACGGGCATTAGCAATACCTTGGATACCTTTTTGTATCCCTTTCCTGTTTTATACAGTTCAACTACCTTTTCCTGTAGATCCATTGACAATTCTTTTGCTTTCCCCGTGACTTACAATCCAGAAATGTCAGTGGCTGGATGAAAGTTGCAAGAGTCTGTCTGTATCCCAGAAACTCCCTCAGCTTTTATGCACACACACTGATTAGAAGCAAACAGGTCTCAGGTGAGGATGTTACCTCAGCCATTCAAACCCATTTGTGTCAATTTCTGTGCATTTTATCAGGCCAAAATCACCAGGGCATGTGAACTTTTGTTCTGGATATAGGGTGGAAAAAAGAATTTCCACATCATCAGTCACACAGTGTTTGACTGCAGATATGATATTCTTACTGTAGGATGCTGGATTTTCTTTGAACCAAGTAGGATTTGTGCTGCCCACAAAATCCTGACTTTCTATTTTTCCATACCAATGATTATTAGGGTTCATGTAAGTGGCAGAGCCTGGTGTACAAAGCCTGTATGGCAGTAAACGGAGGTGGTATATTTCAGGTGCTGCATGTACGGAGATATTCTTATGCATGTACACTCCATTCTCACAAGGGACTTTGAGACCTCAATTCTCTGGATTATAGGGAAGCATGTGCAGACCCCCCATAGATCTTACAATTATCACTTATCTTATGGGTAGGTGATACATTTATTTAGTGTATTTAATGAGAATGACAAATCTTAACCACCTTGATAACTAAATACTTATCTATATATATAAGAGGCATCGTGATTACTTGATAATCCCACCCCCTGCACATTAGCTCCGCCCCCACACATCACCACACAGCCCTGCCCCCCACCACATTACCACACACAATCCCGCCCCCCACCATATTACCACACACAATCCTGCCCCCCCCACCACATTACCACACACAATCCCGCCCCCACCACATTACCACACACAATCCTGCCCCCACCACATTACCACACACAATCGCACCCCCCCAACACATTACCACACACAATCCCGCCCCCACCACATTACCACACGTAATCCCACCCCCCCACCACATTACCACACACAATCCCGCCCCCCACCACATTACCACACATAATCCCGCCCCCCCACCACATTACCACACACAATCTCGCCCCCCCACCACATTACCACACATAATCCCGCCCCCCCACCACATTACCACACACAATCCCACCCCCCACCACATTACCACACATAATCCTGCCCCCCACCACATTACCACACACAATCCCACCCCCACCACATTACCACACATAATCCCTCCCCCCACCACATTACCAAACACAATCCCGCCCCCCCACCACATTACTGCACATAATCCTGCCCCCCACCACATTACTGCACATAATCCTGCCCCCCACCACATTACCACACGCAATCCCGCCCCCCACCACATTACCACACGCAATCCCGCCCCCCCACCACATTACCACACACAATCCTGCCCCCACCACATTAACACACACAATCCCGCCCCCCCACCACATTACCACACACAATCCCGCCCCCACCACATTACCACACACAATCCCGCCCCCCCACCACATTACCACACACAATCCCGCCCCCCACCACATTACCACACACAATCCCGCCCCCCACCACATTACCACACACAATCCCGCCCCCCACCACATTACCACACATAATCCCGCCCCCCCACATTACCACACAAGGCTCTGTCCCCCCACATTACCACACGAGGCTCTGTCCCCCCACATTACAACACGAGGCTCCGTCCCCACACATTACCACACGAGGCTCTGTCCCCACACATTACCACACGAGGCTCTGTCCCCACACATTACCATATGAGGCTCCGTCCTCACACATTACCACACGAGGCTCCGTCCCTCCACATTACCACACGAGGCTCCGTCCTCACACATTACCACACGAGGCTCCGTCCTCACACATTACCACATGAGGCTGCATTACCACACGGGGCTCTGTCCCCACACATTACCACACGAGGCTCTGTCCCCACACATTACCACACAAATCCAGTTTGCTTTTGATTTTACACACTGAATAAAATGTATTAGTATTATTCTGATTTTTAATTATTATTATTATTGTTATTAACTTCATTTTAAGTTAATTTACCACCTGCGTAAGCGCTATTGAATGTTGTCATTATTTACTTTAGTTTAATCACCAGCAGCGTTAATTAGATAGCAATGAGCATGCCGAGCGTTAGCTGGCTGGAAACAGCTAGTTTGTCCATATTACTTGAGTCTGTCTTTTGAGTTACAGCTTCTATTCTTGATGGACTTGCGTTCATGTTTTAATAATAATGGGGTCACTTTCTCCGTTTTCCAATCCAGACATGCTCAGTTGTATAGAGGTCTGAGCCTTGGGATGGTCATTTAATTATTCTCAAAACACAAGAAGCTTTTTTTTGTCTAACTATGTATTTATTCTTACAATAACCCCTCCTGACCTCACACACGGTTTTCCTAAAGTATCACATGATGTATAAAAACTATCAACACTCTCGATGCTTTCAATTAAAAAATGAATCACCAACTCCAGATGTTGATGTACTTCCCAATTTGCACGGATCCTCCAATAAGTTTGGCTTATGGTTGTAGCCAGGATTTCAGTCATTATTCATTACTTTGGAAGCGTACATACTGCCTACTGAAACGCAAAAAGTTCTAAAGTTTAGGTTCATCAGGCTAAGAATCCCTCCGCCACATCTCATTGATCTGTTTTCGATTTTCTAAAGTGAATTGTCTCCTTTTATTCTGTTTTGTCTTCTTGACAGCTACTCTACTTTTCAGCCCTTCAGTCTCATAGTGTTGAGCGTAATGCACAATTCACATGTCTGTGTTTCTTAACGGCATCCGGTCACTTATGGCATCCATGTGTTGCCCGATCATAACATGAACCTCTATTCATAGAAATTTTTGAGTTTGGTCAATGAATGGGACCAAACTCGGATAGGTCATTATTTTTTTTTTTGCCAAAAAAGAACGTCTTAATTCATTCAGGCCATAATGTGTTCTGTTCAAAACATGGATACCACATATATACACAATTTTTAACGTGAGAATTGCCCCTAGGGTGTGGTCATGAGAACCTTTTAGATTTTTTCAGAACTGAAGTCATTTGATTTAGAAGTAGTAGTAGTTATTGCCATCTTCTTTCCTATTTATATTTCTTTAAATTTTACAACACTTTGTTTTATTGGGGCAAAGCTGTAGTAATCAACGCAGGCGTGATCTGGTGCACAGAGCATTGTAAGTAATAAAGAGGCTGCAGCGCTTTGAGGCTCTTCACACAACTGATCGACAGGGAAGCCGAGAGTCAAACCCCCTCAGATTGGAAAGCTCAACAATATCAAAAGGATAGGCCAGTTTATTGGACTAGAAAACCCTTTCAATGCAATTCTAACTTTATTTTTATTAATTAAATATTGCCTTTAACTTACTGAACTATGGCCTGAAAGTGGCAACTACAATATTGAAATTGCTATAAATATGATTTACTAGAATGATGTACAAATATTGACAAAAATACCTTTATCTATAATACTAAGATATCTCTGTAATGTTAGTGTGGCTTTCATCCCAATTTAGAAGTTCTGGGATTCAGATCACAGTCCGTGAGAACACAAGAAACACCCAAGCATGTGATTTCCAACGATCTCCTGGGGCTTTCCCAGAGTGTTCCTATATTTATAGGTTTTAAAGAATATAGTAGTCCTGTACATAGAATTAGGCAGCTCATTATAGATGAGTGGATCGATCTGCAGAGGTTAGGGTTTGAGTTGAATTTCCTGAGATTCACAGTGTCACACAAATTCGAACATTTTGAGATTCGATTTGCGGTTTGCAAAAAAAAAAAATCCCCATTTCCCACACTGCTGAAGCATCAGAGAGTGGGGTAATATCATTTTACATGGTAGCCCAGGCTTTTCTATAATGCCCTGCAGCAGTGACATCTAGCTGATTATCATACCTTGTACAGTGGTGGTCAGTACCTGGATCATCATGGATCAGCAGTTCCCAGTGGAGCATGGTTTATACGACAGTTGTAAGTTGGTAAGCTCTTATAACCAATGGGGTCTTCTATTTGTCCAGTAGATTGTAAGCTCTTATGTTCAGCAGGGTTTTCTCTGTCTCTCCTGTAATGTGTAAGCTCTAATGATTTGCAGGGTCCTCTCTCTCGCCTCCTCTCCTCTCCCCAACATGTATTTGCTGAGCAATTAGAAGCTCTCCAGTATTAAGATTTACACAAATTTATTAGCTGCAAAACAAATATTTTGTGAAAATTTTGCTGTCTTCATATTCAAATTTCAAAAGATCTGATGATGTTGACGATCATACATGATAGCAAATAGCAGAATTCATAGCATCATCATTAGTAACAGACACTCCCTATGACCACCATGGTTAGTCACACCGCTCATCACTTCTTTGTTCTAGTCTTCTCGTGAGAACTACCACATCCTTAGGCCTCATTCAGACATCTGTGATTTTTCTCATACTGTACATGAAAACACGCACCGTTCACTAGTGTTTTGGATCTGACATTTATCAGTCTTTGGTCAATGTTTCAGTTTTACCATTGGTGATTCATCAATGATATTACACCTATGAAAAATAAGCAAAAAAACCCAAAAAACTTCTATCCATTGCAATGTTAATCACCGCCATCACATATGCAGCACGCCGTTGTGTCATCCATGTGCTATGATTCTCACTGAGCCATAGACTTATATGGGTCATTTTGATAAAAAATGGACTTCTCTCCATGATTTTTTGTGGACACGTGGTCCTCAAAAAAATAGACATGTGAAAAGCTCCATAGACTCTGTAGGTACATGTTCTGTTCTATTAGTGAAAATCACTGATACAACACTTACCTAATTCGCAAACATTCTAATGAGGCTTAACTGTGAGATTGGGCATGACTGAAGACATTTACCGCTTCCTTACTCTAACAGTATGCAATAGAAAATATGGAAATCGCCTAATTTTAGTAGCAATGCACAAGAAGTTGCAAGAAGAAATTTTAGGACTTTTTTTTGTTTTTTAACAATCAGTTGTGTCTGGATCAGGCTTAAAAAATAAACTACCAGACGCAACTTATAAATTGCAAGAAAGCTTGTCATGTCAGTAGAGATATTCGTGCACTTGATGTAGATGTGGGTATGCGGTAAATGAGAATGATCCCATTCACAGCAACCTGAGATCTTAAAAATGGTGAGGAAACAAAAAGTGTTTTAGAAAGTTACAGATGTTTTTATTATTCCATAAAGAAGTTTAAAAGAAATCTGATATCATAAAATGACTGTTCAAACCAAGCACAGGAGATCGTTGGCCCCCTTGGTGTGACCATCAATTCAGTGCACCTTTCCATCTACCGTACTTGTTTAGCATCTATCTCTTCCCCCTCTTTCCTTAATTGATAACTCTGGCTTTACAGGAGCAAGAAGAGTAGGGCAGAGAGATGGATAAGTAGATGGAAAAGATGCATTGAACTGTTGTGCACGCTTAGTGTGCACCAAACATTTCTGCTTGGTTTGAACAGTCATTGTCTGCTGAGAGATGTTTTTTAATTTGCATAAAACTGTAAAATCGATTGTGATTTTTTTTTTGTTTAACTACCATTTTGGTTGCCTAGTCATATGATCTTACTGTTTACTTAAAATCGGTCCACATAGTCTTAACTAATGGCACATATCATGCAGATTTTTTAAAATGTATTTTAGAAATATTTAGAATTGTCAATATCTGTGGAGTTGCTACAATTGCTTGTATACACGCATAAGCTCAGAAACGGATGTTGTTTTTATCCTTTTAAGTCTATAAACAGGATTAAAGTTATGTTTTCATTGGCAACATGGTTCCTATTTATAATGAAAACTGTTCTTGGATCGACAACACAATGAAATAACAAATTTACCGAATAGATTTGTTCACAACAACATTTGGATGAGGCGTTCATGAAACACTCAATACGTATCTTGTCCCGTTGGTATAATGGTCATTGCTGGTGCTGACACAATATGTCCCTTAGACACTCAGGTGAGGTCTCTAAGTCATTGAACTTTAAGGCCGGCGTCACACTCAGCGTATGTAAATACGGTCCGTTTTTTACGGCCGTAATACGCAGAAAAGTCCCCAAAATAGTGATCCGTATGTCATCCGTAGGCAGGGTGTGTCAGCGTATTTTGCGCATGGCATCCTCCGTATGTAATCCGTATGGCATCCGTACTGCGAGATTTTCTCGCAGGCTTGCAAAACCGACATCTAATGGATTTATGTGCTCAAATGATCGTTAAAACATATATACAGTGTGTATATATATATATATATATATATATATATGTATATATATATATATATGTCATTGCAGACCCCCCAGTCCTGTCTCAATACCAAGATAGGTTATTACACTTGGGGCTGTTTAGTTTGGAAAAACGAAGACTAAGGGGTGATCTTATGTTAATGTATAAATATATGAGGGGACAGTACAAAGACCTTTGTGATGATCTTTTTAATCATAGACCTGAGACAGGGACAAGGGGGCATCCTCTACGTCTGGAGGAAAGAAGGTTTAAGCATAATAACAGATGCGGATTCTTTACTGTAAGAGCAGTGAGACTATGGAACTCTCTGCCGTGTGATGTTGTAATGAGTGATTCATTACTTAAATTTAAGAGGGGACTGGATGCCTTTCTGGAAAAGTATAATGTTACAGGGTATATATATTAGATTCCTTGATAGGGCGTTGATCCAGGGAACTAGTCTGATTGCCTTATGTGGGGTTGGGAAGGAATTTTTTTCCCCAATGTGGAGCTTACTCTTTGCCACATGGTTTTTTTTTTTTCCTTCCTCTGGATCAACATGTTAGGGCATGTTAGGTTAAGCTATGGGTTGAACTTGATGGACTTAAAGTCTTCCTTCAACCTTAATAACTATGTAACTATATATATATATATATATATATATATATATATATATTCTGTATTTATATTTAATTCAGCGCGATATATGTGAAAAGCCGGTAATTCAATTGCCGGCTTTTCATTTCTCCTTCCCAAACCCGACAGGATATGAGACATGATTACATACAGTAAACCATCTCATATCCCTTTTTTTTTTTTTGCATATTCCACACTACTAATGTTAGTAGTGTGTATGTGCAAAATGTGGGCACTGTAGCTTGTAAAATAAAGGGTTAAATCGCGGAACAAATTGGCGTGGGCTCCCGCGCAATTTTCTCCGCCAGAGTGGTAAAGCCAGTGACTGAGGGCAGATATTAATAGCCTAGAGAGGGTCCATGGTTATTGGCCCCCCCTGGCTACAAACATCTGCCCCCAGCCACCCCAGAAAAGGCACATCTGGAAGATGCGCCTATTCTGGCACTTGGCCACTCTCTTCCCACTCCCCTGTAGCGGCGGGATATGGGGTAATGAAGGGTTAATGTCACCTTGCAATTGTAAGGTGACATTAAGTCAGATTAATAATGGAGAGGCGTCAATTATGACACCTATCCATTATTAATCCAATAGTACTAAATGGTTAATAAAACACACACACATTATTTACAAGTATTTTAATAAAATAAAGACACATGGTGTTGTAATATTTTATTAGACTCTTAATCCACCTGAAGACCATCGTCCTGAAACAAAGTTAAAAAAACAAACAATATTCCATACCTTCCGTCGTTATGTCCCACAATGTAAATCCATCTGAAGGGGTTAAATCATTTTACAGCTAGGAGCTGTGCTAAAGCACTCGCTCCTGCCTGTAAAACCCCGGGTACTGAATGGAAAGCAGTTTGATCTGTAGTTACCTTGAGTCGCGGTGATGCGCCCTCTGCTGGATGTCCTCATATGAACTCGAGCGTGGGAACTTTTCCAAGGCTCCAGTTCATGAGGACATCCAGCAGAGGGCGCATCACCGCAACTCAAGGTAACTACAGATCACCCTGCTTTCCATTCAGTACCGGGGTTTTACAGGCAGGAGCGAGTGCTTTAGCACAGCTCCTGGCTGTAAAATGATTTAACCCCTTCAGATGGATTTACTTCGTGGGACGTGACTGATCATCAGAAGTTATGAGATATTGTTGATTTGTTATTTTTACTTTTTCACAGAACGAGGGTCTTCAGCTGGATTAAGAGAATAATAAAATATTACAACAACCTGTGTCTTTATTTCATTAAAGGACTTTGTAATAACGTGTGTTTTATTAACCATTTCATACTATTGGATTAATAATGGATAGGTGTCATAATTGACGCCTCTCCATTATTAATCTGGCTTAATGTCACCTTACAATAGCAAGGTGACATTAACCCTTCATTACCCCATATCCCACAGCTACACGGGAGTGGGAAGAGAGAGGCCAAGTGCCAGAATAGGCGCATCTTCCAGATGTGCCTTTTCTGGGGTGGCTGGGGGCAGATATTTGTAGCCAGGGGGGGGGGCAATAACCATGGACCCTCTCTAGGCTATTAATATCTGCCCTCAGTCACTGGCTTTACCACACTGGCGGAGAAAATTGCGCGGGAGCCCACGCCAATTTTTTCCGCCATTTAACCCTTTATTTTAGCAGCTACAGCACCAAAATTTTGCACATACACACTACTAACATTAGTAGTGTGGAATATGCAAAAAAAAAAAGGGATATGAGATGGTTTACTGTATGTAATCATGTCTCATATCCTGTCGGGTTTGGGAAGGAGAAATGAAAAGCCGGCAATTGAATTACCGGCTTTTCTCTCTAACACCGGTGCGTATTTCTCGCAGGTCACACTGCTGGTTCATGTGTAATCCGTATTTTTCTCGCCCCCATAGACTTTCATTGGCGATTTTTTTGCGCAATACGGTGACAAACGCAGCAAGCTACGATTTTGTACGGCCGTACAAGACCGTATAATACGGATCAGTAAAATACGGCTGATAGGAGCTGGGACATAGGGAATCATTGGGCCGTGTGTTATGCGTATTTTACGGACGTAGTTTATGCGCTCATACGTCCGTAAAACTCGCTAGTGTGAGGCCGGCCTAATAGTGATGAGTGAACGTGCTGGGATAAGGTGTTATCGGAGAATGCTCAGGTGCTAACCGAGCGACCTTGGCATGCTCCAAAAATATGTTCGAGCCCCGTGGCTGCATGTCTCATGGCTTTTTGATGGCTTTAATATTCAATCACAATTACCAATATTCAATTCAATCAACATCACCCTTGTGGGTTTCTTTCTTTATGCACAGATATATGACCATATTGCCATTACTATGTATCCTATGACTAAGGGCACTGATGTGCCAGAAACGCTTCACGTTTTGTTTTTAATCATGTTATTCACTTAATACATTTTTTAATTTTATTTAGTGGAAGTTTGTGCTGAGCTTCATCCTCTCCTCCTGTAATATATTTAGTGCATAATGGTTGGGGAAGTTCATACTGTATATATTCAAAGGTTGGGCTTAGCCCATAGTGAGAGAGATCAGTCCCAGTAAAAAGGGACGGCTTCCTGATATCGACTCAGATAGGGAAGTACAGTAACCAAGTGCAGTGGGCTGCTATCGTCAGCAAGTATCTATTGTTCATGGCAGTGGGACACCGTACTAAAATCCCTTGCAGACATTCCTGCAATGTCCGGAGCTCAGGCCTCGGTATCAGTAGCGATGCGGAGAGTGTGCCATGTTAAGGAAATAAGGAATGAGAAGTGTGGTGCCCGATACTGCGTGTTGCAATCTGATGAACTTGAGCTGTGCTAGCCTTTGGTTTTTGAAAGTAACCGGGTGTCCCTTGATCTATGTGCAGCAGCTCCTGAAGATGGAGGCCTTGTGACAGCAAAGGTTTGCGGCCTACAAGTCTATTTGATCCACCCCACCCATGACAGCACATTGGGACTGGGACCCGATTTTCCTGTAAAGTGCCGGGGCATTTTGTAGTACCAGCTTGGCCATGGCTACTGCCTGTGGTCACTTTGCACATAGTAAAGAACGCCACTACTATAGTCTGTGGTCATGAAATAGTGTAGACGTCATTACTGTAGGTACTACATATTGTAGAAAATAGCAGTGCGACCGTAAATTTACGTGTGTGTTTTGGGTTGTTGTCTTGCTACCAACCAACCTTTTAGCTAACCAACGTTCTCTTGAAAATTAACTCCTAGACAGATGTTCTGACTTTTTCCTTTAGAATTTGCAGGTATAATTAAGAATTGATTGTTTCAACAATGATGGCAAGCCATTATAGCACAGGTGCAGCATAACAGGTCCAAACCATGATACTACCATCACGGTGTTATATTTGCTGTAATGCAGAGGATTTTTTTCTCCAAGCATAACTTTTGTCATTTAAATTAAAAATCTCCAACTTAGTCTCATCCATTCACAAGACATTGTTCCAGTAGGCTTCTGGATTGTCCGGGGGATGTTTAGCAAATTGCAGATGGGCAGCAATGTTCTCTTTTGAATAGCAGTGGCTTTCTCCTTGAAATCCTGCCATGCACATCATTCTTCAGTGTACCGTTGATGTTGGACTCGTAAACATTAACATTAGCTGTGTAAGAAAGGCCTTTAGTTCATTAGAGGTTATCTTGGGTTCCTTTGTGATATCCTGAACTATTATACGCCTTCTTAGTGAATCGATTTTGTTGGTCTTAAATCTCCACCCTAAGGGTACCGTCACACAGTGCCATTTTCATCGCTACGACGGCACGATCCGTGACGTCGCAGCGTCGTATGATTATCGCTCCAGCGTCGTAGACTGCGGTCACACTTTGCAATCACGGCGCTGGAGCGATGCCGAAGTCCCCGGGTAACCAGGGTAAACATCGGGTTACTAAGCGCAGGGCCGCGCTTAGTAACCCGATGTTTACCCTGGTTACCAGCGTAAACGTAAAAAAAACAAACAGTACATACTTACATTCCGGTGTCTGTCCCCCGGCATTCTGCTTCTCTGCACTGTGTAAGCACCATAGCCGGAAAGCAGAGCGGTGACGTCACCGCTGTGCTCGCTTTCCGGCCGGCAGGCGCTCACAGTGCAGAGAAGCTGAGACGCCGGGGGACAGACACCGGAATGTGAGTATGTACTGTTTGTTTTTTTTACGTTTACGCTGGTAACCAGGGTAAACATCGGGTTACTAAGCGCGGTCCTGCGCTTAGTTACCCGATGTTTACCCTGGTTACAAGCGAACGCATCGCTGGATCGCTGTCACACACAACGATCCAGCGATGTCAGCGGGTGATCAAGCGACGAAAGAAAGTTCCAAACGATCTTCTACGACGTACGATTCTCAGCGTGGTGTCTGATCGCAGTAGCGTGTCAGACACAGCGATATCGTAACGATATCGCTAGAACGTCACGAATCGTACCGTCGTAGCGATGAAAATGTCACTGTGTGACGGTACCCTTAGTCCACAATCCGTTTGTGGATTGGTGAAGTCCAAACTCTTTAGAGATTGTTTTGTAATTTTGTCAACCTGATCATCATCAACAAGTCGTCTTCTGAAGTACTCAGAAATCTCTTTTGTTCCTGCCATTTTACACTACCACAGATGTGTTGTGAAGATCAGACTTTAATAAATCCCTGATATTTAAATAAAACAGGTCATCCACTCGCACGTGATTGTCACCCCATCGATTGAAAACACCAGACCCTAATTTCACCATTACATTATCTGCTAGTCACATACTTTTGCCTCTGCCAAGATGTTGTTAATCGATCAGGTTCCTTAAATATAAAAAAAAGTCTAATGTTTTCGTTTGATTTGGCTCGCTCTTTATCTACTTTTAGTACTTGTGTGAAAATCTGATGTAGTTTTTAAGTCATATTTATGCGGAAATCTGGAAAAATTCTGAAAGGTTCACAAACTTTCAAGCTCCACTGTACTTCTTTTTTAGAGCATGGTTTAAAAATGATAAGTTTTTGGTCAATGAGTAACTTTTTGGTTATTGTTTTTTACGCCAAAGAGTGTCTGAAACATCTTTACCGCTGTATATTCTATTCAATACATGAATACATAATGCAAAAAAGGGAACCTGTCATAGGATTGTTTACCTCAAACGAATGACATGTATGTACAGATGCTTTCATGCTGATTAAATTCATACCTTGATTGTAGAAATCCGTGTTGCACTTTCTGAGAAATCCAGAGTTGACATTGTATGCAAATGAGCTGCAAGTGCTTTGAGTTGGGGCATTGCACTTGCAGTTCTCCTGCCCATGCTCCCTATTCCCTGCCTGCCACCTGCATCCTGTGTCTGACAGACAGGTCATTCTTGTTTCAGTGAGCTACCTTCCCTAACCAATCAGTTACAGGAGGCAGGCGGGCAATATGAAGGAAGGCAGGAGAGCTGCAAGTGCAATGTCCTACCCTGATGCACTTGCAGTTAATTTGCATATGATCTTAATGCTGGTTTTCTACAATGAAGGTATGGCTTCAATCAGAACTTGCAAAACAACTGACTCAGAAAAAAAACAAATATTATATATAAAAAATTTATACTTTATTAATTCAAAATACCAGTGCACTATACAATACCGTCACCAAGACACAAAAACACATATGTTACAATAGAAAAGGCCAAGGATAGTGCCTTGCCCTGCCTTTAAGTCTCAAACAACCCTAGCTGACATCGGAGGTTGGCACCCTATATCCTGCACAGTGGCGCCCCCGCTCCACATTGACTGTCCCTTCTATCCATTATGTTCCCTAATTGGAACTGGATAGAAATGTCTTATAGATTTATCAAATATGGGACTACCAAGAGAAACAGGGATAATAATAGTCAAAATAGAGGGCCTAATTGTATAAACCCTACCCTGTCCATGCCTGACAGCGGAGGTTGGCACCCTATTAAAGATGAACGACAGTTGGAAGGTCTCCTGTTAGTTTAAGCCCTTGGCATATGGTGATTTGGCATAAAAATTCACTTTTAATACCATTTTGGTCACGGATGATTAACATGCTACTAATTTTCTAATTTTGCCGTGTACCATGACCTTCAAATGTTTTTAACGTAACCCTTATATTAGTTTTATAATGGTCCCACATCCAAAAATAGTGGCCATTGTTCTCCAGCTGCAGCCATTCTAACCGTGATGGAAACCTTTTTATTCATTGCAGCCGACACCTATTGGTTCTTTAATTTTAAGGGAATGAGGAATAGCCTCAAAGTCACTGCACATAGGTTTTCATTGAAAGCTGCCCACAATTCAAGCAAAAAATATAAAGTGATATTTATAATATATCTATAATCCACTGCTCCATTTGTATTTTTTTTTTTTTTGCAAGAACGTGACTGCGCCAAAGCTTTCACTAAGGAAAGCATTTGCAGATTTCCTTCTTGTGCATTGCTAGGTATGCCCCTAATGTGATATAATTACAGGCACAAAGAAGCGTATCATGTCTGCGGTAGGATTGTCGTGGAATTTATAAGGGTGAAGGTGATTATGCGGAGGGGGCGCGCGATGGCTTAAATGCGCTGACCCAGCTGCAAGCTGTTAATGTAATGATTTTAGGATGGCTGAAGCTATTTCTACCATCCCTACAAGTCAGAATAACCTTCGTTATATTTTACCCTGATCAAGCTGCATCCATGAAATCCATAATCCTTGATGGATGTCGTTTCCCACATAATGTATCGTCATCTAAATGAAAACAATTCTGAAGTTCTAATCTCCAGAATGTAACATTTGCGTATGTCTCAATCCATTAGGTGTATAGCGGTGGATATCATGGGGACACCTCTGAAACATTTCTGGTTGGAAACGTGGATGAAAATGGACAGAAGTTAGTGAAGACCGCCAGGAGATGCAGAGATGAAGCAATAGCAGCCTGCAAGCCAGGAGCTCCCTTCTCTGTAATCGGAAACACAATCAGGTGACCAGCGGAACGTAGTGACAGGCGACGGGAAGGCTGGCAAGTGGGACAGAGGTTATTGGTAGTCTGGAAGGAAGCTGATGACATGTTTTATGATTCAAAACCATCATTTGACTGATACCAGTGTGCGAATGACTACACTGTACTGCTGTGCTTGGGCAAGAAAGATTTTTGTAAAAGTGAATTACCTGTGGGTCAGTAAAGATAACTGCATAAAGAGACAAAGATGTCTATAAAATAACTGACTTAAAATGTTAGACCTGGCTGCAGACAGCCTTGAAAAGCAAACAAATAGAATATAGCGCTACAATAGTATTAGTGAGTGATACAAACCATATACAATGCCGTAAAATACTGATAATAGTATTATTGCTAATATAATCATTGATCAATATAACACTATCCAAAAATCAAAATAGGAAAGATAAAAGAAAAGTGTAGATTCACAGTCCAACTATGAAAACGTACATCATGTAGGAGTCAAAAGTGAAAAATAAAAAATATATATTTTTCTACTTATTTTATGAAAGTAGGGTCTTCAACTTCCATAGCACAATATTGGGGGGTACACATTGTAGCAATTACCGGAATCAGTGCTCCACATGGATAAAACATATTTTTGAATCGCACTGATACATTAGGCAATTTTTGGTGTCCAATGTATATTTGAGTCATCTTTTTGCAAACCTTTTTTTCAGATTTTTTTTTTATCCTAGACAGATATGTAAAAAACCATATAGAAAATTGTTGTTTTTTTTCTTACGGTTTTTCTTATGGTTTATATTGAACCCATGTTTTCCCAATTTTTCCCATCTTACAGTTTTTATCCTAGTTTATAGCAAACCCATCTTTTTCACTATTTTTTCAAATCTTATGGGGTTTTTTTTTCTGGTTCATAGTGAACTCATCTTTACATATCTTATGGTTTTGATTCTGGTTTGTAGTGAACCCATCTTTTCACTATTTTTCCCACCTTACGGAATTTATTCTGGTTTATAGTGAACCAATCTTTTCTACTTTATGGTTTTTATTCTGGTTTATAGTGAACCAATCTTTTCTATTTTATCGTTTTTATTCTGGTTTATAGTGAACCAATCTTTTCTATTTTATCGTTTTTATTCTGGTTTATAGTGAACCAATCTTTTCTACTTTATGGTTTGTATTCTGGTTTATAGTGAACCAATCTTTTCTATTTTATGGTTTGTATTCTGGTTTATAGTGAACCAATCTTTTCTATTTTATCGTTTTTATTCTGGTTTATATTGAACCAATCTTTTCTATTTTATGGTTTGTATTCTGGTTTATAGTGAACCAATCTTTTCTATTTTATGGTTTGTATTCTGGTTTATAGTGAACCAATCTTTTCTATTTTATGGTTTGTATTCTGGTTTATAGTGAACCAATCTTTTCTATTTTATGGTTTGTATTCTGGTTTATAGTGAACTCTTTTTTTTTTTTTTTTTTCTTCCACAATTTTTCCATTCTTACAGTTTTTATTCTGGGTTATAGTGAACCCATCTTTTTTCTCAATTTTCCCATTTTATATTTTTATCCTGTTTTTTAGTGAACCCATGTTTTCAGTATTTTTCATATTTTGTGATTTTTATTTTGATTTATATTGAAGCCATCTTTTCCCAATTTTTTCAGATTTTACGATTTTTATTTGATTTATAGTGAACCAATCTTTTCTCTTTTTTTTTTTTTTCAGTACCATGAATTTTTATAAAATTAACAGACATTGGAGCCCAGGTCTTCCTATAGCACTGGGAAGAAAAAAAAATAAAACATCAATGTATCATTTATATGTATTTATTGCTATAGAAATGTTGTAACTGATTCTGAATCTAACTTTAGCAAAACCTCTTTGGGTTATATCTCCGAAGCTTTTATTGTAGACTTTGCACAAAATTGTGTTTTTGACAGTTTTAAATTATAGGCTAACTATCATCTGGAGGGAAAAAAAAAGGATAGTGTCTTTTTCTTCTTTTATAGGAAATGTTGAATCAGACCCCTACTGGGAAGAGAAATTTAATGCATATCTCACTATCTTACTATCCATGAATATAATGGAATGGAATTCAGAATGCGGTTTTATTTTTGCAAAAGGGATGAGTCGATAGGTGCACCTCGTATCTTCGAACACCTAGGGTTCAAACAAATTTGCTGGTGGTGTTCTTGCATTTTAACAAAATGTATTCTTATGTGGAAAAGGGCCAGAGAGTACGAAATTCTTATTCAGGCATTGTATGGAGCTCTGCATTCATAGCTGTGTCTAAAGGGCATGTCAGCCTTTGATTCTTTCTGAGAGGTAATTATCCTTTTCCTGTCACGGAACAACAAATGATAGCTAACTACACAGGCACATTTGCGGTAGTCACATTCATCAACTGCAGAAAAAAAATTCAATTTAATTGTGCAACCCAGCTGCACATGAGCCTTTCAGCATATCTGTTGTTCCCTCTTTCTTCCTATTCCTCCTTCTACATTTTTTTTTTTACTTTTTTTTTCCATGATTATTATCTTTTTTTTATAATTTTTTTTTTTATTTTGTCTATTCCTCCTTTTTTTTTTTTACTCTGCACTTTCTTGTTAAAGTAATTTTCTTTTATGGCTTTTTTTTTTTTCTTCTTTTTTTTTTTTCTCTTTCTCCCCCCATTGAAGGATATGAATGTAGAAAATTATCACAATTACTCATATAATTGAGCCTCTTTGTAGCAAGTGCAACTCCTGTAGCCTTTCTCCTTCATGAAAATGGTTTCATTATAGGGTTTTTTCATATTCCCTGACACCATCTACACAGAGGAACAGGCGCGCAGATGAGATGTTCTCGGAACAGCGCGGATCAGTAAGGTCACAGTAGGAATAATTAGCTCTGCTATGGAAAGAGCTTGTAGGCCTTTTACCGCTACATAAATGTACTGTCCGTGGCTTTTAGTCACAGAAAAAACTTACTAACAAATGGAACTCCCGCCTACTACTTTGAAAAAAAAATTTGTATCAACACTACAATTTTCTATCATTAAGACTAATAACACAGAGCCTGCTATACATCAAGAGGAATAAAAAGAAAAATCTCACATTCAAGTGGCGGCTGGGTGCTGACCTTTGTTCCCTTTTTTTTTTGTATGTGTGTGTACGATTTGACAAAAAAAAAGGGACCCACACACTACGCCAACACCCAGGTGAATAGGAGCTGCTAGAGCCCTATTCTTTTTTTTATTATTATTTTTATTATTTTAATATATTTTTGTTCCCTGATAAATCTCTGCATAAGGAAATAAAATTCTCATTCGCTGCATTAATCGAATCTGTTAACATAAAAAAAAAAATGTATATATCATTAAAGGAAGGCATAAGGATCGTAATTGGGTTCCTCGTATAAGGCAGCGGTGAATTTTGCTTGCATAGTCTAAATATTAATGGAGATAGAATATAATGTAGCACTGAAAACAACGGTATCCAAAACTGGTTCTCATTTAAATTTCAGCAGACGGGTGCCATTTGTTTTTGTGTCATTGTCTGGCATGCTTAAATGGTAATTGGCCCTCTTTTTATATTCCGATCGCATCTGATGAATATTCTGATACCATAACTCAGCAATCTTTGTAATGTATTCCGTTTCTGAAGAGGAGATAGGAAAAAAAACAAAAAAAACAAAATGGGAGAACTACATTAATATTAACCCAGTAAACCCAGAGAGAACTAATGCATACTTACTTTTTTAAACGGTATCAAATTTTATTTTAAGAAAATTCCCATTGTTAGGACAAATTGCAAAAAATGTACAATTAAAAAAGAAAAAAAGAAAAAGCAATTGTAATTAAAGTATCCTGGTATTGGTTGACGGATCAGAATGATGTATTTTGTTGTACTTTTTTTTATTTTATACAAAATAATTTTAATTTAAATGCTTAATCCGATCTCTTACATAATGTGCAATTTTTTTTATTTTTTGTTCTGTCTAATTAAAAAGACAGATACATTGGAATAGATTTACATTTGTCTGATTTTATGGCTAAAGTAAAATTGGAAAAAAAAACTAATTTCACACAAATTTATGTCCAGTCATAAAAAAAAAAAAAAGTATATTGAGCTATACAAATGTGTCTAAATTCTAATACTTATAATTTAGAAATGGTAATTTATTAACTTCTCCATAAAGTTCAATGTAAGATTAATTGCACTTGTTAGAGAACAGGCATCTAAAGTTTGTTGTTCCTAGTTTATTGAAGCTTTTAACAGCCTATAATGGGAAAATGATTTTTTTTTTATTGCATAGACTTTAGTAAATTGGAATAATACATTTTTTTTCAAATTATGATTTTTTTTTTTCTGATTAGTTAATTTTAAACAATAAGTCAAACTGGAAAATAAATCATTTTATTGTCAACTTTTATAACGTAGAATGACAGTTCCTGTAAATGACAATTACCAAGCTTTTCACTGTACTTGAAAACGCAATGCTAGAAATTATCGTTCATAACAATCCATCACGTTTGCTTTTGACAAAAGGAACACAAGATAAGTTTAACTTCATTGTGAGGAAAACAGAGTGATTTATGTGCCATTTGTAAATCAAAAATGCCAGTGAATGCAGCTTGTAAGTTCAGCAACGTTCATAGGGTGAAGGGAAATGTATTTATTTTAATTTATTATTGGAATTGCATTTTATACTAAGAATGTATTAAAAAGTAACTTACATGAGCGGTTGTGGCATTATGAGAAATTAAAGGGGTAATTTTATACATTTAACCTATGAATTTGCTGAAGACTTGTTACATCACTAATGCATGTGTCGTAAGGAAGCACTCTCATTATTTATTCCCTAATCCTGTGTAAATGTTAGTTAATACACTGATCGCCCTCTTCTGCGGGATCCAGCGCCGCTCCGCTCCTGAGTCATGTGACTTTCGGGATCACACTGCGCTCTGTGAGCTGGAAGTCTCTTTCCCAATGTAAACCTATAGAGATTCATTCTGAGGCTCCATAGACTTACATTGTAAAAGACACTTCTGGGTCACACAGAGCGCAGTGTGATCCCGAAAGTCTAAATCGCCATCACATGACTCAGAAGTGGCGCTAGATCCCGGAGAAGAGAGCGATGGGTGAGTAGATTAGCACACTGACATTTTCAAAGGTTTCTGTAATAAAAATTAACTGGAGTGCTTCTTTAGATTGATGTAGTGTAAGTCACTTTTCTAGACTAACGTACGGTAATAGACATTACAGTGCAAAAATACATTATGCAATTTTTAGTGAGACAGAGTGCAAGAGTTAAAAATTATTTAGTTTTGCCAAGATGCCAGGAGATTGGCCAATTGCCCACCCCAGCACAAAAATTACTTAAGGTGGCTGTCCCATAAACAAAATTGATCTATAAGGATCGATGAAAACTGGACATGATTGAATATTTTGAAATTCAAGTTTTCCAGGTTTAATAATTTTTTTCAAAAGTTTTCTTTACCATGATAACGCAATACTGCAAAGCCTCTGAAATTTCATTTATAACACTCTGAGGTCTTCTCGGGCTGTATCCGACCCCTTTAAAACGTTTTATTGCAAACGCAGCCAAGTAATGTCAAAGTGGCCACACCATAGAAACAGATGGTATAATGGTAGTAACCAACAGCCTATTTAGTAACATGGTGCACTGTCAGACTTGTTATGGATTTTTAAATTAAAAAAATTGTTAAATTACTCCTCTCAGTCATTTCTGATGAAGCAGACCATTTTGTGCAAGACCAAGACTTCAACTGATGGTGTTTCTGTCAGAGATAACATCATTCTGCTGGTATTGAAATGAGTGATGGACCATACACTCCCTGACAGAAGTTATGTCGCTTATCCATGTTATGTAAATGAAAGCTTATAACCTGATGTTAAATTCATCCATTGGTTGTATAAATTATTCTTTTGAAAGCTGAAACCCTCTGAAATGTGGTTTAGGTTAAGAAAATAAATTGGCATCAATGCAGAAATATTGATCAGTTTAATGGATACAGAATGGTCAGATTTTGGCAAGACAAAAGTTTTGTCGCCTGGTCATATAATGCACCCAATCCTAGTTTACATCCTCACCTGTGCTCAGTAAATGATTGGTTAATTAGTGTGTGTGTATAAAAAGAAACCCAGCACCCCAGACCTTCACTTGAACTGCAACTTGAGCTCTGATAACATGGCAAAAATCCACCCTGCGACCAAAGCCTGGATTATCAAGAGGCTGAAGACCAGATCCACTGCAGAGGTGGCTGGCACCTTTAATGTGTCTCAGCGTCAAGTACAAAGAATTAAAGAAAGATTTGAAGAGACTGGAGATGTGTTTGACAAGCCCAGATCCGGCAGACCCCGCAAGACAACTGCTCAGGAGGAACGTTTATTGATTAGAAAATCAAAAGCAAGCCCCTCTTCCACTGCAGCAGAGCTCCAACAGGCCTGGTCACCTCAAGTCCCTGTGTCAACTAGAACAGTTTGTAGGATTCTGTCTCAAAATGGCCTCTGTGGTCGAATCAGTGCCCAGAAGCCAGCACTAAGTAAAAGGCAAATTAAAAATCGTGTGGCATTTGCAAAGTCCCACAGCCTGCTAAACAGATGGACGCTGGAAAAGTGGCGGAAGGTGGATTTCTCTGATGAATCTTCAGTAGAATTACAGCACAGCCGCCGCAAATACTGCAGGAGACCTACTGGAGCCTGTATGGATCCAAAATACACCCAGAAAACAGTTCAATTTGGTGGTGGAAAGATCATGGTCTGGGGTTACATTCAGTATGGGGGTGTGCGAAACATTTGCAAGGTGGAAGGCAATATCAATAGCCTAAAATATCAAGAAGTATTAGCTACCTCTTATATTCCAAATCATAAAAGGGGTCAAATTCTGAAGCAGGATGGTGCTCCATCTCATACATCCATCTCTACAACAAAGTTCCTCCAGGCAAAAAAGATCAAGGTGCTCAAGGACTGGCCAGCCCAGTCACCAGACATGAACATCATTGAGCATGTTTGGGGTAGGATGAAAGAGGAAGCTTGGAAGACAAAGCCAAAGAATCTAGATGAACTCTGGGAGGCATGTAAGACTGCACTCTTTGCTATTCCTGATGACTTCATTAATAAATTGTATGAATCATTGTTGAACCGCATGGATGCAGTCCTTCAAGCTCATGGAAGTCACACAAAATATTAAATATGACTCTAATAGCACCACAACTTCATTCACCAATGATATGCAACATATATTTGCATTTTAAATTAATTACTTGTTTGAATATCACATTACTTTCTGTGGGCGACAAAACTTTTGTCTTGCCAAAATCTGACCATTCTGTGTCCATTAACTGATCAATATTTCTGCATTGATGCCAATTTATTTGCTTAACCTAAACCACATTTCGGAGGGTTTCAGCTTTCAAAAAAATAATTTATACAACCAATGGATGAATTTAATGTCAGGTTATAAGCTTTTGTTTACATAACATGGATAAGAGACATAACTTCTGTCAGGGAGTGTATATACCATAATGCCTTCTGCTTCCTCCGCATTAATTCTTTTGCTGGATGCAAAGAAGGCCAATTGTGCTCTACATTTGGTAATACTGCTGCCCAGATGGCTGATGATGGTGGTGGCTATGCTGCTGCCACATTATTAGGCTTTTTTTTACCTTTTACACTATTCCGTCCATTGCCATAGCCACATTTTGTATAACAATGTAATTAACTATTTAAAATCTTTTTATCTCCAATTTAACATCCCTTGCTAAAAAAGATGTAGCAAGACATGCTAGGCAAGTAGGTATCAAAATCGGGCAACAGGCCGCTGTATAGGTGTGAAGTGTATAGCTGTCAAATTAGACTAGAAAAACAGATGTGCAAAAAAAAAAGATATGCCTAGTTAATTGAGATTTATTTTTCAATTTATTTTTAACAAAATTCAATCCCCTTTCCAAAAAATAATGTAGTAAGAAATGCATCCAAAAAGCCAGCAGCAGTGCACTGTATAGTGAGGCGTGTACAAATGTAAAATTTAATTACTAAAACAGATGCGCAAACAATAAAAATGTTTACGACATGCACTCTTTGTGAGGTAGATAGTCAACGTTGAATGGGTGGATTTTGGTGATTTTTTTCAGCTTTTTAATCGGCAGTTATTTCCTCCTTCACAAGAAATGCAAAAACTCAGTACACTGGCTTGTAGCAAGCAAGCACATTATCTGACCGATACTGATTTATTTATTTTTCTGTAAAAAATATTGTGGCGCTGAGCCCAAATCTTTTCCGGCACCTATCAGCTGTGCCCGCAACAGCCGCAGGTGGAATCGCGATTCACCGGTGCCTGTTAACCCATTAAATGCTGCTGTCAAACTCCCACAGCGGCATTTAACGCACGCTTCCGGCAATCGCGCCGGAAAACCCGCCCATTGGTGACCCCGTCTCGTGATCGCAAGTCACCGATGGGTCAGCATGACAACTAGAGGTCCCCTGCAGACCTCCATGGTTGTCACTGCCGGATTGCTTTGAGCGCCACCCAGTGGTCGGCGCTCATAGCAAATCAGCAATTCTGCTACATACAGGCGATCTCATCATCGCCTGCATGTACCAGAGCCGATTAGGTTATGGCAACTTCTAATCTGACATGGAGACTATTGAAGCATGCCAAAAGTTTAAAAAAAAAAGTTTTTAAAAATATTAAAAAATATATAAAAGTTCAAATCACCCCCCTTTCACCCCATTCAAAATAAAACAATTAAAAAAATCAAATATACACATATTTCTTATCGCCACATTCAAAATCGCCCGATCTATCAATATAAAAAAAAATTAACCCGGTCGTTAAACAGCGTAATGAGAAAAAAAAGTCAGAATTACGCTTTTTTTGGTCACCACAACACTGCATTAAAATGCAATAACGGGCAAACAAAAGATGGTATCTGCACCAAAATGGTATCTTTACAAGCGTCAGCTCGGCACGCAAAAAGTAAGCCCTCACCCGGCCCCAGATCACGAAAAATGGAGACGCTACGGGTCTCAGAACATGACACAATTTTTTTTTAACAAACTTAGGATTTTTTTTTCACCACTTAAAAAATAACCTACACATGTTTGGTGTATATGCACTTATAATGACCTGGAGAATCATAATGGCAGGTCAGTTTTATCATTTGGTGAAGATGGTAAAAAAAAATCCAAAAAACAGTTGTGGAATTTCACTTTTTTGGCAATTTCTCTGCACTTGGAATTTTTTCCCATTTTGGAGTACACGATATGGTAAAACCAATGGTGCCGTTCAAAAGTACAACTTGTCCCTCAAAAACAGCCCTCACATGGCCATATTGACAGAAAAATAAGAAGTTATGGCTCTGGGAAGAAGGGGAGTGAAAAACAGAAACGCAAAAAAACAAAAAAGGGCTCCGTCATAAAGGGTTTATGAATGAAGAAAAAAAATGTGTAATTCAAATGTAGCAGGACAGATGGCAGCTACATTATATCAATCGGTCACATGGAGTCTGGCACTGCTGCACCTTTCCAATCTCTCCTCTCAGATCACGCACACTCATGCAGTCTGTGCGTGCGTAACATCGGCCTGCACTCGGATATCGTTCCAGTGCAGTCTGGTGTATGCTCACAGAGGCAATGGAGAAGATGGAGAAATTAAGTTCTCCATCTTCTTCACCTGTGCTGCAACCTATTCATGAGAGATAATTGGATCAAAGTAAGATGACACTCGAATCAAACTCTGTCAGAGTTTAATTCGAGTGGTATTAGCATAATCGGCCCGATTCTCTCGCATGAGAGAATCAACGGCTGTGTGACCCCGGCCTTGACTGCTACTGTCATCATCTTCAGTAGTGCAGGTGTCCAACCCATTACTGTCTGGAGTATTTGCCCAATGTTTTATGGCTTCCTCTTACTATATCTATTGCTGAGATGTGAGCTCTAATGTACTCTCACTATCTTAAATCATCTTAAAATGGCTGCTGCATTTTCTACAGTAGCTATGATGCTCCCTCCGGATTGACAAGAATGCACAGTTGCGCCTGAGGTCATAGGAGTCATCTGTGATTTATATAATCTTCCTCAATGTGTAAAAAAATGACAGGGTTTTTTTGGTCAACAAATTTGCCAAGACCTGCAAATTTCATAAGATTTTACAGAAATTCGCTTTGCTTTTAATTTTGCTCATCTCTAATGATAACTATATGATCCCTGGGTTTGGATGTAGAGACCCAACTGATCCTGAGAGCTGATGGCCCAAAGTCCCCTATGTGAATGAAGCTATGGTGAACATTTGCAACCACCACTCCTATAAACAGTGAACGGAGCAGTGGTCACACATGCTCACTATCGCTCCAATCACACAGGGGACTTTAGCACCCCCATTCTCATGGTCTTTGGGATTTCAACAATCAGACCCACAGTGATCATACAGAGATCACCTAGCTGTTTGATAGCTTATAAATATTGTGTATGGGACAACGCTTATAATTCTATTCCAACAGCTTTGAAGTATCTACGATTCTCTCGGCAAGGTTCAGTCACCCCAGTGTTCCCCAAGTCCGGTCCTCAAGAGCCACTAACAGGTCATGTTTTGAGGATTTCCTTAGTATTACACAGGTGATTGAATGCTTGCCTGTGCAGGTGATGCAATTATCACCTGTGCAATACTAAGGAAATCCTGAAAACATGACCTGTTGGTGGCTCTTGAGGACCAGACTTGGGGAACACTGAGTCACCCCATGGCATCATTATTCCTGAATGGTGCCTACCTTTGGTACAATGAGGGGGGTGATTTTTATCATATAAGTTCATGCACCAGGTATTAACTCGGCCCATAGGTTGTAGGCTCAGAACAAAATAGATCAAAGATTATGACTCTAAAGTCATAGGTTACAGATCGCATAAAGTGTTTGCCCCCTCATGTCCTATATTATTGTCTGCACTTGTGTTCTGAATGGGTTTTGATCTTTACACTCAATTTAACTGTAGTCGGAGATCATTAGTAAGTTGGTAAAATCATAAGAGTTATTGCTGAAGTTGATTTATCTCCATTTTAACTCTGTGAAAAATGTTTTGTGCCTTAACCTAATAATTTGCTCCTCCAACTTTGTAAACAAGATTTAGAAGCAAACAAATCCTAGAACTTGGTCCTAGTCTTTTACATGTTTTATTTACTACAGTTATTCACAAAATGTAATAGTTGGGCTGCTGGGACCCCCACCAACCCCGAGAATGGTGCTCTGGAACGCCCTTTTGGAATGGTGTGAGTGGTAGCTGCGCATGTACACGCCATTAATTCTCTAGGGGAACACTTAACCCCCTCCCAAATGCACCACCCATGTATGGCACAAGTCAGGAGGGGGTCTATGAAGCTGAACGCACCCCGTACATGACAGAAATTGGCTGTGACACATCTGTTAAATGCCACTGTCAATCTGTGAAAGATGCATTTTGAGTGTGCAATCTTGGGGGAGCACCATTCCACATGCCAATTGGCCTCTTCATGACGCGATCGCGGGGCACCGATGGGTTACCATGGCAGTCGGGGGTCTTCTGAAAACACCCTGGTCTGTGATCACGGTGCTCCGTTCAAACCCAGGCAATGGCTGGACTTTAAAGGAGGCTGTGATTTTTACTATATGAACCGATAAAGAAGTATCTATATATAGTATAGGCAATTAGACGATCGCAGGTTGAAGTCCCCTGAAGGGACTAACAAATACAGTAAAAAATAAATATTTAAAAAATAATTAAAAACGTAAACCCAAAAATCAATCCCCTTTTTCCATATCATATTATAAACATAAAAATGTATAAAACAAAAATTTAAAAAAATACACAGATTTCATATCATTGTGTCCATAAAAGTCCGATCTATCAAAGTATAACATTAATTACCCCAATTGGTATACACATTAAATGGAGAAAAAAAAGAAAAGATTGTGTTGTGTTTTGTGTTTTTTTTCGCAAAGCAGAAAAAAAATTAAATAAGTAATCAAAACGTTATATCTATCTTAAAATGGTATCAATAAAAACATCTGCTTGCCAGCAAAAAAGAAGTCCCCCCATTGCTCTATCGATTGAATAAGGAAAACGTTTCAGGTCTTGGAAAATGGCGACGCAGACCTAAAAAAAAATAATAATTATTATTTTTTTTTACATATTTCTGATTTTTTTTTTTTTTACAAGAACATAGTAAAAAAATTGAAAAAGTTAAGTAACTCTGTAATCGTGCTAATGAGGGGAATCGTGATGCTTTATCGCATAATGAATGCCACAAAAAGTCAATATTTTTTTCCCAATTTCCAGTGCATTGTGTGATGAAATAGATGGTGGCATGCAAAAGTACAACTCCTCCCGCAAAAAAAATAAGCCCTCATAGGTCTATGTGGATGGAAAAATTAAAAAGTTATGGCTTTTGGAAAAAGGGAAGGAAAAAACGAAACCGTACAAATGAAAATTGGCTGCGACGGGAAGAGATTAAATATTGGGAATAAATCTTTAAGGAAATTTAAGGAGAAAAAAGGAATTGTTGAAGTACATGAGTATGGGAATAATTACAAAGATATTATTTAATTATTACTTAATACTGTGTGCATTATTTGAACCTCAACTGAGGTCACTACTACTTTAAATGTGCAAAAATTTAGTAAAATCCCTTAGTCCAGTTATGGATTATAGCATTTTATTCTAACGATAGTATAGCTGTCCGAGGTGTCGTTGGAAGCTCTTGGACCTCAATGCAGAATATGTAACAGGTTATGATATTGGTCTCTTCTTATGTGGCCATCAGGGACCAAGGCGTGAGGTCAACTGTATTTGTGAAATTACTTTTTCTCTTGCTGCGTATGACCTAGCCATTATTAATGCAATTTAGGGATAATTTAGGAATGGATAAAATCCAGTTTCCATATCAAATTGAACACAAAATAAGAACAGGTAAGTTGCTAAATGGGACCCTGCCAATCACTAGACCAAAATCTATGTTTCAGGGATAGTGCGGGCCCATTAGTTATCTCCACACCATCTGCTGCCTTTGTGGACTCTTAAGGTGCTTTCACATTGCTTTGTGTGTCCCCATCGGGGCAAATATTAAAAATCCCCCGCAAAATGGGGTCCGGATGATGCACCAACGGGGCCAAGAGACTGGAATGGTGACAGCAGAGCGAACATGCGTTCTGCCGTGCACTTTTTTTCGGTGTATGCCTACACAAGGTGAACAATCAGAAGTAGAAGACTTTGTCTGAGTGTCTGCCTCCTGTAGGCATACACTTCCCACCCAAAAAAAAATGCACGGCAGAGCGAATGTTCGCTCTGCTGTCACCATTGCAGTCTGTTGGCCCCGTCGTGCATGCGTTCGGACCCCGTTTTGCAGGAGATTTTGGACAGGGTCACACAAAGCAATGTGAAAGCACCCTAATATACAGTTGACATCCTGATGCAATACATTGGCAACTCCTCAATTACCAGATATTATAATGAACACACCATCTAAGGAGTCAAGGTAGCTGGGGGCCTAACTAAAGCCCCCACATATTCCTTGTGTATTTATCTATCAGTCCCTGCCAAAATCACTGATAGGCTCTAATATACTTCCACTGTATTACATGAGTCATCAGAAGGTGGTGGAATAAAAAAAAAGAGTGTAAAAACTAGTTTAAATAATTTGTCAATATAAAATTTCCTTGTAGTGAAACATAAAATAAATCTGCCCATGTAATAAAGCTAAAGGGGTTTTGCATTTTTTTTAAGTGGTGCTCAAATAATTAGATACTATAAAAAAAAAAAAAGAAGCAGATAGCTCACTGACGCTGCTGCCATCTTTTGTGTTTTGGCTGCAGACAGTCCTCACGTCACATACTTCACCACTGCAGCCAATCACTGGGCTTACGGTGAGTACTATCTGTATTTAATTATTTGTTTACTAGTATTTAATCATTTGGGGACCAATTTCTAAAAGTGGAAAATCTTCTAAACTATAAAGTCAGAATTTTATTTCCCATTACTCCACTAAAAAAGCCCTTTAATGGCCATATTAATAGGAATCAATTACCTTTCTAATTGATTTTTTTATTACAATTTTGTTTCCTTTGTTAACCATTGTTTCCAATATAAAATTAAACTTCTCGACAACAGGTCAAGATTAAAAATATCCTATTATTTTGTCTAAAGTTTATTTGCAAACATAAATGTTTGCATGGTAACAGACTACAAACATGTCCTGTGTAGTCAGATCCTGCAGTTATAATCCTTTCCACCTGTCCCTGACATCTTCTTGGCATACTTTCAGTAAGTTGCAAGAAGTTGGGTCTTACGGAACATGATTGCAGTATCAGACTATATAGTGTGTGGTGTATTCTGTTACTATTTATATAAATATCAAAAGACTGAATGTCACTTCCAAACAAAACAGATGTGAACAGGTGGATACTAAGAGTAGCCATCTTCATATATAACTAATAAAGTAGCACTCTGTAATTCTATAGCATGTAAACATAAAATATATGAAATTGGAATTGCATTAATGCTTTAAAAAAAAAAGGAAAAAATTAAGATACTTAGCGCATAAATTGGCCAATTCATGTATGCCAAGCAGCCGTGACAAGGCGATCTTTGCTTGGAACCTAACCTAATGTGTTTTCTTTTAATTTTGTTTGATATTTGTATACAGAGTGCAACTTTATTTGTTAGTCACAGGTGTTTCTCACAAAATTAGAATATCATCAAAAAGTTAATTTATTTCAGTTGTTCAATACAAAAAGTGAAACTCATATATTATATAGAGTCAATTAAAACAGAGTGATCTATTTCAAGTGTTTATTTCTGTTAATGTTGATGATTATGGCTTACAGCCAATGAAAACCCAAAAGTCATTATCTCCGTAAATTAAAATACTTTAACACCAGCTTGAAAAATTATTTAAAAATCCGAAATGTTGGCCTACTGAAATGTATGTTCAGTAAATGCACTCAATACTTGGTTGGGCCTCTTTTTGCATCAATTCGGCATGGCGTGGAGGCGATCAGTTTGTGGCACTGCTGAGGGGTTATGGAAGCCCAGGTTGCTTTGGTAGCAGCCTTCAGCTCATCTACATTGTTGGGTCTGGTGTCTCTCATCTTCCCCTTGATAATACCTCATAGATTTTTATGGGGTTAAGTTAAGGTCAGGTGAGTTTGCTGCCAATCAGACACAGTGATACTGTTGTTTTTAAACAAGGTATTGGTACATTTGGCAGTGGGGACAGGTGCCAAGTCCTGCTGGAGAATGAAATTTCCATCTCTAAAAAGCTTGTCGGCAGAGGAGACCATGAAGCGCTCTAAAATTTCCTGGTAGACGGCTGCGCTGACTTTGGTCTTGATAAAAAAAAACAGTGTACCTACACCAGCAGGTGACATGGCTCCCCAAACCATCACTGATTGTAGAAACTTCACACTAGACCTCAAACAGCTTGGATTGTCCATGTCTCCTCTCTTCCTTCAGACTCTGGAACCTTGATTTCCAAAGGAAATTCAAAATTTACTTTCCTTATGGAGTGTGTCAGTGACTGCCTTCTGGACATCTGTCGAGTCAGCAGTCTTCCCCATGATTGTGGAGCCTACTGAAACAGACTAAGGGACCTTTTTAAATGCTTAGGAAGCCTTTGCAAGTGTTTTTTGTTACTTATTCTAATTTACTGAGATAATAACTTTTGGGTTTTCATTGACTGTAAGCCGTAATCATCAACATAAACAGAAATAAACACTTCAATTAGATCACTCTGTTTGTAATGACTCTATATAATATGAGTTTCTCTTTTTGTATTGAAGAACTGAGAAATTAACTTTTTGATGATATTTTCATTTTGTGGGAAGCACCTGTATAAATGGAAATGGCTACTTTTAGTATGTACCTGTTTTGTTTGGAAGTGACTTTCAGTCTTTTGATATTTCTAGACATAGAGTCTCTGAATTTATGCTCTAAGTATCTTCGTTTTTTCCTATTTTTTAGAGCAGTATTACAGTTTCAATTTCATATATTTAATGTTTACATTACATTTTATGGTATTTGGACTTTAATTTTTTTAAAGGTCCTTCATTTTATTTTTTTATTTTTTTTGTCCTTTTATTTTATATAGTATAAAGAATTGATAGAAACTCATTGTATTGTGATCTAATTACTGCAAATTATCTTAGCTGGATAGTGAATTCATGCCATTTACTTTGCATCAAACCTTTTGTGCATTATGGAAGATGATGTGACCACAAGTTTGAAAAAATACATTTCTGAAACTAATCAGACAAGAAAAAAACCCACTGCATTCAAGAACTAAAGAATGCAAATTGACAAATATTTGAAATACACCACATTAATTGGCATAGCATTTTAGGGCTCAGCTCCTAAACTATAACAGTCTATCCAGTAATGTCTCTGATCCATTATGTGAAAATAGTAACTTAAATCCAAAGCTTTTCCTATACTTGGTATCTTTTTCAAATTAACCAGCTCTAAAAGAGTGAAAAACATAACAAAACTATAATTCCGGTACAAGATTACAATATTTATGGATACAAAACTACACTCTTCAATATTGAAATTGCGATACCAAGAAGAAGGAAAAGTCGTGGAAGTATCAAAGGCACGGGATAGCATTGTGTTAATGATTTGCAAATTATGGAAAATGGAAACAAAATTTTCAAAACATCTTAGACGTAAAGATAATGGGAGATTTGACTCAATATCATGAAGAGACCTTCACAAGGGAACATTGCACCAGTTCTACTCTCAGGATTATGGTGTGTGGTTTATGGTGATGGTTTATGATTATGGTGCCAAAACTCTCTAGTCTTCATACTAGCTACACTAAGAGCTCGGCTTTGACAAAAACCGACCTTGCGGATACATACATTAATATACAATCCCAAAAAGTAATCATGCCAATGGCACTAAAGAGAAGGAAAAAGGGGGCAAACTCTCACAATTATTATCCTACAAAAAATCTCCGAGCATGCTGCCCCATGCTACAAATAACAACCACAAAGTATGTAATAATAAAATTACAGTCTTTATTAATGCAATCTCATAAAAATATATATTTATATACTAAGAGCTCGGCGTTGCATTAATTTGGTGGTTTAATTAGTGGTAAGGCCATTTGTCTATATGACAACGCCAGGCCGCATGTTGCTCATGGTAGTGGGACCATCCTGCTTGGTGCTCCCAAGGCCTGCAGTGTCTCCGGAACCATCTTCCGTTGAGCACATCTAGAACATCATTGGTCAGCAATTGAAAAGGGAGCTGCCAGCAGCGGATTTTGATGATTTGTGTGCCCAAGTGTATTAGCGTGGAAATACATTCCTCAAGTAACCATTAATAACATTGACAGCAGACAAGGCTGTATGTGCGGGGATTTCTCCAGGTGCTTCTCATACGCAGTACTGAATAAATCAAGATGTTTTTCCTTCTTGGTGTTGTAATTTAAATGTTAAGGAGTGTATGTTAATTAGTATTAATAACAGGTGGCCAACTCTTAAATGGAATATTTTATGTATTTCCCCCAGAGCCGCTTATAAAGTCTTAGCTGTGTTTGGTAGGGTTAGCCTTCTTTCTGCAGTACATCAGAGCTGTCTTGAACTATTCTGCCCTCCAATGATAATGAGATCACTCTGCTCACTCTGTCTCATTCTATACAGTCCTTGTCTCCAACCTGCGACTTCAGCTGTTAGGAAACAACAACCCCCAATACTCAGTGACAGCCTTTGACTGATCAGGCATGTTGGATGTTATAGTTTTCCAACAGTTTGAACGCTTACAAGTTGTAGACCAATGCTAAACGACAAAGCTGAAAATTAGTTGCAGAAAACAAGAAGTGACAAGACAGCTGCAGAAAAAAATGGAAAATCTCAGGATATTTTTTTTAATGGTCATATAAAAATAAAAAATAAAAATTTAGAATAAAAACCCAATTTATAAAGAGAAAAAGTTATTTCTATTCATACTTTCCCTTTAAGAATAAATATTATTTGACCCAAACATCCTTGGTGGGAATCTCACAAGCACTTGTATGCCTGCAATAGCTTAAACAGAAAGTTGATCCAAAAACCGTGTAGTGTTTTCTTGCAGATCTAAGTTTGAGGGTGCTGATCTTAAGCCAAGAGGAAGGGTAAAGAAGGACACGTGTGGGCGTAGTTCTGAACTTTTATTCTATATGCCAAGGTTTGGTTAATATAATATAAACTTGTTATTATAAGTGTCCTAAAGTATGAAATATATAGCAGGCTCCAAAGTTTGTTCTACCTAAATAATCTCGCAAAAGCATTTAGTGTAGAGCAACATTTTCAGGCAAATAAAAAATATCAGACATATAAAACATTGTATATACATAATGCCATCCTTTGCCAAATCAGCATAACTCCGAGCACCCCAGCCTGATCAACTGGCTTTAATGTTTCTGTAAATTCCTATATCTTTCCCAGAATGGTCTGCAGGCAATAAATAGAAGCTGTAAATCAGGATTTGTTTTAGGCAAAATGGCCTCTCTTTCTAACTTTACAATTCTGCCTGTTTTATATTAAAAAGTATTGACCACATGAAGAAAGACAAGTGCAAAAAACCCTGGAAAGTCCTAACACCAGCTGAAATCTATCAGTAATTAGAAAGCAATCCTGCCACTTAGTGAAAAATAACATCAGCTGGTGTAACTGATGGCCTATAAAAAGGTGTCTCATTATCAAGGTGCCACACAAGAAACATCTCATGACGGGTAAAAGTTGTGAGTTGTCTAAAAACCTTTGCAACCTTATTGTTGCAAATTATACTGATGGCACTGGTTACAGAAGAATTTCTAATCTAATGAAAGTTGCAGTGAGCACTTTTGGAGCCTGAAAGTGGAAAGGACATAATTTTACCATAAACTGGCCACGACAAAGTGCTCCCTGAGGAGTAAAAATAATTATCAGAAGAGTTGTCCAAGAGCCACAGACCACCTGTGGAGAGCTACAGAAAGCCCTGGAATCAGCAGGTACAATTGTTTCAAAGAAAACAATAAGTAATGCACTCAATCGCCATGGCCTGTACGCACACACACACCACGCAATTGCTGAACAAAAAGCATGTTCAAGCGCGTTTAAAGTTTGCTCAAAAACATTAAGGGTACCGTCTCACTATACGATTTACCAACGATCACGACCTGCGATACGACCTGGCCGTGATCGTTGGTAAGTCGTTGTGTGGTCGCTGGGGAGCTGTCACACAGACCGCTCTCCAGCGACCAACGATGCCGAGGTTCGCTGGTAACCAGGGTAAACATCGGGTTACTAAGCGCAGGGCCGCGCTTAGTAACCCGATGTTTACCGTGGTTACCAGCGTAAAAGTAAAAAAAAACAAACAGTACATACTGACCATCTGATGTCCGTCAGGTCCCTTGCCGTCTGCTTCCTGCTCTGACTGAGTGCAGCCGTACAGTGAGAGCAGAGCGCAGCAGTGACGTCACCGCTGTGATCTGCTTTCACTTTCCGGCCGGCAGACAGTCAGAGCGGGAAGCAGACGGCAAGGGACCTGACGGACATCAGATGGTGAGTATGTACGTTTTGTTTTTTTTTACTTTTACGCTGGTAACCAGGGTAAACATCGGGTTACTAAGCGCGGCCCTGCGCTTAGTAACCCGATGTTTACCCTGGTTACCAGCGAACGCATCGCTGGATCGCTGTCACACACAACGATCCAGCGATGACAGCGGGAGATCCAGCGACGAAAGAAAGTTTCAAACGATGTGCTACGACGTACGATTCTCAGCAGGGTGTCTGATCGCAGTAGCGTGTCAGACACTGCGAGATCGTAACGATATCGCTAGAACGTCACGAATCGTGCCGTCGTAGCGATAAAAATGCCACTGTGTGACGGTACCCTTAGACAAGTCTGTGAAATCCTGGGATAATATAGTTAGTCAGATGAGACCAACATTAAATTCTTTGAATTCCATAATACGCACCATGTTTGGAAGCCAGTAGCCACTGCATATCACCTCAAAACAACATACCAACAGTGAAGTTTGGAGGTGGGAACATCATAGTGTGGGGCTGTTTTTCAGCATACAGAACTGGCAAACTGGATACAATTGAAGGAAGGCTGAATGGACAAATGACGAGACAGTCTTGAGAAAAAAAATGCCATCTACCAGGATGATGAAGATGAAATTAGGGTGAACATTTCAGCTAGACAATGATCCCAAACACACAGCCAAGGAAACTCTCAGTTGATATCAGAGAAAATAAAGCTGCTAGAATGGCCGAGCCAATCACCTGAACTGAATCAAATAGAAAATTTATAGAAGGAACTAAAGCTCAGAATGCATAGAAGGAGCCCACGGGACTTTCAGGATTTGAAGAAGAGTGGGTCAAAATGATGCAATTATCACTTAGGCAATACTAAGGAAATCCTGAAAACATGACCTGTTGGTGGGCCTTGAGGACTGGAGTTGGAGAACACTGCTTTAGGTAACAAGTTTGTTTATACCATTTATAACTTTCTCTGATCCACCTTGGGGTCTCTTATGGGGAACTTTGTATGTTAGGCTGATATACATTATTTACAAACATAATTAATACTAGCCAGCAACTACTATACATATATATATATATATATATATATATATATATACTACTATATTTAATTGCATAACGGAGATCAGCTTTTCCATAGACAAATATATGTATGGGGATCCAAGGATCGTGGATCTGGGGCTTGTTCAGGTTTCCCTAGAGTAGAGTGTGTATTTCTCTTCTTTGGCTGGAGATGAGGAACTTTGTATTTCCCCAAATCCTTGGGAATCCACCTTCGCAAATTGCTGCTATTTAAATAGCAAATTTATAGGCAATGTTATAGGTCATCTGTCATCAGCGTTTCTAGATTGTTTTTCCAACATATTGTCCCCTGTCCACCATCTTGGTTTCCTTGCCATTGGCGCTTTTTCTGTGACCTTCTGCTCCAGTTCTTTTATTGTCTATACCTTTGACCTAATACAGCTCATAAATTTGCAAGGCTTTCAATACCACTTCTGTGATAGCGACACCCAAATGTACCCCTTTGGCAAGCATTTTGGCTGACTCACTTTGATATCTACATTGTCTACCAATTAGGTTTTCATCTCCTCTTTCTTCCTAAAAGCTCAACATTGACAACATTCATGATATTTTCTCCATCCAAATCAAGTTATTCAATGCAATGGTAAGCAGCTCCAGCCCTTCCCCATTCTCCCAAGTCTGTGATTTAGCCATGTCCTTCATCTATACCTTTACCACCTCCTGCAACCTCCAGCTCAACGTTTCAAAAAAGCACTCTTACCTAACTTATCTTGCCTTGGGTCAGCCTAAATTTCTTTACTTAAGCTCATTACTTGCAAATTAGATTACTGCAACATCTTCTCCTACGTTCTTCCCGCTAACATTTTTGTATATCTCCAATACAAAACTAAACTCTGTAGTTATCCCACCTCTTACCTTTTTCTTTTTCTGCCTCTATTGTCCACGATTATGTCCACATTTTTGTATTTTCATTCATGGTAAAATAGGTGAAATAATTGGTTTAGACAACAAAGGGACAATTGAACTACAGAAAAAAAATAATATCTCGGGATATCTTAGGAATCTCAAATCAAAAGTGAAAAAAAACACAAAATGTTTTAAAAATGTTTATAATAAAAACCTAATTAACACAAATTATATATATATAAACTTTTCTAATGATATATTCCCTTTAATGATAGGTGTTATTTTACATAGCGTCCTTGGTGGGAATCTCTCAGGTACTTGTGCGTATGCCGTAGCCTAAGCAGGACGGTGATCCAGAAACCATATGGTGTTTTCATGTACATCCAAGTTTATGATGGTGCTGATCTTGATCCAAGAGGGAAGGGTAAAGGAGGACACATCCGTAGGTGTAGTTCTGATCATTTATTCCATGTGCCAAGATTTAGCTAATGTAATATAACCTGGTTATTATAAGGGCCCGAAAAGTAATTGTTACTTAGCAGGTTCCGAAGTTTATTCTCCCCAAATAATCTTACAAAAGTGTCTTACTGAATCTGGTTGTTTATATACCGTAGTTTACATTTTCAGCCAGTAGTGTGAAAAATTGAGTTAGGACATGTGCTCAGCTTCAAGATTTATGTATTTTGTATGGTGACCCCCAATTTATTATAAGAGAAGCAAATGAGTGAGGATCCTATACCAAGGCTATGGTTGGCCAGTTGGCAGAGTGTCTCTTTCCATTTCTTTACTTTGTTAAAAGGGTTGTCCCAGTCATAATCACTATATTTCCCACAAGTAAAATAAGAATAGTTATAGTCCCCTCCAGTGCTGGTGCCGTTCCAGCGATGTCGGCGCCTGCTTTCCATGGGCTTGTGTAACACTGGCTGCAGGGCTCACGTGACATAATAATCAGTGGTGCCTCATTATCCCCTCCTTTGGTAGTTACTTCATACCCATCTTCAGATAGGCCCTGGCCCCTTTTTTATAAGCTCCCCGTTTTTTGAAAATGTGATAGGGTCTGCCTAAAATGGCAAAAAGTTGCAACATTTTGCTCAAAGTACTACTTGTAACACATATTGTGACTTTTTGACACCAGCTTTCTTGTCTGCAGGAGGTAATAAACCCCCGCCCCCAAGTGTTTAAGGAGTCTAAGACTATTATAAACTACTAGATGGTGGCCCGATTCTAACGCATCGGGTATTCTAGAATATATATGTATGTATGTATGTATGTATGTATATAGCAGCCACATAGTATATAGCACAGGCCACGTAGTGTATAGGAGCCACGTAGCATATAACACAGCCACGTAGTTTATAACACAGCCCACGTAATGTATAGCACAGGCCACACATTATATAACACAGCCCACGCAGTATATAACACAGCCCACGCAGTATATAACACAGCCCACGCAGTATATAACACAGGCCACGCAGTATATAACACAGCCCACGTAGTATATAGCAGCCACACAGTATATAACACAGCCCACGTAATATATAACACAGCCCACGCAGTATATAACACAGCCCACGTAATATATAGCACAGCCCACGCAGTATATAACACTGCCCATGTAGTATATAGCAGCCACGCAGTATATAACACTTCCCACGTAGTATATAGCAGCAACGCAGTATATAACACAGGCCATGTAGTATATAGCAATGTGGGCACCATATCCCTGTTAAAAAAAATTATTAAAATAAAAAATAGTTGTAGATTGTGAGCCTTCGCAGGCAGGGTCCTCTCTCCTCCTGTACCAGTTATGACTTGTATTGTTTAAGATTATTGTACTTGTTTTCATTATGTATACCCCTCCTCACATGTAAAGCGCCATGGAATAAATGGCGCTATAACAATAAATAATAATACTCACCCTCCGTTGTCCAGCGAAGCTGTCCCGATGCGCTAGCGGCTGCCGCCAGCTTCCGTTCGCAGAGATGCATTGTGAAATTACCCAGATGACTTAGCGATCTCTCAAGACCGCTAAGTCTTCTGGGTAATTTCGCAATGCATCTCTGGGAACGGAAGCTGGCGGCAGCCGCGCGCGCATCGGCGGACGACGGAAGGTGAGAATAGCAGGTTTTTTGTTTTATTATTTTTAACATTAGATTTTTTTTTTTTACTATTGATGCTGCATAACGCGGTCCATTAACGCTGCCATTAACCCTGTGTGAGCACTGACTGGAGGGGAGTATGGAGCGGGCGCCGGGCACTGACTGGACGGAAGGAGGAAGGGACTAATTCTCGGCCGGGCTGTGCCCGTCGCTGATTGGTCGCAGCCTGGCGGCCGCGACCAATCAGCGACGCGGGATTTCCGGGACAGACAGACAGATGGAAGTGGACCTTAGACAATTATATATATAGAAGACTAGATGGTGGCCCGATTCTAACGCATCGGGTACTCTAGAACAAAGGTGTCAAACTGCATTCCTCGAGGGCCGCCAACTGGTCATGTTTTCAGGATTTCCTTGTATTGCACAGGTGATAATTTAATCACCTGCACAGAATGATTCCAGCACCTTGTGGAATGCTAAGGAAATCCTGAAAACATGACCTGTTGGCGGCCCTCGAGGAATGCAGTTTGACACCTCTGCTCTAGAATATGTATGTTGCGCTGTGAGTGGTGTTTAAATCCCGCACAAATATCGCTGATTGGTTGCGGCCGGCCGGGAGCAACCAATCAGCGAAGCATGTCTCAAATCCCACACCAATGCGCGGGAGGACTGCGCCTGTCGGGGGCGCAGGATGTCGGGGATTCTGGTCGCAGGATGTTGGAGGTTTGCACATGCTTGGCGTAGCCGCAGCTCTGCTCCCTCTTCCCGGCGCCCCTGCTCCCTCTCCCGGGGGACCCTGCTCCTTCTCCCCAGCGCCACTGCTTCTCACTCGGGCGCGTCTGCTCCCTCTCCTCCCCGGCGCCACTGCTTCTCACTCGGGCGCTGACCCTGCTCCTTCTCCCCGGCGCCCCGGCTCTCCGCACATGCAGGACTCCGGGTGCCAGCACACAATAGGTAGTCACAGGCTGGCGTCCTCGCAGTGCCCTCTGTCCTCCACTCTTTGCCCTGTCCCGGTCCCCAGCTTCCTCACCCGGGCCGGTACACGCACTGTCCGGGGGACCCTGCTCCTTCTCCCTGGTGCTCCGGCTCCAGCGCCCCGGCTGTCTGCACATGCAGGACTCCGGGTGCCCGCACACAGTACATCGTCACAGGCTGGCATTCTCGCAGCCCCCTCTACCCTCCACTCTTTGCCCTCTCCCGGTCCCCGGCTTCCTCCCCGCCTCCCTCGCTCACCCGGGACGGTAGACACACTGTCCAGACGCCTCACCGGCGTCATGAAAGTTGTGCAGCGGCGCTGGCCGGATACATAGCTGCAAACGTAAGTGCTGTATTCACGACGACGATCAGCGCAAATGGCATAGCTACGACGGCTACGTGACGGATCAAAGGACTAGGCCGTCGCTGATTGGTCGTGGCCTTTTTGCGGCGACCAATCAGCGACTTGGATTCCATGACAGACAGAGGCCGCAACCAATGAATATCCGGGACAGACAGACGAAAGTACCTCTTAGACAATTATATAGTAGGATTACCTAGTATAGAACCAAACAATAAAGACAATGGATCGACGGACCATAATTATTCATACTCTTAGCAATGAGGTTATGTTTGGTTAGGTTCTTTATCAGACGGATAGCAAACACTAGAAGATGTTGGTTATGTGTTTTTATTAGTTTTGCATTTTTAATCTGCTCTCGATATAAATGTCCCCTATATGCGTCGTCCTAGTCAAACGCATCACTTACATCATTTAATTTGTCATGAATTATACTTAGTGCCATTTATAGTGATTCCGTATTAAGCATAACATTAGTTGCCCAAATTAATTTTAATAGGTCTTAATGAATCGGGCATATTTATGATAACCGCACATTTGCATATGATTAGCATAATATTTTTTTCTGTTATCTCTGTTTAACACTTATGTTTTTACCATAGTGTTAACCTCTGCTGGTCCCGCATCATGTTCTGAGGTTGTAACATTGAGCAGAATAACAAACTTTACTTGCTTGTGTGACCGGCCTGCCGGAGTTCACAGGACGGCTTTGATTTTATCGATATTTCATGTACCTAAAGACATAAAAATTAAAAAGTTTGACATCACATGGCAAATGTTTTTATGGATTTCTTTAGAATATGGATTACGGTGATGAAATGTGTAAGGTGTTAGGCATCTTTTTTTTCATAGCCATCTGTCTTGCATACAGTACTTACATCCTGTATTGTGAGGTATCTTAAAGGGGTGGTCCGTGACTTTATCATGAATGGCCTATCCTTAGGTTAGATCATCAATGGCTGATTGGTGGCACCCCGGTGATCAGCCGTTCCCGATCTTGGCTGCAGCCGGAATTACTCAGCTAGGGAGCTGCACAGCTTCATCGACAGAATAGTGGCCATGGCGGGGTTCTGCACATCAATCCCTTATTGATTTGAATAGAGGGCAGATGTACAGTACCCGGCCGCGGCCACTATACAGTCGACAGCGCTGTCCTGCTCCTTAACTGAGTATTTCCGTCCGACACCAAAAACAGTTGATTGACTGGTGGGGAAGCAACACCGGCATCCCACCAGACACTGATGGCATATCCTAAGGATAAGCCATCAGTGTTAAAGTCTTGGACAAACCCTTTAAGGCCTGCTCTATTAAATCACACAGTGCTTCCAAAATGTAATACAAAATGCCCCTTTTTTGGCCTTTTTTCTCAAATAGCCCCTGGAGAGGTGCAGCCCAATCTACCTATCTACTAACAGTGTAAGGAGGGGCATGAGGAGCATCTACTCACCATGGCCGCCCCTAAACAAGCAGTGCCGCCTCCACAGGGGCGCCCTACTGGAAACATGCTGCAAGGTTTATTATAGTACGTTCTGTGACTCCTTCCTGACATCCCTGAATTTGAGCATTCATTTTCTGGCAGCTCCCAGGTCTGTACAGTGAATTCTAGTGGTAAAAATATGGATGTGTCTTGCGGCGGCAGCAGCAGTGTTTTCCTTAGTTTCGAGCGCTTGATTGAAGGCAGACATCCAGCAGTACCATTCATCCAGAACCGTACCATAAATGATCTGTATAGCATGCAAAGTGTTTCAAAAGACATTTCTTAACATTTTTTATGCAAGTGGGTGTAGATTTTCCTGTTGGGTTACATGTCTAGAGATTTACTTGCATTGATTTTGCGGAACAATGTGAAATATCATTGCCAAAAGCTGGTTGCTATCGCCTGCTCTAGGAGCGTACAGCATAAGAGCTATACACTGAACTTAACAGAAAAAAAACTGTATTTAGTGATTAAGAGGGAAAGTAAAATTACATTTTTTCATCTATGTCAATGCAGGGAATTTGGAGCTATGTATTAGAAAACTGCAAACAGAAAAAGCAGACGTAATACGTTAGTTAAATACGAAATCCATATGTGACTATTTACAATCGCATATATACGTCCTTGACAATGAATGGCCGACCATTGTCATATTGTCACTGTCATATGTGTCATGAGAAACATACACTCACTGGCCACTTTATTAGGTACACCTGTCGAACTTCTTGTTAACACTTAATTTCTAATCAGCCAATCACATGGCGGCAACTCAGTGCATTTAGGCATGTAGACATGGTCAAGACAATCTCCTGCAGTTCAAACCGAGCATCAGTATGGGGAAGAAAGGTGATTTGAGTGCCTTTGAACGTGGCATGGTTGTTGGTGCCAGAAGGGCTGGTCTGAGTATTTCAGAAACTGCTGATCTACTGGGATTTTCACGCACAACCATCTCTAGGGTTTACAGAGAATGGTCCGAAAAAGAAAAAAAATCCAGTGAGCGGCAGTTCTGTGGGCGGAAATGCCTTGTTGATGCCAGAGGTCAGAGGAGAATGGGCAGACTGGTTCGAGCTGATAAAAAGGCAACAGTGACTCAAATCGCCACCCGTTACAACCAAGGTAGGCCTAAGAGCATCTCTGAACGCACAGTGCGTCGAACTTTGAGGCAGATGGGCTACAGCAGCAGAAGACCACACCGGGTACCACTCCTTTCAGCTAAGAACAGGAAACTGAGGCTACAATTTGTACAAGCTCATCGAAATTGGACAGTAGAAGATTGGAAAAACGTTGCTTGGTCTGATGAGTCTCGATTTCTGCTGCGACATTCGGATGGTAGGGTCAGAATTTGGCGTAAACAACATGAAAGCATGGATCCATCCTGCCTTGTATGGAGCATCTTTGGGCTGTGCAGCCGATAAATCTGCGGCAACTGTGTGATGCCATCATGTCAATATGGACCAAAATCTCTGAGGAATGCTTCCAGCACCTTGTTGAATCTATGCCACGAAGAATTGAGGCAGTTCTGAAGGCAAAAGGGGGTCCAACCCGTTACTAGCATGGTGTACCTAATAAAGTGGCCGGTGAGTGTAGATAAATAATGTAAAATGCCTTTATTACAAAGTGAATGGCAGACCGATGGCACTGTGTGCGAGAGTGCCCGCATTATCGTGAAAGATAAAAATGACAATAAAAGAAAAACATGTAGAACATCCAATTAATATAGAAAACTGGGGACCACCAAAGAGGGAAAGTGCTACAGACCAGTTTAACAGAACATGCTAAATATTGAGACACATGAAAGTTCTATGAGGATATTAAATGGCGTCAGCAGAAGACAAACAAAAAAGTGAGGATTACTCATAAACATATCCATATTGGACAATAGTCATAAAGTAAATACATAGTGGGCACATGGTTAATATTTTCACAAATTAATTAAAAAAAAAGGCTTAAATTAATAATATGAGCCAATATATACTTAACAGCGTGCCCAACATATTTTGCCCAAATTTAAAATCCTATTTGACATGCTACTGCCCATAAAATATGCCGAATGAACTAGGCTATCGCAGCACAACAATAGATCAGTGTAATATAATAGGTCAAACACACATTAGAATATAGGAATCCTCCTCAAGAAAAAATGAATTAAAAAAATCACTGCATGATGCACATTTGCAAGATAGATGAACAGTGTATCTATCAGTAATTACCTGGTAGTGGTCCCTGGTTTGAGATGCGGAGCACACCCCGACGCGTGTTTCGGAACGGAGTCCTTCGTCCTGATTTTTTTCCACCCATATATTTGAAAGGGAGAGTGACATCCGATTTACAGAATAACCTAGTGCGCTGATTCAGTTAGTGAAAAAAAACACATCTGCACTGCCCCATCTAATAAACCGCGGTCCAAGTGTGATCTGTTGTTTTAATGGATAGCCCTCCTACCAAAAATATGGTCAGGTGCCCTATGAAGAAGTGGACAGCAGAAGTTAGCTGAGCTTCTCTGCACCTTTGTTGTAGCAATCGGCAGGGAAATTAGTACCCTGTATCATGACAATTAAAACTTTCTGAAATGTCAATTTTGTCAAAATGATTGGTGCCCTTTAGTGATGAGCGAATATACTCGTTACTCGAGATTTCTCGAGCACGCTCGGGGGTCCTCCGAGTGTTTTTTAGTGCTTGGAAATTTAGTTTTTATTGCCGCAGCTGAATGATTTACATCTGTTAGCCAGCATAAGTACATGTGGGGGTTGCCTGATTGCTAGGGAATCCCCACATGTACTTATGCTGGCTAACAGATGTAAATCATTCAGCTCGGAGAAATCTCGAGTAACGAGTATATTCGCTCATCACTAGTGCCCTTCAATTAGACAAAAAAATATTTTTTGAATACTTGTTTTCAAATTTATATATATTTTTATAGCAATATATGTGTGTCACTGAAAACTTCTCAATGACGGATTATTTTTGTATTTATTTATTCTATAGCCGGATTGCCAAAGAGAACAATTTCACAGTCTGCCCTGAATTTATTGGTCATGGAATCGGATCTTATTTTCATGGGCACCCTGAAATCTGGCATCATGGTAAGCAATGTACATACAATTGTGGAGATAAGCCATCAATGCATTTCCAAATTTCACAGCTGGGTTAAGTTCTAATAGAACTTGTCATAGTGAATAGTCAGTCAATCAAAATAATCTTGGAGCGTTAGAAATTGTAGAAAGAAAGCCTAAATACAAATAGATGAAGATATAGAGCACTGATGAGCGAGCGTTCTCTGATAAGGTGTTATCTGAGCAAGCTCGGATGCTAACCGAGTGACTTCGGCGTGCTCGTAAAATATGTTCTGAGTCCCCGCGGCTGCATGTCGAACAACCACACATACAGGGATTTCCTGTTTGTTAGACAATCCCTGCATGTGTTCCGGCTGTCATGCAGTCGCGGGGACTCTGAACATATTTTTCAAGCACACCGAAGTCACTCGGTTAGCACCCGAGCATGCTTAGATAACACCTTTCCCGAGCATATTTGCTCATCACTAATATAGAGCAGTGGCGGGCAAAAAATTACAATCTGCCAAGAAATGTTTGGAGAGTGACTATAGTAGATCTCAGTGTTCAGCTGTTCTATGGTCCAAGGGGTAAACTTGCTGCACCATTATGGGGGTACTAAGAGGAATCGAATATATTGCACATGCTCTGTGTGTGCTATGTGTGTCACGCGTCTATCTCTGCTCTGTTAGTAGCTAATTTTTAAATAGACCTCGTTCTAAAAAAAAGTCTGGCCATCTTTTTTACTTTCTCATGCTAGTGCGTGATGGCAGGAGACCACTTCTCACCCGTACATTAATGTCAGGAGGCATAAAGCCATTCAGACTTTCCGGTACTGGAATGTATGGAATTCTGGCTTGGAACCAAGACGAAATATTCTCTACAAACATTCACAGGAGAAACGTATCATGTAATTCAATCTAACATTTTAAGGTGCTTTTCCCCTTTAAGTGTTTGAAAGAAGAGATGTGTATTGTGCTACCTATTCCATTCACCTTCCCCATGCTTAACAATGGCAACATTGTAGGAATGACAACCAATGTTGGCAGCAAGAAATCCCCCCCCCCAAATCTTATGAGATCAGTTTAGCAAATGTTGAAAGTTTCATGGAATTACAATGCAAAAATAAATGGAGGCAGTCGATGCTCCCTGGATTCTGGTCTGTGTGTGCAGGGTGCTGCAGTGTAGTGTGTATTAGGTCTTATTCAGACATCAGAATTTCTAAGCTAAAATCAAGAGAGGCTCAAAAACACAGAAGAGCCGTGAATCTTCCATTATTTTATTTTTCTGTAGCATCCACTACTGATTTTGGTATAAAAATACTGATGTGTGAATAAGGCCTTAGATGAAGGATCACTTCTATTATTGCAATAAATTCACAATATCATTGCTAGAGTCACTGGATTATTACCTTTTATATATATTCATTGCTGCCAACTTTGTATTCACATCTGCGTTAATTGTAAACTTCCCCTGGTCTCATTGAAGGCTTCACATCCCTCTGCCGGCACTTATGGCTCTGATCTTTTACCGCACACTTGTGTTATCGCCAGCACTCACTTTGCTCTGCCACTTTGCTTTAATTCTCCTACATGACTTGGATTTTTTAATTATTGCTCCTTATGCTTTACTGTTTTGTGCAGTCTGCTCGGTGACTGGCAGAACGGAGATGTGAAAAAAAGAAAAGTACTTTACTGAAAGCTTTTACATTGAGTCTCTGATGGACACAAGGGTGGAATGTCATCTGTAAGGGCAAAGATCCTTGATGCTTTCTGCTCATTGAGGATTTTACAAACTCTGGCATTCCAAATAGTCTTGATTTTAAATCTACAGTTTATTGTATGCAGGTCCTATGCGATCCTTAAGTGATTTAGGTTGATGCAGCTGCTGGACCATGCAACAGACAAACCTTGTGTGTAGTCTGATCCTTCAGTCGTGAACTTTTTCTTTGATTCTTGTTATTCTGCTCCTGAGCACTGTAGGTTAGTCTGTGGTCAGAGTAGGTAGGTATGTTCATATAGAGCACGATAACTGCATTTTCTCAGTAAAAACACAGCTTGCAGAGGGATATCAGTATGCGAGACCAGATAAAAGTAAACCTTTCAACTTTTGGAAAGACCATGACAACTATCTTATGCCAATTGTGGCCTCCTGACGTTCTTCCAACATTATCTGGTCATGTTGAATCTTGCAAATAGAAGCTTACTCTCCATACATGCATGTTTGGCCTTACCAACCTTCCATGTTTGGGGTAGTAGGCAGGTATAGCACTTAAACAATTCTTGAAAGTGTGTAGGTGCATTTCCAACATTGAGTAGGGAGGAGGAGAGAAAGAGTTGGCTTAACACAGAACACCCACTGAGCTCTGAACATGCAGGTTCACAAGCAGGGAGGGCAGGTCTATAAAATAAAAGTACAACTCGAACTCTCCCATGTACACAGATACAGGGCAGATACAGGGCAGATACTGGACAGATACCGAACAGACATGACAACAGTGCACATACTCTTCAAATGCTGACAAACCACTGAGGCTCAAACTCTGCACTTCCCATATTGTGACATAAGCCCCGTCACAGATACAGCCATATCCTTACAGTATCACAAGAAGGAATGGATAGACTGCCTTCCAGAAATGCAACACATTCATGTGCTGCAACTCACTCGGATCAGTTTATCTTCATCTTTTAACATTATGGACATCCTGGAAGAGAAGGAAAGAGACACAAAGACTTAGCACCAAAAATGCTTGAAGGGAACCTGTCACTAAGTTTTCCCAATATAAACTAAACCACCACTGGTTTATTACTGCAGTCAATCAAACTGTATATAAGCCCGCACCTCCCCCTGCATATCCCAAAAATATAAGTCCCCCATGCCGTATGGTAATCAGCATAGTTTGGTCCAATGGGTGTCCGTGTTCTGTGCCTCCTCTATCGTCAGAATCGTCGTCCTACTGCTTTGATTGATGTGAATGACCGATCCTACGTCATCCACAGATCTATGCAAATCTTGCGCCTGCGCAGTTGGTCGGCCTGCGCAGGCGCACTGTACTCTGTCCTGCTAGGAACAGAGCAAAGTGCTGTAATCTGCCGGCGCCTATAAGCCTATTAAGGGCAGAGCAACGTTCTGTAATACACTTGCGCCAACTTCACTTCCAGTTAATCACCCGAGTTTGAAGAGCCGCCTCAGATGATTGACAGATGTCACACACTGGTGGGACTTGTCAATCAACTGGGAAGTGCGGGGTGAAGCCGGCCAGGAACGGCACCGGACTAGTCTCATCTCTGCCTATGGTCCCCACCTCTTCAAACTATATTTTCTCTAAAACCCCGGAGTGTTTTAAAGGAAAATAGTCCTGGCTGCAACGATGCATCCAGGCTCTGCTTCATGCCTCCCGTGGTTTGGGCAGCATAAGTCAGCTAACAGGTTCCCTTAAACAAAAAAACAATATGATGCGCCCAAAGTTCTAAATAATGATACAATAAAACAAAAGTACTCATCTATTAACAGCTGCTTGTGTACGGTTTCAAAAAAATGTGAGAAAAACTCAGGTCCATCAAAAACAAAAAATATGTGCAGTATATTCGTTACTTAATTACCTTTTGTATTTTAGAGGCCGATTCCTGGAGGTTGTTATTACATATTTCTCAGATTGCAGCACTGGATGGTTGTAATTACCAACAGTAATGGCGTCTCATGTATGTTAATAAACCACAGTCACCTCACGGGTCCACACAACTAGCACTGAGCCCAGTCATTACTGGTGTCCTATTAGTATTGAAAAGGGGGTCATCTTCATGAAACCTTTCAAAAGGGATAGCTCATCACAAACAACCTTTTTAAAGGGAATTTGTAATAAAAGTTTTTTTTACTAATTGACTGTGAAATGTATACTTTGTTTTTCTAATCTGTCTTTCTTCCCTAATGGTAGAATGTTAAAGAGAATCTGTCAGCAGGTTTTTGCTATGTAATCTGAAGACAACAGGAGAATAGAGGCTGAAACACAGAATTCAGAGGCTTATCGTTAATTTAGTGAGTAGGTTTGTTAATTTGTAGTATCTGAATCTGTAGTATTGAAAACAACCAAATATAGAGTTGAGTTCTAGGTTACTCCACCTCTAGGTGGAGATATACGCCCCTCAATGGATCTGGCTACATGTGTAGAAAGCCTATATTTTTCTAAGTCTGGGAGTCCCAGGTCTTCTTTATTTTTCACTTTTGTTCGTGTTGAATGTTTAATTCTAGGGCCTTTGTTTTGCCAGATGTACCTTGAGATCAGGGTTTGGATTATTTGGAAGAAGGGGTATGGGATTTCAATAGGTAGAACTCGGAGAAAGTATAGGATTCTGGGCAGGGTGATCATTTTTATTAGATGGACTCTTCCGAACCAATAATTGGGGGTCTGCTTTCCATGAAGTTCTAATTTATGGAGTAGTGGTTTATAATTTAAATCCTAGAGGGAGGAGAGAGAGTTGCGGATTTTGGTCTCTAGCTATGTAATATGGGAGCAGTTATTTTTAAAAGGGGAAAGCTGTGGTATGCGATGCCAGTATTCTGGATCTATGTTAATGTTAAACAGATCAGACTTGGGAAAAATGTATTTTAAAGTTTGACACAAGACTGAATGTGTGTATTTCTTTGAGTAGTAATTCAATTGATTTAGATGGATCTGTTAGATACAAGAGCACATCATCTGCAAATGCAGCTATTTTATGTTATGTTGGACCACATTTTAAACCTTTGATTTCAGGAGTTTGCCTTATTTTTTGCAAAAAAAAGTTTCCATTAAAAGGATGAATAAAAGGGACGAGAGAGGGCAACCCTGTGTCGTTCTCTTTCTGATATCAAAGCTTGGGGAAAGTTCGTCATTGATTTTTAACATGGAAACGGGTTTTGTGTAGAGGGCTAAGAATTTTTCAATAAAAAGGGTCGGGAAGCCAAATTTCGCCAGTGCTTGTTCCATAAACATCCAATCAATATGGTCAAACGCCTTTTCAGCATCTGTTGATAGACAAGCCATTTGAATGTTCCTTAATTTTGATAAATGTATGATGTTCAGGGTTTTAATGAGGTTGTCTTTGGCCTCCGTACCCCTTACAAAGCCTGCTTGTTGAATTCTGTTAGCAATGATTTTAGCTTAGAGTTTAATGTCGTTATTAATAAATTAGGTTGGTAGCTACCACATAGAGTTGGATCTTTTCCCTCTTTTGGGATGAGCGTAATGTGTGCTGACAGAGCTTCTGTATTAAAGGGATGTGATTTGTTTATATAATTAAAATATTTTTTAAACATTTGTCATTAGACCCACCCTTGTAGCTGTGAATATCTGCTTGTTCTTAACAGGACTCCCCCTCTTCCATTCCCTTCACTACCCTTCCTTATATCCAATTCCTTCCCCTCCATTTTATTTCCATTTTTCCCAAAGTTATATTTTCCCCATATACAGCTCTGTCAAAAATTAAGGGTCCACTGCAAAATTTTCAGTTTGTCTGATTTTTCTCTTTATAGGTATATTTTTGAGTAAAATGTAAATTGTTCTTTTATTCTATAAACTTCTATAAACTTCTGACAACATGTCTCCGAAGTTCCAAGCGATAAATTTTGTATTTATTTTCTGAAAATGAGAAATGGTCAAAATAGCAAAAAAATGCATTGCTTGCAGACCTCAAATAATGCAAAAAAAAAAAAAAAGACAAGTTCATAATCATTTAGAAACAACAATACTAATGTTTTAACCCAGGAAGAGTTCAGAAATCGATATTTTGTGGAATAACCATGATTTTTAGTCACAGTTTTCATGTGTCTTGGCATGCTTTCCACCAGTCTTTCACACTGCTTTTGGGTGACCTTATGCCTCTTCTGGTACAAAAATGTAAGCAGTTCTTCTTTGTTTGATGGCTTGTGACTATCCATCTTCCTCTTCATTGCATTCCAGAGGTTTTCAATGGGGTTCAGGTCTGGAAATTGGGCTGGCCATGACAGGGATTTGATGTGGTGGTCCTTCATCCACACCTTGATTGACCTAGCTGTGTGGCATGGCGCTTTGTCCTGCTGGAAAAACCAGTCCTCAGAGTTGGGAAATATTGCCTGAGCAGAAAGAATCAACTGTTTTTCCAGGATAGCCTTGTATGCGGCTTGATTCATACGTTCTTCGGAAAGATTAACCTGCCCAATTCCAGCCTTGCTGAAGCATCCCCAGATCATCACCAATCCTCCACCAAATTTCACAGTGGGTGCAAGACACTGTGGCTTGTACGCCTCTCCAGGTCTTCATGTAACCATTTAGACGACCAGGTGTTGGGCAAAGCTGAAAATTAGACTCAGCAGAGAAGATTACCTTACTCCAGTCCTCTACGGTCCAATCCTTATGGTCTTTGGCAAACTTCAGCCTGTCTCCTGCTTCTCATTGATGAAAGACTTATTTCTAGCTTTACATGGCTTGAGTCCTGCCTCTAGGATACTGTTACAAATTGTTCTTGCCGTGCACTTCACCCCAGCTACCATTTGCCATTTCTTTTGTAGGTCACTTGATGTCATCCTGCGGTTGCGGAGTGACATTTGAATAAGATGACGGTCATCCCGGTCAGTGGAGAGACGTTTTCGCCCTCTGCCAGTCTGTAGCTTTGTTGTCCCCAATCTCTTTACTTGACCTTGTTGTATTGGACTGCCATCTTAGAAATTTTAAAGATGGAGGCAACATGATGCTCACTGTGTCCCTCTGCTACTAAAGCCAGAATTGAGCCCTTCTTTTCCTCACTCAAGACTTTTCTTTTCAACTCCTTTGGCATTGTTAAAAGTTATTTTTTCATTCCTATTACTTTTGGGAGCTTGTCCTATTGCAAGAGGATTGTGAACACAATCGCAGGGGTTTTTTTTATACTTTCCTTCGCGATCCACCCGCGGCTGTTAACTAGTTAAATGCCGCTGTCAAACTCTGACAGCAGCATTTAACACGCGCTTCCGGCAGGTTCACCGGAAATCCCACGCATCGGCGCCCGTGTCACATGACCACAGGTTGCCAATGGGAGGGCATGTGTTATGATTGAACTGGTGGTTAGGAGCACTAGAAATGACCAGATGAGCAAACTAGTAATACAGGACGAGCTCTGGGAAGTGGGAGCTCTGCTGACCGCAACCCCTAATCCTATCACAACAACTAGAAATAGCCGTGGAGCGTTCCTGACTCTGCCTAGACGCCTCTTCACAGCCTAAGAGCTAACTACCCCTAAAGATAGAAAATACAGCCTACCTTGCCTCAGAGAAATTCCCCAAAGAAATAGGCAGCCCCCCACACATATTGACTGTGAGTTAAGATGGAAGTCACAAACACAAGAATGAAATAGGTTTCAGCAAAGGAGGCCAGCCTTAACTAAACAGACTGAGGATAGAAAAGGTATCTTTGCGGTCAGCATAAAAAACTAACAAAAAACCACGCAGAGTGTGCAAAAGAAACCACCGCACCGACTCACGGCACGGTGGTGCCACTCTGCATCCCAGAGCTTCCAGCTAACAGGACAAAATCATGATAGCAAGCTGGACAAAAAAAACAGTGGTAACAAATAAGCTAGCAGGGACTTAGCTTTTGCTGAAGTAGACAGGTCATCTGAAAGATCCAAGAGAACTGAACCAGTACTAGGACATTGACAGCTGGCATCAAGTAACGATCTGAGTGGAGTTAAATAGAGCAGCCAGCCAAGGCCTAAACGAGATCAGCTGGAGAAGGAATCTCAGCACCAGCAGCTCCACTCACAGCCACCAGAGGGAGTCCATGAACAGAACTCGCCGAAGTACCATTCATAACCACAGGAGGGAGCTCGAGAACAGAATTCACAACAGTACCCCCCCTTGAGGAGGGGTCACCGAACCCTCACCAGAGCCTCCAGGCCGATCCGGACGAGCCAAATGAAAGGCACGAACAAGATCGGCAGCATGAACATCAGAGGCAACCACCCAGGAATTATCCTCCTGACCATAACCTTTCCACTTGACCAGGTACTGAAGTTTCCGTCTCGAAACACGAGAATCCAAAATCTTCTCCACCACATACTCCAACTCCCCCTCAACCAACACCGGGGCAGGAGGATCAACGGAGGGAACCATAGGAGCCACATATCTCTGCAATAACGACCTATGGAACACATTATGGATGGCGAAAGAAGCTGGAAGGTCCAAACGAAATGACACAGGATTAAGAATTTCAGAAATCTTATAAGGACCAATGAAACGAGGCTTAAACTTAGGAGACGAAACCTTCATAGGAACAAAACGAGACGACAACCAAACCAAATCCCCAACACGAAGTCGGGGACCAACACAGCGACAGCGGTTAGCGAAACGTTGAGCCTTCTCCTGGGACAATGTCAAATTGTCCACTACGTGAGTCCAAATTTGCTGCAACCTGTCCACCACAGAATCCACACCAGGACAGTCCGAAGGCTCAACCTGCCCTGAAGAAAAACGAGGGTGGAAACCAGAATTACAGAAAAAAGGCGAAACCAAAGTGGCCGAGCTGGCCCGATTATTAAGGGCGAACTCAGCCAAAGGCAAGAAGGACACCCAATCATCCTGATCAGCAGAAACAAAGCATCTCAGATATGTTTCCAAAGTCTGATTGGTTCGTTCGGTTTGGCCATTTGTCTGAGGATGGAAAGCTGAAGAAAAAGACAAATCAATGCCCATCTTAGCACAAAAGGACCGCCAAAATCTTGAAACAAACTGGGAACCTCTGTCCGACACTATGTTCTCCGGAATGCCATGTAAACGAACCACATGCTGGAAAAACAATGGAACCAAATCAGAGGAGGAAGGCAATTTAGGCAAAGGTACCAAATGGACCATCTTAGAGAAGCGATCACAAACCACCCAGATAACTGACATCCTCAGAGAGACAGGGAGATCTGAAATAAAATCCATGGAAATATGCGACCAGGGCCTTTTCGGGACCGGCAAGGGCAAAAGCAACCCACTGGCACGAGAACAGCAGGGCTTAGCCCGAGCACAAGTCCCACAGGACTGCACAAAAGAACGCACATCTCGTGACAAGGAAGGCCACCAAAAGGATCTAGCCACCAAATCTCTGGTACCAAAGATTCCAGGATGACCAGCCAACACCGAACAATGAACCTCAGAGATAACTCTACTAGTCCATCTATCAGGGACAAACAGCTTCTCCGCTGGGCAACGGTCAGGTCTATCAGCCTGAAACTCCTGCAGCACCCGCCGCAAATCAGGGGAGATGGCAGACAAAACTACCCCCTCTTTGAGAATACCAGCAGGCTCAGGAACTCCCGGAGAATCAGGCACAAAACTCCTTGAAAGGGCATCAGCCTTCACATTCTTAGAACCCGGAAGGTACGAAACCACAAAATTGAAGCGGGAGAAAAACAGCGACCATCGAGCCTGTCTAGGATTCAACCGCTTGGCAGACTCAAGATAAGTCAGATTCTTGTGATCCGTCAAGACCACCACGCGATGCTTGGCTCCTTCAAGCCAATGTCGCCACTCCTCAAACGCCCACTTCATAGCCAACAACTCTCGATTGCCCACATCATAATTGCGCTCAGCAGGCGAAAACTTTCTAGAAAAGAAAGCACATAGTTTCATCACAGAGCCATCAGAACCTCTTTGAGACAAAACAGCTCCTGCTCCAATCTCAGAAGCATCCACCTCGACCTAAAACGGGAGCGAAACATCTGGCTGACACAACACAGGGGCAGAAGAAAAACGACGCTTCAGCTCCTGAAAAGCCTCAACGGCCGCAGAGGACCAATTGACCACATCAGCACCTTTCTTGGTCAAATCAGTCAATGGTTTAACAACACTAGAAAAATTAGCGATGAAGCGACGGTAAAAATTAGCAAAGCCCAGGAATTTCTGAAGGCTCTTCACAGAAGTAGGCTGAGTCCAATCATAAATGGCCTGAACTTTAACAGGGTCCATCTCGATAGTAGAAGGGGAAAAAATGAAGCCCAAAAATGAAACCTTCTGAACTCCAAAGAGACATTTAGACCCCTTTTAGACCCCTTCACAAACAAGGAATTAGCATGAAGGACCTGGAACACCATTCTAACCTGCTTCACATGAGACTCCCAATCGTCCGAAAAGACCAAAATATCATCCAAATATACAATCATGAATCTATCCAGGTACTTTCGGAAGATGTCATGCATAAAGGACTGAAACACAGATGGAGCATTAGAAAGCCCGAATGGCATCACCAAGTACTCAAAATGGCCCTCGGGCGTATTAAATGCTGTTTTCCATTCGTCGCCCCGTTTAATACGCACAAGATTATACGCCCCTCGAAGATCTATCTTGGTGAACCAGCTAGCCCCCTTAATCCGAGCAAACAAATCAGACAGTAGCGGCAAAGGGTACTGAAATTTGACGGTGATTTTATTGAGAAGGCGGTAATCTATACAAGGTCTCAGAGAACCATCCTTCTTGGCCACAAAAAAGAACCCTGCTCCCAACGGTGATGACGACGGGCGAATATGCCCTTTCTCCAAGGACTCCTTTATATAACTCCACATTGCAGCGTGTTCTGGCACAGATAAATTGAACAGTCGGCCCTTCGGAAACTTACTACCAGGAATCAAATTAATAGCACAATCACAATCCCTATGAGGAGGTAGGGCACTGGATTTGGGCTCATCAAATACATCCCGGTAATCTGACAAGAACTCAGGGACTTCAGAAGGATGGGAAGACGAAATAGACAACAATGGGACATCCCCATGTACCCCTTGACAACCCCAGCTGGATACAGACATTGATTTCCAATCCAATACTGGATTATGAACCTGTAGCCATGGCAAACCCAAAACGACCACATCATGCAGATTATGCAACACCAAAAAGCGAATATCCTCCTGATGTGCAGGAGCCATGCACATGGTCAATTGAGTCCAGTACTGAGGCTTATTCTTGGCCAAAGGTGTAGCATCAATTCCTCTCAATAAAATAGGATACTGTAAGGGCTCCAAGAAAAAACCACAGCGCCTGGCAAACTCCAAGTCCATCAAATTCAGGGCAGCGCCTGAATCCACAAATGCCAAAACAGAATAGGACGACAAAGAGCAAATCAGAGTAACGGACAAAAGAAATTTTGGCTGTACAGTACCAATGGTGGCAGACCTAGCGAACCGTTTAGTGCGCTTAGGACAATCAGAGATAGCATGAGTGGAGTCACCACAGTAAAAACACAGCCTATTCTGACGTCTGTACTCTTGCCGTTCAGCTCTGGTCAAGGTCCTGTCACATTGCATAGGCTCAGGCCTCTGCTCAGAAAACACCGCCAAATGGTGCACATTTTTGCGCTCACGTAAGCGTCGATCGATCTGAATGGCCAAGGACATAGACTCATTCAGACCAGCAGGCGTGGGGAATCCCACCATAACATCCTTAAGGGCTTCAGAAAGACCCTTTCTGAAAATTGCTGCCAGGGCACATTCATTCCACAGAGTAAGCACAGACCACTTTCTAAACTTCTGACAATATACCTCCGCTTCATCCTGACCCTGACACAAAGCCAGCAAAATTTTCTCTGCCTGATCCACTGAATCTGGTTCATCATAAAGCAATCCAAGCGCCAGAAAAAACGCATCTACATTACGCAATGCAGGATCTCCTGGCGCAAGGGAAAATGCCCAGTCTTGAGGGTCGCCACGCAGCAAAGAAATAATGATTTTTACTTGCTGAATGGGGTCACCAGAGGAGCGGGGTTTCAAAGCAAAAAACAGTCTACAATTATTTTTGAAATTCAGGAACTTAGATCTATCCCCAGAAAACAAATCAGGAATTGGAATTCTGGGTTCTAACATCGGGTTCTGAACTACATAATCTTGAATGCCTTGTACCCTTGCAGTGAGTTGATCCACACAAGAGGACAGACCTTGAATGTCCATATCTACACCTGTGTCCTGAACCACCCAGAGATTTAGGGGAAAAAAGAAACAAAACACACTGCAGAGAAAAAAAAATGGTCTCAGAACTTCTCTTATCCCTCTATTGAGATGCATTAACACTTTGCGGGCCAGCTGTACTGTTATGATTGAACTGGTGGTTAGGAGCACTAGAAATGACCAGATGAGCAAACTAGTAATACAGGACGAGCTCTGGGAAGTGGGTGCTCTGCTGACCGCAACCCCTAATCCTATCACAACAACTAGAAATAGCTGTGGAGCGTTCCTGACTCTGCCTAGACGCCTCTTCACAGCCTAAGAGCTAACTACCCCTAAAGATAGAAAATACAGCCTACCTTGCCTCAGAGAAATTCCCCAAAGAAATAGGCAGCCCCCCACACATATTGACTGTGAGTTAAGATGGAAGTCACAAACACAGGAATGAAATAGGTTTCAGCAAAGGAGGCCAGCCTTAACTAAACAGACTGAGGATAGAAAAGGTATCTTTGCGGTCAGCATAAAAAACTAACAAAAAACCACGCAGAGTGTGCAAAAGAAACCACCGCACCGACTCACGGCGCGGTGGTGCCACTCTGCATCCCAGAGCTTCCAGCTAACAGGACAAAATCATGATAGCAAGCTGGACAAAAAAAACAGTGGTAACAAATAAGCTAGCAGGGACTTAGCTTTTGCTGAAGTAGACAGGTCATCTGAAAGATCCAAGAGAACTGAACCAGTACTAGGACATTGACAGCTGGCATCAAGTAACGATCTGAGTGGAGTTAAATAGAGCAGCCAGCCAAGGCCTAAACGAGATCAGCTGGAGAAGGAATCTCAGCACCAGCAGCTCCACTCACAGCCACCAGAGGGAGTCCATGAACAGAACTCGCCGAAGTACCATTCATAACCACAGGAGGGAGCTCGAGAACAGAATTCACAACAAGTATGACAACCAGAGGTCTCCAGCAGACTTCTATGTTTGTCACTGCCAGATTGCTATGAGCGCCACCCGGTGGTCGGCGCTCATAGCTAGTGAGAAATTCTGCTACATACAGGCGATCTGACCATCGCCTGTAGGCGGCAAAGCCAATCAGGTTAAGGCAACTTCTAGTCTCCCATGGAAACTATTGACGCATGCCAAAAGTAAAAAAATAAAAAAAATAAATATAATAGTTCAAATCGCCCACTTTCTCCCAATTCAAAATAAAACAGTAAAAAAAAAATCAAACATACACATATTTGGTATCACCCAATCTATCAATATAAAGAAATAATTAACCCAATCGCTAAACGAGAAAAAATTACAAACCCCAGAACTACTTTTTTTGGTCGCTGTAACATTGCATTAAAATGCAATAACGGGCAATCAAAAGATTGTATCTGTACCAAAATGGTATCATTAAAAGCGCCAGCTCGGCGTGCAAAAATAGGTCCTCTCCCAACCTGAAATCTTGGAAAATGGAGACACTATGGGTATTGGAATATGGCACAAATTTTTATTTACTTATTTTTTTTTACAAACTTTGGATTTTTTTACACCACTTAGATAAGAAAAGAACAGAGACATGTTTGGGTTATATGAACTCGTAATGACCTCCACCTTGCTGGTGTCTGAGTGGAAGTGGAGGTCTGTGGTAATTTCTAATCCAGCCACGGCCCACCCATCTGGTCTGTCAAGTGTCCCTCTCATCTCATCAGTCTATAAAACATTTGAAAAATCTGTCTTCAGATATTTAATGGCCCATTCTTTACGTTTCTGTGTCTTGCTCAGTGGTGGTTGGGTTCAGCCTTCCTTACCCCAGCCGTGTCTCTGAACACTGAACACCTTGTACTTCTGTGTCTTGCTCAGTGGTGGTTGGGTTCAGCCTTCCTTACCCCAGCCGTGTCTCTGAACACTGAACACCTTGTACTTCTGTGTCTTGCTCAGTGGTGGTTGGGTTCAGCCTTCCTTACCCCAGCCGTGTCTCTGAACACTGAACACCTTGTACTTCTGTGTCTTGCTCAGTGGTGGTTGGGTTCAGCCTTCCTTACCCCAGCCGTGTCTCTGAACACTGAACACCTTCTGGCCCTAAGGGAGGTTGCAGTTCTGGAATGTGACAACACTAGATGATAATGGTTTGCCGGTCGCTTCACGTTTGATTCTTCTCAAACCTTTGGCAGTTAATGTGCGTCTTTTTTTCTCAACACGTTTTTTGTTATTTTGTTTACTATGTGAAACAAAACTTTTAATTATTTTGTTATCGAGACCCAATATCTCAGCAATTTTAAGAGTGCTGAGTACCTCTGGTACACTTTTCAGCCAGTTAAATCTCTTTTTTTGACCCATTTTTGTCTGTGAAATACAAGCTTCCTAATAATTGTGCACACAGTGTTCATGTCTGGATGGTGGGAGATCATTCAAATTAATGAAAACAATTGTTTGTCTATTATAGAAGTAATGGAGAGAAAGTATTTGGGGATATGACATTTTTGTACTAACAAATCAGCTTTAGCAACCATGAAGTTAAAAGCTTGTTAAAAATTGTAGAATTTTGGTTTCCAGTATGTGTCATTATAAAACTGAAGCTGAGAATATGCGTTCATTTGTATGTACCAGTGCGGTCTGCTTCTTCATGGCTTCCCGAATGTCATGCTATAATGAAGAAGAGATCATGTAAATGAAATAGTGATGACATGTACGGTGAATTGATCAGTGGGAAGAGTATGATATGCATCTCAATTACAGTGCTTGCGAGTTCTTCTTAATTTAATAATGATGAATATTATAAACTGTAGTCCTATGATGAAGGATTGGAGGTCTTATGTGTCTTCAAGTGTGAATCTCTGATCTACCAATATTCCCAGACATCTCAAGACGTATGGTCCAGTATCCATGAAGCAGGAAAATATATACAGTAGAGTAAATAAGTATTTGAGACACTGCCGATTAAGAATGGAGCAGTCTGTAATTTTTATCATAGGTACACTTCAACTGTGAGAGACAAAAATCACATTGTAGTATTTTTACATAATTAATTTGCAATTTATTGTATGAAATAAATATTTAATACAATACAAAACCTGAATTTAATATTTAGTATAGAAACCTTTGTTTGCTATTACAGAGGCCAGATGTTTCCTGTAGTTCTTGACCAAGTTTGCACACATTGCAACAGGGATTTTGGCCCCCTCCTCCATACAGATCTATCCGGAGCTTTCAGGTTTCGGTACTGTCGCTGGACAACATTGAGTTCAGCTCCCTCCAAAGATTTTGTATTGGTTTCAAGTCTGGAAACTGGCTAAGCCACTCCAAGACCTTTAAATGCTTCTTACGGAGCCGCTCCTTAGTTGTCCTGACTGTGTGTTTCAGGTCATTGTCATGCTGGAAGACCCAGCCATGACCTATCTTTCATGCTCTTACTGATGGAAGGGGGTTGGCCAAAATCTTGCAATACATGATCCCATTCATCCTCTCTTCAATATGGGACAGTCGTCCTGTCCCCTTTGCAGAAAAGCACCCCCAAAGTATGATCTTTCACCCACCATGCTTCATGGTTGGGACAGTATTTTGGGAGCTGTACCCATCCTTTTTCTTCCTCCAAACACAGCGATTTGATACCAAAAAGCTCTATTTTGGTCTCATCTGACCACATGACCTTCTCCCATGCCTCCTCTGGATCATCCAGATGGTCATTGGCGAACTTCAAATGGGTGTGGACATGTGCTGGTGTGAGTACAGAGCCCTTGTGTGCACTGCAGGATATTTATCCATGACAGCATAGTGTGTTACTAATGGTAATGTTTGAGTCTGTGGTCCCAGCTCTCTTCAGGTCATTTACCAGGTCCTCCCATGTAGTTCTGGGCTGATTCCTGACCTTTCTCAGAATCATCCTTACTCTACGTGGCGAGATCTTGCATCAAACCCCAGACCAATGAAGATTGACAGTCCACTTGTGTTTCTTTCATTTTCTAATAATTGTGCCAACAGTTGTTGCATTCTCGCCAAGCAGCTTGTATATTATCCTGTAGCCCATCTCAGCCTGTGCAGGTCTACAATTTTGTCCCTGGTGGTCTTTGACAGCTCTTTGGTCTTGGCCATGGTGGAGAAGTTGGAGTGTAATTGTGTTGGCAGGTATCTTTTATACAAGTAACAAGTTCAAATAGGTGCAATTAATACAGGTAATGAGTGCCGAGTAGGAGGGCTTCATAAATAAAAACTAACAGGTCTGTGAGAGCCAGACTTCTTGCTGGTTGGTCGGTGATCAAATACTTATTTCATGCAATAAAATGAATTATGGTTTTTATTTTTAGATTCTGTCTCTCACAGCTGAAGTGTACCTACGATAAAAATTATAGATCTTTTGTAGGTGGGAAAACGTGCAAAATCGGCAATACTTTTTAAAGCTTTTGAATTATTTAGTAATTACATTTTCGAGAACTTAGTTACCAATGTACGGTAATATACAGTGGGTACTTACTGGTTTTTTTGGGGGGGAAGGTTTTACTGCCTTTGACTCTATCTTGAGCCTTGTCGACTTCATGGATCAGTCTGCTCTGTAGGAAGATCAATCTTGTGCCAGCCTAGATAGGTCCACCAGTGTCCTATCCGCCGTTATCTTGATTGTATCAAGCCATCCGGTTGCTGGTCTTCCTCTTCTCCTTGTTCGGTTTTTTCTTCCGACCATGATGTCCTTCTCTGTTATGATGTGTCCAAAGTAGGCAAGCCGTAGTTTGGTTTTCCTTGCTTCAAGTTACATGTCTGGCTTGATTTGTTCCAAAATTGATTTGTTTGTTCTTCATGCCATCCATGGTATTGATAACATCCTTCTCCAGCACCACATTTCGAAGTGTGTATACTAAAAGCACACTAATGGCATCAGTTTCTATGGTTTGGTGATAACTATAATTAAACCAAGAAGATCGATGCATATAATATGAAATCCTGTTGAACTTTTCGTAGGATAGTCTTATAGGCACTTCATCTTTCTTGGTGCCAGATGGCAAAATGTTATTTTTAAAACAGGGTTCCTATCCTGTATTTTATAGGTATATTTACAGGATAGTGTATAGTAGACGTGGGTCTCAGAGATTAAGATCCGCATGTGTCTCGAGAATGAGGCCCCATCGTGTGCTGGTTTCAAATTAGAGTTGATCTGAATTGCCACAGAAATAAATGGTAATGCCCATCATGTCTCTACTTACAGCAGGAAGTTTCATGACAGCATTCCCGAGATATTTGCAGACCCCATTGGTGGGATCCACATCTACCATACATTTTTGGGCATTTCCTGTAGATATGTCACATGTTACAGGTGGGAATACTCGTTTAATTAGAACAGTGTTGACGACTGCTTTTGTCTCGAGATATAGACAATGACCAGTAGATATCACTAGCACGAGAAGGCCTTGACCAGAGATGTCTTATTGTTAGAACTCTGATAATGTAGCAGAACTGGTGCCACAATTAGTCCAAAATTCTTGATCTAAGGGAATATACTTTCTCTTTAGTAAAACTATGGTTAGGAATTCTAGCTGAAAGTTGCGATTTTTAGCAGATTTATGTCACTGCATCAGTTCCAGAAAAGTCCAGCAATGATTCTTTCAACTAAATTATATTTAAAATAAAGGTTTACATCTAGGCTTCTCCTGAGAAAACATTAGTCAGACGTTGTCATTGGTGAGAGTCTATTCTTCAGATCTCCTATTAATTTAGAAAACGAAAGGGTCTCTTTATTTTCTGGTTTCTGATCTGGAATCTGAGTTTTTCCACTTATTTTTATGAGGTTATATTACGCCTTTACCGACTCACTCACAATAATGCAATTGATGGAAATGTTGAGAAGCTTTTGGCTTACACTTCAGGAAAAAAATCTGTAAAACTTTGCGAAGTGGATGTGACCTGATAACACAGGCTTGGGTTTAAGAAACTAAGGTTGTATATTCAAGTGTGCCAGTCCCCTCGAAGGTGACAGCGGCACAAGGTTCAAAGCGGTGCTCGTAAGAACCACATCAATGAAACGTTGCCTGCTTCATGCGAGGATTCAGTCCACTGACATAATTTGGCATCGTATACGAATGGTTTCTATATAAAGCAACAGGCAATGCAAGGCGCAATTGTAGCAGAGCTGTGATTACACTCAAGTCTGAAACAATACAGATGTTTTTCGGTAGCCAAAGTTTATTTTGCAAAATTACATTATAGAAATAAACAGACTTTTTAGGGAAGAAAGAATTTTAGGGAAGTTTGTCCTGTTGACCACCTCAAAGAAAATTCAGTAATATCTCCCAAATATTGTCTACTGTTACTTAGTGATCAAAATATCAACCCTTTAATATGAGAGCCAATGTGGCAATCAACCATGGAACTGGTTCCGGAAACTCCCATTAAACAACTGCCTATTAATTCAAGGATCAACTGGACGAGAGAGTGCAAAAGAGAGAACAACGTCCATATGTGATAATAGGATGGATGGATGGGGATTGTAGGGAGGAGGCATGGATAAACTACAACAGCAGACAACTATGGTATATTGTCTGCCGTGGACTCGTGACTTCCAAAATGGAACCACATAGGATTGGAAGGACATGCAAGATCGGATATCTCTTATGCATTATATTAAAGAGATGTAATCTAAAACGCATGCCACTCATTAGGTCTCCAGGACTAAATCCGTCTCTTATCCAAGTTTTAATGTTTTTTTTTTTTATTGCGTCGTTGTGTTGTGACACTTCGTGGTCTTCAATTGGATTTATGGGGGTGGTGGTACACTTGGAATAAGGCAGATAATGCACCCTCAATTACCTTCTATCCTCATTTATATAAATCATTAGACCCCAATTCATCAGTGAGTTTTCACCAAAATTCAGGTGTGAAACTGTTTGTTTTACTCTTATGAATTGATTAAATTTTGGCAACCTTTCAATTTGGGACTTTTGGCCATAAAATTTTTGGAAAGTGGGTGGTGTTTCTCAGGATGGGAGTGTGGCGTGTCATGGCTGACAAATCCATAAGAATTTAATGCTCGAAAAGTGGCATAAATTACGGAAGAAATGTGCTCCAATACCTGACTGTGAAGTACATTTCTTGTGGTGACGCATGGCGGCTGAAAGATGCCCTTCTTAATGAATTATCTACTATCAAAATACCTGGGGGGTGAATAGACCCAAGTCGGTAGTAGGAATTTTCATCCCAAAAGTGGTGCATCTTACACTACTGCACCGTTAATCTAAAGTGGCATGCCAGTTTTGATGAATCGGTACCTTAACCTTTTGCCTCCAAACCTATTTTAATTTTATTGTTTGCATTTTTCCCTTTTCTGTCAAGAGCCATAACTTTATTTTTCAGTTGCCAAACCCATTTGTTTTGGGGGGTTTTGCAGGACAAGGTGTAGTTTTGAATTATGGTAGCTATTTTACCATAAAATGTACTGAAAACCAGGAAAAAAAAGTCAGGTTAAATGGTAAAAAATGCAATTGGCTTTTGTTTTATTTTTTTGCAGTGTGCATTGTATGGTAACGATGACCTGGAAATAGTGATGAGCGAACGTGCTAGGACAAGGAGTTATCGGAGCATGCTCTGGTGCTAACCGGGTGACGTCGGTGTGCTCGAATAATAATGTTCACTTTAAGCAGCAGGGTGGTATTGGAGGAGACTCGATTGTATAATTATTCAATTATTTCAATAAAATTGGACCATTAACCCTTCATGAGATTATTACACCAAAACAGTCTTTGGTAGAAGAGCAAAGCTGCTTACATTGTAAAAACCTTGGCTAGCTGGTGCTACCACCCTGTATACAATCAGTGCACTCTCGTATTACAGCGACCCCAGGTTACAACATTTTCAACATATATGATCATTCCTGGGTTGTACCACAGAAAGTATTGATCTACTGCATGTGTGATTGGCTGGAAGAAACAGCCAATCAGCATGAGCATTACACTGGTAAAACACCTTATTACTGAAGTGCATTTAATGATTGGTTGTCTATTAAGCACCTCTACAGTATGATGTTGTACTACATGTCCTCTACTAGGGTTAGCTGTGCCTGGATGTGCTGCGCTATATGCCTTATACCGGGGTTAGCTGTGCCGAGATGTACTGAACTACATGCCCTCTACTGGGATTACCTATGCCGGGACGTGCTGCACTATATGCCCTATACCGGGGGTTACCTGTGCCGGGACGTGCTGCACTATATGCCCTATACCGGAGGTTACCTGTGCCGGGACGTGCTGCACTATATGCCCTATACCGGGGGTTACCTGTGCCGGGACGTGCTGCACTATATGCCCTATACCGGGGGTTACCTGTGCCGGGATGTGCTGCACTATATGCCCTATACCGGGGTTAGCTGTGCCGGGATGTGCTGTACTATATGCCCTATACCGGGGGTTACCTGTGCCGGGACATGCTGCACTATATGCCCTATACCGGGGGTTACCTGTGCCGGGACGTGCTGCACTATATGCCCTATACCGGGGTTACCTGTGCCGGGACGTGCTGCACTATATGCCCTATACCGGGGTTAGCTGTGCCGAGATGTGCTGCACTACATGCCCTCTACTGGGGTTACCTATGCCGGGACGTGCTGCATTATATGCCCTATACCGGGGGTTACCTGTGCCGGGACATGCTGCACTATATGCCCTATACCGGGGGTTACCTGTGCCGGGATGTGCTGCACTATATGCCCTATACCGGGGTTAGCTGTGCCGGGATGTGCTGCACAATTTGCCCTATACCGGGGTTACCTGTGCCGGGACGTGCTGCATTATATGCCCTATACCGGGGGTTACCTGTGCCGGGACATGCTGCACTATATGCCCTATACCGGGGGTTACCTGTGCCGGGATGTGCTGCACTATATGCCCTATACCGGGGTTAGCTGTGCCGGGATGTGCTGCACTATATGCCCTATACCGGGGGTTACCTGTGCCGGGACATGCTGCACTATATGCCCTATACCGGGGGTTACCTGTGCCGGGACGTGCTGCACTATATGCCCTATACCGGGGTTACCTGTGCCGGGACGTGCTGCACTATATGCCCTATACCGGGGTTAGCTGTGCCGAGATGTGCTGCACTACATGCCCTCTACTGGGGTTACCTATGCCGGGACGTGCTGCATTATATGCCCTATACCGGGGGTTACCTGTGCCGGGACATGCTGCACTATATGCTCTATACCGGGGGTTACCTGTGCCGGGATGTGCTGCACTACATGCCCTCTACTGGGGTTACCTATGCCGGGACGTGCTGCACTATATGCCCTATACCGGGGGTTACCTGTGCCGGGACATGCTGCACTATATGCCCTATACCGGGGGTTACCTGTGCCGGGATGTGCTGCACTATATGCCCTATACCGGGGGTTACCTGTGCCGGGACGTGCTGCACTATATGCCCTATACCGGGGGTTACCTGTGCCGGGATGTGCTGCACTATATGCCCTATACCGGGGTTAGCTGTGCCGGGATGTGCCGCACAATTTTCCCTATACCGGGGTTACCTGTGCCGGGATGTGCTGCTTCTTTGGATGTCAGGTGAGTTTGGCTACATCTTATATTTCCAGTTAATTGTGAGTCCTCCACCTGAAGAATCTCCCTTCTTCTACCCAGAAAGAGATTTACATCCTCCAACAACTAAGTCTGATATTTTGTCTAGTAAGACATGTTTTATCTGTATTAGTTATCTGGTTCTGTGTCTTTATTCTTCTTTTTTTTTTTCTTATTATGGGATGAAATACTAGTTTTCCATAATGTTTTAACAAAGGTTGTCCCAGAATGTATAAATAATATAACTTGAGGAATCGCTTTACAGACCACACGAGACAAAGGAAAAGTATGTGGGCAAAGGAGGACATGAGCTCTTTGCTACAAATCATTTATGCTGTATATATATATATATTTTTTTTTATCTTGCAAGGAGTATCCCACCCCCAAAAAAAACCCATTGAAACACAATTGTAACAGAGTAACAGAAGAGCAGAGTGTGTGACTATACATGATACTTGGCTTTTAAATATTATAACATTATATTTTGATGTTATGCACTTTTATCATTTCTGCCTTATAACCTACTTGGAATTCCTACAGGTAGGCCTCATTCAGACATACGTGTTGCATGTGTAAGTATGGTGGATTGTACTGTCACGTTTCTACCTCTGAAGCCATCAATTGCGTTGTAACATTGCGTGAATAATGTTATGCTCATTTATATTATACATTTTGTAACATGGTGATGTATAAAGCATAGCGTAAGACATGGGATAGGTTTTAGGGCATGGGGTAGTGACTATAGGGTAAGATAGACTTTGGTATGCATTATGCGTGTAATATGGTTAATGTATGTAAAGTAATACATAGTGTTTGTGAGGGAGATCTGCCCAGCAACATACTGTAGGGACAGACGTAGTTAATGTTCGGGACTAGCCCATAGCGGGAGGGGCAAGTCCCAATAAAAATGGATTGCTTCCTGATAGACAGTCAGATGGGGAAGTTCAAGGTGCAGTGGGCTGAAAGTAAAATCAAGATTATATAATTTGGGGTAGTGAGAGTCCTTACAGAAATTCCCTGTGGACATTCCGGCAACGTTCAGAGCTTAAGGCTCAATACAAGTGCTACGAAGAGTCCCTTGCCTTCTGGCATACAGAGGAAGATGGATGTGAAACTGCGTGAAGGGAAAGTAGCATAGCTACCGGGGCAGAGGGGGCCTACCCGGAGCTACACTACAGCACGCCAATACAGTTACATTCTACAGCAGAGCAGGGAGAATCAATCTCCCTGCTCTGCCACCCAGCCGCTATGGGGCCCCTGAGCAGGCAGGAGGACCCAGGGCTAGCAGTGGGCCCCCCCAACCGGCTAGATGCCGGTACAGCTGACTGCATTTATGATAGGAGTGTAACGCTCCCTCTCCCATCATCCCCCTCTCAGGGTCTGACATCCTTGACACAGACACTGACAGCAGGTGTGATGACCTGGAGGAAGAGAGGCGAGTGTTGAATTTATTTTTTTATGGGGTGTATTATATTAGAGTCTGCCTATGAGGGGGCTTCATTATACTATTGAGTCTGCCTATGGGGGGATGCATTATATTCTAAAGTCTGCCTATTGGGGGCTGCACTAGACTATAGAGTCTGCATATGTGGGGTACTGCATTATACTATATAGAATCTATCCATGGGGGCCTGCATTATACTACAGAGCCTGCCTATGGGGGTGCATTATACTATATAGAGTCTGCATATAGGGGGTGTATTATACTATATAAAAGTTTGCCTATGGGGAGTGCATTATACTATATTGAGGACAATCTGGTACATTATACTATATGGAGGCTAGCTAAGGGGCCATAATGTGGGCACTGTTTTCTAGGGCACTTGCACTCAGCATTACAATTTTCTAGAGGGGTGCTTTAGAATTTAGAGGGCACCAAGAACCACACTGCAGGTGCAGTAATAGGGACACATACAGCAGCAGCGGCTCAGTATTGGGGTATCAGCAGGATGAGGAGTTTGTGCAGGTTGGGAATAGTCCCATTTTGGACAGTGCTGAAAATATGAGACGTGAAATGAATCTTTGTTGTATTCTCTGCAGACGAGTCCTGGCTGGAAGAAGTTGTCATGTTGCTCTGGGTCAGATGGAAAAGACGGGAAAAGTGAACGAATCCATCATAAAGATTGTCCTCTGTAAGTCACTATCTATAACTGTGCTGTGATCTATATGTTCTGTAGGACTGGTATCTACCACTGACCATATGGCGGTAATATCCATGCTGGTCTTTATATAGAGATTATTTTCAATAACAGCGCGGTCATCTGCTGAGCTTCTCCACCACTAATAGGGTGCGTCACCTAGTTGTAATCAGAGTTACCTGGTTAGGGGCCCACTTAGAAGTTTTGCCCCAAACCCCCCCAAACAAAACCCTAGCTACGCCTCTGGATCCCGTGTGTACTGTGGAATTGGACGGGAAATCCCTGGGGCTGACAGAACCAGTAAATGTAGGGAGAGTCCAGGGGGAACAGATGGTAATGCTAGAAATGTAGCGTGTTAAGGAAATACGCAGTATCGGACACAACACTTCTTATTACAATCTGATGGACTTGAATTGTCCAGTAAACTTCTGTGTTGAAACGAATTGGGTGTCCCCTAAGTTATGTGCAGTGGCTCCTGAAGATGGAGGCCTGGAAAAGGCTGGCGGCCCACTAGTGAGAGGGATACACCCCACACACAACAGCACATAGGGACTGGGACACAATTTTCATGTGAAGTGCGGGGTGTTATGGAGCAGCAGCTTGCCCATGGCTACCACTCTTGGGCTCCTTATATATGTACATGTATTAGTTTTTTTTCACTGATATAACATGTAGCATTATAAGCTATGGGGCTATTCACATGTTCATGTTTAGGACTATGAATACGTGAAAAACTTAGATATGTGCCAGTTTGTTTTTTTTTCCGGTATCACAGATAGAAGGGGCCAATACCGGTCAATGGGTCTGTGAAGAACACGTACAGCACCTAGGTAGCATCCATGTGCCATCCGCATTTTACATTGCTTTATAATTTATTTATCCATCCATAAAAAACACTGATGGTAAAAACGGACACACGGACCATACGCTGATGACATCAGTACCAATTTCTCACAGACATGTGAATGAGGCCTTAGGTAGGACGTTAACATGACATCTTATATTCACCTTGTGAGCGAACAATACAAACTCCTCCTTTCTAGGTTTTCCATCAATTTGATGTCTACAGTCTGGAAATAAAGCTGCTATAAGACTAAGCTCCACCATGAATATTCAGTACATTATTTATACTCTGTATTTTTACTATGCAAAAACACAGCAACGTATTACTATTCCAGAAAACATTAGGGGATGTATATGAATCTCATACCCACTGAGCGTTTTTTTTGTTTGTTTTTTTTAATTAAAGCTGCGGAAATTTACCTGCACTGTGATTTTGAAATCTGCAACATGTCAATTCCCTTTGCAGTAAATATGATTTTTAGTTGTGGATTTTTCCCATAGATGTGAATCAGAAGAGAAAAATCAATAGATAAAAAGAAACTCAAGCATTTCCACAGGGAAAATGCATGTAATCCGCACATGACTTTATTAATAAAGTTTTATCACATCTAAGTGACAGAAAGTATAAACAAAAGATGACATACCAAAAGGATGGATCGATTGCTGTAATTAGAAACCAGTGGGTGCCGTACCTGCTCTGGTGATTCCTATGATCAAGGTATTGAGGTTTTTAACTTTTATGGACTTTTAACTTCCAGTTTTTATCCGCTTGGTTGAGCTGGAAACAACCTTGTTTTTTTCACTGTCAGCTGCAGTAACCTAACTTAGCTATTAGGTGCAAAAGATCTAGAACATCAGAAACTCGCCAAATACTCGTGAGAACTTGGCCTCAGTCCCTGCCATAGTGTTTATGTATAGCACTCCAATATTACAACCTGCGCTACATTGCTGCAAAACATTTTTAAATGCCCTGAAAGGATAATGGTCGATTTAACAATTTCCTGCAGGGTTTCCTACCTTTATATAGAGAAATCACCCAAAGGCAGTGATCGCAGTACAATGGTAAGAGTTCTGAAAAAATGAAGGAACATCGTTACGAAGAGACATGGTATCAATTCCAGGTAGAAGTCCGCTGATAATTGTTATATAGGAGACTCCAAGGCCAGAAATAGGTCTTAGGCCGGGGTCACACTTGGGATTGCAATGTGAGAAACTCACGGGAGTCTCTCTCATCAATATTGTGTTATTGCACATCCAGTGGTAATATTGCTTGTTATGGATATACCATTTCAGGTTATGTTAAGTTTAGGGACTGAGGATGCAGCAATCGGGATTGTCATCCTCAGTGTCATTATCGGTTTCTATGTATAGGATTTGTAATACACTGTTTGTTTTTTTTACATTATATCAACCCTGATATTTTGAGAAAAGAGAGGGTCCAATCCTAACCCTGGGCCAGGAGGTAGGTTTTTTTTTTCCAGGTTTACACTGTCCACACAGAAGATGATGTGGTATCTTTTTTTTTTATAAACATCTCAAAGCAGTTTATCCTATGGTTGCTATGTCATTGGTAGCATTTTTTTTATTTTGTAACATCCTACATAGTTATAAAGTTGAAAAAAATACATGGGTGCAAAAAGGTCACCCTTTCTCCACCAGTATGCATTCTTTATCACTTAATTATTGAGAACCCACTATGTCATTTGTTGTGAGAAAAGCATCCAGCCCTTTTATAAATGCTGTTATAGTATCTGCCACTACTTCCTCTTGTGGTCGGCATTTCACAGTCTGACTGCTCTAACTGTAAAGAATACTTTCCTATTTAGTTGCCCTAGTAGACTTTGCTCCACAGGTAATGAATTCTTCTTAGTCCTTTGTAAGGGTACCGTCACACAGTGGCATTTTGATCGCTACGACGGCACGATTCGTGACGTTCCAGCGATATATTTACGATCTCGCTGTGTCTGACACGCTACTGCGATCAGGGACCCCGCTGAGAATCGTACGTCGTAGCAGATCGTTTGAAACTTTCTTTCGTCGTCAAGTGTCCCGCTGTGGCGGCATGATCGCATCGTGTAACAAAGGTTGTATACGATGTGCGCACAGTAACCAACGGCTTCTACATCGCAAATACGTCATGAAATTATCGCTCCAGCGTCGTGTATTGCAACGTGTGACCGCAGTCTACGACGCTGGAGCGATAATTATACGACGCTGCAACGCCACAGATCGTGCCGTCGTAACGACCAAAGTGCCACTGTGAGACAGTACCCTAAGAAAGAAAGAATAAGTCATGAGCCAGTCCATTGTATTGACCACACATGTATTTATACATGTAAATGAGATCCCCTCTGAAAGATCTTTTTTCTAAGCTATACAAGCCCAACTTTTCCAACCTTTCCTAATGTGAGAGGCCTTCATCCCTTGTAATCTAGCTGCCGCCTTTGAACTGACTCTAACTTCTGAATATCCTTTTTACAATGTGGAGCCCAAAACTGGATCCCTTAATGTGGCTGTGGCCTCACCAGTGATTTATAGAGGGGCTAGCAACACATTCGCATCACTGGGTTCTTGTGACATTTTATGCCCTATAGAAACTTATGGGGGGAAAAAAAAACAAAATATGCCATGCCCAGAGCATGCTGTGAGTAAAAAAAAAAAATCAAATGAAAAACGACACTAATAAACCTGTGTATATTGGCGTTTCTGAAACCCTTCCCCAGCCCACAAAAAATAGTTACCATCTTAAAAAAAAAAAAGTGTGAATTTTTTTTTTTAACAATGTGTATCATCACTCCACCTGGGAAATTGTGCCCAAAATACAGGTTCATCTATATTACAGATGCAAATCCTGGCCCAATCACAGGTCACTGATCCTGAACTAATAGCTTTATTTATGACCAGGATGTTGTTCACTCAAGTCACAAGACTGGTGGTCAGGTTGGGTATTGCAGCACTATTACAAGAAAATACTGCTGCCGATACCATCATGTGACTTAGCCCAGAAGCTACTTTTACACAGTATTTTTATGCATTTTTTTATGGTTTGTAAAAAAAAAAAAAAATACAAATGATTGTTTTGCCTTTTTAACAATTTTATGACTTTTTTTCTGCATGCAAAACCATCCTTGAAAATGCATGGTGTCAAAAGCGTGCAATTCATGAGACACTTGTGTTTGTAAAAGGGCATTTCACAGGCACAAGTATCTTCAGTCTCATTAGAAATCATAAAATGTTCCAAATGTTTAGATTAGATAAAGTATATATAGTCTACAAAACACATCTTCAGGTCATGTAAATAATTTAAATTGGAATCCAATTGTAATGTGAGTTAAAACACTTTCTACAAATAGTTTGATCTGTACATTTGCATTGACACTGCCGTGGCCTATGAAGGTGACTTTGCTGTAATGTAATACTGGCTGCATTTGCTGTTATAATGAATAAATTGCACCATTTTGATAGGCATTCCCAGAGAGAATATGTCATCCAAACATCTTAAATTAAAAAAAAAAAATCTGTTCTAATATGTGCAAATATTTTTTTTGTCTAGCAAATGTTAATAATATGGAAATGGAAGAAGGGATGGCATTTACTATAGGTCAGTACAACACCTTCACTATTTATTAATAACACAGAAATTGCTGTCCCCAATAATCATGTTATAATTTCTGCATAATAATGGGAGTACAAAGAAGTCAATCGTTGCACACCTATCTCGTGTCTAATGTCTTGTGAAAGTTTGGACTTTATAACAAAAAAGCCACTATTTAATGATGTACTTTGTATCCACAGACATGGAGCCTTGGATTATAGAACAGGGTTTTGGTAATGTTACTCCTCAATTGTAGGGAAATTAACATTTCCAGCATGTGGAAGGGCAGTAGTTCCCAAGCTGTGGCTGCTCATTTGTTGGAAAACTACAACTCCCAGCATGCCCTGACAGAGAAGAACTAGTGATTTATAAAGTGCTACATAGTATGTTGGCAATATAGAAATAAAACTATTATCAGAAGTTAGAGATGACTGTACATAAAGAAAAAGCATTTGTATTTACAAGGGTGGAGTAGGATGATTCTGCAAACTTGGTGAAAATAAAAATCACAGAGTATACTGCATATACAGAATATTACAAGGAAATGGCAGCACAGTCTTAATGTTGTGGATTCAATAGGTGCACAACCAGCCGAAAACAAAATATTGAAAAACTAGAATGGAAGCAACATTCCAATGGAAATAATTGAAGAAGGTGGACTTTATTTTTCAGACACATGCTTGTATCTGGGTGAATAAAGTCCTCTTTTTTTTCACATACTTCCATTGGAGTGCCAATATATATTATCACACCAATAGAAGTATGTGAACAAAATGGACTTTTGCCACTGATGCATTCTGGAAGTCCCTTTTTTTCCACTTTATTTTTTTGGATTGGAGTGCTGCCTACTTTCTATGATTTACACTAAGCTGCAAATTGGACATTTAGTCTGGCGGAGGAGACCTGGCACCCCTTGCGAGAAGACACTAAGGCTATGTGCCCACGTTGGATTTGATGCGTTTTTTATGCGGGTTTTGTGCGGATTTGCTGCGTATTTTGTGTGGATTTGGCTACTTTCACACTAGCGTCGTGCGCTGCACGTCGCTATGTGACATGGCGGCACACCGACGCTAGCTGTGGAAGCGCCGCACAACGGGGGCAGCGGATGCTGTTTTTCAACGCATCCGCTGCCCCATTGTGAGGTGCGGGGAGGCGGGGGCGGAGTTCGGGCCGTGCATGCGCGGTCGGAAAAGACGGGAACGACGCACCAAAAAACGTTACAAGCAACGTTTTTTGGTGGCGACGGTCCGACGCAACACGACGCAACCGTCGCATGACGGTTGCGACGTGTGTCAATGCGTCGCACTGCGTCGTTAATAAAAGTCTATGGAGAAAAAACGCATCCTGCAAGCACTTTTACAGGATGCATTTTTTCTCCAAAACGACGCATAGCGACGTGCAGTGCACGACGCTAGTGTGAAAGTAGCCTTTCTTGCTTTTTTTACCCCTGTGGATTTCTGTAATGGAATGGGTACAAAAACGCTGCAGATCCGCACAAAAGAAGTGACACACTACTTCTTTTAATCCATAGCTTTTCCGCACCATTAGCACAGCATTTTTTTTTTTACATTGATTTCTATGATACTGTAAATCACTTGCGGATCTGCAGCGTTTCTGCACTGAAAAAAACGCTGCGGATCCGCAGGAAATCCGTAACGTGTACACATAGCCTAAGTGGTGCTGTTCCATGACCTTCTTGTCTTACTAGAAAGATATAGGTGTGTGTGTGTGTGTGTGTGTATATATATATATATACATACATACATACATACACTAAATATATATGAATGTATGTATGTATATATACACACACACACACACACACACACACACACACACACACACACACACACACACACACACACACAATAACCAACTATTAGCTGAATAACTACAAGTTCCAGACTGCATCAGTCTTTTGTTTTGCAGCACATAGTAGTAGAGCTGTAGCATTACATTACATGTCTATTACATTTAGTACATTGATGTCCACCTGCAGCCTAAGAGCAACCCAGAAACCCAATAATTTAGAATAATCTCTTTCCCTGGTTCAATCGGTCTCCAGAAATCCATTCCCTGTGCGCTTCACATCACCTCTTTCAGCAGGTATCATCTCATCAAAAACCCAGCCCCTAAAGATGGCACAGCTGTAAACATTTACCAGGGGGCAATCACCAGCCTTGATCCCTGTGACCTCTAACACTGGGCTAACAGCTGCTTGTGTCCTGTTTACTTCATCATTAACCTCTAGGCTAAATATAGCCAACCTGTGGCTCTCCAGCTGCTGGGGGACTACAAGTGCTAGCGTGATGCCTGCTCTCCGGCGTTCTATTCATAGAATGTTGCAGTTACATTGTATCACTGTGTCCGCAGCTGCAATGCTCTCACTGTTCTATAGGTGATGTTCATCCGGGCGATTGATTTATTTGTATTTAATCTGGATACTGGGGGAGTAATCCCCTGAATGCTGATGAATGTAGTGTTAATCTCCGCTGCCTGGTTATAATTTCCATCCTTCACATCTGCACTGCGGATTGTCTGGTTACATTCTATATTTACAGAATTAGTTAACCAAGCAAATGAGTTTAAAGACCCGTGTGGCTTCAGTTACCCTAAAACAGCCCCCCTCAGCCCCCTTTTTTTATGGAAATCTAATGTCATTTATCCACTGAATTTCAGAGCCTATTATTATGGAAGGGGCTCCTGATTTTAAGATTCTCAAGGACAAATGGACGGCGGTATCGATGGATAAGAAAAGGTGCGATGCAAAATTAATAATTGTGTTAACCATTTAGCTCCTGCAAATGTCAAGCTGAATAGAAATGCGTTCCCTCGCTGTTACTATGAACATTTCAATGCACATTGTATTGTCTTAGTTACAATTGTGTTTCCTTTTTTTCCCCACCTCTGCTCTTTCTTAATGTTGTATTGTCTAAATATCTTTCAGATCTGCCCAGTTTGAGCACACGATTGTAATCCGTTCAGAAGGAGCTGAAATCCTGACGAAACTGGATGGAGAATTAAACTGAACTAATACGAAATACATAAAAAAATAGCATATAATATGTACAATAAAAAGTGATTGCAACAATGTTTCTGATGGGAAAAAAAAGTATAGACTTTCATACTTTAGCATAGTTGATATATATTTATGTATGATCAAAAGGTTTTATATAGCCAGAAAAGAACCTGCAGAAACACCCCTTTGTTGTAATACATAATACATATAGCAGGGCAATACAATGTGCCAGCTACAACTAGAAATAAAATGCTTTTTGCAATAAAATATTGCTGTACAGGTCTATTTTCTTTTATTTATATAGGTATAAAAAATATACATATGTGATGTGTAGGTATGTGTAAAGCACAGAAATAGAAATGTAGCAAAACAGTCTGTATCAAGTGTAGCTTTGGATTGAGTTGCAGGTGAATCCTTTGTTTTCAGCACTAGCAAGTGTGTGTGTGTGTGTGTGTGTGTGTGTGTGTGTGTGTGTGTGTGTGTGTGTGTGTGTGTGTGTGTGTGTGTGTGTGTTACATACAGATAGATATTGAATGTGCTGTATAGTTTGCATTAGTTAGTTCATAGTCCATTAATAGTGTCTAATTCCTGCAAACCAAGAAAATAATAGAATAAATATACATTTTAGAGGAGAAAAATAAATAAAAACTAGGTGTAAAATTGGAGAACTCAGTGGAGCAGGAGGCTGCACATACAATGCAGGACTGTGACCAATGGCTGCAGTAGAGGTGACGCTTGTAGGGTGTAATTAGGCAGCTACTAATCAGCCTGGCGGAATGTAAGTACTTTTAATTTGGTATTCACATTGTACTTACACAGACCACTAAGCATTCTCTGGGATCCAGTCCAACAACAGAGACCAGCCTTGGTGCTGAATGCTGATCTACACAGCATCTGTAACAGCAAGGAAACACATTTCATGCACTGAGTGTAATGACGATTTATGCACAGAGTGATAGATATATTTTTTTTTCATAAAGAATCAAATTATTATTTAAATCATATTGAAGGGTACAATCATTATAATGTGCATGGCATAAGAATCGTATAAGGGATTGGACAGGTTTCCAACACTTCCACCCATGCAGACCTATACCTATATACAGTATCTATTACATATATCACAAACTAGCTCCCTTTAAATTCTGACCCACTTTGTGTTTTGTCTTAAAAAAATTCCATTCTAATACAATTTTATTTTGTATGTATGATATTATTTAGTATAGTATATACACTTCACTGCCATTCATTACAATTTAGTAGAATATATGGCACGATATATAGTTTGTTTTACAATCACCTAATTCTCCATCCAGCTACAGAATCAATCTAATGACTAATGCTAGAAAGATAGACAGACAGACAGAGGTATGATAAAAATGAATGAAGGGCAGACTGACTGCTGACAATTGGATTTTATTTGTAGACAACATATATGTTTCAAATTGACTATTCTACTTTTGCCAACTTTAAACCAGAGATGTATTATTATCATTTATTAGTTATTATCATATTATAGTGTCCCTGTAGGTGACGTCCAGCCAGGTCCCTATTTGCACACAGGTTGTGTATATATACCAAGAAGCGATAGTTTTCTTAAGACTGTAGGATTTTTACCCACTGCTGTGGTAACAAGCTGTTAGTGCAGTAATTACCCGGAGGTGCAGCGATTTATTATTATACATATTTAAAAACTTAATTAAAAACAGGGCTAATAAACGGAAATGTGTACACAACAAGCTGAGCTTTATTACAATGACTTGTAACGTGTTCTGAATGTAGTCGGCTTTGTGTGAAACGATAGGGTTGTGAGGTTATTGTACTGTACTCATCGGCTTTTGTAGAAATACTGCTGAGACATGTAGTCCTACCATCATCTGTTGAAATACATGAGTGGGCTAAAAAGGCAAAAGCCGCATACATCACTGTATATATGTGTGTAATGGATATTTGAAAAGGAGCCGATTAATCTATGAGTGATAGATATATATTTGTTTACATGTCAATCATCTATGTGTGTACACATACTTTAACCCTTTCCTGACATGCCTCAGTAAGAGGGGGTGATATTGAGATTACCAGTCCTCTGGACTTAGACCATTTGCATTGTTTTGCCCCCCTATTAAATAGACCCCCAGGATCAGATACACCATGAACTGGTTGTGCTTCTTTCTTGCCTGGCATTGTGAGGAATCGTCTCCATTTGGCAATGATGTTAAATCAGACAGGTTAATCATTCAGTCATTACACAGGGATGATTTCATACAAAAAAAAAGTAATAATGTTGGTATCACATGTCATTCCCTATGGCACCTTAAAATAGATCCTTGGTGGTGATGGTGGGGGGTGCCAGCCATGACAGACACAGCAGTGACCAGCTGATAGTTATCTAATACAGAGAATACCTGCCCCCTTCCCTTAAACCCAAACTTATTAACCCTTTCAGTATGCTTTTTTTTCCCCCTCTGTATAAAAAGCAGCAAAATTGCATAGAAATGGTGCTACCTGTTCATAGTGATTTGTGACCAATCTTTAGCTATGACTGTATACATTAATGTGTCTGTCCTGTTGACACCTAGTCTTTACAATGCCAGGTTCCAGCTGTATGTGTTATCAGCCAGACAGAGAGCAGTTTAAAGATAAAGATTGAATTATTAGGATATCAATATCCCACAAGTGTGGTGTGATCAGATGGCCTGAGCCCATTATTACAGTGTGATAGCAGTGCATAGAGGAGGTTCACCTAAGGCCGGATCACATCCCAGGCTGGTTAATAGTGAAAGGCAGCATGTTGCTATTATTGTTAAATATATGGCTAATTATGCGTATGAAAATTAAACATCAGTGTTATGCTAATGAGGCCGTTCAGCTGGGGAGCAGAGCACTTGAGACTGGTATTTAATCAAATGAATCAGAAAGGGATATACAGCTGCACATTGTACAGTCAAAGTCAGCACTGCCATGTGAGGGGAAGAATCATTAGCAGCCCTCACTAATTACCCTGCAAAGTCATGGGGATTCTCCCTGGGCTTCCTATACTGGGGATAGGGAGCAATATTCCCATGCACAGAAGATACCTGCGAGGTCAATATCCTTCTCCCAAATCCATCTGGGAGGTGTACGTGGATATATATTATTATTCGAATTACAAAATAAGGAAAAAAATAATGTCTATAACTATAACTCATTAAAGTTTACTATTATATAGCCCTTACCGATATACATAAATCTCACTGTTATGCGAGTTGTAATAATATGTACACATGTATATACACAATGTTATATAAAAAATGATCTATATGTATATCTATTTGTTCGAACTAATAGATGTTAAATATATATATATATATATATATATATATTTGTTGTAAAAAATGAAAAGAACTCAACGTTTGTGTTAAACTTAATCGGTCACCAATAATAACCCCTATCAAGAAAAATCACAGCCAATTTATCTATACTGCTACTATAATAATCGGATATATGAGCCACAGCCAATCTGTGTATGCTTCTATCAGTATAACTACTATATATATATATATATATATATATATATATATATATATATATATATACACAATACACATATATCAGGACCAATCTATTTACTACTATTAATAAATGTAAAAACAAACACAACCAAAGCATACATACCTTTACTGAAACTAATTATATGCATGAACCAGAGCCAATCTGTGTATAAAAGTACTAATAGTATAATACTACTACGAATAGTAATAATAATTCTTATTAAATATAAGAACCCCAACAAATGCAGTAGTAATAATAATATGCTGATAACAGTTGACAGTAATATACCGCACATAATGTGCACACGTGCATGTATATAAATAGTGCATGTGTTCCTGAGTGTATTCTGATGGTAGATATTGCTAGATATTGTAAGCTGATAGTAGTGCCCCCCTGTAAGCTCCTAATAGTGCCCCCTGTAGGTTATTAATAGTTCCCTCCTGTAGGCTCCTAGTAGTGTCCCCCTGCAGGTTCCTAGTAGTGCCCCCTGTAGGTTCCTAGTAGTGCCCCCCTGTAGGCTCCCATTAGTGCCCCCCCTGTAGGTGGTTGCTAGTAGTTCCCCCTGTAAGTTACTAGTAGTGCCCCCTGTTGGCTCCTAGTAGTGTCCCCCTGTAGACTCCTAGTAGTGCCCCCCGTAGGCTACCATTAGTGCCCCATGTAGGCTCCTAGTAATGCCCCCTGTAGGCTCCTAGTAGTGCTCTCCTGTAGGCTCCCATTAGTGTCCCCCTGTATGCTCCTAATAGTGCTCCCCTGTAAGCTCCCATTAGTGCCCCCTTGTAGGCTCCTAATAGTGCCCCCTGTAAGCTCCTAATAGTGTCCCCTGTAGGTTATTAGTAGTTCTCCCCTGTTGGCTCCTAGTAGTGCCCCCCCCGTAGGCTCCTAGTAGTGCCCCCTGTAGGCTCCCATTAGTGCCCCCTTGTAGGCTCCTAGTAGTGCCCCCTGTAGGCTCCCATTAGTGCTCCGTAGGCTCCCAGTAGTGCTCCCCTGTAGGCTCCCAGTAGTGCCCCCTTGTAGGCTCCCATTAGTGCCCCTTTTAGGCCCCTAGTAGCGCCCTCCTGTAGGTTCCTAGTAGTGCTCCCCTGTAGGCTCCCGGTAGGTGGTTCCTAGTAGTGCCCCCTGTAGATTGCTAGTAGTGCTCCCCTTAGTGCTCCCCTGTAGGCTCCCAGTAATGCCCCCTTGTAGGCTCTTAGTAGTGCCCCCTGTAGGCTCCCAGTAGTGCCCCTTTTAGGCCCCTAGTAGCGCCCTCCTGTAGGTTCCTAGTAGTGCTCCCCTGTAGGCTCCCGGTAGGAGGTTCCTAGTAGTGCCCCCTGTAGATTGCTAGTAGTGCTCCCAGTAGTGCCCCCTTATAGGCTCCTAGTAGTGCCCCCCTGTAGACTCCCATTAGTGCCCCTTGTATGCTTCCATTAGTGCTCCCCCTGTAGGTTCCTAGTAGTGCCCCCTGTAGGCTCCCGGTAGGAGGTTCCTAGTAGTGCTCCCTGTAGATTGCTAGTAGTGCCCCCTGTAGGGTCCCATTAGTGCCCCCTGTAGGCTCCCAGTAGTATCCCCCTGTAGGTTCCTAGTAATGCCCCCTGTAGGTTCCTAGTAGTGCCCCCCTGTAGGCTCCCATTAGTGCCCCCTTGTAGGTTCCTAGTAGTGCCCCCCTGTAGGTTCCTAGTAGTGCCCCCCTGTAGGCTCCCATTAGTGCCCCCTTGTAGGCTCCCATTAGTGCCTCCTTGTAGGTTCCTAGTAGTGCCCCCCTGTAGGCTCCCATTAGTGCCCCCTTGTAGGCTCCCATTAGTGCCTCCTTGTAGGCTCCCATTAGTGCCTCCTTGTAGGTTCCTAGTAGTTCCTCCCTGTAGGCTCCCATTAGTGCCCCCTTGTAGGTTCCTAGTAGTACCCCCCTGTAGGCTCCCATTAGTGCCCCCTTGTAGGTTCCTAGTAGTGCCCCCTTGTAGGCTCCCATTAGTGCCCCCTTGTAGGTTCCTAGTAGTTCCTCCCTGTAGGCTCCCATTAGTGCCCCCTTGTAGGTTCCTAGTAGTACCCCCCTGTAGGCTCCCATTAGTGCCTCCTTGTAGGTTCCTAGTAGTTCCTCCCTGTAGGCTCCCATTAGTGCCCCCTTGTAGGTTCCTAGTAGTACCCCCCTGTAGGCTCCCATTAGTGCCCCCTTGTAGGTTCCTAGTAGTGCCCCCTTGTAGGCTCCCATTAGTGCCCCCTTGTAGGTTCCTAGTAGTTCCTCCCTGTAGGCTCCCATTAGTGCCCCCTTGTAGGTTCCTAGTAGTACCCCCCTGTAGGCTCCCATTAGTGCCCCCTTGTAGGTTCCTAGTAGTTCCTCCCTGTAGGCTCCCATTAGTGCCCCCTTGTAGGTTCCTAGTAGTGCCCCCCTGTAGGCTCCCATTAGTGCCCCCTTGTAGGTTCCTAGTAGTGCCCCCCTGTAGGCTCCCATTAGTGCCCCCTTGTAGGTTCCTAGTAGTGCCCCCTTGTAGGCTCCCATTAGTGCCCCCTTGTAGGTTCCTAGTAGTTCCTCCCTGTAGGCTCCCATTAGTGCCCCCTTGTAGGTTCCTAGTAGTGCCCCCCTGTAGGCTCCCATTAGTGCCCCCTTGTAGGTTCCTAGTAGTGCCCCCCTGTAGGCTCCCATTAGTGCCCCCTTGTAGGTTCCTAGTAGTGCCCCCTTGTAGGCTCCCATTAGTGCCCCCTTGTAGGTTCCTAGTAGTTCCTCCCTGTAGGCTCCCATTAGTGCCCCCTTGTAGGTTCCTAGTAGTGCCCCCCTGTAGGCTCCCATTAGTGCCCCCTTGTAGGTTCCTAGTAGTGCCCCCCTGTAGGCTCCCATTAGTGCCCCCTTGTAGGTTCCTAGTAGAGCCCCCCTGTAGGTTCCTAGTAGTGGTCCCTGTAGGCTCCCAGTAGTGCTCCCCTGTAGGCTCCCAGTAGTGCCCCCTTGTAGGTTCCTAGTAGTGCCCCCCTGTAGGCTCCCATTAGTGCCCCCTTGTAGGTTCCTAGTAGTGCCCCCCTGTAGGCTCCCATTAGTGCCCCCTTGTAGGTTCCTAGTAGTGCCCCCCTGTAGGCTCCCATTAGTGCCCCCTTGTAGGTTCCTAGTAGTGCCCCCTTGTAGGCTCCCATTAGTGCCCCCTTGTAGGTTCCTAGTAGTTCCTCCCTGTAGGCTCCCATTAGTGCCCCCTTGTAGGTTCCTAGTAGTGCCCCCCTGTAGGCTCCCATTAGTGCCCCCTTGTAGGTTCCTAGTAGTGCCCCCCTGTAGGCTCCCATTAGTGCCCCCTTGTAGGTTCCTAGTAGAGCCCCCCTGTAGGTTCCTAGTAGTGGTCCCTGTAGGCTCCCAGTAGTGCTCCCCTGTAGGCTCCCAGTAGTGCCCCCTTGTAGGTTCCTAGTAGTGCCCCCCTGTAGGCTCCCATTAGTGCCCCCTTGTAGGTTCCTAGTAGTGCCCCCCTGTAGGCTCCCATTAGTGCCCCCTTGTAGGTTCCTAGTAGTGCCCCCCTGTAGGCTCCCATTAGTGCCCCCTTGTAGGTTCCTAGTAGTGGTCCCTGTAGGCTCCCAGTAGTGCTCCCCTGTAGGCTCCCAGTAGTGCCCCCTTGTAGGTTCCTAGTAGTGCCCCCCTGTAGGCTCCCATTAGTGCCCCCGTGTAGGTTCCTAGTAGTACCCCCCTGTAGGCTCCCATTAGTGCCCCCTTGTAGGCTCCCATTAGTGCCCCCTTGTAGGTTCCTAGTAGTGCCCCCCTGTAGGCTCCCATTAGTGCCCCCTGTAGGCTCCTAGTAGTGCCCCCTGTAGGCTCCCAGTAGTGCCCCCTGTAGGTGACACCCATTAGTGCCCCCCGCCCCCTCTTGCACACACTGTGGGTCAGTGAGGACTGTAGCACACACACACCAGTCCTGGTTTGGGCCCAGTCAGTGCTGCCGTGTGTGTCATGTTTACAGGATGTGACAGATTTTCACACTGTGCTGTACAGAATTATTATTGCTGTCTCAAATCACAAATTGAGTGGAAAAATGCCGTGTGCGTGGGAGTTTCTCATTGGGTCTATTGAACAGCAAAACCGGGCAATTGTAAAATATGGGAGAAGGGAAAATGAACCCTGAGGGCTGATTAGAAGCCTCCGTGGCTGCGTGTCCTGGCGGCTGCGTGTCCCGGCGCCGTGTGCTGCTCTCCCCGGTGAGCCCGGATCAGTGCGGCGCCCGCTGCTCTAGTCCACAGCACAGGCCACTGGGCAGCTCCGCTCCTCCACGCGCACTCCCCTAGCCCTGCACAGCCCGGGACGCGCCTTAGCCAATCACAGCCCGCCGATTCAGCCAGCCGTCCAATGGGCAGCGCCGCCTCCTGAATATGCAAAGCGGGCTGAGTCAAAGCTCTCGGGCGAGTTGGTGTAGCTCTTCACAGCCTCACGCTTAGGACTTTTTTTTCTTTTTTTCCCCCAAAGAGGCAAAACTCCATTTTTTCTTATGAATGGAAAGTGAAAAAATCCGATCTGCTTTAAATTAGGATCCCTTCCTGTAGCAAGGAGGACCCCCTTTGGAAAAAAAAAAAAAATTAAAGGGGGGGATCTACACCAACAAAAAAAAAATAAAAAAGGAAAAAAAAATAATCTCCCCCAAAAAAATAAAGGCAGGAAAAAGGAAGAGAGAAGCAATGACCATGACTACTATGCCAGAAAGTCTTAACAGCCCGGTGTCAGGGAAGGCGGTGTTCATGGAGTTTGGGCCACCGAACCAGCAGATGCCACCGTCCCCCATGTCCCACGGACACTACTCCATGCACTGCCTGCACTCCCAGCACGACAGCTCGTACAGCGGAGCCTCGTCCTTCTCCAGACCCCTGGGCTACCCCTATGTGAACTCGGTGAGCAGCCATTCCTCTAACCCCTACATCAGTACGGTGCAGCCCTACCCCAACAGCTCCAGCCTCAGCCAGAGCCGCCTGGAGGAGACAGGTACAGTACCGCAACAATGTAGCCATGTAACAATGTATCTTCCTGAATATTGTCCCCGCTGCAGCCGGGAGAGCCCCAGTCCTTCCTCCCTGCAGCGGCTCCGTGCATTGCGGCAGCAGCCCAGATGTGCTCACATTACCCTGCCTAATTATTTATTGCGTGGCGCTATAAACAATGTATGCAATTAAGGGTAATTAAACCTAAACTGCAGCATGCTGGAAATAACACAACTTGCACTGGCTGCCGGAGCCTGTTATTGTGATCGCTTGCTTTTTTGTCTGCTTGTCACTGTGCACTTTACCTGATTTTTCGTCGCGTTTGTTGCATGGACAGGGGCAGATACCGAGAAGAGCACGGTGGTGGAAGGCGGAGAGGTCCGCTTCAATGGCAAGGGGAAAAAGATCCGCAAGCCCAGGACTATCTACTCCAGCGTCCAGCTGCAGGCATTGAATAGGAGATTCCAGCAGACACAGTACCTGGCACTACCCGAGAGAGCAGAGCTGGCAGCGGTCCTGGGACTCACCCAGACACAGGTAACCTGATGTATAGAGATTGGCACCCTCTGATCACACCTTGGCACCGAGATAGTCTATAGATTGGCACCCTCTGATCACACCTTGGCACCCACATGGCACCCAGCTCAAAGCATATATATTGGCACCCCCTGATCACACCTTGGCACCCACATGGCACCCAGCTCAAAGCATATATATTGGCACCCTCTGATCACACCTTGGCACCCACATGGCACCCAGCTCAAAGCATATATATTGGCACCCTCTGATCACACCTTGGCACCCAGCTCAAAGCATATATATTGGCACCCTCTGATCACACCTTGGCACCGAGATAGTCTATAGATTGGCACCCTCTAATCACACCTTGGCACCCACATGGCACCCAGCTCAAAGCATATATATTGGCACCCTCTGATCACACCTTGGCACCCACATGGCACCCAGCTCAAATTATATATTGGCACCCTCTGATCACACCTTGGCACCCAGACAGTCTATAGATTGGCACCCTCTGATCACTCCTTGGCACCCAGCTCAAAGCATATGTATTGGCACCCTCTGATAGTCTATAGATTGGCACCTTCTGATCACACCTTTGCACCCCTTTTACCGATCATAATAATTCTACCACCTTTGAATATTCCCCAGCTCCCTCGGTCACACCCAGATCAGTTAATTAAAATCTTTTACCTTTGGCTTGGAAAATCAGAGAAAAAAAATAAAATAAAAAATACCGTTTACATTAAATTGTTAAAAAAAATACTAATTTCCCGTCTCATTAGTAGCAGCGTTAATAAATTTTAATATCAAATGTTTGGTGTCTCAATGAAGGTTTATAAACGGTTAAATACAAGTAAGGTGGAGTTTTCTAAGTACAAGTGATGGTATTTTATGACAATCAATTATATGAACAATTTATCTTGACAGGAGACACTAAAGGGATTTTGTTAATTGTATGTTACACGTGCTTGCCAAATGAAATAAAAAAAATCATTGG